>NC_053492.1:359358959-360617750 GCF_905171775.1 Rana temporaria
GTTCTGCTGACCGGACACAATAGCTCTACTGGAACAGACTCCCCCAATAACAATGTGTTAACCACTTAAGGAACACCACCCGATGATATACATTGACAGAGTGGCACGACTGGGCACATGGGCATATATATACGTCCCCTTTAAAAGCCCAGCCGCGACCCGAAGCTCTGTGACTGCGCCCGCGGGACCCGATCGTGGCAATGTCAGTGATCGTCTGTTCCCTGATATAGGGAACAACGATCACTGACGTCACATGTCCAGCCCCGCCCCCCTACAGTTATAAACACACATGAGGTCACACTTAACCCTTACAGTGCCCCCTAGTGGTTAACCCCTTCAGTGCAATTGTAATTTTCACAGTAATCAGTGCATTTTTATAGCACTTTTCGCTGTGAAAATGACAGTGGTCCCAAAAATGTGTCAAAAGTGTCCGATGTTCTAGGTGGATCCCATCCCTCAGTGTTTATATGGAGGATCATTGCTGGCTGGAAGCTGACCAACAAGGAGAGAGGTTCCACTATCCCATCACCAACCGCTTTTTCACCCCGTTGGGGTAGCTACATCTGGTGAGTGGGGACCTATGAGGAGAGCACCAAAGTCACTAATCCATAGGATTTTGAGGAACGGCACTGAATTGCATCACTTTGTCACTATTATATGATTTGTTTGATTTGCATTTGGACTGGCATCAGTGTATTTGTGCTAGCCTGCAGCTGTGCAAGCTGAAATTATTGAAGACCAGCATGCTTTCGTCAGGGCTGTCCTGACAATTTTTTCTGATGAACACTGAAGATCAAAACAGCCAGCCCACTATTTTGCTCATACAGGACTGTTGTGTGTTATACACATTTTTTTACACATTTATCATTTTTATTTTATCTTTAGCTACTTAAGTGCTGTTTGATTGGACTTCTAATTGGTATCAGTCCTATAATTATCAATTTATATATTTTTTTTTTTTACTATTTATTGCACTAAGCACCTGTTAGATTATTCATCACTATTCATTGGGGATATAGGAAGCTTTATACACGTTAGGATTCCTAGCCTGCACAGAATCCTGACATTTGGTTAAGAGTTGCACTACACTGTCACAAGGAGCTACATTGCAGTTTTGCACCAGGATATTGTAACCTATACCTCACCTAGGTCGGTGGTTAAGGTACAGGTACCCTCCTACTATATACACCATCTTATAATTTAATCCATCAAATAGGGTATCATTATAGGGGATATATATTTACTGTCAGCCATCATTATAGGTAGTCCATCAATCATTGGGACTGGGCCTATTATAGGATACCTGACAAATTCAATCTGCTCCTAGGACTTCATTCTTCATCCCACATTGCCCTCCATCTATTAAGAAAGGGCAGCACCACACTCTCTTTTTACAACTATCCTAATTTTTAGGCTTCTTCACTGAGGCACTACAGCGAGGCAGCAGCCTTCATTCCTCACCTTAGCGCGGATTATTTATATTACATCAAAAGTGTCCGATGTGTCCGCCATATTGTTCCAGTCACGAAAAAAATCACTGATCGCTGCCATTAGTAGTAAAAAAAAAAAACAATTTATAAAAATGCCATAAAACTATCCCCTATTTTGTAAACGCTATAAAATTTGCGCAAACCAATCAATAAACGCTTATTGCGATTTTTATTTTATTTTATTTTTTTACCAAAAATGGGTAGAAGAATACGTATCGGCCTAAGCTGAGGGATTTTTTTTTTTATATACCTTTTTTTGGGGATATTTATTATAGCAAAAAGTAAAAATTGAATTTTTTTCAAAAATGTCGCTCTATTTTTGTTTATAGCGCAAAAAAAAAAAACGCAGAGGTGATCAAAAACCACCAAAAGAAAGCTTTATTTGTGGGGAAAAAAAGGACACCAATTTTTTTGGGAGCCACGCCGCACGACCACGCAATTGTCAGTTAAAGCGACACAGTGCCGAATCGCAAAAAGGGGTAAAGGTCCTTAACCTGCATATTGGTCCAGGTCTTAAGTGGTTAATAAGACTTGTCTCACGTTGACCTGCGTGCGCTCCTATGGGGATATAGAACTGAACTGACACACATACCTCCTCCCTCCCCGCTTACTCTGGCTTCTCTCAGATTATGGTACAACATGGGGTTATGTTCCCTACTGTCCTCCGACCCCTCTCCGCTATCTTCCCTATTCGACAATCCCTCCTTCCCCCAAGGCTTTGGTGTATCTTCGTTAGGCCCCTTCAAAAGGACTAAATGGCCCCAGGCACGCTCCTTTGTGCATCCTACGCTGGGGTCACCAGCGACTCCGGCAGGCGCTCATGACTGGCTCACTACACTACACTTGTCCACACTTGCAAAGCACCTACATTCCTCCTCTCAGGTACACCGCCCTCCCACGGAGTTTGAACGACTGTGTTCCCTCTCGGAGACGCCCAGGCACCTACTCTCGGCCATATATAACCTACTGCAAACACTCACGCACACCGAGCTACCCTCTTACACTAGGATGTGGTCTGCAGATCTGGGTGAGGACATCCGGCAGGCAGACTGGCAGACTTCGTTTTACTTTACTCACAAGTCCACGATCTCCTGCTACGCACAGGAAAAAAACTACAATATTCTGTCATGATGGTACAGGGTTCCCTCCGTGTTGCACAAAATATTTCCGTCCACCCCGGCATCCTGTTGGCGATGTTCCGCTGCTGTGGGGACTTATCTACATGTCTGGTGGGATTGTGAGAGGATCCGCCCCTTCTGGACTCAGGTATTTGAATGTTACAACAAAGTCTACGATAAATCACTGGTTCCCTCACCTAAAATTGCTCTTCTCTCCATCCTGCCTGGTTCTGTTAAATCGCAGAGACGGAGTCTCCTCCGTTTCTTCATGTCTTCAGCAAGACAGCTCATACCTTCCTACTGGAAGTCGACCGCAACTCCTCCATTGTCACGCTGGGTCTCTATTATGAACGATACCATGAGAATGGAGGAGATGCTGGCTCTTGACAATGACACTTTTGATAAGTATACATTGCTATGGCTCGTCTGGCTCCACTTCTCTTCCTCTGACACCCTGGCAAACATGTTGTCCACCCAACCATGATCACCCCTGATCGCCTCCGTCTGTGTCACCTCCTTAAGATAAACTAGGTTTCCCTCCCCCCCACTTTATTTACATTGTTTCTTCCATTTGCTCCCTCAGCAACTCTCACACTCCCCCATGATTCCCCTCTGGTTTTCTTCTCTCTCTTCTCCTTTCCTTCTATTCTCTCTCTTCTCTCCTTCCCCCTTCCTCCCCGCCCTCTCATGCCCCTGATTCTTGCCCCCCCATTTTTATTCTTATTTTTCTTGTTCTTTTTTTTATTTGCGGCCTTGGTTCTTTTTTGTCCTGTGTGTCATTTTTTCTTTTGATTTTATTGTTTCCTTTCTGGAGACTCTGGTTGCAATGTTGTCACCTACTAAGAGGCCATTTTGGCCGCTCACAATTTTTGTTTCGGGTTCTTGTCATAATTGTTCCTGTTATGGTATACGTTGGTGGGAGTCCTGCTGTGGGCGATAGCCATTGGGCTGACTCTCTACCACTACGTATTTATGACTGTACCCTGATTGTGACACCTCATAATGTTCATGTATAACATGTTAAAATTCTAATAAACATATTTTCAACTCTAAAAAATTATGTTTTTTTCATCACGAAAAACGACCGTGTGTACGCAGCATCAGGCTCTGGTACTGTAAGTCCAGCTATAGCTTTTGAGTATTGGAGATAATCCAATCTAATCCTGAGAGGCTTCTCCATGTCAAGTCTCTAAATATAGTACTACATTTTTAATAATGATGCAGCATGGTGTGAATTATGTAGAAAATGTAGGCTTTGAGGCATCCATATAATTTTTAAGAGGTTGGTACAACCTACTATTGAGAAGATGTCTGCACCAGGTCCTTTTGTTGAGAATATTATATACAAAGAGATGAAATCAAGTGGTTGATTGTAGATAGTTATGCCCAACGACTTTAATGTGGGATAGATTTTGAGCTAGGGGCTCGGAGTGAGTCCAAAGGCAGTAACGTGGACTTTTCACAGGTAATACACAACCCAGAGTATCTACCAAAATTGGTTATGAGAGAGACATTGCTGTGGTGAGAGAGGAGCAGGTGTCTGCAAGAAACACATGTATGTCATCAGCATATAAGTCATTTTCTCCTTGAGATTTTTATTATATTGGATATAGAGATTTTTAGATTTGCAGTGCCTTGAAAAAGTATTCATACCCCTTGAAATTGTCCACCTTTTTTCATGTTCCAACCAAAAACAGTAAATATATTTTATTGGGATTTTATGTGATGGATAGACTAACGCAAAGTGGCACATAATTGTGAAGTGAAAGGAAAATGTATAAATGTTTTTCAATTATTATTTTTTTTACAAATATCTGAAAAGTGTGGCATACATTTGTTTTTAATACTTTGTAGAACCACCTTTTGCTGCAAGTATTTTTGGTATGTCTCTACCAGCTTTTCACATCTAGAGTGACATTTTTGCCCATTCTTCTTTGCAAAATAACTCAAGCTCTGTCCTATTGGATGGAGAGTGTCTGTGAACAGCAGTTTTTAAATCTTGCCACAGATTCTCAATTGGATTTAGGTCTGGACTTTGGGACATTCAGATAAATGAATATGCTTTGCTCTAAACCATTCCATTGTAGCTCTGGCTGTATGTTTAGGGTCATTGTCCTGCTGGAAGGTGAACTTCCGTCCCAGTCTCAAGTCTTTTGCAGACTCCAACAGGTTCTCCTCTAAGATTGCCCTGTATTTGGCTCTATCCAACTTTCCATTAACTCTGACCAGCTTCCTTGTCCATGCTGAAGAAAAGCATCCCCACAACATGATGCTGTCAACACCATGTTTCATGGTGGGGATGGTGTGTTCCGGGTGATGTGCAGTGTTTAGTTTTCCACCACACGTAGCGTTTTGCTTTTAGACTAAAAATTTTTAAATTTTGGTGTCATCTGATCAGAGCACCTTCTTCCATATGTTTTCTGTGTCCCTCACATGGCTTTCTGCAAATGGGATGACTTATGGCTTTCTTTCAACAATGGCATTCTTCTTGCTACTCTTCCATAAAGGGAAGATTTGTGGAGTGAACAACGAATAGTTGTCCTGTGGACAGATTCTCCCACCTAAGCTGTTGATCTCTGCAGCTCCTCCAAAGTTACCATGGGCCTCTTGGCTGCTTCTCTGATTAATGCTCTCCTTGCCTGGCCTGTCAGTTTAGTTGGACAGCCATCTCTTGGTAGGTTTGCAGTGCTACTCCTTTTCCATTTTTGTATTGATTGATTGAATAGTGCTTCGTGAGATGTTCAAAGCTTGGGATATTTTATATATATATATATATATATATATATATATATATATATATATATATATATATATATATATATATATATATATATATATATATATATATATATATATAACCTTACCCAGCTTTAAACTACTCCACAACTTTTATCCCTGACCTGTCTGGTGTGTTCCTTGGCCTTGGCAATGCTGTTTGTGCACTAAGGTTCTCTAACACACATCTGAGGGCATCACAGAACAGCTGTATTCATACTGAGATTAACTACTTCCTGACCAGGTCGGCTCTCCTGCGCGAAACACCATCATTATACATCGGTCACGTACACAGTGATCTGTGGGCAAGCTAGCGGGGGAGCCAATCAGCAAATCCGGTGGACTCTGTCCTCTGGCCACCCGTGATCGCTCCACAGAGGCAGAATGGAGATCTAGCAGTGTAAACCAACAGATCCCTGTTCTGTCAGGGGAGTAGAGTGAGATTGTCTGTTCCTAGTGATTAGGAACAGCGATCTCTCTCTACTCAGTGTCAGTCCACTCCCCCCAGTTAGAAAGCACCTCCCTAGGGAACATTTAACCTTTTGATCGCTCTGGGTGTTAACCCTTTCCCTGCCAGTGTCATACAGTAATCTGTGCATTTTTATAGCACTGATCGCTGTAAAAATGTCACTGGTTCTAAAAAAGTGTCAAGTGTCCGATCTGTCTGCCGCAATGTCAGTCTCACTAAAAATCACAGATCCCTGCCATTACTAGTAAAATTCCATAAATGTATGCCTTATTTTGTAGATGTAATACCTTTTGCGCAAACCAATTAATGTACGCTAATTGGGATTTTTGTTGCCAAAAATATGCATTAAATTACATATTGGCCTAAAGTGAGGAAAAAATAATTGTTTTACTTTATTTTAGCAAAATGTAGTTTTTATTATTGTATATATGTATATGGCAGATGATGAACTTTGAAGGCGTATTAAGTTAAACATTTAATATTTATTGAGAAAAACACATAAAAATCATTGGAAAACATATAATTCATAAATAAGGCCGTTCCTAAGAATTTCTAAGAATACAAAGACGCTAGCATGACAAAACACCTATCACATAGGGGTACAGTACAAAGATATGAGTGGAAGACTAGCAACCACTTCCTAATAGAAGTTATAACACAATCCTTGTGGTGTGCAGGAGGTGAAATGTCATACGATGCTCAGCCCGACATGTTGCGCGTTGAAAGAAAAACGCTTCTTCAGGAGCTTAAAGCAAATTATTCCAAATGTGGAAGATAGGAGAGCAATACGGGCAGAAAACGTATCAATAATAATAAATGCGGACAGAGACAAGGGGTGTATAATCCTTTTCTTACTCCAGATAAATCCAGTTAACATAAACTCTGGTAGGGATCCTTAATTTGGATATTACCCAGCAGTTTGATGTTGGGGGAGGTACGTTCAGAAAAGATCCGCTTACTAGTGGGTACTGGAAGTTATCAAGTTCATGGAGTAGAAGTGAACGTTCCCATCAGTTGGAAAACTATGGGACATACTTCTCCAAATTCAGCATTGTTAGTGATGTTGGAACCACACAAATCCTCCGCCCGTAATGACAGTCTCAGCGCACAGTTCCTATGCACGCTGAAACTGTTATTATGAATTACGATTACCAAATTAAAGCGGAGTTCCGGCCACAATTTCACTTTTTAAATATAAATACCCCTGTGATACACAAGCTTAAAGGGGTTGTAAAGGATTTTTTTTTTTTCATAATAAGCATCCTTTACCTGCAGACATTCCTCCTTTCACTTCCTCATTGTTCGTTTTTGCTCAGAAGTTGCTCTATCTCGTCTCTGTTCTGTTCACTTCCTGCTTGTCTGATTTTACTGACCACCGTGAAGGGAGGCTTTACTGCGGTGGTCAGTAATGTGCTCACCCCCTCCTGCGAACTACATCTTTCCGGCAGGATGCTCTCTACGTGTTAGAGACTTCAAGGAGGTGTGAATTACTGGGCGTGCCGCAATTCATACTGGGAAATGTAGTTCTTCCATGAACGAACGATGCAAACCAGGAAGTGAATTAGAGAACAGAAACTAGAACGCCGGAGGTGATATAGATGAAGGAATTTAATAGGTATTTACTTGTTTTTTAACAGAATCATTACACTATTCTGTCTGTCTACCTTGCAGACATTAATTTTAGGCAAAACATTTTTTTTCCTTTACAACTCCTTTAATGTATTCTAGTAAAGTTAGTCTGTAAACTAAGGTCCGTTTTGTTAGGTTGTTACAGCATTTAGACACTTTATAAAATAGAAGTTGACTGGGGCCATCTTAAGTGTGGGCATCATGAAGCCAGACTGTATGACTTCCTGAATTTCAGCCTTGCAGATCTCGCACATGCTCAGTGCTGCACAAGCAGTGTCAGATCAGGTTTCAGCACCTGTGCTGTCCAAGTCACATGATTCTTTGAGACTGGGGAGTGCACAGACTCCTGGAAAGTTACACCCACTACATTCCCAGGAGTCTGTGCGGTGTAGGTTAGGAAGCATTAAGCACCTAGGTGCAGGAAGTGGGAAGATTAACTATTCTGCCTAGCAACAACACTTTGAAGGCATCTAAAAAAAAAAATTTTTCGTAAAGGACTAATGACATTTTTTTAAAACTACCGATGTAATGTTATATTTATGGGTGGAACTCCACTTTAAGGATCCCTACCAGAGTTTATGTTTATGTGAACTGGATTTATCTGGAGTAAGACAAGGATTATACACCCCATGTCTCTGTCCGCATTTATTATTATTGATACGTTCTCTGCCCGTATTGCTCTCCTATCTTCCACATTTGGAATAATTTGCTTTAAGCTCCTGAAGAAGCGTTTTTCTTTCAACGCGCAACATGTCGGGCTGAGCATCGTATGACATTTCACCTCCTGCAAACCACAAGGATTGTGTCATAACTACTATTAGGAAGTGGTTGCTAGTCTTCCACTCATATCTTTGTACTGTACCCCTATGTAATAGGTGTTTTGTCATGCTAGCGCAGGGCTCGACAAATCCCGGTCGCCAGGTCGCCATGGCGACTAGAAATGGCGTCCTGGCGACTTGGCTTGGAAGGTGGGCAAAAAAAAAAAATTTTTTTGTTTGTGAGCTGGCGCCATCTGGTGGTGAGCCGTTGGTATTACAAGTTATTACCACCAGATGTGTGAGCTGGCGCCATCTGGTGGTGGCCGTTGGTATTACAAGTTAAGCATTACAAGTTAAACAGCAATTCTAATGTCATTTTTCACAATTTTTCACTATTTTCACTGCCATCCTCTTCCCTCTAATTAGAACCCCCAAACATTATATATATTTTTTATCCTAACACCTTAGAGAATAAAATGGCAATTGTTGCAATACTTTCTGTCACGCCGTATTTGCGCAGCGGTCTTACAAGCGCACTTTTTGGGGAAAAAATTACACTTTTTTTAATTAAAAAATAAGACCACAGTAAAGTTATCCCCATTTTTTTTAATATTATGAAAGATAATGTTACGCCGAGTAAATTCATACCCAACATGTCACGCTTCAAAATTGCGTCCGCTCGTGGAATGCCGACAAACTTTTACCCTTTAAAATCTTCATAGGCGACGTTTAAAAAAAATCTACAGGTTGCATGTTTTGAGTTAGAGGAGGTCTAGGGCTAGAATTATTGCTCTCGCTCTACCAATCGCGGCGATACCTCACATATGTGGTTTGAACACCGTTTACATATGCGGGTGCTGCTCGCGTATGTGTTCGCTTCTGCGCGCAAGCTCATCGGGACGGGGTAAGTTTTCTGGCTCCTAACTTTTTTAGCTGGCTCCTAGATTCCAAGCAAATTTTTCAAACCCTGTGCTAGTGTCTTTGTATTCTTAGGAATGGCCTTATTTATGAATTATATGTTTTCCAATGATTTTTATGTTTTTTTCTCAATAAATATTCAATTTTTAACTTAATTTTTTTTTTTTGCTGAAATGACTGTTTACAGGGTATGGAGACATAATAGTTAACGGATTCCTTTTAAAATTGACTAAAAATAGATAAAAATCAATCGTATAATGTACCTCTTTCGTTTTTGCATCTAGTTTCGTTTTTGCATGTTATCCTGCCTCTGTGCTAGACAGAGCCATAGAGCAGTGATGGTTTGGAAAATGAAACTAGAATCTCCCAGTACTGTGGTCATCAGGAAACAGACAATCAGGAAGTGTCCAGAACAGAGAAGAATTACAGAAACATCAGAGCAAAAACGAACAATGAGGACATGAAACCAGGACTGCAGTAAGGTAAAGGAAGCTATTTAGCTAGAAAAAAAAATCCTTTAGTGACCCTTTAATACACCTTCAAAGTCCATCTGCCATATACATATATATATGTATGTGTGTATATGTTATATTTTTCCAAAATCTAAGTAATCGGGACGTGGCATTGTATACTCTTTTAACTCATATCCACAGTTCCACTCTGTGATGATCTGATTTGTTATTTCAGTTTTTATTATTATTCAAAATTGTCGCTCTTTTTTTTTTTTTTTGTTTATAGCGCAAAATATATATAGACTACAAATGTGATCAAATGCCATCAAAAGAAATCTCTATTTGTGGGAAAGAAAAAGGCATTAATTTTGTTTTGGGTACAAAGTCGCATGAATGCACAATTGTCTGTTTAAATTATGTGACACTTTGTGTTGGTCTACTAAATAAAATCCCAATAAAATACTTTTTAAGTTTTGTGGTTGAAACATCACAGAATGTGGAACATTTCAAGGGGTATGAATACTTTTTCAATGCACTGTGCGAACAGGTACAAACCATTTTAACTGTTGAGATAAGATTATTAGTATTTTATATATGATTTATATGGCACCAACAGTTTAAAATGTAGAGGGGGGGATAATACATTTACAATGCAGAAGGAATAGGAGGCCCTGCTCATGGAGCTTACAATCTAAAGGGAGGGGATTGGTGGTACAAAAGGTAATAGCTGCAGGAGATGATCAGATGGTGGTGACTCCTGTACAGTTCCTAGGTGGCTGTGGGGTAGGCGTCCCTAACTAAGTGTGTTTTCAGGGATTGCCTAAATGCAGACATGGTAGGAGCTGACCAGACATACTTGAGCATGGAGTTCCAGAGGATGGCAAAGTCTCTGGAGAAGTTCTGAAGGCAAGCATGGAAGAAGGTAACAAGGGAGCTAGAGAGCAGTAGGTCTTGGGAGGAGAGAGGACGATTTGGGTGATATCTGCAGATGAGGTTGGTGATGTAGCTAGGGGCGATTGTTGTGGATGGCTTTGTATGTTGTGGTTAGTATTTTGTATTTTACACGGTGAGGTAGAGGAAGCCTTTGAAGGGATTGAGAGGAGCAGCAGTCACGGATCGGTTAGTAAGGTGTATTCATGGATCAGTTAGTAAGGTGTATTTGTTTAGCAGCAAAATTCATAATAGACTGAAGGGGGGATAGCCTGTGCAAAGGTAGACCAGTGTGGCGGGAGTTGCATTAGTGAAGGAGGGAAACAACCAAGGAATGAATAAGTTGTTTTGTGGTGTCGTTAGGGACGAATTCTGGCTTTATATAGGATGTATGTTGTCCAGCACAATAAATATGTAGTTACTGTCATTCTCGTGTGTCTGAATTTGAATGGTAGGGTTTCGGCTGACTACCAAGTAACACTCTTATGCCCTGTACACAGGATCGGACCTTTGTCCGACCAAATTCACATCGGAATTTCGACGGAATTCCATCGGAGTAAAATAGAACATGTTCTCTATGTAAACTGCGATGGAATTCATCTAAATTTCCGATGGAATTACTCCGATGGGGCATACACACGGTCGGAATTTCCGATGGAAAAAGTCAGTCAGACTTTTTCCATCGGAAATTCCAATAGTGTGTACGGGGCTCTATACAGCAAAAAAAAAATCTATATACATTTGCAATATCTCTTGTTTAGCTCTGTTTTACACAGTCTGTGTGTGTGTGTGTGTATGTATGTGTGTGTGTGTGTGTGTGTGTGTGTGTGTGTATATATATATATATGTGTGTGTGTGTGTGTATATATGTATATATATATATATATATATATATATATATATATATATATATATATATATATATATATATATATATATATATATATATATATATATATATATATATATATATATATATATATATATATTTAGAGGTCGACCGATATGGGTTTTTCTCTGGCCGATGCCGATATTTAGAAATCGGGGCAGCCGATGGCCGATATATGATGCCGATTTTTGCGGCCGATATTTTGGGACGATTTTTGGATTGGGATGCATTGTGGAGGAGGATGGATGGTGCTGGGCGTGGGTGGGAGATGCGTTGTGGAGGGGGAAAGATGGTGCTGGCTGTGCCTGGGGGATGCATTGTGGAGGGGGGTGGATGAATGGTGCTGGGCGTGGGTGGGGGATGCGTTGTGGAGGGGGATGGCTGGATGCTGCTGGCCGTGGAGGGGGGATGTGTTGTGGAGGGGAAGAGATGGATGGTGCTGGCTGTGGATGGAGGGAAGGGGGTGGATGGATGGAGCTGGCCGTGGGTGGGGGATGCATTGTGGAGGGGGATGGAGGGATGGAGCTGGCCGTGGGTGGGGGATGCATTGTGGAGGGGAAGAGATGGATGGTGCTGGCTCTGGATGGAGGGAGGGGGGTGGATGGATGGAGCTGGCCGTGGGTGGGTGATGTATTGTGAAGGGGGATGGATGGAGCTGGCCGTGGGTGGGGGATGCATTGTGGAGGGGGAGATGGATGGAGCTGGCCGTGGGTGGGAGATGCTTTGTAGAGGGGGGTGGATGGATGGAGCTGGCCGTGGGTGGGTGATGTATTGTGAAGGGGGATGGATGGAGCTGGCCGTGGGTGGGGGATGCATTGTGGAGTGGGAGATGGATGGAGCTGGCCGTGGGTGGGAGATGCTTTGTAGAGGGGGGTGGATGGATGGAGCTGGCCGTGGGTGGGGATGGATATATATATATAAAATGAGTGTGTATACAGGAGAGGGGTGTGCTCTGACATGTACACACTGTCCATTGGATGACACCTGTGAGCTCCCACGTGAGTTGGAGTACTATGTACAATCACTAGAGAGCCGAGGCACCTATCAGAGATGATAGGAATACTGTACATTACCCCAGTCTCCAGCAGCACGAGAAATTAATCTTTCAGCCACGCTGCTGGTAGCCTGCACGCCGACATTCTGTAGCAGAAAGCAAACTTGTCACAAGCCCGAGCAGCTGCAGTACAAGTTGTCTGCGCGAAGAGATCACAAAAGCTTCCTGCATGCTGGGACGGTGGCGGGATTACTGAACATGGGCTCTAGGCTACGGCTGGAGCCGTAGCCTAGAGCCTATGTTCAGTAATCCCGCCACCGTCCCAGCATGCAGGAAGCATAACAAGTGTGATCTCTTCACGCAGACAACTACTGCAGTTGCTCGGGCTTGTGACAAGTTTGCTTTATGCTACAGTACAGCCCGCCGAGGTAGGGGGGGGGGGGGCGGCGCGCAGGCTACCAGGCTGAAGGATTAATTTCTCGTGCTGCTGGAGGTGGAGCGGGGTTTAGCGTGGCAGCCTAAAATCGGCCGATTTTTTTACAATAATCGGCCGATGCCGATTTCTTAAAAACGGCCAAATATCGCCCGATATATCGGCCGACCGATATATCGGTCTACCTCTATATATAATATATATATATATATATATATATATATATATATATATATATATATATATATATATATATATATATATATATATATATATATACACAAAACATTTTTTATCAAATTTTGCAACAACGCAAGGTCTGCTGCTTGGGTAGCGGCCCACCTCTCCATGTAATCTCACCACATTACACCTTTAGGAAAAAACTGTGGAGAGATGTTAACTATACTGAAATGCTGAGGGTCCCAAATTTCTTCACTTCGTAAGAGCATCTTGCAGAATTTGGTGCTCCCAAGATCTTGGCGGAAGGACTGCGACCTCACAATCACCTGTGTGGAAGCTGGCCATAAGATAAGCATGTTTTCAACAAAAAAAAATTATTTGGGTTATTTTTTTTCTTAACAGTGTAATGTGGCTATTTTACATGGTGAATGGGCCACTGTTTAATGCACGGACCTTGCATTTGATGAGCAGTGAATGACACTGGGGACTAAATTACTCCGATGGTGTGCATGTCAGTCACACATAACTCCTGCTTCTTGCCAGCCTCTGCTCTTGGCTCTGAAGAAGCTTGTGTTCACAAGAGAAACATGTCAGCACAGCGTCATTACCCCTGTGACGTCCATTCCTAGACCAGACCCTGCAGACTCCCACACCCACATTATTCATCTGTAGACTGACGCTGCACATATGGAGCGGCACAAATGAGGAGTAATTTGTAGAAAGAAGTATTTGGACAGCCGCACTCTGGGAAAAAAAACTTTTCGGTTGCCTTTTATTGGTGAAGGTTATTAAACACCATACATCACAGCAAAAACAGGGGCATACAGCTGACGCGTTTCGCACTATTGCTTAGTGCTTACTCATAGCTATGATAACCTTCACCAATAAAAGGCAACTGAAAAGGTTTTTTCCAGAGTGCGGCTGTCCAAATACTTCTTTCTACAAATTGCTTCGTGCATTGCCGGCACCTGGGTTTCTCTGGGAGGACACAGATTCATCCATACAGCTAATTGGAGCGGTGACTATCATTTCACAAATGAGGAGTACTCTGCTGAACTACCTCCATGTGGATTCTGTCCATGAGGCGTTGGGAGCCTTCAGCGTGGCTGGGGAGTGGTGAATTTGTGTATACTGTCCATAGGACACCGACTCTCCTACATGTAGCTGGCCTCCTAGCAAGATACTGCACGTACACCGCTCCTATCTGCACCTTTACACACGCTTATAGTCCAGATCATCACAGCCAGGTTAGATGTTCAGCTACCATTCAATATATCGGTTTCACAGACTTCGTTCAGCCTTTACCTGTACCTAAGGCTGTACTATGCAAATGTACCACTGACTGACTCTGTTTCGGTGGACCCAGCCATCCATCCATTCCTCATATACTCCTCATTGCATCTGGCCCTGTACTACCATTGAAGTCGTCGACTGGCCAACTGTGGTTAAACCACATACTCTACCTGCAGTCACTTGCACTAGTGCCTCTTTGATTTAACCATCGTATTGGATGAGTGTGAGGTGGATGTGTGATTTGTGTGGGGGTCTGCAGCTGCTTCCTTGTCATTTTAACTTTATGTCAAAGGTTTTTGCAATTTTTCATGTTCTATTTTTTCTAAATATACTATAATAAAGCTGTTTAGAATCAACTGATCCTCCTTGAAGATTTATTTTTGGACCTTTAGTCCTCAGATATATGCCTGTATATCTAGAGCATCACGCCACCATTCACTCCCTGTTAGAATTGCATGGGGATGATCTGACTTTGGGACAATAAGATAGCATTCCTTATAGCAGTGGTTCTCAACTACTGTCCTCAGGACCCACTAGCAGGCCAGATTTTAAGTATTACCTTGGGGAGATGCAGACTAGAATACTGCAATCACTGAGCAGCAAATGATATCGCTTGTGAAGTATTTCAGTTATCTTGCAAACCTGGCCTGTTGGAGGGTCCTGAGGACAGGAGTTGAGAACCACTGCCTTATAGGATACTCTCCTCTATATCTTCAGCTGACAGTGATTTTTATCTTTTTATTTATGTAAACATGTAATTCTTGTAATAACCCAATGCCTGTCGTTATCCGTTTAAGATGCATTTTTTTTTTCTTCCCAACATATTTCATATTGAAGTTCATATCTGCTTGCAAGTGCTCTGCACTATCTCCAACCATGTGTGTTTTTTTATTTTATTAAAAAATGAACCCTTTCTCACGCTGGTACTGTAATACTACTAGATCAACACTTTGGACAACACATCAAATACCAGCACTTATTCGTGCAAACCTGGGTAATTGCTAAAAAATGAATGATAAATTCTCCTGTGTGTATATAGTTCTCTCTTGTAATTATTGCTCCGCATGAGATGTGTATATTCCATTAATGATTTTTAATGAATTGGGAGCAGTCTAGCATGCACTGCTGAGTGATTTTACAAGCAGGAAACCCTTCGATTATCAGCATTTGATGCATCAGACCTTGTTTAGACTGCAAATCTCAGCACGGTTATAAAAAAAAGTTTAAATTGGCACATTTTGTTCTGAATCAGTTATGACTTCTCGACATTGCTTTTAGCTCCCTGAAATGTAACAGTTTAACTCAGTGAATTTCAAAACTACTACGATCAACTAAAACCGTTTACTGCTGCTTTCTAACTAGGGTTTTTACCAATACCACTTTCTTCTTTTTTTTTTTTTAAGACTGTGTACGTGTACCAATACTTTTTTTTCAAGTACTCGCCGATTACCAATACTTTTTTTTAATGTCATGAGACAGTGGCACTAAAATGCAGCACTGAAGTGTGGACTGTCAGTAGTTTATTATTTTTTTACAATTTTATTTTTTGTTTTTTTTACGTTTTCTTTTTTTTGGCAGGGGGGGGGGGTAGTTTGTTTTTTATTTTTATTATTTTTACATTTTAACCTTTTAAATATTTATTAGAGGCTCCTCTCCATTCATAAATGGAAGTATTGCATCAGTTTACTATGCTCTGTTATAGATGGACAGAGTCAGTGATCACTGGCTCTGTTCATTCAGAAAAGGAAGGAACCAGTAAATGTCAGATTTACCGGCTCCTTCCTTCGCTCTCCATCCTGACAGATCAAGGACAAAGGGGGACCAGAGGAGCATTGAGGAGGATAAAGGGACAGTCAGGGGTGATCAGTGTGGCAGTGGGGAAAGCTACAAGTACCAACCCCCCATTTATATTTCAAAGCTGCGGGAGGGAGAGGAGGAGAAGCTGTCGGCTTCTTTATTGAAATCTATACAGGTGCTTATAACTCCCCCCCCCCCCCCCCCCACTGATCACCCCTGACTGCCCAGGTATCGGATCAAGCATGGGAGCATTTGCCCGAGGACAAGTCCTCGGGCAAATGCTCAGTATCCGTATCGGTGCAACCCTATTTCTAACATTGCTTTTCTGTCTGAAACATTGAAGAAGAAATCCAGACAACAAGTAAATCAGTTAAGTGCTATCCAGGAATCATTTACAGTAACTTGCATTCACATTATTAAATGTTTTTCCCTAGTACTTTTCAATTTATGCTTTGCAGTCCTAATGCACTTGACAGGACAATTCTTCCAGGTGTTTTGTGCTTCACAAATCACATTTTAATAGCTACAACTACTTGATTTTAGCTTTTTATAAAAAAAAATAAAAGTGCACATGATTGTTGCTCAAATGTGTTATCGCAGAATGGGACAATATATTACTTATGTGAACCTCAGTAGACACCTCTGGCCAATAGATCTAAGGGAGCAAAATCTATAAACCAGAAAAAATAATCTGACTGGCACAAGGGATTATTGGGAGTATAGGCATGCAAACATTCAGTTTATATGCCATGTTAATTTTCAAATATGCTCATTTGTCAGGTTGGCAAGGTATAGGTTGAAAAAGTACATCTAGTTCAACCAGTAGAAAATATAAAATAAACAGAAAGCCTCCATATTCAGAACTCCTACATAGTTACATAGTTGGCGAGGTTGAAAAAAGACAAGTCCGTCAAGTCCAACCTATGTGTGTAATACATTGTATATCCCTTTATGTTGTTGTGCTTATCAAATAGTTTTTTTTTAAATTATCGATGCTCGCCGCTAAAACCACTGCCTGTGGAAGAGAATTCCACATCCTAACCACTCTTACAGTAAAGAACCCTCTACGCAGTTTAAGGTTAAATCGCTTTTCTTCTAGTTTTAGTGAATGGCCGCGTGTCTTATTACATTTCCTTTCGCGGAAAAGCTTTATCCCTATTGTGGGGTCACCAGTACGGTATTTGTACATCATATCCCTTCTCAAGCATTACTTCTCCAGAGAGAACAAGTTCAGTGCTTGTAACCTTTCCTCATAACTAAGGTCCTCCAGTCCCTTTTTAATTTTGTTGCCCTTCTCTGGACTCTCTCCAGTTCCAGTACATCATTTCTGAGGACTGGTGCCCAGGACAGGACTGCATATTCCAGATGCGGCTGGACCGGAGTCTTTTATAGAGTGGGAGAATTATTGTTTTATCTCTAGAGTTGATCCCCTTTTTAATGCATGCTTGCAGCAACTTGGCATTAAATTTCATTGCAAAACCTGTCATCTACTAGGACCCCTAGGTCCTCTTCCATCTTATATTCCCACAGAGGATCTCCCCCTAGTGAGAAGATTGCATTCATATTTTTGCTACCCAAATGCATTATTTTACATTTTTCTACGTTAAACCTCATTTGCCATGTAGTTTATCCACCCCATTCATTTGTTCAGATCTTCTTGCAAAGTTTCCACATCCTGTGGAGAAGTCTTGCCCTGCTTAGCTTAGTATTGTCTGCAAATACAGAGATTGAGCTGTTTATCCCATCCTCCAGGTCGTTTATGAATAAATTAAATAGGATTGGTCCCAGGACAGATCCCTGGGGGACACGTACTTTCCACCCCGGACCATTCCGAGTACACCCCATGTATCGCTACCCTCTAAACTTTCCCCTGCAGCCAGTTTTTAATCTATGTGCTCACCCTCACCATGCCAATGGATCTTACTTTGTACCGTAAACATTTATGGGGAACTGTATCAAATGGTTTTGCAAAATCCAGATACACCACGTCTACAGGCCTTCCTTTATCTAGATGGCAGCGCTGCTCCTCAAAGAAGTTAAGAGTGGTTTGGCAAGAACGATTCTTTACGAATCCATGCTAATTACTGCTGATATCGTTGTCATTACTAAAATCTTGTATATAATCCCTTATTATCCCCTCCAAGAGCTTGCATACTATTGATGTTGGACTAACTGGTTGTAATTCCCAGGGATGTATTTTGGCCCTTTTTTAAATATTGGTGCTATATTGGAGAAAAGCCAATCAGCTAGTACCATTCCAGTCAGTAGACTGTTCGTAAAAATTAGGCACAATGGTCTGACAATTGACTGATTTCCTTTCAGGACCCTTGGATGCAATCCATCTGGTCCTGGCGACTTAATAATATTAAGTTTTTCAAGTCTATTTCTAATTCTGTGCTCTGTTAGCCATGAGGGTGCTTCCTGTGACATGTCATGAGAATCATGAGGATAAACTTTGCAGTTTTGGTTTCTGAAACCCCCCGATTCCCTCGTAAAGATTGAGAAGAAGAATAAATGTAATACCTTTTTTTCATCTCTCCATCCTTAGTAACCTGGTTGTCTTCATCATTCTTTATTGCACCAATATGATCTGACCTCTTTCTTACTATTTATGTAAGAATTTATTGGATTTTTTTTTTACTCGCCTCCACTATGCACCTTTTGTATTCTATCTTAGCTGCCCTGATTGCACCCTTATATTTCTTGTTGCATTCTTTGTAAAGATGGAATGCTGATGGTCCCTCAGCCTTTCTATTTTTTGAAGGCCTTCACCTTAGCTTTTATATGCATTTTTACGTTGGCGTTAGGCCACCCAGGACTTTTATTAGCTCTTCTAAATCTATTTTCCAATGAGATGCACTGGATAATGACCTTATTTAATATGCTCTTAAAACATTTCTCCTCCATGTTCTTTGTTCCTAAGATTTTATCCCAATTATCTTCTAGCAAGGATCATAGTTTGGGGAAGTTGGCTCTTTTGAAACTCGATGTCTTTGTATTCCCCTTACTACTAATTGACCTGTAAACGCTGTTTCCTAAATTGCCCCGTATTTCCACATTCATGATCATCAGGTCTGTATTATTGGTAATCAGTAGGTCTAGTAATGCTTTGTTTCTAGTTGGTGCATTTACTTTCTGACCAATGAAATTGTCCTGCAAGACATTTAGGAACTGGTGAGCCTTGGATGAATGTGCGGAGCCTTTCACCCAGTCTGTCTGGATAATTAAAATCCCCCCATTATGACACTTCCCATTCTTGGTGCTAATCCAAATAGTAGGTTCGCCTTTGCCTCCTCCCTCTGGTTAGTGGGCCTATAGCATACTCCCAGTATTTCCCCTTAGTTTGCTCCCTTTGTATCTATGCCCATAAGGATTCCACCTCCTCCCTTGCTTCCTTAGTGATGTCATCTCTCACATTCACTTGTACCCCATGTTTGATATACAGGCATACCCCTCCCCATTTTTTACCCACACAATCCATGCGATATAGGAAATACCCTTGAATGGTTGCCAGCCAATCATGAGAGCTGTCGAAAATGCATACAAAATTTAAATCCTCCTCAAACAGCTCTCCTATCTTGTCCGCCAGACTCCTGGCATTGGTGAACGTGCCACATAGTTTAGACCGGTCACATACTATCTCCTTATTGGGTGCTCTGGGGTTGCAAATAGGACTTGTTGCTATACTTTCCTTGGATGTAGGTGCTTTAGTTAACCTACCACTAATACCCCCAATACTACCCGATTGAATATACCTCTGGGCCCTACCCCCCCCCCCATCACCTAGTTTAAAAGTCCCTCCATCTTTACGGCCATCTTCACTCCCAGCAGATCTGCACCTTCCCCTACCTACAGGTGAAACAGAGGAAGGCAAAAAAAAAATGTAAAACATATTCCAGTTTGCATCAGCGCAGGAGAAAAAAAGTTTCACCCTGATCCCCTAAGGGCAATTAGATATTCCCTGGATCTACAATCTCTCTATTGTTATAACCTCTAATTTGTAATATCCAGATATATTTTTGTATTTCGGTATACATTAAGCTCTTTTTTTCTAAAACAATCCTGAGCTGGCAGTTTATTTTCAGGGTGTCTTTTCCATGTTCTTCACAGCTCGCTGTAAAGAAGTCTTTCCATATATGAAGGTTACATAATTTTTCCCTCCCAATGTGCCCCTTTGTCTTTTGCAGTGACCTTACTAAAGCCAAAACAGTAAAAATACTCGCTGTTGAACCTCAGGGGTTAATCCTCTACATGGTGTAAAAAAAAAAACCTGTTTGATCCCTGATCCTCTCCTTTTACTGTCCCCAATCAATCTGCTGATAGAACAGAGCCTTGGAAACACTCTCCATATGCTCAGTTTGGGATTTATTGCTAGATTGTTTTTTTTTTTTTGGGACAGTACATATGATCTGCACAGGGCCAATCAGTACTGTCCAGAGAGAGGGTCAGGGGGTCATGCAGCCTCATAAGACAGTCAGAGGAGAATGAAAACTCCTACAAGATTTAACCCATTGCTCATAGAAGTCGTAAGACTGCTATACACTGTTGATGAGAAGGTATTTAGCAGTTTATATTTACTAAAATAATTGCATTTCCAAGTTGTGTACTGTGGGAGTCCAAATATATTTATTGCCTATGTTTGTCACTTTTTGTCTTTTTTTGTTTGTGCGCGTTTTGTCTCACTGTGTGATTAGGAGGGTGCGGGTCCTCGGGCCAGCCCTGAACGTCTTGGGAGTGGGTGGACATGGCCTTCTGGCTTAGTCTGCCTGCTCTCATGGGGTCTCCCTTCGGGGGAGCCCCACCAATCCTGGGAGGTTTCTGTTTCGGCAGTCCCTCCGAGGAAGTTGGGTCCGTGCCGGCTTCGGTTGCTCGGACCACAGTACCTCAGTCCCCGTCTGGAGCCTAACGCCCCGGGGGATCAGGGTTTTGGGTCCCTTCTTCACAGGAGGACCACTTGACGTTGCACCCGTCTGCACGTTTTTGTGAACGCTCTTTATGTGTGTGCACATTTTTTCTGCACCGGGTGGAGTTTTTTTGGGTGTGTTCACACGCCATAGGCTTTTAAAAAAAAAAAAAAAAAAAAATTGTGCGGAGATTGGAATCACATTGCTTCTGTGGACAGGTGTCTTATACAGGTGACTAGCTGAGATTAGGAGCACTCATTTTAAGAGAGTGCGCCTAATCTCAGCTCGTTGCCTGTATATAAGACACCTGGAAGCCTGAAATCTTGCTGATAGGGGATCAAATACTTATTTTACTCATTAAAATGGAAATCAATTTAGAATTATTTTTTTTTTAAATGCGTTTTTCTGAATATTTTTGTTATTCTGTCTCTCACTGTTAAAATAAACCTAAATTAAAATTAGACTGATCATTTCTTTGTCAGTGGGCAAATGTACAAAATCAGCAGGGAATCAAATATTTTATTCCCTCACTGTATCAACTTAGTGATTGTAAACAATCACCTTGTAAAACAACCCATTCAGTTTAAAATGGAAATGGAAAGCAAAACTTTTGGGCCAAATCCTCAAAATCGTAGCCTAACTTAATTTTTCCCATTTAAGTTACACTGGCGGGAAATTTCTACCTAAGTGCCCGATCCACAAAGCACTTACCTAGAAATTTCACGCAGTGTAACCTAAATTCTCAGGCGGTCCTGTTATCCAGGGGGGCGATGACAATTTAAATGAGGCGCTCTCCCGCGCCGGCCGTACTGCGCATGCTCGTGACGTCATTTTCCCGACGTGCATCGCGCGAAATTACGTTACGCCGGGCTTTGTGGATTGCGACGGGACAATAAAGTTGCTACGGGTTAAAAAAAAGATACGGCGAAAAAAAATAAATCAAATTTAAAAAAAAATCGCGGCGATCGAAAAAAAGGTCTGTTTTTACAAGGTGTAAACAGTTTACACCTTGTAAAAGCAGCCCTAATTTTACGCATGCAAACGTAAACTTACGGAGAAAAAACAAAGCTGAAAAGCTTTGTGGATCTCCGTAAGTCCTCATTTGCATACGCGAAGCGGCATTTCGACGCGAAATGCCCCCAGCGGCGGATGCGGTACTGCATCCTAAGATCCGACAGTGTAAGTCTCTTACAGATGTCGGATCTTCTGCCTATCTTTGGAAAACTGCTTCTGAGGATCAGTTCCAAAGATAGGCACAGGGATACGCAGGTGGAACAGCAGATCCGCCTGCATGTCCCTTTTGAGGATTTGGCCCTTTGTGTATAGCTATAAAAAACAAAAAGGGGGGAAAACAGGTATAATGTTTTTTTATAAGTGATCACATTTCCCCTCTTAGCTGCATAAGAGCTGGGGGAAGGAGAAGCAGCAGCACTCTGAGCTTACCAATAAATGGCTGTGCAGTGGGGCATGTCAGGACAAGTTTGATAATTTGAGGAGAGTACACTGAGTTTCCAGCACAGCTAGAGAACTGACCGCGTTGTGTTCTCCTGCTTAGTGTTGTCAGTTTTTAATAGGAATGCAGAGGGACTGTCAGGAACACCAGGTATTTCACACAAAGTAATACAAAAAGAAGCAGGGTACTTCATGGTACAGTAGGCACATATCCGGAATATGAAGTTTTGGGGTAACCAACGCTTTAAAACATTACCAAATAGTTTGCAAATTGAGCAGTGCATTACCGTCTCCCTGTAAGTTGGAGACACCCTTTAAAGCAGTGGTCCCCAACCTTTTTGGCACCGAGGACCGGTGTTGTGGCATAGAATCGGGCCAAGGCCCGGGGGGTTGGGTTATTATGTAGCTTTTCGCTGGCAATTTGTCGAGGAAATGGCTGGTGTTAGCGCTTCAATCATCACAGAACAATGGCTGATATGGTGTTGGGATGATTGAAGTGCATTGTTTCTGTCATTGCATTGTAATGTAAAATGAAATAGTTCAAACTCACCATAATGCAGAATCTGCCACCAGATGCAGTTTGTCACTTGCCTTTTTCGTGTGACACCTGTTCAGGAGAGTGCATAACGTATTTGCTTCAGGGCTCAGGATACTGCACAGAGCGAAGGGGTCTGGAGTGCGTGGGGCACAAAGTGCAGGGGTGCATAATACAGAGTGCAGGGGTCAGTACACACCACCTCCTCACTACAAACCCCCAGTACAGACCACCTCCTCTCCTCAATACAGGCCATCTTTTTAGTACAGACCACCTCCTCTCCTCAATATAGGCCATCTTTTTAGTACAGACCACCTCTTCAGTACAAGTCACCAGAACTAACCACCTCCTCGGTGCAGACCATCTCCTCAGTACAGACCCCCGGTGCAGACCATTTCCTCAGTACAGACCCCCGGTGCAGACCATCTCCTCAGTACAGACCCTCGGTGCAGACCATCTCCTCAGTACAGACCCCCAGTGCAGACCATCTCCTCAGTACAGACCCCCAGTGCAGACCATCTCCTCAGTACAGACCCCCCAGTGCAAACCATCTCCTCAGTACAGACCCCCAGTGCAGACCATTTCCTTCAATTTCCCTTCTGGGCGGAAGTGCTGTGTTCCAGTATTGCAGCCCCGCTGTGTGGGCAGAAGTACCGCGTTCCCGGAGGGCGGCAAGAGATGATCTCATCTCTCTGCTCCCGCACCTCGCTGCAGTGTAGCAGCCCCGCTGTGTTGGTGGAAGTGCCGTGATCCAGGCGGGCGGTGAGAGATGTCATCTCTCTGTTTGCCCGTCGCCGCACCAAACACAGTGCAGCCTTCGCGGCCCGGCTGCAAATAGCCCATGGCCCGGCAGTGGGCCGCGGACCAGGGGTTGGGGAACACTGTTTTAAAGGATGTTGTTCCACTACATAGTTGGTGTCCTCACCAAACAAAGAATGGTACTTTTAGTCCCAATATCTGTTTATAAATGTTGAAAAGTATGGGTCCCAGTACTAATCTTTGGAGTAAGTTTGAACATTGACCTATATCTGTATCCAATTACTATAAGTAGGTTCTGTAAAGATTCTTTCCTTTCTCAGCAGGAGGAATATGTATCTGCTGTGTCTTGACTGAACATATATTTTCATTTCTAAACTATCAAAGCTCATATAATGGCAGATGGTATTGTAGCTCTTAAGAATCGTCCTGTTTTTGTATATAAAGTGTATTTATATGTAATCGGCATACACCAAATTGTATTGCTATAGAGGCTCTAACATGCCACTATTGCACCATTAAACTGGTAGATATTGTCACATACTCTTTGTTCTCACTTTAAACAGGAAGTTTATTACATAAGTTTGTCACTTTTGGTTAAAACTTTATCGTTCTTATCTGAGGGATCAAACTGTATACTTTAAAGCAGAACTTAAACCGTATCTGAGCACCACAAACTGAAAATATTATTTTGTGCTTAATATTCAAAGCAAACTCGTCCATCTAGCCATGTCTTCATGCTTTTGTTCAGAAATCACTTTGATTCCCCCCATCTATTTACGAAGGCTAGCAGCATAAGGATTAAAATAGTTAAGAGTAAAGTTTGACTTAAACAGGCAAGAAGTAAAACCTTTTTTTCTTTATCCAACATTTAATACAAAAATTGTTATGGTAGATAATTATTTTTTTTTTTTTTACAGTCAACATAAATGCACACATTTTAATGCTCAGGGGCTGTGGTCTCCCCCAGTATCTTCCCTTGCTCCTTTTGGGGGGACTTCCCATGGTTCACTCCTGGGGAACGTCTCTCCTAATTTCGCTTGTGGGCAAGGGATGGAGAAGTGCATTGTGGAAGGTTTGTACAGGAACAGGGCATTGGCTCAGAGACCAATTTGGCCGCTTCCTGCTGGATGACTGGCGCTATAGACAGTTGCACCATTTTGTCCGCATTTTGCCTCAAGCCATCAGACCTCCTCCATCTTGACACTGTTTGAGAAACTATGTATGTTGGCTGCCCCATTCCCCCGTCTCTGTCCTTTGAGATGTTGCAGTCAGCAGCGTCTAGGGATGAACCAGTCTATATATTGGCGTGGGAGAGAGACTTGCAGCGTACATTCACAGAGGCCCAATTGGACCATCTGTATTGCCTTACCCATGAGAGTTCTATGGACACAAAGATGCAGGAAAATAGTTTTAAGCTGTTGACCCATTGGTATAGAGTTTCTGCTAACTTGGCCAGGATCTTCACGGTAATCTGATGCCTTCTGGAGGGGTTGTGGGCTTTGGGGTACTTGGCTGCATATTTGGTGGGAGCTCACAGAGTGCTTATGCTCAACCCCCCCTCTTTTTTTCCCTCTCCCTCCCGCTTACCCTTGTCCTTCTAAACTGTCCTGCCTTCCTGGATTGACACATGGGCTTATAGCTCATAATTGGTAAGACAATCCTTGAGCATAATCAACTGTGTTTTTTTTCCTGGGGGAATAAAGTGGGATATTTGTGATTTAAGCAGTCGGCTGTACCAACAAGCTCCGGCTGTCAATTTCAAGTTTTTGCAATTCATGATCTGTTGCCCTCTTGGGTTCCTCTTCTTCGTTCTATGCAAGCTAAATGTTTGTGAATATCAAAATAGAGACTACTTAAAAAAAATGCACAAATCATAAGCCTATAAACAAAGGTGCTCCTTTAAGTATTGTAACAGTCTTTTCACCAACACATTTTTCCCACTGATGCTTATAAATGGTTCTAGCGCATTACCTTTCTTGTGTGCTGTTGTCTGCAATAGTGGCATTCTGTTGCTTAGAGTATTCACAATTATTCCCTGTTTTTGTGAAAGGATACATTGCATATTTTCAACTTATTTTTGGCTCTTGAAAACAACCTAGAAGTAGTCCTACCGGTAATTCTGGGGGAAAAGCACCAGCTGACACATTGCTTGACATAGTGGCAAAGCTCTGCAGAGCAATTCAGCTTGGGATTTTTTTTTCATATTTACTGAATTTTATGTAACTAACCATTTGAGACATACAATGTTGGACAAAACGCTTGCTATTAATGCTAATATGCATTTTGAAAGGAATGACCTTGCCCATGCAGGGCACAGATGCACTATTGCTTTCATCTGCCCCTTCCCTAGCAGCAGATACAGACTTATCCTTCTCTGTTGAGCCATGGGAGGGGAGGGACGTCTTGTAAGGCAAAAACAAGGTTTGCATTAAGACTCCCATACTACATTTATGAGTGTGCAGTGTAATGATTCATAGGCCAAGGGTGTTAAACTGCTTAAAAATAACCACTCCACTAAACCAAAAGTTAACTGTACAGGATTAAAAAAATGTCAGGTGTAGGTTAGAATAATATGACAAACCGTAATTGTAATATATATTTACTTATAGACAGTTTTTTGCCCTCAGATTCTGTAGAAAAGCATCATAACTTCCCTTTTTAATGTTACACAAGTTAGTAAACCAAGTCATTGTATACATTTCTTTCAACACATTTCCTTATTGGTATCATAAAATGTTGACAATTCCTATGAGATTACACAGCCCTTGCTTATGTCTGTAAACAAGCCATTTTTCTTTCATGAAAAGACTAAAACTGCTCCTGTAAAAAAAAAAAAAAAAAAGTGAAAGAAAGACATATGATCAGTTGTGATGCCAGTCATTTAATAGCTTGACAGTTCAACTGAGAGCACAAGAAGCTATGACTGCTATCATTTATGACATGCATTGAATATAATGGTTTTGGGTAACTTAAATCAGTGGGTTTAGTTCCACTTTAACCCTTTAACTGTCAGGTCTGAACACCATGCGGACTTACAGAAGTGCCCACAGGTGGCCATGACCGTATGCTGTATGGACCCAATTTCTCCCTCTCCTATAAGCTTGTGGTCACTTAAATGACCATAAGCTTATGTCAGAGCGCTGCTCTCCCCTATGGGGGATCAGATTAAGATGGACCGTAGAGTCAGTTTTCATCCGATCCACCAGATGGATGGAAAATGGGGTTTCCATCCGTCACACTTTAGCGGGTCGGATGTCAGCGGACATGTCGCTGCCAACATGACTCCATAGACCTGCACGGAGCGTCCGTTCAGGTCCGCCTAAAAAACTGACAGGTGGACCTAATTGGTCCGCCCGTGTGAAAGGGGCCTTAGTTTAACTTCTGCAGTTGGGAAGATACTGAAGAGTTTAAAAGACCACATCGATAAGTTCTTGCTGGTAAAAAAAAAAGATTTTAAGCAACAGACAGCATGGATTCATGAAAGGCAGAAATTGTCACACAAATCGAATTTTCTTTTTATGAGAAGGGAAGTAAAACTTTGGACAGAGGGGTGGTTGTGGACATGGCATACTTGAATTTTGCAAAAGCGTTTGACACAGTTTTGCACACACTGCTAATGTGTAAGGTTAAGTCTGCAGGTCTAGCAAAATCTGTTTTTTAATCAATGGAATACTGGGTAAGATAAATATTCAGAGAGAAGTGATTAATGTTTCATATTTCGAATGGTCTAGGGCGGTGGTCTCCAAACGGTGGCCCTTTTGCTTGCCTTTATCCAGCCCTCTGGGCACTATTCCATCCACAACTGACACCAATGATGAGGCACCATTCCTCACACTGACACAAGTGATGGGGTGCTATACCTCCCACTGATATCAACAATGGGGCACTATTACACCCACTCAAAACAATGACGACACATTGTTTACTCCCACTGGCCACAGTCTGGCCCCCCTGAAGTCTGAAGGATAGTAAACTGACCCTTTGTTTAGAAAGTTTGGAGACTCCTGGTCTAAGGTCATCAGTGGTGTACCCCAAGGTTGAGTGTTGGGACCCTTACTTTTTAATATTCATAAATGAAATCAGGTCTGGGATTAAAAATACCATTTCAATCTTTGCAGATGACGCCAAGCTATGCAGTGGAATAATGTCCTTACAGGATGTCTCCTATTCACAAACCAACCTCAATGCACTGTTTAATTGGGCAACTATGTGGCATATGAGAATAAATGTTGATAATTGTAAAGTTAGGCACTGGTAAAATACATGAAGAAAAAAATGTAATGTTGCACTACTATGATTTTTTGTTCTTGTGATTAGATACGCTTGTAAAGCCGTTTTTGCATTCCAATTTAGTTACATGGTGGAAAGGAGCAGTCATGATGCAACCTAAAGCTCGAAGACACATGACCGAAGAGCCTATGTAAAGAAGGGAATTAAGAAATATTCCTGTAGTGTGATCCAACACCAAGATATCTTTAGGTCCAGGTCATATAATAGCTTGGGGGTTTGCACAGTGTGTGGTAGATATCGCGTTCACCTCTGATGGGGAGAGGAGACTAATGAAATTGACCTTGGTATCTTAGATGATGGAAATTTCCAGTCATATATTGTCCTGTTATCTTTCTAGTTTGTATGTGTGGGCCTGTTTCTGCCATGTTGGTAAAATGACCTTAGCACAGGTCTATGATAGCCTACGACTGAATTGCTCTAATTGGCTTTGTCTGTTCTGATATTCTATTAAATATGTTTTGACATTTTGCAGTAATGACCTGCTCTGTGTAGTTCATATTGTTCAAATCATTCTATAATTAATTTGACATTATAGAATCTGCTTAGAAGGCAAATCCACTTGGCACTACAAGTGCACTGAAAGTGCAGTCGCAATAGATCCTAGGGGAACCGGATGCTTCTCCCCCAGACATGCCAGAGTTAACCCTTAGTGCCCCTGTACCTGCGGCCTCTGTGGATGCTATGACGGCAGTCCTAGAGCGTCTGTTGCCAGAATTGAAGCGGCCCCTCCCCCTGCCTTCTTCTGGGGATGCCTCTTGGGCCCAGCTACTACTCCCGGCCCTGGTTCCAAGGTGTCAGAGGATGCAGGCCTAGTCCACACGGACAGTGAGGATGACTCTGCATCAGAGTCAGCGCATGATAGGCCGCTAGTGGGAGCTCTTATCACTGCGGTGCGGGATACTCAGAAAATGGGGGATTCGGCGGAGACATCAGATATGTCGGTCCCTTTTGGGTTCCGCAAGCCGGCCCACACTGCGAAAGTGTTTCCTTGTGTTCCTTATCTGAAAAAAGTATTTGTATGAGGAATGGGATCGGCCGCAAAAGTTTTTTTCTGTTCCAAAATGCTTTGCGGTCCGTTATCCTTTTGAGGATGGAGGGATGAGTGTGGGCGGACCTGGGGGGTCTTTGTTTTTCTTTTTTTGGACATTATTTCTTTGGGGTGGTGGTGGGGGTTCTTTGAGATACTGGAGGTCTAAACCTCATATCTTTTTTTTTTTTTTAAGGCAGAGAAAGGGACTGAAGAGCTATGTAGCACTTTACATAGAGATTCCATTCATTCATAAAATGACAGTCTGATCATTGTAACCGTGAGTGTTACAATGCGTCAGCTGTCGGTGGATATAGCAGCAATCGCTGCCTATATCCATTGTACGGGGGGGGGGGGGGGGTTTGGTATACACATGTATACCAAGCCACAACTTCATCCTCACTCGCACCCACTACTCCCCCCCCCCCCCCTGCGCCGTGCTCTCCAAGCTGACAGATCATGGAGATCTGTGCAGGGAGAAGCTACAGGCCGAGGTAGGGAAGGAGGGATGCAGATCGGAGCAGCCATGGATCAGGAGTGCAGGGGCATTTGGCGGGGTGATGAGAGGTATTGGGAGACACATCTGGACCCTCCCCCCAAGCCCCGTGCAGCACCTGAAGCTGGCGGGAGTGGCAGAGGAGGGATGCCGGCAAATGATGGTGGCTGCGGGAATCGCTTTTGTTCGGGGTATCGGATGGAGGGGGTAATTAGTGTTGGGGAGAAGAAGGGGGTGAAGGGGATAAAAGGAGAGTGGGGGGAGTATTTATAAGTGGAAGTTGGTGGTGGGAGGTGGAGAGGCAGGGGACAGGTAGGAAGCGGCGTTGGTGGGGGGGCTGTCACATTAGGGGTTAATAACTCTGATCAGCAGGTTGTACAGAGTTGAACAGTTATAGAATTGTTCAGCAGTCTGTATATCATTTGGTCTTTGTGAAAGTTGGTCTACAAGCTATGGTGCAAATTATTGAAAATGTATCACACCTGATGCACTGACGGCCTATCTCATCTCTTGAGGCCCTGAAATGCCAGGAGTGTACAAATATCCTTTTTTGGAAAGTACAGTCCAAGGTATTTAGTAAGAGGCATAGTGAATTCTTGGGAAAATAATTTTTGTTTTTTTTGTACAATTTTCATAAGTTATTTATCCCACGCAGCATATACTGTACATTCAATTACACCCCAAAATACATTCAGCTAATCCTCTCGAGTATGGTGATACCACATGTGTGGGACTTTTTCACAGTCTGGCCACATAGAGAGGTCCAACATGCAGGGAGCGCCATCAGGCGTTCTAGGACCATAAATTGCACATAAAATTGCCTAGCGACCTATCACACTTTTGAAGGCCCTGGAGCACCAGGACAATGGAATTACCCACAAAATGACCCTATTTTGGAAAGCTATCACCCCAAGATATATTCTATGAGGCATAATGAGTCTTTTGAACGGTTAATTTTTTCCACAAGTCTTTGGAAAACGTGGAAAGAAAATTAAAACATTTTTTTTTCAGAAAGTGGTCAATTTATAAGATATTTTTAACACACAGCACATACATAACACAAGTTACACCCCAAAATACATTCTGTTTCTCCTCCTGAGTATGGCATTACTACATATGTGAGACTTTTACACAACATGGCCACATAGAGAGGTCCACCGTTGAAGTAGAACATTCAGGCGTTCTAGGAGCATAAATTACACATACAAGTTCATTCCTACCTATCACACTTTTGAAGGTCCTGGAGCACCAGGACAGCAGAATTACCCACAAAAGAACTCAATTTTGGAAAGCTAACACCCTGACGTATATTCTATGAGGCCTGGGCTGCAGATGGTTACTCTAATGGGCTTGTGACAGGTACTCGGGTACTCTAATGGGCTGGTGACAGGTACTTTGATTGGTGGTGACAGGTCCTCTTTGGTGGGTGGGGGCAATTGGTGTGTTTGTGCATACTGTAGGTGGTAATGAGCTATTACCACAATCTCCTTCTCCTGCACAATCAGCTCCTTTACTGCGGTTTGTTGACATTCTGTGACCGGCTGTGATTGGACACAGCCGGTCACATGGTAAAGAGCCAATTTCATTGGCTCTTTAATGCGATCAGTTTGACAAGCCTTGTCCCCAATCGCCGCTCGTGCGTCCTGTGCATGAGGACAATGCATGTGACCGGCTGTGATTGAACACAGTCGGTCACGTTGTAAAAAGCTGATTTTTATTGGCTCTTTACACTGATCTGGGATGGACTCCGTGGGACACGCCTCATCCCTGATCGCTGCACTGCGTCCGCAGGAGCTGCGAGAAGCCCATGACGTCATATGACACCCCCGGAGGCACAGAGTGTTCCTGCGGATGTCATATGACAATGGCCCAGTATGTAAGTGGTTAAAGTGACCACAAGCTTATGCGAGAGGGAGATATGAGGTCTGTACGGCTTACGGACTTGGCCACCTGCAGGCACTTTTTAAGGTCCTTATGGCATATGGACCTTGTAGTTAAAGGATTAAATAAACCATGTGAATTGGTAAATGTACCTTCAATAAATGTAACCATATTGCTACACTTAGAGGAGCCTCTCTTCTCTCTTATACTGCTGCTGGATGTTACTTATATCCCCTTGTGGAGGCTGCCATTGGTGGATGGACATTTTATGGTTCCACAACATATCGCATTACTATATTCTTTTTTATTTGGACTATAAACTGAAGGACTTATCACCAAATGGTTATGGAACAACAAATCTGAGTTTCAATTATTTCTTATGGGGAAATTTGCTTTGATATATATATACACACACACACACACACGAGTGCTTTGGATTACAAGCATGTTTCCAGAACAAATTCTGCTTGCAATCCAAGGTTTTCACTGTACTTTCCTCCTTTATACTCCTATGGCCACTGATCATTCAGACAGGCAAAGCCATGAGTGTTAGGAGTCGGATACCCAAGCCAGCATATCCCCCATTCTTTCCCTCACCCCCTTTCCTTAATCCTTAATTTCCTCCCCTTTGAACATTAATAGCGGTTGATGCAACACCCTATGTTTTAGGCAGCTGCACCGAGATTGCATAGATAGGTACAGTTCATTACTATACCTCCTTTCCTTGTCTCTCTTCTTCAGATTTACTTTATTCTCAATATGCCAGCTAATTTCACAACTGTTCATATTGCTTGTGAGCCTTTATATAATGCATTTGATACCATACACCTTGTATAATGCATAATGAATATATGCTTTATTTTGTTTGTATTAAACCCTTGTCAAACCAATAATACCTGTGAAAGATACAGTATATACAATAAAATTAACATGGACAATAAATAAAGGTTAAAGTGGAGCTAAACTATGGAGGGAGTTGGAGTGTACTTGCACATTATGGCTTGCTTACCTATCAGTTTGCCCTCTAACATTGATTGACGCACTCCTGGACCTGGTACTCTGTACGCAGCGTATTCCTGGACCCGGCACTCTGTACATAGCGTAATCCTGGACTCAACTGAGTTTGACACTCTTGTTCAAGTCTTTTATGTGTTGATGCAAATTCCATTTTGTGGAACTTTGACATAGGCTAATCACATTATTTCACACTAAGGCCTCATGCACACTGGATATATTTTGAAGTTTTTACAGCTGCTTTTTTTTTTCTACAGTCATTAAACTCTCCATCATGTTATTCTATGTGTCCATGCATACATGGGCTGTTATCAGCAGTTTTGGGCAGTGGCATTTTTGAGCAGTAAAAAAAAAAGAATAGTGGGTTCTGAGACTTTTTTTCAGCTGTAAAAACGCTGATAAACGTCTAACGCTCAAAAACGTTTTTGATCCAGTTAAAAAGAAAAAAAAAGTTGAAAAACTCACTGCAAAGCTACTGTCGTTTAAAATATTATGTCCAGTGTTCATTAGGCCTAAGAAATGGAAACGTTGCATTTTATTTTTGTATTAATGATGCCATTGTTAAGAAATCACTAGTTTTTATTTACCTTTTTAATCATATGTGCTATAGTAGAAAGCTGCATGCCGTGGGTAGCACTTAAAACCAATGCCACAAACAACTTTCCAAATTGGTCATCCATAGCATAAATTAGTATTGCAATTTAACATTTAACTTGGACGCTGACCGTTTATCTCACTAATCAGCCACATGCTCAAACACACTGTACGACTGTGTGTGTGTATAAAATGTTATACATATAATATATATATATATATATATATATATATATATATATACACACATACATTCTCACAAAAGTGAGTAAACCCCTCACATTTTTGTAAATATTTTATTTTATCTTTTCATGTGACAACACTGAAGAAATTACACTTTGCTACAATGTAAAGTAGGGAGTGTACAGCTTGTATAACAGTGTACATTTGCTGTCCCCTTAAAATAACTCAACACAGCCATTAATTTCTAAACCACTGGCAACAAAAGTGAGTACACCCCTAAATGAAAATGTCCAAATTGGGACCAAAGTGTAAATATTTTGTGCGGCCACCGTTATTTTATAGCACTGCCTTAACCCTCTTGGGCATGGAGTTCACTAGAGCTTCACAGGTTGCAACTGGGGTCCTCTTCCACTTCTCCATGAAAACATCACAGAGCTGGTGGATGTTAGAGACCTTGCGCTCCTCCACCTTCTGTTTGAGGATGCCCCATAGATGCTCAATATGGTTTAGGTTCTGGAGACATGCTTGGCCTTGGAGGTGTGTTTGGGGTCGTTGTGTTGGAATACTGCCCTGTGGCCCAGTCTGCTTCAGTATGTCAAATTTCATGTTGGCATTCATGGTTCCCTCGATGAACTGTAGCTTCCCAGTGCCGGAAGTACTCATGCAGCCCCAGACCATGACACTCCCACCACCATGCTTGACAGTAGGCAAGACACACTTGTCTTTGTACTTCTCACCTGGTTGCCGCCACACACGCTTGACACCATCTGAACCTCTGCAGCAATACTGGCAGCACTAATACGTCTATTTCCCAAAGACAACCTCTGAATATAACGCTGAGCATGTGCACTCAACTTCTTTGGTCGACCATGGCGAGGCCTGTTCTGAGTGGAACCTGTCCTGTTAAATTGCTGTATGGTCTTGGCCACCGTGCTGCAGCTCAGTTTCAGGGACTTGGCAATCTTCTTATAGCCTATGCCATCTTTATGTAGAGCAACAATTCTTTTTTTTTTTCAGATCCTCAGACAGTTCTTTGCCATGGGGTGCCATGTTGAGCTTCCCATTCACACCTGAAACCTTGTAACATTAACGAGTCACATGAGACCAGGGAGGGAAAATGGCTAATTGGGCCCAATTTGGAAATTTTCACGTAGGGGTCTACTTACTTTTGTTGCCAGCAATTTAGACATTAATGGCTATGATGAGTTATTTTGAGGGGACAGCATATTTACACTGTTATACAAGCTGTACACTCACTACTTTACATCGTAGCAAAGTGTAACTTCACTGTTGTCACATGAAAAGATATAATAAAATATTTACAAAAATGTGAGGGGTGTACTCAATATATATACACACATACAGTATACAATATATCTGTGTGTGTATATATTTCTAATTAAGTGTTGTCAAGTTGATGTTGACATGTAGTGACTACATGGTGAGAGTTTTCTCTAGAATGATCTGCCGTTGTGTCTTTGCACCACCATGTTCAAAACTTTGTGTCTATTCCAGGGGTAGGCAACCTTTTGAGCATAGTGTGCCAAAAAACATTTTTTTTTTTTAAGAAAATAGGAGTGACATCTAAAAAACAAAACAAAAACAAAATGAGCAGGCAGGTTGAAATGTCCATCTCAACACCAGGACTGGATCTAGCTTGCCTGATGTGGGGGTACATTAAGGTCCGGATGGGAGGTCAGCAAAACAAAAGATTGGTCAGAGGCTGTATGCAAGCCGAGTGAGGCGAGTGGGAATGGAGGGAGGCAGGCAATGAGGTGGTCCTGGCCATGCTTACTCCTGTGTAGCCTGCCGCAATTGTCATCCGGCTTTGTTGATGTGTGGGAGGTGTGTGTCTCATGCATCCTTCACGTGCCAGCATAAATGTGGCTGTGTGCCAGGGGTTGCCAACCCCTGGTCTATTGTATCCATCTTGTCATCCTTCTTTTCACTTCAACTTTTCCATGAATAATGGTCTTTCGGCTGTGTGCCAGGGGTTGCCAACCCCTGGTCTATTGTATCCATCTCGTCATCCTTCTTTTCACTTCAACTTTTCCATGAATAATGGTCTTTCAGCAAATTGTTTCTTCTCATAATATACTCAGAGTAGAACAGCTTCAATTAAGTCACTTATCTAATAAAAATGTATTTTAGTTTTTTTTGGAGGATCCACTGATCGCTATAAAAATGCCAATGGTCCCAAAAATGTGTCCGAAGTGTCCGCCATAATGTCGCAGTATTGAAAAGTGCTCTGGTCTTTGACCAGCAATATGGTCCAGGGCTTAAGTGGTTAATTCCAGGGAAACAAACAACCTTTAAGCTTTTGCTCAAGATTCCAGGGATTTCAGGGCATGTAAATGATAAATAGAGAGACCGTAGTGTTCTCTGTGTACAAACTTTATTTAAAGCCCCCAAAAACAAATCACACATAGAGGATAAAAACTTTAAAACCACATGTAAAAAATCCACAGTAGCGCCACCGTTTTACACACTCGCGGTGCCTGGCTAGACGTCAAGTTATCAGCTCCTTCCCTTTAGACGCGCATCGGCCAATCGCAGGCCTTCATCGCAGGCCTTTCTCAGTAGATCTATTTTCTATTTCACCAAACTATGTACATGATTCTCTTCCTGGTGTTACCTGTGCTTCCCTTATCACCAGTTCCAGCGCACTGAAATTATGGCTGCTCTCATCCTCCCCTCTTTTTTTTTTAAAAAATGTCTATTTTGGTTTTGGTGTATTTTTGCTAAAATTTAGATGGTTACTTTGGATTTCTTATATACAGTATTTAGTCGCCGTTTCATATACTTCTATATATTTCTAGTGTTCTGTTGTGTCAAATAATTGCTACCTCTGCAATGCCCTGAAGTTCTTTTTTGATACGCAGCCACAGTTTTTTGTTTTTTCATTTTTTGCTGCTTGGCAAGCTTTTCTTAAATCGAAATAGATGACCAAGTGACATGTATCCAGCAAAGCTTGTCAGGAAAGTACAATGTGTTATGACAATGACAAACAGGAAATGGTGGCCTAAAGAGATAGGACAAATATGCTTATTTTGCTTGATTTAACAGCTAATATGAGATGGAGCTTTATGAGAGTTTTTATATTAACCTACTGTGCTTGAAATATGTCAGCAAGGAGCTCATTAAATTCCAATGGGCTGCATAGCAAACAACTTTAATACTCCATTGTATAAATGGTCTTAAAGTAGTATAATTGCTGTACCAAGTTATTTAACTGTAGTAAAACAATGCACTGCTGAAACCATTCCATATATGTGGATATGTGAATACTGTTTACATATGCGGGCGCTACTCACATATGTGGGCGCTACTCACAGATGTGTTCGCTTCTGCGCGCGAGCTTGGCAGGACGGGGCACATTTTTTGGCTCCTAACTTTTTTAGCTGGCTCCTAGATTCCGAGCAAATTTGTCAAACCCTGTGTTGGTGCATAAGGTAGAATTTTTGCACCCCATTGACCAGGTAATTGTATGGTATGTACTACACAGGGTCTGAGTTACAAAAGATGAACAGAAGTTTGCTATATTTGAAAAACATACATACATGTGAAACTCAAAAAATTTGAATATCGTGTAAAAGTTAATTAATTTCACTAATGCAACTTAAAAGGTGAAACTAATATATGAGATAGATTCATTACATGCAAAGCAAGATAGTTCCAGCCGTGATTTGGGATTTGGGGTGGCGGGACTGTTAGCGGTAAAGCTCTGCTAGTTTTAGCAGTGCTTTACCATTTACCAGTGTGAAAGTACCTTAAGTTCACTGTACTCCAATGGCCTCCAGTCACCAGATCTCCATTCAATAGAGCACCTTTGGAATGTGGTGGAAAGAGATTTGCATCATGGATGTGCAGCTGACAAATCTGCAGCAACTGTGTTATGCTATCATGTCAATATGGACCAAAATGTTTCCAACACCTTGTTGAATCTATGCCACAAAGAATTAAGGCTGTTTTGAAGGCAAAGGGGGGGGGTCCAACCCAGTACTATCAAGGTGTACCTAATAAAGTGGCCAGTGAGGGTATATGTTGATGGTCTTACCTGCCAAAGGAATTATTCTGTTTAGCATTTCTGGGGGGCTAGGCACCCCAGGCAGAAATTAATATTGACATTTGAGTTGAACACACACTTCATCTGAATTTACAGTTCAAACTCAATCAGATTTTTCTAATTTTGAAAAATTTTTAGTCCTAAAATGATGCTGCCTGCCAATGTCCTGTGCACCCTTTGTCCTTGATCAGATTCATAGCAACTAATAAGGTAGTAGGGCTTCACTCAGCAGAGGCCAGGCGTATTTGCAATTCCTTGTCTGTAAAAGTCATTGTTACTACTTCTGTTGGCTAAAATAGGTTCACATATGTGCGGCCACGGTTCACAATACGGGGTCTGGTGTGTGTCTAACCAATTCAGGTGCAGAATCTGGTCAGAATTTTTCCTTTTATCGGACCCAAAGATTCACAGGACCCTTTTGGAATGCAGACTGCGGCCACCACGACCGTGTGAACCGGCTCCAGTACGAGCCGAGCACACTCACCTGTCATATGTGAACCAAGCCCAAGACTACTTGTTGCCCAGGGCAAATTTGACATTTCTCGCATGTTGATATCAGCATTTTTCGGCTAGAAAATTACTTGGATCCCCCACATATTATATATTTTCTAAAAGCAGAAATGATGGAGGTTGTTGCAATTAATTTTTTTAAGCCAAATTGTTCCCAGCGCAAAAACACCTGTTTGATAGAATAAGTAATCAGACTGTTCTGCCACTGAATAGGTTAGGTATCATCCTGAGGTGCAATTCAGTGTCTGGTGTGGATCATGTGCAGTCCTAATAAACAGCCCAACTGTACCTGGTGAAAGGTAGCACCATGTAAAAGCTCATATCTAGATGAGGCAGCAAGCACCCTCCAAGGCAGCCGATTAAATGCAGTGCGCTTTGATTGGCTGCCTTTCTGGCTGGTAACGGCCAGTAAATAAAGAATCAGAAACAAATTTGATGAAATCTTTGTCACAGAGGCAATGGAGGAAGAACTGTTCCTTCCCCTCCATTGTGCTCAGCTGACCCAACCACTTGCAGGGGGCCTTCTGAGCACCGTAAGCCCTGGTTCACATTGCAGCGTTTCGATATGCCAAATCGGTGGCTATTGCCAGAAATGGCACCGTCTGAATCAGTGCGATGCGGCATTTGCGGCGGCGCACCGATTCGCAAAAGTCGTTTCTGTACTACTTTCGGCAACTTTGTGGTGCGATTTCAAAAGACATCTGTGCAAAAACCTACACAGATGTCTCTGAAATTGCCCCCAAAGTCAGGACTGACACGCGGGAATGAAATTGTGGTTCACTCCCGCTGTCAGTGTGAACCTAGCTAGGGTAAGTGATCAGGCACGTGGAGCACTTTTCCTGGAACGCTAGCTGCTTGATAAAAAAGATAATACAAGGGTAATGGCTGCACCTGAAACCATGATTCTGATATAAATGCTTCCTCCTGCAGCTATATATATCCGGCACCTATTACACACTTATTTAGGCTAGGTTTCCACTATTGCAATCCCAAAGTCGTGTGATTTACAGTGTGACTTTGCAATGCGATTTTTGATGCAATGTCATGTGACCGGTGAGAATAGGTTGCACCAAAATCGAAACAGAGTAGTACAAAAACCTTTTTCGGTGTTGCTGCGAATTGAGTCACACCAATTGAAACAGAGACCATTGAAATACATGGGTTTTGACTTGGAATGCGACTTCACATGTGTCAAGTTGCACAAAAACTTGCAGTAGTGGAAACAGAGCCTAACAGTGTAACATGTTACAGCACATCCTGCACCCCCTGAGCATCCTCTCCTGTGACAGTGGGTGGGGGTTCCTCTCCCCACAGCCGCTGTCCTGTTTAAAATCGATGCAACTTTTTGCGGCTCTGCCTGAACGTCCACGTTCCTTCACAGAGATCTATGAGCGCAGAAACTACAAGTCATGTCTTCCACCACAGAAGACAGCTTGGAGTTCTCAATGGAACGAGTGCGCTGATCAGCTCTCTAACTGAAAGCCTGTAAGGAGGGGCAGGCAGAAATCTGGAGGACATGTCTGCAGCAGCCTGGCATGGCACCTGTGATCAACTGATTTTTTTTGTTTGATTTTCAACTTCTCTACTGTATGGCCTGTTTAAGCAGTTGTGTAATTATCAGTGACTGATAAATATGTACTGGTATATAAAATCTGTGTTTTTATCTAAATCTAACCTTTCAAAGAAAAATGTGTATAGATAGCTTGCAGTACTTCATGTCTCCGTGTATAGTGCATAGTAAAGTGCTAAAAAAAAAAAAAATCCAATCCCGTTACTGACTTGCAGATACCCCTAAACATTAAAAGGCTGATGTGTAAAAATATTTTTTTAGCTGTGCAATTTTTTGGAGCTTTGCATTTTATACAGTGTTCAGTTTGGCACATGGTTTAATAAAAATAAATAAATATATTCTTAATACAGTATTGCAATTATGTGATAGCAATGCTATTCAATAGATGGCACCATAGACAGACTGCAGCCTGAAGGTGGCGCTGTTCATCTGCAAGCACAACATTGATTGCTATAGCCTGCATGTGATCATCTAACTGGTGGTCACATGATCGGTAACTGCTTCGATTAATTCCAGGTCATTAGTGGGGATCCAAGCTGTCATGGTCACCAGGATAGTGAGCAAGCAGCTACATGAAGTTTGCTTTAACCACTTGCTGCCTGTACTAAAATCGTTTTGTTTTGTTACTTGGAGCCTCCCATCATTATATTGTAGTCTGAAAGCAAAAGCCCTGAAGCAGAACATGCTGGCTGTTGCAATTTTTTTATGTAACACAATATTTGCACAGCCTTTATTAACTACAAATTTTCATGGGGAAAACAAAAAAAAGAATTTTAGTGCACAATAGAATACCAATTTTTTTGTTAAAAAATCACATTCTTTTAAAAAATATGCAGTTAATGTCAAGATTTTAAATTGTGCATGCCTCTAAAATGGTGACAAACCTAAAATTATACATGGGCAATGCGTTAAAAGCTGTTACAGGTTACCATTTTTGTGAGCTTTGGTGCTAGAATTATTGCTCTTGCTCTGGTTGTGGCAATACCACACGTGTGGTGCGGGCCTTTGTGAGCATTTGCGTGTGAGCACTAGGGTGCTTTACTTTTTTATTTTATTGACATATTTTTTTTCTCTCGGGAGCCCATTGCACCCACAATCAGCAGAGTAATATTACATCCTAAATACAGGTGTAACCTGTTACTAAAGGTGGCTTTAGCATTTAAAAGCTTAAAGTAATTGTAAACGTTCAGATTAAAAAAATAAAGTGTTATACTTACCTGTGCTGCCCTGATCTGCCTATTCTAGAGTCCCCCACCACTGCTCCTGGCTCCTCCCCCTATCCCTGAGTGTCCCCATAACAAGCGGCTTGCTATGGGGGCACTTGTTCCTAAGCGCAGGTTTTTTATATATTTTTACTATGGGGGCACTTGTGTGAGCTCGCTCCCCAGCCGACAATGTGCGTCCATAAGACACAAAGCATGGCTCATCCCTGCCCCTCACTCCCTCACTGACTGTGATTGACAGCAGTGGAAGCCAATGAGGAGGGAGAAAGCATGTGCACATAGCTGGATCAAGATTTGCCCCATCAGGCAAGTATTCACGGGGGAGCTGCATAGTTTTTTTTTTTTTTTTTTTTTTACCTTAATGCAGAGCATTAAAGTAAGACATCTTCAGCTTTAACTCCTATCTAAGACAAAAGTTGAAGGTTTATTGGCTTATGCATGCAATGTTTTTGGCAGGGATATTTTTTTTTTTTAACCAAAGCCCATGAAGTAAAACAAATTATTTGCCACACACATTTTTGTTTGCCCACATTCCCATGCCATCTTGTATTTATTAATGTTTTAATACTATTTAAAAATTGTGAATTTGCGTTACCTACTGTATGTATACCACCCAGTCAGTATGCATAGGTTATCACTTACCATGAGTTTATACACAGAAGTTGTTGGAATTTACAGTGGATGTGTAAAAAGTTGTAAAGACCGGAAGTGACCAAACTCTCTAAGGCCAGGTAGTCCTTTAGTTGATCCATTCAGTATGAATAACAGTAACATTATACCACTGAAAAAATCAAGCCAACTAAGCTAAATATTTTCAATTGTTAGAAGAAAATTCTGGATTATGCATGTTATAATTATTTAGATCATGTTTATATTATAAAATCTTTTTTTGTTTTTTTTATTTTGCAGTTCATCAAAATCACACCCAGGACCTGTTGTCCACATAAGTGATAATCCAATGGATGAAGGAAAGGTATGTGTATCTGCTCTTTATTTTAAATCTCTCTGCTACAAATAAAAAATAAAAAAATAAAACATTTTCTATATACTGTATACAGAGAATTCATATATGACAAGTAATTGATCTGTGACTTATGTTTAGTTTCAAACTACTGTTATGCAGGAACAAATCAGCTGACTTCTGTATCTAAGGCAGCGATTTGTTCCCTGCTTCAGGGAATTTTTCTTTTTCATTAAGTTGATGGCTGGATCTGGGACTACTTTGTTAGGGTTAGGTATTCTGCAAGGCTTAGGTAACATTCGTTTTCCTTAACATTAACACTTTTGGGGTGAGTTGCAAAAAACATTTGGACATTTCCTATTGTGTGCATGTGTCTCTTATATAGTCTATTTTGTTCTGTTATATAGTATATAATAATGTTATTTAAATTTACCCTATTAGTAAACAACTATTATAGACTGATATACACATGATCTACAGCAGTATAAATTTTGTTTCTAAAATCCTTTGCATCCAGGGTACATATTTAGCTTTCAGTCTTCAGTAAACGGGCACTTACCTGCAACTATTGTGGAAATGACCAGAAATGTGTTTTGAGTACCTGGGGGGGGGGGCACTGTGTGTGTGTGTGTGATGTCATTCTCTGCCTACTTTGGAGGGCTCAGCTAAACGCCTGGTCTTTCTTAAAGGGGAGTTCCAGCCATTTGTATGTTTATTAAAAGTCAGCAGCAACAAAAAGTGTAGCTGCTGGCTTTTAATAAACAGGCACTTACCTGCTCCAGCGACGCGCCGGCCAGGGCTCCGCTCCTCTCCCCCCCTCCCCGGCCGGCGTCTTCATCTTCAGTGTGGGCACCCGGCCGTGACAGCTTTCGGCTTCACGGCCGGGCACCCACTGCGCATGCGCGAGCGGCGCGGCCCGGCGCCACGCCGTGTAATTGGCCAGGAGATCGCCTAGGACCTGTGACGTGTCCTAGGCGATCGCCTACAGCAGCCACTTCCTGAAGGCGATTAAGCTTAGTCGCCTACAGGAAGGAGGAAGTGGGACAGGAAGTCCCACTCGTGCTGAAGCCCCCACTCCCCCCCCAAAAAATTACATGCCAAATGTGGCATGTAAGGGGGAGAGGAGTGGGTTAAGAGGAAGTTCCAAATTTGGGTGGAACTCCTCTTTAATTTTGATGGGTCTTCTAATCCTTATACGTCCATTGCCAACACCTTTGGTTTCTAACACATAAATAAAGAGAAAAACGCCGAACTAGCATCAGTCCTGGTGGATATCTGTAGGCAAATCCAAAAATAAGGCAGGTAAAGTGATACTAAAGTCGTTATGATATTTTTAGGCAAAAAAAAATATATATATATATTTTTTTTATATTTGCCTGCTCTGTCTAGTGATTTTACATAGAGCAGGCCTGATCCTCCTTTTCTCAGGTCCCTTTTCTGCTCTCCTGGCCCCTTCCCCCTGACAAGTGCCCCCACAGCAAGCAGCTTGCAAGCAGCTGAGCAAAGCCACAGCTCTGTGTATTTCTTCAGACACGGAACCCCAGCTAGGCCACGCTCCCTCTCTCTCCTCATTGGCTCACTGACTTTGACAGCAGCGGGAGCTTTGTTGCTGTCTCGGGCAGCCAATGGAAAGGAGAGTCTCAGGCAGTCGAGTACACAGGTTTTTAAAGTAACTTATTAAGGCAGCTTCGGCATCTCTTCCAACTACTTCTCCCCTTTCCGGCTCTACTGCCTCCTCTGCTGATGTCTTTTGCCTCTGCCGGTTCTTCTCCCCTCTCCGGGTCTTCTCCGATCTCTCTCCGGTTCTTCTCCCTCTGTCCGATGCCTTCTAATACTGGGTGTGTGCGGTGTGTCCCTACTTATAGGAGGTGCAGCAAAGGTGTAGGCTTGAAGCAATGAGAACTTTAAACAGAAAAGGCAGAGGGTAGGGAAGAAAGACATTCTCACTTGCACGACTTGTCATGTAACTTTGAACACATGGGGAGATTTACTAAAACTGGTGCACACATATTCTGATGCAGCTGTGCATTGTAACCATTCGACTTCTGTAGGGTTTATTAACTAAATAAATAAAATAGCTGTCGTTGCAATACTTTTTAATAAGTAATTCATTTTTGGGGAAAGAATTTAAGTTTTTGACTTAAAAAAAATAAGACAACAATAAAGTTAGCCCAATTTTTTTTTTATATTGTGAAAAATGTCAATTGATACCCAACATGCCACGCTTGTGTAATGGCAACATACTTTAACCCTTAAAAATCTCCATGTGTTTAAAAATGTCTACAGGTTACCAGTTTTGAGTTAGAGGAGGTGTAGTGCCAGAATTATTACTCTCACTGGTTCTCGGCAACAGGATACTGTACATCTTGCGCTGGCTGCAATAGGAAAAACACGTTATAGCAAGCGCGAGAAAGAAGCGATGGGTATCCGACTTGGTATGAATGGTGTTTGGTACGAATCCTGAGGGGGAACTCCACGCAAAATTTGAAATAAAAAAAAAAGGCATGGGTTCCCCTCCAGGAGCATACCAGGCCCTTGGGTCTGGTATGGACTTTAAGGGATACCCCCTACACCGAAAAAACGGTGTGGGGGTTCTCCCAAAATCCATACCAAACCCTTATCCGAGCACGCAGCCCGGCCGGTCAGGAAAGGGGGTGGTGACGAGCGATCGACCCCCCCCCCCCCACCTCCTGAACAGTACCAGGCCGCATGCCCTCAACATGGGGGGGGTGAATGCTTTGGGGAAGTGGCCCCCCCACCCCAGAGCACCCTGTCCCCATGTTGATGGGGACAAGGGCCTCTTCACGACAACCCTGGCCATGGTTGTCGAAGTCTGCGGGCTGGGGGCTTATCGGAATCTGGGACCCCCCCCCACCCTAGATGAATGAGTATTGGGTACATTGTACCCCTACCCATTCACCTGGAGGAAAAAGGTGTCAAGAAAAAAAACGCACTACACAGGTTTTTAAAGTAATCTATTGGGCATCTCCGGGTGTCTTCTTCCGACTTCGGGTGTCTCTTCTTCTGCTCTCTCTGGTTCTTCTCCCGCTCTACGGTGCCTTCTTCCTTCTGCCGGGCTCCTCCGCTATCTTCTTCCAGCTCTTTTACTAGCGGCAGCCCGGTCTTCTCCGTCATCTTATTCCCTCTTCTTTTCTTCCGATGTTGACACAACGCTCCCTCCTGCTGTAATGCCGGGTGTGCGGTGCGCAACAATTTATATAGGCCTCTTTTGACGTCACAGTGCTCCGGTGGTGACGACATGAAGGGCAGGGTAATTATGGCGTCGCCACCCGGAGCATGATGGGACTGTGCCGTAATAAGAGGCCTATATAAATCGCTGCGCACCGCACATCCGGCATTACAGCAGGAGAGAGCGTTGTGTCAACATCGGAAGAAGAGAAGAGGGAAGGAGAAGACCGGGCCGCCACTAGTAAAAGAGCTGGAAGAAGATAGCGGAGGAGCCCGGCAGATGGAAGAAGGCACCGGAGAGCGGGAGAAGAACCAGAGAGCGTGGAGACAACACCGGAGAGCAGAAGAAGCGCGCGGAGATGTCGGAAGAAGACCCCCGGAGCTGCCTAATAAATGACTTTAAAAACCTGTGTAGTGTGTTTTTTTTTCTTGACACATTTTTCCTCCAGGTAAATGGGTAGGGGTACGATGTACTCCATACTCATTCACCTAGGGTGGGGGTCCGGGATCTGTTGGCTCCCTTATTAAAGGGGGCTCCCTGATTCCGATAAGCCCCCTGCCCGCAGACCCCAACAACCAACGGCCAGGGTTGTTGGAAGAGGCCCTTGTCCCCATGTTGAGGGCATGTGGCCTGGTACGGTTCAGGAGGGGGGGGGCGCTCTCTCGTCCCCACCCCCTTTCCTGACCGGCCGGGCTGCGTGCTTGTATAATGGTCTGGTATGGATTTTGGGGGATGGGGGGTTTCCCCTTAAAATCCATACCATACCTAAGGGCCTGGTATGCTCCTGGACGGGAACCCATGCAGTTTTTTTTATTTAAAATGTGGTGTGGAGTTCCCCCTCATGAATCATACCAAACACAGTGCCTGGAATTGGCGGGAATCTAAGTCGGATCCCCATTCATTGTAAGTCGGACGCATTTCGGCTTCAACACATTTTTCCCTTCCCGGCGAGCCAGCTCGGTGCTGGCTCCTGGTCAATTTCGCTGATAAAAGCAGCGAGATTGACACAATACCTACTGTACCTCACATTTGAACACAGTTTTCATATGCAGGCGCAACTTGCGTATGCATTTGCTTCTGCGCGCGAGCTCGGCAGGACAGGACACTTAAAAAAATATATATATATTTATTATCCATTTTACTTTTTTCTTTTTTTTTTTTTACACTGTCTATTACCCTTGTAATAGAAAACAAAAAGCATTACAGGACCTCTTAAATGTGAGATCAAAAGGAGTTTTTTTTTCCCCCTTTAAGACCATTGGGCGGAAGTGATGTTTGACGCCGCTTCCGCCATTCAATGTTATGGAGCCAAGCATGGGCCATCTTTCCCTCACTCGGCTCCAGGCCTGTCAGGGGAGATGACGCAATTATCTCCGCCGCTACTGACGGCTCCGGTAAGCGGCAGAGACGACAGGAACTCTTCTGCCCCCAGCACAGAAAGTGATCTTTCGGCAAATCCATTTCTATGCAGAAGTGAGCCTGATTTTGCTGTCAACTTTTAGTAAATAAACCCCTATATTTTATTGTCAAAGCTTCATTAAACAAGCTGAAGTTAGAAGCTGATTGGTTACTATGTAGCTGCACTAGACTCTGTGTTTGCACCAGTATTAGTAAATCCCCTCTCCCCCAATAGTCTCATGACAAGTCACAGCCCATATATTTCAATGCAAGCTGTTCAGAATGCAACTTTAAAAAGGTCCCTGCACTACTTTAATGTGACTTGAGTGCCATAGATTGCAATGTAAACTCTTAAAAGTCACATGAAAGTAGCATCCTATTGCTATCAATCCAACAGTAGTGCAACAGTCAAAGCCAAAGTCTACAGCCAGGTTCGCACTCATCCAATGTTACATCAAAGTCACAATTTAAATCACATGGAAGGTGCCATGGTCATGGAAGGGAAGTCATTGAGGGAATAAACAAATGGGAGGGAGACCCTGATAACACAGAAGATAAGAGGATATAGTGGAAGGTTGAATAAAATGGGGAATAATGGGCAAATCGGAGTAGGACAAGTGCAATAAAATGTATGGCAATGTGCCCAGTGAGAGGGGACAACAATATGCTGAACCATATCAGGGGAACAGTGACTGTAAATCACAGGAGCAGAGACCCTTAAAAAGGAGAGCACATAAGCTGAAGGAGGCCACAGGTCAGGGGAGTTCAATAAAGATAACAATAGAGGGTGATAGGAAGGTGCCATGTAGGAGAAGCCACGCTGAGGGGAGGAAGGTGCCATGCAGGAGAAGACACGCTGAGGGGAGGAAGGTGCCATCCAGGAGAAGCCACGCTGAGGGAAGGACAGTGCCATGCAGGAGAAGCCACGCTGAGGGAAGGACAGTGCCGTGCAGGAGAAGCCACGCTGAGGGAAGGACGGTGCCGTGCAGGAGAAGCCACGCTGAGGGAAGGACGGTGTCGTGCAGGAGAAGCCACGCTGAGGGGAGGCAGGTGCCATGCAGGAGAAGCCATGCTGAGGGGAGGCAGGTGCCATGCAGGAGAAGCCATGCTGAGGGGAGGCAGGTGCCATGCAGGAGAAGCCATGCTGAGGGGAGGCAGGTGCCGTGCAGGAGAAGCCACGCTGAGGGGAGGCAGGTGCCATGCAGGAGAAGCCACGCTGAGGGGAGGCAGGTGCCATGCTGGAGAAGCCACGCTGAGGGGAGGCAGGTGCCATGCAGGAGAAGCCACACTGAGGGGAGGCAGGTGCCATGCAGGAGAAGCCACGCTGAGGGGAGGAAGGTGCCATGCAGGAGAAGCCACGCTGAGGGGAGGCAGGTGCCATGCAGGAGAAGCCACGCTGAGGGGAGGCAGGTGCCATGCAGGAGAAGCCACGCTGAGGGGAGGCAGGTGCTATGCAGGAGAAGCCACGCTGAGGGGAGGCAGGTGCCATGCAGGAGAAGCTGAGGGGAGGCAGGTGCCATGCAGGAGAAGCCACGCTGAGGGGAGTCAGGTGCAATGCTGGAGAAGCCACGCTTTATATTGTATACAATCACTCAGTTTGCTAAGCCCCTAACTCTTGCATGACAACAAGGCCATTGAATTGGCGTACTTGGTGTAGGCCAGTCATGATATGAAAAATGGAGTAAGATTTTGTAAAAAAATTTAGGTTTCCACTGAATTCAAGCTGCTACAGGTTACTGTTAATCTAATGGGAATGCCTGAATTATGCCACACATTTTTAGTTGATTCACTGCTAAAAATAACAGTTTAATTAATAAAATAGCAGCTTGTACTCGGGATGGAGGAATATCTGCATGTAGATGTACCACATTTTCTGCATTTGAGCAACAGCAGCTAGAGCGCCTCTGGTTTTGCATCTCTTGTGTATTTGAATCCAGTCATTTGGCAAAATTAAATCATCCATATTTCTCGGTGCTGACGTCTCTTATGAATGACAATACAAGCTTTGCTTTCTCTTCACTATTTACAAATTAAAGCTTTTCACAATGTAATTTTGAACATCTGCTGTACAGTGATATGATTGTGCATATTTGACCATGAGCTGAGAAGCATCTGACTGTAAGACTGCTTCCTGAAGACTATTCCCCATCTCATAACTAACACTGAATTAGAAAAAACATTAACAATCCTTTCATGTATGGTGTATGTTTTCAATTCTTTGTTTTTGTTAAGCGATTGTAGTAATGCTGCTTTACTGTTCAATGCGCTTTGTTTTGGGGCTTTTTTTTTTTTTACATTAATCTTGCCCATCAGGAAGGGTGACTTATTTTTTTTTGGGGGGAAAATGTACCTGTTCATTGAGCAGAAGAAATGTAGACAAGATTGAAATATACGGTAACTTTATCCTGGCTAAAATCCCCTGGGACAATTTGTAATATTCTTTGTGAACTACTCCACCTACCGAAGATAGTAGCCAACTAGGGGTTTTACTAAATAAGACATTGCATATTTATAAAGCAGTGACTGTAACCTTCACCAAACATTCCTTGCAGTTATATCTTCATGGCATGAGTGATTCTCAGTGTTTTATATACCAGATGATTTGACCAATGGCATATGATTTATTTACTGTGCCACATATAAGTCTAAGGCTGCATTCACACCTTTGCGTAGGCGATTTGCAGGGTTTTGTACCAAGATTTGCCGCGACAAAACGCGTCGTATTTAACCGCGCTTTTGTATAGGTCATTGTCGGCTATGGAAACCGCAGAAGCTGCCCGATACACGCGACAAAAAAGGGTCCGGGACTTGTTTCAGCTTCAGGCGTTCGGCGTGGAGATGTGAATCATCTCCATAGACAATAATGTTATTTTTCCCCTCCAGCGTATTGTAGCGTCGCGCTTCAGGCGACAAAATGCCTAGGTGTGAATGCAGCCTTACTGATGAAGCTTTTCTATTACATATTCTTTGCTGCTCACAGTTTATGGTGGAGGGAATGGGATGGGTCGCAGTGCTGGGGGGGGGGGGGGGGGGGGAGTCCTGATCAGCCAACTGACCAGACATGGAGGGTTGTAGTCGGGAGATGTTTAGGGCAAAGGTTAACTTTTGAATACAAGGACCCAAATAAAAAGAAAAAGGGGTTCCCTTACTGCAGTGGTTCTCAACCTTCTAGTGTCGTGACCCCTTCATAAAATTTCCCAAGTTGTGGGGACCCCTAACAGTAAAAAAATAATTGTAGTGTGGGTTGTCAGCACCTAAGGCAAGACAAGAAATTTGCGCCCCTAACCCAAGGACATTTAGCGCTCCCTGAGTCCCTTCCACTTTCTCTCCCTTTTTCTTTGTTCCTCCCCATCTTTTCCTCTCCCTTCCATGTATTCTCTATTTTTATTCATCCTCTTACCCCTTGGTGGTGGGGGGTGGAGGGAATGGGATGGGTCGCAGTGCTGGGGGGAGTCCTGATCAGCCAACTTAGGTGCTCTTGATCAAGGTGATTTGCTGATCTGAGAACTGTAGTGGGGACTTTTAATGGCAACTATAATCACAGGTAGTGTTACTCACTGTGTCTCTGGGAAGAGGCTGAGTGGGCGGCCACAGGATACAGGGACAGCCCTGCTGGGCAGCTGCAAAAAGGCTGGGAGAGCAGTGCAGGCTTCAGGAACAGCCCAGGTTTCGGTGACCCCTGGCAAATCCTCATTCGACCCTTAGGTTGAGAACCACTGCCTTACTGGGTCTAAGAAGAGAATTATCGACAATATTTTAGCAAAACCATACAAACACCAATCACATTGGCTGAATAATAAAAAAACAAATCTTGTAAAGCTTGTAAAGTAGTAAAGACAAATTATTATTAACAAATTATTTATATTGCAAAACTGTATACATTCTGAGTGTGCTTCCAATAGGTACTGTGAAAGTTCTGGGGCACACTTGGTGATTTTGAAAAGTATTAGGGTGCATTCACACCTGCAACTGTCCCTGATTAGATGTCAGAAATTATTGGCTCTGGATGCAGACTGCCTGCATCCCGGAGCTAATCATTGAAACCCCTGCAGGAATCTTGCATCTAATCTGCGTGCAGGTGCATTCAGAGGTATGAATGCACCCTAATGATGGGGTGCACATGGTCTGCTGAGGCAAACGTTTGGTATAACACTGTACTGGCAGTGGTAGGGGCTTAAAGGGACATGGTTAACTAGAACCTGAGCCTATTTACATTGTACAGCTTATGTGTGCTACAGTGCTTTGTAACCATAAAATATTCTTTATTTCTGTGCCACAGCAAAAGTCTTGCAAACACATTAGAACCTTAGCACAATCATTTTTCCATTATATGCTTTTCTGCACACAACCTATAGAGACTGCAAATACTGGTCTACCTTAAAGTGATATTAAAGTCTAATTATGCATACTAGCACATTATGGCATAGCACTACAAGGGCCGTTAATTATTTATATTTATTTTACTACTGCCTTAAAGCACTTCATTAGAACAGTTAGGGATAACTTGGCACCTGCAAGACAATACATACAATAGTCCGATATATGCTTTTAAAAATGTGTGTCTATATACATATACCTATGTATGTATCTGTGTATATATGTATATATAATATGTATTTGAATCTTCCACACCACCACCTTCCATAAGCACCAGTCCACCATACTTGCATACCTCCAGCTGCTTACCTCTACACTCACCACCATTAACCTCCGCACCCTTTGTACAACACTTACCTCTGCACATCTTGTCCATCTTGTACCTCTGGACCCCCTGCACTTATTGTCTATTATCCACCCCTCACCTCGGCACTGCCTGCACATCTCTACATCCCCTTACTCCTGCATCCCTTGCTCATTTCGTCCACTGTTTTGCTCTGCTCCCCTTACACATCTTGCCTACCTCTTACCTCTGCACCCTTTTCACATCTTATCCACTCCCCTATGCACCTCTTGCATGCCTAAAAATAAAAAATTAAACAATTTGAAACAAAATATGCAAGCCCATTGTGTATAGCTTTGTTTTAATTTAACACTCTTGTTTTTCAGCTACTAATTGGTTATGAGTCTGGCACAGTCGTGTTATGGGACCTCAAGTCAAAAAGGGCGGACTATAGATACACATATGATGAGGTATGTAAAAGGAATATTTTACTGGTCAAAAGAAAAAAAATGCTATCAACAAAAAGTAGAGGTGTTGCATGTGGTTAGTATTTTAGAAGGCAAGTAGTGTTTGCTAACTTTTCTGTCCAGCTACAGATCTTATTACCTATCAATCAAGCCATCTTTTGGCTGCACTTTGTTCATAATTGCAGACCCAACTACGTATATTCAGTGATAATCGCAAAAGGGTAGAGACATTTGATAAACTGCAATTTATGTGTAGAGGGACTGTTTTAAGAGACAACCTATGATATCAGTAGTTATATAGAAAAGCTGTATTTAGGACAGCCAACACATAATGACTTGATTATTTTTTCCCTTAAATGGCCATTAGTTGTGAGCTTTGTGTGAACATGCTAGTTACTCCGTTTCAAAAAGATCTTCTAAATTTAAAGTAGAATTGTAGGCAAAACTTTTTTGAATAGAACAAGAGAGGGTTATAACCTCTGTCTGATTTCTCTTAATTTCCTGTCCCATAGCCAAACAGGAAGTGAGAGAGAATCTAAGGGAATTTCTTGGGCACCCCCAGGTCACCAGAACTAGTGTCCCCATTGGAAGATTTCCCCAATATTACGTTTCTGGGGACAACCCCAAATTTGTGATTTTTCTTTTACTTTCAATGATGATGGTAAACAGGACAAATAGAGAGGTTGAATCTTAATGGGGGGCACAGACAGAAATAAAAACTAACAAGCATTCTAATTCCTCTACGCTCTATCCAAAACAAGAAAAAACAACTTTTGCCCTTAGATTTACTTTAATGCTCATGCTTTAAAAAGGGGGATGAAGGGGTTGGGTGGATTCTTCCTCTGCTATTGCCTGCGGTAAAAAGTGGAGGAAAATAATTTCTGAAAACATACACAGCATTTTGGAAGAATGGGCAATGAATATAGAGAATGGGGGGGGGGGGGGGTTAGAGGGGAATGTGTACAACACTGAGCAGTTTTAGTCTCCATGATATTCAAACCTTCAAACCTTGAACAGGACCATTCCAGGGACTGCAGTGGCAGATTGGGATGGCAGAGGTTGTTGTAAAGTTAAATGGGGACCATAGGATCAGCATTAAAAAGTGAATGTCCACAGAGTGTCAGTGCTCAGTGGCACTCCTAGTAACATAAACAATAGTTACAATCGTGTGCTCCACAAATTGTGCTGGATAGGATGACTCCAGAGAAGATCATGGTACCCAAAGAATTCCACACAACCAATACCAGATGATATTGGCACTTGACGACCACCCACTGTATATATACTTTTGCACTTTAAAGATGGATATCTCGGTAACGGCAGCAGTTGCTGCTGCCACAACCAAGGAATCCATCTTTTCAGTGGGCGGTCCTGTTTATGATAATGGTGGTCTCTGCGGGGGATTTTCCGCAAGATTACTGTTATCGGCGGTGGGAGAGCGGCCCCCCTCGCTCCGCCGCTTACCGGAGCCGTCAATAGGCGATCGGGTCCTTCTCATTCTTTGGTATGGATACAAGTGAGGGCAAGAAGGCCTCCACCCGTCTCCCTACCATAGCAGGGCGAAAGCAACGTCAAAACTTCACTTTCGCCCATACCTCTTAAAGGGCCATTTTTTATTTTATTTTTATTTTTTTAAATTACAATTTTTTTTTTTTTTGTTAACGCATTTAAGTCCAAATATGAGACCTGAGGTATTTTTGACCCCAGATCTCATTTTTAAGAGGACCTGTCATGCTTTTTTCCTATTACCAGGGATGTTTATATTCTTTGTAATAGGAATAAAAGTGACCCACATTTTTTTTTTTTAAACTGTTTTAAAATCAATAAAGTAAAATAAATAAGAAAAAAAAAATGTTTAAAGAGCCCCGTCCTGACGAGCTCATGCGCAAAAGCGAACGCACATGTGAGCAGCACCCGCATATGAAAACGGTGTTCAAACCACACATGTGAGGTTTCGCCGCGATCGGTAGAGCGAGAGCAATAATTTTAGCCCTAGACTTCCTCTATAACTCAAAACATGCAAAATCTGTAAATCTCTATTTTTTTTTTTTTAAACGTGGTCTATGGAGATTTTTAAGTTCAGTTTGAGGCCATTCCACGAGTGGGCGCAATTTTGAAGTGTGACATGTTGGGTATCAATTTACTTGGCGTAACATTATCTTTCACAATATAAAAAAAAAATGGGCTAACTTTACTGTTGTCTTATTTTTTTATTCAAAAGTGCGCTTGTAAGACCGCTGCGCAAATAGGGTGTGACAAAGTATTGCAATGACCGCCATTTTTTCTCTAGGGTGTTAGAACCCCCAAACATTATACATTTTTTTCTAAGTAATTTTCTAGCAAAAAAATTTAAATTTTAACTTGTAAACACAGAATCTGAAAAACAGGCTCGGTCCTAAGTGGTTAAGTGAGTCAGAGAGTTCCAAACAGATCCAGGGTCATAAGGCCTCATGCCCACGGACATTTTAAAAAACGGGCTGTAAAGCTAGTACGGACGCCAGGAAAAAAGCAGCGTTAATTTTTTCTGCGTTTTGCATTGAATTCAATGCACGTTTTGCCGCGCTAGCTTTTAGCTGGGTTTTTCTTTCTCTTTTCAAAATCAATGGTTCCCTATGGGAGCCCATTGATTTGAATAGAGGTTGCACCAGAAGTCCAATCAAGATGATCCGACTGGTGGGGCGACTCATGTGCGGAGAATCTTGAAGTGGAACCCTACGAAAATGTAAAAAAAAAATTTGCGTGAGGTTTCCCCTCAGGATGATACCAGACCCTTCAGTCTGGTATGGATCTTAAGGGGAATCCCCCACACCGTAAAAAACGGCGTGGGGGTTCCCCCAGGATGCATACCAGACCCTTATCCGAGCATGCAGCCTGGCAGGTCAGACCATACCAGGTCACATTCCCTCAACATGGGGGGGGTTGGCACTGCGCCCCCCACCCTAAAGCACCTTGTCCCCATGTTGATGGGGACAAGGGCCTCTTCCCGACAACCCTAGCCATTGGTTGTCGGGGTCTACGGGCGGGGGGCTTATTGGAATCTGGGATCCCCCTTTAATAAGGGGGCCCCCAGATCCTGGCTCCCCAGCCTATGTGAATGAGTATGGGGTACATCGTACCCCTACCCATTCACCTGGGAGGAAAAAAGTGTCAATAAAATAAACACACTACACAGGTTTTTAAAATTTATTAGGCAGCTCCGGGGGTCTTCTTCCGACTTCGGGGGTCTTCTTCCGACTTCTTCGCTCTCCGGCGTCTTCTCCCCTGTGCTTTCTGCCTTCTACCGGGCTCCGCTGTCTTCTTCAAGCCCTTTTCCCAACGGCGGCCCAGTCTTTCGTGGCGTCCTCTTCCCTCTTCTCTTCTTCCGATGTTGACTCGATGAGCTATCCCGCTGTAATGCCGGGTGCGCGGTCAACATGGGGACAAGGTGCACCAACCCCCCCATGTTGAGGGCATGTGGCCTGGTATGGTCATCTTGAGCCGACTTCTGGTGCGACCTCTATTCAAATCAATGGGCTCCCATAGGGAACCATTGATTTTGAATAGAGAAAGCGATGCCGGACTAGGCTTAACACAACGTTAAGCCTCGTTAAATCGCACTTGCCGGTGTCTGATGTCTTTACAGCTCTAACGCTGGAGCTTCAGAATGCACTGATCCTGTTTTTTTTGCAGCTTAAAAGCGGCTCAGCCATTTACAGCTCAAAAGCGTCATGGTGGGCATGAGGCCATAGGATATAGAAAAATACCCAATCAAAAGAGTGGGCAAAGTCCGACTTTGTGGCTTGTGGAAGTATAAAATATAATTTATTACACAAATTTACAAAATGTACACTGACAATGGTATAATAGAATTGCAACTGGTTACAATCACAATACAACCATCCGGAAAAACAAAAATGAATGAATCCTATTGAAGTCGCCTACGCATTTCACCGTGGGGCTTGTTCAGGACGAAATGAACAGGATTATTGCTACTATGTAGCTATAGTTTTCACAATCTGATACACAGCGGTGGATAAATCCATCCAGGATAGCTCCAAGGTAGACGGAGTATATACTGATGATAGAGGATAGTGTATAAATCACGATTAGAAATCGATCATCAGTGGTCCAGGCCAAATGTGTCTATGATGACATGAGCGAGTAGGTACTTCAATCCACAGACAAAGGAGGCGTACGAGGGGGAAAAAAAATACGGGTAACCAAATCCCTTAGAGGTCCAACAAGGGACTTAGAGCTGGGGCAAAGGACAGCTCATGGATGCCAAAATAAGGTGTCCAACATTAAAGGAATAACCTATCCTGTTTAACAGAAGTCGTCTGGTAAGGCACTTTATGTTCATACAGCGTCCGTGTATGCCCCAGTCAGGTCACAGCCTGTGCTGTTTTCCCCCTTTTTTTCTATTTTCTTCCCCTTTTCCCCTCTTTTTCCTTTCCCCTTTTTTTTCTGTTTACTTCTCTCTCTTTATCCCTATTCCCTTTTCCCTCTCTGATCACCCCTTGTTATGTGTTTCCCCATTCCCCTTCAATTCCCTTTCCCTTCCTTTTTCTAAATCATGAGGCCATAGGCTAACACGGAGAGCCGTTTTTAAACTGCAAAAAACGCTCAGAAAAGTGTAAAAACGTCCATGGGCATGAGGCCTAAAGTGAGAATCTGTTAAGGTTCTCGTCCAGTGAAAATACAGATTTACCAATATTGTGCTTTCCAAATATTACAGATACATTCACGATTGGGTAAACAAGCATTGGCTATACCTTATATCCTTCCCTTTTCAGTGAAAGTGTCTGTTGCTAAATGCTTTGGATATTAACAAATAAACCTGTGTATTTGATGTGGCACAGCATGGCTGCATTTTCAAGTAAAATGTTTATACAATTTATCACACGAGTGAATAACTTAGAAATAGTTTAAAAAAAAAATCTCTATTTGTAAAATGTCCATGCAGTTCCAATGGCTGGCGGACGTTTTGTGTGATGCTTTAAAAAATCTCTATTGTGGAGCGGCATGCTCTAGAAATCTTCGCTATCATGCAGAGTATTCAGTCTTAACACAGAATACTTAATGCTTAGAAGATAACCCCTTTAAGCAGAAAATGCCAATTGGGGGATTAACATCTGGCAGCTCATACTCCTTCTGTTAACTAACGGCACTGAAAGGTCATGTGAGGAGACTGAATGTACATCTGTCATTGGCCCACTCCCCACTGACTAACTTTTCCCTTTTTTTTTATTTTTATTTTTTTAGCCTCCATCTGAAATCATTACTACAAATTCCACAGATGGTTTAATCCCAATTGGTTTAATAGCTGCTACTAATATGAAAGAAATGTCTGGATTACAACATTTTTTAACTTTGTTTTATGTTATGAATTTAATATGGAAGAAAATAATGCTTCCTTGGCAGTGGAATGGGTGGGGTGGCTGTTCATGCAGTAAACTGCAGTAAAATTCATCTTATTTTGCCATTATCTGTACACTTTAAAACTACTTTGCTAAAAGGTTTTCTATAGTATGATCATATCATGTCATCATCAGAAATAAGGGGTGTTTACAGATGAAAAAAATGATTTGTGTACTTTATGTAATGCAATATTTGAATACATCTTTTTTTTACACACATTTGTTTTGTCTGCACTCGGAGAAGTTGGATACATTTTGGTAAATTTCACAACTTTTTATGTGACCTTTGTTCACCAGTGAAGCATTGCTAATTGGGTTGATTAAAAAAAATCATTCCACAATCCTGGTAAATATAAACTATTTTAAACTATTACTGGTGCTGCCACTGCTCCATGATCTAATGTCCTGAAATTTTTTCCAAAGGAAGTTATTGAATTCCATGTCCGGCCACATTTTCAATTTTTTCAGGTGATGATGGAGGTTAAATCTAGTAGTTAGAACTCCAAGAACCTTTAAGCTGTGTTTAATTTCCAAAGCAAGCAAAGTCTTTTCTTGTATTATGAGAGGTATGTAGTAAGACCTCATCTGAAAAATGCAGTTCAGTTTTGGGCCCCAGTTCTCAAAAAGGATATTGGGGAACTGGATAAAGTGCAGAGAAGGGCAACCAAACTAATGAGGCATGGAGGAGCTCAGCTATGAGGAAAGATTAGAGAAACTGAATTTATTCACTCTTGAGAGGAGGAGAATAAGGGGGCATTCCTCTGGGTATAGAATTGGGTATATGGGATTGTACAATATTTTTTTTTTTTATGGTTGAACTAGATGAACGTGTGTCTTTTTTCAACCTGACTAACTATATAATGCATTCTGTATGCAAGCCAACTAATCAGGTGACCAACTAATAGATTATGAAAATAGTTGTCAACTATTTTCATCAATTATGTTGATTGTTTGTTTCAGCCCTAAACTATAGATTTCCCTAGTAACAATACCACTTATTACTGCTGGCCACATCCTCTTACCAGAGTTTAAGATAAAATCTCCTTACTGTTCCTGCAAAATAAGTGCTTTTCATAGCTACCAAAATGTCCAGGGTCACTTTACTGCTGCTGCCCTGTAGCCAATACAATATCACAATAACCTCTTGGCTGTGTGCCACAGTCAGTTCCTGGAATTCAGGGTGTGACAATGTTACATGTGTAATTTTAGAAAAAGGATATAAAAATGATTGATAAAGCTCACATGGCTTAATCATACACATCTGGAAGAAAAAAAAAAAATAGTACCAGGGTGTGATGAATAATTTTCTTTAGCATTTAGTTGTTATAGATGAGCAGGTCTGAATCGGGAACTAAAAACAGCATAGTTTCTTCCCTATACATCTTGTACTAGTAAGATGCAATGCTTGGGTGGGAATTGAAAACAAATTAAAAGTGCCCTATTGGCTCCTGCTGCTGTCAAAACTTGTGAGAAAAAGTGTGGGGGGAGTGGTGGACAGGGCAGAGTTGTGCTGTGTCTGAATAGATGCCTCTGGATCAAGCCTGCCCACGTGCCCTCATAGCAAGCGGCTTGCTTTGGGGGCACTTGGAAGGGAGGAAAAGTCCAGAGCTATGGCAGGGGACCCCAGTGGAGGAGGTTCGGGGCACTCAATGCAAAACCATTGCACAGAGTAGGTAAGTATAAAGCCCCTTTCACATGGGCATCATCCTTTCATTCACTTTTTTCAAAGAAAGAATTGTTTCAGTTCATACCTCTGTGCTCTGTTCAGTTTATATCATTCTACATCTATTTTTGCATAAATGTAATGGACGTGAACAGATAGCATTCGTTTACATCCATTCGGATCATCTAAAAATTATAAAAAATGGAGCCTTGTTTAACCTCTTGACCACTGGGCACTTAAACCCCCTTCCTAACCAGACCAATTTTCAGCTTTCGGTGCTCTCACAATTTGAATGACAATTACTCAGTCATACAACATTGTGCCCATCTGAAATGTTTGTCCTTTTCCCCACAAATAGAGCTTTCTTTTGGTGGTATTTGATCGCCTCTGGGTTTTTTATTTTTTGCCCTTTAAAAGAAAAAACACTGACAATTCTGTAAAAAAAAAAAAAAATCTTGTTTCTGTCATATTAGCGGGTATTGCAGTGTATTGGGGGGGGGGTTATTGCAGAGTATGGGGGGGGGGGGTTATTGCAGAGTATGATGGGGGGGGGGGTTATTGCAGAGTATGATGGGGGGGGGGGGGTTATTGCAGAGTATGATGGGGGGGGGGGTTATTGCAGAGTATGATGGGGGGGGGGGTTATTGCAGAGTATGATGGGGGGGGGGTTATTGCAGAGTATGATGGGGGGGGGGGGTTATTGCAGAGTATGGGGGGGGGGTTATTGCAGAGTATGGGGGGGGGGTTATTGCAGAGTATGGGGGGGTTATTGCAGAGTATGGGGGGGTTATTGCAGAGTATGGGGGGGGTTATTGCAGAGTATGGGGGGGGGTTATTGCAGAGTATGGGGGGGGGGGGGTTATTGCAGAGTATGGGGGGGGGGGTTATTGCAGAGTATGGGGGGGGGGTTATTGCAGAGTATGGGGGGGGGTTATTGCAGAGTATGGGGGGGGGGTTATTGCAGAGTATAGGGGGGGGTTATTGCAGAGTATGGGGGGGTTATTGCAGAGTATGGGGGGTTATTAGAGTATTGATTTTATTGCAGAGTATTGCACAGGGAGGGATGGCTGGATCTGTGACTGCATTTGTCACAGATCCAGCCACAGCAGCTGCTGCTGCCACCCGCTCCCCCCCTCTCCCCCCTCTCCTCTCACATTGTACCGATGGGTACAGAGAGGAGAGGGAGGAACCGGCATCATTACATGACGCCGGTTTGTTTACAAGTGATCGCTCCGTCATTTGACGGAGCGATCACGTGGTAAACCGCCACTATCAGCGATTTACCGCGGTCTTCTAGACCCGGCGCTCACAGATGATTCCGGGAGCGCACCCCAGGGGGCGCGCGAGTGAAAGATTCTGGGAGGACGTCCCAGGGACGTCCTCCCAGAATAACTCCACCGCGCTGTAGAAGTCTTTTGTCTATGGCGCGGTGGGGAAGAGGTTAAGAAAACTGACCTGGATGGATACGAATGTAGGTCGATGTTGGGACCCTTTCACACAAAGGGTCTGACTGTCTTTCTTTTAGGCAGACCTGATTGGACCTTCCATTTAGCCCTCTGGGTCAGCGGGTGTAAATGTCTCACTGAAAAAAAAAAACAGAAGGGAATCCCACCCCCTTCCGTGTAGGCTGATCAAAATAGGGGGCAGTTGGTTGTAAATGGACAGAAGAGTCAGTTTTACTCCCGGCTGTCCATAAAACAGAGCGGGTAGAAACTGAGCAGACACCTGTCATCCGCCCCGCTATGTCCTGGTCAGCAGGGTCATCCGCCCGCTGTGTCCTGGTCAACAGGGTCATCCACCCCGCTGTGTCCTGGTCAGCAGGGTCATCCGCCCCGCTGTGTCCTGGTCAGCAGGGAGATCCCCTGCCTATCTAAATGGGACCCACCCCTTGTGAAAGGGGCTTAAACAGATAATAATCTGTTTACATCAGCCCACCAATAGACATACATTGGGGTTGTCTTGATTCATCTTGAAAAAAAGCTGACAGATCTAGACTGAACACCCATGTGAGAGGGGCCAGACATGCTTGTTTACAAATAACTAATTTGAGTGTAAAAATGGCTCTATTATTTCGAATTGTAGAAATATTTTTTGTTTTAGATGTTCGAAATATAATCTTCTTAAATGGAAGGCTATTTTGCGCATATTTGTCTGATTAACATAAAATATAATATTATTGCAAAAAAATTCAGTTTTACAATGTCAAGCCGTATGAGGAATCCTATGTTTATCTGTGAGATATGAGTGTCTTGTTTAATGCTTATAGAGGTTATTGGTACACTTCTCATCATTTCTTTTTAATGACCCTTCAATAGGCAATCCATTCTGTAGCTTGGCACCATGAAGGAAAGCAGTTCATCTGTAGTCATTCAGATGGCACCCTGACAATATGGAATGTACGATCTCCTGCCAAGCCTCTACAGACAATTGTACCACATGGTAAGAGGTGATTTTGTGTTGAATCTTTGCGATGTGTCTTCTGCTGTTCTGTTAAGGTGTTGCTTTTATATGCTTTCTTTTTTAAATTGGATCATTTAGTAACTTCGAGTCTGTTTGAACGAATAACTTTAATATACCGTATTTGCCGGTGTATAAGGCGACCGGGCGTATAAGACGCTAACTTTACAGATTTTTTGCCTGTAGTCACCGTATAAGACAACCCCCCTTCCAAAGCTTCCGACGCTTCATATTTCTTCCTTCTGGAGCCATATTCTTCTTCTTGCTGGAGCTGGAGCCATATTCTTCTTCCTTCTTGCCCACGCCTCTCTGACTCTCAAAGCCAATCCGAGCAGGCTACTGTATGTAGCCTGCTCGGATTGGCAGAGGTTGTTACTCCAATCCAAGGAGGCTCTGTATTCATTTGAATACATCGCTCACTGGGATTGGCTAAGGGGTCTATACTGCACATCCAGCAGACATCCAAACAGCTGACCCGGCGTATAAGACGACCCCTGCTTTTTGGCCAGTTTTTTTTAAGTGTAAAAGGTAGTCTTGTACGCCAGCAAATACAATATTCCAATATATCGCAATATACAGCAGAGTATATTTTTTCAAAAATCTTTACTACTTGCATTAAAAGGCAGCCTGTGTTTAACTTAACCACTTCAAAACTGGTGGCACTAATCAGGAGGCATCCCTAATGGGCACTTATTGGCATCCCTGGTGGGCATACCTGGTGGCCATGGGTGGGGTTTCTCGATGGGACTGCACTCATAATCAAGGCGCTGATTATCAACGCAACGCAACCCCCCGTCCCGTCAGAGTAGCCGATTGGCTCTCCTCTACTCATGCTTGTCATTGTGAGTAGATGAAAAGCCGACTGTTGGCTTTTCCTGTTTAACTGTGACCAGCTGTAATTGTATGGTTTACGTCATAGGCTCTTTACCTAGATTGGAGATGCGGTGTGTCAGACTGAGCGCCCTCGCAGCCTATGCTATTGGATATCATATGATCTCCAGTCAGGATAACAGAACCACTTTCCGGCAGTCATTTTGCTATATGGTGGGCAGGAACTAGTTAAAGTAGTTATAAACCTCACACATGAAATATGAACAAAACCTTTCTCTCTCTAGTGTGTACTTATCTTAATCCAAAGCACAATGTGTCATTTCTGTTTGCTGCCTCCTCTGTTATCTGCATGAGTCACTTTTGACAAGTTTTCTTGACACCAAAAGAAAAAAAGGTGACAAGGGAGGGAGCTCCAGCACACAGCCTATATTGGCTACAGTGCTGTGTGGAGGAGGTTGTGTCCCTTCTCGCCAATAAGCTCTCGGAGCTCTCCTCAGTGAGCTCTACAGTGTGTAATTTCAGCTCTGCCCCCTGCTTTCCGAAAGCTCAGATAAGCCTTATAAATTCTGCACTTTGAACGATTATGAAGAAAACACTGCAGATAAACAGGTACAACGTATGCAGGAGGATTTGTTTAATCTCCAGAGGCTAGTCACTTTACTGGGTATGTGGAAGGGTTTACAACTACACTTTAAGTGACTTTCCAGGCTAAGATGATGTCATTGTGCAGGAGGCAGGTTGATCTTTTCCCATGTAAGCACCAAGACTGAAACTGAACTGTAACGAGTTACAAGATATGAGGATGTAGCAGGTAAACTTGGCTTTTAAGCTAACATGCTGACGGTTTAATGCTATTAAAGTACCCATACATCTTTATGTTGATTACACAGAATGGTCTATTAATTCTTATACATTGTATAACCTGGTCTCAATTTGTAGCTAAGGGCGAATTGTATATGACCTCTGCTTTTGCCTGAGCCTGATGCAAGGATTTTGTGGTTTTTAATTGAAGCAATAATAGAATGAAGGCATATGGATTCATGTTGTTGATTTATCCAATATTCCCCTGCTGGATTTAAGGGTATCCTGTCAGCGTGTCAAGTGTAATGGGCAAGTTTAAAGCTCATTAACTCAGTGCATCAAAGTCTTCAAAGCTAGATGTTTGCATTAACCACTTAAGGTCCACCCTATAGTAGTTTTACTGCTACATGGAGGCACCTCTGCGCCTGATACACGATCCGACATTTCCGGGTAGGGGCACGCATGCAGTTCGCTCCTGCTGTGATTATACACAGCGGGAGCAGATCAGCAGGTACTGTGCACTCTGTTTGCCGGCACCTACCGATCGTCGGGCACAGAGGCAGAATGGAGATCTGCCTATGTAAACAAGGCAGGTGGCTGTTCTGAAATCTGTGTCCCTGCAAAGCAGGACATTTTATTTCATGTCTTCCCCTAGTAAAAGCACCTCCCACAGTGTAGTGTAAAACTGGCTAGGCACACAGTTAACCCATTGATCGCCCCTGATGTTAACCTCCTCCCAGCCATTGTCATTAGAACAGTGATGGTTCCTTTTTATTTTTTTTTAGCACTGATCACCATATTGATGTCACTGGTCCCCAGTGCCACGTTTTGCTGTGTTTGCATTTAGAAGAGTTTAACCACTTCCCGACTGCCGCATGTAGATATACGTCGGCAGAATGGCACGTACAGGCACATTGGCCTCGGGGAGCGATCCGGGACGACGGCGCAGCTATTCGTTTATAGCCGCTCCGTCGCGATCGCTCCCCAGAGCTGAAGAACGGGGAGAGCCGTATGTAAACACGGCTTCCCCGTGCTTCACTATGGCGCTGCATCGATCGAATGATCCCTTTTATAGGGAGACTCGATCGATGACGTCAGTCCTACAGCCACATCCCCCTACAGTTGTAAACACACACTAGGTGAACACTAAATCCTACAGCGCCCCCCTGTGGTTAACTCCCAAACTGCAACTGTCATTTTCACAATAAACAATGCAATTTAAATGCATTTTTTGCTGTGAAAATGACAATGGTCCCAAAAATGTGTCAAAATTGTCCGAAGTGTCCGCCATAATGTCGCAGTCACGAAAAAAATCGCTGATCGCCGCCATTAGTAGTAAAAAAAATAATAATTAATAAAAATGCAATAAAACTATCCCCTATTTTGTAAACGCTGTCAATTTTGCGCAAACCAATCGATAAACGCTTATTGCAATTTTTTTTATACCAAAAATAGGTAGAAGAATACGTATCGGCCTAAACTGAGGAAAAAAAATGTATATATGTTTTTGGGGGATATTTATTATAGCAAAAAGTAAAAAATATTGAATTTTTTTCAAAATTGTCGCTCTATTTTTGTTTATAGCGCAAAAAATAAAAACCGCAGAGGTGATCAAATACCACCAAAAGAAAGCTCTATTTGTGGGGAAAAAAGGACGCCAATTTTATTTGGGAGCCACGTCGCACGACCGCGCAATTGTCTGTTAAAGCGACGCAGTGCCGAATTGTAAAAACCCCTTGGGTCATGTAGCAGCATATTGGTTCGGTCCTTAAGTGGTTAAAGAAAAAATAAAAAAATAATTTGTTTTTTGGGCCCAGAAACGCCTATAAACTAAGCACTGCTAAACTTGTGTTACTGTGTTTAATCATGTTTGGCGTCTGAAACTTGGAAATCTTCTGCGTCTGAACCCATTTTTTTGCTTTCAAAGAGACGCTGTTAAACGCAACTGCCTAAAAACAGCAATAAACGAGACTGTGTACATGGTCACATAGGATAACATTGAATGAGTTCAGGGGCAGTTGAAAAAAACGTCCAACTACCTCTGAACATACGTTTAGCAGCGTCCTGTGTACATGGGGCCATAATGTCCCTTAGCCAAAACAGGAAGTGAGTTGAATTTCCCCCCCAAAGTGACAGAGTCCCTGGTTGTCAACAAGGATCAACAGAACTAGTGTCCCCATTAAGTACCCGTTACACACTACAGGAATGTCCTCCAGATGCGTTTCTGCATGTGTGTTTTTAACACCCTTTTAATGCATTCCAGTGCATTTTTGATGCATTTCCAGATGCCTTTTTTTTTTTCCTGTTGTTTCCCCCCACTGTACTGGGGTCTGGTGCATTTTTGATGCCATTTAACACATTGCAGTATAGTTCTGTGCATGAAAAAGCTGTGTTTTTTTTTTTTTTTTTAAACTGAACAGTACTGCACTGGTGTTATCTATGCCATTCTAAAACTTATAACCTACTCTTCATGCATTTTTGATGCAGAAAAAAAGGACTGCACTGCAAAACGGGTGTGAACGGGCCCTGAAAGATTTCCCCTGTATTAGAGCTGCACAAATAATGGTTATAAAATTGCGATCTCGATTCAAACAGTAAACAGAGCAGAGCCGTTCTCTACTCAGAGCTGTCAAAAAAAAAAAGTGCTGAGAGATAGAGAAGAGATGCTCTGTATCATTTCATTTTTAGATCAAAGGGATAAACTTTGGTCTGTAAATGAGGTCAGGTTGACTACTTCAAGACCAGACCTTTCTGACACTTTTGCTTACAAGTTAAAATCAGTATTTTTTTGCTAGAAAACTTAGAACCCCCAAACATTATATATACAGTTGTGCTCGTAAGTTTATATACCCTGGCAGAATTGGATTTCTTGGCCATTTTTTAGAGAATATGTATGATAATACAAAAACATTTCTTTCACTCATGGTTAGCGTTTGGCTGATTTTTTTTTTGTGATATTCATATTCTCTGAAAAATGGCCAAGGGTATGTATACTGTGTGTATGTGTGTGTGTGTGTGTGTGTGTGTGTGTGTATATATATATATATATATATATATGTGTGTGTGTGTGTGTGTGTGTGTGTGTGTGTGTGTGTGTGTGTGTGTGTGTGTGTATATATATATATATATATATATATATATATATATATATATATATATATATATCACACAGTGGGGATCAAAAGTTTGGGAACCCCAGGTAAAAATTTGTATTAATGTGCATAACGAAGCCAAGGAAAGATGGAAAAATCTCCAAAGGGCATCAAATTACAGATTAGACATTCTTATAATATGTCAAAAAAAAGTTAATTTTATTTCCATCATTTACACTTTCAAAATTACAGAAAAAAAATGGTGTCTGCAAAAGTTTAGGCACCCTGCAGAGTTAATATCTTGTACTGCCCCCTTTGGCAGGTATCACAGCTTGTAAACGCTTTTTGTAGCCAGCCAAGCGTCTTTCAATTCTTGTTTGAGGTATCTTTGCCCATTCTTCCTTACAAAAGTCTTCCAGTTCTTTGAGATTTCTGGGCTGTCTGTCACGCACTGCTCTTTTAAGGTCTATCCATAGATTTTCAATTATGTTGAGGTCAGGAGATTGTGAAGGCCATGGCAAAACCTTCAGTTTACGCCTCTTGATGTAATCCCCCGTGGATTTTGAGGTGTGTTTAGGATCATTATCCATTTGTAGAAGCCATCCTCTCTTTAACTTCAGCTTTTTCACAGATGGCGTCAAGTTACCATCCAAAATTTGCTGAAATGTTATTGAATCCATTTTTGCTTCTACTCGTGAAATGTTCCCTGTGCCACTGGCTGCAATACAACCCCAAAGCATGATTGATCCACCCCCATGCTTAACAGTTGGACAAAGGTTCTTTTCATTAAATTCTGTGCCCTTTCTTCTCCAAATGTACCTTTGCTCATTCCGGCCAAAAAGTTCTATTTTAACCTCATCAGTCCACAGAACTTGTTTCCAAAATGCATCAGGCTTGTCTATATGTTCATTTGCAAAGTTCAAACGCTGATTTGTGTGGTGAGGACGTAGAAGAGGTTTTCTTCTGATGACTTACATGAAGACCATATTTGTACAAGTATCTCTTTATAGTGGAATAGTGTACCACAACTCCAGTGTCTGCCAGATCTTTCTGGAGGGATCGTGCAGTCAAACGTGGGTTTTGAATTGCTTTTCTCACAATCCTGCAAGCTTTTCTGTCTGAAATTTTTCTTGGTCTTCCAGATCTTGCTTTAACTTCCACTGTTCCTGATGACTGCCATTTCTTAATTACATTCCGAACAGAGGATATTGACATCTGAAAACGCTTTGCTATCTTCTTATAGCCTTCTCCAGCTTTGTGAGCGTCAACTATTTTCATCTTCAGTTTTCTAGACAACTGCTTAGAAGAACCCATGGTGCTGATTGTTGGGGCAAGGTCAGATGAGTCTGGGCATTTAAAACCTTTGAGATTGACATCACCTGGTTTTCCCAAACGATGTTTGAGAACAATCCATGACACTGGCAGGTCTCAGTTTTGCAAAGGGGGCAGTGCATGCTATAAATTCTGCAGGGTGCCCAAACTTTTGCAGATGCCATTTTTTTGTTTTCTGTAATTTTGAAAGTGTAAATGATGGAAATAAAATCTAACTTTTTTTTTGACATATAAGAATGTCTTATCTGTAATTTTATGCCTTTTGGAGATTTTTCCATCTTTCCTTGGCTTCGTTATGCACCTTAATACAAATTTTTACCTGGGGTGCCCAAACTTTTCAATCCCCACTGTATATATATGTGTGTGTGTGTGTGTGTGTGTGTGTGTGTGTGTGTGTGTGTGTATATATATATATATATATATATATATATATATATATATATATAGTGTGTATGTATGTGTATATATATATATACCCTAGAGAATAAAATGGTGATCATTGCAATATTTTGTCACACTTTTATTTGCGCAGCAGTCTTTCGAAAGCAATTTTTTGGGAAAAAATACACTTTTTCAATGAAAAAACAAAACCGTATAGTTAGCGCAATTTGTTTGTATAATGTGAAAGATGTTGCGTCACGAGAATCGTGCTCTTTATTCCAAGCAAAAAAAATGCGATTCTCATTTTATCCAAAATTGTATATATTTTTTTTTCTGGGGACAACTCAAAATTTGAGATTTTCTTTTACTTTCACTTTGGTGATGATGGTAAACATGACAAATGGAGAGGATGAATCTCCCACGTGGGACACAGATGGATGTTCTAATCCATCTCCACGCTATATCCAAAATGCTTTATGCTTTAAAGGGGGGTGGTAAAACCATGGCCGAACATCTTATATTTACTACCTACCAGCTGCAAATGTAAATGAGCCCCAAGTCTGTCTGAATTGTTTAACCTAACACTGCCTTTGGCCTTTCACAGAGTGGCTTGTTTTTCTGTCAATATTTGTTCTTTTAAAGTTTTATTTTCTCTGCTCCTAAAGTACACATTGTTTTTGTTTGTTTGAAAGCGGATGGTGTACCTAGCTGAATGCAAACACAACAGCGGAGTATTTTCCTAATGCATGTGCAAGGTCAAACTGAAAAGCCTGCTGCAGTGCTCAGCTGTGTAAGTTATAATTTATTGAAGGGCTAGCTGTCTTCCTTTCCAATCATGCTGCAGGAAGAGGCAAGCTGCACGGAGCATGTTTTCGAGGCGTTGAAAAGAAACTGGTGTGATCAAGAAGATGATGAAAAGATACAGATGTTATTGACAAGTACAGCAGGAGCACATAAAAGTTTAATTAAATACATTGCATAAAAGCGGCGGGATAGTGTCTCTTTTTCGCCAATAGAAGTTATGTTCGAGGAATAGAAACTGTAGATTTAAATACAAAAGAACAAAATGTGTTGCAAGTTTGTTTAAATGGAAGGCATAATCCTAGTAGAAATCTTGTCAGTATATAATGTTCTGTGCATTATGATAAACCTTACTACTTACCGTATTTATCTTTTTTGCCCTGAAAACAGAGGGTAAACCGTGCCTGCGTGTTATAAGCCAATATAATTTTTTTTTACCAACAGGGGGTGGGGATCAGGCGGTCCGCCTGGGGTGCCACCCATTGGGAGGGAATCAGGCCGGCCGCCCCTCCTTTTCTGGCCCTGGGACAGCGCGGCCAGCACATGCCAAACTCCATAAAACACAACTGCCAGCCCCCTCCCACACACCGCTCGTCCTGTGCCACTATCAGTGTAAATCTAAGCCCCCAAATCCCTCCACCAACACTGCATGTTCTGGCTGCTCTCCTCCTCCCGCTCTGCCCCCTCCACGAGTGTAGCTTTTAATTGGAGGAGGAGAGCGGTCATGTGACCGTCAATGAAAGAGAGGAGAGCAGTCACATGACTGGGTCCACGGCACCAATGGAGGTATGCCACAGCTCCGATCAACATCGAGTGACAAAAGGAGGAGCGGCGCATGAGAAGGGGCTGGCAGCGATGCCCTCTATACTCCAGAGCATGCTGGCAATCCAGACTGGGGGTCTCCTGGGAGTACAGAGGAGGAGGGCTTTATAAAGTCTGTGTGCTGTGCTGGGGGATCTGTGTGCTGTGCTGGGGGATCTGTGTGCTGTGCTGGGGGATCTGTGTGCTGTGCTGGGGGATCTGTGTGCTGTGCTGGGGGATCTGTGTGCTGTGCTGGGGGATCTGTGTGCTGTGCTGGGGGATCTGTGTGCTGTGCTGGGGGATCTGTGTGCTGTGCTGGGGGATCTGTGTACAATGCAGGGGGGTCTGTGTACAATGCAGGGGGGTCTGTGTAAAATGCAGGGGGTCTGTGTAAAATGTGGGGGGGGACCTGTGTACCATGCAGGGGGCTGTGGAAATTTTTTTTTCTGAAACGTCCCTTCTAAAGTTAAGGTGCGTGTTATACGCCGATAAATACGGTATGCCCGAATGTATTCTTATACAGGGTGTGATTAAATAGGGATGATGGGATTCTCTTTACCGTTCACCAGTTTTTGTTCTTTTAGGCCTGGTTCACACTGCCAGGGCCGGCACCAGGAATTATGGGGCCCCTTACACATTTTCAGGCATGGGCAGAGAACCGGGGGGTGCCACGAATATGGGGGGGGGGGTTGCCCTTACAAAAATAAATACAAAATATATATATATATATATATATATATATATAAAAAGGGGGTAGATATTTGGGCCCTTTAATAAAAAGAAAATATATATATATATATATATATAAAAAAGGGGGGGTTGCTATCTGGGGACCTCCAGGCATTTTTAATAAAAAAAAAAATATATATATATATATATATATATATATATATATATATATATATATATATATATATATATATATATATATATATATATATATATATTTTTTTTATAAAAAAGGGGGGTTGCCATCTGGGGACCTCCCGGGCCCCTTACAGGTGTACTGCCTGTACCCCCTGATGGTGGGGGTAAGACGTTTCTGTACTACTTTTTTCGATTTTGGCCCGTGATTTACATTGACATCTGTGCATGTCTCTAATCGTGGCCGGAATCGGGACTGCTAGCGGGAGTGAAATCAGCTGAACTCTCACGGCTTTCTTCCCGCAGCCCAGTGTAAACCTTCGCTTAGTGTCGAATACAAAAGTTCAGACAAGTCGACGTGTATTACAAAAACAAAGTCCTAAATATATGTAATGTCTCTCTCTATGCATTTTCAAAGCAGTGGTGTATGGACTCTTATGTAGACTGTAAGTAAGATATTTCTTATTACGATAATGGGAAAGGCACATATAGGAGACTAGGCACACTCCCCGAAACAGACAATATAGGAAAATCCCCCCCCAAGGGGTTTTTAAGCGGCAATATAACAAGGTCAAACCTTGACCTTGTTATATTGCTACTTAAAAACCCTTGGGGGAATTTTTCTATATTGGATATTATTTAGAGAGTTAGGTTGTCATAGCAGAAAAAAGTTTGGGAAGAATTTAGGAATAAATTTAGGAATACTGGGCCAGATTCACAGATAACTGCGGCAGCGTAACGTATCGTCTTTAAGTTACACCGCCGCAAGTTTTCAGCGCAAGTGCCTGATTCACCAAGCACTTGCGTGTAAACTTACGGCGGTGTAACGTAAAGCCGTCCGGCGCAAGCCCGCCTAATTCAAATGGGGCGTGTACCATTTAAATTAGGCACGCTCCCGCGCCAAACGTTTTGCGCATGCTCCGTTAGGAAATTTCCTGCCGTACTTTGCGTGAAATTACGGCGCCCCAACGTGTTTTTTGAACGGCGACGTGCGTAACGTAATTTCGTATTCCAGGACTTCTTACGCAAAAAAAATAATAATTTGACGCGGGAACGACGGCCATACTTTAACATGGAGGAGTAATTTTACCCCATGTAAATAGCACTCTTAACCTTACGACGCAAAAAAACGACGTAAGAGAATGCGACGAACGCGCGTACCTTCGTGGATCGCCGTAATCAGCTAATTTGCATACCCGACGCTGGAAAACGACGCAAACTCCACTCAGCGGCCGCCGGAGAATTCCACCTAAGATCCGAAGGCGTACGAAGCCGTATGCCTGTCGGATCTTAGCCAAAAGCCGTTGTATCTTTGTGTTTGAATGACAAATAAAGATACGACGCGGCAAATTATCAGTGTTAGAACGTTTTTACAGCTGAAAAACGTCTTTCAGAATCCACTAGGTTTTTTTTTGTTTTTTTTAACCCCTTCCCCGCCCCTAGTGTTAACCCCTTCACTGCCAGTGGCATTTTTATAGTAATCCAATGCATTTTTATAGCACTTATCGCTATAAAAATGCCAATGGTCCCAAAAATGTGTCAAAAGTGTCCGAAGTGTCTGCCATAATGTCGCTGTACCGAAAAAAAATCGCTGAACGGCCTAAACTGAGGAAATTTTTTTTTTTAATATATATATTTTTGGGGGATATATTATGGTAAAAAGTAAAAAATATTATTTTTTTTCAAAATTGTCGCTCTTTTTGTTTATAGCGCAAAAACTAAAAACCGCAGAGGTGATCAAATACCACCAAAAGAAAGCTCTATTTGTGGGAAAAAAAGGACGCCAATTTTGTTTGGGAGCCACGTCGCACGACCGTGCAATTGTCAGTTAAAGCGACGCAGTGCCGAATCGCAAAAAGTGGCCCAGTCATTGACCAGCAATATGGTCCGGGGCTGAAATGGTTAAAAAATAACAAAATGGTAAAGTTAGCCCAATTTTTGGGGATAATGTGAAAGATGATGTTACACCGAGTAACTAGATACATAACTTGTCACGCTTTAATATTGCACACACTCATGGAATGGCGCCAAACTTCGGGACTTAAAAATCTCCATAGGCGATGCTTGAATTGTTTTTTACAGGTTACCAGTTTAGAGGTACAGAGGAGATCTAGTGCTAAAAGTATTGCTCTCGCTCTAACGCACGCGTCAATACCTCACATGTGTGGTTTGAACGGCGTTTACATATGTGGGCGGGACTTACATGCATGTTCGCTTCTGAGTGCGAGCTACTAGGGACGGGGGCGTTTTATTTATTTTTATTTTTATTTATTTTTTTTACGTAATATTTTTTATTTTTACATTTTTTTGTCGCTTTTTTTTTTTCTTTATCACTTTTATTCCTATTACAAGGAGCGTAAACATCCCTAATTAGACCCCACATCTGTCCTTCAGGCTGGAAAGCATGAGATCGGGAAAAAAAAAAACACTGATCTCATGCTTTCAGCCGCGATTGCAGCTTTGTTTATGTTTTTAAATCTCTATGCTCCTCATTCGGCAGCAGACGATTCGTTCTCCGGGCCTCCGATGGCACGGGAGAGCCCGGAGATGTCCCCTCCCGTCGCCTGTAAGAACGATCAAGTGGTGGAACTGCCGCTATGCTCGTTCTTATGGTACGAGCAATCGCCAACTGTAAAAAAGGATATCTGAATGATGCCTGTAGCTGCACCCATCATTCAGATATCCCCCACTGAAGTCCAGGACGTCATATGACATCCTACGGTACGGAAATGGTTAAAACTTGTCTTGGAGTCAGGGCCGGTGCTACCACTAGGCAGCCGCCTAGGGCGCACTGGAGAGAGGCGGTGGCACTACCACCCAGGGCCCCAGGCAACCGGTGATCCAACTCCCTCTCAGCAACTAACTCAACAGGCAGCCGCTCCACTATAGAGTCCCTCCGTACAATGTTAGAGGCGCTGGCACAGCAGCGGTGGAGGAATGGAGGAAGAAAAGAAAACATCCCCTGCGCGCCCCTGATCATCACAGTGCCACTGGCAGTGAGTGTGACCTGTCTGTGTACCTGCGGTCACATCATTACCGTCCACAACCAGTCTGCCTCTGATGTACTGCTCCGCCTCCGCTACAGCCAGCTCTGCCTTTGCCTTTCTGCCCAGGAGGCCGCTCTCTCTCTCCTGTGTTTTTCCTATTGCGGCAGCCAGCGCAAGATTGACAGTACTCTGTCGCCGAGAACCAGATTGATGAGATCACGCTGAAAGTACAATAACGGCGCTCTCTCGTCCCCCCCTCTTTTCTGGGGCCGGCCAGGTTACGTGCTCGGATAATGGGTCTGGTGTGGATTTTTGGGGGAACTCCACGACATTTTTTTTTAAAAAAAATTGGGGTGGAGTTCCCCTTAAAATCCATATCAGACCTGTAGGGCCTGGTATGGATATTTGGGGGGAACCCCCACTTCATTTTTTTTTTCGGCGGGGTCCCTTTAATATCCAAATTTGGGGGGGGACCCCACACTTTTTTTTTTTTTTTAATGAATTTGCTCTGAATTGCCGGGAGCCGACAATTCATTATAGCCGCGAGTGATTTTTTAAATTACTTTTTTCCCTTCAGAATGTCATTTTGAGCAGGGACAGTTCTAAGTACGGGAAACATGTGCTATTTCACATGCTTACTTTACACCCCCCCCCCCCCTAGGTACAAAATTTAAAGGAATATTTCACTTTTATTGTTGCACTTTAAGCATTATTAAATTCACTGCTCCCGAAAAAACGGCCGTTTTAAAAAATAAAAAAAACATTGATGCATGTCCCCTGGGGCAGGACTCAGGTCCCCAAACACTTTTTAGGACAACAATTGGCATATTATCATTTAAAATGAACACTTTTGATTTCTCCCATAGACTTCTAAAGGGAGTTTGGTGGCAGCTTTACATATTAATTGCATTGCACTCGCTGCTACGCCGGTTCATGCGCCTAATTAAGGATTCATCCGGCGTGCCAATTAAGCCATGAACCGGCGCAGCGCATTGTTTTTAGTAAATCAGCCCCATGGTGTTTGAATACTCTGCTTGTGTCCTGTATTGTACTCCAAGATGGGAAATTTTTAAAGCAAGTCAAAATGTCTCTTTTTGCATAGGGAAGCTTTATAAATATCACATCATTTTGATAGATTTATGATGCAGGTTTGTTTGAAAATAAATGGACTTGTTTCACTATTGAAATCCTATTTTTGTCTGGCATTGGAAGAAACTAAAGGCTTGTTTATGGTTCCAATTAGATTGGGGGGAATACGTAAGCATTCCCATGGCAACAGGAGTGTCGTATGAAAATGGCGTTATGTCTTGTCTCATGGAGGGATGCTGCACAGATTGTTAATTGAGAGATAACTGCATATTGGTTGCCTGTCTGGCAATAGATCTGTAGTTGAAATGTTTTATTTTGGATTGATAATCTTGCGTATGTTGCCTGCCTCCAGTTGCCAGAGCTTAAAGTAGAACTAAGGTAAAACATGAAAAATCAATATGTGATGAAAGTAAATGGATGTACAATATATCTGCCCTTGTTTGTAATCTGAATGCAAGTAGATGGAGACATTCACCTGCTCCCCCTCCAGTTTCTCAGCTTCCTTATATTGTAAAAACAACAAAGCTTCCCTTTTCCAAATCTTTCCGTTGTCCCCTTTTGCGTTATGCCGTTGTTGGGAGACTACAGCGTGGCAACGGCGTAATGTCATTAGGGAGTGTTTTTTTAGACAGCACCAGTGTGCCAATTAACCTAGAAGATGCCAAGACACACCCGCTCTTTTCACACTGAGTCCACCTATGCCCTGCCCATGTCCCGCCTATGCCACTTTCCACTGCGATTGAGTCATGGGAACTCTAGTGCCCTGTGGGAGATGCGGAGTGGAAGACAATGATGTACTAGCTCTGCAAGACTCCTCCCAGCATCATTATCTGAATCCAGTGGCACAGGCTCAGAGGGCAGGTTACAGTAAGTATTTACAGGTGTTTGCTGAAGTCATTATAACTTGTATTATTACATTTGTTTCATTTTCATGAACTTTGATAATGATTCACAAAAATTGATAGGCTGCCTTAAGTTGTACTTTAATATATTTCTTCCTTTTTTCCTTATACTTGCTAATTCTTTAAATCCTTTACGATGTGTGTCGTATCTTCTGGTAGCTTGTGTACCATTTCTGCTTCAGAGTCTTATCTGGCTTTTTTTTAAGTCCATGACTCTGTGACTTACCTTTGTCCCTTCTATCCTTTCCTGATCCTTACACCCTCATGTTGTCTTCTTTTTTTTTTTTTACCTTTTTTGCTCCCTTTCAAATAATCACTGCATGGTATATAGCATCCAGGTTTATATCAGCATCAGAGGGGCCTGTATGCTGATGGTCCTCGTGCTGTAGGGATAGGTCTACTGCGACTGGCATCTTTTTGCGGGGGATAGGAGCATACATTTCTGTGTAATCACACAAAACAATAATAAAGAGCATAGTAGGTTTATGGTTTTGGACCTTAACCACTTGACTCTCACATCTGTTCATCCCTTATGGACGAGAGCAATTTTCATTTCAATGAGCCTGTTTGGCGATAATTATTACTTAAGATAACGTGTGTATGTGTGTGTATATATATACAGTACAGACCAAAAGTTTGGACACACCTTCTCGTTCAAAGAGTTTTCTTTATTTTCATGACTATGAAAATGGTAGATTCACACTGAAGGCATCAAAACTATGAATTAATACATGTGGAATTATACATAACAAAAAAGTGTGTAACAACTGAAAATATATTTCATATTCTAGGTTCTTTAAAGTAGCCACCTTTTACTTTGATTACTTCTTGGCATTCTCTTGATGAGCTTCAAGAGGTTGTCACCTGGCGCAGCACCCCATCACTCTCCTTCTTGGTCAAATAGCCCTTACACAGCCTGGAGGTGTGTTTGGGGTCATTGTCCTGTTGAAAAATAAATGATGGTCCAACTAAACGCAAACCGGATGGAATAGCATGCCGCTGCAAGATGCTGTGGTAGCCATGCTGGTTCAGTATGCCTTAAATTTTGAATAAATCCCCAACAGTGTCACCAGCAAAGCACCCCCACACCATCACACCTCCTCCTCCATGCTTCACAGTGGGAACCAGGCATGTAGAGTCCATCCATTCACCTTTTCTGCGTCGCACAAAGACATGGAGGTTGGAACCAAAGATCTCAAGTTTGGACTCATCAGACCAAAGCACAGGTTTCCACTGGTCTAATGTCCATTCCTTGTGTTCTTTAGCCCAAACAAGTCTCTTCTGCTTGTTGCCTTTCTTTAGCAGTGGTTTCCTAGCAGATATTCTACCATGAAGGCCTGATTCACACAGTCTCCTCTTAACAGTTCTAGAGATGTCTGCTGCAAATAGTGGCTGAAGAACCTAGAATATGAAATATATTTTCAGTTGTTTCACACTTTTTTGTTATGTATAATTCCACATGTGTTAATTCATAGTTTTGATGCCTTCAGTGTGAATCTACAATTTTCATGGTCATGAAAATAAAGAAAACTCCTTGAATGAGAAGGTGTGTCCAAACTTTTGGTCTGTACTGTGCGTGTGTGTGTGTGACATACATATATATATATATATATATATATATATATATATATATATATATATATATGTGTATGTGTGTGTGTGTGTGTGTGTGTGTGTGTGTGTGTGTATATATATATATATATATATATGTGTGTGTGTATATATATATATATATATATATATATATATATATTAGGGGTGCAACGGATCAGAAAACTCACGGATCGGATCGATCCTCGGATCAGGAGTCACGGATCGGATCATTTTCGGATCGGCAAAAAAAAAAAGACAAATCTTGTTACACCCACCAGAGTTTTAGATTTAATAGTTATTCTCAACACAAAACGGAGCTTATGTTCTTAAATACAGTGTTTGGAAATCCGACGGACTGTTTATTGCTAATGTGACAGAACACCTCTGATTTTCACATTAAATTTAACATTTAAACAGTCCGTCGGATTTACAAATACTGTATTTAAGCGTATAAGCTCCGTTTTGTGATGAAAATAACTGAATCTAAAACTCTGTTGGGTGTAATAAAAGATGTCCACTTGCCCCCTAATCACATTCACTGTCATTACTCCGGTGTCACCCCCAACCCCCTCCTCTGGTGTACAGACAGCCATGCTCCCCGGGTGATGGTGTAGCTCCTACCTGCAGGTGCAGAGCTCACAGATGATGTCTCCACATGTCTGCAGGCAGTCCTGGGTCTGTAGTGAGCGCGCTGTGGCGGGGAGGCGTGTCACGCTGGGCTCTGACAAGCACACGGGGGTGGGGCAAGATGACCCGTTTGGATCACGGATCGGTGACGATCCGTTGCACCCCTACCTTAGACCCAGAGCTGGGATGGACTTCTCGATCACATAGTTGCTGGGATTGGCCATCACATGATCAGGAGCTCATCCTGGAAATCGTAGAGTGTCTGTGACAGTGCGGTCACCTGGGTGATAGAGAGCACAGTGAGCACGCTCTCATTACAGAAACCTCGGCTGTCATGTGTGCGCTACGATTCGCCATCCCCACCACCCCACGTGTGTCACATTATTAGCAACAGGTTAAAGGAGAACTCAAATAACAGTAACAGACATATAGGGAGAGGGGTCACTACATGGGACTCTCATATCACAGGACAGGATGACTGGAGGACTCCTATACAAAGTCACTACTCACCTGTAGATAAGTCTGAGAGTGTGAGGTGCCCCCTAATGGAGGAATGCATTACTGAAGATGAGGGGAGCACTCTTCCACCTCAGGGGAAAGAAGAGGCTCTGGGCAGGGCGTGTGACACGGAGCTATGCCAGTCTGAGCGGCCACCACACACACAGAACTACACCGAGGACCGGGTAAGACTGGAGCGGTCTATGGAGGTGAGCTGACCGTGCGCCCCCCCCCCCTCAAGCCACCCGCTACACACAGGGAGCGCCGAGTAACTACAACTCCACACTCGGCTACTTCCGGCAACAACCCCGCCCACGCCCTCCTCCAGCCGGCTCCGCCAATCACAACGGAGCGCCAGGAGGGACACTTCCAGCCCCGCTCTGTGATTGGTTTTCCGCCCAGTGAGCGCTGGGTTTGTCTCTCGGGTACACATACGTTGGAGGTGACACACGATGGCGGCCAATCCGTGAGCGCTCCGCGGATCGCGTGGTGTGCCGATCCGAAAGGGGTGACCCGTTCGGATCACGGATCGGTGACGATCCGTTGCACCCCTAATATATATATATATATATATATATATGTATATATAATAATTTTTTATATATTTTTTTAAGGACAAACAAGGCTTTCTTTTTGTGAATATTGTCCTGCAACAGTGATTTTTTTTCAGCAGTGTTCGTTTAAAAATAGTGTTACTGCACATAAGTGTGCATTTTATTCAGCAATTTGACCTGTTTAACCACTTCAGCCCCGGAAAAATTGACCGGAGCATTTCTTTTTGCTATTCGGCACTGCATCAATTTAACTGACAATTGGGAGGTTGTACCCGTACAAAATTGTCGTCCTTTTTTCCCCACAAATAGAACTTTCTTTTGGTGGTATCTGATCACCTCTGCATTTAAAATTTTTTGCGCTATAAACTAAAAAAGAGCGTCAATTTAAAAAAAAACACTATTTTGTACTTTTTGCTGTAATAGCCCCAATTTTTATTAAAAAAGCAATTTTTTTCCTATGTTTAGTCCGATATGTATTCTACATTTTTTGGTAATAAAAATCGCAAATAGCGTATATTGATTGGTTTGAGCAAAAGTTATAGCGTCTACAAAATGGGGAATAGATTTATGGCCTTTTTATTATTTAATTTTTTACTAGTAATGGCAATCTGCAGTTTTTAGCAGTACTGTGACATTATGGCAGACACATCTGACACTTTTGACACATTTTTGGGACCATTGCCATTTATACAGCGATTAGTGCTATAAAAATGCACTGATTACTTTGTAAATGTCAATGGCAGGGACATGCCTCTCAGCATATAGCTTGGGGGTTCTACTTTCAAAAAGGGGTCATTTGGGAGGGGGTGTGCTATCTTGGCACTTTATGGCCTCTGGAACTGATAGGTAGTAAAATCACCATTTTACGCCCTTAGAAAGCCTGAAGGCTGATTTATCCCTAGGATTTAGCATAAAATGTGTGAGAAATGAACATGCAGTATAGATCATGATTACAAGGCATCGGTTTTTATGTGGCACAGACCCTGTAGGTGACAATATTTTTCTGACAGGATACATTGGCGAAGTTATATCATATTACGCAACCTACATACCTATTTTTCCCTAATATAATGCCCATGGAGTGGCGAAAACATCAGCAATGTATTTGCTTGTACACAGTCTGTAAGTTATGCATATTTTACAGCATCAGCAGCACCTGATTGAAAGATGTGAAGTTTGTGTAAATTCACATTTACCATATAAGCAGGTGTGTGGTGCTTAACCTACATCTCCTGTTATGCTGAATCATATGAATATAGCGTATGACTATGTACTTACTTAAAGCAGACCTTCAGTCATTTTTTCATCTTTCCATTTATTACATTTTTTGCTCTTGTTATTTTTACTTTGGATAGTAAAAAAAAAATTCTGCCAGTAAAGCCTTAGGCCCCATACACACTGGAGCTGATAAACTAAAGTTTGTTGGAGTTTGGGTGTTTTTTTTTTTTTGTTTTTAACCACTTAGGAACTGCCTAACGCCGATATACATCGGCAAAATGGCACGGCTGGGCGCAAGCACGTTGCCCTTTAAGAGCCCAGCTGTGGGTCGCACGCGCAACCCAGTTCGAAGCTCCGTGATCGGTCGCCGCCCGTGTCCCACGATCGGGTCACAGGAGCTGAAGAATGGGGAGAGGTGAGTGTAAACACATTTTCCCCGTTCTTCTCTGTGGCAGTCACTGATAGTCTGTTCCCTGATATAGGGAACGACTATCAGTGATGTCACGCGTCCAGCCACGCCCCCCTACAGTAAGAATCACTCCCTTAGGGCACACTTAACCCCTTAGCGCACCCTAGTGGTTAACCCCTTTACTGCCATTGTCATTTTCACAGTAATCAGTGCATTTTTGACAATGGTCCCAAAAATTTGTCAAAAGTGTCCGATATGTCCGCCATAATGTCGCAATCACGAAAAAAATTGCCGCCATTACTAGTAAAAAATTTTTTTTTATAAAAATGCCATAAAACTATCGCCTATTTTGTAAACGCTATAACCTTTGTGAAAACCAATAAATAAACGTTTATTGTGATTTATTTTTACCAAAATGGAAGAATATGTATCGGCCTAAACTGAGGGGAAAAATATATATATATATATATATTTTTTGGGGATATTTATTATAGAAAAAAGTAAAAAAATATTGTTTTTTTTTTCAAAATTGGCGCTCTATTTTTGTTTATAGCGCAAAAAAAAAAAAAACGCAGAGGTGATCAAATACCACCAAAAGAAAGCTCTATTTGTGGAAAAAAAATTACGCCAATTTTTTGTTTGGGAGCCACGTCCCACGACGTGCAATTGTCAGTTAAAACGGTGCAGTGCGGAATCGCAAAAAGGGGCAAGGTCCTTAACCTGCATAATGGTCCAGGTCTTAAAGGGGTTGTAAATGTTCATTTTTTATTTTCTAAATAGGTTCCTTTAAGCTAGTGCGTTTACCTTTTCCTTCAATTTCCCTTCTAAATGTTTTTTTTCTTTGTCTGAATTTCTCACTTCCTGTTCCTCCTCAGTAAGGTGTTCAGTAAGCTGTTCTAAATGACAAAAAAACATTTAGAAGGGAAATCGAAGGAAAAGGTAAGTGAACCAACAATGCACTAGCTTAAAGAAACCAATTTCGAAAATAAAAGACGAACCTTTACAACCCCTTTAAAGCGGGAGTTCACCCATTTATACATTTTTTTTTTCTCCCCTTAGCTTCCTGCTCGTTCGGTCTAGGGGAATCGGCTATTTGTATTAAAATATGAGCAGTACTTACCCGTTTTCGAGCTGCATCTTCTTCCGTCGCTTCCGGGTATGGGTCTTCGGGAGCGGGCGTTCCTTCTTGATTGACAGCCTTCCGAGAGGCTTCCGACGGTCGCATCCATCGCGTCACTCGTAGCCGAAAGAAGCCGAACGTCGGTGCGGCTCTATACTGCGCCTGCGCACCGACGTTCGGCTTCTTTCGGAAAATCGTGACGCGATGGATGCGACCGTCGGAAGCCTCTCGGAAGACTGTCAATCAGGAAGGAACGCCCATTCCCGAAGCCCATACCCGGAAGCGACGGAGAGGATGCATCTCGTAAACGGGTAAGTACTGCACATATTTTAAAATAAATAGCCGATTCCCCTAGTTAAAACGAGCAGGAATCTAAGGGGGAAAAGTGCCCTCTAAGGGTGAACCCCCGCTTTAAGTGGTTAAGTGTTGCAGCACACTTTTTTTTTCCTAAATGGGAGTCTCTAGTTCTACGTAAATTGCTTATAAATATAGAAAATTGTTTGGGCTGAAGAGGGGAAGTTTGCCCTTGAAAAAATGTTAGTGCAAATCCATATCACAGACCTTACTACAAAGCCAAACAATTACACAAAAATGTGACCACCTATAAAATTCAGGGATTTGTTTTGGTAATCTGAAATTTCAACTCACTTGTGATTATCCAGATTCTCCTTTTTTGTGAAGTGAAAGTTTCAATTTTGACTTTGCAAAATGACACTTTTCTGTAATGAATCATTTGGCATATTGATGAGTAGCAATTTACAAAATGCATTAACTTGTCACTTTCAAAACTTCTGTATTCTTCACTTGCTAATAGACTCTAGAATAATGTTTATGCTGTCAGTCTGAGCTGCATAAAAGTCAAGAGTTACATTTTTACATAATTTGTTGAGGTTTTACTGGTAACATTTGAGTTAACCTGTAAAATATTGTGAAGTTTTTCTGGAGTCATCCATATTGATCACAGTGGAGGCAGGGCCGGATTCCAGACAAGGCCACCGAGGCCAGGCCTCGGGCGGCAGTGGGTGCAGGGGCGGCGCTTAGGCTGCCTGCTCTGGGGCTGCTTTGGGCTAAGCTGTGGCTGCAGTGCAGTGCAGCGCTCTCCTCCTCCTCCACTACATGTTACACACACAGTCAGCGGGCATCTCCCACTGTGTGTCTCAGCTCAGTGTGAAAAGCTTGGCCGCTCTGTGAGAAATGTCCCGCTCTCCTCCTAGATCAGCTCGTGGTCTAGGAGGAGGACGGGACTTTTCTCACAACTGCAAACTTTTCACACTGAGCTCCGAGACACACATCGGAGATGCCCGCTGACTGTGTGTAATATCCAAGCACTGACTGTTGTGAGGATGCGAATATGGACACGGTGAGGCTGCGATTATGGGCAATGTGCTTTAAAATGCATGTTTTTTCCTTTTATGAACAAGATAATAATGACGTTATGCTGTTGGGCTGGTATAATAATGCTATGGGGCTGGTATGAGATTTTTTTCCAGGGCTGGTTTTTATTCCCAGGCGGCCCTGAACAGGGGGGTGAAAAAAATACTGTCGCCCCGGCCAGTGTCCTGCGCAGTACGAATCACAACGGGGCTGACGAAAATAGCCGAACATAAATAGCTCAGAGTCAGCTGAAGACTGCGCCTGTGCAATGACGACCATCTTGTGACAGACGCTGCCGCACACTCCTGATGCTTGTGCTACTCTGCAAGGGAGCTACAGAAGAGGCCGAGTTTTCTACTGATGTGCAGAGCTGATAACTTGGTCGTGCTTTTAGCAATATACTATACATCTTAGCGGGGTGTGTTTAAACAAATGAAGGGCAGCTTTTGCAATGTTGTTGGGAGTATATTGCTAATACCACCTCCAAGTTATCAGCTCTGCCCATCAATTGAAAAGTCTGCCTCTTCAGTAGCTATCCGCCCCTTAGACGATATAACAGTAATGCACCTGCCCCCTTGCAGAGTAGCACAACCATCGGGAGCGTGCGGCAGCGTCTGTCACAATATCGTCGTCATTGCGCAGGAGCTGTGTTCAGCTGACTGAGCGATTTATCTTCGGCTATCTCCGTCGGCCCACTATTTGTTCATACTGCATAATTTAATTGGGGGGGGGGGGGGGGGTTTGCGCATTGAAGGACCCAGCCTTGGGGTGGCAAAGGGAGTACATTCAGGCCTGAGTGGAGGTATGGTTTTTTTTAGGTTGAATATATTTTTTTTATTTTTGTTCCGGAAAATAAAATATCTGAACAATTTGGGATACAGAAAAAGAGGAAAGGGGGAAATAAAAAGGGATAATTGGTCTTCATCATGGTACCAAATTTTTCACAAATAGGAGTCCCAGATAAAAGAACCTATTGGTTTATCATCATATAGATGGAATGCAATTGAAAGAAGGAAAAATTGGGCAAAATACTAATTTTAATTGATATGAGTCCCGGTCATCAGTTCTAAATAAAGGAGACCAAATAAATCAAAAGTGGGCATAAGAGAGGAAGGCTTCATGTTGAAGCACACCCAATCTACTTGACCGTTTGCTACATGGTGATTTTTAATGTCCCTCTTACACCTTTTGATTAATTTCTTAGCTTCTAAGTTTTTTGGCGATAAATGGTTCCATGATTAACATGATTAAATCTTAGGCCCCTTTCACACGTGCGGACTCTTCAGATCTGCCTGTCAGACCTGAACGGGCGCTCCATGTACCTCCTATCGAGCATCGGATGTCTGCGGTGACATGTCCGCTGACATCCGATCAGCCCCGATCCGATCCACTAAAGTGTGACGGATGCAAACCCTATTTTTCATCCGTCTGGCAGATTGGATGAAAACAGACAGACAGTTAGTTTTCATCCGATTCCCCGCTCCCCCCCCCCTCATAGAGGAGAGCGGAGATCTGACTGGTCCGTCTCTGCACAGTGACAGACTAGTCATGCGCCGGCTCAGCGGGGATCAACGCAGCGATCCCTGCTAAGCAAGCGGATTTTCAAGAATGCATCCTCCCAGGATCCGCACGTGTGAAAAGGGGCCTTAGTACCTGGAATGGCTAATTAATATAACAGAACCATAACCACTTCTGCTCTGGAGCATCCTTTTGCACACATGTAAAAACCCCAGCACATAATGTTTTATATATATATATAAAATATATATATTATATCAATCAAAAAAAAAAAATATATATATATATATATATATATATATATATATATATATATATATATATATATATATATATATATATATATAATGTGTGTGTGTGTGTTTATTTTTTTTTTTATTTTATTTTTTTGAAAGCAGGGGGGCCCTGTAGAAAAAATTGATAATAATTTCAACTTATATTATTTGATTACATGCTTCTTTTGTACAAGGTAGCTAAAGCTAAAATACTGTCACCGTGATAACAATAAAAGCATTAGACAACAGATCTGTATTCGTTGATGAAATGTATTGTATGATGAGCCATATTTTCAATGGTTAACACATCAGCGATGTAAAGCTCTGAATGTTACCTTTTATTTTAAAACTACCAAATGGCAGGCAATATAAGATTATTTTTGTAATACACTATTTATATGTGTACAAATATCAATATGATGGCAAAGACTGTAACATTATAGATGTGAAATTGATGTGTTCAGCTGGAACGGTTTGACATGCAATTACATCATCAGTGTTTGCCCTCTATCTCTTTGAAATTGTGATTATTGTATTGTTGAATGTATATATGTATTTTCTATTTTTACATTAGTGTCATGTTTCTCTCCTAGGTAAACAGATAAAAGATGGAAAGAAGCCAGAACCATGCAAGCCTATCCTGAAAGTGGAATACAAAACGACAAGATATGGGTGAGCAATATTATATTTAATTCTCAACTGTACATAATTCTAAACAGTACAGTATAATGCCGCGTACACACAGTCGTTTTTCGTCATGAAAAAAAATGACATTTTTCAGCATGTCCAAAAAACATTTTTCCAACTTCATCATTAAAAACGACGTTGCCCACACACCATCGTTTTTGAAAAATTATGAACAAAGCGCGGTGACGTACAACACGTACGACGGCACTCTGAAGGGGTAGTTCTATTCGCCTTTGGGCTGCTTTTAGCTGATTCCGTGTTAGTAAAAGACGATTTTCGCTTTTTTGTCTGTTACAGCCTGATGAATGTGCTTACTCCATTATGAATGGTAGTTTTACCAGAATGAGCGCTCCCGTCTCATAACTCGCTTCTGGGCATGCGCAGGTTTAAATTGTTGTTTTAGCCCACACACGATCATTTTTTACAACTCGAAAAACGACATTAAAAAATGTAGCATGTTCAAATTTTTTTTTTTGTCGTTTTTCAGAAGCCGAAAAACGCTGTGAAGCCCACACACGATGATTTTAAATTACGTTTTTAAAAAATTCATTTTTTTTCATGCCGAAAAACGACCGCGTGTACGCGGCATAAGATTCTAGAAGTAACCATTTGACCTCATAGGTTTTATTTGCATTAAGTCTTCTAATTTATTGAACACTTTTAAAGCCAACCCCAAGCTTACCCTCCCCTATGTATATATACCTATATTTTGTCCTTGGCTGCATGACATCACAGGTCATCATCTTCTGGCAATGGGCGGGTCCTTAATGCTGCAGAGAGTGGCATCACATAATGACTTGGCACCAGACTCTGCAGCATTTTCCTGTGAGTCCAAAGTGGCTTCATTACTCATCCCCAGAGGTGGGTCCTTGGTGCCCTGGAATCGTAGTGGGTTAAATGACACTGAGCAGCATTCAACCTGTAAGACAGGCGTAGAATTGTATTGGAGTGGGAGGTTTTATTTTATTCTATGCTAGACTTTTTTTTTTATTGACGTTTGGCTTTTAAATAAAGAGATCCCTTCAAATATGTACAAGGATCTAAAGCAGGGGTCCACCTACAGTTTTTAAAGTATATTGTATTTTCATAACTATATGTGATTAACAATTGCAATACATATGTTAATGCTATAGAAATACAATTTTTCATGTCCTATGTCTTTATATTCTCCCCACATTTGCCTGCTGACCAAACTGTTTGGCAACATTGACGGTTGTAGGTTGGGGCAACCCATAACACTGCCACCACAGAGTGTGATAATGTGAAATCTATTTAAAAAAAATAATAATATGCAAGAGTCTGGAACACATGAACCGTTAGAGTTAATTGAGGTATATGGGAAGATGAAGCTCACCTCTCTGTTCTTGTGAAGACGGTACAAGGCATTGCATCTGCCACTACGTGGGCTTGCATCATGATTGACAGGATTCAGTTTTATTCCTTTCTTGAGTCACATGGGAGCTGTATGCAAAAGAGAATCTAATGCCAGAGTTGTGTGTGAATGGTAATTATACCATCTTGTACTTGGTAATGGTCAGAGTTGTCTAAATGCATCCTTTAATTGCTAGGATTGATGAGGCTTGTGGATAAACATAGAAACACGCCAGTGTTCAGAAAAATCTATATCAAAGAATGTGTCCTAATGGGTGCCAGTGTCCATTCCTGCACTCACCCCTGCAGTGTATGTCTGACAGCTTTGTGGGGAACTATATATACTGTATTTATTTGGCATATAACACTCATTTTTTTACCCTGAAAATAGTAAGGGTAAACTGGTACTTTTATCTCTATATATTTTCCATGGCAAATAACGTCTCTCCTAAAGTGGTTCTAAATAAAGGCTGATGTTTTTTTTACCTAAAAGCATTCTCTGCATTAAGGTAAAAAAACATGAGTGCAGATCCCCCCCACCCCCCACCCCCACCCTGAACCTGATCTTAATCCAGCGATGTGCACAAGAGCATTAGCTCTCTCTGCTCTCTCCCTCCTCATACACTCAGAGAGCAGCAGGTGACATTTTCTCCCGCTGCTGTCAGTCACAGCCAGTGAGGAGGGATTAAGGTCGAGCCACACTCTCTCTATGAACACACACACAGCCTGCTTGGAAGCAAGCCTGTAAAAGTGCCCCCCATAGCAAGCAGTTTGCTGTAGTGGTCACTCGGCAGGGGAAAAGTGACAGGAGTGCTTGCGGAAGACCTGAGAAGAGGAGGATTGGGACTGCTCCATGCAAAGCCGTTGCGCAGAGCAGGAAAGTCGAACATGTTTTGCTGGGAAAAAAAAGGGGGTTGCAATTACTTTAAGCCTGATTTACAACTTAATTTTAGATTAACCACTTGCCGCCCGCCAATGACAGATTTGACGACGGCAAAGTGGTTGTAGAATCCTGACCGGACGTCATATGACGTCCTCAGGATTCTGAGCCGCTGCGCGCCCCCGGGGGCGCGCACCGCGGCGATCGTTGTTGCGGGGTGTCAGTCTGACACCCCGCAACACCGATCTCGGTAAAGAGTCTCTCACGGAGACTCTTTACCACGTGATCAGCCGTGTCGAATCATGGCTGATCACGATGTAAACAGGAAGAGCTGTTGACGGCTCTTCCTCACTCGCGTCTGACAGACGCGAGTAGAGGAGAGCCGAACGGCTGCTCTCCTGACAGGGGGGGTTCGCGCTCATTGTTTATCAGCGCAGCCCCCCCTCGGATCGCCACATGGACCACCAGGGAAGCCCACCCTGGACCACCAGGGAAGGGCAGATCAGAAAAAAAAGGCTAAAAAAAAAAAATAAAAAAAAAGGACCGATCAAAAAAAAAAAAGGCAAAAAAAAAGGGCTGTAAAAAAAAAAGCATTAAAAAAAATATGATGCCAATCAGTGCCCACAAATGGGCACTGACTGGCAACATAGGTTAATCAGTGCCGCCCCAGTGTCCATCAGTGCCACCCTACAGTGTCCATCCATGCCCAGTGCCCACCTATCAGTGCCCATCTGTGCCACCCATAAGTAGCCATCAGTGCCACCCATAAGTGCCGCCCATGAGTGCCCATCTGTGCCGCCTATGAGTGCCCAGTGCTGCCTGTGTGTGCCCATCAGTGCCGCATGCGTGTGCCCATCAGTGCCGCCTATGTGTGCCCATCAGTGCCGCCTATGTGTGCCCATCAGTGTTTGGGTACAGTGTAGCATGACCGCGCAATTGCCATTCAAAGTGCGACAGTGCTGAAAGCTGAAAATTGGCTTGGGCGGGAAGGTGTATACGTGCCCTGTATGGAAGTGGTTAAATAGTTTGGGCCAAGCTGGCCCAAATGAACCCTTTCTCTCACTACCATGAGCGTTCTCTGGGTGTGCTGTATAAACTGTATGGAGCTGAAGCTACATACAGAATTACAGCACTGTGTTCGGGTGCATGACAAGCCCTTTGTCTCACACCTGAAACAAAATGGCATCTCAGTGGCCATTTATAGCCAGCTTTGCATTCTATCAATGAGCACAAAACTTTCTCTAATTGGCTTAGCTGAGTTGGAGATTGTGACATCATCATTCTGCCTTTCTGACTCAAAGAATACAAAGCTACCTATGAATGACTGAGTGCTGCTCTGACCAATGCTATTTCTTCTGGCTGTGAGACAGAAAGGTCTTGCATCGGGAACACAGTGCTGTATATACTGTATGTAGCCTCATCTACATACAGTTTATAAAGCACACTGTGGCTGCACATGAGGGAAATAGTTAATTGGGCCAGCTTAGCCCGAACAAACCGTTTAAACTTAAATTGAAGATGGAGATTAGCTTTAATTAACCCTCGTCATGCATAAATCCTGTGGACTAGTACTTTAAAATTGTTATATATTTTTATTTATGATGTGTTCATTTTCTATCAAAACTATTATCTCTTTAGAAATTTCTAACTGATCAATGGAAATAGATTTAGATTTAGACATCGCAAGTGATTTGCACCCGCACCACAGGTGCAGATCACATGCAATTTCTGTGTGATGCGTGTTCAGCCATACAGTTGTATGGCAGAACTCGCATTAGATTCACAGAAAAAAAGTTTCCCCCCCCCACACTGAAATCGGATCACGATCTGATTCCTGTGCACTCCAGTCTGTGAACCGATCTGGGGGTGTCATTAACAATGTTTTGATACCTGCAGCGGTTCGCAGAGAGCAGTGTGAACTGCATGTGGGGGTTATGCGATGCGGGTACCTGCGCTGTAATAGCATCGCACAAGTGTGAAAAGGGATCTGTTTGACCTAGTTCTTTAAGTTACAATTAAAACCAACTGATTGCAAAAGTATATACGCCATTTGATACACTTGAAAAATCATTGGTGATTATTTCCAAGTTACCCAATTTATAAAAATGGAGAGCCCCCATGTGTAGTCAAGGCGTTTGTAGTAGTTATAGTATAAATACTCTTGTATCTGAAATATTCAGCTTCTCTTAGGTTGCTGTGTGGTTGCCTGCCATGAAGACAAACCACTGACTGTAATTGTATACTCCAGTTTTAGTAAATCCCCCCCTTATAAATTAATGATCATTCAATCATGAACAGTTTAAAAAGGGGGTGAATACTTCTAGTAACTATTTGAGAATCTTTTGTCATATATTAAAGCCAAGATTATACAAAATATAATTGGTTACTGAGGTTGGGTTAATCATTTGTGATTTTTCAGCATTCACAATTGTCTTTTTACAGCGAGAGATGTATCCAGAACACAATAAAAATTGTGCACTTTAATATACTGCTCAGCACAAATCAGCCTTCATTTATGGGTGCCAGTGCAATATGCATGTTATAAATATGAATGCTACACTAACATGTTTTATGTCCTGAGAACAGGAGGGCATTTATGAAGTAGACTAAAGGCATGGGGATGGCACCATGCCAGGGACATGTGGTCAGGTCAGTGGTTAGTATCAGAGCCAGATGCACACAAGTTACATACGCCACGATCATTGGAGCGAGAGCAATAATTCTAGCACTAGACCTCCTCTGTAACTGAAGCGTCTCCTATGGAGATTCTTGAGTACTAAATGTTGGCGCCATTCCACGAGTGTGCGCAATTTTAAAGCGTGACATGTTGGGTATCTATTTAATTGTTGTAACATCTTTCACATTATACAAAAAAAAAATCGGGTTATCTTTTAGGGTTTTTTTTTTTTTATTCATGAAAGTTTTTTTTCCCCCCAAAAAAAGCGTTTGAAAAATTGCTGCGCAAATACCGTGTAAAATAAAAAGTTGCAACGACCTCCATTTTATTGCATAGGGTGTCTGCCAAATCAATATATATAATGTTTGGGGGTTTGGAGAAAAAATTACGATTATTAGGAGAGAAGTTTCAGAATTGGCCTGGGTGGCAAGGGCTTATTTACCATAAGTAATATACAAATGATTATATATTGTTTTTAAGGTAATTTACTATATTTTCAAAAACTGTACTCAAGCAGGTGGCTTAACGGACAAATTACTGAAGTTTGAAGTTATAACTTCAAACCAGTTATTTCACAGTAAATAGATAAATAATACATTATTTTGTTATAACAGATAGCGTAATAATATATATGATTTAGCTTGAATAATCCCTCTTAACTGTGTGAGAAAAAAAATACGGGATTGTGGCTAAATCTTATACCCATAAACCCATGCATTTCCTTGTAGTTAAAGGGTCACTAAAGGAATTTTTTTTTTAGCTAAATAGCTTCCTTTACCTTACTGCAGTACTGGTTTCATGTCCTCATTGCTCGTTTTTGCTTTGATGTTGCTGTAAAACTGCTCTGATCTCCACACTTCCTGGTTGTCTGGCTCCTTACAACCATCGTACTGGGAGCTTTTCACAATGGTCTAAGCTGTCATTACTGTGTGTCTAAAACTTAACAGAACCAATCAGATTCATTTTAAAAACAAAACGCTGCCCTGGATTTGTTTGTTTTTGTTCTGTGGGTCTCTTTACTTCACATAAACATGAAAACAGTTTAAAAACGAAAGTGAAACTACAGGCACATTATATGATTGAATTTAATCTATGTTTAATCATTTTTAAAAGGAATCAGTTAACTTTTATGTCTCTATACCCTGTAAACAGTCATTTCAGCAAAACATTTTTTTTTCCTTTAGTGATCCTTTAAGAGGGCTGGGCTGCAGGGGAGCATTTTTCTTTTTTTTTTAACAGAAAACTTTTTTATTTTCGTAAAACAGAAACAAAGAAAAATCACCAGGCAGTGGCAATACATAGAGCAGTAATAACATTTGCAGTGAGTACATAAGATCTCATACATAGAACACAGTGAGATGATCATCCATGCAAAAATACCTTCTCGAGCATTTTTCTTTTAAACACATGCTCCTTCTATTACACTGCAGTGAGAGGCGTGCCTCCACTTAGGGCCAAAACTAGGGGAGGGCCACCCCCACCCGCACTGGGAACTGCTGCTCTAAGGGTGTCACTGCCATCTGATTAAGTGTAATGGACAGGCAGTGTCCGCTGCATAGTTTGCCCAATACCATCTTATCAAATAAGAGGGAGACTGCACAGGTGCACTAGCGCTTAATCACTTTGCTCCTCCCTCCCACCCTATAGAAAGGCATTCCAGAGTGACGCTTCAGCTACTATTACTATGTTGCTAAGCGAAGTGGTCTCCCTCCTATTTGATTTGCTGGTATTTTTCAAACTATGCAGCGAGCGCTGCCTGTCCATTACACTTGAACCAGTGGCAGTGACACCCTAGATTAGCAGCATCCCCGGGGGATTGCTGTGAAGTCTCCCTCCTAGTCCTGCCCTGTGCCCAAGCAGCCTGTCTTTATGCTAGGAGGTGTCTGGAGGCCCTGGACTATGGGGGGGGGGGAGATTGTGGAGGCCCTATGACTAGGAAAGAGGGTGCCTGAAGGACCTTCCAGCTTCATGCTGGCCAAGGACTCGAAGAGGAGGATCTAAGTTGCTCTGTGCAAAACCACTACACAGAGAAGGTAAGTATAACATGTTTATGATTTAGAAAAAACAAACAAGGCTTTAAGGTTAGCTGTGTGTAGTAATGAATATGCAATAGAACAGTTTTATTTTATTAAAATTAGTATGCTGAGGTTTGTACTGTCTGCAACATACTTGCTTGTGGCACAGTCATTAAAGCATAAGGCCCTTTAGCCCACTGTTGGTGCAAGCTGACCACATTTTTGGAGTGGTGCCGCTATATTGCCACATACCATTTTACTTGGGGGGCCAGCCCCAGGTGCCAGATGTGCTAGCTACGTCACTGCAGCATTTTTATTGGACAGCTGGGGCTAATGGTACTTTACCATTGGTCCAAGACTCCAAGCTATCCATTGAGCTCAGTGCCTCTGACAAACGTGCCTCTGACAGAAGTGAGCCGAGGCACTGTGAGCTCATCCTCTGTCGCAAACAGAGTGTGCCAGCTTGTATTTAAACTGGCCGCTCTGTATGTAGCTTCTGACAGGCTACGCAAGGAGCCCCATATTTCTGGAACCATAGGTCCTAGGAGCCCCAGTGGTGGAGTAGGACTTAGGCTAACTACACCCCAAATTTAGAGTCTCTGTGACCTCGCCAAACTACTACCCTCAACGCTCATTTTTTTTTTCATATGTTCATGACTCTGCCTCACCTGCCTCCCATGACTGCCCATCCCTGCACCGTGCTCCAGCCTGTAAATGGTGGTGTTGTGTTCGGACTATAAAATATGGCAGGGTTTCATAGTTGTGAATGAACAAAAATACAGATATTTATTAAAACCATTAATTTAAATGTTGCAGCTCTCTAGCTATATGGCAAGAAGAGCTACGTTAACTGCTAATCTAGTAACTATTTTTTGCTGTGAACTGTCTATATATTTTGTTGCTGTTAAAAAAATACATAATTTAGCAGTAGGAACTCTGGGAACAGCAATAAAATGTATGAGGAAGTTTAATGATTTTCTCCTAGGAGCTTATGGGGGAGGAACAAATGTTTCATATTTGCAAAGTTCTTTGACTGACTGTAGCACTGACCAAATGTTTCATATTTTGAAGCTTTGGAAATAAATGGGATTCATGAACTCAACGTATTTCCAAAACTGATCCTGTTAAATCAGCTATCACAGTAGACTGATTAAAGCAGAATGTATTTTCCAAGCGTTCAGCTTTTATTTAGTTTAATGCAGTCACTGATATCTAATGCAGTAAAGAATAGCAGTGAAGGTTAAATATAAGGACATATTTTTTATTTATTTTTTTATTTTAACCAATAGCCCAGCTAAGATTAATGAGATTAAGGAGAGATGTTGAATCGGTATAGTCAGATTGTACAGGGGGACAGGCAACCTTGTCTGCCATGCAGAAAATACTGTTTGGCACAAGAGACAACAAATAATGGAATTTGTAAGAGAGGTTTATTTGCTTTGTACTAATGGTGCTTCCAAGAGATGGCTCAAGATTTTTTTAAATTAATTAAGTATATAACCAAATAGGCATGCAAGTTGTTTTCTTGTTCTACTAGAAGAGGTGATAGCTGAATGCTGTATGCCATATATTGATTACAATTGTAGCTGTGTTTATTTTGAATACCTAATCATATGTACACAATAAAAAGGACTTTTTTTACATGATGGGATAATTGAAGTTAAAGGGTTTACCTGGGTATTTAAACCTACTATGTAATAAAGGGGGCCCATGATATTTTAAGACATTGTTCAGTAAAGAAAAAAAATGTACCTTACTTTAATCTCCCTTCGCGGTATGATTGTCAGATTTTTTATGCTGAAAACGGTACAATGCTTTGCATGGAAATTTGGTGTTTTATATTGTAGGCCTGTAATTCTTAGAAATAACTCTTAAATCTGTCCAAACAAGAGTCTAGTAGATATTCCGGGTATGATAAAGTTTGAAACACAAAATTATAATATAATAAATAACTACAAATAGTAACAAATAATAGAATAATAGTAAAATGTATTCAATAATGTAATCAAATCATAAACACAGATATTTGCTCAGTTGCAGAATTGTTGCTGTCATTACTTTCAGTGTTTGACGAATCTCCCCACAAATCACTATTGCTCAATTCTGCAAGTGATTCAAATTTATATCAGTGTATGCTGGAGATTCGGAGCTCTGTGTCTGGAGATCCCCTCTCTCTGATCTGCTGGGTGCTGCACTGACACCGATCAATGAGTTGAATTGTCACTATGTAAGGAAGGACACCCTATCCTCCTCTTAGCTCAGCACCCTGAAGGTTGTCACCCAGCTCAGCACCTATCCCTGTGGACTATCACAGCCCAGACACCCTGCTGGACTAAAACTTCACCTCTGAGCTCCTCGCCTGCCTTGCAACTTCTTCAGTTGGATTGTATAAAGCAGAATCTGGCAACACCAGAATCCAGAGGAAGCATACAGACCTCAAGAATGTACCTGTAACCCCCCCACTTCTCTTCCGAGGGGAGAACTTGAGAGAACTTGGATAGTCACATTGGACCGGCAAAGGTGACCTTTGGAATCATTTGGATGGTGGAGATGACCCTTTTCAGGCTGCCCATATCCCGCTGAGTCCTGCTGTTTGTATTACCTACATGCGATCTGAGGTCGCCTGTAATAAGGGACCAACAAGATCTGGTAAGCAGATCGGTGTGATCTTCTGGTGGAGGTCTTTTTCTGTTGGATGGTCACTCAACACCAATACCATATATGTACATAACTCAAGACTACATCATTTATAATTTTTTCTCACATGGGTGGAGAATTGTTTTTTCTTCCTCTTTTTTTCACAGACAATTTTGTTTCATTATAATTTTTTTTGTGTTTTATTTTCTGATTGTTTGATTCATGGGCCCTTTTTTGTTGTAAAGTGTATGGCTTCCCACTTATGAGGACTCGTGTAACATCATACAACATTTATCACGTGACACAAGGACTTCTATATGTTTTTAGAAATTTATCACTGTTTATTCCAGAATTTATATATGAATGTTTATTTGTCAATTATCACACTATTCATGTACAGTGTTTTATGAGTTTTAGCGTGATTCTTTTTTTCTCTTTATTTGGTTCACTGTTTGTATTATGCAGCGAATCGCAGTTTTAACACATTTTTTGCATCACAGCAAACGTTCACTTATCTGTTTTTACGGTCCTGTTACATTAGCGCAGTTTACATCACATTTTTTCCATTCAAATTTATTATCGCTGTTTTCTAGCTGGTCTATTAGCACTTTTGATGTAAAGGGACACTTTTTGGTTGCTATGGACAATCTCCAGTTTTCATCCAGAAAGAACAGTATTTATAATATAAAACTGCATGCAGGGCACTGGACTAACCACTAGGGACAAAAGGGATGAGAAATGATTTGATACAGTACTGTATGTGTTCTATGTTTTTCACTTTTTGAATTTGGCACAGAGCTCTATCCTCATATGTCGCAGAGGACAGAGCTCGGCACTGTGATAGATCGAGTGGAGACACGGCTCGCACAAGCAGCGGGGAGACATCGCAGGATCCTGGGGACAAGGTAAGCAAGATGTACATGGATCCTGCGATGCAATATCCAGTGTGGCTCGGGGGTTACCGCTTTTGGTACTGAAAATTCACCCCAAACCACACTCGGGAATACCGCTAGGAAAGTTAAAATAACATTGTATGGGCAGAGGATGAGAATGGTCACATCCCTAATATATCAATGTACAATGAAGAGGTATAAAGGACTTTTTGGGTGCACAAAAAAATCAATTTTATATTAAAAATGTATACCATTTTTTTTTTTTATTCTCTCAAATGGTCCCTGATTTCAATTTAATTACAGCATAAAGTCTAGTGTCTGTCTTCAATAGCAGCTACACAGATATTTTTCTCAACCTGTTTCACCAACACTGGCTTCCTTTAGGAGAAGTGTTGCTGACAAAAGAGCTGCTGTAATAAAACAAATACATGCACAAATGAGTACAACTCAATTACAAATACAAGCCCAGAATCACAGGGCTTCATACACGCTTACCCATCCAGATGAAAATTCATGTTTAACCAATTAGAAAAGTCTGCAATTTCCTTTGTTGTAACTAAGGTTTACCATGTCTACAGCATTAGGGCGGTAATAAGTAATCATAGGTGAGACAAAACAACCAGACAACAACAATAAACCACAAAGTAGAAAGAGGGGAAAATACACACACACACACACACACACTGGACAGTTAAGTAGCATAGGGGGTTGACAGTTTCAGCTGCTTTGCTGTTAATGAAATTAACAGGTGCACTAGATGGGAAACACTGAGACCACCTCCAAAACAGGAATGGTTTTACAGGTGGAGGCCACTGACATTTTCTTTTCTCTTATCTTTTCTGACTGTTTTCACTAGTTTTGCATTTGGCTAAGATCAGTTTCACTACTGGTTGCATAAGGCAATACCTGGACCCTATAGAGTTTGCACGGGCAGCCCAACACCTCCAGGATGGCACATCAATATGTGCCATTGCCAGAAGGTTTTCTGGCTCCCCAGCAGTGTCTGAAGAGCATTGAGGAAATTCCAGGAGACAGACAATTACTCTAGGAGAGCTGGACAGGGACCTAGAAGCTCCTTAACCCATCAGAAGGACTGGTATATGTGCCTTTGTGCAAAGAGGGACAGGATGAGCACTGCCAGAGCCCAACAAAATGACCACCTGCAGGCCACTGGTGTGAATGTTTCTGACCATACAATAAGAAACCAACTTCATGAGGGTGGCCTGAGATACTCTAGTGGGTCATGTGCTTACTGCCCAGCACCATGGAGCTTAATTGGCATTTGCCATTGAGCACCAACATTGGCAGGTCCGCCATTGGCATCCTGTGCTTTTCACAGATGAAAACCGGTTCACCCTGAACACAGGACAGACATGAAGGGATCTGGAGAAGCCATGGAGAACATTATGCTGCATGTAACATCGTTCAGCATGACCGGTTTGGTGGTGGGTGAGTAATGGTCTGGGGAGGCATATCCATGGAGGGACGGACAGACCTATACAGGCTAGACAATGGCACCCTGACTGCTATTAGATGGTGCAGTGAGTCCGAGCTTTCTCCTGGTGCACAAAAATTACTAGCCTTATGTGGCTAGAGTATAAAAGAAACAAAGGGGGGGGGGGGCGCCTCTCTAACTGTAGTATTAAAACAGTAACATTTATTGCACAAGATTAAAAACACTTACAAGATATAAGTGGGAGTCATGCTCATAAGTAAGTAGTCCTGGCTGTTCTACTGCATCCCACAGGCTCATTGAATGATCCAGGTAGCTGGGAAAGGTTCTGGTGTGATGTTGTACTGATTAGCTGTACATTCAGGAAAACCAGGTGGTAGTTGGCTCCATGCTGTCCGGCTTGAAGAGGAAATTATGTCACCAGCAGGGGGCAGGAGGAAGGGGTCAGGACTGTCTCTGTGTAATGAAAGGCTACGCGCTTGGAGCTCACAGCTCCTTCTTGTGGCTAGAGTATGCAGCCAGTTCTTGGAGGATTAGGGAATTGATACCATTGAATGGCTCCCACGCTCACCTGACCTAAATCCAATAGAACACCTTTGGGACATTATGTTTTGGTCCATTCGACACTGCCAGGTTGCACCTCAGTCTGTTCAGGAGCTCAGTGATGCCCTGGTCCAGAACTGAGAGGAAATACCCTAGGACACCATCTGTTGTCTCTTTAGGAGTACCCCCCCGACGTTGTCAGGCAAGCATACAAGTGCACGTGAGGGCTATACAAACTACTAAGTGCCAATTGAGTTGCTGCAATGAAATTTCAGCTAAATGGATTAGCCTGCTGCTACAAAAATTCACTTTGTTCTTCGAGAAGTCTCTGAATTCTGCCATGTTGGTTTATAATTTTCGTTTTCACCAAACGATGTGGCATCCTTTTTTTTTTTTCGTACACATTACCCAGTCCATATCCGTATAGATATCTAGCATGATATTTTTCCCTTTTGAGATCTGATATATTTTCCAAGTGTTTCTTATATTCTTATATTATAATGTATGTGTATATGTATAGTTGTGCTCCTAAGTTTACATACCCTGGCAGAATTTTTAATTTCTTGGACATTTTTCAGAGAATATGAATAACACAAACTTTTTTCACTCCTGGTTAGTGTTTGGCTGAAGCCAATTATCATCAGTCATCTGTGTTTACTCTTTTTCAATCATAATCACAACAGAAACTACCCAAATGACCCTGATAAAAAGCGTGCATACCCTGTGATTTTGGCCTGATAACATGCACACAAGTTGGCATAAAGGGAATGGCTATTAAAGGTAACCATCCTCACCTGTGATCCGTTTGCTTGTAATTCGAGTGTGTGCGTGTATGTATAAAATGTCTGAGTTTCTGGACTCCTGACAGACCCTTGCATCTTTCATCCAGTGCTGCACTGACGTTTCTGGATTCTGAGTCATGGGCAAAGCAAAAGAATTGTCAAAGGATCTGCGGGAAAAGGTAGTTGAACTGTATAAAACAGGAAATGGATGTAAAAAGATATCCAAGGAATTGAGAATGCCAATCAGCAGTGTTCAAACTCTAATCAAAAAGTGGAAAATTAGGGTTTCTGTTGACCAAACCACGGTCAGATAGACCAACTAAAATTTCAGCACAACTGCCAGGAAAATAGTTTGGGATGCAAAGAAAAACCCACAAATAACTTCAGGTGAAATACAGAACTCTCTGAAAACATGTGGCGTGACTGTTTTCAAGATGCACAATAAGGAGACACTTTAGGAACGCTGGGCTGCATGGTCGGGTCATCAGAAGAAAGCCATAGGTATGCAAATGCCACAAAATATCCTGCATACAATACAGCACAGAGACGAGCCTCAAACCTTCTGGCACAAAGTTATTTGGAGTGATGAGATCAAAATTTAGCTTTTTGGCCACAACCATAATGCTTTATTTGGAGAGGAGTCAAAAAGGCCTATGATGTTTTGGGGATGTGTGAACTACAAAGGCACAGACAATTTGGTCAAAATTGATGGCACGATGAATGCAATATGTTATCAAAAAATACTGGAGGAACATTTTGCATTCATCAGCCAGGAACCTGTGCATGGGACGTACTTGGGCATTCCAACATGACAATGATCCAAAAGGCCAAGTCAACCTGTCATTGGCTACAGCAGAATAAAGTAAAGGTTCTGGAGTGGCCATCTCAGTCTCCTGACCTCAATATCATTGAGCCACTCTGGGGAGATCTCAAACGTGCAGTCCATGCAAGACCGTTCAAAAATTTACAGGAACTGGAGGCTTTTTGCCAAGAGGAATGGGCAGCTTTACCGTCTGAGAATAAAAAAAAAAAACCCATCAACAAATACCACAAAAGACTTCAAGCTGTCATTGATGTTAAAGGGGGCAACACACGGTATTAAGAACTGGGGTTCGTAAACTTTTGATCAGGGTAATTTGGATAGTCTGTTGTGATTTGATTGGCTGAAGTAATTTATTATCACTTTGTAAAACGCTAACCATGAGTGAAAGGAAAGTTTATCACTCATATTCTAAGAAAAATGGCTAAGAAATCATAAATTTTGCCAGAGTATGTAAACTTATGAGCACAACTGTGTGTGTGTGTGTGTGTGTGTGTGTGTGTGTGTATGTATGTATAATATATACTTTGCTACAATGTAAAGTAGTGAGTGCACAGCTTGTATAACAGTGTAAATGTGCTGTCCCCTCAAAATAACTTAACACACAGCTATTAATGTCTAAACTGTTGGCAACAAAAGTGAGTCGACTCACAAAATGGCCAAAGTGTCAATATTTTTTTTGTTGCTACCATTATTTTCCAGCACTGCCTTAACCTTCTTGGGCATGGAGTTCACCAGAGCTTCGCAGGTTGCCACTGGAGTCTTCTTCCACTCTTCCATGACGACATCACAGAGCTGGTTGATGTTGGAGACCTTGCGTTCCTCCACCTTCTGAACTGTTGGTATTTTTCTAGGAGGGAGGAGTCTAGTAATGGCATAGGCTAGGTGCACGCCGTAGGAGATCGGAGTCTCCTATCTCTCTCCATGGAACCAAGCCCCGACCGGGAGTAGACTGAGCTGAATCTCCTGTCTCATGTTGCTGTTGCATCTCTCCCTATTGCATCTCTCCCTATTGCATCTCTCACTGACCTATTTTTCTAACCCCAAATCTGATGCTTACCATGGATAGTAGACGGAGGAGGTCAATCCTTGCCGCCGGATACATCCTGAAATTTCCACCTGGCCTGCCCGTCTGGACATAGAGCTGTGGACGTAGGAGGCAGCAGAGTGTCTGAGGGATGCACAGCTTGGGCTTGAGGAGGATTCTGACATCTCCCTCTAATGCTCCTGGGAAATGTGTGTCATAATTTCCCAGGATGCAGTGCGCTGTCCAATTATCACTCCCCATCCAAGACTTCCAGGAAGTAAGTGCCTGTAGGCTTCACAATGCCCACAAGCAAAATGACAACGGTGTAGATATAGTTTTATAAATATTTTATTTTATTTTATTTTTTGAATATCTATGCGGATCGCCGGCGGATTGTAAAATAGTAAGTGACCAGATTTATATTATAAAAACGCAGCATGAAAGGACATACATTTAAAAAATGCTAATTGTGGTTGGAACTCCGCTTTAAATCAGGGCTCTGTGGGGGTCACACCATAAATTTGGGGCCAATCACACACTTCTTTGATGCTATGGCATGATAAATAAGCATCTGCCTGTATTTCTCAGCATTGAGAACACCATTAACTAGTTGCCAACCAGTCGCCATTGTTATGCCTGATAACCTGATGGAAAAAATCGCTGATCACCACCATTACTAGTAAAAAAAATATAATAAAAATGCCATAAATATATCCCCTATTTTGTAGATGATATAACTTTTGCGCAAACCAATCAATATATGCTTATTTCTATATATTTTTTCCCAAAAATATGTAGAAATATACATCTTGGCCTAATCCGTGGAAGAAATAAAATAAAAAAAAATTATTTTTTTATTTTAAATTGTTGCTCTTTTCTTCTTTGCGCAAAAAATAAAAACCGCAAAGGTGATCAAGTACCACCAAAGGAAAGCTCGATTTGTGGGGAAAAAAAGGTAATCAATTTTGTGCAACTTGTGCAATTATCAGTTAAGGCGACGCAATGTCGTATCGCAAGAAAAGGCCTGGTTATTAAGCAGCCAAATCTTCCAGGGCTGAAGTGGTTAACCACTTCAATACCGGGCATTTTTACCACCTTCCTACTCAGGCCAATTTTCAGCTCTCAGCACCATCACACTTTGAATGACAATTGCGCGGTCGTGCGACAAGGCTACCAAACAAAAGTGACATCCTTTTTTTCCCACAAATAGAGCTTTTTTTGGTGGTATTTGGTCATCTCTGCAGTTTTAATTTGCGCTATAAACAAAAACACTGTAAATTTTGGGGGAATTTTTTATTTTTTTTGCTATAATAAATATCCCAATTTAAAAAAGGTTTAGGCCGATACATATTCTTCTACATATTTTTGTAAAAAATCGCAATAAGCGTGTATTGGTTGGTTTGCGCAAAAGTTAAAGCGCCTACAAAATAGGGGATAGATTTATGAAATGTTTCTTTTTTTTGCTAGTAATGGCGGATCCTCAGTGATGCAGTGGAGCGCGCTCTCTCCACATTGCATGAATCTCATTACGTCATGACGGGTGCCCGGAGGGACAAAGGCTTCCTGCGACCGTCATTTGACTATGCATCGGGCGGGAAGTGGTTAATGACTGATTCGACCTACATATGAAATTGATGATAATTGGCACCTTCTTGGTATAATTGGTTAATCATACACCTGACTCTAACCCTACAAAATTCCTAACTTTGTGCAAGTGTAAAGCCCCGTACACATGATTGGATTTTCTGACAGGAATTGTGTTATGACAGGCTGTTTTCGGAAAATCCGACCGTTTGTATGATCCATCGCACAATTGTTGCCGGATTTTCCACCAACAAATGTTGGATAGGATGCTTTACAATTTTCTGCCAACAAATGTGTGTTGTCGGATTATGCGATTGTGTGTACACAAGTCCTTTGGACAAAACTCCCAATTACAAACACGCATGCTCGGAAGCAACGCTAACCATAACACATTAGCAGAAGTTGCCCAAAGGGTGGCACTAAAGAGCTGAAAAAACACGTAGTTTCGTGTTTGGCCGACAATGCTTTGGCGTTTGTATGCAAGATAAGTTCATGGCCAACGCCCTTCAGATAAGTCCAGCGATTTGTCTGCGGAAAATCTGATCGTGTGTACCAGGTTTTAGAATTGATGCTGGTTTAAAGCCAATGAGTAGTCACAGCAAATATTGATTTGATTTAGATTTTTCTTCTGTTCTCTCACTTTTCAACATTATAAAGCATATCTTAAATTGTCTGTTTGACGCTGGTAAATGGTAGGCTTTAGAATGTTCACATACATGTAAATGGAGCTCATAAACTGAAGTAGCACATCATAGTTCTTATTATTTCCTTAGTAATCAGACTTTTTTGATTTATGCAAAGTACAAAATTACACTGCAAAATCTTTGTCTGAACATAGTTGTCATAGGCACTTTCTTTGGTTTTAATGTCTTCTGTTTGACAACTGGAAAGGAAAGCAGCTAATTGTCACTTCTTCTGATTTGAATGTAGTCCTAGTAAAGATATTCTTGGTGCTTTCTGAGGTGTGTGCCATGATTGGATGCTATTCCACTAAGGTCTTAACCACTTGCTGACGGCCGTACGACTTTGTACGGCCTCAGCGCGGCTCCCAATCCCTAACAGGCCGTCTTTTTACGGCCTCCCCTTTTCGCGTTCCCCGCGCGCGCTCCCGAGCGCGCAGCGGGGAACTGCTGTGCTGGCCGTGTCCCTCGGACACAGCCAGTCACAGATCGCCGTGAACGGCCAATCGGAGCGGCCGTTTCCTAGGCGATCTGTGCGGCCAATGAGAGATGATCTCATATGTTTACATATGAGATCATCTCTCATTCCCGGCTCTCGCAGACAGCGGTGCTGTCAGGGGAGAGAGGAGACGGATCTGTGTCTCTTGTACATAGAGACACGGATCGGTCACCCCCCCAGTCACCCCCCCTCCCCCACAGTTAGAACACTAATTAGGGTACACATTTAACCCCTTCCTCACCCCCTAGTGTTAACCCCTTCCCTGCCAGTCACATTTATACAGTAATTAGTGCATATTTATAGCACTGATTGCAGTATAAATGTGAATGGCGCCAAAAATGTGTCAAAAGTGTCCGATGTGTCCGCCATAACGTCGCAGTCCCAATAAAAATCGCAGATCGCCGCCATTTCTAGTAAAAAAAAAGCATTTATACAGTAATTAGTGCATATTTATAGCACTGATTGCAGTATAAATGTGAATGGCGCCAAAAATGTGTCAAAAGTGTCCGATGTGTCCGCCATAACGTCGCAGTCCCAATAAAAATCGCAGATCGCCGCCTTTTCTAGTAAAAAAAAAAAATTTATACAGTAATTAGTGCATATTTATAGCACTGATTGCAGTATAAATGTGAATGGCGCCAAAAATGTGTCAAAAGTGTCCGATGTGTCCGCCATAACGTCGCAGTCCCAATAAAAATCGCAGATCGCCGCCATTTCTAGTAAAAAAAAAGCATTTATACAGTAATTAGTGCATATTTATAGCACTGATTGCAGTATAAATGTGAATGGCGCCAAAAATGTGTCAAAAGTGTCCGATGTGTCCGCCATAACGTCGCAGTCCCAATAAAAATCGCAGATCGCCGCCATTTCTAGTAAAAAAAAATAAAATAAAAAATAATAATTCTGTCCCTTATTTTGTAGGCGCTATAACTTTTGCGCAAACCAGTCGCTTATTGCGATTTTTTTTTTTTTTTTTTTACTAAAAATATGTAGAATACGTATCGGCCTAGACTGAGGATAAAAAAAAACGTAAAAAAAAAAATTGAGCTATTTATTATAGCAACAAAGTAAAAATATTTTATTTTTTTTCAAAATTGTCGCTCTATTTTTGTTTATAGCGCAAAAAATAAAAACCGCAGAGGTGATCAAATACCACCAAAAGAAAGCTCTATTTGTGGGGAAAAAAGGACGTTAATTTTGTTTGGGAGCCACGTCGCACGACCGCGCAATTGTCAGTTAAAGCGACGCAGTGCCGAATCGCAAAAAGTCCTCTGGTCAGGAAGGGGTTTAAGTGCCCAGTAAGGAAGTGGTTAACCTTGTGTGCTAATGGAGTCTATTTATAGGACCTTGGATAATCTGCTGATATTTCTTTATAATTTACTCGCTTTATATTGTTTTGCTGTAATTTTTAATAACCTCTGTCATGTACAGTACTTTTGGTTTTTATTTCACTTCGATTTGTTCTTTTCTCGCCCCAAGTATTTTTAGCTTCTACAAGTTTCATTGTATGACCGATTCAGAATGTTTGTGCAGGCTTAAGCAGTATTATTGCAACAGTATTTTTATACTCTAGTCTCTAAATACCAATCTAATCGTTCTCTTCGTTCTTCTCAAGACCTCCTGCTCTTTAGCTCTCTCATCACCTCCTCCCATGCTCGTCTCCAGGACTTTTCCAGAGCCTCTCCAAGCCTATGGAACCCCTTACCCCAATATGTCCGTCTATCTCCTTCTCTATTAGCTTTTAGAGCATCCCTGAAAACCCTCTTAAGAGAAGCCTATCCTACCCACACCTAACAACTGTATTTAAATTTTGTCCATCTGATCACCCCCCACATCTACTACCCTCTGTTCCACTTGACCCTCCCTTCTAGACTGTAAGCTCTAACGAACAGGGCCCTCTGATCCCTGCTGTATTGAATTGTATTGTAACTGTACTGTCTTTCCTGATGTTGTAAAGTGCTGCGCAAATTGTTGGCGCTATATAAATCCTGTATTATTATTACTCTAAGGCAGCGGTCCCCAACCTTTTTTCCCACTGGGGACCAGCTTTACGGAAGGAAATGTTGCCATGGCCTCGGGGGATGTGGGCTGTTGTCGTCTGGTTGATGGATAATGAGGATTAATTACAGCATTGTTGGGGGAATGGCTGGTGATCAATGATTGAAGCACATTATTTATATTATTACATTGTCATATATAGTGAAATCGTTTAACTCACCATAATGCAGACTCCCCTGCCACCAAATGCAGCGTGTCACTTGCGACTGCTTGTTACTAGCTGCAGTTTTCTCTGTGCAGTGTATGACCAGAGGAGACCAGTACTCCACCCCCATCCTGCCTGTGTGTCCCTGGGGATTGGCACTGTCCCGCCAATGAAATCCCATATTCCAGTGTGTGGTCCTGGGGATTCTGCACTGTCCTGCCCATGGAATCCTGTTTCCCCTGGGGATTGGCACTGTTGGTTGTTGCCAGCTTTCAGGGAAAACTTTGGCTCAAGCTTGGCTTGCTTTCCCTGATTGCTTCACTGAGGGAGCACATGCGCAGTAGCTGAAGGGATACAGGAGGTAGTGCAGCCTTGCATCTGACAGGTACGGAGGTTGGGGACCCCCTGCTCTAAGAGGTGTGTGTTTTTTTGTTTTGTTTTTTTAAACCTCGTTATAGTACAGTGTCACACAGCTTTTCATCCAAAAGTCATCAATTTTTTTCCAATTGAATCTTGTTTGTAAACTATTAATCTTGGGTGAAATCTGTGGGAATCTTGTGTGCGAATATTAATATATTTCCCCCCTAAGTGTACTTTTATACATATTTTAATTGATTGGTATTTTGGCAATACAAAAACAACTTATGAATTTTTCCTTTCATTTAAAAGTTATTACACGATCTCCAGAATAGTTGTAGGAGCTTTTAAAAAATGCATCAAGATCATATTTCTACTGTTTTTGGCTGCAGCCTTTATAAAGTCAGGCAAGGCTATATGTATCCAACTAAAGTATCCAGTTTCTAAAATTTAGCTGAACTCCAGAGCAGTTATGTGTTCTCTAGGATCCCATCTAATTTAGATAAGGCCCTATAAACAAAATCTTGAATGAATATAGAATTCACAATTAAATATACTCAACCCTACTGTTACAAGCCCTTCTGTCATTGCCATAGTGACAGATGGCTCAAAATTGTCTTTTCCCAACATTAAAAGGGATACTAGTTGGCTCTAGACTCGAAAGGTTGGTTCTCTGTCTGGACAAGCTGATTGTTGCCTCTTTTTATCAGCACCATCCGTATAGATGGGTCCTCTACATCACCTAATCCAACCAATAAAAATATTCAGTGGCGTCACTGCCCTACATTGTTTTTTTTTTTTTTTTCTGGATAAAACCACCAGTGAGCATGCGCCAACTGTGATGCAATAAATATTTGAAAATTGGACATTGCAAAGCCCCCCTCTAGGACTGGCAACTGCAGGTTGTCTTTATCTATCCTTGCAGCCTTGTCTCCCCAAATAAAGGTCATACAAATAGAATCAATCTCATGAAAACATTGCTTGGGTACATACACTGGGGAATTACTTAGAACATTAAAACTATTTTAAATATATTTATCCTACACTTTAGAGGATGGTTATTCCAGACTCTAATATTGTTTTTGAGTTTGATTATCAACAGATCAAGATTATTCTGGAGGTATTTGTGGATAGGCTGCTGCACAGCCACCCCTAGATATACTGGAAGCTATCAACAACCTTAAGGGGACATAAGTATGGCATGGAGAAGGGATTTCTCTCAATTTCCCGTAAACCAGAAAAATGTCCAAACCTGCTTATAGCATCCAACAAAATAGACTAGGAAGTAGTAGGATCTGCCAAATATATTATCAGATGGTCTGCCTAAATGGTGTGCTGGCGAGTATATATATATATGATTTGCTTTCCGGTTCCCAGCCGGTGATCGTTTCAGCACCCTTTTACTACTTGGCCATTTTGCCGGAAGGTGTGCAATCGGAATATTTTTGAGGTCTGCCAAAATGGACACCTTTTGATTCAGTATATTAGTATATACCTAGTTAAGGGCTCGGCAAACCCCAGGCTCCAGGTCGACCCGACGCCTGGGCTGCCACTCGAATGCCCCCCCCCCACTATGTATCCTGGACTCAGTTTGTCCATCTGCAGGCCCGGCATATCGGATGCTGTTGGGTAGATGGAAAGAGAGGAGAGCGGATCACACATTTGCTCTCCTTCCTTCTAGTGAAACCCAGAAGTGACATAATTTCCGGGTCCCACTTGATTGTTTCCCCGGCCACCAAGGCCGGAAATAATGTAATGCACTGCAACGTGCATTGAATTTCATTCAGTGGAGCACAGGGGGACATGCAGGGTCTAAAAGATCATGGATGTCTCATTAAAGAGAACCTATCGCCAAAAAAAGTGAGCTTAGTGATGGAAGAAAAAAGTTAAGTAAAAATAAAAAAAAAATTTCGGGGATGATCATCTTCTTGATGGTGAAAGTCACACTGGGACAGCAAGATTACCTTTTTAATTATGGCACTGCATTTTGTTATATACTTAGTTACGTTGGTCCAAGCTGGATCAATATTACTGTAAAGTATTCATACCTGAAATTCATCTTTGGGTGTCTCCTGATTATTATTTATTTAAAAGATCGGGAAACTGGTAATGTGTGTGTCTTTATTCACTTACAAAGTGAATTTTAACTTTCAAACTTGGTGGTAAATATTCCACTATCCAGAGCTTAGTCTCAGGTAGATGACAAGGTTTTACATCACACTACAGTTTTCTATATTACCCCTACTTCTGCCCATAGCCCTTATAAGGTACTAAGGCTGCTTTCACATTGAGGCGTGCAGCCGCGGTGACGGTATAGCCGCGCTATTTGTAGCGCGGCTATACCGTCGTATTTACCGCGATATTCGGGCGCTAGCGGTGAGTTGAGCGGTGAGATATTCGGGCGCTAGCGTTGCGGGCGGTATTACCGCGGTATTACCGCGCTTTCCCATTGATTTCAATGGGAAGGCGCGGTATAGGAGCGGTGAACACACCGCTCCTATACCGCGGTAAAGATGCGGCTAGCAGGACTTTTGGTGCGCTCCTGCTAGCGCACCGCTTCAATGTGAAAGCCTTCGGGCTTTCACATTGAACACTACAGGGCATGATTTTTCATGCGGTATAGCAGAGCTATTTTTAGCGCTGTACCGCATGAAAAACGCCCCAGTGTGCAAGGGGCTTTAAGCACCACTTCTGCTTTTTTGCAACAAGAACTTTGTTGCAAGATGGTCGATAGGTTTCTGTGTATCCATCTCAGATGCGCTTGCCCAATTTCCTCAACACTGGCCTCTGCATTCTGTTCTAGCTTTTTCTCAGACATGCATCAAATGGCCTACCTGACCAAGGCCGATTGTTTTTGTAACTATTAGAATTTATCTGATAAAACAAAACATTTACTGCAGCCATTCCTGTCCAGACCACAAAAAAAAGGCCAGGCTGCTTCTCCACCCCTACCTTCTTTGCTCAAGTCAAAAGTGGAACTACCTGCTCCAGAACAGGCATATAGAATTCACTAAAAAGGTGGAACATTTCTTGTAATGGACCCTGCTGCCTCAGTCTTAAACATCTTACTGTGTTTATAAAAGATGTTCCTTCATTTAGGCACTCTGCAGACAATTTTTTTTTTAAATGTTCTTAAAGTGGTTTCATTTTTACCTACAAGTAAGCCTAGATTAAGGCTTACCTGTAGGTGCTGGAAATATCTCCTAAACTTTCACGGTTTAGGAGATATTTACAATAGACGCACGCCGGTGATCTGCCGTGCTTGTTCCAGCCATTGTGGAAGTTCCAGCGCATGCGCAAGCTGATGTGCTGAGATGGTTCCAGCTATCGGGAAAGTTCCTTCAAGGACTGCGCAGGCGAAAACTTGCTGACAGAAATCTAGGGCGATGTGGATTTCGAGGTAAGTGGCCAGTCGGCCTCACGTCCTCGCTGCGCTCGGACGGCTCGCTCTGCTCGCTTGGCCTCCTGGCTCTTTTTTTAACATCCTCCAATCCACGGGGATGTTAAAGAATGAGCCCGGATTCTGGGCGAGGTTCGGAGATTTCCATCAGGAAGTTTACGCCTGCGCAGTCAGTGAAGGAACTTCCCCGTTAGGGGAACATTGAGGACAAGTCACCGGCAAACTTTAGAAACCGCAATCGTCCCGTTTTCTAAAGGAGGTCATTCCGTGACTAGCGGCTTCCGCCGCATGTGCGGGGGTGAAGTCACGCGACTGGAAGGAAGAGGGGTAAAGAATGGACGCTTCCTGCACAGTGGACAGCGCTGACGTAGCAGGCTTCTGTTTCAGGTAAGTAACACATAATGGGCTACTATGCGATGAATCGTAGCCCATTATGCTTTACCTTTGCAGGGACCACAGTCTGATCCTTAAAAAGGTTGTAAAAGGTACATTTGTGTTTCCTAAATAGCTTCCTTTACCTTAGTGCAGTCCTCATCCTTCAATTTTGCTTTTAAATGTCCTTCTTTCTTCTGAGAAATCCTCACTTCCTGTTCTTCTGTCTAACTCCACACAGTAATACAAGGCTTTCTCCCTGGTGTGGAGTGTTGTGCTCGCCCCCTCCCTTGGGCTATAGGAGAGGCAGGACACTATTCATTGCAGATAGAGAAAGGAGCTGTGTGTTAGTGGGCGTCCTGACTCTCCTGTAGTCCGAGAGGGGGCGAGCACAACACTCCACACCAGGGAGAAAGCCTTGCATTACTGTGTGGAGTTACAGACAGAAGAACAGGAAGTGAGGATTTCTCAGAAGAAATGAGGACATTTAAAAGCAAAATCGAAGAATGAGGTAGGTAAAGGAGGACTGCAATAAGGTATAGGAAGCTATTTATGAAAAAAAATTGTACCTTTACAACCCCTTTAACTTTGCTGGAGCTGTCAGCAGGATCTAGTGTAGGTGGTGAATCGATGGAAGATATCCCACTTGTGGATGAGATTGCAGCCTCTTGTTAAATGTGCAATATGTGAGTGCGTTTTTATTGTGAGTAAAGGGATCATAAAAATTTTTTACGGAGAGCTTTTAGTCTAACTGCATTGGAGGTAAGCTGAGGAGAGTAAAGAGGTGAGCCGGCTTTGTAGCTGATCCCGGCTGATGGAAGGGGAGCATGATCAATTGACCTGTGTAATAGCAAGGTCCATATAGGAAGGTGAGCACCTTTTTGAAGTTTTACATTTTGTTGATTTATGTTGTGGAATACACTTTTTGGGAGATATTTATTTTGTGAATAAGGACTGCCCCGTTGATCAGAATGATTTATGATCACATTTTGTCCACATATGAGATTTATGTTTGCAATACTAGAAGCTGCTGTATTTTACATGTGTGATTGTATTGCTGATATTATTGTGCTCCATAAGACGCACCTAGGTTTTAGAGGAGGAAAACAAGAAAAAAAATATTCTGAACCGAAAGGTGTACTGAAATATTTACCTATCCCATACATGCAGCCTGTCCTGTCCCATACATGCAGCCTGTCCTGTCCCATACATGCAGCCTGTCCTGTCCCATACACATGCAGCCTAACCTGTCCCATACATGCAGCCTGACCTGTCCCATACACATGCAGCCTGACCTGTCCCATACATGCAGCCTGACCTGTCCCATACATGCAGCCTGACCTGTCCCATACATGCAGCCTGTCCTGTCCCATACATGCAGCCTGTCCTGTCCCATACATGCAGCCTGTCCTGTCCCATACATGCAGCCTGTCCTGTCCCATACATGCAGCCTGTCCTGTCCCATACATGCAGCCTGTCCTGTCCCATACATGCAGCCTGTCCTGTCCCATACATGCAGCCTGTCCTGTCCCATACATGCAGCCTGTCCTGTCCCATACATGCAGCCTGTCCTGTCCCATACATGCAGCCTGTCCTGTCCCATACATGCAGCCTGTCCTGTCCCATACATGCAGCCTGACCTGTCCTATACATGCAGCCTGACCTGTCCCATACATGCAGCCTGACATCTGCCTGACAAAAGACAGAGCAGCTACCGTGGCAGTACTCCATTTTCCGCTCGGGCTGCTTTGTCTTCTGTTTGAGTGACAGACCCAGCCGGGAAAACGCCTGGTGCTTGCGGGGGGGCTTGGGATGTCTGTCTGCTCTCCTGCTGGTACTCCAACATGGCGGAGGAGGTGGTGCCTTGTCTATATTCACTCTGTAAGACGCAGAGAAATTTTCCTCTGTATTTTTTTGGGGGAGAAAATGTGTCTTGTGGAGTGAATATTTCTGTGTGTGTGTGTGTGTGTGTGTGTATGTATGTGTGTGTGTGTGTGTGTATATATATATATATATATATATATATATATATGTATATATTTTTTTAATGCAAGCGTGAGAAGTTGTTAAATACTACCCCCTCCATTGTTTTCTTCTATTAAGCCAACCACCGTTTGCTCAAGGACAGACGGTGAGCATAAAATCCTATTATCTTTCTCAAAACTGTCTACAAATGTCTGAAAGACTATTTTGATTGTTCAGGCTTTTGGTTAGGTAACGAGCTTTCAAAAAGTCTACCCTCCAGCTCTCCCATCATACTATGGCCTAGACATAGATTTTCCTTCCAACAACCAAGCTTCCTTTGCTCAAACCTTATAGTTCAAAATACACCACTCATGGGAAATTACACTGAGTCTTGGGCCCCATGGGTAGCCTCATTTGAGGCTGTTCCTGTCACTCAGTTCCACTCCAGGCTTTTATAGTAGAACATTCTTTTGACTGGAACAGACATATCCAATCTCTCGACTTCTTCCTTATGCTTTTCTTCAGTCAAGCAAGAATCCTTGTGGTTCTCCAGTCAAGCCTTGGAAATGGTAAAGTAGATTCTCTCACACTCATGGAAGGTGGTAACAGATGCCAGTCTCAAAGGCTGGGGAGGAGCATCCCAATCTCAAAATTCAGGGGACCTGGTCATCTGTGCACTTAGGACAGTAAAATTGTGTCTGCATCACTGGAGCCCCCTTCTTTAGTGACACCCAATGAAGGTGCAGTCAGAAAACCTCAGGCAGCCTTGAAGGAAGTAAGTCTGAAATCCTGTCAAGTAATTTCTGCTGTTAATATTCTGGGAGTGGACAATTTGGAAGGCAGATTTTCTTTGTTGTCACCTTCTTGATCAGGGGGATGGTACCTTCATCTCAACATCAACTTCCTATGCCAGAAATGGGGAACTCCCAGGAATTCTGGCTTCCAAATTCAACACATTTCCCTGTTTGTGGCCAGACTCAAGGATGCTTTAGCACAGGAATCAGATACTCTGCCAATTCTCTGGACTATATTCAGGTTGGTATTTTTCTAGAACTGCATGATTCTCGATAAAATGAGAATCATAATTTTTTTGCTTAGAATAAATATCACTATTCTCGACGTAACATCTTTCACATTATACAAGAAGAAAAAAAAATGGACTAACTTTACTGTTTAGTTTTTTATTTTAATTTTTTATTCATCAAAGTATATTTTTTCTTAAATTTCTTTTAAAAGACCACTGGCCAAATACTGTGTGACATAAAACATTTCAACGACCACCATTGTATTTTCTAGGGTCTCTGCTAAAAATAATATAAATATATAATGTTTGGGGCTTCTAAGTAATTTTCTAGACACCAAAGGTTTAGTCTTTAAGTGGGTAAACTGACCTCATTTACAGACGGAAGTTCATTCCTTTGATCTAAAAGAACCGAGAGATGCATTGTTTTTCTTTATCGCTGTTGATAAACATTTGCCGGATGAGGTGTGTTTTTTTTTTTTTTTTCCCCTCTTTTGACAGCTCTGCTCGGCTCTGCACTTGTTTAACATGAATCAGGAAAATGCTGTATTAAGATCGTAAAAGGGGTTTGAATCACAATAACGATTTAAAGTTTAATCGTGCAGCATATGCCTTCCCGCCCAGAAAGGTTTGTTCCTTGATTGCTCTGCAAAATAGATGGGTGATTCTCATCACACCAAACTAGTCTAGAAGAATCTGGTGCCCAGACATACCCACATTTCTAGAAGATGACCCCAGGTCACTTCAGAACAGAGCAGACCTACTGTCTTGAGGCCCTTTGTTTCATCCTGCTTCTCAGTTACTGGCTTAAAAGGCATGGATGTTAAAATCAAGGTCTGAAAGGAGGGGTGTTTCTGGCGCTGTCATTTGTACTATATTCAAAACCAGAAAAGTCACTTTTACTGCACCTGGAAATCTTCTTTTTTTTTTTTTTATCCTTGTGTAAACACAGGCTTTTCAACCCCTGAGATTACTCTGTACCTCACGTTCTAGCCCTCCTAAAATTGGGACTTGACCAGATTTTGGCCATAATTCCTCTTAAGGGACAGATTTCAGCCTTATCCTTCTGTTTGGCATAACCGTTATTCAAGGTTTCTTGCCGATCAGACCCTCATTACAGCATCCTAGTCTTGCTTGGGATCTCAACTTGGTTCTCTCTGCCCTGCATAATCCACCTTTTGAACCTATTGGGTGGGGAACTCCTGTTGGGTGGTCTCTCTTGTAGTGGCCTTTTTGGTAGCTAAAACATCTGTCAAACATGTTTCTGTGTTTGTCATTCTCTTTTAAAGACTATTTCCTGATTCTTCATAAGCATAAAGTGGTCTTGTGTCCAAGACCCTTCATATACCTAAGGTTGTATTGGCCTTAAAGCGGTTGTATACCCGCTGTCATTTTTTTTTTTTTTTTTAAACCTGAAAAGCAAAAGCCATAATCAGCTAGTATGCACCGCATACTAGCTGATTATGAAATACTTACCTTGGAACGAGGTGAGAGGAACTTACCTGGTCCACACCGAGGGAGATGTCATCTTTCCTCTGCATGTCTTCCAGGTATCGCTGCTCCAGCGCTGTGATTGGCTGGAGCGGCGATGTCGTCACTCCCGCGCATGCGCGCCGGAGACTTCTCTCCGGCAAGGTGCGGCGGCTGCCGGCCCTTTAGTCGAGGATCCCCGATGCGCATGCGCCGCTGCAGTCAGCGGTGCATTGCGGGGGGAATATCTTCTAAACCTTACAGCTTTAGGAGATATTCTTTATACCTACAGGTAAGTCTTATTTTAGGCTTACCTAAGTAGTAGAGACCTGCGCTGGGATATAGATGGTAAAGGCTGCTGCCCCCCCTAAGTCTGTCCCCTGGAAGGGGATAGATATAAATTGGTAAGTATCAAGGTTGGGGTAGTGGCGCTGCCTGGGTGTGCTAATGCCCACCGTGTACCCTAAAATGGTCTACCTAATAAAGGGACAGGTACAATATGTGGATGCACCCAATGGATGAGAATAAACAATTCCAAAAAACGGGGGAGTAAATGTGCAGACTAGAAAATATGCAAACATATGATACGTAATCAAAAATAAATGACCATGCATTAAACACAGAATAACACTTGTAGGTGATACCTGGGTTAATGCCCCCTATAAGGAAAAAACTTTAAGCAAGAATATCCACTTGATAATGCAACAGATATAGTGCCATAGGTTAAAGTGGTAGTACAGAGTTTACTACCACTTTAATTGCTCCTCAATGGCAACATTGTCCTTCCTTTTCTTCACGCTCTGAAGCTACCCAGAAAAAATATCTCTCCATTTTCTGGTTGATGTCACAGCTGGTGAAGGTTCCTGGGCTTTTCAGCGTCAAGTATCTGTTGCCCCATTTTTGTAAGGCTGCCACCTGGTCTTAAGTTCATGCTTTCTCAGTTTTACCAGGTGGATGTCCAGGCCTCTGTTGATGCAGCTTTTGACCACAGGATTCAATAGACTGCACTCTAGTTAGGTCTTTGACTTGTTTGAAATGCTGGGCCTGTTGGCACTGTTTTGTTTTCCTTACTGCCCACCTTTGTTTCATTGCTTGGGAATGTTCCAGGGTCTGTCTCTCCAGCCTGTGTTCTGTACGATGTACAATTAATATGAAAGGAATTTTGACTTGCTTGTAAATTTCCTGTCTTGGGTGTTTGTTTCCGTTGCTTTGTACTGCTTTTCTAAAAAAAAAAAAAAATGCCCAGCAAAGCTTTTTGCCTGCATCCATACACCTGAAGGTAGCAACTCATATCCCATGGTCTAGGTATATCCAGCCTCTGTCCTGAACTCTACTCAAGATCTGGAATTTACAGGTCATGATTACTTTCTCATTTTGGGATAAAGATTTTACATGTATAAAAACTAACCATTGAAAGCTCCCCTGTGTCAAATGGTGTGTCGCAACACCTTTTGTCAGTTTTGCTGCACAGCTTGGGCTGAAAAGAAGATAAAAAGTAAGACCTACTGACCGGATCAGCAGGTGAAAATATAGGTAAAATAACATTGAAAAAAAAACAAATACAGCCACCACATCAACGAGACTGGTAAGCTGCAGTGTATCAAATTTGTGTACAGCTTGTATAACGGTGTACATTTTCTGTCCCCTCAAAGTAACTCAACACACAGCCATTAATGTATAAACCTCTGGCAACAAAAGTGAGAACATCGCTAAGTGAAAATTTCCAAATTGGGCCCAAAATGTCGATATTTTGCATGACCACTATTATTTTCCAGCATTGCCTTAACCCCCTGTTACAAGGAGTTCACCAGAGCTTCACAGGTTGCCACTGGAGTGCTTTTCCACTCCTCTATGACAACATCATGAAACTGGTGGATGTAAGAGACCTTGTGCTCCTCAACTTTCCATTTGAGGATGCCCCACAGATTCTCAATATGGTTTAGGTCTGGAGACATGCTTGGCCAGTCCATCACCTTTACCCTCAGGTTGTTAAGCAAGGCAGTGGTCATCTTGGAGGTGTGTTTGGGGTCGTTATGTTGGATTATTGCCCTGCAGCCCATTCTCCGAAGGGAGGGGATCATGCTCTGTTTCAGCATGTCATAGTACATGTTGGCATTCATGGGTTCCCTCTGTGAACTGTAGCTCACAGTGCCAGCAGCACTCATGCAACCCCAGACTATGACACTCCCACCACCATGCTTGACTGTAGACAAAGACACACTTGTCTTTATACTCCTCACCTGGTTGCCACCACACACACTTGATACCATCTGAACCAAATAAGTTTATCTTGGTCTCATGACACCACAGGACATGGTTCCAGTAATCCATGTCCTTAGTCTGCTTGTCTTCAGCAAACTGTTTGCTGGCTTTCTTCTGCATCATCTTTAGAAGAGACTTCCTTTTGAGACGGCCATGCATACCAATTTGATGCAGTGTGCGGTGTTTAGTCTGAGCACTGACAGGTTGACCCCCCACCCCTTCAACCTCTGCAGCAATGCTGGCAGCACTCATACATCTATTTCCCAATGGCAACCTCTGGATATGATGCTAAGCACCTGCACTCAACTTCTTTGGTTGACCATGGAAAGGCCTGTTCTGAGTGGAATCTGTCCTGTTAGACCGCTGTATGGCCTTGGCCACTGTGCTGCAGCTCAGTTTCAGGGTCTTGGCAATCTTCTTATTGCCTAGGCCATCTTTATGTAGGGCAACATTTCTCTTTTTCAGATACTCAGCGAGTTCTTTGCCATGAGGTGCCATGTTGAGCTTTCAGTGATCAGTATGAGAGAGTGAGAGCGATAACACCAATTTTACCACACCTGCTCCCCATTCACACCTGAGACCTTGTAACATTAACGAGTCACATGAGACCAGGGAGGGAAAATGGCTAATTGGGCCCAATTTGGACATTTTTATTTGAGGGTATTCTTGCTTTTGTTGCCAGTGGTTTAGACATTAATGGCTGTGTGCCGATTTTATTTTGAGGGGACAGCCAATTTACACTGTTATACAAGCTGTACACTTACTACTTTACATTGTAGCAAAGGGTAATTTCTTCAGTGTTGTCACATGAAAAGATTAAATATTTACAAAAATGTGAGGAGTGTACTCACTCTTGTGAGATACTGTATGTGTATATATATTAAACATATTTACTCCTTTTGATTTAATTACAGCCCTAAATATGGCAAAACAAATTCAGGCGACATGTTAATCCCACCTTTAGTAAAACCTTTTATTAAAAAAAAGAAAAACAAATTCTCATTCTACCTCTAATCCACCTGCTCCCATAGTCAGGTAGTGTAACACATGGCAACACATGATCAGTAGTGCATTTTAGTGTCATTCATTTTGAAAACATCCTGATCCACCTTGCACGGACGGGAGCCATCCGAGTGGTTTATGCTCAGTTTTTCGTGCTTTTAATAGGTTACCTTCACATAACACTTGTTTATATGTATATTTGTAATGCACTGCAGTGCATCAGACATGTTCAAAAGGGGCCTTAGCGTGGCTGGTATTAAGATTGTAAAGGAACTCCAGTGATGCTTTAAAAATTGTGTCACAACAAAAAAATAAAATACTTTTTTTTTTATATTTTGCCCTTCAAAGCAAGACAAAAGTTGTTCAGATGTGTTGATGAGTTATATCCATTAGCGATCTGAAAAAAGATTTGAGTGGGCTTGACAAATCTATACCCTGTATCTCAGATCTAACCTTGGCAGTGCTCATGATTTTTATCAGCATGTTAAAGCTCAAGTTGTATTAAAAACTCAGATTTTAATTAGTAACTCATTTGAAGTTCTCTGGAATGGTGTGCATTACATCACTGATAGAACACAGCAGTGCAGTGTCATAGAAGTGTGCTGCTGCTCTACTTTTGTATACCACTTTCTTAAGTAAAGATTTTATTTAGAGTGTATTTCCAAATTTGAGAAATCTCCACTGTTTGCTGTGTGTTCATATTCACAGCATACCTACTTTTTGAAATATTTCTTCTGTATTTTAGAGGTTTCTCAGGGGAAGGTATCATGGCTGACTACAAGGTTTTTTGAACAATGACCGCGTGAGTCTTTTCAAAGTCTATCTCTCTGAACATATTGCAAGAAGGGAGATAAAATAAAAATAAAAAACTGGGCTGCTAATAGCGTACCACAGCATAAATTCAACAGAAACCAACACAATTGTATTTTACTTTACTGGTACATAGAGGACAGACACATACAGTAGCTCACAAGTGAGTACACCCCTCACATTTTTGTAAACATTTTATTATAACTTTTCATGTGACAACACTGAAGAAATGACACTTTGCTACAATGTAAAGTAGTGAGTTTACAGCTTGTATAACAGGGTCAATTAGCTGTCCCCTTAAAATAACTTGACACACAGCCATCAATGTTTAAACCGCTGGCAACAAAAGTGAGTACACCCCTAAATGACAATGTCCAAATTGGGCCCAATTAGCCATTTTCCCCCTACCCGGTGTTATGTGACTCATTAGTGTTGCGCCTCATTCACACCTGAGACCTTGTAAGTGTGTTAAATTTGGTGTTCTTGCTCTCACTCTCTGATACTGGTCACTGGAAGTTCAACATGGCACCTCATGGCAAAGAACTCTCTGAGGATCTGAAAAAAATTGTTGCTCTACATAAAGATGGCCTAGGCCAGTGATGGCCAACCTTGGCACCCCAGATGTTTTGGAACTACATTTCCCATGATGCTCATGCACTCTGCAGTGTAGTTGAGTATAATGGGTAATGTAGTTCCAAAACATCTGGGGTGCCAAGGTTCACCATCACTGGCCTAGGCTATGAGAAGATTGCCAAAACCCTGAAACTGAGCTGCAGCACAGTGGCCAAGCCCATACAGTGATTTAACAGGACAGGTTCCACTCAGAACAGGCCTCGCCATGGTCAACCAAAGAATTTGAGCGCACGTGCTTAGCGTCATATCCAGAGGTTGTCTTTGGGAAATATACGTATGAGTGCTGCCAGCATTGCTGCAGAGTTTGAAGGGGTGGGTGGTCAACCTGTCAGTGCTCAGACCATACGCTGCACACTGCATCAAATTTGTCTGCATGGTTGCCATCCCAGAAGGAAGGCTCTTCTAAAGATAATGCACTAGAAAGCCTGCAAACAGTTTGCTGAAGACAAGCAGACTAAGGACATGGGTTACTGGAACAATGTCCTGTGGTCTGATGAGACCAAGATAAACTTATTTGGTTCAGAGGTGTCGAGCGTATGTCAGCAACCAGGTGAGAAGTACAAAGACAAGTGTCTTGCCTACAGTCAAGCATGGTGGTAGGAGTGTCATGGTCTGGGGCTGCATGAGTGTTGCCGGCACTGGTAAGCTACTGTTTATTGAGGGAACCATAAATGCCAACTTGTACTGTGACATACTGGAGCAGAGCATGATCCCCTCACTTCAGAGACTGGGCCGCAGGGCCGTATTCCAACATAACGACCCTAAGCACACCTCCAAGACGACCACTGCCTTGCTAAAGAAGCGGAGAGTAAAGGTGATGGACTGGCCAAGCATGTCTCCAGACCTAACCCTATTGAGCATCTGTGAGGCATCCTCAAACGGAAGGTGAAGGAGCGCAAGGTCTCGAACATTTGACAACTCCATGTCATCGTCATGGAGGAGTGAAAGAGAACTCCAGTGGCAACCTGTGAAGCTCTGGTGAACTCCATGCCCAAGAGGGTTAAGGCAGTGCTGGAAAATGTCCACACAAAATATTGACACTTTGGGGCCAATTTGGACATTTTCACTTAGGGGTGTCCTCACTTTTTGTTGCCAGCGGTTTAGATATTAATGGCTGTGTGTTGAGTTATTTTGAGGGGACAATAAATTTACACCGTTATACAAGCTGTACGCTCATTACTTTACATTGTAGCAACGTGTCATTTCTTCAGTGTTGTCACATGAAAAGCTATAATATAATATTTACAAAAATGTGTGAGGGGTGTACTCACTTTTGTGAGATACTGTAATTGGATAAAAAAAAAAGTTCATATAAGTTTATTACAATTTTTTAAATCACATTTAAGAAATCCAACATCTGGGTCCCATGAGTTGTGGGCCCACATAAAGCCATATATGCTACAGAATTGTTGTAGAAACATATACATTATCCAAGGCATCAGACCTCTGATCCTGCTGTAAGACATCAGATAAAAACCTGGTAAGAAAGTTTATACTCTGGAATGCAGACTGCATCTTCTAAACTCAAAAGTTTTTTTTTTAACTTAATGCATTCTCTCCACCGATACCATTACACAGAGAGAAGGTAAGGTAAGTATTTCTGCCAATTTTTTTTTTTTTTTTTTTCGTTTAAACAGTCTTTACAGCCACTTTAAAAATGAAATAAGCAAAACTGTAATCATAACCACTATGACTGATGTGTTCTTTTTTTGTCAGTAGTCTTTAGCTCCACTTAGGATATTCAGTATTTGTAGGTGATTCAGAATCATGTATGAGTATGCAGTTGAACTTTTAAATAAATTTAAAACAAAATTGCCTTCCATGCTCTTAATTATGCACCAACCTGATTTTGCAACATTTGCGCTCACCATCTATCATAAGAAGAAACAATGAAAGCTAGTACTGATTTAATCGCTGATGAAATATTAGTTCTGCATAACCTTAACCCAAATCTTGAAAGTCTGATTTTGATTTTTAATTCTATTAAATACTAAGTGACGTAACAAGTCAGTAATTAACCTTACAAACTTGGCTACATTTCTGAAACATCGGAGCCAGAAGTTATGCAAACCAGAGTTAAAGGTGGAGGGCATGGGGTGTGCTTGCCTTGTTATCCATGGCTATGAGCCATTCACAGGATTTGTCTGGCTATGAGATATTCCCACCTCACAAGAGACAGTGTAAGTAAAAGCATACAACATGTCATTTTAAAGTGGTTGTAAACCCATTTTTATAACTTTATGCTACAGGTAAGCCTATATTAAGGCTTACCTGTAGCTTCCCAGTGGGTATATGTAGGTTGGACTTGATGTGTCTTTTTTTAACCTCATCTACTATGTTTCTATGTAAGCGTTGACAACCACTTTAAAAATTGTATTGTAAATATGAAAGATAACATTGCTGTAATACAAGCTGGGGAAGTCCATGTAATTCCAAACCGTAGAAGGCAATAAACGTAATCTGATATTGTGATACAGGAGTGTGAGATTTTGCTGTTTTGAAATGTTTTTGGTTTCTTAAAATTAGCTATTGATTGATCAGATGCTGTATAATCCTACTTTATTTTTTTTCATCTGGCTTCAGGAATGAAATTCTATCCGTTTGCTTATGATTATGCAATCTGAATCGGTCATAGCGATCAATAGAACCGCATAGTAAATTTGGGTTAATGGCTTTGCAACTGTTACATGTATTTGTACTAGATAAGGACAACTGAGGTCATATACAGTAGATTTGTTCACTGTTTGCTTTTTTTATTTTAATCAGATTTAAAGGCACTCGAAGTAAACCACTCTATTCCCAAAGCATGTGCATATATAGTGGTACCCTTATAATCCACTCCATTAGCTATTTCAAATCCAACTATATTTTCCCTAAATAAGCAGCCTAAGCAGATTAAACCGTGTTACTGATACTAGCTAAAGTGTGCCTGACGCTTGTATTCATTTGAATGGGCTGCAAATCATACTGGAATTTTCAATTAAAAGTAATGCATGAATTACCGGTACTTTTAAAAGCACACTGCAACAAACAAAATTATACTGTGGAAACCATGCAATATGGTGCCCATAAACGCACCTGCATTTGAGGTGCTGTTACCAATACACTGGCACCTGCATGCAGATCGCAAAGACGGTGTGCTCACCGGCAGTGCAGGAAACATGATGTGGAATACATGCTTCCTGCACCACATTCTGGAACCAGCCCTTAGAAAAATATAATACAAATGTCAATGTAAAAATATGAACTTATCCAGGTCAGGAGTAACCAAAGTTCACAGATCAGGAGTATATATCCCACCATTACAGGTCAGGAGTATATACAGTATCTCACAAAAGTGAGTTTGTAAATATTTTATTATATCTTTTCATGTGACAATACTGTAGAAATTACACTTTTCTACAATGTAAAGTAATGTTATAGCTAATATAACACACAGCCATTAATGTCTAAACCGATGACAACAAAAGTGAGTACACCCGTAAGTGTAAATGTCCGAATTGGGCCCAATTAGCCATTGTCCCTCCCCGATGTCATGTGACTTGTTAGTGTTACAACGTCTCAGGTGTGAATGGGGAGCAGGTGTGTTAAATTTGGTGTTATCACTCTCACTCTCTCATACTGATCACTGGAAGTTCAACATGTCACCTCATGACAAAGAACTTTCTTAAGATCAAAAAATAATAATTGGTCTACATAAAGATGGCCTAGGCTATAAGAAGATTGCCAAAACCCTGAACCTGAGCTGCAGCACGGTGGTCAAGACTATTGCCATGGTCGACCAAAAAAGTAGAGTGCACATGCTCAGCGTCATATCCAAAGGTTGTCTTTGGGAAATATATGTATGAATGATGCCAGCATTGCTGCAGAGGTTGAAGGGGTGGGTGGGGAGTCAGCCTGTCAGTGCTCAGATCATACACCACACACTGCATCAAATTGATCTGCATGGCAGTCGTCTCAGAAGGAAGCCTCTTCTAAAGATTATGCACAAGAAAGCCTGCAATAATAGTTTGCTGAAGACAAGCAAACTAAGGACATGGATTACTGGAACCATGTATTGTGGTGTCATGAGACCAAGATAAACTTATTTAGTTCAGATGGTGTCAAGCATGTGTGGAGGCATCCAGGTGACGCGTACAAAGATGAGTGTGTCTTGCCTACAGTCAAGCATGGTGATTGGAGTGTTGTGGTCTGGGGCTGCATAAGTGCTGCCGGTGCTGGCAAGCTACAGTTCAGTGAGGAAACCATTAATGCTAACATGTACTGTGACATACTGAAGCAGAGCATGATCTCCCTCCCTTCAGAGAAGCAACATAATGACCCCAAACACACCTCCAATATGACCACTGCATTGCTAAAGAAGCTGAGGGTAAAGGTGATTGACTGGCCAAGCATGTCTACAGACCTAAACCATATTGAGCATCTGTGGGGCATCCTCAAACGGAAAGTGAAAAAGCGCAAGGTCTTGAACATTCACCTAGCTGCGTGATGTCGTCATGGGGTGGAAGAGGACTCCAGTGGAAACTTGTGAAACTCTGGTGAACTCCATGCCCAAGAGGGTTAAGGCGGTGCTGAAAAATGGTGGTCACGCAAAATATTGACACTTTTCACTTATTACCAGTGGTTTAGACATTAATGGCTGTGTTGAATTATTTTGAGGGGACAGGAAATGTACACTGTTATACAAGCTGTACACTCTCTGCTCTGTGTTGTCACATGAAAAGATAAAATATTTACAAAAATGTGAGGCGTGTACTCACTTTTGTTAGATACTGTTGCTCAGCATAACAAGACAGGGGTATACAACTCTCCATTACAGGCCAGGAGTATACAGCCCAGCATTACAGGTCAGGCGTGTACAGCCCAGCATTACAGGTCAGGCATGTACAGCCCAGCATTACAGGTCAGGCGTGTACAGCCCAGCATTACAGGTCAGGCGTGTACAGCCCGGCATTACAGGTCAGGCGTGTACAGCCCGGCATTACGGGTCAGGCGTGTACAGCTCGGCATCGGGGGTCAGGCGTGTACAGCTCGGCATCGGGGGTCAGGCGTGTACAGCTCGGCATCGGGGGTCAGGCGTGTACAGCTCGGCATCGGGGGTCAGGCGTGTACAGCTCGGCATCGGGGGTCAGGCGTGTACAGCTCGGCGTCATAGGTCAGGCGTGTACAGCTCGGCGTCATAGGTCAGGCGTGTACAGCTCGGCATCACAGGTCAGGTTCACTACTGTTTGCCCTCCCCTAACTATTCGTTCCTGCTTGTTCAGACATGCTGCTTTCCATCCCCTCCCCTCACCTCACATCTGTACAGAGTGCCTGTGTGAGATGTAGAAAATGGGAAGGATGGATGTGAGGGGAGGATCGCAGGAGTCAGTGAAGCCATGCTACAGAGTTGATAAGAAAAAGAAATAAGTTGCGCTAGTGAAGTGAAAATAAATTGTGTTGATCAAAATCTATAAAATTAATAAAACCAAGCAATGAGAGTACAGAATTTCAAAAGTCCTCAATTAACTTGAATTAATAATAGTGAAACAAAAAATTGCAGTGAACTCAAAATTGATATGGAACCACCACCGATAAGAAAAAACACCATATGAGATGCGCGCTTACCAGAAGGCAAGCAAATTAGGCTTGCGGCTGAACCCCAGCCAGGGTCTTTAAACTAGAGTAGCCACCGACATTAAGGGATGAGAGTCCTCCCGATATCTTGGATGATGGAATACCCCCGAGAGAAAAGAGACTCACAATAGTGATGTACCGTAAATAAAATATTGGTTGTATAGTAACACACCAGGGAGAAGACAACCACCACCGACAGGAAGCACCATATAAAATGCGCGCTTACCAGATACCAAACAATTGAAGCTTGTGGCTGAACCCCAGCCAGGGCCTTTAAACTGGAACTGTCTCCCAACACCAGAGGGTTCTCCCGGTTTCCAGAGTGACAGTGAACCACCGGGAAAAATGATACTCACAATAGTGAAGTACCGTAAAAATTGTCAGTTTAATATAAAAAATGTAAACACTTACAGAAATAACTTTCTAAAAGTCACAAAGAAATGAGCCGGCCGGCTTCCACGAACGCCCGTCCTCATGGACCGTAACGCCACACGTCAGAACGTCTCCTTGCCCGTGCTACAGAGTTGGTTGCTTGTGTATGCTGCTCTGGTCAGGAATTGTTTTGACAATGGGGTCGGTGCTGCAGACGCAAGATCTACCCATCACTCTCTCGCGATCGACGGGTTGCTGACCCCCAATATAGAGTGTATAATGTACAGCATGACATAGATTCTGGCAGTCTATGGATATGCAATTTACAGTGCAGTGTATTGAGTGGTGGTCCACAGCATGTGACATACAGTGCTGTATGGCATGAGACTGTCTAGGCTGCACAATGATCAGTACATCATATAGATTTTAATTGTTTACGCATGCAGTGTACAGGGCAGCATATGGAGCGCTGTGATCCACAGCCTGTAAAATATAGTGAAGTGAATGTACTGTGCAATATACAGCAAAGTATATAGTGTGGTGGTCATAAGAATATATCACACAGATCAAATGGGCTGCGGACAGTCATTCTGGTGTGACATAGGATAGAGAGTTTTAATCTTGCACATTTGTCACACTAGCCACTATGGCCTGGGCTGGTGTGGCTCGATTCTGGCAGTAATAAAACATCCTTTATGGGTATAGGCCAGTCAGAGTTCACTAAACTGGTGTGTGGAAAGTCTGAATGAGGTAATGTCGCCACCTGGGCTCTGCAGCTCCTTGTTCCAGGGCTGTAAACATAGCTTGAGGGATGTGTGCCAAGTATGCTAAGGCTTCTTCTAGCCAAGACTTTTGGGGAAGGGGATGTGAGGGGCCGGAAACAATGTTATGAGCTTTCTTCTACTTCTCTTTCCAGTTCCACACTGGGGCAGCACCCCTGGTGGTGACAAGTGCATGTAGCACCAGCAATATGTATGTAAGTTTGTAGTCGGCATCTTTTCACCATGCTGTCTTTTGTGTAGTCTATGGATACTACATTTCCTTTTAAGTGGTGGTTTTGTGGGCTTCACATTTCTGGGCATTGTTGGCTGTATTTTACCCCTTGCAGGCACTTTTGTGTTTGGGGGGTTATTTTTATGTAGTCAGCTTTCATGTAAATATGCAAAAATTTAAATGAAAAATTTGTAGTGCTGTGTTCATAAATCATATAAACATATCTAAAACATGTAAATAATATAAACTAAATCACCACTTGAAAAAGTGTCAAAAAATTATTAAACATGAGAAAAAAAAATGTAGAAAATATATACTGCAAATTATATATTATATCTAAACAAGTGTTCATAAGAGGTCATCCAAAACCAACACCTAAAGTGTGGAAAGAATCAAAAAAATCAAATCTATAAATTGTAGTGTTTTTCCAAGGGTTTCAAACTTAAACATGCAGGGGCAGATCCTCAAAGAAATTACACGGCGTATCTCTCGATACGCCGCGTAATTTCACATTTTTGCGTGTCATATCTTTGTTTTGGTATCCACAAAACAAGATACAACGGCATCTGTGTTAGATCTTAGATGCAATTTTTCGGCGTCCGCTAGGTGGCGTTCCTGTCGTAATCCGCATTGAGTATGCAAATTAGCTATTTCCGACGATCAACGAATCGGACCATCACATTTTTTTACGTCATTTCAGTTCGGCTTTTTCCGGCGTAAAGTTAAAGCTGCTATATGGTGGCGTACTCAATGTTAAGTATGGCCGTCGTTCCCGCGTCTAATTTTGAAAATTTTGCGTCGTTTGCGTAAGTCGTCCGTGAATGGGGATGGACGCCATTGACGTTCACGTTGACAACAATGACGTCCTTGCAACGTCATTTGGAGCAATGCACCCTGGGAGTTTTTATGGACATTGCATGCGCAGTTCGTTCGGCGCGGGGACGCGCTTCATTTAAATGAAACACGCCCCCTACCCGCCCAATTTGAATTCCGCCGCGAGAGATACACTACGCCGCCATAACTTACGGCGCAAATTCGTTGAGGATTCAAACCAAAGCCAAGTAAGTTACAGCGGCGTAGCGTATCTTGCATCTGGGCTGGGCGCAGCGAATGTATGTGAATCTGCCCTGCAATCTTCTCAAAACAACTTGATATAATGCTTCCACCACACCACTTGTGTTTCTGTGACTCTTAAGGATTTGCACTCACCACAAGAATGTGCCTTGCATTCTCATGCTTGGCATTAAAGCTTAGTGAAAACCTCCCAAGGTCTCCTAGGCAATCCCAACAGTGTTCAGTAACCCAGTGTTCTCCACATGTAAGAATAAATAAGTGCTTGCAATAGTGAAGTACTGTAAAACCATTTATTAAAACAGCGCACACAAAATCTCCAAATATTGCACTCACATCCTTCCAAGAAAAACAAGGCACTTCAAACAAAATCCTTTTTCAGAAGCAAGAGACTAGCAGCGGTGCATGCGATATATAGCGGTCACGGCAAAACCTACTGATCTCACCCTCGCTTGTCTCTCAGCTCCTAGAACGATTTCACACACGGTGATCGGTAAATTCAGACGCTATACACCACAGTTGATTGCCGTGTAGCTCAGCCCAGAAATGTTTCATCAAACTGATTTTTTCAATGGGATTGGCTACACGGTGGTGATTTAGTTTATATTATTTACATGTTTTAGATATGTTTATATGCGCTACAAATTTGTCATAAATTTTTTTGTATATATATATATATATATCATACCTTTCAAGTAGCAGCTTTAGGCATATATATATATTTTGGGTATATATATATATATATATATATATATATATATATATATATTTATATATATATATATATATTTATTTATTTTTCCTGTGCACAGTGGTGGTTTGAGAAGGTAAAGGGGCGCGTATACTATCTTTAACCAGAGTTTCACAGTTTTAATTAGTTAACCACATGCAGCCATGGAAGCCATCAATTTTTTAACCAATAAACAGATGGACCCAGAATGTATTTTTTCCTCTAATCCGAAAATGACAGAATGTGAGGAAGATGCAACGGGGATATTAAAAACACTTGAGACTCTCCTGGAAAAACAAGTTGAGATCTGGTGGGACATTTTTACATTTGAACACTATAAAAAAAGGGTCTTATCTTTAGAAGTCTCAGATGGGAGGTGTCACCCCAGGATGGTCTCACAGAATCTAAGTATATGGACGAGTGGTTAGAATTTTTTAATAGGGTAGGCAAGGAGCTTCAGGATTTAGTTTTAAAAAGAAAACGCATTAAGTTGGATAAATTGAATGAAAATATCAGTGCTCTGCAAAATCAACTGTTATCTGTCAGTGAACTAATCAGGTTAAGGATTTTAATATTAATATGCGGAAAAAAAAGAAAGTGGATAGAGAGACTCAGAAAAAGAAAGTCAAGAAATATAATGGGGATTCTAATGATTTTAAGAGTAACAATATATATGTCTGGCAAAATGTTAATGTGACCAATGTTGCTGATGGGGAGGTTAATAATGAAAAAGAATCTCCAGTAGAAATGGCACCTTCAAAAACAGCTCAAGTTGGAGGTGATAAAGACTCAGAATATAAAAGGAAAAAAGACCCGAAAGGGAATGTTGGTCAGAACCCCGGGACCAATAATAATATTGGAACTAGGGAACGGGGGTAACCAATATGGTGGAAGTCAGTATAATGGTAATTTATCAACTCCCAGATATCCACAGTTAAATAGGGGTGGAGACTACGCTCCTTACCCCCCACCTGATTATTAGCAATGGAACCAACAGCTGTATAATCAGTATGTTGATCCAAGATATCAGATTCCCATTCAGAATAGGTATCAAGCCTTAGGATATGATGAATATAATGGAAATGATGGGCAACCCAAGTCTTTTTTAGATCAAGGGGAGGGGGGACTCCACGTGGACACCCCCACCCTGGGAACAACAGAGGGGGATGGAGGCACTCTACCCCATATTACTCATACAGGGAGGCAGTACCATTCCGAAGAGAAGGAGAGGGTGCAGGGCAGGGGTCAAGTCCTGGGGAAAAAAGTGTGGGAACTCCCACCCAAGATCCACTCCCCCACCAAAAAAAAAAAAATGATACGCTCATATGCATATATATTTCACAGAAAATACAGTGCAACATTTATTGTAACGTGCCCGTTTACAAAAAAAAAAAATATGGTGTCACCCCCCCCCCCCAACCCTCCCCCCTGGTCACTGAGCATTAGCATAGCTCTCCCCCTAGCCTGCCGCAATGCTCTGTCCTGCCACTGCGGAGTGATAGCAGGAACACAACAGAGCAGTAGACACTGGGCAGGCTAGTGCAATGGGCTCTCTTCTGTCTAGCCTGCCACAGTGCTCTGCAGGGCGCTGGGCAGGCTAGTTTCAGGGTGGCAGCACACGATCACGATGCACACCCCAAACCGGCCCCTGTAAATGTTGTGGTTTATGCCAGTGCACCAATCCATGCACTGTCACGGATGGGGATGACACCATCACTGTCGGATATCACTTTCTTCTTAATAGTGTCACCCAGGCCTGGACTGGGACAAAAAATAGACCCATGAGTTTTAGACTGAGCAGTCCAGTGTAAATCCCCCCCCCCCCCCACCACAGTAAATTCCCCCAGTTTTATCTCCCATAGTGTAAATTCCCTGTGTAAATACCCTCAAATCCCCCTAATGTAACCCCCCTGATGTAATCCCCCTAATGTAACCCCCCCCCCCGATGTAACTCCCCCTGTGTAATCCCCCTAATGTAACCCCCCTGATGTAACTCCCCCTGTGTAATCCCCCTGATGTAACCCCCCTGATGTAACTCCCCCTGTGTAATCCCCCTGATGTAATCCCCCCGATGTAACCCCCCCGATGTAACCCCCCCGATGTAACCCCCCCGATGTAACCCCCCTGATGTAATCCCCCTGATGTAATCCCCCTGATGTAACCCCCCTGATGTAACTCCCCCTGTGTAATCCCCCTAATGTAACCCCCCCCTGTGTAACCCCCCTGATGTAACTTCCCCTGTGTAATCCCCCTAATGTAACCCCCCCCCTGAAATCCACCCTAATGTAACCCCCCCTGTGTAATCCCCCTAATGTAACCCCCCTGATGTAATCCCCCTAATGTAACCCCCCTGATGTAACTCCCCCTGTGTAATCCCCCTGTGTAATCCCCCTGATGTAACCCCCCTGATGTAACTCCCCCTGTGTAATCCCCCTAATGTAATCCCCCTAATGTAACCCCCCTAATGTAACCCCCCTAATGTAATCCCCCCTGATGTAACTCCCCCTGTGTAATCCCCCTAATGTAACCCCCCTGATGTAACTCCCCCTGTGTAACCCCCCTAATGTAACCCCCCTAATGTAACCCCCCTAATGTAACCCCCCTGATGTAACTCCCCCTGTGTAATCCCCCTGATGTAACTCCCCCTGTGTAATCCCCCTAATGTAACCCCCCCTGATGTAACTCCCCCTGTGTAATCCCCCTAATGTAACCCCCCCTGATGTAACTCCCCCTGTGTAATCCCCCTAATGTAACCCCCCTAATGTAACCCCCCCTGTGTAATCCCCCTAATGTAACCCCCCCCTGTGTAACCCCCCTCATGTAACTTCCCCTGTGTAAGCCCCCTAATGTACCCCCCCCCCCTGAAATCCACCCTAATGTAACCCCCCCGTGGAATCCCCCTAATGTAACACCCCCCCTGTGTAATGCCCCTAATGTAACACCCCCCCTGTGTAATCCCCCTAATGTAACCCCCCCTGTGTAATTACTAATGCCCCTAATGTAGCCCCCCCTGTATATCTGCCCATTGTGAGTATAGTAATATCTCTCCCCTCCCCACATTTACAGACCTTAGACGCGCTGTCTGTCATGTGGCTTTCTCCACATGGATGTCCCTCCTCCTAGGCTCCTCCTCCTGTTGTGGATGTACTGTCGGTGTAGAGGAGGAGCCTAGACTCTGTCGGCTGTGACGAGGGTAATTGTGATAGGCAGCCGGCACCTCTCCCCGCCTGCCTGTCACAATAATAGGGGATTGCAGTTCCCGGAAGACATGCGGGCGCCGAGCACTAAGCTTTCTCCTCCTCCCTTCAAAGCAAAGTAACTGGAGTGCACAGGGAAGGAGGAGGAGAGAGCTGCGGCGCCTCGCTCAATCCAGCACTGTGCCAGGTTTCACCCGGGTGCGGAGCGCCCCCTCCCCCGCTCCCGCCTTGCAACACTGCAGCTCAGGTCGACAAAGATCGGCACGGGCGGCTCGAGTCCTGCAACGGGAACGACGTTCCTACAGTGAAAAAAGTGGAGGGACGTCGTTCCCATGCGTTCCCGCAGGACTCGAGCCCTGGTGCAGGGCAGGGAAACGAGTTCAATCCCCAAAAAAAGAAGGAAGGCCAATTAAATATTGGGATTTACAATTTGAGTAATATTGAGTTAAATCCCAATGAAAATAATATTTTGAATTTGGGTTTAAAATGTGCACCTAGGAAACGGCTGAACAAATTTGATATGTACATTGACACACACAAATTTATTCGCACATTAAAGGGTCACTAAAGGAAAAATTTTTTTTAGCTGAAATGACTGTTTACAGGGCATAGAGACATAATAGTTAACTGATTCCTTTTAAAAATGATTAAAAATTGATAAAAAAACAATCATATAATGTGCCTGCAGTGTAGTTTCGTTTTTGCTGTTGTTTGCTGGTTCTCTGATGTACAGAGAGCCACTAGAGGGCAGTCAGCCAATAGAGAGCAGTGATACTTTGTCTAAAACTCCTCAGCACCAATCCAGTTTAGTTTTATTCACACCTCCTTGATTAGTGACCACCGTGAGAAATCTCCCAGTACTGTGGTTATCAGGAAACAGGCAACCAGCAAGTGTCCAAAACAGAGAGGATTTACAGCAACATCAAAGCAAAAACGAACAATGAGGACATGAAACCAGGACTGCAGCAAGGTAAAGGAAGCTATTTAGCTAAAAAAAAAAATTCCTTTAGTGTCCCTTTAAACATGAAAAAAAATGTTTTGGCTCATCCAAGTGATACATCCAAGCATATAGTTAGCAATTCAACTAATATAGATCATGGTCTACGGAATAGATCAGTTTTCAATCCTCAAAATGCTAACAATCATTTTGTTAAAGTATTTAAAAACATGGTACTGAGGAACTCCCCCTGAAAAAGCTTATTAACCCAGAGTACATCAAAGATGGAATAAAATCCCTGGAATATAGAAAGGGGATTATAATACGACCAGCGGATAAAGGGGGGGGGGGGATTGTGATAGTGGAGAAATCCTTTTATCATAATCAATTGATGGAACTTTTAAGTGATCAGTAAACAGAGAAAATTACCAACTCATCCGACTGAATCTTATAAGGACCAGCTAAATTTGTTGGTAGAATGGGGTTTTAGAAATAATGCCCTGAATGTAAAGGAGAGTAAATATCTTAACTCATCCTCATGCAGAATGCCGGTAATCTATACATTGCTCAAAATTCATAAGAATGCAGAGATACCTCCGGCGCGCCTGATTGTGAATGGTATTGGGTCGGTCACTGCAAGGCTTGGGGAATTCCTTGACAGGTTTCTCCAACTAAGTGTTGAAACAACTAGAGCCTACCTTAAGGATACAACTGGTCTTGTGCGGCTGCTGGATGAGGTTAAGCTGAATCCAGCTACTACAACCTTCCTAGTAACCGTGGATGTCTGTTCTTTGTACACCATTATACAGCACAATGATGCCTTGTTGGCACTTAACTGGGCATTGAGTAAACACGAAGACATACCGTACACACAAATGTTTTTTGGGGAAGGTGCTAAACTTCTGTATGGCCCACAATTATTTCTGGTATCGGGATCAGTTTTTCTCCCAGCAGGTTGGCGTGGCAATGGGAGTGACATTTGCTCCCAGCCTCGCCAACCTGTTTATGGCGGAATGGGAGGACAAACCTGTTTTCAACGAACAGAGACCGGAGTTGAAACTTTAGCGGAGATTCATTGATGACTCCTATTCAAATGGGAGGCATCCATGGAGTCTGTGTTGGAACATTTAAATTGCAACACTAACAATATTGTATTGGACCATGTCATCAGTGATGAGAAGGTAAACTTCTTTGATCTGACTATCATGAAAAATCTGAAGTCACAATTAGCACCATGGTTTATTTTAAGCCGGCGGATAGAAATAGCAATTGTAATGGAAGTGAAATAAAATGAATATACATTCAGGAAGTAATTAAATGAAGACAGCTGTTATCCCTCCCTTGTACGCACTCCTAAACTCCCTCCTTCCGGCCCATCGAGTGAAGAAGATGGCCCCCAAAGACTTTGAAACGTGTGCAGCATGCCAAGAATAAACCCACAGGAAGACCCTTATTTGGACTTACAAGGAGAATGTGTGTCATGTGCAAACAGGCGTCACAGGGGGGCGTGTAAAATGGGACTGGACTATATGAATTAACCAATCAGTGTGCTTATGTTGTTGATAATAAAAAGGTTAGCTTATATAAGGGGAGGAAAGAAATCTCCTCTCCAAATATAGGGATTTTTACGTGAGGTGTGTTGCTCTTAGTATCGAAGGTAGGCGCACAAAACACAAGGTTTTTAGATATCAAAAATAATTTATTTATATAGATATAAGGTTTCACATTTCATAAAATAAGTTAGCAAAGTGAAAAATACATGATCACGACCAAATTTACATGATTTATACAAAAAAGGAAATGAGAGTTATAATTAGAAGAAAAGTAGATGCGATATTGCCAACTAGTTTCGCACTAGATGTGCTTCATCAGGGCTTGCATGATACTTCTGTTCCTTATTTACATGAAATGGTCTGTGTATGACATAAAAATTCATCATTAATACAGGTATGGTCAATGTAATATCTTTAGACTTTGTAAATGAGTGTTCAACCCATGTACAAAAAATATATAAGAGAATATAGTGCGCTTACCAATTTATGTTTAAAAAAGCTCAAAGAACCTAGCAGAACAAGCTGCTAAGAAAATAACGAAGGCGAACCTGATGCGGACAGGAGGTGTTGACTGCTGCACTTTCAATCAGTGGAGACCAGATCCACTTGATTTTAGCAGGTGCGGACAATGAGATGTATAGAGGGGGTTCACCACAATTAAGGAGGAAGAGATACAGGTATTTGTACGTTGTATCTAATTCTCTCCTAAGGAATTAAGAATAAAAGTATGAAAAGAAAAGAAAGAATAATAATGATACAGCAGATTAAGGAAGTATCCATGTATATTTATAGACATTTTTTAAAATAAAGTAAAGTAAATATCTTGTATTTAAATGGACATAGACAGAGTAAATATCTATGCACTAAATAGGTATGGATAAAGTCTAGTAAATATGTATAAAACTAGAGAGTATTACCTCAATAGTAGTGAAGTTTGGATATAGGGTTATATAAACTTCACTACTATTGAGGTAATACTCTCTAGTTTTATACATATTTACTAGACTTTATCCATACCTATTTAGTGCATAGATATTTACTCTGTCTATGTCCATTTAAATACAAGATATTTACTTTACTTTATTTTAAAAAATGTCTATAAATATACATGGATACTTCCTTAATCTGCTGTATCATTATTATTCTTTCTTTTCTTTTCATACTTTTATTCTTAATTCCTTAGGAGAGAATTAGATACAACGTACAAATACCTGTATCTCTTCCTCCTTAATTGTGGTGAACCCCCTCTATACATCTCATTGTCCGCACCTGCTAAAATCAAGTGGATCTGGTCTCCACTGATTGAAAGTGCAGCAGTCAACACCTCCTGTCCGCATCAGGTTCGCCTTCGTTATTTTCTTAGCAGCTTGTTCTGCTAGGTTCTTTGAGCTTTTTTAAACATAAATTGGTAAGCGCACTATATTCTCTTATATATTTTTTGTACATGGGTTGAACACTCATTTACAAAGTCTAAAGATATTACATTGACCATACCTGTATTAATGATGAATTTTTATGTCATACACAGACCATTTCATGTAAATAAGGAACAGAAGTATCATGCAAGCCCTGATGAAGCACATCTAGTGCGAAACTAGTTGGCAATATCGCATCTACTTTTCTTCTAATTATAACTCTCATTTCCTTTTTTGTATAAATCATGTAAATTTGGTCGTGATCATGTATTTTTCACTTTGCTAACTTATTTTATGAAATGTGAAACCTTATATCTATATAAATAAATTATTTTTGATATCTAAAAACCTTGTGTTTTGTGCGCCTACCTTCGATACTAAGAGCAACACACCTCACGTAAAAATCCCTATATTTGGAGAGGAGATTTCTTTCCTCCCCTTATATAAGCTAACCTTTTTATTATCTATAATTTTGATGGGATTGTGAGTGACTGCTGCTCAAGAGGAAGTCATTCATTCACCTACATACTTGTTTCTCTGTGCTTATGTTGTTGTCATATTGTTAATAAAGGAAGCCTTACAGGCTCCACCTCTTCCTCTTGAGGTTGGACACAGAAGAAAGCAGCAGTTTGTTTCTCAGCTCTCTGCATGCTCCCATGATTTAGGTCAAACGGCAGAAATGGGGTTGTATCAGGGAATCAATCTATTTCACTATTTGTCAATTGGGAGTGGACATCATCCGGATTGGATTAAAATTACACCCAAGGGAGAGATGCCAAGAGTCCATCGGAATTGCACCTCATTAACTGACTATTCCACTCAGGCCAATATACTTGGAAATATTTTTTTACAGAAGGGATATAAAGAGGAAACGATTAATAAGATTATTACTGAAGTAGCAAAAATTCAGAGAGAATGATGCTTGAAGAAGGAAGATGGAGTAAAAAATTACCAACATATGTTGGGTTTCATCTTCAATTTCCATTATCAATATAAGGAGATTGGGGATATATTCAGCAAATATTGGCACATTCTATGCAGGGACAGACACCTGTGTGAGATTTTCCCGGAAAGGCTGAGATTCATTTATAGGAAGGCCCCAAATTTTGAGGATCGGGTAGTACAAAAGATTCTGGATCCACCAGATAAAGGCATCTCGGGAATAGACTTTAAAGGTTTCTTCTCTTGTCGCAAATGTATCTGCTGCAGAACAGTGAAAGTGAGCAATAGAGGCACCACTAGCATAAAAATATAGATCATGAAACATTTGCAATCCATCAGTTTATTACATGCAATTCGACCTACGTGGTGTACCTTTTATGGTGCCTATGTGGGAAGTACAAAACACCACTTAAAAATCCGGAAAGCCGAACATTTGGCGAATATCGGGAAAGAGTTTAGATCAGTGGTCATCAACCCTGTCCTCAGGGCCCACTAACAGGCCAGGTTTTATGTATTGCCTTGGGGAGATGCAGACTAAAATACTGCAATCACTGAGCAGCAAATTATATCACCTGTGATGTATTTGTTATCTTGCAAACCTGGCCTGTTAGTGGGCCCTGAGGACAGGGTTGATGACTTGGATATCATAGTGTATCATTACACTTTAGGGAGAACCATAACCAGGACCCTTCGCTTTTGCAATTTTGTGGTATTGATAGTACTTTCCCATCATGGAGGGGTTCAAATCGAGTTAGGGAGCTGTCTCAAAGGGGGATAAAATGGATCTTTCTCTTTAACCTCTTAACCACTGGGCACTTAAACCCCCTTCCTAACCAGACCAATTTTCAGCTTTCGGTGGTCTCACAATTTGAATGACAATTACTCAGTCATACAACATTGTGCCCATCTGAAATTTTTGTCTTTTTTTCCCCACAAACAGAGCTTTCTTTTGGTGGTATTTGATCACCTCTGGGTTTTTTATTTCTTGCGCTATAAAAGAAAAAACACTGAAAATTCTGTAAAAATAAAAAAAATCTTGTTTGTCATATTAGCGGGTATTGCAGAGTATGGGGGGGGGGGGGGTTATTGCAGAGTATGGGGGGGGGTTATTGCAGAGTATGGGGGGGGGGTTATTGCAGAGTATGGGGGGGGGGTTATTGCAGAGTATGGGGGGGGGGGTTATTGCAGTGTATGGGGGGGTTATTGCAGAGTATTGCGCAGGGAGGGATGGCGCCGGTTTGTTTACAAGTGATCACTCCGTCATTTGACGGAGCGATCACGTGGTAAACCGTCATCGCGCCCCAGAGGGAGCGTGAGTGAAGGATTCTGGGAGGACGTCCTCCCAGAATAACTCCACCGCGCTGTGGACGTCTTTTGTCTATAGCGCGGTGGTAAAGAGGTTAAGAGTCTCCACCCGAGAGATTTAAACATCGAACTTGATTTGAACTGCTTCATTATTAATATATAATGAACTACATTACTAGTCACATCTACTTTTGTATGGGGTGGGGTTCCCCATCCGTATAGCTTATGGGTATAGGATATATAGTTCTTTGTAATATATAACTATTTAACCACTTCATTACTGGGCACTTAAACCCCCTTCGTGCCCAGACCAATTTTCAGCGCTGACGCATTTTGAATGACAATTGCGCGGTAATATAACACTGTACCCAAATTATATTTGTATCATTTTTTTTCCCACAAAGAGCTTTCTTTTGATGGTATTTGATCATCTCTGCAATTTTTCTTTTTTGTGCTATAAACATAAAAAAACACTATTTTTTACTTTTTGTTATAATAATATCCCAATTAAAAAAAACAAAAATAATTCCCTCGGTTTAGGCCGATACGTATTGTTCTACATATTTTTGTTAAAAAAAAGTGTCTTACCTGGGCTAAGGAGAAAAAGGACTATTCTGTTGCTTAGTGGTCCAAAGTTCTGCTTTCAGATGAAAGTAAATTTTGAATTTAATTTGGAAATCGAGGTCCCAGAGTCTGGAGGAAGAGTGGAGAGACACGGAATCCAAGTTGCATGAGGTCCCGTGTGAAATTTCCAGAGTCAGTGATGATGTCCTCTGCTGGTGTTGGTCCACTGTCAGCACAGCTCTCTTTAAGAAAATTCTAGAGCACTTCATGCTTCCCTCTGCTGACCAACTTTATGGAGATACCGATTTAATTTTCCAGCAGGACCTGACACTGCCAAATGTCCCAATACCTGGTTTAATGATCATTGTGCTTGATTGGCCAGCAAACTCCCCTGACCCCATAGAGAATCTGTGGGGTATTGTCAAGAGAAAGATGAGACACCAGACCCAACAATGCAGATGAGCTGAGGGTCACTGTCAAAGCAACCTGGGTTTTCATAACACCTTAGCAGTGCCACGGGCTGATCGCCTCCATGCCACGCCGCATTGATGCAGTAATTCATGCAAAGGGGCCACGTATTGTGTGCATACTATACTGTACATGGACATAATTTTCAGTAAGCCAACACTTTTGTGTTAAAAATCCTTTTTTTTTTTAATTGGTCTTATGTAATATTAGGATTTTCTGAGATGCCGAATTTGGGGTTTTCACTAGCTGTAAGCCATAATCCTCAAAATTAAAAGAAAGAAATGCTTAATTTATATCACTCTGTATGTAATGAATCTATATAATGAGTTTCACTTTTTTAACTGAATTACTGAAATTAACAATTTGTATTATATTAAAAAATTTGATATGCACCTGTATGTGTTTTGGTATGCGAAGATGCTCTTGTATTCAATTTCTAATGGTATCTGATAGACCAAATCTGCATGAACCTTTTAAATAGTGCTAGAAAAAGCAGCCTGCTACTGGTTTTCTCTTGACCGATCTAAAGCCCTCAGGTCACCTTTACTCTCAGCCTCCCATTTGTGCAGGTTTGGTTTCTAATAATTATTTTTGTGGGTGTTTCTTTTTTGATCCGAGACTCCAAGACTAACTTCCTTAAAACAGTATGTGTAAGTTCGGCCTAGTTAGGAAATCTGCACTCTTAGGGCACCTTTTGTAGCGATACCCCCTCAAGAGCCGCTGGTTGTTGTGGGATCGGCGTATTAAGTTACCTTCAATCGTTGTCTAGGGTGATTGTAGTGAGTAGAGCAGTAAACAAATGTCCAATCAGCGAATAAGATTTTCTGAATGCTTTATTGTCTCGGCTCCCAACGCGACCAACATCTACATGAGGTAGGACAAAAAAGGTTGATGAAGTAAGAGAACCTTGCAGTATCAGGCTTGGATAAGAGACGAGCAATCCTGCTCTCAGTAGTGAAAGATATAGTTTGTCGCCACTCTAGCCAGAGTGGGTGAAGTGCCCCCGGACAGACTCCTGCCACGAGCCTGGCAGCCGAAGTGTCACTTTAAGGTTGCTGGGAGGAACAGGCCTCTGCTACAGGCCTGGCTCTAGTGGGGCCTCTGCCACAGGCCTAGAACTTGGATGAGCGGAATAGTTGAGCTTATCCTCCCAGTAAATTGTGCTATGGGGTCACCGACTGACAGTACTAAGGTTATCTGTCAGTATTCGGGCACCCAGATCCCCAATGATTCGTTCAAGCTTCTCAGACAACCTGCCTCTTGGTTCTCCTTGAGCCGATCCCCCACCGCACAGCACGCCACAGCTTGGGATCTCTTCAGTAGAGTTGGGAACCCAGCAAGTCACTGGGGGCCCCCGGCAGCATCAGCTGCTCCAGGCCAGGAGGTCCCAGAGTCGGGAACTCCGCGTTGCGCGCGACCCCAGGCCAGGTAGGCCATAGTGGTGGGGCCTGCAATGTGCGCACACCCTAAAGGTGGGTGCCGCACCCGGAACCAGGAACCCGCAAAGAACCCAGAACAACGGCCTCCGCCACAGAAATACTCCTCCCAGCATGCCCCGCGAGGGAAAAATCCTCTAATTGGCTGCTAGGGAAAAGCGGCTCCACCTGGACCTCTCTGGCGCCACCTGCTGCCCAGGGATGGTGTCTCATCCCTAGAACGCAGTCTAACACACAGAACAATCCAGATTTGGCTACAGCCAAATTTAACATAATTCAGAATGAAAGCAATTTCTCTCTCTCATTCTCCCACTAACTTTAGCGTAGCGCCTTTACTGAAAGTAAGGGTGCGCTACACATTGTTGCTAGGACAGTACCTAGTGCAGCAGAGAGGTGAATTGGACCATAGAACTGATCTGTGTGACCGATTTTGGCTGTTGAGGCAGTTATACCCTGTGAGAAATAGACTGTAAACTTAAAAAAAAGAGTCAGAGTACTAATGGTCTGGCGTTTTGCTTGGCTGAGAGCAAACAAGATATCTTGTTTTATTGCCATGAGGCTAATATTAATCTTGGTTGTACAATATTGACGAGCTTCTATGAGATATGCTACTGCCTTTGTAAAGTCACCACTTCTCTACATGACCAATAAATCATGGTCTGCCTTGATATAAGGGTTATATGTATGCATGTCGCACTATTTTAATGCTAAAATGCGTAGAGATATTTTTGTTCCACTCTGGTGCGTGTTAACTTTTTCTCTAGGCTCTATTCACACTTTTATAAAGGGGGCTATTTACTCGTGGGAGACCTAGTGGTGGCCCCCAGCAATTACCTGCAAGTAATCATTCAAAGGTATTTAATGCATGATTACACAAGAGCGGCTGCAATTAGTTGCATGAGCTGTTGGCCCCCATTGATTTTTTTTTTCAAATAACAGTTTTTATTTTGTATATCTCAGTAAAAACAAGGTGGCCCCCATTGATTTTGATGGGGGGAACCCCTTCTGGGTCTCATGCATTGTTCATGGCCCCAGCTCACAAGTATAAATGGGGCCATATTTGGTAGTGGATTCTCATGTGTTTTTCCTTAACCTCTTCCTGCCTCCCGGCCCTTTAGTTGGATCGGGAGGCGGGCATTCCTATCATCGAAACACTCTGGCTGTCAGTGGTCAAATAATCGAAAGCTCACAAAGTATGCTTTGGAAGTGTTGTGTGAGAGTTGAGTTGCTGTGTTGGGAGCTCGCTCAGCACAGTAAATGGTTTTACCTATAGACTCAATATAAAGCCCACCCACCTAAAGGCCTCATATATATGTGTGTGGCTGGCGGTAAGTGATGAGTAACTGTCAACTCCAGCCTCGGTGTGTCTGTCTCACAGGTGTTTGGCTTTTGAGACTGCACTATGGCTAAGGTCATCTTTAAGAACATATTGCATGTTACTCTTGTATTCAGGTTGTAACATGTTCCATCTACTGCTCCACTTTCCCCCTAATTGCTTCCTCTATAACTGCAGGCAGGAGATGCTCTACCCTGCAGCTGCTATCACATTTTAAAATTGGTGCAGTTGTATGCGGCTCTACCTGCACAGGAATTTGTGAAAGAACCTGCAAGCTCCCTCTGCCACTACAGCAGGTGGCTTGTAGTTCTCAAAGGATTGTGAGGGTGCCGATGACTGCACTCATAGTCCAATGACATTTCCTATAGCTCTGAAGCAGACAGCCAAGTTCACAAAAATGTCTTTACGTCAGAAGCCCCAATCACATGAGAAATGTCTGGGTAAACTTGCAGTGGCTTGCAGGTCATAGTTTGGAGACCCCTGTTATAGTTAATCACATAAGTCTCAGGGGGAGCTGGGAACACCAGCACCTCCCAGACCACAGCATTTCTCATGTTAAGGAGGGCTTCTGATGTAAAGACATTGGAATGAGCACCTGGCTGATGACTGAGGAGTGAAGAGGGAAAGGTAGCGGTTACATTCTTGGGTGGGAAGAAAGGGTCTTGCTGCATCCCCCATAGGAGGAATCGGTCAAAGGCATATTTGATTCTGTGGTGGGGGTCATGTATGAGATGAGCAGGCATTGCACCTGAAGGGGGTGGTTCACCAGAAGCACTGTGAAGATAAAAGAACTGTCACTGCATCAGTGGTTTTCACAATTTACAGTATATGGGACTTTTATGGCATTTGTTTTTTCTGCTCACAATATTATATGGTGTTCGTGATCACGAGTATAGTTGAGTAATACCTGATCAAAGAGGATATTTCACATATAAGTTGGTACACTTCATGGCAACACTAAGCCTTATTTTATTTTGAGCATTTATTTAACATACCTGTTGCACAGCACTTTTTAAATATATATTTTTAGAAAAATATATTGTTGCAGGGATATGCAATTAGCGGACCTCCATCTGTTGCAGAACTACAATTCCCATGAGGCATAGCAATACTGACAGCCACAAGCATGACACCCAGAGGCATGGTGGGACTTGTAGTTTTGCAACAGCTGGAGGTCGGCTAATTGCATATCCCTGCTGTAGTTGTTTGTAGTGAATACACTGATAAAGTGTAAGTGGCAATTTATGCCTGGGTGACCAGGCATATGAATTTGAGCCCCTTTGCATAAGCTATGCAGACTCCTGTAAAAATAAATAATGCATATGTTTTTTTCCTGCACAATTATGTGCATTTATTATGTTTTTTATAAAGGTAAACTTTTTCTTTAACAACCTCCAGGCTATTTGCTGCAAGCTGTAGATTGCACTACGCGACCTCCAGTTAAGATGTCCAGGTAGGGGCTGCAGCCATATAGTTCTTATTAGCAGATGAACAGATGGAACCATCAAGCTTGAAGCATCCTTTCTGAAATCTGTAATTCAGAAATGTACCTTTCTACAATTTTTTTTTTTTTTTTAAGAATGCTGTGTCTAAGATTTAGAAAATGATAGAACTTTGCCAACCAAAATGTAACAAAAAAAAAAATTGTATAGATATATCATGTTGCTGTCAGACTGTGTAACATAATGATTTTGCTATTGGGGCATAAAATTGCCTTTATTATAGCACAGCATATGAAAAGCTATTTCACATGACAATTGAAACCGGTGACAAGACAGTAAAGTAACTTAAAAGCCATTTTTTTTTTGAATTGTGACAAGAATCTAACATCGAAAGAATCTGCATGCTCAAAGATGTTAAACAAAAAAAAAATAACCATGCAAAAGGCTTATTTCTAGTACATAAGGTCAAGCACTTGATTTTCTAGTGTCTCTCACGTTAAAGTGGAAGTCCATGGAAAATCTAAAATCCCTGCATCTATAGACACCAGGATCTAACACTAATCTCTCTATTCCTGTAAAGAAAAGATGAGTATACATACCTTTTTGGAAGCTGATCTGACCCGATCTCCAGCACTGGAAGAGATCATGTACAACAGCTGTGAAATTAAGTGACGTCACCCATAGAGTTACTATGGGGCTTCTGTTTACCTCCGTCCCCTCTAAACCCGCCTACACAGAAGCCGTGGCTTGTTTACTGACTTCACTTCTGCTTAATCCCTACCGGATATATCTGCTACTGCACCCTGGTTTGCTCCCCTCCTGGTGGTGGCGATCCTGAGGACTGCGACCTCATACTAGCTCACAGCAAAACCCATCTCCACTATCAGGAGCTCTGGTGAATACCGGTTAGTTCATGGACTCTGCACCTGTACGGGAGTCTGTATTATTCAGGGTGATCTGCTTGTGTGTTTATCCTGCTGGTCGTGGGAGCCTCTCAACTGCTAAAGCTACTGGTATCTGAGTCTGATTCTGGACCGTTGCGTATGTGCTTAAAATCTAGGTCCAATGCTCATCTCCTAAATCAAACCCTTTTGACAATATAAGTTTACTGAACCATCTCAGCCAGGTAATGCTCATGATTGATTTTGGGTTGCTTAAAGTTGACAATTTTTTTTTCCTCTTTTTTTTTTTTTTTTTTAACGTTTACTATTCCTTTGCAATGGATTCACACTATTGTGGTTTACTGCAATGCACATTAGTGCATGTGTATGTTTTTGTTGCCCGTTTAACAAAGAGTACAAAGTATAAATGCAATACTCTAAATAGGCAAAGTTTAAGACAAAATGTTGCTCACAGTATTAAAATACAAAACAAAGGTCCAATATCCATAGGAACAAACAGTACACATGAATCCATATAGCATAACCCCCAGAGAATGATTAGCATTCAATTTTGATTTCTGAAAGAAAAAAAAGATGGATAGAAGCATAAGATGTGGAAGAAGCACAGGGGGAGTAAGAGGGGGGGCTAGGTAGGGGGCCAACTGATGGCATGCAGTCATGAGTTCCCTGCTGAAAGATGATGAAGTACAATATAATCTAGGAACATAACCTATTAATCTAATGATGTAGGTATAGAATAGCCTGAAATAATGGCCATTTAGGCTGCAGAAGACTTAAACTCAAACCAACAGGCTCATATTTTGGAGTGACAAGCTGTAAACCCCCTTAGCAATATGATATGGGACATATCTCATCAACTTTAAAAGCCATTGTGCTATCGAAGGAGCAGAGGTTTGACCCCACAAAGTAAGGATAAGAGTGTTTGTGGAATTCATTTTGTGAGGGGTTATGTACCGCCTATATCAGCCTGTTGGTTTGGTTGTACAATGAAACAATACAACACAAGGATCACATTGAATAATTACACCTTTGAATGCCAGTAGAGGAGAATGAGTGGGCATTTCTGCAAAATGTGAGCATGAGTGGATGGTACATTCATTTTAAATGACACCTCAATGCGCGTTTTTTAGTGCACCAAAAGGCATCAATGTGAACTTTCTGTGCTTTGTGGTGTGCAGTTTTAGAAAAAAGATTTAGGTTCACCAAAACCTGTCCTGCCATGAGTTGGACACCTATTTAAGACAATACTTCACAACAGTCCTAATCTACCTAAAATGAAGCTGGCAACATGGTAACATCCTTTGCATTAAATCTTTATTGGCTATATGGCAGGATACAGCAGTAATATGCTGATTTTCGCTGAAGCCTTAAGTGGCAAAATTACAGGTAGACATTCTCTGCTGAAGGCCAGTGCAACATGGCACTCTACTTCTCAATGCAGGAACTAAATCTAACACCAGTATCTGCATCGGACTCGAGCTGTATTTCAGGTATGCAGCAAGCAGCCTACTTTAAAGAAGCATCATTTTCAGCATCTGTCACATTTCTTTGAACAAATAACAGCTTTATCACAGTGATTTTTTGTTCAGGGCTCAAAAAGTCGGCGTTGGTTTCCCTATTCCCGTTTCACTGCCAGACTAGATCTAGATATGCCTGTACTAGGCAGGTGAGGCAGACACAGAAGGGAATGAAAAGGACACTGAGGCAGCTGTGGATGTTTTTTCTCCCCCAGGTTGCCACTATATTGAAGCAAGATCTTCATGCAACATGTTTTTAACAGAAAAATTCACTCCTGCTCTCTGCAAAAGCTTTGACATTGTGCGACTTGATTCTCCTCCATTTCACCGTGCCCCTTTGAGTATAAAGAGACCTACAAAAACTTTTCAAAACCTTCCCTGTTCAATATACAATCAATAGCTGGCAGAATACCAGCATGCGTTAAAAAGGGAATTTGCTCTAGGGATAAATTAATAATCCTGCCACTTTATAAAACTCTGGTGTATTTTGTCCAGATCTGGTCACCAATTCTCAGAATGTGCTGGAGAGAGTCCAGAGAAGGGAAGCTAAATTAATATGGGGACTGGAGGACCTCAATTATGAGGAACGACTACAAGCTAAATTTATTCTCACTGGAGAAGACGCTTAAAGGGCATTTTTTTTTAGCTAAATAGCTTCCTTTACCCTAATGCAGTCCTGGTTTCATGTCCTCATTGTTCGTTTTCGCTGTAATCCTTCTCTGTACTGCACACTTCCTGGTTGTCTGTTTCCTTATGAAAAAAGTACTGGGAGCTTCTCTCAGTGGTCTCTAATCAGGAAGGTGTGATTACTGTGTGTCTAAAACCCCTCAGAACCAACCAGTTTCATTTTAAAAACAAACACTGCCCTGTATTTGCTCTGTGTCTCTGTCCTTCACAGAAGCATGAAACTAGATGAAAAGTGAAACTGAAACTGCAGGCACATTATATGATTGATTTTTATCTATTTTTAATCATTTTTAAAAGGAATCAGTTAACTCAGGGGTCGACAATCCCCAGGCGCCAGGTCACAATTGCGACAAGAAATTGTGACCTGGCGCCCGCGGCGGTCGGTAATTGAGGCCGCGGCCTTGTGAATTCCCTCTGTGTCCTTCTGTGAGCTGGCGCCATCTGGTGGTGGCCGTTGGCATTACAAGTTAAACAGCAATTCTAAAAGTGTAATTTTTCACTATTTTCACTGCCATCTCCTTCCCTCTATTTAGAACCCCCAAACATTTATATATATATATATATATATATATATATATATATATATGTTTTATTCTAACACCCTGGAGAATAAAATGGCGATCGTTGCAATACTTTCTGTCACGCCGTATTTGCGCAGCGGTCTTACAAGCGCACTTTTTTGGGAAAAAATACACTTTTTTTAATTAAAAAATAAGACAACAGTAAAGTTATTCCAATTTTTTTTTTTTTATATTGTGAAAGATAATGTTACGCCGAGTAAATTGATACCCAACATGTCACGCTTCAAAATTGCGTCCGCTCGTGGAATGCCGACAAACTTTTACCCTTTAAAATCTCCATAGGCGACGTTTAAAAAAAATCTACAGATTGCATGTTTTGAGTTACAGAGGAGGTCTAGAGCTAGAATTATTGCTCTCGCTCTAACGATCACGGCGATACCTCACGTGTGGTTTGAATACCGTTCACATATGCGTGCGCTACTCACGTATGTGTTCGCTTCTGCGCACAAGCTCGTCGGGACGGGGCGCGTTTTCTGGCTCCTAACTTTTTTTTAGCTGGCTCCTAGATTCCAAGCAAATTTGTCAAACCCTGAGTTAACTATCATGTCTCTCTACCCTGTAAACAGTAATTTCAGCAAAAACATTTTGTTTCCTTTACAACTCCTTTAAAGGGGGCTGTAAAGTCTCGTGTTTTTTCACCTTAATGCATCCTATGGAGGATCGGGGCCACTCTGTGCAAAACACGCTGCACAGTGGAGGTAAGTATGACATGTTTGCTTATTTTTATATTCAAAGCTTTAGTTTAACTTAAAGAAGAGATATGATGGCAATATACAAATATCTCAATGGTGATCCCATATTAAGTATGACATTTTTCAGTCCCAGGGAGTGTAAGGCCCCATACACACGATAGGATTTATCCGCGGATACGGTCCGCCGGACCGTATCCGCGGATAAATCCTCTGCGGATTTTAATCCGATGGAGTGTACACACCATCGGATTGAAATCCGCGCCGAATTCCCATCGTGGTGACGTGTCGCGCCGTCTCCGCGATGATGATGCGGCGACGTGCGCGACGCTGTCATATAAGGATATCCACGCATGCGTCGAATCATTACGACGCATGCAAGGGATGGGTTCGGACGGATCGTTCCGGTGAGTCTGTACAGACCACCGGATCGATCCGCTGGTGCCGATTCAAGCAAATAGATTTGTAGACATGTCTACAAATTTGTATCTGCTGGAATTCGGAAATATCCGCGGATAAATATCCGCTGGGTTGTACACACCAGGGGATCTATCCGCTGAAACCGATCCGCTGAGATTTTTCAGCGGATGGATCCTCTCGTGTGTATGGGGCCTAAGAGTACACAGGGCCATACAATGAGACTGGAAGAGTAGCGGTTTAACTTTAAGCTGTGTAGGTTTTTGTTTTTTTTTACTGTCAGGGCGGTATGGATGTGGAGCCCTCTTCCACAATCGGTGGTGTCGGCAGGAAGTATGGATAACTTTAAAAGATTCTTGGACGTGCATCGTGGCAAAAACAGTATATGGGGATATGAGAAACTATTTTCTGCGCGCACACCCACACACCAACACAGTTTGAATTTGATGGACTATTGTCTTTATTCAACCTTGCCAACTATTTAACTTGGTATACTGTATAAGTAATACTGCATTATTGAAAAACTGGATTATTTTCCCTTTTTGTCTGGCGAAGCAGGATGACCACTTGTTACTAATTTATACTATATCTTATAATGATCATGAAAGGTTATAGTTGGTGAGGAGGCAATATGATGCCACCTCACCGCCTTTTTTAACCGGCGCATCCCCAGTCACTTGATAACTAAACCAGTGCAGACCTATGCTGCTGTATGTGCATTTTCTTTAATTTGGCATAATGGCTCTTCTACTAAATGATTGTAAGTAAAGTTGTTTTAGTCTGCCATTGAAGACCTTATTTGGTTTTGGCCATTTGGTTTTCTTGATTTTACTCCTCTAAAATGCATTTTTATGAGGAATTCTGTGAGGCCTTTTTATTTTAATATGCATGTTTTTTGTTTTGTTTTGTTTGTAAATCAAATTAATTTGAGGGATTCTGTTGTATTGCTTACGGTTTGCTTCACGGAAAATGTGATGTGTATTCCTTTTGGAGTCTCCCATTCACACCTTAACACAGCAGGTTGAATTAGTAAATGTGTTTTAAGGTTCTTTAGTTTAATGCTGATTATGTTCTCTAATCTTGGCAGGATGTTAAATGACTTTAAAGCTTAAAGTTGATGTGTGCATTATTTCTTTATTTAGCATAGTACTTAGTCCGTCGGCCATGTACTTGCTCAGTTTCATTTGCCAATATATATTAGCTCTCAGGGAAGATGTTCATTGTTTTTCTATTGAAACATACTGTATCGAATAGAAATATGATGTAGAATAATGTACTTTTTTTATTTTTACTGCAAAGTTGCATTCTGTCTGTTTAGTTTTCAGGGTTTTTTTTCTTTTTTTTTCATCAGGCATTTGTCTAAGATTTTATTATATTAGAATTTCTTTAGAAACATAAAATATAATTTGATGATTGTGTTCTTTGGTCCATAGGTTTGTCATTTTCTTTTCTCAATTTTTTAGAGGGTTCCTTTTTAGAGGTTTCTAAAAGAATATTCTGTATAATTAGCAATGGTTATTTCTAAGAAATCTTGTTAAGGGAAATGTTCTCTGCATGAACCCATAATCATTTTCCAGTCATATCAGTGTATGTCATAGGCAGCGGCAGGAATACTTGCTCTCAGTTGAGGTTCTACCTTACTATCTAGTAGACAGGAAGTGATGAAAAATCGGCAATACAATGTTAATAGGAATTTGGGCTTCATCTTTGTTTTTTGATGTTCTTCAGGGCTCATTCGCACTGGGTGCCAATGACTGGCATTGTCCTTCATTGGATTAACACAAATTACTGCAACGGCACATAGCAAGAAATGTGTGTGGCCCATTCTCTCTAAAACTGAGCCTCCTGGTCCCGAGCAGTTTAGAAAAATGCATGCTGCATGCATTTTTCCGCAACACACCGGAGCTCATCTGAAGACTGTTTACTGTGCATTTTTTACTTTCCCGCAGACAAGCTGTGGTGTGAAGAAATGATTGGAATATCTTGACATTTTAATAAAGGAAAATGGGGGGAGGGGACAACTTGCATCTCACTGCTCCTTCCCAGACCTTCTATTCACAACTGCCCGCACAGGTAAAGCCCTGCGTTTTACCGTATGTCCCAGGATAATAAACAGGTGCCCAAACATATTCCATAATTGATACTATCCAGGAGGATGTATTCTCTTTATTGAATGCAAAGCCTGCTCCATGCCTTATTTCAGTTTAATGAAACTGAAGGCTCTCCAATGCACAAGGCAAGCATAATCTCATGCAATTACAATGTTTCTACATTCAAAATGGGTTATAGTTTGTCAGTCTTTAACATCTAGAAAACATTATATATATATATATATATAGAGAGAGGGAGAGTAGACAATTGTGTGCATTGGCACTAATTGTTTTAACCATTATATCTGACTTTTTTCAGGGAACCCTTTATTATCCTATCAGGTGGCCTGTCCTATGACACAGTTGGAAGAAGACCCTGTCTAACCGTCATGCATGGAAAAAGCACAGCTGTCTTAGAAATGGATTATCGAATTGTGGATTTTCTTACACTTTGTGAAACTCCCTATTCTAATGGTAAGTCTGTTTATGAAGAAAAAATTGTAATGCAGCTTTCTTTTGAAAATGGTGCATTCTATCTTGCCTTGTTGGATATTGACTGATTGGATAGTTTAGATATGTTCTTGTATTACATAGTTTATTGTAAAAAGATTGTATGGTCAGATTGGAACATGTATGGTGAACCTTATTCACTGCTCATTGATGGGTGCACTCGAACGCTTTCTGACTTGCATTTGACCTTTTTTTTACTGCATTTACCTGGGTCAAGCTGTTTTTGCATTCTCATTCATTTATATGGGGAAAGCAGAAGTTATGGTACAAGCAAAAGCCTGCTGACACTAGCAACCTACATAGATTTCGGGCAAGCACCCAGCTCTTTTCTCTATAAAATTGACATGCTGGTTAGAGAAACCTGACTATTTTCTATGGGAAACACCATGGTGTTGTTCCTTTGCTCTGATTTTCATAAAGTGCTGTAAAGCGCACCCCATGTAAATCTTGGCTTTTAAAACTTATTTGAATAGGCAAACTATTAGATCGTGATTCAGATTTGCCTATACAGTAGATAAATACTGTGGAACTGAAAAAACGGTTAGATTAGCACTGCAGCTATGCAGATTGTTGCAATGGCATGGAAGACCTCTAAACTTTGTCCCGCAGAGACTAAAAATAGAATGGCACAGTTATGATCCATGGAAAAATTTGAGACCAGACTACAAGACAAAATACCAAATTTTACTGACCTCCCAGCAGCAGCCTATGTGAATTCCTGTACCCTGTAGTGCACCGGATTAGTGTACTTCTTAAAGCGGAGTTCCACCGTTTTTTAGTTTATTAAAAGTCAGCAGCTACAAAAAGTATAGCTGCTGACTTTTAATAAACAGACACTTACCTGTCCCACAGTCCAGCGATGCTGCCACACAGAGCCCCGCTCCTCTCCCACTCCTCGGCGCCATTAAATCTACTGTGGGCACCCGGCTGAGACGGCTTACGGATTCACGGCCGGGCAAGCACTGCGGAAGCCGCACTTCGCTCTGTCATTGGCCAGACAATCTTCTGTTCCAGATGATCGCTGGCAGGGAGGAGCCGCCTAGGGCGAGAGGAGTCGTCACCTAGGCGGCCGAGACAGGAAGTCCTACTAAAAAGAGGAAACGCACCACAACCCCCCCCACCACCAAAAAAAAAAGACATGCCAAATGTCGGGGCGAGGAGTGCTTTAAGCGGAAGTTCCACTTTTGGAGTGATGTTGTTTTTTATTTAAAGCAGAGTTCCAGTAAATTTTTGGTTTATTAAGTCAGCAGCTACAAAAAAAGTGTATCTTCTGACTTTTAATAAAAAGACACTCACCTGTCCCACAATCCAGCGACGTGGCCACCCGAACAGTCCATTCTCTCCCCTGCCTGTCCACGGTGCTGGCAATTATACTGTGGGCATCCAGTTGTGACAGCTTGGAGCTTCACAGCTGGGTGCGCATGTCTCACTGTGCTGTTTTGCATAGCCGGGCAATCTACTGGGACCTGTGATGTGTCCCAGAAGATTGCAGGGAGGAAGAGGCCACCTAGGTGTCCCAACCGGAAGTGGGAGCACATCAGTGATGCATCGCGGAATCGAATCGTTGACCAGATAATCAAATCGAATCGTCAGGCCAGTGAAGATGCTCACCCCTATTACAACCCCTTTAACCACTTCAATACAGGGCATTAATACACCCTTCCTGCCCAGACCAATGTTCAGCTTTCAGTTCTCTCACACTTTGAATGACAATTACTCAGTCATGCTACATTGTATCCAAACAAAATGTTTATCATTTTGTTCTCACAAACAGAGCTTTCTTGGTGATATTTACTCACCGCTGTTTTTTTTTTTTTTTTTTGCAATATAAGCAAAAAAATAGAGCATTTTGAAAAAAAAATAACTTTTTTAGTTTCTATCTTAAAATTTTGCAAAGAAATAAAATGTATACTGCTACATATATTTGGTAAAAATAACCCATATTAGTGTATATTATTTGGTCTCTGTGAACGTTATAGAGTCTACAAGCAATGGTGCAAATCATTGAAAAATTATCAGATCTGATCACACCTGATGTACTGACATCCCATCTCATTTCTTGAGACCCTAACAAGCCAGAAAAGTACAAATACCCCCCATATTACCCCTTTTTGGAAAGTAGACATTCCAAGGTAATTAGTAAGAGGCATGGTGAATTTTTTGAAGTTGTAATTTTTTCCCACAATTCTTGGGAAAATGATGATTTTTTTTTACACAAAATTGTCATCATAACAAGTTAGTTCTCTCAAACAGCACATGAGTACTTACAATGACACCCCAAAATACACTCTGCTGCTGCTCCTGAGTATAGTGATACCACATGTGAGACTTTTACACAGCCTGGCCACATACAGAGGCCCAACATGTAAGTAGCACCTCCAGGCGTTCTAGGAGCAGAAATTGCACATCTCATTAGATGACAACCTATCACACTTTGAAGGCCCTGGAGCACTAGGACAAACCGCCCACAAATTGACCCCATTTTGGAAAGCTAACACCCCACTGTATAATCTATGAGGCATAATTAGTATTTTGAATGGTTCATTTTTTTCCAGAAGTTTTTGGAAAATTAAAACTCTTTTTTGTTTTTTACACAACGTTGTCCATTTATAAGTTCTTTCTAACACAGCATGTACATAGCAAAAATTAAACCCCAAAATACATTCTGCTGCTCCTCCCGAGTATGGTGATACCACATGTGTGAGACTTTTACATGGCCTGGCCACATACAGAGGCCGGAAATGGAAGTAGCACCTTCAGGCGTTCTAGGAGCATAAATTACACATCTAATCTCTCAACCACCTTTTACACTTTTGAAGGCCCTGGAGCACAAGGACAATGGAAACACCCACAAAATAACCCCATTTTGGAAAGCTAACACCCCAACGTATAATCTATGAGGCATAATGAGTCTTTTGAACAGTTCATTTTTTTTTTACAGAAGTTTTTGGAAAATGTGGAAAAAAAACACATTTTTTTTTACACAAAGTTGTCCATTTATAAGATATTTCTAACACACAGCATGTACATAGCATAAATTATACCCCAAAATACATTCTGCTTCTCCTCCTGAGTATAACAGTACCACATGTGTGAGACCTTTACATAGCCTGGCCACATACAAAGGTCCAACATTGAAGTAGCACCTCCAGGCGTTCTAGGAGCATGAATTACACACACAAATTCCTGCCGACCTATTACATTGTTAAAGGCCCTTCATATTTCTGACCCATAGCATGTACTGTACATACCAATTAGAAATCAAAATACATTCTTCTGATCAAAGAGTAAACAAAAGATTACCTGCAGTTTTAGTAGTGCAGTGATCCACAGAGAAGAGCATTGGTCCAGGTAGCACGCAGGGATGTGGCCAGCGGCAGCGAAAGGATCGTCCATGCAGCAGGCAGGAATACTGTCCATAGTACAGGCAACAGGCAGAGATATGGTTAGTGCAGCCAAAGTATTGGTCCAGGCAGCAGGCAGGACCATCCATTTAGGGCCTCGTTCAGGAAAGCATGGGGACAGGGGTAGAGGCTTCTCCCACCCAAATCTCTTTGAAGCCTCCGGGCAACCAGACCCTGTTCTGGGAACACCGAAAACCAAAAACTGGTTTTCTCAACTCAGAACACTATTCTGGAGCCCCTCACATATGTGAGACCCCTATGTAGCAGGGTGAAAGATCAGTCCAAGGGGCAGGCAAAAACATGGTCAACAAGCCGAGGTCAGTTCAGGTAAAAGGCAGAAATAGATGGTAGGCAGAGGCATAGTCGATACAGTCCAGGGTCAGTTCACATGAAAGGCAGAAACATGGCGGATAAACAATGCAGACAGCAGGCAGAGGCATAGTTGATAAACAGGCCAGGGTCAGTTGAGTTGAGGCACTAGGTTGGTTGGTTGAGGCAGCAGGGAAATAATCAGCACAGACATTGAAACCGGGGAAATGGCAGTCGATTTAGAAATTTGGGCTAATCATTTTCAAGAGTGTGATATCGCTTGAAGCATTCTCCGATGCAAAGGCCAGGTTGGGAGGGACAGTCGGGACAATGGAAACTGGTGTCTTTCCTAATCCCTCTTTTGCTGCACACCGACATTTTTTTGGCATCTTTTTCCGGTTGCTGATGGTCGAATATTGTCAGGAAAATGGCGGTCATGCAGTCTGCTGACACAATCGGAGCGAATGCTTTCTGGGGGGGAGCCTTGCTGGTAGATCAGGGCAGTGACAATATTTTCAATAAATCTGATAAAGAGGATGGGCATTTCCGTTGTTTTTTGATAAGTGGCGTATGCATTATAAAGGGCCATATGGAAGAAGTATATTGCAACTTTTTTGTACCAGAAGAGGGACTTAAGTGTTGAAAGATAGGGCTGCAGCATTTGATCATTTAAATCCACCCTCCCATGAACTTATTGTATTAATTGATAGAGCAAGGCTTTTGAACGACACCGCGTCTTCTTCGAAGTTCCACCGAGGTGTCATTGTGGATAATCGACATAATGTAAACATCTTTCTTATGCCTCCACTTGACGGCCAACACTTCCTCGTTTCTCAGGCTTGCCGTTGCCCTTTGTATCCTTGTGGTAACTAGACACTGTAGGAAGCCTTTCCTGTTTTTTTCTTGCTGTACCACAGGCCAAAGTTTTATTCAGGAATATGTGGTGAAAAAGGGGCAGACTGGTGTAGTAGTTGCTCATGTAAATGTGATACCCCTTTTGGAAGAGTGGGAATGCCAACTCCCATACAATTTTCCTGCTTATTCCAATATACGTTGGACACTCAGGGGGCTGGAGCTGGGAGTCTTTGCTTCCGTACACACGAAAGGCATTCACATATCCGGAGGAGCTTTCACAGAGTTTGTTTAGCTTCAAGCCGTACCTCGCCCTCTTACTGGGAATATGCTGATTGATTCTCAGCCAGCCTGTGAAATGGACCTGGGATTCGTCCAGAGATGTTCTGTTCAGGGATGTAAAGTTCAGCAAACCTCTTATTAAAAAAATCTATTAGGGGGCACATTTTATATAATTTATCAAAGTCTGGATGATTTTGGGGGTGGGGGGGTGGGCACTGTGCGTTGTCACTGAAATGCAAAAACCACATGATCATGTCATAGCAGGACCTGGTCATCATAGCAGAAAAAATTGGCATATGGAGGATGGGCTTTTTAGACCAATATGAATGTAGTTCATTTTTTTTTGTAAGCCCCATGTTGAGCGTAAGGCCTAAAAACTAAAACTAAAAATCTAAGCTCCTGAACTCTTAGGGGTCTCCATTAAAAAGGGCGGGCATAGCATGAGTTGGGGTTGGTTTGTATGTAATGACGGGCAAAAAGATTTGTTTGGTCCATGATGCTTTGACGTAACTCATCAAGGAAAAATAAATAAAAAAAAAACAATTTCGGAGAATCCTTCAGTGTTGGCCTGCACACCTGGCTGTGCTGTGAAAGGGGAGGTTGTGGCTGACCCTGTGCTAGAAGGCAGCCCCAATGGGTTGTCCAAGGCATCCAAAAGATGGGTTTGGGCCCTACTTCTTCAGCATTAAATTCCAGAGCTTGTACTGGGCCTTTCCTCCTGGGGTCTATCATCACTTGTACTGGGCCTCTCCTCCTGGGGTCTAGCGCTGTTGGCATTTGCTGATTGGCCATTGGGGTGTCTGGCGCTGCTGGTAGCTGTCTGGAGTTCAGACCGCCTTTTTTTTGTGCGGACTACTTCCTCCTCCGATTCGGATGTACTGCCTTTGGGGGGCACGTATTGCGAACCAGAATCGGAACTGGAATCAGAACTGTACTGGGGCGGTGAGAGCTCACCGCTGCTCTCATCTGTCTGGGTTAGACGACAAGGACTAATGGGCTGTACATCAGCTAGAAATTGGCTGCATGTCAGTCACTGCTGGGCTCAGGGACGGGTACTCCTGATGGGGGTGACGGGTACTCCTGATGGGGGTGTTTTTTTACCCTGTTTGGGGATGGGCTGTGTCCGAGGGACACGCCTCGTCCCCGATCGCTGCAATGTGTTTCCCCAGAGGGAGGGAAGGTTCCTGCCGACAACATTTGACTATGGCTCGGTAAGGAATGGGTTAAGCTCTGGCAATCCTGCAAAGTCTATGTCCAGCCCTCAAGCTTTGATAAATTACTACTGGAACCCTGAATACCTGTCGTGGTTCCTACACACTGCATACACCTAGAAGTACTCCTGGGATCACCATCCTCCCCATACCCAAGCCTTCCTCCCAGACCTTCTTTATGCACTACATATTTTGATGACACAGATTACCGCCTCCTTAACTCCTTTAATAAAAAGCCTTGCAATGTTTTTTTTTTCTTTCTTTCATGGAAAGGCTATTTTTTAGTAGAGGGATGAGTGTGTACTCTGATATCTTTTAGATTTTACAAGGAAACAAAAGCTCTTTACTTCATTGAACTATGGGTTGTAGTTCACTGTTGCATGTGATTGTATGCCATTTTATGTTTTTAATACGTTTTATATTAACCACTTCAGCCCCGGAATGAATAATTGGCTGCTCAATGACCAGAGCATTTTTTTGCGATTTGGCACTGCATCCCTATAACTGGCAATTACGCTGTCGTGCGACTTTGTACCCAAACAAAATTTACGTCCCTTTTTTCCCACAAATAGAGCTTTCTGTTGGTGGTATTTGATCAGCTTTGCGGTTTTTATATTTTGGTTTATAAACCAAAAAATCACTATTTTGTACTTTTTGTTGTAATAGCCCCATTTGTTTCCCTCAGTTTAGGGCAATATGTATTCTTCATATTTTTGTAGGGAATAGATTTATGAATTTTTTCATTTTTTTTTTTTTTATTGGGACTGCGATATTGCGGCAGACAAATCGGACACTTTTGACATGTTTGGGACCGGTGTCATTTATACAGCGATCAGTGCTATAAAAATGTACTGATTTACTGTATAAATGACACTGGCAGGGAAGGGGTTAACACTAGGGGGTGATCAAGGGGTTAACTGTGGTTCCCTATTGTGTGTTCTGACTTTAGGGGGGATGGGACTGACTAGGGGAAGAGGGAGATCGGTGTTCATACTTCATATGAACACATGATCAGTCTCTCCTCACCCCTGAGAAAACCGGGATTAGTGTGTTTACACACACACATCCCCATTCTCGTTCTGTAACAAACACTTGCATCGGCTCCAAACATGCACGCCTCCGGCGGCATCTTAAAGAGCCGACGTACAGCTACGACAGCTCGCGTAGGGAAGCCAACCTGCCGCAGTATAACTGCGGCGGCTGGTCCGGAAGTGGTTAAAAATCACTGAAATCTGTGTGCCTCCACCTCAGGAGTAGGAGAGAGAAAGAGTTGAAAAGAACGAATGGTACTAATTCTGAATAAAGGGGGAAAAGGTTTTATGACTTCTTACAGTGCCTTGCAAAAGTATTCCCCCCCTTGGTATTTTTCATGTTTTGTTACCTCACAACCTGGAATTAACATGGATTGTTTAAGGATTTGCATCATTTAATTTACAGAACATGCCTAAAACTTTGAAGATTTTTTTTTATTATTGTGAAGCATACAACAAATGGGATAAAATGACAGAAGAAAAAAATCAATGGGCTAGATTCAGATAGGTTAGCGGATCTTTAGATTTGCTTTACGATCCGCCGGTGCAAGTTTTTGAGGCAAGTGCTTTATTCAGAAAGCACTTGCCTCTAAAGTTGTGCCGGCGGATGGTAAATGCCCCGGCGGAATTCAAATTCCGCGGCTAGGGGGTGTGTAACATTTAAATCAGGCGCGTCCCCGCGCCGAACGAACAGCGCATGCGCCGTCCGTTAAATTTCCCAGCGTGCATTGCTCCAAATGACGTCGCTAGGACGTCATTGGTTTCGACGTGAACGTAAATTACGTCCATCCGTATTCGCGGATGACTTACACAAACGACGTAAAAAATTCAAAATTCAACCCGGGAACGACGGCCATACTTTACATAGGATACGCCGCATATAGCAGGGGTAACTATACGCCGGAAAAAGCCGAACGCAAACAACGTAAAAAAAATGCGGCGGGCGTTCATTTCTGAATCGGCGGAAATCCTCATTTGCATATTCGTCGCGTGAAAAAAAAAAAAATGCCACCTAGCGGCCGGCCTGGAATTGCAGCCTAAGATACGACAGTGTAAGTCACTTACACCTGTCGGATCTTAGGGAGATCTATGCGGAACCTGATTCTATGAATCAGGCGCATAGATACGACGGACAGAACTCAGAGATACAACGGCGTTTCAGGAGATACCCTGTCGTATCTCTATCTGAATCCGGGCCAATGTGCATAACTATTCACCCCCCCTAAAGTTAATACTTTGTAGAGACACCTTTTGCGGCTATCACAGCTCCAAGTCGCTTTGGATAAGTCTCTATGAGCTTGCCAAATGTTACCACTGGGATTTTTGCTCATTCCTCCTTGCAAAGCTGCTCCAGCTCCTTCATGTTGGATGGTTTGCTCTTGTGAACAGCAATCTTTAAGTCTGACCACAGATTTTTTTATTGGATTGAGGTCTGGGCTTTGACTAGGCAATTCCAACACATTTACATGTTTCCCCTTAAACCATTTAAGTGTTGCTTTAGCAGTGTGTATGTGTTAATTGTGCTGCTTGAAGGTGAACCTCCGGCCTAACCTCAAATCACACACAGAGTGGTACAGGTTTTGCTCAAGAATATCCCTGTAATTAGTACCATCCATCTTTCCCTCAACTCTGACCAGTTTCCCAGTCCCAACTGCTGAAAAACATCCCAAAAGCATGATGCTGCCACCACCATGTTTCACTGTGGGGATGGTGTTTTTGGGGTCATGTCATGTGTTGATGCGCCAGACAGAATTTTCTTTGATGGCCAAAAAGTAAAATTTTTGGCTCATCAGACCAGAGCACCTTCCTCCATACATTTTGGGAGTCTCCCACATGCCTTTTCGCAAACTCAAAATGTGCCATACTCCAGTCTCTGCTGTGGAATGCTGCAGCTCATCCAGGGTTACTGTAGGTCTCTGTGCTGCCTCTCTGATTAATGCCCTTCTTGCCCAGTCCGTGATTTTGGTGTGCGGCCGTCTCTTTGCAGGTTTGATGTTGTGCCATGTTCTTTCCATTTGGTTATTATAGATTTCATGGTGCTCCTAGGGCTCATTAAAGATTTTGATATTTTTTTATAACCTAACCCTGACTTGTACTCCTCAACAACATTGTCCCTTACTTGTTTGGAGAGTTCCTTGGTCTTCATGGCAGTGTTTGGTTAGTAGTGCCTTTTGCTTTAGGTGTTGTAGCCTCTGGGGCCTTTCAAAAAGGTGTGTATATGTAATGACTTATATTCCAATCTGCAGCTCCTCCCACCCTGCTGATTGGATGACATTGTCGGTCGGGTGGGGGAGGAGCCGGGAGAGGGCACACAGGTATGGCAACACAGCAGGAGGTGAGCTGCAACTGTGGTCTGTGATGGCCCTGTGCGGACTGCGGACGACACTCGTCTCCTGCTGTGTGGCTCGGTCATCAATAGTCTGTGGACTGGCACTGCTCTGTGCCCTGGGAGATTGGGACCCCTGGTATAAGGCACTAGTGGGTAGCTCAGAATAATTTTATTTAATATTGCAAAAAATAAAACCTTGCATAAATAAAACCCTGCATTTTCTGCCCCTTTCCCCCCCCCCCCACTGCAATGTTAAGACAGTTTACGCACCCACATGGATTCACCCCAGGATATAATTTGCACATTTAAAAAAAATGCATTGCTGCAAATTTTATGTAACCTAGCAGAATGGTAAAGCTCAAAGTAAACATGTGCATTATATTTAGGGAGAGCTTTAGTTCCCTTTGTAGTAGTTTTGATATCACTGCAATGCATGCAGGGTAAAAAAAAAAAAAAAATGGTTTCTTTGAACTGGTAGCATAACGAAAAGTTTAGATTGGGTCGCATTTTCAAGGGCGCAAATTAGCACAACTTGACGTTTTTTTAAAGGTCGCTACATCTTTGCTAGCGATTGCTAAAAATCTATTGTACATTGCATTCATGTACATGAGCATTTCATTTTTTTTACCTACTTTTTTTTTTTATGATTTTTTTGTTTTTTTGCACGACTGGTCTGGTTCTGGTCAGTGGAGCCCTCATCCAGACCCTTCATTCAGCTGTACAGCAACAGATCACTTTGGGTGGATGATGGTCGCTATAGTAGTAATCTATTGCTGTCGAGAAACCAAGTATTTTAAAACAGCCCTGAAATGTATCTCTAGCGATTGTTTTCACATGCTGACTTTTCATCAATTGGTCCACATGTTAATGCTCAAGTAATGGACGTGAACTTATTTTGGACAGTGCATGTCAGACAACTTCCACCTTTTAGAAATAGTTAATCTATGCACATTATTTATTGTGCATTAAAATGAATAGGCGTCAGTAGACCCTTAAAGTGATTTTGTCACCACCACCAGTCCTCCCAGTGACTTGTATGTCCTGGAGGCACGAGCTGGCAGGAGCAACCACTGCATGTGTTGCAATGAGAAGGTATTTCCAAATCCAAAAGCGTGGAATACATGAAGCAGCAAGGGAAGCAGTGAATCCACAACCTTTTCAAGATATGTGCCACCTCAAAGGCAACTACAGAATTGGCTTATTTTTACATGGTGGCCTTCTCGTACAAAAGACCGGGTCAATTTATATAGTTATTAAACTTTTGAAAACTGCTATGTAAAAAAAATATATACATATATATATATATTTTTATCTATGCATAAACCTCTTCCATAAATAAAAAAGGTGGTTTAAGAATACTGTACTATAATTTATATTGCAGGTGAGATATATACAAAATATTTGGTAGTTGAAAGTTACCACATGTTGTTTTTTTTATTTATTTTTTGTTGCTGCCCCTTCCCAAATGGCTTCATGTTGTCTCATCATTGGCTTTGTCGCATTCCTGTTTTAATGTCCGAGGAGTTTTTTTTAGATGTTTTTTAAAAATCTCTATTACAGACTGCTTGATGATCATTAATTATTGGCACACATTAAACTGCCTATTTTTTGAAGAAGAATATTTGATGTAATGGACCACCAATAATATATACATTTGTGAATAGTTGCACTTGGCTAGCCGCCATAATGTTTTTAAAAAATCTGCGCTTGGCAGACTCTTTTTACACTGCGTAGAATAAAATTATTTTTTTAAAAGATAAAGCCTTACCTACTTTATCACTACATGTCAGGTTGAATCTGTGCTCTTGAGTGCACATAAATGCATTCAATTTTATTTGTTAGATTGTAAGTTTTACATGACATTCATATTTCCAGTTTCTGGTTTGTTTTTTCTCAATATGTTTACTGTACTCCCTACTACAATTTGTAAGGTAAAGATAGCAATACAGCAGCTAAATAAAAACTGTAAATATTCTGGAGATGTTCTGGATATCCTACAGATGTCTTTCAGTGTGGAGTTGAACCTCCCCCACCCAAGTTTCTTTTGGAAGACCATAACTAACTGCATTTTTACAGGCTGTTGGGTTGATGCATAAAAGCTGGCTTGACAGGAAAATGTATTTGCCCACAGAAAAGACAGTCCTTTGTTTTAATTTTTTATGCTTGGACTGCCAGAAAGTGTACAAATACTCAAACCATACTTGACGTATAATGTTGCAAGAGCCTCAATCAAATGGACAGCCTTCTTCATTTAGGAAAAATTCCATAAGCACATTTAGAACTGCCCAATATAGTTTTGATTTTTTTGAGCTGGATGGCCAGTTTTTAGCATGTAGAAAACCTCAAACGTATGTGCCCATATATCTATTACGTACCACAGTCAGCCTTGTACTGGGCAGCCAGAAGAATGTCAAAACTGCCTTTTGTCTTGTCAAATACACAGCAGGAGCACAAAACGCTTCCATTGTATCAGCATATTGCCCACTTGTCTGCTCTCCAGCTAACATGCTACTAAAGATGTGAACCCCATTAATCTCCTGCATGTGACCTTCTGATTTCCCCCTTCATGGGAACACTGCTGGAAGTCTCCATTAGTTCAATTAACAGACACAATGCCAAAGTGTGGAAAATAATTATACAACTGTGCAAAAATAAAAATAAAATAATTTCTCATGAGCTGGTATGTTTTTTCCATTTCAAATGGCTGTCAAAACATCACAATCCAGGTCAGACAGAAGCAAATTAAATGTTAAAAGTGGGTGATCTCTGCAATATTCCTTTTATTTGTTGACCTCTATATCATGTCCCTTAAGGCTCCATTCACACCTAGGCGTTTTAACGCCTGAAGCCCGATGCTATTGCAGTCTGCAATACGCTGGAGGGGTGATTTAACATTGTCGGCTATGGAGACGGTTCACATCTCCATGCCGAAACGCCGTACGCCTAAAGCTTAAAACAAGTCCCGGACCCTTTTTTTCAGGCGGCTTTCAGCGTTCGGCATAGCCGACAATGTTAATCACCCCTCCGGCGTATGTTGGGCTTAAAAAACTACGCGTTTTGTCGCGGCAAATCGCGGGACAAAACGCTGCAATTTGTCGCGGGAAATCGCGGTACAATACACCGGGTTCAGATGTGAATGCAGCCTTAGTGCTCTGTTGCGTGCCAAGTGCCCATCAGCGAGGTGGACTTTGTTTCATTTGGCAGAATCCAGTCCTAATCAAGCCTGTACCATCCCCACTTACAAGCAGCTGTAGGCCGTCTGTTCTCATTTGCAGGTCCTGCGCTGTAACCTGACTTAGCTGTGCACTTGATCTGCCAAACCCTGCCTGACTTATCCAAGATTGTTAAAAGGAAACTGATTACTATAGCAGTTAACCCCTTGGTTGTAGGGCATCTGAAACTCATGCCTGCAGCTTTGAACTATAACTTGGATGGATCGTTGATCTTCCTTTCATTTACCATACAAGTTTCCTGTCCGTAAACTTGAGGAGGCTAAAATGTTGGACGAAAAAGCAATCCGTATTAACTTCGAGGGACAATGCCGCTTCCTGATGGCTCTGGACACCATCCCCAAGGATGCCACAGGTGGCAGGAGTACTTCTCTTCCTCAGTCTGGTAAGACTCATTCTGTTGAAGGCCAAGAACAATCCTTTTTGTTTTTTTAATGCACTCAAACTCCAAGCCTGGCTCCAAGTTCACAAACTTTCTCTCAAACCCTACCCTACTCTTCAGTATGATGGTACATCCCCACTTTCCAAAGTGGGGAATCCATTAGCCTTTGTGGACACCTGGACAGCTTGCTTTCTAGATGCATGGGTGTGGGAGGTGGTTTCCAAAGGTTGCAATGTAGTGTTTCACTCCCAGTCCCTCTAATCCATCATTTCCATTTGTCATCACACAGATTATCTAATTTTAGTGCAGCTCTGATGGTTGTCTAGAACAGTGCATTATTGCCTCAGTTCCTGTAGTGGTACAGTTTCAGAGGTTCTACTCCAACCTATTCTTAAGCCTATTAAAGGTAATGCACAACATCTTGGATCTCAAGGCCCTAAATATCTTAATTTAGGCCCAAACATTCTATGTGGAATCGACCAGGTATGTCATAACCTTCTACCATCAGACTTTGTCTTCTGTGGACATCAAGGATGCATACCTGCATGGTGCCCATATTTACAGCTCATTAGATTTGGTATGGATCGTTTGCACTTTGAGTTTATGGCCCTACCTTCTGCACCTTGGGTGTCAACCAGTGTGCTGCCCCCTATACTAGTTTTACTGAGCTTTTAGGACACTATCCCATTGTGGGATATATAGATGACTTTCCACTGAGGGAACTGTCAGCTCATATAACACTGACTGCACACTATTTGCAGAGAAATCCTGAACCTTCAGAAATCGGCACTAGAACAGAATCGGTGCTTGGAATATCTGGGTCTAGTCCAAGACACCACTAAAGCCTGAGTTTTTCTTCCCAAGGAGAAACTTTAAACTCTCCACTCCCAGATTATATTTTTCAAAAGATGGAGGCTATTCTGCTGTCATAATATTGGCAGAGGCATATGTGGCCATCTGACCTGGTAAGACTCCTGGGGGACCCTTATTGTTTTGCTCTTCAAGATTATCTGAATCTTCCAGTTTACGATACTGCTTTATACTCACTGGTTTTAATTGCATGGCTGAAGCCCAGGCATCTCTAAATCGCTTATTTTCCTGATGCTTAAAACTAGAAAGTTCCTAGTTAAACAAGGTTTATCAGAGTATGTGATGATCATATATTGCATGATGTTCTCCTTAGGAAATTCTGAATGGGGTGAAACCTTGCATTTTTTACTAAATGGTCTGCATCCTACTCTGCTGTTGCCTTCTCCTTCCACCCTTAGATGATCCCTGAAAATGCATTTCTTCAAGGAAGCCAATCTTTCCACCACTTAAAAATTACTTTCTCCATCAATTTGTCCCTCAATTCTTGCCCCACTTGCCCCTCCCTTTTATATTGTAAGCTCTCACGAGTAGAGTGTAGACTAATCCTCTTGTGTTGAATTGTAACAATACTGTCTTCCTTTACTTTGTAAAGTACTGCCTGATTATATAAACCCTGCATTATAATAATTGATCTGGACCAGCTTTTGGTCCATAGAACCATGAAGGGGCAGACCATTTGAAATCTTGCAAGACCTTTTGTCTAGGGTGCCTCCTGTGTTTTGCCCTGTTTGTTTCTTGGTGACTCTCTGGGGTCTGAATTTGGTTCTCTTTGCTATTTACAAACGTTCCTGAACCTATCTGCAATACTCCTTTAGGCTCTTTCCACATGGTCGAATCGTTGGCGGACCTGAACGATGTCATGTGACATGTCTGCTGACATCCGACCCGATCCGCTAAAATCAGATGTGAGATCCGCTAAAATCGGGTGAGTTCTGATGAAAACGGACATGCTGTCCATTTTCATCAGATCTCTCCTTAGGAGACAGCGGCGTTTGACAAGCCCCTCCCTGCTCAGTGAGCAGAGAGGGACCTGTCATCCGCCAGATCAGTGGAAAGATCTCCTGCTGAGCTGGTGGACTCTTTATCGGCGGAGTCCGCCTCGTCTGAATGAGGGCTTATCCGCTCACCCACAAGGCAGAGTTTCCTGGTGCCATAGTTTGTGAGGCAAGTATCTGAGCTTTGAGGTATTAACCTCTAAAGAATCCTTTCTGGTTTTGCACAAGGACAAGATGAGACCCGGAACTTCTTCCTACCTAAGGTGGTAAGATGGTCTTAATGTAGTTCGGGCTCTGAAAGTTTCTCATAGCCACTGCTTCTTCAGAAAAATCCGACTCTCCATCATTGCTGATGGTCCTTGGTAAGGGTGAATCAGATTCTAATTCCACTATTCGATGGCTGACAGACCATGATTTAAAGTGCTATTATATGGTCAAAATATAAAATCATAAGGGCAAAATATAAAATCATATTTGGCAAAAACAACAATTTGCATTGCTATTACAATGCTTTATAAAAAGTGAATGCTTAAAACTCTAAGCTTTTAGTCTTTCTAAGCACACTACATTAGTTAGGTTAGTGCCTTTTGGGCTCTTTGGCATCTCGGGCTCTCCCGTATCTGCAAGGCAGCCATCTGGTTTTCTTTTCATACATTCTGAAAGCTTTAGTAGGTGGATGTTCAGGCTTCGTCTGATGCCAGCTTTGGGTGTTTTTTTTTTCAGTTGGCTCCTTCAGCTGCAGAGGTAGTTCCTATTTATGTTTTTTTTTTTTTCTTTTTTTTTGATCAACACAAGTAAAAGGTAATTTTCTACTACAGGAGGCAAGTCAGCTTTTTGAAGTTACGGTTGTACTTATTTTTTCCACAGTACACTATTACATCTACTAATTATCGAAACGTGCTATGTTATGTTATGCTCCTCAAGCACAGCGTATAGCAGTTTTGGTTATTTAACCCTATGATGCTATGACTCACCATGATGGAAAATGGGTATAAGTTGTTCATATGTTGCCCCAAACTGGCAGGTTTGCACAGTGTGGTGTGTGTGTTTGTTTTTCCTCCTTATTCAGTATCTCACAAAAGTGAGTACACCCCTCACATTTTTTTTGTAAATATTTGATTACATCTCTTCATGTGACAACACTGCAGAAATCACACATTGCTACAATGTAATGTAGTGATTGTACAGCTTGTATAACAGTGTAAAATGTAGTCTAAACAGACCCCTGACATCTCTTCCTTGAGACCGAGAAAGGGATTGAGGACAGATATTCCCCAGTCCCTTTCTCTGCAGCCTCGGCTGCACTGAAGATAAATGGACAGGAGACAGAGGCTTTTGTTCATTCATAAACTGAAGAATCGTAAACATAGTGATCACTGACTCTGTTCATTCAGAAAAGGAAGGAGCCTGTAAATGACAGATTTTCCCGGCTCTTTCCTCCGCTCCCCATCCTGATATATCAGGAACGGGGGGGGGGCCCGGAGGAGGAGCAGAGGGGGTGACTAGAGGAGGAGCACACGGGGGGGAGGAACTGGAGGAGGAGCACAGAGGGGGACCATCAGTGGTGATAAGTGCGGCAGTGGGGGGAGTTACAATCACTGATTCCCACTGTATCGATTTCAATAAAGCAGCTGAAAGCCATGGGAGGGGCGGAGAAGTGGCTGTCAGCTGCTTTATTGAAATCTATACAGGGAGATCGGTGCTTGTAACTCCCCCCACCGCTGCACTGATCACCCCTGACTTCCCAGGTATCGGATCAAGAATCAGGTAATTTGCAGGAGTAGTACTCCTGCAAATGCTCGATATTGACACTAATACTAGTATCGGTGCAACCCTAATGTTCTTCTTTGTGCTTTTTAAAGAAAGGGTTCTATGCTTTCCATGTTATGAACTTATCCAAAGGTGAGACATCTCTGGTTTAGGGTCTACACACTGTTGAATTGTGGTGTTAAAGTAATATTCAAAAGGATCCTTGGGAACCTCTCTACTATAAACCAGTTAGTGATATTCCTCCACACAGCCATGCTCTTATAGCACACCTCTTCATAGTTTATTAAACAAACTGTCGCTCATGCATGGAAATACCCTGCCTGAATTACGAGGAGGTCAAATCTTGAATTCAGGGGACCCTTATTAATGAAAAATTGTTTGTCTGGCAGATATGGCTCAAATATTCACCAGCTCTCTCAGGATATGTGCTTCTTGCAACTCTAATTCATGGGTGAATTCATATGTTCTCGCTCACATTTTGAGAACTCTTTAAATGGCCTCCATGATTCTTCCATTTCACTTCCCGTTTTTTCCCTCCATCCAATGCTGCTGTGCCTTCTGACTTTTGTCAATTACTATCCTGCCTTCAGCTCTGCTTTGAGAATGACAGTAGCGGGGGCCAGGAGAAAGAAGCAGCTTCTAAATGGAGCTGCCTCAGGTCTAGATCCGGACTGTGGTCTGCCATTTATTGATGCCCAATCTACAGGGTAGTTAATATAAGTGTTAGAAAGGGGTTAGATGCAGTTATTAGATTCATCCAGGAATGCCACTTTTAAAAAAATAGGTTTGCATGTTTTAATATTTTGAAAAGTCAGCAATTTCCATGGTATGTGCTTTAGACTTCCATTCACAAATCCTCTATCAGCAGCTTTTACAGGAGGCAGAGGGGGTAGCCAGTAATCTGAGACTCTGTGAAGAGCAGTCCCTAGCAGTAACATCTGGTATTAATCCCAAAGAACGTACACACCTGGAGTTCTAGGCAAAGGCTTTACTCAATGTCAAGGAACAGCTGTCATCCACCCAGCTCCTCAGTGGGAGAGTCCTCAAGTCCAGCTTCCACAGGTGATTCCCTCTAGCACATATCTTTAGAATTTTTCCGATCCAAGTCCTTTTAGGCCCTTAGCTAAGCACATGCTAAGGCCTAGCAGCAGCTCTTTAAAACACTGCCTCCCAAGAGCAGCAGCCCCAGAGAATGTCATTGCCGAACAGGCCCCCCCAAACATTTATCTTCTCCCGAGCCACCTTTTGGGTGCCCCCTACCAGGGACTGACTGAGATCAGATAAATTATACAAACCTTTAGTGGCTGACTCACCTATTCGATCTAGGGAAGCTTCTTCCAGAGGCAGACAGGAGAAATCAGCCACCAAGCTTAGGAATACCTGGCCAAACCTAGAAAATTGCTGCTCCACTGAGTACAGCAGAGTCAATCATTAAATTTTGCCTGTCTAGGGTAGGGTTCTACATAATATTGTATTACAACCCAATAAGAGGGCCTGATGCCATCAATTGGCATAAACATGACAACTTGGTCCTTCAAACTACTCTTTACCATCTCTGAAATAAGACCTAGGCAAGCAGATTAGGATTTTCCACCTTGGCACACATGCAAAGAGGGGTATTGTAAGGTGCAAGCTTTTGAAAAGGCTAGTCGCCTCCTGTGGTAGCCCAATGGTTTGTACTTGAACAGAGCTAAATATACAGTCAATCAGGCAACATTTTAGAAACTGGGCATTATTTCAGTTTTTGAAACTTTCAATACTGTAATTGATAAACGGCTGTAAATGCATTCGAGGATAGGAATAAAGCTGGTGCTTTCATCATTTGTAAAGGTTGCCGGAGCTGCGGTGGCTCAACGCGATTGGCACTGCGCTGACAAGCCATTCACCTCTGCAGCTAAGGGTTCGGATCCCAGTCCCTGCTACATGTGAATTGAGTTTGGTGGTCTCAGCCCGGCTCCCGGTGGGTGTGCTATGCGAGGTAAGCTTGCGCTTAGTACGCCCACCCCCCTCCCGCAAAAAAAACACCACACTTACACGCACTTGAAATTGGGTTAACATGCACGCACTTTGACCACGCGGTCTCTCTAGAGAGGCGAAGGACTAACGGGGCTGGTTGAGCGGGCTAGATCCTCTCACTCCCTTTATAGAGAGTCCCTCTGCCCCGTTGGGCTTCAAAGCGGAGGGCATGGAGAAAGGTGGCAGATTGCCTCTGGGGGAGGCCTGCCTACTCCCAACTCCTGCAGTCCGGCTCCTCTCTCGAGTACACGCACAAAATACACTTAACATTTTTTGTAAAGGTTGCCTATCACAGGTGGATGCTTTGTTGCGTATGACATCTGTAAGCTGGCAATGGCTATCAGTATTTTCATAGATTACATTTTTGTCCCATCCTGGGAGAGTAGCTCTGTTTTCCTGCTGAAATTTGCACCAACCCGATTGACCTGTATTGCAGGGTAGGTGCAAAATCCACAGATTTTCTGCCTGACCTTGCATTTAGATTATGTTAAAGGTCATTCATAGTCTGTTAAAAACTGAAAAGAAGGCCAAAATGGGGTTCTGCCCATTAATTTAGTACTTGCTGTTTTAACATGTGCTAATGTCTGATATTAACCAAACAAACGTAATACATTGTATGTGCTGGCACTGCACTGAATATTAATAAAGCTAAGTGTTTATAAATGTGCTGTATAAATGTTAGTAAAACATATTGTAGGCATAGCACAAGAGAGCCATCTACTGTTCACACAAGTAATTGCTGCTTTTTTTTCAATACTTTATATGCGGCCACAGGTCTGACGCCGTTCTAAAGGCTGAATCATTTAAAAAAAAAGAAGAAGAAGAAAATTGTACTACAGCAGAACAATTTGCTGTAGGAATTAGAACTATGTAGTTCAAGTGGCCTGCTTGATTAACTATAAACGAATGAATGAATGTATTGTTAAGACAGACATTCTCATTGCATAGTTGAAAAAGATTATAAAGTGGTTCTAAAGACAGAAGGTTTTTTCCCTTAATGCATTCTCTGTGTTAAGATTAAAAAAAAAAAAAAACTTCCCCTTATACTTAACCTGAGCCCGAACTTGATCCATAGGAACATCATTCTCCCTCCTCACATTGAAGATTATTAACAGTGGGAGCCATTGGCTCCTGCTGCTGTGAGGAGTTTATGGACACAGGCAGCGTGGCTCAGGATCAAGCCCACAGGTGTGTCACAATAAGAAGCTGTTTCCTATGGTGGCACACTGCAAAGATGATGAGCCAGGAATGCGGTGGGGGACCCCAGACGAGAAGGATTGGGGCTGCTCTGTGCAAAACTATTACATAAAGCAGGTGAGCACAGTGGGGAATAAGTTTGCCCACTTACAAAAAAATTGGGGTCTATAATTGCTTTCATAGGTGTATTTTAAATGATGGAGACTGATTATCAAGCAAAAATTCTGAAAAAACACATGACACAAATGCTATAAATTGTGTTGCAGTTCGGTGAGTAAAATAAGTATTTGATCCCCTACCAACCAACAATAATCATAGCTCCCACAGACATTTGGTGCTCCTAGCGACACCGCGTTATGTGTATAAAAGACACCTGTCTTCAGAATCTTTCTTCCATTCAAACCTCGCGCTCATGGCAAGAGCGGTCAAAGGATGTCAGGGACAAAATTGTAGACCTGCACAAGGCTGGAATGGGGCTACAAGACAATCGGCAAGAAGCTTGGTCAGAATGAAACAACTGTTGGAGTGATTTATTAGCAAATGGAAGAAATACAAAACCATCAATCACCTTCGGTCTGGAGCTCCATGTAATATTTTGCCTTGTGGGGTAAGGGTGATCATGAGAGAAGTGAGGCATCAGCCCAGAACTACACAGGGGGGAGCTTTTAAATGATCTCAAGGCAGTTGGGACAGTCGGTCACCAAACAAACCATTGGTAACACAATACGTTGCCATGGGTTAAAATCCTGCAGCGCCCTGCCAGCGCTGAATGTCCGGCCCGTCAGTGACATTTTCGCTGCTGTCCTCAGAGCGTCTGGGATCACAGAGCTGGATGGGGGCGGGAACTGCTGGAGTTAACTTTTTACATTAAACAGGAGGTAATTGGTTGCAGTTCCTAGCAACTAATGACCAGTCTGTTAAGTTCCAGCCCTGTGATAACGACCTCCGCTTTACACCTATGTAAGGTAGGAGAGTTCTACCTACACAGTGTGTGTTTGTGGGGGGGGATGCAGGTGACAGGACACTATAGTGGGGGGGGTACAGAGGACACTACGGTAAATGGGTGTGGGGGACACAGGAAATGTGCTGTGGAGGGAGGGGGCAAAGTGATGTAAAGGGGGACAAAGGATACTGCTATAGGGGGTACATAGGATACTGCAATGGGGGGCCTCATCACCCCTGGGGACAGGGACCCCATTTTCCCTAGGGATGTGGACCCCATTTTCCCTAGGGACAGGAACCCTATCTCCAGATCATGCTATCTGGCAGGGCTGGCGTCAGCTACCCTTGGGTGCCAGGGGGGGGCAGTAAAATCTGAATCCCCAGACACATGCGCAGGGTGAACTGGCTTTGTATTAGTGAAGCACCTTAAAGTAAGGTAAACCTGTACTGTTAATATTACTATGTTAGAATTAATATTATCTTCATTCATTAGCAGGTGAATGCGGCCCTCCATGCATTCACATTGAATCCGGCCCTTAAAACAGAAGTATTTTTTATTTTTTTTTGCATATTCATACTTACCTAGGTGGATGCAGCATCAAACCGATGTTACATCTGTCCCCATCATCTCTGCACTGAGAACCGCTCTCCACTGAAAACGGGTCACAGGAGTGCAAAACAAATTGCACTCCTGTGGCCCTTAGAAGTACAGCCTAAAAAGCTAGGGGTGGATTTCTTCTTTAAGTGGAAGAAGGTTGCTGACCCCTGTATGAAGTCATGTTTTGCTTGGGGATCAAATACTTATTTTGCTTACTGAACTGCAACTCAATTTATAACATTTGTATCATGTGTTTTTTTCTGGATTTTTGGTTGATAATACTGTCTCTATCATTTAGAATACACCAATGATAAAAAATGAAAGACCCTGCATTTCTTTGTAAGTGGGCAAACTTACAAAATCTGCAGAGTGTCAAATAATAATAACATGTTTATTATAAAAAAAAACACTTTACAAGTTAAATTCAAGTGTCTATTAGCAAAAAATTGTATTAATTTGGTTACGGTTGTTAAATGGAGTTTTGTAATTTAATGATTCAGCTCAGAAAGATAACTATACAAGAGGCTTCATGGTTAAAGTGATACTAAAGTCTTGTTTACTTACCTGCTCTGTGCAGTGGTTTTGCATATAGCAGCCCATAACCTCTTTTCCCTCTTTGGTATTCCTGGCCACTCCCTCCTGAGTGACCCCCACAACAAGCAGCTTGCTATGGGGGCACCCAAGCTGAGCCACAGCTTCCTGTGAACATCTCTTGCCACACTTTGCTAGTTTATTTGGGGGTCCCTCTGAGCCCTGTTAAAGTGATCAGTTCACTTTACTGGAAAGTCAGTCATCAAAAATTAAATACTGGGATCATGGGTGTAGCTGATCCTGGCAAAACTGCTTGGCTTCAAAGGGATAGGTATAGATATACAGTGCTGTGAAAAAGTATTTGCCCCTTCCGCTGTTTATTTTTTTGCATGTTTCTGTGGGGTCAGTGCTTGACCTCACAAATGCGTTTTTGAAAGAATGGTCAAACATTGCCATAGACACACTCCTAAACCTTACGCAAACGAAAAAATGTTTTTAAAATTATACGCGGGAATGACGGCCATACTTAACATTGCGTACGCCACCAAATAGCAGCTTTAACTCTTCGCTAAAAAAAGCTGACTAGAGACGACGTAAAAGAATGCGACGGGCGCTCGTACATCGTCGGGAATAGCTAATTTGCATACTCGACGCGGAAAACGATGGGAACGCCACCCAGCGGACGCCGAAGAATTGCATCTAAGATTCGAAGACGTACGCCTGTCGGATCTAACCCAGATGCCGTTGTATCTTGTTTTGAGGATTCAAAACAAAGATACGACGCAGGAAATTTGAAAGTACGCCGGCTTATCAGTAGATACGCCGGCGTACTCTCTTTGTGGATCTGCCCCCTAATCTTTACAGGAATGAGTTAACAGTGGACAGTGTAGTCTTCAACCAATCCGCTTAGAAAAGGGATGGGGCGGAGGAGGTTGGAGCTGGGCTACAGGTTAGTGTGTTTCTATTGATGTACTCAGTCCAGGGAGACACACAACTCTAGTTCCTGCATGCAAGGGTGGCTCCACAAGACTTCTACGATTAAGCCATGTATGGATGAAACAGATCAGAGGTGTTTAATGGGCTGGGATTTAAGCTGAAGACAGTTTTTTTTTTTCCCGCCTTACACTGGAGTTGAATACAGTGTGCTGTGATAGCTGCATGTTATGGTTTCATAGGACACTGCAAAAAAAGGAGCCCCCCTAATTCTGGAAATCTGGGGAAGTGGTCTTGGCACCAGCTTACAGTATAAAGGTTTTTTTTTTTTTTTCATTTTGTATAGAGTGGAGAGGGCTTAGAACACCTGTCCGTTTTTATTGCTGTCTGTGCCCCCATTGGGGAAAGTCATCTTCCCTATTTGTCCTCTTTACCGTTATCAAAAGTGAAATCCCAAATTTTGGGTTGCCATCAGACTAGTAATAGACGAAAAACTTTCCAATGGGCACACTAGTTCTGATGATCCTGGTGTCATGCTGGGATTCTCTCACTTTGGAGGGATTTCCTCCCACTTGCTAATTTGACTATGGAGCAGGAAGTGAAGGGTCATTCCCCCTATGGGACATGGCAAAAAAGACAGGGGGTCAAAAATCTCTCCATTACTCTAGCCAAAAAGAGGGGAAAAAATGTTGCCTTTAAGTTACATCTAGCTGCAACATAGGCAAAGTATTACCACCCCAATTAAAAAAAAAACTTTGGATACAGTGTAAAAGCTACATAAAAACAGTGCACAATTTGCAAATCTCATAAACCCATATAGAAAATAAAAAAACATTAAAATGTTTTAACTGAGTGTAATGTACAATTTAATGGGAAAAATAAGGTAATTTTGAAATTGACAAAGGCAACAAAAAATGTGTATGTAGTAAAAGGAAGAGCTGGAAGAATATTTTTGCACCATAATTAGGTTAATTGGCAACAGGACAGTGACATGATTGGGTATAAAAAGAACATCTTGGAGAGTCAGTGTCTCAGAAGTAAAAATGAGCAGAGGTTCGCCAATCTGTAAAAAGCTGCATCTAAAACATTTTGAACAATTTCAGAATAATATTCCTCAATGTAAAATTGCAAAACCTATTTAATATATTATCTACAGTACCTAATATCAAAAGATTCAGATAATCTGGAGAAATCTCTGTGGCACAATCTTCAGGCCTGCAAACAGCACTGCATTAAAAACATGATTCTGTGATGAACATCACTGCATGGGCTCACGAATACCTTAACAAGTCATTGTCGGCAAACAATGTTCTCTGTGCTATCCAAAAATTAAACTTTAAATTTTTGACCACAACTAGGTCCTCAGGACTAAAAGAAGGGACCTTCCAGGTCGTTATCAGCAGTCAGTTTAAAAATCTGCACCTCTGATGGTATGGAGGTGCATTAGTGCATATGGGTTGAGCAGACAGATGACACCTTTTTCAGGGAAGGCCTTGCATACTTCAGAAGGAAAATGTTAAGTCGCATACTGCATCTACAGCATGGCTTTCGTAGTAGAAGAATGTGGGTAATCATGTGTGGACTTGAAGCGCTGCTCGAAGCTGGAGGATAACAGGTGTACCTAGTGTATTCAGAAAGCAGGAGAAGGTGTTAGACACAAATTCAGACGTGTGGACATATGTGGGGTGGGACGCTGCACAAAACCGACCCAGTGCTTCAGATGTGGCTATGGCCGTGTATGGCCTTAGCCAGCGGTGCTCTTTCCACGCTCCCTGTCATGTTTTTCCCCCGGTGGGTGGGGCAAACATGTCAGGGGGCATGGCCAGAGCAGCACAGGCTGAGGCAATACACAGTCAGTCATATTTACATCTGAAGCACTGGGTCGGATTTGAGCGGCATCATACCCCACAGAAGAGTCTGGTTGCTTTACTGGCCTGCAGTCAAGACCTTTTACCAATTGAAAATATTTGGTGCATCTTGAAACTAAAAATACAACAAAAACAACCCAGGACTGTTGAGCAGTGAGAATCCTATATCGGGCAAGAATGGGACAGCATTCCTCTCCCAAAACTCCTGCAACTGGTCTCCTTAGTTTCCAGATGTTTACAAACTGTTAAAATAAAAGGGGTTGCTACATTGTGGTAAACATGGCCCTGTCACAACTTTTTCACCTTTTTTGAGACATGGTGCTGCCATAAGGTTCAGAATTACTAGTTTATTCCTAATTTGGTAAATTTTCTCAGTTTAAACATTTGATATGTTTTCAATTTTTTTTTTTTTTTTTTTTTTTTTTTTTGTGAACAAATATGGTTTGAGATTTTGCAAACCATTGCATTCTGTTTTTATGTAGATTTCACACAGCATTCCAACTTTTATGAAATCGGGGTTGTAAAAGATTAAAGAAAAGTAAAGACTCTGCATGCTTAGTGATTTTTATAGGGTTAGAGTGCTACTCGCTCTGTTGTAATGAAATCAGACTGCAACGTTTACTTTGTCAATGAACAGAAGATGTTTGATATGTAAAAAAAAATACCGGTTTATGCTGCCAGAATTCCAGTTATCTTGAAAGTTCCTGTGACCTCTGCAGTGTTATCTGAAGCACCGTTCATTAGGGCTGCCCATTTCTTCTGTGAGCTACAGAACAATCCCTGTGTTATGGAGAGGAGGTGTTCTATAGTCCTTACACAGTGCACCCTCATGTCCTAGGGCAAACCATAATCCTAAAGTCTGACCACTGCAAGCACCCCCTGACAGTGTAATATGGTTTGCCCAAATCCCTGTAGCTTAACCCATTGCTGATTGATTGATTGATTTAATAAATTTATAATGCGCCAAATACTGACCCGTCAGGGCAGTGTCTAAGCTGGAAAACTTGGGTTGTGGCAAGTGGAAGATAACTCAAATCTACAGGCATGATCAACATGTTATAAAACTGTTAGGCCCCTTTCAGACATGCGGGCCGTATGTCTGCTTTTTCACCCATCCGTGTACGGATAAAAAAGGGACATGCATGTATCCCTATGGAATAGAGCATCCGCTGACACCCGATATCATCCGTCCCCGCTATGGTCCGATTCTACAGACGGGGGGAAATCCTTTTCCTCCATCCGTCTGCAGAGTGGATCGGTGAACATGGACAAACGGTCCGTGTTCATCTAATTCCCCCATAGGGGAGAGCGGAGATCTGACAGAGCGGCCCCTGCACAGTGTGCAGGGACCGCCCTGTCATCTGCCGGCTTAGCGGGGATCAACGGAGCGATCCCCGCTGAGCAAGCGGATGTTCACAGGGCGGATCATCACTCGTGTGAAAGGACCCTTAGAGGGGCTTGGGGGGGGGGGGGGGGGAAAACGGCTATGTTAATGCTAATGACAGACTAAATATGCAATTTTTTATTTATTTTTTGCCTTTAATTCCACTTTAATATATGTAGAGTAATACTACTTTGTATAATTTATTCCATTGTCCCAGCAACCTGGTCACAAAGGGCACTCTTGAGAATATGGTATTTTTTAACACTGAAAAGGTTATATCTGTATATCTAAATGTGTTTTATTTGCTTTACAGATTTCCAGGACCCTTATGCTGTTGTTGTACTTCTAGAACAAGATTTAGTAGTTATAGATCTTGCACAAAATGGGTAAGATTTTGTTATTCACAATCGCATACCTATGTATACTTTGTGATAGAAAATGCTAAAAAAAAAAATTACACAGTGCTTTTTAAATTAAAAAATTAATATCTCACATAGGATTTTGGAGGTCTGAATACAGTACTTACTAGCATCTCTGGTGGACTCCGATAGATAAAAATTCTATGCCAGTGATTGTGGCTCTGCCTGTCTGAGTATCACTTTTATGCTGCAGCAAAGAGACTCGCTCCTCCTTCCTCTATTGTTAAATTACTATTCTGCGAGAAAGGGTGCACCCACTGAAAGGACCATGGCTGCCTGGTGGGCCTTGAAAATTCATGTTTAAATGTCTAGGCACCAGAGACCAAAAGAGCTAAAAAGCTGGTGAATCAATTCACCAGGAACTGTCAAAAACAAATATAAGTATAGGATGAAGTGAACCCTCACTGCATATTGATCCTTCCTATTGGTCAGTGAATTCACCCATCACCAAAGGACCAATGGGAAGGAACCGGGCCAAACTCTACTTTTACAGGAAAAGTTCATATCCGCATATAAATTCAGCTGCCTGTAACTTTGGAGCTATTTGTATATTTTTAGGCACTCAGTTTGAATTGCCCAGATTTGTGATTGGAATATGTATGTGTATTTAAAAGCCACTTTTTTTTTTTAACTACAGATATCCTATATTTGAAAACCCTTATCCACTGAGCATACATGAGTCACCTGTAACGTGCTGTGAGTACTTTGCAGACTGCCCCTCAGACCTTATCCCTGCACTTTATTTTGTTGGGGCCCGGCAAAAACGACAGGGTTACAGTAAAAAGGTATGCAAACAATTTGGCAATTTGTTCAACTTCTATTATGTTCACACACAATGACTGGTAGATTTTATGAGTTGTTTTCTTATTACAGGAATGGCCTATCAATGGTGGTAACTGGGGCGTTGGCACACAGAGTTATCCGGAGATAATTATTACAGGGTATGTTGCAAACAGTGATATTATTCCTGACTATCCCATTTACCTTGGTTTTGTCCAGTCAATGTTTTTGTCTGGCATTGTGCAATCGGAAGCAATAAGTATTGCAATAGAAAAAAAGCCTTTGTACAAACAAAAGTTTAAAATATTTGGGGTTTTTTTCGTTCCTTGGAGGACGCACCTCTGTCATGAATCATCACCTACTGTGTATAGGGTATCTGCAGGAGTAAGACTCTATAGGTACATCTAAAAACAAGACATTCCAGGGGGAAGCCCCTGCTTAAGCCATCTTCTCTGCCCCCTTCCCTCCACACTGGAGCAACTCTGTTATTTGCATAGCTTCTAGGAGTTGGGATGTACAATTTTCCTCCTGGAAATATTGGTTTATTTTGGTTTTATGTCAGGCAAGTCACTGGCTGGTTAACAGGCTAGATAATATAGACCCTGGGAGTCTTTCTAGTGTCAGTCAGAGTGCATATATTTCTTGCTGTGTGCAGGTTTGAATAGACCATTTTTTTTTGGACAGCCTGTGGGTTTTTTTTTTTACTAGGAGGGAACATATGACTGGTCAACTAAATGGCCTGTCACAGTGTCCAATTACAGGCCAACAGCAACTTTGCTTCAGCTGGAGGTTTCCTGCCATTGTATCACATAATATCTATCAACGAATATCTTCATAGTAATTCTTCATAGGTAATAAGGGCACTTTCCAATCTCGTCTAGCCCCCACTTTTCTTTGACTCCACCCCTCCCCCAGCAAAATAATTATCAAAGGATCTGTGGGAAAAGGTAGTTGAACTGTATAAAACAGGAAAGGGATATACAAATATATCAACTGAATTTAGAATGCCAATCGGCAGTGTTCAAACTCTAATCAAGAAATGGAAAATGAGGGGTTCTCCTGAAAGCAAACCACGGTCAGGTAGACAAACTAAAATTTCAGCCACAACTGCCAGAAACATTTTTGGGATGCAAAGAAAAATCCACAAATAACATTGGCTGAAATACAGGACTCTCTAAAAACATGTGGTGTGGCTGTTTTTAAAATGCACAATAAGGAGGCACGTGAAGAAAGATGGGCTGCATGGTCAAGTCGCCAGAAGAAAGCGATTACTATGTAAATGCCACAAAGTATCCCGCTTACAATACGCCAAACGGCACAGAGACAAGCCTCAAACCTTCTGAGAAAAAGTCATTTGGAGTGATGAGACCAAAATTTAGCTTTTTAGCCATAACCATGAATGCTACATTTGGAGAGGAGTCAACAAGGCCTATGATGAAAGGATCAGAGGTGAATCGCTGATGTTTTGGGGATGTGCGAGCTACAAAGGCACAGCATGACAATGATCCAAAACACAAGGCCAAGTCGACCTATCATTGGCTACAGCAGAATAAAGTGAAGGCTCTGGAGTGGCCATCTCAGTCTCCTGACCTCAATATCATTGAGCCACTCTGGGGAGATCTTAAAGGAGCAGTTCATGCACCACAGCCCAATAATTTACTGGAACTGGGGGCCCTTTCCCAAGAGTAATGGGCAGCTTTACCATCTGAAAGGATGAAGAGCCTCAAAAAGACCTCAAGCTGTCATTGATGTTAAAGGGGGCAGTATGTAAACTTTTGATCAAGGTCATTTGGGTAGTTTCTGTTGTGATTATAATATAAAAAGAGTAAACACAGTTGATTGATAATAAGTGGCTTAACCTAAGCACTGACCATGAGTGAAAGAAAAGGTTTTGTGTCATCATTTATATTCTCTGACAAATGGGCAAGAAATTCTTTCAGGGTATGTAAACTTATGAGCACAAGTGTGTGTGTGTGTGTGTTTGTGTGTGTGTGTATAGGTATTTGTGTGTGTGTGTGTGTGTGTATGTATGTATGTGTGTGTGTGTGTGTGTGTGTGTGTATATATATATATATATATATATATATATATATATATATATATATATATATATATATATATATAAAATGTGTGTGTGTATGTATGTGTGTGTATATATATAAAAAAATAATTTTTATGTATGCACTCACATATAAGAACAAGATTACAGTCTTGTCAAAACACCAAGCTGCCACCTCCCTTCAGGTTTCAGTTCAGTACACACTAGAGCTGCACGATTAATCGTTAAAAAATCTCAATCTTGATTCAACACCCTCACAATCTTAATCCGGAATTTCCACAATTCAGTGCAGAGCTGTTCTCTGCTCACAGTTGGCAGCTGTCAAAAAAAGGCAGCCTGCCAAGTTTATCACAACATTGCCCAGCGCTGGGATAAGAGGAACAATATGTCTTGGTTCTTTTAGATCAAATGAATGAACTTAGGTCTGTAAATGAGGTCAGTTTAACCACATGGACTAAGGCTCCATTCACATCTGTGTTCCAAATCACAGGCAGAATCACCGCGATTCTGCCCACAATTTGAAATAGCAGCAAATTGTGGGACGCCGGTGCGTTCCCTGTCACTTTCAATAGCACCCTAAACACGGCTCTTTTTTGCCGCGATTTGTTGGGCGACAATCACGGTTAAGTTGCGCAAACAGAATTGTGGGATGCCTATTGCCCAAAAGAAGTACAACAGCTTCTTTTGGGTGACAGGCGTCCCGTGATTCTGTTTGCTCAATTTTACCACGATTGTCGTCCGATACGCCAAGATGTGAACGGAGCCTAAACCTTTTTCTGACATTTGTTGCTTACAAGTTAAAATCAGTAATTTTTGGAACCCCCAAACATATTATTTATATACATACATTTATATACACACACACACACACACACACACACAGCCCTCAAAATTGCCACTCGCCTACTAGCATTTGGCGAGTGGATTTAAGCTGGGGGCGAGTGATGACAGGGCAGCATGACCAATCTCCCTCCAATCTGTGCCTACACTGAGTCCTGATGAGATTGGCGGCCGAAGAGGAAAGGTGCATGCTCGGGAAAAGTAGTCTGGTGAGCCGCGCACAGGCAGAGCAGTACACAGGTGCTCTACTTACAATTCTCATTAAGCCATGGGACCTGATAGTATGACCTCTCTGAGCCTGCCCCCCTCCCCCGGGCCCCGAACAATGTAGCTGGAGAGCAGAAAGTAATGAGTGAGGTGGAGGATTGCACACATTACCACTCCGGTGCAGCGCTCACTGAAAGTTGCCCTGACATGAGAGCGGCAGCCTTCTAGTTTGTGCAGTTTTCTTCTCCTTGTGCTCTATGTAAGTGTCCAACAGTTTAGCCTGAGCACTGTGAACAGACTCTCAATGTGTGCTGTGCGCTGGCAGTGTGCGCTGTGCTATGGTGTCAATGGCTGTGCAGTTGTGTGGATCTCAGCGCTGGATTGTACTCCCTCCCGCTGTGCTGCAGCTCCTCTCCTCTCTGCCAGCCTGAATAAAAGGGGGAAGTGGGGACATGCAAGCATGGAGCTGCACACACAGGCTCCTGATGATGAAATGAATGGGAGAGAGAGGATGGATGGGAATTGCAGAGGAGACAGCAAGAGAATGGGGAAGAGACCCAGTTCTAGTGCCCTGTCCCTCTGGTCTGCCCCCAGTGCCCTGTCCCTCTGGTCTGCCCCCAGTGCCCTGTCCCATTTTGTTAAAGTTGTTGTTGGTAATATTTAATTTTGTAACTTGATTCTGCATAAAACATTGTCATTCCATGAGATAATCTACGAGGGCGTGTTTACGGGTGCAATTAGGCGCAGGGCAGTGTATGAATTAGGTGGGGCAACTGGTGGCAAGTAACTCTTGAGGCCTGGCTAGTAGCTCAGGAATTTTGAGCCCATATATATATATATATATATATATATATATATATATATATTAGCAAACACCCTCGATAATCAAATGGCAGTTGTTGTAATATTTTATGGCACACTTGTATTGGCGCAGTAATCTTTCAAAAGCAATTTTTTGAGAAGTATATGTTATATGCTAAATTAGCCTTGAAAAAGTCAAAAGTGGTTATCAACTCTAACCATTGTAAACAACTGAATGTGTATAGATAGAGGGACCCGTCCTAAATCTTGATTTTTACATTTTGTATTTACTTTTATGAAAAATGTATTAAGTTTGTTTCATTTTAGAACAGTGTTTTTGTGCCAATTTTTGAATGTACCTGTAAAGTGTAAGTTCATCTTTACAGAAAATCTGTGAGGTGAAATTGCACTGGATCCCCTCCCCATCCCGCTGTACATCATATAGCTGCTTTATCGTTCTCCGGGGGATCTGTAATCCCCACAACTTTTTCTCCTCTTCTCCAGCGCTGACAGGACGGGCTACTCATGTTCTGATTGGTTGGTGCCGCCCATGTGACAGTGTCGACCAATCAGAATGCCTCCTATCTGTACCTTTTAGGAGAGAAAGCTGCAGGGGATTTCTGATCCCCGGACCAGTAAAGCGGCTTTAGGATGTGTCCGTGCAGGAGATTGCCAGCTTCAGGCACTCGTGTCTACCAAAACAGTGAAAATAAAAAAGAGGAAAAAACTTTGCACTAAACCCACTCACAAGTGAAAAAAATATATTAATATATGTCCTCTTAAATAGAGGAAAAAGATGTAAAAAATATGAGTGAAAAAGTGAATGTAAATAAACAAGGGGGATGCTGCTGCCTATTAAAAGCTCAAATACTTAAACTTCAAGGACATACATACAAAAAGAAATAAGCGCGCAACCCCAATCTTTAAAAATTGTGCAATCACAACGGAGTGAATAACAATGTATCAAACCATAAATTAATTTAAAAAACGGGTGTGTTAAAAATACCCTAGACCAGGTGAACAAAAATATTAAACTCAAACGAATAAACAATATATATGGATAATTGAAACATCAAAGTCCTCAAATATATATATATCAAAATCTTGACCACCAGATATTTTCAAGAAAAAGTTCAGTAATCGCTGCAGACTTTAACCCAACATCTTGAAGAAACTTGCATCCTTCTATTCAATTGAAGAAATAAAAATACTGACTCTTACCAAATCGTTGGACCCCGGTTTTAAGGAGGTCAGATGAGCTTGTGCATCAGCCTGCCGGCCCCAGTGTACAATCACTTATCTTAGGGAGGGGTGCTTCTATCTTGCAAGAAGGAAGAGAAAAGACTTCAGCTGTCTTTCCTGGCCGTATGACACAGAGAGGAAGCAGTCAGATATTAGTTTTCAACTTGGAAGATGCGGGATAATGGACTCTGAACGTGTAGACACAGTGGAAATGGAAGGAGAAAAAGAGATCCTCATAGTGTATTACTGGTCCGGGGATTTACTTATCTTGGTGAGGGGTGCTTCTATCTTGCAAGAAGGAAGAGAAAAGACTTCAGCTGTCTTTCCAGGCCGTATGACACAGAGAGGAAGCAGTCAGATTTCAGTTTTCAACTTGCGGGATAATGGACTCTGAACTTGTAGACTCAGTGGAAATGGAAGGAGAAAAGAGATCCTAATATTATTTTTATTAAATTCTTTGGATATACTACCACTTTAAATTGCACTGAAAGTGCACTTGGGAGTGCAGTCGCTGTAGATCCAAGGGGAACATGCAAGGAAAATAAAAAAACATTTTAGTTTGCACATGATTGGATAATAAAATCAGCAGAGCTTTTCCTCATTTCAGATCTAACCCTCAGATTTATAGTGACTGCACTTCGAAGTGCAATTTCAAGTGCACTTTGCAGTTGTAGTGCACAGTGGATTTGCCTTTCGTAAATAGCCCCCAGTGTGTCAATTTTAACTTGACGTGACAAGTTTCACAGGCGGCATCACCTGTTAAAACAGTTGAGCTCAATGTGACAGTGCCACAGGCTTTGCTTGCGATTGTTACACAGTACTTTGATGCAAAATTCCAAATCGGTTAGAAAAAAAAATTCAAGAGGCAGCCATATTGTCTCCTGCACTAACAGTGGGAGGGTCTTAAGGGGGCAATAAATACGGGCAGTGTTATACATGCAGGGTTCAAGAGTGTGGCACGTGCAGTGCTCTGACATGCGCTGCGTGCAGAGTGCAGGCCTCACTGGTCACTTTTGGAACCAAAATGACACTCTTATACCCCAAATGTCCCCCCTCCCCCAGTACAGTGCTCTTCTACCAACCTCAAATTCCCCCCTTTGACCGTACCAGATGGATGAATGCAGCTGCAGAAGAGCAGAATACCACAGAACCACTGGTTATCTCAGGGGCGCACAGAGCTATTGCCACCAGACAAGCATCGGGTTCCTATCAATGCAGGGATACAGAGAAAAAGGATAGTTGAGAGAAATTGGGACTGCCTGAACTAAACAAGCAATATCCACAAATACGACCACCTGCTCACGCCATGGCCAGCAACAGCTGCTCTATTTAAATATAATCACAACTTTCTCCAGTCTCTTTTGGCAGAGGTGCCAGTACCTGAAAAAAGCTCTGCCTGGATAAGTGGATGCTGCATCAAGCTGTCAAGGGGTTCTTACACTTGCACAACCGAACACTAACCCGCTTGAAGAAAAAAGTAAAAAATTTTACGAAAAATTTACAGAAAACTGTAAAAATCGTATTTTTCCAAACTAGCTGTGAATTTACAGACGATTGACAATCAAGTTTCCTACATATACAAAAAATACAAGATGCATTCCAGAACTTTACTACAAACTTTATTCAACTACAGGATCATGGATCCCCCACTATTGTCCTATAGATCTTCTTCTCTACTGAAATGAAAAGACTGAGTTACTTATTCTTAGTTTAATCCAATTCTGCCTTTAAACAGATGATTAATATTTGATTATTTTCGTTCAGAATGTTTTCTGCTAATCAAAAGTACTTGTGTTTATGTGTGTGTTTTTTTTTTTTCTATTCTAGCCATGCAGATGGATCGATCAAATTTTGGGATGCTTCAGCAAGTATGTTATTTCTATATTTGATTTGTTAACTAACAGTACCTGTGTACCAATGCAGTTCATTAAAACATGCAGTACACTTGTGAAAATACACAGCAGACATTGTCCAGTTTGTATATATTCATCTTTTTAGAACACTTTGTTGCGAAAAACTATAACCATCCTAATAGAAATGTTATTAATACATGTTAAAGTGTATCAATAGCAAATCCTTTATTCTTGGCAATGAAACTTCAAGACGTAGTGGTAGAGGAGTGTTGAATGCAGGTTTTCACAGGTTATCAAAATGTAACAAACATGTTATACTTGCCTACTCGATACCGCTGTAGCTGCTTGTACTACGATGTTGTTTATCCTTAACCACCTCAATACCGGGTCAATTCTGACACTTCTCACATACATGTAAAAATCTACTTTTTTTTTTTTGCTAGAAAATTACTTAGAACCACCAAACATATTTTATATATATATATATATATATATATATATATATATATATATATATATATATATATATATATATATATATACATATACATTTTTTTTAGAAAAGGCCATAGTGAGGGGGGGGGGGGGGGGCATTTTTTTTTATCGCTTTTATTGCTGTCAAAAGGAATTTAAACATCAGCAATAGCAATGACCGATACTATTTTTGGAGAGCCCCCGATCTCATTTGGCCTTTAATGTAGCCGATCAGACAAGCAAAATAGTCATCGCTTCCTGAAGTTACGCAGTGGGAGGAACAGCTTCAGTGGCTCTCACTCTAAGGCTGGAGCCGGCCACATCGTTACTGGACTTCCCTGATCGCTCTGGAGAGAGCTGTAGCGGGAGGGGGGTGGGATCACCTTCCCCCACCTTCCCCCACCTGTAAACGTATTCCAGTGGCTGCCTAGCCCCTGGAGTACTTTTACATTGAAAGAGAATCACTGGGGCTAAAAAAACTTACACCGTAAACATGGTTGCAGCCTCAACCATGATCCCGGTATAACTGCTTCCCTACCGTGATGTGTGGATATATACTGTGGCCGGTAGGGAAGTGGTTAAAGTTTTACTATACCCACAACAGTAAAATCAGTCTATATATGCAGCGAAGCATGCTTGTTATACTCTCTGTGGAACCTAAGGGGTTAAAACTGTGCATTGTGTAAAAATGCTGCTTGGTCCTGTCTGATCCTCCCCTTCTTCCACAGTCCCCGAACCATTTCCTAATAGTACAGAGCTAGAGTTTTTTTTTTTCTGAGTGTGTATGTGATCAGCATAGGGCCGATCTATACTCTCCAGACAGAGCGTCAGGAGTCATGCAGCCTCATAGGACAGTCAAAGGAGAATGAAAAATCCACCTACAAGCTTTAACCAGTGCTCAGCCCGACACTGATATAAGTCACAAGACTGCTATAATATGCTGATGAGAAAAGATATTTAGCTGTTTATATTTACTAAAATAATTCCATGTTGTGTGTTCTGTGGGAGATATAGTTAATGCAGGATCCTGGGTTTATTTGCACTTTAAGGCCTTGTTTACACTGATGCGATTTGACAGTTCAAAATCACATGAAAGGCTACATCCTATTTTCCTTCAAATTGTTGCGACTCGGAAAATGGTTCCTTCACTACTTTTCTGCGATTTAATTGCAACGTGCATTCACTTCTGTTGAATGAAGTCACAAGCTGTAATGAAATCGCTGATGCAAAACACACTGATCTGCAGCTTTGAAAAGGTGCTGAAGTAGCGCCATTTCAAAGTCACACTGGTGTGGTCACAACAGAGAAGCTAAAGATGTGTTCTGGTCAGGTTCTAACCACTTACAAGAACCTGCTGGTTACTTAGTTTAGAAAGCTAGCAGGCTGCCATAGAAAATAAGATAAGAAAAAACAAGATTTGGGGTGTCTGTAAACTTTGAAGAAAAGTTTCTGCAGACTATAGCTACAAAGGTCAATAAGGGTTTGTAATGAAGGGAGGGTACTGCTTGTTGAGAATATATAAATACCATGGGCACAGGTGCACTTTAATTCCTTGATGACGACAAATATTTGGCCCCACTGCACTAGGCTTTTTGGCGTGGTGCTGCATATTTGCGTACCTTCCTTTGCGGTCGTCAGCAGCAGGGGAGTTTATTTTGTTCTTTGGTAGGTTATGGTAGTAACAAGAAATATACAACAAAATAAAAAAAGATGGGATATTTTATTATTCACCTGGATATACAAAGTAAAAAGAAAAACAGGAAAAAGCGCCTCTGAGTCATCTGGTTTAATTATTAGTGTAGATATCCGACACTTACATTTAACATTGCAGGAACAAGGGTGTAAGTGAAGATATTTTGAGTGGAGCCAGGTCGTGCCTCAATCCGGTGAAAAAAGCTCAGATCAGCTGGCTGGGAGAGCCGAATCTTGTGGCTGTGTAGGAGCGGTGCACAGGCACGGTGCTTGTTCTGAAGGATAGTGACGTCAGCGGGACGGTGGCTGACACGGGTCAAAGTGTACTACCTTGACCCGTGTCAGCCACCGTCCCGCTGACGTCACTATCCTTCAGAACAAGCGCTGTGCCTGTGCACTGCTCCTACACAGCCACAAGATTTGGCTCTCCCAGCCAGCTGATCTGAGCTTTTTTCACCGGATTGAGGCACGACCTGGCTCCACTCAAAATATCTTCACTTACACCCTTGTTCCTGCAATGTTAAATGTAAGTGTTGGATATCTACACTAATAATTTTAATTAAACCAGATGACTCAGAGGCGCTTTTTCCTGTTTTTCTTTTTACATGTATGCCTGAGTTGACTTCACTCTTGGAGAGCAGCCCTTGGTTATCTGATGAAATTTGCCCAGGGAATACAGTTTTATCGCATGGACTGATTGTATTCATATTTATGGACTTTAATATTTATTCTCTGAATTGCTGCTGTCACTATATCCTGGATTTTAACCCTTATTGCTGATTGTCTTCATTAGATCGATTAGATGTTATCCTGTGATTTTTTTGGATATACAAAGTAGTTGTGATGATGTACAGGTTTACTAACACATGTCAAAGTTGCAATATTGTGCTTGGGCATTAGGATTTGTTTTACCCTTCGGTGTGAAGGGGTTAAAGGATATAACCACAATTGGTAGAAAACAAGTGTAATTTCCATACACTAGGGGAGAAATGATCTAGTTAGACCTTTTTCCTTTTCAACAATTTGTTCCAGAACCCTTAGTCAATTGCAATATGCCCAATTATGCTGTCTTTTCTTTTTCTAGTAAACTTGCAAATGTTGTACAAATTAAAGACCGCAAAAGTGTTTGAGAAATCGCGAAACAAAGAGGACAAGGCTAGCACGGATATCGTTGATGAGGATCCCTATGCTATCCAGATGATTTCCTGGTGCCCTGAAAGCAGGATACTCTGTATTGCAGGTGTTTCAGCCCATGTAATAATCTATAGGTTCAGCAAACAGGAAGCGACAACAGAGGTCATCCCGGTAAAAATAATTTTTTGTTTACATCCTTTTTCTTGTGGGAACTAAAAGCATTTCAGTGTCTCTCTAAACTAAGGCCCCTTTCAGACTGGGGCGGGAGCTGCGGTGGCGGTATAACGCCGCTAAAAATAGCGGCGCTATACCGCCGGGATTGCCGTGGAAATCAGCCGCTAGCGGTGCGGTATTAACCCCCGCTAGCGGCCGATAAAGGGTTAATACCGCCCGCAATGCGCCTATATAGAGGCGCATTGCGGGCGGTATTGCCGCGGTTCCCATTGTTTTCAATGGGAAGGAGCGGTGAAGGAGCGGTATACACGCCGCTCCTCTCACCGCTCCAAAGATGCTGCTGACAGGAGATTTTTTTGTCTCCCGCCAGCGCATCGCCTCAGTGTGAAAGCCCTTCGGCTTTCACATTGAGGTAGCTGGGCAGGAGTTTTTCAGGCGGGATAGCAGCGCTATTTTTAGCGCTTTACCGCCTGAAAAACTCCTCAATGTGAAAGGGGCCTTAGAATGGTAGTCATGTGTTCATGATAAATATTGCTTGACTGCCCTTTACATAAGCTGTTGCTTTCATTTTAGTATTTTTCTGATGATGCTTACCTTGAACTCTGCAACTTAAGGTTATTTTTGCATACATACAAATACTGTGTTCATCACAATTCCTTTTGTAAAACTTCACCCAATAAAAATCTAGCATGATTCAACTTGCTGATTTCTGTTGCTCCCATACTATTAATGAGAGCAACACGACATTTGGGGACACTAAACCTAAAAGACCAGATAATTTAAACAAAAAAGCAATAAATACATTGGAGAGGATTTTATGAAGTTGCTTAAATTATAAAATTGACTTGGTAGTCTTTTAGATGTATCCAGAAGCAGAGCATTGTCTCGATTGTCTTCAGTATCAAAGAGCACCTAGAACTTTTACATACATTTTTAATGCATCATTTCATAGATGACTCGCTGCCCCTGAATTACCAGCAGAGAGTTTTTACCTTATTTCTGAATGAAATTATGCAATTGACCTGTACTGTATTTCTCTTGTGATTAAAAAAAAAAATTAAATGCAATTTATTCCAATTATATGTTGACTATTTTTACATATAATATGTCACAAACGAGTCTGTATCACAGAGAGAGACAGACCAGGAAATACAGGAGTGTACCCGTGGTTGTATGCAGGCAACTGGTGTCAGAGGCACTCAGATATTGGAATCCGGATGACACAGGATTGTCTGGGGTCACTGGGGGCTCAGGGGTGCATCTGGAAAGCATGAAGGAGGCACAGGACGAGGGGGTGCACACAGGTGTCCAAAACATAGGGAGGTAAAGCAAAGAGGCTTGGTAAATGCCAAGCAATGTGTTGCCTAGCCTTTTAAAGCAGCACCTGTTTGTTGACTAGCTGCAGTGCCAACACTCTGGCTAAAACTTGGAAGTTACCGGAGAGGACAGGTGTTGGTTCTTGGACAAGTGTTGGGGAGGGAGTGACTGTGAATTTGCATAAGTGCTTGAATCCTTTATTTAAATTTTTATATATATATATATATATATATATATATATATATATATATATATATATATATATATATACACAGGGAGTGCAGAATTATTAGGCAAGTTGTATTTTTGAGGATTAATTTTATTATTGAACAACAACCATGTTCTCAATGAACCCAAAACACTCATTAATATCAAAGCTGAATATTTTTGGAAGTAGTTTTTAGTTTGTTTTTAGTTTTAGCTATTTTAGGGGGATATCTGTGTGTGCAGGTGACTATTACTGTGCATAATTATTAGGCAACTTAACAAAAAAAAAATATATACCCATTTCAATTATTTATTTTTACCAGTGAAACCAATATAACATCTCAACATTCACAAATATACATTTCTGACATTCAAAAACAAAACAAAAACAAATCAGTGACCAATATAGCCACCTTTCTTTGCAAGGACACTCAAAAGCCTGTCATCCATGGATTCTGTCAGTGTTTTGATCTGTTCACCATCAACATTGCATGCAGCAGCAACCACAGCCTCCCAGACACTGTTCAGAGAGGTGTACTGTTTTCCCTCCTTGTAAATCTCACATTTGATGATGGACCACAGGTTCTCAATGGGGTTCAGATCAGGTGAACAAGGAGGCCAGGTCATTAGTTTTTCTTCTTTTATACCCTTTCTTGCCAGCCACGCTGTGGAGTACTTGGACGCGTGTGATGGAGCATTGTCCTGCATGAAAATCATGTTTTTCTTGAAGGATGCAGACTTCTTCCTGTACCACTGCTTGAAGAAGGTGTCTTCCAGAAACTGGCAGTAGGACTGGGAGTTGAGCTTGACTCCATCCTCAACCCGAAAAGTCCCCACAAGCTCATCTTTGATGATACCAGCCCAAACCAGTACTCCACCTCCACCTTGCTGGCGTCTGAGTCGGACTGGAGCTCTCTGCCCTTTACCAATCCAGCCACGGGCCCATCCATCTGGCCCATCAAGACTCACTCTCATTTCATCAGTCCATAAAACCTTAGAAAAATCAGTCTTGAGATATTTCTTGGTCCAGTCTTGACGTTTCAGCTTGTGTGTCTTGTTCAGTGGTGGTCGTCTTTCAGCCTTTCTTACCTTGGCCATGTCTCTGAGTATTGCACACCTTGTGCTTTTGGGCACTCCAGTGATGTTGCAGCTCTGAAATATGGCCAAACTGGTGGCAAGTGGCATCTTGGCAGCTGCACGCTTGACTTTTCTCAGTTCATGGGCAGTTATTTTGCGCCTTGGTTTTTCCACACGCTTCTTGCGACCCTGTTGACTATTTTGAATGAAACGCTTGATTGTTCGATGATCACGCTTCAGAAGCTTTGCAATTTTAAGAGTGCTGCATCCCTCTGCAAGATATCTCACTATTTTTGACTTTTCTGAGCCTGTCAAGTCCTTCTTTTGACCCATTTTGCCAAAGGAAAGGAAGTTGACTAATAATTATGCACACCTCATATAGAGTGTTGATGTCATTAGACCACACACCTTCTCATTACAGAGATGCACATCACCTAATATGCTTAATTGGTAGTAGGCTTTCGAGCCTATACAGCTTGGAGTAAGACAACATGCATAAAGAGGATGATGTGGTCAAAATACTAATTTGCCTAATAATTCTGCACTCCCTGTATATATATATATATATATATATATATATATATATATATATATATATATATATATATATATATATATATATATATATATATATATATATATATATATATATATATATATATAGTGGGCCAGCCACACTCTATTTGCTTCCATAGTGAACACAATAATCTGTGAACATGCTAGATATAATTGTACATTGGAGAGTCCCTTCCATAATGGTCAGTACATTCCCCGGCTCCAGGCTGCTTCTTCAGGACAAGACTATATCGTATGAATACATGAAATATAAGTGGAAAAAAAAAACCAGAACATATATATATAAATATCTAAACCATTTTTTGTACTGTGTATTCTAATGTGATACCAAAATATATTCTCACATGGCAAGAGGTTACTATAACCTCTTGTCATGTGCATCTGCTGTGTTCATATTGGAGGTTCCAATTAAATGGTAAAGGTAATAACATTTTACCATCTAAAAAATTATTCTAAAATGTATTCTTTGTGGTTTATTTATTTTTTGTACTGTAGTTACTTAGCATCTAATTTGTTACATCTAGATGCTGGAAGTGCGATTGCTTTATGAAATCAATGATCTAGAGTCTCCAGACATTGAACAAGTGTCAACTCCCAGTGGAGGAACCAACCCACAACCCATTGTTCTGCAGTCTCATCCATCCACAAGTAGTAGTTCTTCTGATGGTATCCGCGACAATGTACCTTGTTTAAAGTAAGTCCTCCAGTTAGCCTTGACATTCTTTTTCTAAGAACAGTGCAATTTACCTTTTTGAAGACCTGCTGTGTTAAGACCTATTGTACAAAACATATGCTTATGGATCATCTAAGAGTGGTATGAGCAATTGTTTGATTTTCATTTCAGAGTTAAGAGCACTCCTTTAAAACAGTCAGCTGGCTATCAAGTAGAACTGGTGATACAACTTGTGTGGGTCAGCGGTGAACCTCCTCAGCAGATAACTAGCCTGGCTGTTAACTCCTCCTATGGCCTGTAAGTTTTTTATTTTTGTTTTTAATTGCTCAATGGCTGTGTTATTACTGGATTCTGATTATCAATGAGCGTTTGTTGCACGTTTATTTTTCAAGCTGTTATGCATCAATTAGACAGTATAAGCTGCAAATGATTGCAAAATTTGTTGCGCTATAATTTTTTTTCTAATTTGTCTTGTTTTCTAGCATGGAGAGTGCAGAATTGAGCATGCACATTGGCCCGGATTCACAAAGCACTTGCGCCGACGTATCTCGAGATACGCCGCGTAAGTGCAAATATGCGCCGTCATATCTGTGCGCCATGCCCACAAAACTAGATACGCCTGAAAATAGGCTTCATCCGACCAACATAACTTGCCTACGCCGGGGTAGAGTTGGCGCATATTTACGCTGGACGTATTTGTCGCACCTATTGATTTTCTATTCACATATGCAAATAAGGGAGATGCCCCGATTCACGAACGTACGTCCGTCCGACACAGTGCGCGTAAAGGCATACGTCCGGCGTAAAGTTAGGCGCCATAAAGAAGGTGTAACTCAGCAGCATCCATGCAAAGGGCTGCACCAGGGAACTCAAGCCGTCGTGTTTTACGTCGTTTATGTTGGACGTGAATATGGCTGGGCGTAGGTTACGTTCACGCCGTAGGCAGTGATCCGTCGTATCTTAGGGAGTAGATCTGACGTGATTCTGAGCATGCACACTGGGATGCGTCCACGGGACGACGCATGTGCCGTTCATTATACGTATCTGTCTGAGACTCAGCCCATCATTTGCATGGGGTCACGCCTCATTTGCATGGCTCACGCCCACTTCCACATACGCCGGCTTACGCCTAGGAAACCCAGCGCACTCTGCGGTGCGTCAGTGTCTGTGAATCCGGGCCATTATCTCTCAATGGTCTAGTATTGACAGAGATCAAATACTTTGTTTTTGCCATCTTTAATACTAACAAACTTGTGTTAAATTTTTTTTTTTTTTTTTTTTTTTATTACTATGATTTTAAGGGCCATATAGCCTGAAACAAAAATAAATATTGTGAGCTTGCTGATGTCGTCATTCATATCTGTGTAGGTAGTGGTACCTAAATGTGTCTTATATGTGGTTATTTGAATGGTTTTGTTTATTTTGTTTTGTAATTATTTTTATTAGGAAATAAAAAAAAAATGTTGTGTTTTTTATCTGTTGTTCTTCTGTTATTACTAAATGTTAAAGAACAAGACAGCTAAATCCAGCTGATATGTTGTCTGCAATAATTATGCAATATTAACATGAACCCACTTTTGGTCAGTGGCATGGTTTGTTGTAATTCAACTTAATGAGTGGTGTGCAGAGCAGCTGAATGCATCGGGCCATGTAACAGTCTTTTAGACGTAGATTTAAATCCCTTCTGGCAAATGATTTCCTTACATCCCATCTGTCTTGTCTCTTTTTTAATTGACTGATTTGTTTACAGTTTTGAATGAATTCCTGAACTAAATCCGGCAGAAAATCTTTATCCTGTGTAACAACTCCTTTACATTTCATTTACATGGTTTACAACCATCATTAAGCATTCTTTAAGATTCCATCCGTTTTATAAGCTTTTACTAATTGAGTTTATTAGTTACATAGTAAAATTAGAATTTTAGTTACGTAGTGATTAGTATGACCTTGTGGTCAGAAGTTGGATTTCTACCAGGATGTTACCTGCATGTTTTGTATTCTTTCCCTGTGCTTGATATAACTAGCTGGTATAATAATTGTAATGTACCTTAACCACTTGCTTACTGTGCACATACACCCCCTTCCTGCCCAGACAAAATTTTAGCTTCCGGCACTGCGTCACTTTAACTGACAATTGCGCGGTCGTGCGACGTGGCTCCCAAACAAAATTGACGTCTTTTTTTTTTCCCCCCACAAATAGAGCTTTCTTTTGGTGGTATTTGATTGCCTGTGCGGTTTTTAGTTTTTGTGCTATAAACAAAAAAAGAGCGACAATTTTGAAAAAAAAACACTGTTTTTTACATTTTGCTATAATAAATATCCCATTTAAAAAAAAAAAAAATGTTATCTCCGTTTAGGCCAATATGTATTCTTCTACATATTTTTGATAAAAAAAAAAATTGCAATAACCGTATAGTGACTGGTTTGTTATATTGCCTACAAAATATGGAGACATAATTATGATTTATTTTTTATTTATTTTTTTATTAGGAATGGCGGCGATCTGCAATTTTTCTTTTCGGGACTGCGACATTATAGCAGACACATCGGACACTTTTGACACATTTTTGGGACCATTCACATTTATACAATGAACAGTGCTATAAATATGCATTGATAACTGTATAAATGTGACTGGCAGGGAAGGGGTTAACCACTAGGGGGCAGGGAAGGGGTTAAATATGTAGCCTAGTCAGTGTTCTAACTGTGGGGGGAGGGGGGTGACTGGGGGAGGTGACCGATGTGTGTCCCTATGTATAGGGACACAGATCGGTCTCCTCTCTCCCTGACAGGACGTGGAGCTCTGTGTTTACACACAGAGCTCCACGTCCCTGCTCAGTTACTGGGCAATCGAGGGTGCCCGGTGGCAAGCGCGCTGTGTTCCCAGTAACGCGACGGGTGCGCGCGCCTAGCAGCTTCTAATGACAGGACGTCATATGACGTCCTGTCAGAACAACAGGGGATTCTGCCCGCCGTCATTTGACGGCGTGCGGTTGTAAGGTTGTTAAAAAGAGAAGTATGGGTTTGTTTTTTGTTTGGTTTTTCCCCATCATACTTACCTCGGTCCAATGCTGCATCTGTCCCCCAGCGCCTCTACACTGACTTGGTTCTCACACCTCCCTGAGCAGTCAGCAACTCTGCTTGGCTTTTCCACGCTCACTGGAGAACTGAGCTGTGGAGGGGCAGGAAGCAGCTGTCTCAGGCTCACAACAGCTTCCTGAGATGGATGGCAGTCCAAGCACCTGGTGTATCACAACTTGCATTGTCGCAATGACTGATTCCTGTGACGTCGGGAGCGGACTTTAGTAGGCACACTACTGAAAACGGGTCACAGGAGTCCAAAATTAATTGCACGCCTGTGACCCATATGAGAAGCCCAGCCAAACAAGCTAATGCTGGACCTCTCCTTTAAAGAGAAACTGTGCACTGGAAGTGGTTTCCAAAAAAGGCAGTCAAAGGGCAAAAGACCAGTCACTGGTATTGTATTGTATGTGTTCTCCCTGTAGCTGATATTTCCACATTAATGGCTTACTATGCCTCTGTCTACACTGTGTCTGTGTGGAGTTGGCTATCTTGGTAGAGGCAGGGCTTTGCTTTCTTATGTCAGAGCCTCCAGCAAGAACAGAGAGCATGTCCAAATCTCAAGAGAAATTGCTTGCAAAAGGAACATTTTTCAGGGTACTGCATAGGCACAATTAACATTTCTAAATGTTCCTTTCACTGCCACAATAAATTATCATGTGAGTCTGGTTTACAACATAACATTTACATTTTAAACCCTTCCTTTATATTTAGGGAAGTTTAAAAAGCTGTTAGGAATTATAAAACAACTCCAAAGAGATTTTTTTCAATTCATGCGTATCAGTTTTTATAAAGGATGTGGTACTATTAAATTGCTTACTTTTTAACGAGTAGATCAGTGTGCAGTTTTCATGTACTCTGCAAAAAACAGGCATAATGTCATCGCTATATAATTTATTGAACTAAATGGTACAATTGAGATCTTGCCTAAAGACCAAACCTAATTTGTAAGGATGGCTTGCTGACTAGAAATGGTACCATCTGATTAGCTTGGTAGACATCGCACCAATATTCAAAAAAGGGCAGAGATATATACCTGAAAACTACAGACCAGTCAGCCTAACATCAATAGTTTGTAAACGGTTAGAAGAATTGATAAGGAACCATCTGCTGATGAAAATAGTATCAGTAGTAACCAAGTTGGATTTATGGAGAACCATTCTTTCCAGAACAACCTTTTAACATGAAGAGGAAAGCTGTAATGTGGTTGGATGAAGGCCTTTGGATGTAGTGTATCTGGATTCTGCTAAGATACAGTATTTGATTACAGTAACCCAAAAATGCTTAAAGTGATAGTAAAGGTTAAACTTAAAGGAAAACAACAATTGTGGCATACTTACCTGCTGTGTGCAGTGTTTTTTTTTTTGAACAGAGCAGCCCAATCCTCCTCTTAGGCCTCCCACTGGTGTTCCTGCCTCCCCCCTGCTGAGTGTTCCAATAGCAAGCCACTTACTAAGGTGGCACTCATGCAGGCTCGCTCCTGAGCCATGCTGTTGCTTGCCCTCCTGCTTCACTAGCTGTGATTGACATGGGAGCCAATGGCTCCCAATGCTTTCTGAGCCAATGAGGGAGAGCAGTAATGCTGCTTTCATGCACCGCACTGGATCGACATCAAGCTCAGGTAAGTATAAGAGGTAAGTATTAAACCACCTGCCTTTTAGAACCACTTTAATTTTACAAAATGGGGTCTTTTGGCATTAATGCGATCAGATGTGCCTGTATAAAAAACTGGTTGCAGGAGTAGGTCCAGGGGGTAGTGATTAATGGCATATTTTCAGAATAGCAAAGGATAAAACACAGATGCCACTCTAAGTGCAGTATAACAGTGAATTTAATTCACAAACTGATATAAGTACTCACACGAGTAAGGTAGTAAAAGCCATTTAGGCACACATTTCCGAGCGTCAGTGAAGGGAGTGCATCCGTGGAACTGCTTGCTGGTGACTCAGCGGGCTGCTCCAGTGGTCCCTGACACTTCCTGGATCTAGAACACACAGGGAGCTGAGGGATGACATCACTTCCAGATTGTGAAGAACCAATAGGGGATGTATTTATGAAGCATGCACTGCTCCTTCAGACCTTGTATGTATATTTTGAGAATAGTCTAAAATTGTAAGCAGAGTCCCCGAGGGCTCAGTCCTGGGACCAATTGTGTTTAACTTGTTCACAAATTTATACAGAGATTCGAGCTGCACAATTGATCGTTAAAGAATCAGACTGCAATTCTTTCCCCCTTGCAGGGTTCTCTGGTCACAGCTGGCAGCTGTCTTAAAAAAAAGGAAAAAAAAAGCCAGGCAGCCTGCCAAGTTTATGACAACATTGCTTAGGCGGTGATAAACAGAAACACTTGGTCCTTTTAGATCAAAGGAATTAACTTTGGTCTGTAAATGAGGGAAGTTTAACCACTAAAGGACCCCTTCACGTCGATATACGTCAGCAGAATGGCACGGCTGGGCACGTCCACGTACATGTACGTGGCTCTTTAAGCCCAGCCGTGGGGTCACGCTGGGGTCCCGCGATCGGTCCCCGTAGCAGAAGAACGGGGAGAGCTCTGTGTAAACACAGCTTTCCTGTTCTTCACTGTGGCGGTGTCATCGATCCTTTTATAGGGATACACAATCGATGATGTCACACCTACAGCCACACCCCCCTACAGTTGTAAAAACACATGAGGTCACACATAACCCCATCAGCGCCCCCTGTGGTTAACTCCCAAACTGCAATTGTCATTTTCACAGTAAACAATGCATTTTAAATGCATTTTTTGCTGTGAAAATGACAATGGTCCCAAAAATGTGTCAAAATTGTCCGAAGTGTCCGCCATGATGTCAGTCACAAAAAAAATCACTGATTGCCGCCATTAGTACGAAAAAAAAAAAAACATTATAAAAATGCAATAAAACTATCCCCTATTTTGTAAACGCTATAAATTTTGCGCAAACCAACCAATAAACGCTTATTGCGATTTTTTTTTTACCAAAAATAGGTAGAAGAATATGTATCGGCCTAAACTGAGGGAAAAAATGTTTTTATATATATTTTTGGGGGATATTTATTATAACAAAAAGAAAAAAATATTGCATTTTTTTCAAAATTGTCGCTCTATTTTTGTTTATAGTGCAAAAAATAAAAACCGAAGAGGTGATCAAATACCACCAAAAGAAAGCTCTATTTGTTGGAAAAAAATGGTCGCCAATTTTGTTTGGGAGCCACGTCGCACGACTGCGCAATTTTCTGTTAAAGCGACGCAGTGCCGAATCGCAAAACCTGGCCGGGTCCTTTAGCTGCATTTTGGTCCGGGTCTTAAGTGGTTAAAGAGGAAGTAAAATTATCATTTTGGCCAGAATCGTGCAGCTCTAATAAAGATTGGAATAATAGTTCAATCTCAGTGTTTGCTGATGATACAAAGCTAAGCAGGGAATTAACGTCACAACAGGTTATAGCAACTTTAAGAAGACTTGACCCTCATACACACGATTAGACTTCCATCAGACTTTTCTATGGATTTTGGTCCGAAAGGGCGTTGCCCGTGAACTTGTTCTGCATACACATGGCAGGACATTTTCAGCCAACTTTTAACAAATCACGTGTTTTTTTCAGCTCTTTACCGCCACCCTTTGGGCAACTTCTGCTATTGTTGTCTGATCTTTAGCACTGGTTCTGAGCTTGCCAAAAAGTTTGAGAGCATTCACAGTGAACATTTGTCCGATGAAAAAACAATTGTCTGATGGAGCATACACACGGTTGAATTGTCCGATTTAAAACACGTACGTCGGACAATTGGTGTCAAAAAGTCTGATTGTGTGTATGTGCCTATAGTTAGTATAGAAGGTGGCCAGCTGTATGACAGATGAGGTTTAATGTGGGAAAAAGGAAAGTAATGTTCTTAGGACCTAAAAGAGAAGCTCATTGTGAATAAAGGATGGAAAGGGATCTAGGGGTCCTGGTAGGTCAGACTCGGCAATAGCATGCAAGGCCAGCAGACTATTAGTATGCGTTAAAAAGGGTATTTGAGTATGCTGTCCAGTTCTGATCAACAATCCTCTGGAAGAATGTGCTTGAACTGCAGAGTCCAGAGAAGGGCAGTTAGGCTAATAAGGGGTTTGGAGGACCTCCAGTTTTAAGGAACTACTACAAGCATTAAATGTATTCTCCCTGGTGACTCCAGCATATCTAATTATTAAAAGTCTCTGCCACAGTGTGTGGATAAATTCTAAAAACTTAGATGGGTTTCTTAGCAAGCACAATGTACAAGGATATGGTGAATAGGCACACATGCTCACACAGGATGCACTAGATCAGTGGTTCTCAACCGTGCTAGTGCCGTGACCCCTTGATAAAACTTCCCAAGTTGTGGGGACCCCTAACAGTAAAAAAAAATTGTAGCGTGGGTTGTCAGCACCCAAGGCAAGAACAAGTAATTTGCACCCCTAACCCTTACATTTGTGAAGTATTAAAACCCCATATGATACATTTTAGTATGTACCACTCTTTGTTCTCCTTTCTTTCCCCTTTTATCCCTCTATCCTAATTTCTTCTTCTCCCCCCATCCCTCAATCTAGCCGTCTTTCTTGCTCTTTCTCTTAATCTTTCTCTCCCTTTTTATTTGTTGTTCTCCCTCTTTTGCTTTCCTTTCCACGTAATCTCTATTTTTATTCCTTCCCTTACTCCTTGCGGGTGGGAGAGTTGGGATCAGTGGCAGTGGGGGTGGGAGAGTTGGGGTGAGTGGTACTGCTGGTGGGAGAGTTGGGGTGAGTGGTACTGCTGGTGGGAGAGTTGGGATGAGTGGCACTGCTGGTGGGAGAGTTGGGATGAGTGGCACTGCTGGTGAGAAAGTTGGGATGAGTGGCACTGCTGGTGGGAGATTTCTGATCAGCCAACATAGGTGCTCTTGATCAAGGTCATTTTCTGATCCGAGAACTGTAGTGGGGACTTTTAATGGGAACTATAATCACAGATAGTGTTACTCCACTATGTCTCCCACTTCACATTCCTCACCAGTCAGCTGACCTAAAGTCTCTGCCCCCCCAGCCATGTTGTGAACTGAATGGGCGGCTACAAAGAGGCTGAGTGGGCGGCTGTGGGCTCCAGGGACAGCCCTGCTGGGTGGCTGCAAAAAAAAGGTGCAGGCTTCAGGAACAACCCAGAATTTGGTGACCCCTGGCAAATCATCATTTGACCCCCGAGGGGGTCCCGACCCCCAGGTTGAGAACCACTGCACTAGATGGACTTGTTTCTTTATTTAACCTTACAAATTATGTACAAAAATAAAAGTGCAATATCCGAATATCGGGTTTGTTAATTTGTATTTTTCTCTTCTTCTTATCTTGCACAACCTTTAGAGTAGTATTTGGCAACTGTAATGGTATTGCAATGGTAGATTATGTCCAGAAGGCGGTTCTGTTGAATCTTGGCACAATTGAACTATATGGCTCAAATGACCCATACCAGAGGCAACCACGCTCTCCACGCAAAACGCGGCAACCCTCAGGAGGTAAGGATGTTTAATGTTTAATGCATAAAGTTATCAATTCTATATTCTGGTGTGGGGAATGGAAAATGTTTGTTTGCAGTGTGTTCTAGATTCTTGAGTAGTTGTCTCAATTTATTAGTGCCCATTTGTATTGTCTAAATGTTTTTAGTTGTTTCAAAATTTCTTGTATCAAGGTGTGCATTTTTCTTGAGACAAGTTGAGCATCTCATTTCGGACCTTGTCTTGTATGATCCTAAATGTAGTGATTTTTTTTTCTCATGCTGCCTTTCTGTGTTGTGAAATGCCTTCTGTCTCTATGGCAGGCATGTCAAACTAGTGGTTTTTTTTAGGCTGCCTGCTGTCCTCAGTCCTTTATAGCACTCGGTAGTCTAAAATTTCAAAATGAATAAGGCTCCATCTGTTCTCCAGTTGATGCTTAAGGAAATATTTTATGCCTTCTTTCTCTGGGAATAAATGCCAGTTTATGTGTTACTGTAGATTAGGTGATAAAATATTGTCCTGCAATTAAACTGAGGTCCCTTGAAGATTAGTTGGCAGGCAAATAAAAAATGCAACAGTGATGCAGCTCTGTATTTATTAAATGTAAGCCTCTAAATTTAATTTAGTATCAGCCTCCTGCAGTGCACTGTACATCAAAGCTCAAACTGGAAAAGTGAGAAGCAGCGGTTGTGTTAACATGGACCAGACTGATTAGAAAAAAATATGTTCTTTTTTTATTTTTTAGTACTTTTTTGGTTACGGAAGGGACAAGACCTGTAATTATTGCTTTAAGTGACAGCAAACTCTGGTTTAATAAAAATCTGTTCAAGAATATATTCACTAAAAACTTTTCTGTCATTCATTTTTCATGATCCCAAGGTAGGAAAGAACGTAGCCACCCTCTTACTCATGTTCAAGATAAGCTATGGGATGTGTAATGTGTGTGTGTGTGTGTGTGTGTGTGTATAGAGCAGTGCACATGACCATAACCAACTTGCACTGCTTGTTCCAAAACAAATGGAATGAAGGGAAAGAGGACTAGATCCAGGAGCACAGGTGGCGGAAAAACACAGTAAGATAGAAAGATATCTCTCTATCTCTCCATCTCCCCATCTCTATCTCGCGCTCTCTCTATCTCTATCTCATAAGTTTACATACCCTGGTAGAATTAGATTTCTTGGCCATTTTTCAGAGAATATGAATGATAACACAAAAACATTTCTTTCACTCATGGTTAGTGAGCCATTTATTATCAGTCAACTGTGTTTACTCTTTTTAAATCATAATGGCAACAGAAACTACCCAAATGACCCTGGTCATAAGCTTACATACCCTGGTGATTTTGGCCTAATAACATGCACACATGTTGACACAAAGGGGTTTGAATGGCTATTAAAGGAAACATACTCACCTGTGATCTGTTTGCTGTAATTAGTGTGTGTGTGTGTGTGTGTGTGTGTGTGTGTGTGTGTGTGTGTGTGTGTATAAAAGGTCAATGGGTTTCTGGACTCCTGACAGACCCTTGCATCTTTCATCCAGTGATGCACTGACGTTTCTGGATTCTGAGTCATGGGGAAAGCAAAATAATTGTAGTCAATGAATTGAGAATGCCAATCAACAGTGTTCAAACTCTAATCAAGAAATAGAAAATTAGGGGTTCTGTTGAAACCAAACCACGGTCAGGTAGACCAACTAAGATGTCAGCCACAACTGCCAGAAAAATTGTTCGGGATGCAAAGAAAAATCCACAAATAATGTTGGCTGAAATACAGGACTCTCTGAAAACATGTGGCCTGGCTGTTTCAAGATGCACAATAAGGAGGCACTTGAAAAAAGATGGGGTGCGTGGTCGAGTCACACGAAGAAAGCCATTTCTACGCAAATTGCCACAAAGTATCCCTCTTATAATATGCCAAACAGCACAGAGACAAACCTTCTGGCCTCAACCTTAAACGCTACATTTGGATCGGAGTCAACTAGGCCTATGATGAAAGTTATACCATTCCTACTGTGAAACGCAGGTGGATCGCTGATGTTTTGGGGATGTGTGAGCTACAAAGGTACAGGAAATTTGGTCAAAATGTATGGAAAGATGAATGCAGTATGTAATCGAAAAATACTGGAGACACATTTGCATTCATCAGCCAGGAAGCTGCGCATGGGATGTACTTGGACATTCCAACATGACAATAGTTCAAAACACAAGGCCAAGTTAACCTGTCATTGGCTACAACAGGATAAAGTGAAGGTTCTGGAGTGGCCATCTCAATCTCCTGACCTCAATATCACTGAGCCACTCTGGGGAGATCTCAAACATACAGTTCATGCAAGACGGCCCAAAAATGTACAGATACTGGAGGCTTTTTGCCAAGAGGAATGGGCAGCTTTACCATCTGAGAAGATAAAGAGCCTCATCCACAAAAGACTTCAAGCTGTCATTGATGTTAAAGGGGGCAATACACTGTATTAACTGTGGCATGAAAACGTTTAATCATGGTCTTTTGGGATAGTTTCTGTTGCCATTATTTTTTAAAAAGAGTAAACACAGTTGACTGATAAATAAATAGCTTCAGCCAAACACTAACCATGAGTGAAAGAAAAGTTTTTGTGTTTATGTTCTCTGAAAATCTGCCAATAAATCCTAAATTATGCCAGGGTATGTGAACTTATGAGCACAACTGTGTGTGTGTGTGTGTGTGTGTATATATATATATATATATATATATATATATATATATATATATATATATATATATATATATATATATATATATATATATATATACAGTACAGACCAAAAGTTTGGACACACCTTCTCATTCAAAGAGTTTTCTTTATTTTCATGACTATAAACATTGTAGATTCACACTGAAGGCATCAAAACTATGAATGAACACATGTGGAATTATACATAACAAAAAAGTGTGAAGCAACTGAAAATATATTTCATATTCTAGGTTCTTCAAAGTTGCCACCTTTTTGCTTTGATTACTGCTTGGCACACTCTTGGCATTCTCTTGATGAGCTTCAAGAGGTAGTCACCTGTCTCAGCACCCCATCACTCTCCTTCTTGGTCAAATAGCCCTTACACAGCCTGGAGGTGTGTTTATAGTCATTGTCCTGTTGAAAAATAAATGATGGTCCAACTAAACGCAAACCGGATGCTGCAAGATGCTGTGGTAGCCATGCTGGTTCAGTATGCCTTCATTTTGAATAAATCCCCAACAGTGTCACCAGCAAATTACCCCCACACCATCACACCTCCTCCTCCATGCTTCACGGTGGGAACCAGGCATATAGAGTCTATCCGTTCACCTTTTCTGCGTCGCACAAGGACACAGTGGTTGGAACCAAAGATCTCAAGTTTGGACTCATCAGACCAAAGCACAGATTTCCACTGGTCTAATGTCCATTCATTGTGTTCTTTAGCCCAAACAAGTCTCTTCTGCTTGCTGCCTTTCTTTAGCAGTGGTTTCCTAGCAGATATTCTACCATGAAGGCCTGATTCACACAGTCTCCTCTTACCAGTTCTAGAGATGTGTCTGCTGCAAAAGGTGGCTACTTTGAAGAACCTAGAATATGAAATATATTTTCAGTTGTTTCACACTTTTTTGTTATGTATAATTCCACATGTGTTAATTCATAGTTTTGATGCCTTCAGTGTTAATCTACAATTTTCATAGTCATGAAAATAAAGAAAACTCTTTGAATGAGAAGGTGTGTCCAAACTTTTGGTCTGTACTTGTGTATATATATATATATATATATATATATATATATATAAATTACAATTTTTTTTATAAATTACAGGGACATTTAGTGGATGTGTATGGATTATTTTGGAAAATAAAAAACGTTAGTGTCACTTTAACAGCTGAGAAATCTCAGGTATTTCTGCCCTGGCAAACAGGGATGTGCTGTGCAGTAACGCTGTGAAAGTCTCTGGACTGGATGGACAAATAAAAATCCTTTGGCAGTTAGATCAGTTTCCTTATTTGTGCTTCATCTGTGTATTTTAGTGGTTCATGTTTAATTACTCTCAATTTGGCTGACTGTTTTGAGTTTGACATGCCTGCTATATAAGGCTTATTTTATGTGTAAAACAAGAAACAAAATGGGGGCTATAGGCAACTTTGTAAGTGATGTCTATATCTTCTCACACTTTAGAAGGACAAGAGTTGCACAAGAATGCAGGGGAACTTGCTATCCTATAATACTGTACATAAAACCCATTGAAGCTCAGTTGCATTAGCAATTGAGTGGACAATTCCAATTTCTAAGAGTGGAGCATGCAAAAGGGGAGAGGTGCTGCACGGTAAGTATGAGCCAGGAATCAAGAGTTAGTTATTTTAATTCTAGACTTGAAAGGACAATGTCAGATTCTCTAAAGTAGGTCTGGTTGTTGCACAAATTCTCACATTTGAATATAGTGTTTCCGCTTTCTCACTATAATTTAAAAAATGTGTGTTCATACAAAGTGCTAATTACTAAATTTTAAAGATGCATATACAGTACTGTGGAAAGTCTGTGGCACTTGTATAAAACATCCTGTAAAGCAGTAATGCTTTTAAATAAAAAATATATGTATATTTATTTTTTTCAAACTTCCTGGAAAGTACAGTAAATAAAGAAAAAACATACAATAGTTTTAGTATTTTAGGTCTTTCAAAAGAGATGGATAGCTAGATATCTTTAAAAAAAAGAACCCTTGTATTTAGTGTGTCCATTTTTTGCCTTAAAAACTGCAGAAATTCTCTTAGGTGCACTTGCATTCAGTTATGAACATACTTTGGCCTTCCTTTATACCTTGTGTCTGCAAGTAATCCAGACACAATGATATTGCCTGGGTTTTTTGGGGGCCATAACCCCCATTGCAGATTTCCTAATTTCCCCTTTTTGCTGTAAATTTGGGGTGTCAATCTGCAGAATAAAGTTGCGATCAGATGCCTTCCTGTTGGCACTCCATGATTGATGAGCTTCTCTTTTTTTTTTCTTTAGGCTTCATTTCCATAAACGTTTTTACAGACACTTTTTTTTTTAGCCTTTTTTACAGCTTAACCACTTCCAGACCCTCGCATGTATATATACATCGGCAGAATGGCACGTACAGGCACATTGGCGTACCTGTACGTCCCTGCCTAGACGTAGGTCGGGGGTCCGATCGGGGACCCCCCCCCCCCCCTACATGCGGGACGATCCGGGACGAGGGCGCAGCTATTTGTTTCTAGCCACGCCCCCTCGCGATCGCTCCCGTATGTAAACATGGCTTCCCCGTGCTTCACTGCATCGATCGAGTGATCCCTTTTATAGGGAGAATCGATCGATGACGTCAGACCTACAGCCACACCCCCTACAGTTGTAAACACACACTAGGTGAATCCTAACTCCTACAGCACCCCCTGTGGTTAACTCCCAAACTGCAACTGTCATTTTCACAATAAACAATGAAATTTAAATGCAATTTTTGCTGTGAAAATGACAATGGTCCCAAAAATGTGTCAAAATTGTCCGAAGTGTCCGCCATAATGTCGCAGTCACGAAAAAAATCGATGATCGCCGCCATTAGTAGTAAAAAAAAAAAAAATAATAAAACGATCCCCTATTTTGTAAACGCTATAAATTTTGCGCAAACCAATCAATTTTTACCAAAAATAGGTAGAAGAATACGTATTGGCCTAAACTGAGGGAATTTTTTTTATATATATATATATATATATATATATATATATATATATATATATATATATATGTTTTTGGCGGATATTTATTATAGCAAAAAGTTAAAAATATTGCATTTTTTTCAAAATTGTCGCTCTATTTTTGTTTTTTAGCGCAAAAAATAAAAACCGCAGAGGTGATCAAATACCACCAAAAGAAAGCTCTATTTGTGGGGGAAAAAGGACGCCAATTTTGTTTGGGAGCCACGTCGCACGACTGCGCAATTGTCTGTTAAAGCGACGCAGTGCCGAATTGTAAAAACCCCTTGGGTCATTTAGCAGCATATTGGTCCGGTCCTTAAGTAGTTAAAAACACCTGTCCATGTTTTTTTTTTTTTTTTTAGCTGGAGCTTAAAAACACAGCAGTAGCGGTTTTGCGCGTTTTTTGAGTGTTTTTTAACGTCTGGCGTTTTTACAGCTCTAAGGCTGGAGCTTCAGAACGCACTGGTCCTGTTTTTTTTTTTTTGCCGCTTAACCACTACCCGATGGCCGTACGACTTTATACGGCCGCGGGGTGGTTGTCAATCTCTAACAGGCCGTAAAAAGACGGCCTGCGCGCGCATCCTGCGGGGCGGGAGCGCGAGCGTGCTCGCCGCATCGCTGAGATGCCGATGCGAGTGCCTGGCGGCCGTGATGTCCGCCAGGGACTCGCGATCGGCGGCTACAGGGACAAGACGTGGAGCTCTGTGTGTAAACACAGAGCTCCACGTCCTGTCAGGGGAGAGAGGAGACCGATCTGTGTCCCTTGTACATAGGGACACAGATCGGTCACCTCCCCCAGTCACCCCCCCTCCACCTACAGTTAGAACACAATTTAGGGTACACATTTAACCACTTCCTCACCCCCTAGTGTTAACCCCTTCAATGCCAGTCACATTTATACAGTAATTAGTGCATATTTATAGCACTGATCGCTGTATAAATGTGAATGGCGCCAAAAGTGTCCGATGTGTCCGCCATAACGTCGCCATAACGTCGCAGTCACGAAAAAAATGCTGATCGCCGCCATAAGTAGTAAAAAAAATAATAAAAAATAATAATAATTCTGTCCCCTATTTTGTAAGCGCAATAACTTTTGCGCAAACCAGACGCTTCTTGCGATTTTTTTTTTTTTTCAAAAAATATGTAGAAGAATACGTATCGCCTAGACTGAGAAAAAAAATGTTTTTAAAAAAAAATTGGGCTATTTATTATAGCAACAAGTAAAAAATATTGTTTTTTTTTTCAAAATTGTCGCTCTATTTTTGTTTATAGCGCAAAAAAAAAAAAACGCAGAGGCGATCAAATACCACCAAAAGAAAGCTCTATTTGTGGGGAAAAAAGGACGTTAATTTTGTTTGGGAGCCACGTCGCACGACCGCGCAATTGTCAGTTAAAGTGACGCAGTGCCACAAGCTGAAATTTCACCTGGTCAGGAAGGGGTATATGTGCCCAGTAAGGAAGTGGTTAAAAACGGCTCAGCCATCTACAGCTCAAAAACGTCATGGTGGGCATGAGGCCATAGACTAAAATGGAGAGCCATTTTTAAGATGCAAAAAAAGCTCAGAAAAGTGGCTGTAAAAACGTCCATGGAAATTAAGCCTTATACTCTGCCGTACCTGCAAACATTTTATCCATGTACCATTCTCAAATCCTTTGGCTGTATACTTCTGTAAATACGATTTTGCAGTGTTTCATAAGAGTTGCAAGGCTGCTTCATTTGCTAAAGTGTTATTGTTATGTTCTAGGAATATCCACCAATATATTTTTACCAAGTCAAAAGCATAATATATTTGTATGCTAGGCTGCATTTAGATAAAGGGAAGCAGAAGTGCTTTTGGAGATGAGATTCTTTAATATAAAATGAGAACCAATTTTTTTTTTTTTTTTTTTTAGGAATGTACACAAGAGAATTAGCTAGGATATATAGAAAGCAAGCGAAAAACACATTTTAATAATTTCACCATTAAATTCAACAACAACTTGGTTCCAAGAGGGGACATGCATGATCCTGGGATTTGGCTATGACAGGATTACGTTTATTTTCTATGTGCTGAGTTTAACTAAATGTCTAAGTATATACATGTTTTGTATCACTTTAAATGTAAATTTGTGCCACTTTAAATGGTTAGGTAGAAATGCTTCTAGGTCTAAGGGAAAAATATTGGACAGTTAATCTCTCAAGCCCTTTGACAGAAAAACTGTCTTCTCAAAGAGCCTAATGTTTCAAATGTTGTCACCAGTCCAGGGTGCCTTTTGCCATTTGTATTCACCCTGGCTTTATGCTTCCATGTGTAGGCTAGTTGTCCCACCTTGGAAGAATGTTGAGCATGGTATTGTTGTCAATCTCTACTGCTCATCATTCCCCCATAATACTGCTGTCCTAAGTTGTAGTCTAGCTGAGAACAAATGCCTCGCTGTCACTTAGCAAACCCCTTTCTGATTAGGCAAGTCCAATGGATGGCAGAGCTGGTCTCTCTTGCTAGCCTATAGACATGCATTCTGCTGCCATTCTGGAAACTTCACACAAATGACAAACTAAGCTGCCGTTGCTCTATAACTTGTTTAAAATGGCTTCCTGCTGTCCAGCAGAGCTGAGAATGACAACATTTAATGCAGGAGCGTCGTACAGAGACAGAAACGTGTCTGTCTAAGAGCCGGTTCACACTGTTGCATGGTGCGAGGTCTCATGTGATTTGCACCACAAATCGCATACGATGTCTGTGCAATGCAAATTCAGCCATACACATAATATCACATCTCATGCAGACCAAACTTGCACAGGACACTTTTTTTTGGTACACAGCAGAATTGGATTGAATGGGTGTGCAATATGCAACCCGATTTGGAGGTGTCATTAACTTTCAATTGACACTCCCAGCAGTTTGCATAGGGCTGTGTGAACTGCTGCCGAGAGACATACAATGCGGAAACCCGCAGTGGATTTGCAGAGTTCCCGCATCACAGCAGTGTGAACCAGCCCTAATTCCTGAAACCGTGAATAATCCTGTATTTCCTACTGCTGCAAACTTTTTAAAAACAAACTAAAGCTGCTCTTTGGGAACATCTAAATATTATTGCATTGTTTTACATTTTGCAAAAGTAATTTTTTTATCTATAGAATAGACCGTAAAATACCCTAGACAAAAATATTTGTAAATTATATCAAGTGCCTAAGATTTTCGCACAGTAATGTATATCCAGATATCAGTATCTGTGAAGTTATACCATTGCATAAAGGAGGCCATTTAAAGTAGACTGCTGCATACAACTTTAATAGTAACAAATGTTGGCTCTACATAAAAATGTTTTGTTATAACAGCCCAACAATTAGTTTTTGGTGAAATGGTTTTAGGTTCTTAAAACAAGTGTAAAAATTGTGCCCCCCCCCCCCCATATTTCCTGATCCTAAACCTTAGGCTTGCCCTCTTTCACCCTAACACTTAAAGTAGAACTGTAGACACAACTTTTTGAATAGAGGGAGGGTTATACCCTTTTTAAGGTTTATTTTTGCCATCTTTGTCCCATTGGGAAGATTTCCCTTTTACTTCCTGTCCCATAGGAAAACAGTATGTAAGAGGAATTCCCTGCAAACTAAGGGAAATCTCTTGGGGACCCCCAGGCCACTAAAACATTTTCCCTCTATTCCTTTTCTGGGGACAACTCAAACCGGGACACATGGCAAATACAAACTGACAGGTGTTCTAATACATCTCCCCTCTATCCTAAAATAAATAAATAAATTGCCTTTAGTTATTCATTCTACTATACTAAGGCCCTTCGCATCCTAGCACTGTTACCAGACACACATGTAAGGAACATTGCAGTACAGCAAACTTATCCCTATTGAATAAACTTCAAATAAGCAAATGAATACAACATACTGCAGATTGATCAGTATATACTACACTTGTACATTGAGGCTCTATTTGGAATGAGTTGGAACGCAGTAATAGCGAGTAGTCATTACTGTGCATTGCATTAAGGTGTGGTAAATCACAATTTTTTTTCAATGTGTTGTCACCACACAAGGGTGTAAAAGGACCTAAAGAAATACCTAAGCACTTTAATACACTATGTAAAGTTCACTGAAAAACTACTAAAACATGCAGCAATGTGTTTTTGATGCTTTTTCAATAATTTCTGTGAAAATTGCATATTTGTGACTGAACTTTAACACTTATCCTGATCCCTAAAATGAACACTCAAACCATACTTTAAGGCTCCATGCACACTAGCGTTTTTCATAAGCTCAAAAAAAGCTAGAAGAAAAATAATGATAATAGTATTTTTTATGCCAGCTTCTAATGACATTTTAGAAGCTTTTAGAAGCATTAGCATTTTATTAGTGTTTTTGCAGTACACAAAGAAAAAAAAAAGCCGTTAGGAGCATTTTAGTAGCATTAAAGCAATTATGAACATTTAGGAGTCTGTAGGAGCACTCAGGGTTTTTTTTCTGCAGGAGAAACGCTCCAAAAACTCTACAAAAAAATATTTTATTCCTGCTTCTAGATGCTGAAACTCAAAACATGCTAACAGCCTAAAGTAGTGTGCATGGGCATATAGCATAACACTATTTAGCTTCTAGAAGCAGGAAAAAATTCTAATAACAGCTTCTAGGAGCTTAAAAAAACGCTAGTGTGCATGGAGCCTAAAGGCCCGTACACACGATCGGATTTTATGACAATAATTGTCTGATGGACGTGTTGTGTCGGATAATCCGACTGTGTGTATGCTCCATAAGACAATTGTTGGTGGAATTAAAGACAACAAATGTTGACTGTTCATGCTCACCAACTGTCTGACAATACATCTGTTACATCGGATTATCCGATCGTGTGTGCACAAATCCGTCAGACTAAAATCCAAAGTACAAACACGCATTCTCAAAGGGTGGCGATAAAGAGCTGAACAAACAGGTGGTTTGGTGTATGTTGGCTGAAAATGTTCTGCCGTGTGTATGCAGAACAAGTTAACGGACAACGCCCTTCGAAAAAAAATCCACGGAAAAGTCAGATGGAAGTCCGATCGTGTGTACGAGGCTTTAGTCCTCCTTTTGCAAAATATGGGTGTAACATGGTAGAGATTGTCCTTCAACGCTGCTCCTTAAAATGTAACCTTAACCAGACCCAAACCTTAACCCAACACTTAAAAATTAACCCTCAACTCGTAACCCTAAAGATTTAATTCAACACCCGATTTCCTACATCCTATACTTAAAGTGTTTGTAACCCTAAAAAAAATTAAAATGTTTTAATAAAATTGGATCCTATTACTTAAAACCATGTTATACATGTTATATGCTGTGTATTTTGGCCCTCTGTATCACCTGAAAAACGTAGCTGATCCTGCCTGGTTCTGCCCTTCCCTCTGTAAACTGACCATGGTTTATCATGGCTGCTGAGCTCTGACACCGTGGTCATTTTACGTTCCTCCGTCATCTGCTCTCCCCTGTCCCCTCCCTGCCAGCTAGTAAAATGTGCCCGCCCCTCCCTTCCTGCTGCTGAAATTACAGTGTCGATTACACTTAATCCCCTCTGTGAGAAAGCGGTCTATGCTGCAGTGTATGTGCTTTGTAAAAAATATGCCTAACAGCAGCGTCACGTAAGCTCCGAACGGTGCTGTGAAATAAGCTAGTAAAGGGCATATTTTTTTACAAAGCACATACACTGCAGCATATAGGACGCTTTCTAACGGAGGGCATTGCTAGTAATTTACAGTGTAATTTCAGCAGCAGGAGGGGAGGGGCAGACACTGTCACTAGCTTAACCACTTTTAGCTCCGATCCCTTAACTCATTGGGCTAACAATACCTTACCTTCTAAAATACTTATTTACTTGTCATATTTGAAAGTATTTGGCCATCCAAAGCACACTTTGCACACAGTAAAGTTGACACTGACATTGACTGCGATATTCTCTCACAGTTGCTGTGATGTCCACTGGTGAGATTCCTCGCTGAGGGCCCAGTCACACCTAAGTTTTTTCAGCCAGTAAAACGCTCATCTCAAAAGTTCCAAAACGCCCAACAAGCAAAATTCCATTCATTTAAATGGTCCCTGTTCACATCTGAGCGTTCTGTCGCCTGAAGCTCGAAATAGTACATGAGCTTATTTTTAGGCAGATTACATGTGACCTTAAATTGGCCATTAATGCTTGAAAACCCTCCTGTGTGGCTGAATTAAAACAATTTTTCAAATTCTTCAATTCAGAGAGTGGGCCAAATTCCTCCACAGCAAGGTGAAAGACTTGTTGCAAGTACTTGATTGCAGTTGTTGCCTCCAAGGGTGGCGCAACCAGTAATTGGGTTTAAGGGGCAATACATTTTTCACATGGGGCCACGCAGGTTTTAACTTATTTTTTCCCCTTAATAAATGTAATCATTTAAAAAGTCATTTTGTATTTACTCTGGTTATCTTTGTACAATAAAATGTGTTTGATCTGAATCATTTAAGTAACAGATATGCAAAAAAAATTAGAAAGGGGGGGAAATACATTTTCACAGCACTGTATACAGCAGGAGACGATCTTGGATTTTGTTGACAGACATTCATTGGTTGAGGCCATAAGTAACTCATTCTGTCTATTAAACCCAGATTAGCAATTTCAGTGCAGTTTTACCTCAGTGGGCTGTGATATTCAAGTGGAATTTTTACCAGTAGCTTAAAATAAATTACAATAGCTGTGTATGAACTCATTTGAAATTCTGTTTCATGGCTTGAAGAGGAAGAGCAATCAGTTTTCCATGCATCTTGCTTTCCTTTAAGTTTTTTTTCTTATGTGTTTTACATCCTATTTGTATAATGATGACATTTGTGCTTTGATGTTTTTATTTTCATGTTGTCTGTACTCTTCTAGTGTCTGTCTTTTTTTTTTCCTTTTTCCATCGCCTCATTAAGGTTTGCTGACTGTGGCTTCTTGCATGTGCGGCCTTTCTAGTTTATATTCTGAGTCTGTGAAAAAACTCCAGTCTTCTTATATAAGTAAGTCAACTATTGACAATAAAAGCTGCTCAGTTGTTATGACTGTGTTCTCTTCCCACATCACGTGGTGTGATTTGACAATCATGAAATGCTGGCAGGAAAAAAATAGAAAGCTTTATTAGAAAGCAATTTGTGTCTGCTTGAAAATTGTCTTGCATTTTACCTCGTTGTTTTTCTCTGTTTAAGAATATCTCCATTGGGTAGATGTAGAGGTTAAATCACCTACTGGCTATTGTGAGGGTTTTTGCTACAGAGTTCCAAACACTGTCCCCTATACCATGGTGCTTTTCTGGGGCTTTCTATTGGATTAACCAAAGTAGGGAGATTGTATGCTGCTGAAGAATCCCATCTTTAATGTTTAGCAGTAGTATATTTGTTCTCTGTACTGAGAGCTCATGGTAGATTTTTAGCAAGGAGCTTTCAGTTCTAAGAACGTGTTTAAATCATGTAGTTTACCAAACTGTTTCCATGTTGCATGTGTTGTACCTGATAATAAAGCACCCCCGAACATTCCCTTAACACTTAACCTGTATCACACTAATGGGTATAAGCTTGGGCCTCATTGATGCTAGAAGAGGATTGATACTACAGGATCTAGTAAAATGCAGCGCTGGAGTCTAGAGAAGGTTTGCGTGTGTTTTTTTTTTTTCGTTTAAACCCTAATGAAATGTACTAACCCCTCCAAACAAATCCCAACCAATTTTAACTAAACCCCTAAGACCCCTTTTCACACTGAGGAGTTTTTCAGGCGGTACATCGCTAAAAATAGCGCTTCTACCGCCTGAAAAACTCCTTCACTCCCTACTCAATGTGAAAGCCCTCGAGGCGATGCACTGGCGGGAGAGAAAAAAATCTCCTGTCAGCAGCATCTTTGGAGCGGTGAGAGGAGCTCACAATGGGAAACCGCAGCAATACCGCCCGCAATGCGCCTCTGCAGAGGCGCATTGCGGGCGGTATTAACCCTTTATCGGCCGCTAGCGGGGGTTAATACCGCACCTTTAGCGGCGCTATACCGCCACCGCGGCTCCCACTCCAATGTGAAAGGGGCCTAAGAGTAACTTGATGTTACTTGTAACGACACCAGTAGTCAGTGCTGATAACCTACTGATCTGTCCAGTAGCTAAATATCACTAATACAATCCCAGAATGAAGCCAGTGGGTTATTCAGCCACTAGACTCGATCCAAAACTACCAGTTTAGAATAAAAAGGAAAATGAGACAAGAATCATCCCACATTTTGGAAATGCAATACAAATCTACAAACCTTTTATGCACTGCCAAATTGGTGAACATAAATAAAAATACTTTCTTCAACGCTTATTGTCAAATGTGTTCAGAGTTGCAACTAACAAACATCTGAGTACTAACCAATAAATACACCAAAAGTGCACAAAACAACCCAAATCGGCAGTAAGGAATAAGTGAAAAGTTAAATATATCAGAGTTTAATGATTTCAAAGTCTTCAATGTGCTTGAAAAAAAGAACTAGAAAAGACAAAAGTAAAGCATTCCGCCATACACTTATCAGGTGAAAATATCTGGAATTGATGACCAGACACCTTGTGCCCTCCACCACAGGTACCAATGGCCTCTTACCAGATACAATTGATTCCTATGAGAGGGAGTCAAGTTAATGTGTCTGGGGGGCCTCTGTTCCTTTTTATGTATGTGGGTGCTGCCCGGCCTGACATGCTGACCTATGGAGTGACTGAGGTTTAAAGTTTGGCAGTTTGCCGTGATCACTGTCTGATACCTGGAGGCTTGTAACCAACTAGCTTGCTTGATCTCTGTCATAGGGATCAGTTGTATCTGGTTAGAGACCATTGTTACTTGTGGGAGAGGGCACAAGGTGTTTGGTCACCCCCTCAAGATATCTTCACCCAATTGGTCTATGGTGGAATGCTTTACTTTTGAATTTATTTGTATTTATTTTTTTAAGCACATTAAAAAAAATTCACATCATTGGACTTTGATATAAAAATGTTTACTTCTTCTTTATTGCTGAAATTGGTGAACACACCTTCTCCATCCTAATTGCTTCTTTGGAGGGAAATCGGATGTATTTTAAAATTCTTGGGCATGTCATAGATTAAGCCACTTTGTTGGCTAACTGTTTACCATGGTCCTATAGTTTGAGACTTTGCTGCTCCACATAGTCTAGCCTGAATTTTTATAGGAGACTTTGCAAAGCTTTCTTGCCAGTGTGTAAGGCCCCTTTAATATTGGGCAGTGGAGGTGCGCTGACGGTATAGCAGCGCTATTTTTAGCGCCGCTATATCGTCGTATTTACCGCGATATTCGGGCGCTAGCGGTGCGGTTTTAACCCCCGCTAGCGGCCGAAAAAGGGTTAATACCGCCCGCAATGCGCCTCTGCAGAAGCCTGCAGGGCATGATTTTTTCATGCGGTATAGCAGCGCTATTTTTAGCGCTGTACCACATGAAAAACGCCTCAATGTGAAAGGGGCCACCCTCTCAGCAATGTAATTCAATTTTGTGGAGATTAGTTATTTAAAAGACATAGGTGTTTTTCAATTGGGAAGTGGAAAGAGTATTTATGAATGGCAAAGTGCAGTCACCATAGCAATCACAAGGCATACTATCATTGTTACCTTTTGCATTGAATTTTACGTGAGCTAGATAGCTCTATGTCCTATAGCCTGTAAATCGGCCCTGAAGCCCTGTGTACAGAAATCTACCTTTTGGTTATATCTGTGTTCATTGTCCATGGGGGAGAGCCATTTTCTTTTTCTTTTGGGGAAATCTGTAAGGAGTCTGTCTTTTTACTTGCACCACTGGTTTTACTACATATACTGTACATTCATTGCTTATTAACATTTTGAATGATTTGGGAAAACTATACATTTTTGTGTTTTGTGTATAAAAGAAAATGAGCAATGCAATTTCAGACAGCTTCTAGGATTCACACAATCTCTAGCGAAGTTCACAAGTTTGCTGTGAAATCAACGAAAGATAAATTGTGTTATATAGCACTAAGCTGGTAAGAATCTAGAAGTATCCAGCATGTATACTTGATTTTACCTCTCCTTCTCTGCAAGTCCTTCAAACAGAGGTTTCTATTCTTTAGGCTACAAAAATCAATGCTCTAAGGATTGTTGCTTTCAAAATGTTAAATTGAGTACTTTCACTGTATTGGATTTAGATAATGTTTACTTATTTTACCACTTGGGGAAAAATATTACCACATATATACTACCAATCTGTTCTTAAAACATGGATTATACTGTATTCTCTTAAGAAAAATGAACGGGCAGTGGCTGTTACAAGATACTAAATCTACGGCAATGCTTTCAGTGGTGCAGTGTTGGGTGGGGTTTCACAATTTACCTCCGCAGCATAGGAATTGGCCTCTGGTGTTCCATGTTCAGTTTGTCCTTGTACTTCATTCCTCCCAAAGGAGAAATCTTACACTCTGTTTTACATCAAATGTGGGTATAGTGGTATGTGTGCCCCCGAGTAAAGAGACCTCAGCACCAGAGGCCATTTCCCTGATATTCAGTGACTGTTGAGGTGAGTTAAAGTCCTCAAATCTTGCTCTATGGTGCCTGATGGGTGAAGTTGTTTCAAATGCATCATATATTGGAACTACCAGATTTGTTTTTCATAAACCAGATATTTTAACCACTTGCCTACTGGGCACTTTCACCCCCTTCCTGCCCAGGCCAGTTTTCAGCTTTCATTGCTGTGGCAATTGCGACAATGACAATTACACGCTCATGCAACACTGTACCCAAACAAATATTTTATCATTTTTTTGAGACACATCTTTCTTTTGGTAGTATTTAATTGCGTCTGGGTTTTTTATTTTTTGCTAAACAAAAAAAAAGACAGAAGAACTTTGTTTCTGTTAATTAAATATATACATTTTGTGCATAGCCATTTGGAACACACACACACACACACACACACACACACAGCAGGTAAAATAAGTATTGAACACCATTTTTCTGGGTAAATATATTTCTAACGGTGCTATTGACATTTTTCACCACATTTTGGTAAAAGCCCATGCAATCCATCCATACACAGAAACAAAAACAAGCAAGTTCAGAAAAAGTATTGAACACGCTAGCTGAAATTTATTTAATACTTGGTACAAAATCCTTTAAGACACCTCCTGTATGGAGAAGCTAGTCGCATGCATTGCTCAGGTGTGATTTTGGCCCAGTTTTCCACACGGTCTTCAAATCTTGAAGGTTCCTATGAACTCTGATCTTTAGATCTTTCATATATTTTCTTTTGGATTCAAGTCAGGTGATTGGCTGGGCAATTCTAGCAGCTTTATTTTCTTTCTTTGAAACCAATGGAGAGTTACCTTGGCTTTGTGTTTGGGATCATTGTCTTGCTGAAATGTCCATCCTTGTTTCATCTTCATCATCCTGGTAGATGGCAGCAGATTTTTAGCAATAATGTCTTGGTACTTTTCTCCATTGATCCTTTAACCACTTGCTTACTGGGCACTTAAACCCCCTTTGTTCCCGGACCAATTTTAAGCTTTCAGCGCTCTCACACTTTGAATGTTAATTACTCAGTCATACAACATTGTATCCAAATGAATTTTATGTCCTTTTTTTCATACAAACAGAGCTTTCTTTTGGTGGTATTTGATCACCTCTGGACTTTTTATTTTTTGCGCTATAAATGAAAAAATGTTATGCGATTAAAATTTAGCAAAATATACATTTTTCTTCATAAATTTTGGCCACAATTTATACTGCTACATATCTTTGGTAAACATAACCCAAATTAGTGGATATTATTTGCTCTTTGTGAAAGTTAGAGAGTCTACAAGCTATGGTGCAAATCATAAAAAAAATTATCACACCTGTTGTACCGGTGCCTATCTAATTTCTTAGGGCCCTGAACACGCCAGGAAAGTACAAATACCCCCCAAATGACCCAATTTTTAGAAAGTAGACATTCCAAGGTATTTAGTAAGATGCATGATGAGGTTTTTTATGTTGTAATTTTTTCCCACAATTTTTTTGCAAAATTAATATGTTTTTTATTTATTTTTTCCCCCTCACAAAATTGTCATTGTAATAGGTTATTTCTCTCACATGGCATGTGTATACCACAAATGACACCTGAAAATACATTCTACTACTCCTCCTAAATATGGCGATACCACATATGTGGGACTTTTTCACAGCCTGACCACATACAGAGCCCCAATATGCAGGGAGCACCATCAGGTGTTCTAGGAGCATAAATTACACATCTAACTTGTTGACTACCTATTACAGTTTTGAAGGCCCTGGAGCACCTGGACAATGGAAATGCCCACAAAGTGACCCCATTTTGGAAAGCTAACACCCCAACGTATAATCTGAGGCATAATGAGTCTTTTGAACGATTCATTTTTTTCCAAACGTTTTTGGAAAATGTGTAAAAAAAAATGAAATCGCAATTTTTTTATGTAAAGTTGTCCATTTATAGGATATTGCCAACACAAAGCCTGTACATAGCAAAAATGACACACCAAAATACATTCTGCTACTCCTCCTGAGTATGGCGATACCACATATGTGGGACTTTTTCACAGCCTGGCCACATACAGAGGCCCAATATGCAGGGAGCACCATCAGGTGTTCTAGAAGCATAAATTACTTATCTAACTTGTTGACTACCTATTACACTTTTGAAGGCCCTGGAGCACCTGGACAATGGAAATGCCCAACAGGTGTTCTAGGGACACATAGCATGCACATGGCAAGCATTACACCCCAAAATACATTATTCTAAGCAAAGGGTAAACAAAAAAATGTACCTGTGGTTTTAGTAGCGCAGTTGTCCACAGGACGATTGCACTGGTCCAGGCAGCAGACAGGAACTTGGTCAGCAAAAGCAAATGCAATTGTCCAGGCAACAGGCAGGGATATTGTCCATAGTCAGTACAGGCATGATGGCATAGGTCCTACAGGCAGAAGTAGGGCCTCGTTCAGGACAGAATGGGGACAGGGGTATAGGCTTCTCCCACCCAAATCTCTTTGAAGCCTCCGGGCAACCAGACCCTAATCTAGAATGAGAAAACAAAAACAATAGTTTTCTTCATCCAGAAAAACAATTCTGGAGCCCCTCACATATGTGAGACCCCTGTGCTATGAATCCCACTAGTCCACTGGCAGGGTAAAGGATCAGTTCAAGAGGCAGGCAAAAAGAATCGTCAAACAGTCCAAGGTCAGTTCCAGATCAGGCAGAGGTATAAACAGAATTGGTAGGCATAAGCGTGGTCAAATAACAGTCCAGGGTCAGTTCCAGATTAGGCAGAGGTATAAACAGAATCGGTAGGCAAAATCGTGGTCAAATAACAAGCCAAGGTCATAAGCAGAGGTATAAGGGGTGTGAAGGTAAATGGCAGGAAGTGACTAGTAATTTAGTGAGGTATGGTAACGGCCGAAACAGCCAACTACGCAGAGGCCTGGCTTGGAAGGGCATTGGGGACAATAAAAAGTGGTGTCTCTTCTCACTCCTTCTTTGGAGCACACCCGGCATCTTTTTTGGGATTTTTGGCCTGTTGGCCTGGGAGGGATTTTATCTGGAAAGTGGTGCTCGTAAAGTCGGCTAACCACATTGGATCGAATGTTTGCTGGTGGGTTGCTGCGGTATAAAAGGGCAGTGGTGATTTCCTCCTGGTAGAAAAGGTAGGATTTGGGTCTTCAAGTCGATTTCTGATATATTATATAGGTATTGTACGTGGCCAAATTGAACAAATAAATGGAAACTTTATTGTACCACTGGTATGATCTTCTTGTGGAAAGGTAGGGTTCCAGCATTTGGTCATTCAAATCGACACCCCCCATGAACTTATTGTATTCTTGAATGCATTTTGGTTTCTGGATTCGCCCATTCCTTGTTCTGGTCTCAACGAGTGTGTTGTTGTGGATGGTAGAAAGCACGTACACATCCCTTTTGTCCCTCCATTTCACGGCCAGAACTTCCTCATTGCGTAAACTCGCCGTCTCCCCTTTTTTTTTATTTTTTGGTGACAAGGCTTTGAGGAAAGCCCTTCCGGTTCGACCATACGATGCCGCATGCTGGTGTTTTCTTTCTATAAAGGTTTCAGGACAGGGGCAAACTTGTATAAAAATTGTCCACATACAAGTGGTATCCTTTCTCCATGAGTGGGTTTAGGAGTTCCCAAACAATTTTCCCGCTGGTTCCTATGTAGGGGGGTGTAGCTGGCTGTCATTTCCTTTGTATACATTGAAGGCATACGTATATCCTGTGGCTCCGTCACACAATTTATAGAGCTTCACCCCATAGCGGGCCATTTTGGAGGGAATAAATTGTTTTATGCCGAGCCTGCCAGAAAATTTTATAAGGGACTCATCCACGCATATGTGTTGGTCCGGGGTAAACAACTGGGGGAAAATTTGGGAAAAATAATCAAGTAGTGGCCGAATTTTATAACGTTTATCAAAATTTGGGTCATTTCGGGGAGGGCACTGGGTATTGTCATTGTAGTGTAGGAATCTCATGATACTTTGATATCTGGACCTGGGCATTTTTGAGGAAAAGATGGGCATGTGGTAGATGGGGCGGTTTGACCAATAGGAACATAGTTGGTTTTTATGGTTTAGTCCCATACAGAATACGAGGCCCAAAAATGTTTTGAACTCCTCCACTGTTAGGGGTCTCCACTGGAAGGGACGGGCATAATAGGACGTGGGGTTACTTGATATGAATTGTTCCGCATAAAGATTGGACTGGGCCACAATTGAGGCAAGCATGTCCTCAGTAAAAATTAAATTGAAAAAGTCAATCGGGGCAAAATTTTCTGTGTCCACCTGGACTCCTGGCTGGGCAGTGAAAGGGGGGATGTTGGCTTCTCCTGAATTAGGAGGAAGCCACAAGGGGTTCTGAAGGGAATAGGGAAGGCTGGCATGGGACCTAACCCTTTGGGACTGAGGTGACACCCCACTGGTATGTGACCTTGCTTGCCGAGGTATTGCGGTTCTGGTGGATGGCACAGCGGTGCTGGTGGATGGCACTGCCTCCTTAGCAATACGCCTTTGTCTGGTGGGTGGACCCTCCTCCTCTTCTTCCTCTTCCTCCTCCTCCTCTTCCTCCTCCTCCTCCTCCTCCTCCTCCTCCTCCTCCTCCTCCTCCTCCTCCTCCTCCTCTTCTTCCTCCTCCTCCACCGGGGATGTCTCTGCTCCACTGCTAACTACCGGCTCGTAGTTAACGTCAGATTCGTTGTCTGAATTTGCAGGGGAATCCGAATCGCAGAGTTCCCCGTTGCTCCCGTCGGCCGCAAGAATTTTGTACGTCTCCTCGGCTGAAAATGATCTTTTAGCCATTGTTGGCACTGATGACACTGACAGGTGGCACTGATGGCAAATGGGACTGGCAGATGGCACGGGCAGATGGCACTGATGGCAGGTAGCACTGATGGCAGGTAGCACTGATGGCACTGATGGCAGATGGCGCTGATGGCAGATGGCACTGGCAGATGACACAGGCAGATGGCACGGGCACTGATGGCAGATGACACTGATGGCAGATGACACTGATGGCAGGGGCAGGTGGCACTGATGGCAGGGGCAGGTGGCACTGATGGCATGGGCACTGATGAAAATACACTGGCAGGTGGCACTGGGTGATTGCACTGGCAAGGTGGCACTGGCAGGGACTGTGGGCACTGTTTTTGCGTTTTTCACACTCACTGTACACTGTAACACTGATCTCTCCTCACACGCTGTCTGTGTGAGGAGAGAAAGCCGGCGATGAGAGATGATCTCATTTGTTTACATTTGAGATCATCTCTCATTGGACGGCGAGATCGAGTGCTGAATGGCCTCTGCGATTGGCCATTCAGCACGATCTGTGATTGGCTGTGTCCGAGGGACACGGCCAACACAGCTTTTCCCCGATGCACGCTCGCGGGGACGCGCAGGGAGCCGCCAAAGAAATTACGTCCAAAGACGTCCAGTTGGCACCTCAGGACCGCGCTGTTGACGTCTTTTGTCAATAGCGCGGGTCTGAAGTGGTTAATCGATATGAAGTTTGCCAGTACCGTATGCTGAAAAACAGCCCCACACCATGATGTTCCCACCTCCAAACTTCACTGTTGGTATGGTATTTTTGGGGTGATGTGCAGTGTAATTTGACCTCCAAACATGGTGTGTATTGGCATCCAAAGAGTTAAATTTTCATCTTATCTGACCAGACTATATTCTCCCAGTATTTCACAGGCTTGTCTTAACGTTGTGCAGCAAACTTTAAACAAGCTTCAACATGCTTTTTCTTCAGCAATGGAGTCTTGCATGGTGAGCATGCATCCAGGCCATGGCGATTGAGTGCATTACGTATCGTTTTCTTTGAAACAATCATACCCAATTCCAGGTCTTTCTGAAGCTCTCCACAATTGGACCTTGGCTCTTGGACAACTAGTCTGATAATTTGTTTTATTCTTCTGTCAGACATATGGTCATGGCGGGTTTATGGTGAAATTATATTCTTTCCACTTCGGATTATGGCCCCAACAATGCTCACTGAAACATTCAGACTTTTTTAAATCATTCTGTAACCAATGCCATAAATATATTTTGCAACAATAATGTTGCAAAGGTCTTGAGAGAGCTTTTTGCTTTTACCCATCATGAGATGTTTCTTGTGTGACACCTTGGTAATGAGACACCTTTTTCTAGGCCATCAGTTGAGACCAGCTGATACTAATTTGTGCTGGCAAGGGGCCCGATTGTTTTCTAATTGCTGATAGATGTCAGCCTGTGTCTTGGCTTTCCATGCCTTTTCTGCACCTTCATTTCTTCGAAACCTTTTCCCCTAAGTCGTTCCATTTTATTACACATAACTTGATTTCTGAGCCTATTCGTTTTGGTTGCTGTATATGCATGGCTTGCATGGGTTGTTGCCAACATGTGGTAAAAATTTCATATCAATAGCATCTTTTAGAAATCTACCTAGAAAAATGGTGACATGTTCAATACATATTTTACCCGTTTTGTGTGTGTGTGTGTATATGTATATATAATATTACATGAACACACGTTGCCTCATTAAAATGTCTAATATGTAGGAGTCCGCTCATAGGGAATGTACATGGAAGATTAATGGTTTGAGCCATACTGACAAATCACTAATTCACATACCTTTGCCGTATACAGTGGTCAGTATTGGCAAAATGTATTGCATGCAGGGGTACCTTGACTACCCATGGAAAAACTCCAAATGCAATAGTATCAGGTTTTCACAGCCGAGAATTTAAGGCTGTTAGATCTCCATCCAGGACTGTTAAGACTGGCACCGATGCTTCAAACATCCAGTGAGGAAAGAGGTCATTAGGGTCATTCAGGTTATGGAAAATATAGCTGTCTATATGTACATACAGGCATGTCATTCCAAACACTACATAAAGACAAGGTTTTAAAACCATAATATTAAAAGATAAAACCATTTAGCTCTTTAGAAACCAGGAAAAACAGTTTGGTCTCTTAACCAGTAAGAAAAGAAATGGCTGCACATCCAGGAATTCCAATTGCCTTTTATTGTTCAAAGTGATAACACCAAAGACACCAATACGAGGTCATGTAGACGCGTTTCACACAAACATCTTGTGCTTAATCATTCCAATGACTAAAATGACTGATAGATCTTAAATAGACCACCCCAGTAACTGCAGGTTTTCTGGGGGGCGGTGATAATCAGCAATAGTACACAGTCCGATCAATCGCAAAACTTCAGCAAAGAGCATCTGAGTAAAGATTAAATTACAAAATCAAACTGAACGTCCAAGTTCCCGTGTACATCAAGAAATCTCCCATACACACAAAGACCTGGAACAACAATCGCATAGAAACATTGTATATAAAATACATGAACACCACCAGTAAATCATTTGGAAAAATTAATATCGATACATATAATGTAAAGAGAAGGATAAAAACCATAGTGAATATAAAAACATTTGTCTAATATGAGCATGTATGTGCATGCAGGTGCATACACATGAATGCACCCACATGTACATACAAGAGACATACATGTAAAATCATTTGTTCCTCCATGCAAAAGACTACTCCAACACTATGAATGCATAAACAAATGCACCCATATATACATCATAGAAGAACTACCTCTATTTGGATGCCTGCAAGGACGAATGTGTCCCAATCCGATTGTAAATAAAGTATGGTAATTTATGGTAATATACGGGTACCATACATGCGATAATGTCCACTTTGGTCCAATGCGTCCACACAAAAGTACACAGAGATAGTAGGAAATACTTAAGGCTAAATATAAAAAATATTAAAATAAACGATAAAAATAAAGTAAATCCATAACCCAGACAAGGAACCAACCATCATCACCAGACTCTATACAATAAGGTGAAGACGTAAAGCTACAAGTACTGTCCAATGGGGTCCATATATAGACCAATATGAGTCGCACAACGATCGCATAATGATCGTACAGCGATCTGTCTGACAGAGCCCATACATAAACCAATGTGGATGTGCAATGATCCACAGCAGAGGAAGGACCAATGCGGCAAATGGTCAAAATATATATTATAAGCGTGCATAGAGATTGGGCATGTAACGGGAGGGCCCGTGGGACCCAGAAGCTCATACAAAGTATGAGCCAGAACATAATGAACATTCAGAATATCTTGAAATATTACTGTTTGTTGATTCTGAACCCAACAGGTCAATTGAAAGAGTGATTCATTCAATGTGGGAACATAGACTGTGACCGATCGAGGGACTTTGGTATGAAAAAAGCTAGGGGCCAGAGAACAATCCAAAGATGGGGCTCTAATCGCCTGCCGTATAGTAAAATGACGATGGGTGGGATCCCCTCTCATTCTGTGCTGACATCATGTAATGTCACCCAGTCTCGCCGCAATTACGGTCGTGCTGTGTTTCGGCGGCATCTGCTCACAGGAGAGACCTGTTCAAGTAATCAGTGCCCTCATAATCAGTGCAGCCCCAGCAGTACCTATCAGTGGCAAATATCAGTGTGGCATACTAGTGCCTCCTTATCAGTGCAGCCTATCCATTCTGCCTGATCAGCACACATCAGTGAAGGAAATCAGTGAAGGAAAATTACTTATTAACAAAATTTACTGACAAACTAAAACTTTTCTTTTATTTATTTTTCAAAAATATTCTCTTTTTGTTGTTGTTTTTTGCTTTAGTAAAAAATCCAGTGGTGATTAAATACCACCAAAAGAAAGCTTGTTTTGTGTGAAAAGATTGTAATTTTATTTGGGTACAGCGTGCAATGGTCATTCAAAGCGTGACAGTGCCGAAAGCTGAAAATTTGGCCTGGGCAGAAAAGGGTTAAATCGCCCTGTCTTGAAGCGGTTAGAGGCTTTATAAAGTTTGCCTTTACGGGGTTTCATGTTATACCCGTATTTAGGGTGTAGCATGAAACCTGTTTATATTCACCAACCCCCACCCTCGAACTAGTTGTGACTTGTAGTTTTTCAATTCACAATTTTTTTAACTGTGTGTGCATTGATCACTTTTTTTGGAAAATGTGTCAGAGTTCAGTTAATGTAAAAAGGTTAAGTTCAGTATTAATAGGATGCAGAAATATTCGTGTCACTTTAACAGAATACAGGTCTGGAAAAATTTTTAAATTGTGTTATTTTTACATGTTTTCGACACCAAACGCACTGTGCAAAGAACTACTACAGTAAAATGAATGTACAAAAAAAAAAAAAATTCTGTGGATAAAGGAACTTCATTACTGGACAGTAGGGATGCGCTTCGAGTCAAACCCATGTTCGATTCTTACATCGTCTGTTCGGCCATTCACCGAATTTCGAACGTTATTGACTGTTCGCGCCAAATTCAAGTGGCGCGTGACGTCCCATTATGCAATGCGGCATCACAGTGCATTGCTGGCTGATGATTGGCCAAGCATGCAAAGAGAGCCATAATTAGCCAAAGCCAGTGTGGCTTTGGCCAATTATGTCCTGCGTGGCGGCCTTGTGTAGTTTGTTGCGGCGGTGGTGAAAGACAGAGAGAGAGACAGTGTCATTTCATTTGAGTTAGATAGCACAGGCAGACGAGTCAGCTGCAGTTAGTGTGTAGAGGATATATATGCATTCCAGGTGTTGTGTGTGTGTGTGTGTATATTTATACACTGTATTCAGTTTAGCTAGAGCCGATCCTGTATTCTCCTCCTAATATACTGACAGGCAGGCAGGTGATTGTGCTAGCTGCAGTGTTTTCACTTGGTGTACTGTGTCCTTTGCACAGTGTGCACCTAAAGCTACCTGAATACAATTGCTGGTGTTCTCATACTAATACCACAGGCAGGGAGCTGCAAGTATTTTCAGTTAGTGTACTGTGTCCTTTGCACAGTGTGCAACTAAAGCTAACTGAATAAAATTGCTGGTGTTCTCTTACTAATAATACTACAGGCAGTTGATTCTGCTAACTGCAGTATAATCAGTATATATATATATATATATATATATATATATATATATATATATATATATATACACATCACATGTGCAGCTACATCTCCCTGCAGGCCATTAGTATGTCTGGAAGGACAACATAGAGAGGCAGACAGTCACAAGCCGATAAGAGGGCAAGCAGGCTCTGCGTCTAGAGGCAACAGTTCTGGTCATGGACACAGTGCATCCTCATCAGCACATGGCCGCGGGACACGCTTGTCCTTTTTTTCGATAGCTGGCCATGTTGTGCCGCAACATGCCGAAGACTTGGTAGAGTGGATGGCCAAGCCATCCTCATCCTCCTCATCCTGTCTCACCTAGGCTCAGTGTACTTTGTCTGGCAAAGCAGCTGCCAACGCGGCCTCTTCCCTCGGCTCAATGGCATCAGTCACTCCTTCCCTAGCCCCACCATGTCCTCCTGAGGAGTCCCCCGAACTGTTTAACCATAGTGTTGGGTACATGCTGCAGGAAGGATGTGCAGCGTTTTGAAGGCTCTGATGATGGGAGGAAGGCAGTAACGTGAGCCCAGAGAGAGGGGGTGCCAAGAAGGACAGCAATCTGGCAGTCATGTTCCTCCAGCTGCAGCATACTGCCAGGTTTGCTCCAGTGATGAGGAGGGAGGGGATGATGAGGTCACTAACTCCACGTGGGTACCTGAGAGGAGGCACATCTCCAACGAGGCAGGATGCCCTCCAGGGGCCAGCTTAAGAGCAGCACATCGACTGCATCACACCGCAGTTTGTTGGCAAGCGTACCTAAAAGACCCACACCATAGAACAAAGCGGACCTCTCCTTGCTCCTCATCAGCTGGGATCTCCAACCCCACTATTCCTTCAGTTCTCTCTAAAACCTGCACTGAGAGGAATGAAGGTGTAGAATTAGGTGTGTCACAGCCAAGTACTTGCAGGAAATCTGCCATCGGTACACAGATGTCAGATTGTACCAGGCACATTTCTCTGCCCCAGCTGCTGCAGCGCCAAAAGAAGTTCGCTCCCAGCCATCCACATGCCCAGCGGTTGAATGCTAGCTTGGCTAAATTGCTAGCACTTCAACTGATGCCTTTTCGGTTGGTAGATTCTACCCCCGGCTCTCTACCGGCATGTGGAAGGCAATGTCCATGCCTCGCTGGACAGAGCGGTCAGCAGTAAGGTGCATATTACCGCTGACTCATGGTCCAGCAGGCATGGACAGGGACATTACCTATCTTTCACGGCACATTGGGTGACTCTGCTGGGGCACCTGGGAAGGATGCAGGACAAGGTACAGTAGTGTTGGAGGTTGTTCCGCCAGCACGCCTCCAAAATGCTACTACTGGTGATTGTAACACTCCTCTCTCCTCCACCCCCTCCTCTTCTTCCTCCATGGCCTCTTCCTGTGCTTTAGGCGTTCAAGGGGCTACGCAAGTATGCAGGCAAAAAGATGCCATGCGGTGCTTGAGCTGGTGTGCTTGGGGGACAGGAACCACACTGGGGCAGAGGTTCTGTCAGCTCTGCAGGGGCAGGCTCAGAGGTGGTTGATGCCACGCCAGCTGAAGCCAGGAATGGTGGTTTGCGAGAATGGCACCGACCTCCTCTCTGCCCTCTGACAGACAACTGACCCATGTGCCCTGTTTAGCTCATATCCTTAACTTGGTGGTGCAGCGGTTCTTGGGCAGGTAACCCAGGCTTACAGGATGTCCTGAAGCAGGCCAGGAAACTGTGTGCATTTCCGCCAGTCATCTAATGCCAGGGCTCGGCTGGCTGACCTCCAAAAGGAATACAGCCTGCCCAAAAAACGCCTAATCTGTGACATGCCCACCAGGTGGAACTCTACGTTGGCCATGCTGCAGCGGCTGCACACGCAGCAGAGGGCCATCAATGAGTATCTGTGCCAATATGGCACCAGGACAGGGTCAGGTGAGTTTGTTTTTTTCCCCTACACCAGTGGGCCATGATCAGGGATGCATGCACTGTCCGGTCACCATTTGAGGAGGCCATGAGGATGGTGAGCAGTGACAGTGCATGCATCAGTGACACTGTCTCTCTTATCCACCTGTTGGAGCGCACGCTGCGTGGAATAATGGACAGGGCACTTGAGGAAGAGTTGGACTTGCCTCTCAACGCCCCCTTTATTCAGACAGTGTTCCTGCTGGCCCGCCTATCACACAGGAAAAGGAGGAGGAGGATAATTGTCAGCATGGAGGCGGAGCCTAGCACTCAGCAGCAGTCTTCAAGGGGTCAATTACAGTCCCAAGAAAACCCATGGACTTGTACGTGGCTCGGAGGAGGTGACTGCGGATCATATCATTCTGAGTAACCCAGAGGACTCCGGACCGAATGCCTCAGCAAACCTACGCTGCATGGCCTTCCCTAATCCCGCAAAGCCTGCATAAGGATCCTCATATTCGTGGTATCAAGGAGAGGGACCATTACTGGCTGGCGACCCTCCTTGATCCATGTTACAATGGTAAGGTTGCGGACCTTATCTTGTCGTCGCAGAGGATGAAACATCTTCGGGACGCCTTGCAGAAAGGTCTGTGGAACGCTTTCCCAGAGACTGGGAGGTTACAAAATCCTGGTCCTGGGCAACGTGTTGCTAAAGCTTCGGTCAGTCAAAGGAGTGGTGGAAAGGGTGGCCGTCTGACCGATGCGTTCAGATTTTTTTTTTAGTCCGCAGCCCCAAGGTATGATCGGTTCCAGAAACCATGGCCAGTGTCTGTTTTACATGGTGCAGGATCAGACTTGGGCACCTTTCCCACCGAAAATCCTCCGGGTTACTGTGTTTTGAGGATGGATCACTGGCCAGAGCTTGCACAGTATGCAATTGAGGTACTGGCCCGTCCTGCATCCAGCGTTCTTTCGGAACGCACATTGAGTGCTGCTGGAGGCTTTGTAACCGATCACAGGGTGCGCCTGTCCACCGACTCGGTCGATTCACTAAAAATGAATCGGTCTTGGATCACCACCAGCTACCAAGCACCTGATGCTGATGTAACCGAATTTTTTTTTTTAAATGTCAGATCCCTTCAAGACTGCCTATACTGATGCTGAGTGACTATCCTCTTCCTCCTCAATGATCATCCTGATAGCATGTAAGAAAATGTTTGGTTCTGGGCACCGCCACCAGTGGCTAAGGCCCAATTTGTTCTGTCCCTGTTAAACAGGGGCATGTAATTACAATTCTTGATCTAATATTTCACAACAGGGCCCATTTATGCACCCACCAAGAGTAACTGTGAGGGCTTACAGTTTTGTGGCAACACCACCTCCAAAGGCCCAATTTTTCTGCCCCTGTTCAACAGGGGCATGTAATTACAATTCTTGATATAATAATTCACAGCAGGGCCCGTTCCAGCGCCCACCAAATGTAACTGTGAGGGAGGACTTAGTGTTGTGGCACCAGCACCACCACCACCAAAGGCCCAATTTTTCTACCACTGTTCAACAATGGCATGTAATTACAATTCTTGATGTAATAGTTCACAGCAGGGCGTTCCAGTGCCCACCAAGACTAACTGTGAGGGCTTACAGTGTTGTGGCAACACCAACACCTAAGTCACAAATTTCTGCAGAGTATATACGGCAGGCCCCTACTTTCAAACATCCAACTTACAAACGACTCCTACTTGCAAACGGAATGGAGACAACAGGAAATGAGAGGAAATTCTGTCCTGTAAGAGTTAATATGGGAAAAAGGTGTCTCCTCTCCACTGATGCTTTATCACCAATCCTTGTTTCACTAAAAAACCCACTTTTTCAAAAACATTTGTCATTGAGACAGAAAGTGAGGTGAAATCTTCTGAGCAGGTGCACAGACAGCAATATTACAGGGGTGATAACCCTTCCCTATGTTTTCCAAAAAGCTTAAAAATAGATTTTTTGGCTGGAGCTACACTTTAAAAATGTACCAGTTCAAAATTACAAACAGATTCTACTTAACATCAAACCTACAGTCCCTGTCTTGTTTGCACCGCCTGTATACTGCTGTTCAGAGTATATAGGGCCTGGGGGCCCCATGCCTTTCCTTTTTTTAAATTTGGGTGCCGGGCTCCCCTTAATATCTGGTGATCGGGGGGGAACCAATCCATTTTTTTCAACAATTTTCATCCATATTGCCAGGACCAGACATTACATTAAAGCCGCAAGTAGTTTTAAATTACTTTTTTTCCTATAGAAATGTCATTTTGTGCAGGGACAGTTCTAAACAAGGGAAACACGTGCCACTTCACAGGCATACTATAGACACCCAGCAATTACGATATTTAAAGGAATATTTCACTTTTTTTTCACTTTAAGCATCATTAAAATCACTGCTCCCGAAAAAAATGCCTTTTTTAAAACTTTTTTTGCATTGACACATGTCCCCTGAGGCAGGACCCGGGTCCCCAGACCCTTTATAGGACAATAACTTGCATTTTAGACTTTAAGATTGGCACTTTTGATTTAGAATGTTCGAATCCCATAGACTTTAATGGGGTTCCAAAGTTTGCGTGAACGTTCGTTCCGTTCGCAGGTTCTGGTGCGAACCGAACCGGGGGGTGTTCGGCTCATTCCTACTGGACAGTCTGGTGCAATCGCTTTCAATTGAACCTGAATGCAATATTTGCAACATTCACTCCTTGGTCTTATGTAATGTATGCAATTCACTGATGTAATTCACTGATGTATGTCTAGTCGGCTAAGGAAGCTTGTATAAGAAGAGTTGGGGCCATGGGGTCTGGTTTGATGGTTAACAATGGTTTACCCTTTTATTTTATTTTTTGAAAAATATTTATTGAGGTCTAAAGAATACAAAATCAAACACCATATAAATATAAATGCTAGCCCAGGGGCTAGGCAGTATTTACAAAATTCTAACCTGGATAAAAGACATAGTAAATAAGAAAAAAAAAAAGAGGGATGCAGGGAGGAAGTTTTACCCTTTTCTGATAGCAAATGTATTCTATATAATAATGGTCATCTTGCTAGATTTATTTTCTAAGTAATGAATTGAACTATAAGCCTTTTAGGTTTGTGTTTGGGGTGATTTCTTGAAAAGCATATCACACGTACACTTGAGTGATCATTCTATGTACATTTCTCATTTCAGCGGGTCTTTGTGACATTAATGAGAGCACGCCAACCTCAGAGGATCGCTGCAAATCCCCCACCTCAGGTATTTTTCATTTTCAGTGTGGTTATATTATTGCATGCAGTCATTTCTAAGTCAACTAATGGTTTGTGATGCTTATTTTTGTCTGAAAAAATAAATAAAAAAAACTAATAGCCGGGGGGGGGGGGGGGGTTTGATTTTTACCATAATCATAGCAATGTTACAGTAAAACCTACATTTTTGGATAGAGTAGAGCAACACCTCTGTCAAGTTTTTTTTTTTTTTTTTTTTTTTTTCTTCTGTGCCCCTGCTGATAGGGTTCCTTTTTGAATTGTCAAAATATTGTCACCAAGACTGAAAGGAGGAGAAACAAATCTAAATTGGGGAGGGGAAATTTTCCAAGTGACAGCTTTTGCCCCACACATTGAAGAAATATTATCACTTACTGCTGTGTTTGTGTGTGTGTGGGATAGCAGGTGATGGGGAATAGACAGAATGGGACATAGACACATGAAAAAACACACCAGATAGTGGTTTTAACCGTTTCCTAATCTATGAAAAAAAGTTTTGGCAATAAATATACTTTATATAACAGACTTTGTTATAATACTTTATCACAAGCAAAATCCCATTGTCTGGACGTGGACTTTCATAACCAACCTCCCATCTAGTTTATATGAACTGGGATGTTTTCTTGCGCATTCTGCTGGGCAAGTACAGAACACGCTTAAAGTTTAAGTGACTTGAATATATACCTTCGCTAGAAAGGGTTTGTTTGTATTCGAGGAAAGACTGTTCTGCCACCTTGACATGACTTTGGACCTGTAGATGGCAAGAGAGAAGTTGATGGACTGAAAGTACAAATTATTAACCTGCGTGTCACAATCAACATGCACAACAGAGTTTTAGACCTTAAATTTACTATATGTAGATTTATTTTTATTTTTCAAAGATTTAGAAATATTTACTGATGCAGTAAGGCCATACTAAAAATAAAAGTAACTTTTACACTAGCTACACATTTTGATTAATGTTAGGTTAACTATCAACTTCAGTATAAATATCAAAACCAGGATGAAGGGTTAAATATTAACTGCATTTTGGCTTTTTAAAGTGACAATTCTTTTTTTTTCACAGAAGTCAGAAGTCTGATTTAGTTGGTTTAACATAGAAGAACATCCTGAATGTTAAGGCAAATTCTAGATTCTGTCCATATTTAGATTATGTGACAAATGATCTCACTAGTTGATTTAGTAGTCGGTCAGTTCTAATAGCAGATTTTCAGCATTCTGAGGCCCCATACACACCATAGAATCTATCCGCAGATAAATCCCATCAAATGGGTTTCTGCGGATAGATCCTATGGTGTGTACACGCCAACGGATATTTATCCGCAGATAAATCTCCCCTGGAATGGATTTCCAGCAGATAAATATTTGTCGACATGCACAGAATATCTATCTGCTGGAATCCATTCCAACGGATGGATCCGCTCGTCTGTACAGACTTACCGGATCCATCCGTCCAAAGGGATTCCCCGCACGCGCCGTAATGAATAGACGCATGCGTGGAATTCCTTATATGACAGCGTCGCGCCCGTCGCCGCGTCATAATAGCGGCGACGGCGCGACACGTCATCGGCAGAGGATTTCAGCGCGGATTTCAATGCGATGGTGTGTACACGCCATCGCATAGAAATCCTCTGAAATCTTAGAGAGGATTTATCCGCGGATACGGTCCGCTGAACCGTATCTGCGGATAAATTCTATCGTGTGTATGGGGCCTAAGTTTGAAACGTTGCTTATCCCCTTATTCAATTCCTTATAAACCACTGAAGCTTAAACATCAAAAAAAAAAAAAAAGTGAAAAGACTCTCCTGGTTTGCCAATAAAGAAATTTCCATATCTAGGCACCCAGTGATGTAAGGCTTTTGGCAAGCAGTTATGACTTTTACCAGGACATCTGTTTTAATGCCAACTTTACTGGTTGTGGACTCTGCAAGAAGAGGGTGCTAAACAAACATGGTGGGAAGCTACAAGCCGAATGTAGGACCAACTCTTTGTGTATCCACTGCACTTGGTCATGTGATATCTGATTAAGCATGGAGAAGAATCCCTGCACCTGGCCTGTAGCTTTAATGTGCATGTCTGCTTGGTATCCTCTATGGTGGTATAGGACATTTTTAATCAATAACTATGCTAGTGTATGCAGGAGTTAATAAAGCAGTAATCAAAGCTAGTCTGATAAGACCACTATTTCGAATATAATTACATTTGTGTTCGGTTTCCAATATGAGTAAGTTGGAACACACAGCTTAGCAGTATAGATCAATGTTAATTTTGTCAACAAAAAAAATATTTGTCGACCTAAAATACGACTGGAACTAAAATGCATTTTGGTCAAAAAACTGACTAAAACTAAATCAAAATCGGTATATTTTAGTTGACTAAAATTAGTTTTAGTCTACTTAAATCTAATGGGTTTAGTTAAATTGTAATGCATTATTTAAGCATTTCTCTATCATTTCCAAACTTATTATATGCTCCTAGAGAAAAAAATAATTATGTTTAAGGTATTAAGGTTTAAACATGCACTACAGACACAGATTTAGCCGTTTTGTGTGTGATATATATATATATAGTAGGTAAGGTTGAATAAAGCCAACAGTTCATCCAGTTCAACCTGTGTAGGTGTATGTGATTCAGCGTCGATAATCATTTCCCATATCCCTGTATATTGTGTTTACCTGCTTGCCGACCAGCCGCCGTCATTCTACTCTCTCCTGCGCAAACCGCCATAGGTGTTATGTTGGTGTTTGCACAGGAGATAGACGACCCGCGATCACGGTGTACAGAGGCAAAATGGTAAATTGTAAACAAGGTGATTCCCCATTCTGCCATATGACATGTCAGATCTTCTGTTCTGCGATCTGTCATGTCCCTGGTAGCCCATCCACCCTACAGTTAGAACACACCCAGGGAACACACTTAGCCCTTTGATCACCCCCTAGTGTTAACCCCTCCCTTGCCAATGTTCATTTTTACATTTTGATTTAGTTTTAGTCAGCCTTTTGATTGAAATGTTTATTTCCAGTACATTTTAGTTGACCAATATATAACTTCACAGCAGGATATAGAAATTTTCCAGAAAGACCTGAACAAAATAATGGAATGGGTAACTGCATGGCAAATGAGGTTTATTGTGGAGAAATGTCAAATAATGCACTTGGGGGCTAAGAACATAAACTCAAAACTACTCACTGGAGGAGCCAAGGATGGAGAAAGATCTGAGGGTCTGAGTGGAAGACAAACTGTGCAATAGCATGCAATGTCAAGCTGCAGCTAACAAAGCCGGCAGAATATTAGTATGCATAAAAAAGGGGATATACTCCAGAGATAAAACTATAATCTTGCCACTTTATAAAACTTTGGTTCGGCCACATCTGGACGATTCCATCCAATTCTGCTCACACCAATCTGGTCAGGAGCATGTAGTTAGATCATACGAGCTGAGTTTTTATCACAGCAATGATTTGTCTGGGTCGAGAAACAGCTGATCAAACAGATAAATATTCTAGATAAGTGCTTCCCAAAGTGGGGTATTATGCCCCCTGGGCGGCACTGGAAAGATCAAGGGGTGGTATTAGCTGTATTGGCCTCAGGTGCAATTGGGCACATTGAATAAAAATAAGTAGACCTAAAGAAAGTGGAGAAGAATTTTTTGAAAAAACATTCATACATGTTCCATCTGTTTAACATATGTAACAGTGTCAAAGTGATTACTTTATTTTCCAAATAAGCACACAAAATGAAAGTTAAAACTGATTAGTGGTCAAGTCCACCAACAGGACTTAAAGCCAAACTCTGGGCAGAAGAAAAATTCTCCCTTTCAGTGGAGCTGTGCCCTCACTGCAAAGGTTAGGTGCTAGTTTTGTCCAGGGCAGAGGAGAGACCCCTATACCTACCCGAACCTCTGTTCTCCTGGTAAACCGTTGTCTCCCATGATCCAGCAGTGGACTGTTCTACCATCCTCATGTCCAGAGCAGTGCTATGGATGCTGCTGCAGGACTTCAAGACGGCTAGTGCATGGGGGTGCAGAAGCTACAGGGACCAGCCTTTTGCAGACAGGATCAGAGGATCGGTTTAGTAGATCTCCTTTCATCTTTCTCTAGGATGTAGGTAGAGATATAGATACATAGAACACAAATTTTGTCACTGCATCTTTGTTCACTTAAAGAAGTAAATTTCCATGGAGACGCTGAGTAATTTATTTTGTGAAAAAGAGAGGGTAGGCCAAATAAGTTTAGGAACCTCTGTTCTAGATATTGACAGATATGTTTGTGATATATATCAGGCCTCAAAATTTCAAGTCCTGAACTACTAGCCAGGCCTTAATAGTTACCTGCCACCTGTTGCCCCACCCAAACCCTACCTTGCCCGGCCCCTTAAACACGCCCCCGTGTAAATGATCTCATGAAATAACACTGTTAAATGTTTTATTCAACCTCCAACACTTCCCTCAGAACTCCTCTACCTGCAACGCCTCCCCCAGTACGCTTCTACCTGCAACGCCTCCCCCAGTACGCTTCTACCTGCAACGCCTCCCCCAGTACGCTTCTACCTGCAACGCCTCCCCCAGTACGCTTCTACCTGCAACGCCTCCCCCAGTACGCTTCTTCCTGCAACGCCTCCCCCAGTACGCTTCTACCTGCAACGCCTCCCCCAGTACCCTTCTACCTGCAACGCCTCCCCCAGTACGCTTCTACCTGCAACGCCTCCCCCAGTACGCTTCTACCTGCAACGCCTCCCCCAGTACGCTTCTACCTGCAACGCCTCCCCCAGTACGCTTCTACCTGCAACGCCTCCCCCAGTACGCTTCTACCTGCAACGCCTCCCCCAGTACGCTTCTACCTGCAACGCCTCCCCCAGTACGCTTCTACCTGCAACGCCTCCCCCAGTACGCTTCTACCTGCAACGCCTCCCCCAGTACGCTTCTACCTGCAACGCCTCCCCCAGTACGCTTCTACCTGCAACGCCTCCCCCAGTACGCTTCTGTCTGCAGCGCCTCCCCCAGTACGCTTCTGTCTGCAGCGCCTCCCCCCAGTACGCTTCTACCTGCAGCGCCTCCCTCCAGTACGCTTCTACCTGCAGCGCCTCCCCCCAGTACGCTTCTACCTGCAGCGCCTCCCCCCAGTACGCTTCTACCTGCAGCGCCTCCCCCCAGTACACCTCTATCTGCAACGCCTCCTCCAATGTCTCCCCTCTCCATCACACCTATGACTCCAATCACTCCTCCCCCTGCACACCTCTATCTCTATAATCCCTCTTCCCAGTATGTCTCTGCCTCCAATGCCCCCAGCAAACCTGTGTGTTGTGCTTTTAACGACCTGCCCCCGCCCCCAGCACACCTCGTCTTCCAACCTCCTCTCACCAGCATCCAATTCCTCCAATTCCTCCCCCCATCTATCATATAGTATGATAGATTGGAGGGGGGGGGCAGAATTGGAGGCATAGGTATGATAGATTGGGGGAAGGGGGCAGAATTGGAGGTATAAGCATGATAGATTGGGGGGAGAGGGCAGAATTTGGGGCATAGGTATAATGGATTGGGGGGGGTTATTTAGAGTCTAAATCTGCAATTAACACCCCCCCCCCCAAGCCAGCACATATGTTCCTTCAATCCCTAGGCAATGCTACTGGACTGTGGGAGGTGAAGAGGGGTGGTCCTGGGCGTCTGGTACAGTGCTGGACAATGCTACTGGACTGTGAGAGGTGGAGAGGGATGGTCCCGGGCGGCAGTTCTAGGCAATGCTACTGGACTGTGGGAGGTGAAAAGGGGCGGTCCCGGGCGGCTGGAACAGTTGTGGGAAATGCCACTGGCCTGTGGGAGGTGGAGAGGGGCGGTCCCGGGCAGCGCTGGTGTCCATTCTGCTGCTAGCCTGTGTGGGACGGCACAGCAGCTGTAGTGTAGAAGAATACAGATATTTTACTGGCTGCACTGTGAGTGTGTGAGCGGCGTGATGGGAATCCCTGACCATACTTGCACTGCATATAAATCCCCTCGCCAAATGCGAGGAGGCGAGTACAAATTTTGAGGGCTGTATATAATATTCTATATGGTAAGTGTGTTTTGCGCGATTTCTTTTTTTTTTATAACCGGAAGGGTCATGTTAAAATGTAGTTGTCTTTCTAAATTGCACACACAAACCACGTGCTGTGTAATGTTTTTTAGTAATGCTGCTTGTATATAAATAGTTATGTAATTTCTCATGAAAATTGTAGCTACCTTAAATATTCATTGTGGTGATTGCAAAAGGTAAGCAGTGGTAGAGAGAATACTATACTGTAACACTATACTACCCATGTCGTCATTCAGGTGAGTGATATTTTGTTAGCAAAGCTATTCAGTCATATAATATTCCCTAAGTATTTTAATCTGGTTGGCTGAAGAAAACTAGGGTAAACATTACTGAAAACAAGGAACCTGTGTGCTATAAGCAACTGCTCTCTTTTGCGTCATGTTTGCGTACATTATACACAGCGTTTATATGTGGCACACTAGAATCTAGATAGTCAGATGGTTTCTGTAATGAAAAATATCAATTAATGCATGTCACTAAACTAGGGTCAGCCAAAAAATGGTATATGTCAGGTGCAAATGACTTGATTATAAAAAAGAACAGGGGCTCCATCGATCGGGGTACTTTCATCATTTGGGAGTAAATTAAATTTTTTCAGAATCTTGAGGCCATCTTCCAGTGTGTGTATTGTATGAGACATTGTATGAACCACCAAAGAAAAACTGACCGCTCCTTGGAACATCAGTCATGGATGACACAATCGCCGGTATAAAAATTCTTGTCTCTTTTCTCTCCAGTTTATCATGGCCTAAGTTCCTCAGGCACATGAATCCCAGGGAGCCCCTATCCTGAACCCCTGACCTATGATTAACAAAGCCCCCACAACGAGAGTGCATACATTTATGCACACAAGAGTTGCTTGGCAACTCGCTTGTTTTTACATGTTATTTTTTGTTTTTGTCTCTGTTTTTTACCCTGATCCTAATTTCCTTCCCTCCCCCCCTCACAAGCAATATCATACAATCTTCTTTTTTCATGGAAGTTATGTAGTCGATGGACACGCTTTGCCTTTACTACATTCGATACATATACAATTCATCTATATGAAAATTATTCGCTATGCCTAATCTAAAACTACTCTCATTAAATGTGAAGGGCCTCAACAGCCCCTTCAAAAGAAAAGCCCTATGGAATGATGCCCTAAAATTCGGATGCGACATACTCTGCATTCAAGAATCGCATTTTGCAAGAGACAACCCTCCTCAATTTTCACACCCTAAATTCCCGCATATCTTCGCATCTCACAACAGTAAGAAAAAAAAAAGGAGTCCTGACGATCATCAAGGATTCAATCTCCTTTCAACTTTTGGACTCAAAAATTGACCAACAAGGTCGGTATGTAATACTGGTTGCAAAGATTGAAAATACAATACTAACATTAGTCAATATCTACGCACCAAATAGGAACCCACAACAATTCCTTCAAAAAGTTATCACAATAACAAAGAAAATACAAAAAGGCAATATTATCTTATGTGGGGACTTTAATGCAACGATGGACCCTACTCTGGACACCACTAAAGGGATCCAATCCAAACGAAGAGGTTTGAAGAACATCTTCTCACAAGAAGACCTCCATGATCCTTGGAGGTGTCTCCACGCAACAGAAAAGGACTTTACGTTTTATTCAAATGTCCATAAATCCTATTCTAGGATCGACTTCTTCATCACTGACAGAGCTCTCCTCCAGAAAACCACAGATGCCCATATACATAACATAACATGGTCTGACCATGCTCCAATCTCTTTAATTATTGATCTAGCCCAACAAAATTCGAAGCATGTTCTTTGGAGGAACAATACATATATTTTGTCACATAGAGGAGCTCTGGCGGAGATGAAGGAAAGACTAGAAGAATATTTTAAATTTAATGACAATGACAAAGTCTCTATCTCTAGTATATGGTGTGCCCACAAAGCTTTCTCCAGAGGAATGCTGATACAATTGACATCTAGGGGGAAAAAAAGGCGGTCACAGGAGGTAAATAATCTATTAGTGAAAATAGACAAATTAGAGAAGGAACACAAGCTAGCCCCCAAACACATTCTCCTCCAACAACTTAATGAAGCCAGACACGAGCTTAGAGCGACTTTGATCTCTGATCATGAAAAATACATCAAAAAACTAAAACTAAACCACTACTCCCAAGGAAATAAAGCAGGTAAGTTACTTGCCATGCAACTACGTATTAGACAGAACAAACAGAAAATCCATGAAATTGTTCACCACAAGTCAGGAAAAGTATTGTATAACCCACAGAGTATAGCTGATGCGTTTGCAGAATACTATGAGGGCCTATATAATCTAAAAAAAGGTTAATCATACTGTCACCCAACCAACCCTAAAAGATATAGCCCAATTTCTTGATAAACTTAACATCCCTACAGTAGATTCCGCTACATTAGAAAAATTAAATGATCCTATAACAGTAAATGAAATAAAAAAAGTAATCTCAATGTTACCACTAAATAAAGCGCCCGGTGCAGATGGCCTATCTAGTGAATACTTTAAGGCATTTGAAAATTTGCTTTCTCCATACTTGACCAGATTGTTTAATCAAGCTGTCAACACCCGCTCATTCCCTAAGAAAATGCTTGAAGCAATTATCATCACAATACCAAAGCAAGGGATATACCCGACGTCTCCAACTAATTATAGACCTATCTCGCTACTTAATTCTGATTTAAAAATTTTTGCTAAGGTTCTAGCTAATCGACTATTAGAAATTACTCCTTATCTGATTGAACCAGATCAAGTTGGATTTGTGAGGGGACGTCAAGGCCCGGATAGCACCAGACGGATGATTATCTACTTAGCCATGTAGAGCGCGGTCGGATGCCTTCTCTGCTTCTCGGACTGGATGCGGAGAAGGCATTCGACAGAGTGCACTGGGGATATGTAGCGGAAACCCTTAAGAAATTTGGTCTCACAGGATTTATTTTTGAAGCCATAATGTCTCTCTATACTACACCATCTGCTAGGGTATTTACATCGGGAAGTATATCTAAACAGTTTAGTCTCTCAAACGGTACTAGACAGGGATGCCCCTTATCACCCATTATATTCTCATTAGCAATTGAACCACTGGCGATATCTCTCAGATCTAACCCCAATATCGTAGGAATCAAGGTCGGTCAAATAGAACATAAATTGGGATTATTCGCGGACGACGTTCTTTTAACTTTATCCGCTACCGACACACTACTAGAAGATGTAACCGCTATCCTAGATAAATTTGGATCAATCTCTTATTATAAGATTAATCATAGTAAATGTTTTGTACTACCTATGAACATCCCGCCAGACCTAGTTGTTAAACTAAAACAACAATCTAGCTACAATTGGGACAACCCCTCCATTACCTATCTTGGGATTCAACTTACTTACCCACCTAATAAACTGTATGAAGCAAATTATCCCTCCTTATTAACTCAAATCACTCAAGATACACAGTCTATTAAAAAGACACAACTATCTTGGATTGGAAGAATAGCAGCCTTTAAAATGAAGACGTTACCAAAAATTCTATATTACTTCCGCTCCCTCCCCATCCCATTACTGACTAAATTTTTCACACAAATTAACTCGAAATTGAGCAACTTGGTCTGGTTGGGAAAGAAACCTAGAATTGCTTTATCTACTATGTCATTGTTTAAAGCTAAAGGAGGCCTAAACCTCCCAGATTTACACCTATATTACTTCGCCTCACTCCTTGATCAAATGAGATACTGGTTCAGATATTCAAATGATAAATTATGGTTGAACATTGAACGAGAAGTGTCTAAAGGGAAGGATCTATTTTCCCTTTCCATGGCCTGCTATGCTCTACCAAAAATTAATACACCCAACTTCCTAACAATTAGAGCTACTCTGGCAGCCTGGAAGTTTGCTCTAACAAAATTACAGCCGACATGTAACCCAGTCCTAATGCCAATACCACTAGGAGTAATCGATTACTGTAAAGTAAGAATTACTACCACACCCTGGTCCAAACAGGGAATCAATTTTTTTGATCAGCTATCACCCGATGACATACATAAAATAACGAATAAACTCATAGCCAAAACCGTTCAATAAAAACTTTGACCCAAAGAAAAGTGTGGAACTCCCTAGGGCGCTGTGGGAATTCTTCACTTCCTATAAAATAAGTGGGAAGAGAGGCATATCCCATATATATAAACTACTTTCATCTTTTCCAATTCAAACCAAAACTTTAAATATGATTAAATGGGAGAAGGATCTATCACAAACTTTTACGTGGGAAGAATGGCAAAAAGCCATCCATATTAACAGTTCTTCTTCTGCATGTGTAGAACATTGGGAGAACGCCCAGAAAATACTAAACCGCTGGTATTTGACCCCTTACAGACTATCCAAAATATTCCCTAGCTCCTCCCCCATATGCTGGAGATGTGAATCCCACACTGGCAATTTGTTACATACCCTCTGGGATTGTAAAACCTTATCTAGCTTCTGGAATAATGTATCCTCCTTTATCGCATCCTTCACTGGTAATCTAAAAATACTCACACCTGAATTAGCCCTACTAGGTTTAAATCTAGATGTCTAACCTCCTCAATTTAGAACTATAGTTGCCAACTTCCTTACAGCAGCGAGACTCACCATAACAAAACTATGGAAATCTACCTTAGCACCTAACTTATCTGATGTTGTCCAGAGACTCAATACTCAGGCTCACTATGAGCTAATGTTAGCACATAGGAAAGGAACCATAAGTAAATTCATTAAAAATTGGAATGAATGGATTACTCATCCTAGGGCCTCAAATTTTCTGAAGAATTTTAATAATTATTAAGTGTGTTCCTGAATGACTACACTCCTAAACTAGACCGGATGTAAAAGATAACTTCCTACTCACCTTCCCCTCCCCTCCTTCCCTTGATACCCCTTTATGTTAATTTTGATTTTATAATATAATATAAGATAATGAGCCATAATCCCTTGTTTACAGCATGATCCCGTTGGGGTAAACAGGGATTGCTAGTTACTTGTTTAAGCATCTGACCACTATCCAGCTGGACTAAGGCCCTATATGGTTACTGTTTAGTAAAATGATAATTTGAAGCCTACCCAGGCACACTGTTGAACACAAAGTATGACTAAGAAACTGTTGTATTGTTATGACTCTTATTTGTGCTTTATTGTGTATCTTTGAAAAATACAATAAAAAACATTTGAAAAGAAAAAAGAACAGGGGCTGTATACATGCACCAGTCGGGGTAAAGTGATATTAAACATTTTTTTATTTAAGCACTATCGGCAGCGGATTTAATTGCTTACCAAGTTTGAAGCTTCTTTATCTTTTAATCCTTGCCAATGATCATGTTTAAAGTACAAGTTCATCCTTCATAAGATGTTACACCCGTATTCAGGGAAAATTGTAAACTGTAAGTGCTGGGGTAAGAATTTTAACAAATACTTAACAGGGGTTTACTAGAGGTTTAATACTATAACAGAGGGGAACTGGCTGCGACCCATTCAGTTACAGCCGATTGCACAAGATAGGACAGTTTGCCATTTTTTCGCTTTTGATTTTTGGCTTCTTGCAGAGCCTCCTATAGAGGAACTGCAGTCTGCTCACATAATCTGTAATAAAAACATCTTTGCCATTCTGAAGCTTCCCTCCAACCACTTTGCATATTATTGTATATATGCTGTGATTCTGCACTTGCCAAATATACTGCAGAAATCTCCCTTCACTAAGTCTGGCTGTGAGAGAGCTGTGCATAATGTCATAAGCCTAGGCTTTTTAAAAGACAAACAGGAAGTGGGCTGTATTACTTGCAGAAAAAAAAATACAATTTAACTGCTTGGGTCTACTGAGTATTTTTCTCTCTCCTGTGTATTGACATGATGCTCTTCTGCATCTGGCACCTTCCAGATTACAGCACAGTTATTCATGAACACACTGGGCCACTCTGCCTACAGTGACACTTCAGAGTCTAGCAGTTTTTGGAGTCTCAAACTGGCGGCCCTCCAGCTGTTGAAAAACTACAAGTCCAATGAGGTATTGCAAGAATGACAGTTACCAGCATGACTCCCACAGGCAGAGGCATGATGGGACTTGTAGTTTTACAACAGCTGGAGGGCCACCAGTTTGAGACCCTTGCCCTAGGGGGAAAAACCTTAACACACTTAACAGATCATTGATGCAAGATGACTAGGTCTCTGGGCCTTGCAATTAGGCTCTCCAACGGCTCAGTGGGAGGGGTGTTCAGTAACCTCTCCCAGCAGGGTTAGAATTCTGCTAACCCTGACTCCTGTTCCTGTTTAGAGTCACTGTCCTCCTCATAGGCTTTATTAGCCCCCTCACACACCACCCTGTTCTCCTAATTATCCAGAGACAAGTGCTCAGCTGTAATGGTTGCATTCATGGAGAGATTTTCAGCCACTTTTAGGCTGGGTTCACACTACTACACTACTTTCATCCTACTTTGCTATGTGTTCAATGTTTCCCTATGAGAGCGTCTTGTAGCATCCTACACAAGTCGGTCCGACTTTGAAAATGCTCCCTGTACTACTTTTGGTCCTACATTGATCCTACTTCAGGCCCATTGAATATCATTGAAGTCGGACCAAAGTAGTATCCTGTTCATGAAAGTAGGATGGATGTAGGACCAATGTAGGATAAATGTAGGACCAATGTAGCAGAGCAAAGTAGGATGAAAGTAGTGTAGTAGTGTGAACCCAGCCTTAGGCCCCATGCAATCTCCTCTGAACACCTTTTCTCCTGGCAGGGTAAAAGCTGCTTAACCACTTAACTACTTGCCGACCGCCCACCGCCGTTATACGTCCTCACTTTAGAGATGAATATCTCGGTAACGGCAGCAGCTGCTGCCACAATCGAGATATTCATCTCTTCTGTGGGCGGCCGTGTTAACGATAATGGCGGTCTCCGTGGCAAATTCGCCGCGAGATCGCCGTTATCGGTGGCGGGAGAGGGGCTCCCGCCGCTGTCCCGCGCCCTCTGCCGCTTACCGTAGCCGTCGGTAGCGGCGGAGGAGATCGCGACCATCCGGCAGCTGAGCGGGGACGAGACTGAAGGAAAAATCTCCTTCGCCCGTCCCCATAGCTCCGCTGGGCGGAAGTGACGTCAAAACGTCAGTCCCGCCCAGCGTCTTAAAGAAACATTTTTTTTTTTGTCATTTGAAAAAATTACATTTCCAAATTTTTTTTTTTTTTTTTGCATTTAAGCCCAAATATGAGATCTGAGGTCTTTTTGACCCCAGATCTCATATTTAAGAGGACCTGTCATGCTTTTTTCTATTACAAGGGATGTTTACATTCCTTGTAATAGGAATAAAAGTGATAATTTTTTTTTTTTTTTTTTTCAGTGTTAAAAATTCTAAAATAAATAAAAATAAATGCGAAAAGCAAAAAAAATTTTTTTAAAGCGCCCCGTCCCGACGAGCTCGCGCGTAGAAGCGAACGTATACGCGAGTAGCGCCGACATATGAAAACAGTATTCAAACCACACAAGTGAGGTATCGCCGTGATCGTTAGAGCGAGAGCATTCATTTTAGCCTTAGGCCTACTCTGTAACTCAAAAAATGGAACCTGTAGAATTTTTTAAACGTCGCCTATCAAGATTTTTAAGGGTAAAAGTTTGACGCCATGCCACGAGCGGGCGCAATTTTTAAGCGTGACATGTTGGGTATCATTTTACTCGGCGTAACATTATCTTTCACAATATATAAAAAATTGGCCAAAATTTATTGTTGTCTTATTTTTTCATTTAAAAAAGTGAATTTTTTCCAAAAAAAGTGCGCTTGTAAGACCGCTGCGCAAATACGGTGTGACAAAAAGTATTGCAATGACTTCCATTTTATTTTCTAGGGTGTTAGAAAAAAAATATATAATGTTTGGGGGTTTTAAGTAATTTTCTAGCAAAAAAAAATGGTTTTGTCTCGTAAACACCGACTCTGAAAAACAGGCCCGGGGCTAAAGTGGTTAAGGACCAAGCCTCTTTCTGAGATTTGGTGTTTACAAGTTAAACACTATTTTTTTTGCTATAAAATTACTTAGAACTCCCAAACATTATATATATTTTTTTTCTAACACCCTAGAGAAAATTTTTATTTCAAATCATTTTATTTTAATATTGTGAAAGATAATGTTGCGCCGAGTAAATTGATACCCAATATGTCACGGTTCAAAGTTGCACCCGCTCGTGGAATGGCGACAAACATTGACCTTTAAAATCTCCATAGGCGACGTTTAAAAAAAATCTACAGGTTGCATGTTTTGAGTTACAGAGGAGGTCTTGTGTTAGAATTATTGCTCTAACGATCGCGGCAATACCTCACATGTGTGGTTTGAACACCGTTTTCATATGCGGGCGCTGCTCATATATGTGTTCACTTCTGCGCACAAGCTTTTTGGAACAGGGTGCTTTAAAAAAAATATGTATTTTCTTTATTTTGACATCTGCAGTGAAATTAAGAATGGTGGGGCCATCTTCCCTTCACTCGTCTCCATACCCAGCAAGGGAACAGACCTTGGTCGCTGAAGAGGAGGATACCAGGGTTATGGTAGTTGGCTGCTACCATAACGTTATTCCTCTTTAAACAGCCAACATATCCCTGCGGCGGGCAGTCTGTAAGTGCTTAAGACACAATAAAAGCCAGGTATTGCACATGCATATATAGGCTTGAATGCATTCTTTTGGTCAGAACAATAATTCATTCTGGCATTGCAATGCATGAACATGCTAATGCGTGAACCTGCCTAAACGCATCTAGCATTTAGGCACATTTTTTGTGCATTCTGCATATTTTTTCTTTTCCTGCCCAAAAGCACCTCTCCTGAATGTGCTAGTCTTAAAATACTCCTGTAAATGCCTATGTGTGCATGAATATATAGGCTAAGGTAGAGGTGTGTTTACAGGCAAAAAGAAAAAAATGCCCGTAAAAGCGGTGTTTTCAAGCACAGTGTGCACAAGTCCTTATAGACCTCAGATACCAAGGGCCTGTAAAAGAGAGCCCCCCACTCTCTCCCCCAGAGAATGAGGAAGTGAAAGGAGGATGATATGGCTTTCTATTTGCAGAGCAATCCAGTGAAAATCTCTTCAAAGCCCAAGGATGGAATTACTGCACACAGGGATTGATTTACTAAAACTAAAGTGTGCAAAATCTGGTGCAGTTGTGTATGGTAGCCAATCGGCTTCTAACTGCATCTTGTTCAATTAAGCTTTGACAAAATAAATCCGGAAGCTGATTGCGTACCATGCAGAGCTGCATGAGATTTTGCACACTCCAGTTTTAGTAAATCAACACCTTATTGTTGCAGTGTGCACTTGTGCCTTTGAGCCGCCTGCCCCTGCCAAGCCAAAGTTCACCACCCTAAACTCGCTGAAACTGCCTCAGCCAGCCAAAAAATAAAATCTTTGTACACTCATACACCCTGCGTTGTATGGAGACTGGCCCGGAGAAAATCTTCATCCCTCTAAAGGCTCTTTGACACAGGCATTACATTTTAAAACAGCTTAAAAACACATTAATGTACCTATAGTGATAATGAGCTTTTACGATGTGTTTTACAGGTATTTGTTGCATCGGACAACACTTCCTAACACCCCTGTTACTAACCTCAGCGGATACACCTTAAACAAAAGGAGATAAAACAAATCCTCCTTCATACGTTGTACCTGTTTATCTGCAGCCCTCTCCTTTACAGCTGTTCAGAGTCCAGAATTTATACAGCTTGTCTAAAAGCCCAGTGTGGAGAGCTGTGGGAAGGGACACATCCTCCTTCACACGGCACACATTAAAAGAGCTCAGGCTGCCAACCACAGGTTGCGTGCTGGTGCTCTATCCCCTGTCATCTTAACACTTGGAGTCAGAAAAACATGTCTCAAGTGACTACAGATAGCAGAGGAACAAGGCAGCAGACAGAAATAACTTACTAACACTTAGTGTTTTGGATTGAGACATGTACACCCTATAGAGGGATATGCTTTGTTGATATTTCATGCCAGAGATTTACAACCACTCGCTGGTTTTCAAGGACTATTGGAAAGTTTGGAATTTTTCCTCAGGCCTTATCCTTCCTGCCAGGTTAGGCTATGCAACCTGATATCACAAATCTGTCTGCCAAAATTGGCTGTCTTGTCTAATAAACATGCAACTAAGTCTGTTTTTTTTTTTGTTTGTTTTTTAAGTCCAGTTATCCTTTAATGTATGGGTGTGTGAGCTTTGAAGGATTTGCAGATTTGCACTGTCAATTCGAGATAAGCCTATTTTCGACTTCTATCCTTTGACTCAATCACTGGACTGCAGACCTCCCATGCAAAAAGTGCTCCATGAGGAGGCATTTTCATGAGCAATTACATCAAGGAGTCATGGGGGAAGACTACCTCCTTACCCCAGAAAAAGGTGGCTAAAGCTCCTGCAGGTTACCCCTTGGCTCCAAAGAGCTTTTTTTTCTCTCAGGCCCTGGGGTCCAAGCCCAAACGCTGGAGCCCAATTCAACTGTAAGACCTCAAAACTAATTCTTGTAACAGGCTCTTCTTGCTATGAGCAGGTTCCCCACTTTTTAGGTGTGTGGGGGGGGGGGGGGGTGTTGTCTGCTGGTGTTTACTGCCATCTGGCTCAGGCACATCTAAGGTGCTTAGGTCCCAGAACATTGTGTTCAGGGGTTGCAAACTGCAATTTTGGTTTGCTGTCAAACTTGCCATCCTTCATGGAAAAGCAGGCAGATCTCTTTGCTGCTCACAGGCAACTCCTCTGAGGGTCATTGCCCATGTCCTGGAAAATAAAAGATTACAGGGTTTTTAGTCAACACAAAAATATTAAAACCAGAGAAACTGAGAAATAGGGGATATACCCCTCTACTAACAGTAATCCGTCATATGGGTCACAAATATTCCCAAAAACACTTACTGTGTTGTCCTCAAAACCAAAAAGCTTAATACAGCAACATGTCCAATATGACAATGTTGAGGTTTTTTAATGGTGTACTGTGGAGGTTATTTTTTTGAGTATTTTTTTTTATATAGTCTTTAGACTGTATGTACTGCATTTGACCTCATTTGAAACGTATTTTCTGGTAGACTCTCTAACCTTTAACCTTTTTGTTGCGTTAGGGTTTCTACCCAAACCTTGTCCCAGAGGTGAAAGGAGGCATTCACTTCATTTTGATTGCCTAATATGATCGTCTACATGTTTTGTCTGATCTGGCTTCCTCAGGAAGATTTAAAGTGATCAGAGACAACTACAACAAAGGAAACAAACAATATCATAGATAAAAATACACCAGCAAGATTCACAGATTGTGGACCCACCCTCATCCTAAACATGTGACTGCCATTATCCCAGGCTAATTATTTGACTGGAATAAATCCAGGAAGTTGAGAAAACTGCCCACTGTGTACGGCGAGATGGCTTTGGACACAGTAGGGTGAACCACAGAGGAAGTATAGGGACCAGATCAAAAAAACTATGAAAAACACATATATTATAGTCTTGAAGGGTCTGTAATCATGGTTAAAACTGCTAGTATACTGCGAACATACTATGGAAGAAAAATATACTTGCAAAAAACTAAACCATGAAAGAACAACTAGATGGTGCTCAAACTGCAACATTCTTGTGTTGAGTGAGACTAAATGTGTCCGAGCGGGGCAGTACAACAACCGGAAGTGATGCTTGATGCCAGCCCGGAAGTAATGCAAGGCAGAGGAGATTTGGTGAGATGCGGCTTACACCGCCCGCTTGAGTCTTGGCAGTCCTGACTGCTATGGAATGTTGATGGGCATATCATTTTAATGCGCTTGTTTTCATTGCTAGTCATGAATTTTAATTGGTTGAAATGGGATTACACTATGTGGGCCGCTCTTTTTTCTGAGTCTTAGTATGGCTGTGGAGACTATGGAGGTTGAGCAACTGTGCAGATCTATTTGAGTGTTTTTTTTTCCGATCGGTAAACATAACTTTTTATTCACTGGGTGTTTAGTGTTAAAAACATGGACGTTAAATTTAAAAAAACTGCTTACTCTTCTTTTTTTTTTTTTTTTATAATGCCCTAGCAGTGGCTTATATCAACCATTAGGATGACATCAGAAGACATTCGGCTCAAGAAGGTACAAACCTCAGTCTAGCTTAAACAGAACTCCACATTCCAGCTTTGACCATAATGCACATCCCAGATGTGAACAATTGGCAGAAGGACGTCATCAGTCAGTTTAAGTCCAAGTGAATGGTCTCTTTACCTGGAACTGTTTCAAGATTTCCATTGCAGGTGGGGGAATCCGGATTCAACAACAAATGGGAAAGGTGTATCGCTAGGACCATGACCTTCACAATGGATGTTCTGTTGACTTTATGGGATCAGTTCCTTCTGGTCTATGCCTGTTTAGCCTCAAAAGCCTCTGCCTTGCCTGCTCTGCATAATCAAGGTGGAGAGTATTTGATGACCCTCATGGCACTGGAGGATATACTTAGACATAGGCTCTTGGCCCCCTGGATCATCTATACTGTTTCAGGGGAAGGTCCACCATCCTGCTTTTTGGTCGCTGGTTGTAACTGTTTGGCTGTTGAAGCTCATGTCCTGAAGGATAGAGGGCCTATCCGATTTGCTCATTCCTACACGCTTAAAGGCTAGAAAGTTAACATTGCACCTATCTGCTACAGTGTTTTTTGGACACTCCAATTCTCTTTTTTTATTTCTGAAGATCCCATCAGGGATATCTTGCCTCTTGTTTAGCCATTTCTGCATGATCTGTTGGTGCGTCATGGAATTTGCAGCATCTTGCATCCGTTTTGAGGCTACCCCTGGTCTTCTATTCACATGTAAGTTTTACCAGGTCAATGTTCAGACCTCATCTGATGCCAGTTTTGGTCACAAGGTGCTTTTAAACTTCTTGTGGTTGCCATCAAGCCCTTCTCTTGACCCATCGTTACATGGTCTCTTAAAATGTTTGCTTTGCTGCCCACCCATCAGGTTATTAAGGTCTTGTCTCCTATGACTCTGATCCCATGTCCTATATTGTACGATTAAGAAAATAGTATTTTTGGTTTGCCTGTAGAATTATTTTTCTTGGCGTACATTACAGGACATAGGTCCCACCCCACATTTTTTATGAGTCAATCATAACTAATACTGGAAGACTCTGATCCTATGTACAGGGACATGCTTTTTGATGATAATATAGAGGGATGGTTCCTTCTAGAGAGTGACCTTCCTGCTTTATCAAAGAGTGGTTACCTGAAGTACCATTATTAATTTAATTTACCTGCTGTGCTAAACCTGTAAATGCTGGCCTGTGAGAAGCATTGTTTACGCTTTTAGAAGTGAGCAATTTACTATTTTATAGTACATGGGCATCCCATGTACATATAGGTAGCGTCATTTATGTTTTGTCGTCCATGTGTTTTCCTTAACCATTATTAACCTTGCTTATCTGAAATCACAGCTGTGTCTGTTTGGATTGATTTTGTCCCATATGTCTTCATTCAATGTTGTCTTCACTTGTGTAGGTTGTGGCTCTTCCCCTTCTTCTGATGATGATGAACAATCAATGAAATTATTTATAGAAAAGGGTACAGTATTTCTGTATGTTCATGTTCTAGTTTGATGCAGCTTGAGTCACTGTTAGACACTGATGTCTTGTATTGACATGTTATTTACAGTGAAGATCAAGGGCAGAAAGTTTTCCAGGGCGGTAGCAACTGATATAGGTAGGACAGACACAATTCTCCTGCTATCCTATATTTGTGTCCTGCTCTTTACCAAACTAACAACTGGGGGGCTAGGGCAACAATCTCTTTTTATGATTGCAAAATGGATAATCACGTTTGCTTCTTCTGATTGGAATTTGGGGACTTTTCGATTAACAAAAATCACAAATCATCTTTGTTTTAATTTAGCCATAATAAATATTCCTATAATTCGGTAGGTATTTGGGAAAATAGCAAGGTTCAGTAAATGCAACATATTTGAACACCCTATGCAAATTGTTACATTATTAAGCGGTTTTATTTAAGCAATGTTAAAATACCAGGTAATCGCCAGTCTGAATAATATTTAACTAATTTGTTTTGTTGTATTGAACCGTGCTATTTAACCATTTACACACTTGGTGAGTGGAACTGAGCACCTGGTTTGGAAGCTATACTCACTTTTGGCATGTGGTATGTTGCTTTAATCTCTGCATATTGGAATTGGGAACTCTGTTAAGATATATATAGCAGGGATGTCACTGGGTTTGTGTTCAAGCAATACAAGTATTATGGGTTTAGCCCTGTAAATATGTGAAAGTGTGATTAGTTAATTATGCTTTAACAAAATGATTTACTTCAGACTATCACCCTGTAGTTATCTTTTGTAAGTGGTTTGTATACTCCGATATATACTAAATATTCATTACACGTTTTGTTTCAGAAAATGTGTAGTACAATGTGCTGTAACACATGGGCATATTTACAAAGCAGTGAATGTGACATTCAAACGTTCACTGGTCAATCAATCGCTATCATTTAAGTGACATGCACCTGAAAGAATTCAGCTTCAGTGAATGTTTGAATGCTAGATTTGCAGCTTTATAAAAACGTCCTCTAGGGAGCATAAAGTTCTGATTAAGACCCCTTTCACACTAAAGTGCTGCTAAAATGGCCACTGAAGCGCCTGTCGTTTTTTTTTATGCTTTAGCGGCGCCTTTTGGGCGCTAGCGGGTCTTTTATTTTTTTGTCATGTGACCTTAAAAAAAAAAAAGACCTGTGTTTGTGGCGCTTTCAAAGCGATTTGGAAGCACTGGCCTTCATTTCAATAGGCAGGGGCATTTTTACAACGTTCCAAAGACACCCCAAAGATGCTGCTTGACTTTTTCTACCGCCCCAGTGTGAAAGCACACATTTAAATTAATTTTTGGCACTTTTTTCAGAGCTAAAATGTCTGCAACAGCCCATGTGTGAAAGGGGTCTAAAAGTCATATTTTTTTTTTCAATGTCATTATTATTTAAAGGTTAGCCTGTTTTAAACCTTACATACCACAAGTATTGTTTCTCTTTTGTAGAAGTCGCAACTTAGTGAATATATCACTAAATGTATATCAAGGGAGAGAGGTCACAGGTTGAATTTAGTTTTCTTGGAACTTACATGCAAGAAACTGACTTTAAAGCTGAACTCCAGGCATATCAAAAGGGCCCAAATAATGCAGCGTTTTTTTAATTAACACATCATTCGGCTTCATTTCCATGGACGTTTAAAAAAAACGGGCTGTAAAGCTAGTACAGACGCCAGGAAAAAAAGCAGCGTTTTTACCACGATTTTTCCCGCGTTTTGCATTGAATTCAATGCACGTTTTGCCGCGCTAGTTTTCAACCGCGTTTTTCTGTTTCTATTCAAATTCAATGGTTCTCTATGGGAGCCCATTGATTTGAATAGAGGTCGCACCAGAAGTCGGATCAAGATGATGTGCGACTGGTGTGCGGAGATTCTTGAAGGGGAACCCCGCGCAAATTTAAAAAATGTGCGTGAGTTTCCTCCCCAGGATGATACCAGACGCTTCGGTCTGGTATGGATTTTAAGGGGAACACCTACGCCGGAAAAAAACGGCGTGGGGGTTCCTCCAAAATCCATACCAGACCCTTATCCGAGCATGCCGCCCGGCCGGTCAGAAATGAGGGTGGGGACGAGCGAGCGCCCCCCCCCTCCTGAGCCATACCAGGCTGCATGCCCTCAACATGGGGGGGGTGGGTGCGCACTGCGCCCCCCACCCCAAATCTTTCTTCCCGACAACCCTGGCCGTTGGTTGTTGGGGTCTGCGGGCGGGGGGCTCATCGGAATCTGGGAGCCCCCTTTAATAAGGGGGCCCCCAGATACCGGCCCCCCACCCTACGTGAATGAGTATGGGGTACATCGTACCCCTACCCATTCACCTGGAGGCAAAGTGTAAAAGAAAATACACACAACACAGGGTTTTTAAAGTAATTTATTAGTCAGCTCCGGGGCCCCCCTCTCTTCTTTAGTTCTTTTACCAGGGGGGGCCTTCTTCGTCGGGGGGGGGGGGTGGTGTCGGTCTTCACCACCGTCTGGTTCTCTTCCGCTCTCCGGGGGTCTTCTCCGCTCTCCGGGGGTCTTCTCCGCTCTCTGGGGGTCTTCTCCGCTCTCTGGGGGTCTTCTCCGCTCTCCGGGGGTCTTCTCCGCTCTCCGGGGGTCTTCTCCATTCTCCGGGGGTCTTCTTCCATCTTCTCCGCTCTCCAGTTCTTCTCCCGCACGCTCTCCGGTACCTTCTCCTTCAGGGCTGGCCGCCGCTATCTTCGTGTTAGCTCAATTACTAGCGGCGGCCAGCCCGCTCTTCTGTGACGTCTTCTGCCTTCTTCTCTTCTTCCGATGTTGCCACGTCGCTCCCTCCCGCTGCAATGAGGGGTGCGCGGTTCGCACCGATTTATATAGGCCTATTATGACGTCACAGTCCCAGCATGCTCCAGGTGGTGACGACATTACCCGGAGCATGCTGGGACTGTGACATCATAAGAGGCCTATATAGATTATCGCGCACCGCACACCCGTCATTGCAGCGGGAGGGAGCAACGTGGCAACATCGGAAGAAGAGAAGAAGGCAGAAGACGTCACAGAAGAGCGGGCTGGCCGCCGCTAGTAATTAAGCTAACACGAAGATAGCGGCGGCCAGTCCTGAAGGAGAAGGTACCGGAGAGCGAGCGGGAGAAGAACTGGAGAGCGGAGAAGATGGAAGAAGACCCCCAGAGAGCGGAAGAGAACCAGACGGCGGTGAAGAACACCCCCCCGACGAAGAAGGCCCCCCTGGTAAAAGAGCTAAAGAAGAGAGGGGGGGCCCCGGAGCTGACTAATAAATTACTTTAAAAACCCTGTGTTGTGTGTTTATTTTCTTTTACACTTTGCCTCCAGGTGAATGGGTAGGCCTAGTACAGCTCAGGTGGGGGGGGCGCTCGCTCGTCCCCACCCCCATTCCTGACCGGCCGGGCGGCATGCTCGGATAAGGGTCTGGTATGGATTTTGGGGGCGTAGGTGTTCCCCTTAAAATCCATACCAGACTGAAGGGTCTGGTATCATCCTGGGGAAGAACCTCACGCAATTTTTTTTTAATTTGCGCGGCGTTCCCCTTCAAGAATCTCCGCACACCAGTCGCCCCGCAAGTCGGATCATCTTGATCCGACTTCTGGTGCGACCTCTATTCAAATCAATGGGCTCCCATAGGGAACCATTGAATTTGAATAGAGACAGAAACGAAGGAGGAGGCTTACAGCTCTAATGCTGGAGCCTCAGAACGCACTGGTCCTGCATTTTTTTTGCAGCTTAAAAACGGCTCAGCCATTTACAGCTCAAAAACGTCATGGTTGACATGAGGCCATAGACTAACATGGAGAGACGTTTTTAAGCTGTAAAAAAACGCTCAGAAAAGTGGCTGTAAAAACGTCCATGGAAATGAAGCCATACTTTGTAACCTAAGCAGGGAGGTACCTTTATTTGACTTGGTGTCAGCCTCTAACAATACTCTACAGCAGAACTCATATTGGAAGAGTGAGGGGCAGCACAATGAGCCAATCGTTTATACTGCATTACTCATTTGCAAACAGTGGGAAAAAGTTGAGTGATCCTGAAAAGCTCATCAGTCTGTTGCTTCTTTTTTCATTGCCTAGTCACATGCAATTCTTAACTGCAAAGGAAAAAAATCAAGTTGCATGACCTACCTGACAGGGCTGTAATGTGTTGCAGAGCTATGCAAATATCAGGAATGGATGGACATAGATTTGTGGCAGATACAACCGTTCATTTCCATATAGGTATTTTATCTGTTTTGTTTGAGTTAAGCTTTAGGAAAATACACACCAAAAGCCCATTGCAAGCTCTTTGTTAGATATATAGCTTTATTGGAAAACGATTGCTTAAAATTGTATAGTGTTTGTGTGTGTGTGTGTGTGTGTGTGTGTGTGTGTGTGTGTGTGTGTGTGTAGCCATCACCAAAATCAGCATTCAATGACATGTTATTGGTGCCTAGCTAATGTCCCAATATTGTTTTTGCCCAGAGTTCAGCTCTAAATGCAGTAGTGTTGTAGCATAAGCTCATTTAAAAACTTGCACTGATCTAGTTCAGATATCAACTGAACAATATTGGTTTAAGGACTGCTGCTGTTGTAGTCAACTAAATTGTTTAAATAAACACCCATACTTTGCACCAATCATACATCTCCCATGTTTGAATATTAAAGTTTGATCTGCCAAACATTTTTTATCAATGTAGGAAGAAGTCCAACACATTGAGCATGGATTTGAGTGACAATTTTCATGAGTTGGCATGCAAGCTAGTTGGGGGTACAGGATTCGTACTCTAGTGCTGGGTACAGCACTAGAACATGCAAGTGTTATTGCTATAGTTGCTATACTAGACAGTGGGAAGTGTTTTTTTTTTTTTTTTTGTAATCAAGTGCATAACCAATAAAGAAACATGACTATAAATAAATCGAGATCTAATTTGGTGCACTTAAAAAGTATTGAAAAATATCAATAATTAATTGAAAGAAACCAGATGGTTGTAATCGCATCCAAATGATGAATGAAAAACAGTCCCAATTCTCAAAAACAATTAAATCTGTGATGAAAAATAAGTGATGATGAATTATTAAGGGAATAAACCTCCAAGTGATCATGCAAGCACCCATGCTCCACCACCGTCTGAATAAACCGCTTACCAGAGGCAAGAGAATATCAAGCCTATCATGAAGTCTGTGACCCTCCAGTGGATATGCGAGATCCAAGTCAGTAAGAATAGGTACATAAAATCGACTCCCAGGAAGTCCCAAAAATGTAAGAACACTCAATAGTGTGATAAAGTACAAAAACATTTTTATTACAAAGCATATATTGCACTTACAGCAAAAACGATAATCGTCTCCATAAACAAAGCCGGTCTGCAGATGCCTGTCTCTTGGTGATGACGTTGAAACGTACGCCGGGAGGTGGACGTACTGACGTCATCACCAAGAGACAGGCGTCTGCAGGCCGGTCGGCTTTTTTATGGAGACGATTATCGTTTTTCCTGGAATCATTAAATGCCTTTGAGATGGAATGTGGATTATCTCTCTCCCGGGTTTTTTAATAACCTGTGCAATATTGACTTTCTATTTGATAGGGGTCAATCTGGGTGTTATCTCATGAGTGTCCAGCTGTGGAGTTGTTGATGGGTGAAGGTAACACTGCTCATTCCTTCAGATGCATACATATTGAATATAATAAAATTATCGAAACAGACTTTGGAATCTTTTTTTTTTTTTTTTTTTTTTTTACATAATTTGATAAGAATGTTTGTTAGTGTATGCATATTCATTTCCGTATTCAAATACATGGATTATATGATTAGTATTAAGCATGGATGTCTTAACAGGAAGAGTTATTTTTTTCCTATTTACTCATTGTAGAAATATAAAACACTCTTTTGGACGAGAGGTTTAAATGTAAAGTGGTTCTAAAGGCAGAAGATTTTTTTTCTCTTTATGCATTCTATGCATTAAGAAAAAAAAAAACCTGTGTGCAGCAGCCCCCCTAGAACTTACCTGAGACCCATTGCAATCCAGCCATGTGCACGAGAGACTCTGCTCCCTGAAGACTCTACCTCATTAGCAGAGACCGCAACGGTGCCATTGGCTCCCGCTGCTGTCAATCACAGGCAGTGAGCCAATGAGAGGGGTGGGGCTAAAACAAAACCAGGGCTCTATATGTGAATGGATGCATAGGGCAGCAGCTCAGGGTGAGCTCTGGGGGAAGGGGAGTAGGGCCCAGGAGCGGCAGCAGGGGACCCGAGAGGAGAAGAATCGGGGCGGCTCTGTTTTTTTTTCTCTTTTTTTTTTACTAAGCCTTTAATATCTTTAATGCAGAACCCTGTGCTAACTGCTTATTTTGTCTAGGGGTAAACACAGAGCCTATAACAGTGATGGTGAACCTTGGCACCCCAAATGTTTTGGAACTACATTTCCCATGATAAAGAGATTGCTTAAATGTGTATCCCCACAGGGTGACACTGTGGTTACACAGGTGAAAATGTGCCAACGTCCCGATGTTATAAAAAATCCCTTTTTTGCTTACCAGCAGACTGTGTCTTGTTTTAACTTTTTGTTTACTATTGTGACCATCATGCTCCTGAAGAAACGTAATGATATGCGTAACATGTAGAGCAAGAAAATGCTTCTGCAATTGGACCCACTTTAAGGCTATTCACTTCACATTTGTATTGTTCAACTGTTACTGTTTTTTGGATATGTACCTTACTCATCAGAGTTTAAAAACAACTGTAGTTGTTGGAAGTGATATGAGAGCATTATTGTGGGCCATGTACTGATAATAATACAAACAGTCTTAAATGTACTATTGTTTTTTTATATATTTCTACAATAAAAACCTCTAGATTTTTACATGAAGTACCCATGTGCATTTAAAGTCCAATTTCTTAGCGTAATTAGTGTACATTTCCCATTATGCTCATCTACACTGCAGAGTGCATGAGCATCATGGGAAATGTAGTTCCAAAACATATGGGGTGTCAAGGTTTGCCATCACTGGCCTATACTCTTCCAATTCCTCGATCCTCTGGAAAACAGCGCTCCCCCACATCCAGCAATGAATTGTTATTGCCGTCATGTCCAGAGCCTGTATATAGGCATGATGACTTCAGGGACAGTCCACCCCGCTAGACCGCAGGCAGCAGGAGCAGCAGGATCTTGTGCTGGAAGGATCGGCGGATTAGTGGAGTATATCTTGGCTCTCCAATCCCCTATACAAACTAGCAGTTATTCAATGCAGTTCGACACAACCCCACTGCATGGGAAAGAAAGAAAAAAAATCTTCTTTAACCACAGTATTCTTTACACCTTTAAGTGATGCAGCTGTTGTGCTTAGAATGCTCACATTTGAGGTAAGAAGGTGTACTACAATAATAGTAAAAATGTTGTAAAAACCCAACGAGAGATGCAATGATTAAAAGGAAGTTCTAACCTGACATGTAAGGACTCTCCTTTCAAGGGCAATCCTTCCATTAGACCATCCCAAATTACTATAGAAAGCAAAAATATTTCAAGATATTTTTACTAGGAAATGTTATTGGGTAATTGATTTTTTTTTTTTTACAAGAGCAATGAGGATTCGCACACTGTACATATGTATCCTGCTTGCCACATTTGACTGTCTGGAATTGTGTGGGATGGGCTGAGGGAAGTACTTGGTTATGCAGGGGCTGCTATCTTTCAGCTGTTCATGACCAGTGAATATGTGAGTACAGTATAGAAACCATCATTTGTGGTCCCTGCATCAAAAGGGTAAGTAGAGTTTATCTGTTCCAAGTGCTGGTATTCTGAACTATTTCTCGCTTTACTGTACAATGCACACTGGCTGTGTGTAAGCAACAAAATGTCATGTTGGCCTGGGCCCGTAATGACAAAGCTCAAGCACAGGGAAATAAAAGACAGGTAAGAGGTTATATTTGCAGTGGTTCATAGTATTCCTTGATATATTATGAAACCAAATGTGTATTGGCAGTAGTTATATTTTAATAACAGGATGTTCAGGTTTTCCAAGTACTATGATCCATAGGAGTTGAACTTTTATAAACTACCATTATTTTTTCAGTTTTTTACACATTTTATTCCTAAGGCCAAACTTCATGGCAAGCCATCAGATATTCCTGCTACTGCCGAATTCTGCTTTAATTTTCATTTTAAAAACATATTTTTTTTCTCTCTTCCAGCAAAGATGTCAAGGAAGTTGAGCCTACCTACAGAGCTAAAGCCTGAACTAGGTAAAGCCAAGTATTACGAAATAGTCAAAACTGCCTAGTTATGTGTGAGAATAACTTACATATTCATGTTGCAGATATCTATCTTCTAGAAAATGCATTCATTCTTTTCATCACCATCATATGCACTCAAGATTCATGGCTTCCATTGTAAAACTCTTGTGTGCTAAGCACCTGTGAATAGTGGCCGTGCTTTACAGTTTTTAATAAGTGGTACCTTATCTTTGCCATTATTACAGGCTTGATGCAGCTCATTGTGCAACTAGTAGAGAGCAAACTAGAAACGTTATTTTCGTTTTTTTGGTTCCCCTCCCTAGCTATTTTCCCTAGACATTTGTCCATGACTGCCTTATAATAAATACCATTTACTGGAGTTGTGCCTGATTAGAAGGACTATGGTATTCTGTAAAAGCATATTTAACCCCAAAAACTAACATTTCTTTATCGTACATCACGGGACACAGAGCGGCATAGTCATTACTATACGGGTTATATGGAGTACCTTCAGGTGATGGACACTGGCAATCTCAAACAGGAAATCCACTCCCTATATAACCCCCTCCCATAGAGGGAGTACCTCAGTTTTTTCACCAGTGTCTTAGGTGTTGGTCACGAATTAGCTTTGCCTCCACGTCCTTGGGACCAAGGCAGGCTAAACAGATCTGTCCAAGGTGCCTCAGAGCCGAAGTGGACAGTACTCGGGCCCCAAGTCGTGGGGTTTTGCCTATAATGCTTCTCCTTGGAGGGCTGGGCCCAGGACTTTGTTTTTTTTTTAAAAAGTCAAAAGTTCCTGTTGCCAGGGTGCTATATAGGTCCAGGGCAGTAAGTGTTCCTTCCTGGACCCCAGTACCTGAAGGTCTAGTACGCTACCCACGGAGAAGGGGGAAGATTGGACCGCTTGCTATGCAATTGTCCTGCGGCTAGGAGCAGGTATGGGGGGGCTTGCGGGACTTGGTTCGACGGCATGCCCCCCGGGGGAGATACTGACGGATTAGCCTGGGTATGCTCTGCATTGGCAAAAAAGTTTCCACTATGTCTGTTTAGGACAGGATGGTCTTATTCTCCCCAGTAGCCGGTCCCCCTTATTGTGTGGTATTTTTGCTGCTGCAACCCTGCATCTTATGGGGTAGGAGGCTATATAGGCAGCCTAACCCATGACAATAGGTCTGTTTAGCCTGAGTTGTCTAACCTGTCCAGGGTGTTCCACCGCATACTGTTCAAATCACTATCCAGGGCCTCCAGCGTTTGGCATGCTTCCTCCCAGCGTGCTGCGCGTGCGAACGTGCGCATAGATATGCGCACCGTGGTACGCATGATGGTGCGCATGCGCGGAAAGGGAGGAGGCGTCAACTACCTCAGGAGGAAGGGGGCGTCTCCTCCTCACGGTTATCTTGGCTCAGATGCAAGCTGAAAGGCTGGAGGAAGGACAAAGAGCGGTGGTGCTCCGAGGGTGCATGCTGACACCCTGTGGCGTAAGAGAGTACTTCGGGTCCGGAGCTTGCTCCCCAGGGACCGTTTTTTTCTATAAGGCCTAATCTCTCGCAGCAGCTGGCAAGCAGCACAATATTGGGGAACAGTTTAAAAAAAAAAGTAATACTGTTTTTCCCAGCAGCTTAGGGGCATTAGGAAGAACCTATTTACCCTAGCCATAATTTTTACTCCTTGCTACAACAGTTGGTTGTTGTTTTGCGGAGTACCTCGGTATTGTATCATGGCTCCCAAAGGCTCAGGAACTAAGGGTGCAAAAAATGCTAAAAAACAGAAGGGTTCCCCCTCTGATTCTGAGGATCCCAGTCAGGCTATGCCAGTTCTATCCTTACCTGATAATCCAGAGGAGGTCGCCTTGGATGAGCCATTGGGTGTGTTGGGTGCTTTGGCTGGCCCTAACCTACCCAACCCTGTGTTTGTCACAGAGGATATTCTAGCTACCTCTCTGAATGGGCTAGAACAAAGATTGACAGCTCTGATTGCAAATTCTTTTCCAGGCAAAAAGCGGACTAGATCCCCATCGCCTAAACTCATATCCTCGGATGCTGGGATTCTCTCCCCTGAGGAATACGAATCTCAGGAGGATCAAGTGGAACAGAACCTGGAGGGTTCAGATATTGAGGAGTCCAACATAGAAGAACCATTTTCAGCCTCCCAGGCGGAGAGTCTGTGGATCCAGTCTTTAACAGACATGGTCCGTTCGGCATTTAACCAGTTCCCGACCCCCGCATGTACATATACGTCCACAATATGGCACGTACAGGCACATGGGCGTACACGTACGTCCTCGCCTATTAGCGGGTGGGGGGTCCGATCGGGACCCCCCCCGCTACATGCGGAGGTCGGGTCCGCTCGGGGAGCGATCCGGGACCACGGCGCGGCTATTTGTTTATAGCCGCTCCGTCGCGATCGCTCCCCGGAGCTGAAGAACGGGGAGAGCCGTGTGTAAACACGGCTTCCCCGTCCTTCACTATGGCGGCGCATTGATCGCGTCATTCCCTTTATAGGGAAGACACGATCGATGACGTCATTCCTACAGCCACACCCCCAAACAGTTGTAAACACATACTAGGTGCACCCTAACTCCTACAGCGCCACCTGTGGTTAACTCCCAAACTGCAACTGTCATTTTCACAATAAAGAATGCAATTTAAATGCATTTTTTGCTGTGAAAATGACAATGGTCCCAAAAATGTGTCAAAATTGTCCGAAGTGTCCGCCATAATGTCGCAGTCACGAAAAAAATTGCTGATCGCCGCCATTAGTAGTAAAAAAAAAAAAATTTATAAAAATGCAATAAAACTATCCCCTATTTTGTAAACACTATAAATTTTGCGCAAACCAATCGATAAACGCTTATTGCGATTTTTTTTACTAAAAATAGGTAGAAGAATACGTATCGGCCTAAACTGAGGAAAAAAAATGTTTTTATATATGTTTTTGGGGGATATTTATTACAGCAAAAAGTAAAAAATATTGCATTTTTTTCAAAATTGTCGCTCTATTTTTGTTTATAGCGCAAAAACTAAAAACCGCAGATGTGATCAAATACCACCAAAAGAAAGCTCTATTTGTGGGGGGAAAAAGGACGCCAATTTTGTTTGGGAGCCACGTCGCACGACCGCGCAATTGTCTGTTAAAGCGACGCAGTCCCGAACTGTAAAAACACCTTGGGTCTTTAGGCTGCATATTGGTCCGGGGCTTAAGTGGTTAAATTGCCTTTACTAGGGCCTCAAGTCCCTGTGGTGTCTTCTTTGGGCTCCTTAAAGGCGCCGCTGAGTAATGCGCTGTTTCCAGTCCATCCTCTTTTAGAGGATCTCATCTTTCAGGATTGGGTACGGCCTAACAGAATATTCATACCTCCTAAGAGGTTTTCTGTCCTCTACCCTATGGAAGAAAAATTTGCAAAGAAATGGGCGCTCCCGGCTGTGGACGCAGCCATCTCCTGCGTGAATAAATCCTTGACTTGCCTGGTGGAGAACATACAAATGTTCAAAGATCCGGTCGATAAACGATTAGAAACGCTCTTGAAGGCTTCCTTTACTACGGCAGGAGCAGTGGTGCAGCCTGCAGTAGCTGCTATTGGCGTTTGTCAAGCGTTAAAGGATCAGACAAAACAGATGTTAAAGGACATTCCGGCTCAGCAGACACGAGAATTAGCTGACCTCCCCAGAGCCCTGTGTTTTGCGGTGGATGCTATAAAACATTCCATCCAGCAGGCTTCCCATTTGTCACTGTTCCTGGTACACATGCGAAGGCTCATGTGGCTAAAGAATTGGTCGGCCGAGACTCCATGTAAAAAACTCTTAGCGGGCTTCCCCTTTCACGGAGGAAGACTTTTTGGAGAGGATTTGGATAAATACATAGACGATATCAAGTGGCAAGAGTACGCTTTTGCCAGTCAAAAAGAGGTCTCGAGGCCCCACGTTTTAAGCGGCAGCTGTCTCCAGCGCCGGGGCCTTCGGCCTCCAGGCAGTATCGACGGCCTCCTGCACGATCAAACTTTGGTAATAAGTCGCAGGGACAGGCCTCAGGTGGCAAGAGACCATGGTCTCGCAAGCCAGCAAAACCAGCCCCCAAATCAGCTTTATGAAGGGGCGCCCCCACTCAATCGGGTGGGGGGAAGGCTTCGATTCTTTGCAGAAGTTTGGGAAGCCAATGTCCCCGACAAGTGGGTTCTTTCCTTGGTAGCCACAGGCTACAAAATAGAATTTCTGCAGTTACCCCTTCCTCATTTTCAGGAATCAAGAGTTCCAAAAGATCCGGTAAAGAAGGCAACTCTGCTGGCAGCTTTGGATCGCCTTCTATACCAAGGGGTAATCATAGAGGTGCCAGCCCAGGACCACGGGCAAGGTTTTTACTCCAATCTATTTATCATATCAAAGCCCAACGGCGATGTCAGACCGATCCTGGATCTAAAAGGTCTGAATTCTTAACTAAGGGTTCGCTCCTTTCGGATTGAATCTGTACGGTCGGCAGCAGGACGATTATCTAGCCTCAATAGACATAAAGGACGCATACCTGCATGTACCAATTTTTCAGGGGCATCAAAAGTTCTTGCGCTTTGCAATCGCAGGACGCCACTACCAATTTGTAGCTCTCCCCTTCGGGCTAGCAACAGCCCCCCGGGTGTTCACGAAGGTCCTGGCTCCCGTCTTAGCCAACCTAAGGACTCAAGGAATTTCGATCCTAGCTTACTTGGACGACCCCCTTATCAGAGATCACTCTGCTTCCGGCCTAGATCGAGCAGTAGCCCCTACGGTTCAGTACCTTGAGGTATTCGGTTGAGTTCTAAACCGGGAGAAGTCGGCCTTGCAACCCACGAAACGGTTGGAATACCTCGGCATGCTGCTAGACACGGAACAGCAGAGAGTGTTCTTACCTTTAGCAAAGGTCAGAGGTATCAAAGAGTTAATCCAGTTGGTTCTGGGCAAAAAAGAACCAACCATTCGCTTATGTATGCGATTACTGGGCAAACTGGTAGCCACTTTCGAGGCAGTGCCTTATGCTCAGGTTCACACGCGAGTTCTACAGGCAGCCATTTTGTCGGCTTGGAGCAAAAAGCCACAAGCCCTGGATCTTCCTTTGACCCTCTCGTCAAAAGTTTGTCAAAGTCTCTGCTGGTGGCTAAACCCTCAGAACCTTCTGAAGGGAAAATCTTTCAGTCCCATCTGGAAGATAGTGACCACAGATGCCAGTCTAAAGGGCTGGGGAGCGGGCTTGGACGGGCGCACTCAGCAGGGGACTTGGGCGGAGTCAGAGAGACTACTGCCCATCAATGTCTTGGAGATCAGAGCTGCACGGTTGGCCTTGAAGACATGGACACCCACGCTACGAGGGTCTCCGGTGAGAGTGCAGTCCGACAATGCCACAGCGGTGGCATATATAAACCACCAGGGGGGCACTAGGAGTCGAGCCGCCCAAAGGTAGGTGAACCTAATTTTTCTGTGGGCAGAGGCGCATGTGCCATGCATCTCGGCAATTTTTATTCCCGGAGTGGACAACTTACAGGTGGACTTCTTAAGTCGTCAGCAACTGGTTCCAGGGGAATGGTCTCTCCATCCCCAGGTCTTTCTAGAAATCTGCCAGAAATGGGGTTTCCCGGATGTAGATATCATGGCATCAAGATTCAACAAGAAGCTGAACAGGTTCATGTCCCAGACAAGGGATCCTCTGGCCTGTGGAACCGATGCGTTAGTTTGCCCTTGGCATCAGTTCAATCTACTGTATGCTTTTCCCCCATTACAATTACTGCCCCACCTGCTGCGCAGGATCAGGGTAGAGAGCAGACCAGTGATTCTGGTAGCCCCAGCGTGGCCCCGGAGGTCATGGTACTCACTAATCGTGAGAATGTCAGTAGGAGAGCCGTGGACACTTCCGCTGCGTCCAGACCTACTCTCTCAAGGCCCGATCCTCCACCCTGCCTTACGGCATCTAAATTTGACGGCTTGGCGGCTGAATCCCTGATTCTCAAGGGTAGAGGCCTGTCCAGCCAGGTAATTTCTACTTTGATTAAGGCTAGAAAGCCGGTCTCCAGGGTAATTTATTACAGGGTTTGGAGGGCCTACGTAGTCTGGTGTGAGTCCCAAAGATGGCACCCCCGCAAGTACACCATTAACAGAGTGTTACGTTTCCTACAGCTAGGAGTGGGCAAAAACTTGGCCTTCAGCACTATCAAGGGACAGATTTCAGCCTTGTCAGTGTGGTTTCAGAGGCCTTTGGCCACTCACTCTCTAGTTAAGACTTTTTTGCAGGGGGTCTTGCGCATTAATCCCCCTATCAAATCACTGCTTTGTCCATGGAACTTAAATCTTGTGTTGTCAGCTCTGCAGAAACAGCCCTTTGAGCCCCTGGCTGAGGTTCCGTTAGTGTTACTAACTAGAAAGTTAGTGTTTTTGGTTGCTATGGCCTCTGCTAGAAGAGTATCAGAGCTGGCATCCTTGTCTTGTAGAGAACCATACCTCATTCTGCATAAGGACAGGGTGGTTCTCCGTCCGCATCCGTCTTTTCTGCCAAAGGTTGTGTCCAGTTTTCACTTAAACCAGGATTTGATCCTACCATCCTTCTTTCCAAGACCCACTTCTAGAAAGGAGGGCTTGCTGCATACCTTGGATATTGTCAGGGCCATGAAGGTCTACCTTAAGGCTACAGAAAAGATTCGAAAGACGGATATATTGTTCATCCTGCCGGAGGGGCCCAAGATGGGTCAGGCGGCAGCAAAAGCTAGAATCGCTAGATGGATTAAACAGTTAATCAGTCAGGCCTACGGCTTAAAGGTGTTGCCCCCTCCTTTATCAATTAAGGCCCATTCTACTAGGGCCATGAGCGCCTCCTGGGCAGCACACCACCAGATCTCTATGGCTCAGGTTTGCAAGGCGGCGACCTGGTCATCGGTCCACACGTTCACAAAGTTTTACCAATTGGACGTTAGAAGGAGGGCCGATGCAGCCTTTGGGCAGGCAGTGCTGCAGGCTGCGATTTGAGATCCTGGGGATCTGGGGCACCCTTGGTTAATTAATGAATTAATTAATTAATTAATTTTTGGTTGGATTTAATTTGGATTTATTATAATTTAATTAGTTATTTTCTGAATTAAGTCTTCTTGGTTGAGATGTCTCCCTCCCCTCATTAAAGCATTGCTTTCGGACATCCCGTATAGTAATGACTATGCCGCTCTGTGTCCCGTGATGTACGATAAAGAAAAGGGTATTTTTATATACAGCAATCCTTTTCTTGAAGTACATCACGGGACCCAGAGCTCCCACCCCTCTTATGGGGAAGGTTTTTTGTGAGGCATACTGCTTGCTACAAAACTGAGGTATTCCCTCTATGGGAGGGGGTTATATAGGGGGGGACTTCCTGTTTGAGATTGCCAGTGTCCATCACCTGAAGGTACGCCATATAACCCGTATAGTAATGACTATGCCGCTCTGTGTCCCGTGATGTACTTCAAGAAAAGGATTTTACAGATAAGCTGTATATAAAAATCCCCTTTTTGTATTTTTCAGTTTACTAGCACTTGGATGTGGTGATTGCATTTGTTTGTTTTTTAGGCATATTTTTCTCCTTTTATTTTTAACTGATAAACCATCACAAAATTACACTACTTGTATTTTGGCTTACTCACGACTTATCTATGTAGAGGTAGCTGTATTTGTCAGCTAGGCTGGACTTTGAACATGTCTTCCTCTCTTTTTCCTTTTGAGATGGGAGGATTAGTGGTTTACAAAAGAAAGTTAATTGTTATTTTATTTTTGCTCAGTTTAGCTCAGAATATTACAAGGTCACTACATTTCTGCAAAGGTCAACAGGAAAAATGTAGTTGGCCTTATAAATGAGATCAAATACAACCATCCCATTTCTCAACTAATGAGCTTTAAAATTTGAAAATATATATTTTTAGGTTTAGATATACTTTAGGTGTTGAATAATGCACTGGCAGGTGCTTTAGCATAACATTTGAGCTTACCAAAAAAGCAAAGAAAGATGTGATGACCTGCATTTGTTCCTAACATGTACAAAGTTAAAAGCTAAAACAATTTTTAGAGTTTTATGCAAGGAACCACCCTAAGACCTCATTCACATGGACAGAAAAAATCTGCTTTAGTGCTATTTTTCTTTTTATGCCTCTAAACGCAGCTCTGTTTCAGCCAATGTGTCCATGAACAATGCAGCGCTTAGATATGTATTTTAAAAAATGCCCCCATATCTTCTGTAGAAGAGCTTACTGGCATAATTTAAGTGCTACTACCAGCTCCTTGCAGACAAAAAGATCCAGCATAAATGGGAGAATTTAAAACTATTATATGTATGCCACCTAATAAATGACATACTGTATAGCTGTTTATGAAAAATATTTGCTGGTAGCTACAGTTTTGTGTTATGTATCTGAAATATTGTTGTGTGAGCACAGCTTTTGTTTATACGAATGTTTATTGAACAGAGCATACTGACAAACCTTTATATAATATTATCTGTTAGATGTCCGAGACAATTCTTTCAGCCGGTCACGGAGTTCAAGTGTGACCAGCATAGACAAAGAATCACGAGAGGCAATATCTGCTCTTCATTTCTGTGAGTCTTTCACCAGGAAACCTGACATATCTACGGCACCATGTTTATGGGTTGGAACCACGCTAGGTACTGTGTTGGTCATTGTTTTAGGCCTGCCACCATCAGGAGAGCAAAGACTTCTTCAGCCTGTTATTGTGTCTCCAAGCGGTAAGTAACCTGTATAATGTGTCCTGTTTGGGGATGTGGGGGGTCTTCACATCCCATAGCATGGCAAAGGGGGAGGGGCCTAATCTATAACCAGAACGACCCTCACTACATTGTACTTGTGCTGGTTTAATACCTGGAAAACAGGCAGTGCCATTCCAAAGTGGGCATGGAGTTATGGTTAGCATTACCTCTGAGGGCCCCTAACCAGCAGGTAGGCATATTGTGCAAATATCACTACCTAGGACATAGGTCTGGTATAAGACCAATATGGGTTTGCATTAAAGTAGTATTGGAAGTTTTATAGGAAATTGTCCTTTAAAACCCTAAAACCTGATTATAAATATAGACAATTTGGGAGGAATGAGCACTCTCCTGGACTTCAGGGGCTCTCATGACTCCCTGCATATTTTCTGAATAAGGCTCTACCTTGTGATGCATCCATCTACTTGCTTTATCTACTTTCTGTCAAGTTTTCTTTTTCTTCCTTGTATTCTTTCCACATTTGTGCACAAGAAATTACTATAAGGAGGAATTTGCTGTATACTGCAGCTAGGACTGGAAATATACAATTTCCTGTTCCCCAGCATTGTGTGAGCTAAACTAAATAGCATTTTGTCTAAGCATGGAAATTGACTATGTAGCCCCACTAAGATAATAAAGTAGCTGTGCTTATACAAAAAATGTGGTTTTAGCCGGGATCAACCAATCAAAAAAATGACAATAATCATATATCTAAAAATAATTCAATGAGAATATTCCAGCTTCATCCACAGGGGATGCAGGTCAATGGTCAAGAGCAAATAACAAAACAAGAGAAAATAGTTCCCCCAAAGAAGACCAATATTAGAACACTATGGAAAAAACACTGAATTTTATTAAGTAGAAAAAATAGTGCAACAAAAAACATATAGAAAAATGGCAGATAAACAGAGTGGTATCACAGTTAAAAAGGACAATGTTGTCAATTAAAATCAAGGGAATCGCAGCTGCAGCACACAATTAATGGCGCACAGCTCAGAGTGGGAACACCCCCAGACTTTAGTAAATTGAGCAGTCCAGTGTTTGAAAATATATACAAAGCCTATTGGTCTTCTTTGGGGGAACTATTTTTTCTCGTTTTGTTGTAAGCATCTGTGCTTAATTAGGATGTGGGTATAGCAGGAGTCAGCTGAAGCATGGATACAGACACCCTGACCCCATGGTAAAGAGTAGATCAGCTACACCCTAGTGGGGAGGTCTGTGATTTTATCGGTTAAAATGCATTGCCTTATCGTAATCCAATATTCTAGTGCCATAAGTTTAACACCTTTATGTCCTAGGATAAATAATACAAAGGATTGGTTGCATGAAGAGTTTAAAAACAAGCACACGCATGCAGGCTAAAGCTGGCCATACACTACATGTACATGGTTTTTGTCTTTCCATTCAGACTGCAGGCTGAACGAAAACAATCAAACACATTTCTTCATCCATGCTGTATAGCAGGGATGGATGACTCCACTTACTAAGCTATTGTATTCTGCTTTTCCTTTCTTTCTTTTTTTTGTCTTTTTTTTTCTGCTGATGTTGGGCCAAGGAGGGCCAACAGGGCCACCCATTAAGCAAACTGAGTGAAATTCGTACAGTGTATGGCCAGTTTAAATCTAGGGAAACAGGATAGCAATCAATAACGTAGGCCCCTTTTGAGCTGATAATGATTACAATGTTAATTGGCATATAAGCATTGATTAAATTAGGATCAAGATCATGAAAAATACAATTTGCATCTTAAAAACACTGTAAAATATGTGCGTTTTAAGATTCAAATTGTGTGCTCTAAAGCTTGTGCCAAGTCTAAACCTACTTGTGGATGTTAGGATTGTATGCATATGCCAACACCTGTTGCCTGATTGGAAAGGCTGGGGTTAGTATCTCTACTTTGAACTCAAATTGATATAAGATTGGCTACATTCCATAGTAAAACTTAAGTTAAAGTCATTTACAGTGAGTGCATCCATTAGCGCTCTGGGAAACTGGGAACACATAATGTTTAGTGGCAACACTTTTTTTGGTATTGGTTTTTGGTTGTCTTCTCTGGATGTATTTTTAGTGGTGGTAGCGCAGAAGATTCATACAACATTCACTTATATAAACTCTTTTGTAATAATGTTCATATAACGTGCAAAAAAGAGTTTTCACAAGGTAGTTACACTTAGGCTGAAAAAAGACACACGTCCTTCTAGTTGAACCAATTAAAGTGCAGCCAGATGTTTTCACGTTGACCTTTCAGGCCTCGTACACACGACAGAGTTTCTCGGCAGAATTCACCGAGAAACTCGGTCAAAACCCGGATTCTGCCGAGAAACTCTGTCGTCTGTACAGTTTTGGCTCGATGGAGCCGCCGAGGAACTCGACGAGAAAATAGAGAACATGTTCTCTATTTTCTCGTTGTCCGCGTTGTTCTATGGGAGAAGGCGGCCCGCCGAGCTCCTCGGCGGCTTCATCCCAAAACTCGACGAGGAACTCGACGTGCCAAGCACGTCGAGTTCCTCTGTCGTGTGTACGGGGCCTCACTGATTTCTAAGTGCACAAGGTGTCCTAGGCCTCCATACACCAGCAGCGATTAATACACTCAGCGTGTGTGTGTATGTATGTATGTATGTATGTGTGTGTGTATGTGTATATATATATATATATATATATATATATATATATATATATATATATATATATATATATATACTTTTGAATCAGAACTCCTGGGATATTGATCTGGTCACTTAAGTAGTAGGGGGGTATACAGAGGGGGTTGTTAATCAGTTTCAGCTGCTTTGCTGTTAATTGAAATTAACAGGTGCACTAGATGGGCAACACTGAGACAACCTCCAAAACCGGAATGGTTTTTGAGGTGGAGGTGTCTGACATTTTTTTTTCCTACTCATCTTTTTTGACTGTTTTTCACTAGTTTTGCATTTGGCTAGAGTCAGTGTCACTACTGGTAGCATGAGGCGATACTTGGACCCTATAAAGGTTGCACAGGCAATCCAACTCCTCCAGGATGGCACATCAATATGTGTCATTGCCAGAAGGTTTGCTGTGTCTCCCAGCACAGTCTCAAGAGCATGGAGGAGATTCCAGGAGACAGGCAGTTACTCTAGGAGAGCTGGACAGAGCCATAGAAGGTCCTTAACCCATCAGCAGGACCGGTATCTGCTCCTTTGTGCAAGGAGGAACAGGATGAGCACTGCCAGAGCCCTGCAAAATGTCCTCCAGAAGGCCACTGGTGTGAATGTCTCTGACCAAACAATCAGAAACAGACTTCATGGGGGTGGCCTGAGGGCCTGACGTCCTCTAGTGTGCTCTGTGCTCACTGCCAGACACTGTGGAGCTTGATTGGCATTTTCCATTGAACACCAGAATTGGCAGGTCCACCACTGGTGCCCCATGCTTTTCACAGATGAGAGCAGGTTCACCCTAAGCATATGTGACAGACCTGAAAGGGTCTGGAGAAGCCACAGAAAACTTTATGCTGCCTGTAACATTGTTCAGCATGACTGGTTTGGTGGTGGGTCAGTGTTGGTCTGGGGAGGCATATCCATGGAGGGATGCACAGACCTCTACAGGCTACACAATGACACCCTGACTGCCATCAGGTATCGGGATGAAATCCTTGGACCCATTGTCAGACGTTACGCTGGTGCAGTGGGTCCTGGGTTTCTCCTGGTGCACGACAATGCCCGGCCTCATGTGGCGAGAATATGCAGTCAGTTCCTGGAGGATGAAGAAATTGATACGATTGAATGGCCCCCACGCTCACCTGACCTAAATTCAGAAGAGCACCTCTGGGACATTATGTTTCGGTCCATTCGGTGCCGCCAGGTTGCACCTCAGTCTGTTCAGGAGCTCAGTGATGCTCTGGTCCAGATCTGGGAGGAAATACCCCAGGACACCATCCGTTGTCTCATTAGGAGCATGCCCGGATGTTAGGCATGCATATAATGCTCACTCAACACTAAAGGATCATGCCTAAGTGACTGCATCACATCGCCAGAGCAAACTCCCTAATACAGTGCATGTGGCCACCCCAAGTATGTTGACCTCTGTCTGACCTGTTTCATTTGTTTTGACATCCTCAGGAGCAGGGAGAGCATTGTCTCCATGATGGCTGATATACTTTGGTATGCCTGGTATATGTTATACAGAACATCTAAAAAATATTATTCGTGCCCAAGTAGCACCCCGAAAAATTTAACATTTGTCTTTAATATACCCTGCAAATAGTGTATTTTTTGGTATGTCAGTGTGCCTAGGTATGCCTTGCACTTATAAACCTTAGGGTTGCCACCTCATCCCTTTAAACCTGAGGCTAATTTAATGCAGATTAGGCACTGAGTGAGTTTACCACCTTAATCAGCCACAGAACCTGTGTAATTTAATACGTGTTTGGGTTTAAGGGGATGAGATGGCAACCTTAGGTGTGAGATCCAAGGCACTGCTGTCTCTGACTGAGGAGATTTGTAGGTAAACTTGGTGGTGATGCTACTGTGCTCACTGATCATCTAGGAATGCAAAGTTCTGCCCCATTAAAGAAGCCACCTCCACACAAACACGGTGTAGAACATTTGTAAATCGCTCATGGGGAAATGGTCAGGTACGGAAGACTAAGGTTCAAAGTTAGTTCATCAAAGCAGCTTTATTTTTTCTTTATCGTACATCACGGGACACAGAGCAGCATAGCCATTACATATGGGTTATATAGTGTACCTTCAGGTGATAGACACTGGCACTCTCCGACAGGAAGTTCCCTCCCTATATAACCCCCACCCATAGTGGGAGTACCTCAGTTTTTTCGCCAGTGTCTTAGGTGTTGGTGCACGTTGAAGGTTGTGCCTGCAGTTTGTCCTTGGGACCAGGGCCAGCCGACCGGATCCGTCCAAGGTGCTTCATAGCCAAAGTGGACGGTACCCGGGCCCCAATTCGTGGATGGGGTTTTGCCTATAATGCCTCTCCTTGGAGGGCTGGACTCTGGGTTCCAGGACTGGGTTTTTTAACCTATGGATACCTGCTGCCAGTAGTGCTGTATAGGTCCAGGTGTGTGGTGTTCCTGACTTGGACCCCGGTCCCTGAAGGTCTATGACCATACCCACGGTGAAGGGGGAAGATTGGGCCTCTTGCATGAGCAATACCCTGCGGCGTGGAAAGGTAAGCGGGGGGCCTACGGAACTTGGTTTGTCAGTGGGCCCCCCACAGGGGACTCTGGGGTGAAGCCTTTTTTATGCCTCTGCATGGGCTAAAAGAGAAACCACAAAGTCTGCATGACTGGATGGCTCAGACACCCAGGTATACTGTTCCTCTGGCTGGGCTAGTAGACTGCTGCTGCTGCTACAAGGTGTTTTGCTCCATGAGATGTAAAAGGGGGCATGTCAGGTTTAAAATACTTACTTCCTGATGTCTGTGTGTGTCTTCCAGCAGCTCCTGGGCTCCTCTCCCCACATGGCTTCCTGCTTCCTTCAGAGCGGCGCCGGGAGCGCGCGCGTGCGTGCGCACTGTTATAGACGGCGGGCACGCCGACGCTGCGTGGAGGGGGCGGGGGACGCCCGGGGAGTTCCCTCCCCTCTGTACATCAGAGGGGAAAACTCTATTTAGCCTGTCAGTCTGCTGAAGGCTGTGAAGGGACACGGAGCAGCGATGCGGAGCAGGATAGGTTTGCCTATGTTATGCTGAAACAGTGACACCTAGTGGCCGTTTTTTTGTACACACCTTGCTAAAGAGCTGTTTATGCTCATATTTTCTCTAGAAAGCCGGTGTACTAAGTAGCAGTCAGAGTACTTTTATTATTAGGTACTCTCCTAGCCCAGCATTAAGGGAAGCAATATTAGGATGTGATTAAGCCCTTGGGGCTCAATATTGTTATCCCTTGTTAGGTTTTGGGAAGTTTAGTTTCTGTCTAACATTACCCTAGCCTAATTTTTTTCCTCATTTATTTAAATGTGTGTTTTTCTCCAGCTATTACAGTTAGTTGTATATTAGCGGAGTATCTCAGATTTGTTTATTATGGCTCCTAAGGGTGCAGGGAACACTAAAAATGCTAAAGGTGTTAAAAAGCCGAAGGGTTCCCCATCGGGCTCGGAGGATATTTCCCAAAATCCAGCTGCCCCTACCTCCCCGGAGGATCCGGAGGTTGCTGCCCTGGGTGAGCCATCGGGGTTGCTAGGTGCTACGGCTGGCCCTATTCAACCAACTCCTTCCTATGTCACGGAAGAGATGTTAGCCTCCACCTTGGGTGGATTTGAAAAAAGGATGGCCGCTTTTATTACGGCCTCTTTATCCGGGAAGAAGCGGGCTAGGTCCCCGTCTCCCAGGTTTGAATCTCCTGAGGAAGATGTCCTTTCCACTGAGGAATTGGAAGATACAGGAGACCAGGCCGAGGATCACCTGGACCATTTAGGTTCTGAGGATTCTACTATAGAAGAACCATTTTCAGCTTCTCACGCAGAAAAACTGTGGGTTCAGTCCTTAACGGATATGGTGCGGTCAGCTTTTAAAATGCCTTTGCCTCAGCCTCTGGCTTCCGCTGTGTCCTCATTGGGCTCCCTAAAAGCGCCCCAAGCCAACCTGGTGTTCCCGGTCCATCCTTTGTTAAAGGACCTGATATTTCAGGACTGGGTTAAGCCAGACAGGATTTTTTTGCCTCCTAAAAGGTTCGCAGTTATGTACCCTTTAGAGGAGGAGTTTTCAAAAAAATGGGCTGTCCCCACTGTTGACGCAGCCATATCATGTGTCAATAAAGCTTTAACATGTCCAGTGGACAATATTCACATGTTCAAAGATCCTGTGGATAAAAGGCTTGAGACCTTACTGAAGGCATCCTTTGCCACAGCGGGGGCAGTGGTCCAGCCAGCCGTAGCTGCCATTGGCGTCTGCCAGGCTTTAAAGGACCAGGCAAAGCAGGCCCTAAAGGACCTCACGGCTCAACAGGCTCAGGATTTGGCCGACTTACCTAGGGCTTTATGTTTCGCGGTAGACGCTATCAAGGATTCAATCCAACAGGCGTCCCGCCTATCCCTGTATTTGGTTCACATGAGAAGATTACTTTGGTTAAAGAACTGGTCTGCAGAAACCCCCTGCAAAAAGCTCCTTACAGGATTCTCCTTTCAAGGAGAGAGATTGTTTGGAGAAGATCTTGACAAATATATTTCAAAGATCTCTAGTGGTGGCTCTTCCGGGGTCCCTCTTTTAAGCGTCCAACCTCTCCAGTTCCAGGGCCCTCATTCTCTAGGCAGTATCAACGGCCTCCTGGACGCGCAGCTGCAAACAGGCCACAGGGGCAAGCTGCAGGGAACAAGAGACCGTGGAACCGTAAGCCGGTTAAGGCTGCCCCTAAGGCAGCCTTGTGAAGGGGCGCCCCCACTCTCTCGGGTGGGGGGAAGACTCCGGTTATTCTCGGAGTTGTGGGGGGCCAAAGTTACCGACCAATGGGTTCTGTCCTCAGTGACTCAGGGGTACAAGCTGGAGTTTCGGGAGTTCCCCCCTCCTCACTTTCAAGCGTCAAGACTTCCAGGCGACCCTCAAAAGCAGGCATCACTTCTGTCCGCCCTAGAGCGACTCCTATCTCAAGGAGTGATTATGGAAGTACCAGCAGGGGAGCAAGGACAAGGGTTTTACTCAAACCTCTTCATTGTCCCGAAGCCAAACGGCGACGTCAGGCCTATACTGGACCTAAAGTCATTAAACCGCTTTTTAAGAGTCCGGTCCTTTCGAATGGAGTCCATTCGTTCGGTGGTGGCCGCCCTCCAAGGAAGGGAGTTCTTGGCCTCCATCGATATAAAGGACGCATACCTGCACGTTCCGATTTTCCCAGGCCATTACAGGTTTCTGCGTTTTGCCCTAAACTATCGGCATTATCAGTTCGTGGCTCTTCCGTTCGGACTAGCCACGGCCCCTCGGGTTTTTACGAAAATCCTGGCCCCCGTGTTAGCCATCCTAAGGGAACAGGGCATTCTGGTCATGGCCTACTTAGACGATCTTCTGGTAGTCGACCACTCAGCGGCCGGCTTAAATCGGGCAGTGTTGCTAGCAGTAAACTGCCTAGAGTCCCTAGGTTGGGTTCTAAACCGGGACAAATCGGCCTTACAGCCCACAAGAAGGTTGGAGTATCTAGGTCTGATTTTAGATACAAGACGACAACGGATCTTCCTGCCCCAGTCCAGAGTGGACTCGATAAGGGAGTTAATCCAGATAGTCCTAAGCAGCGCAAGGCCATCTATACGCCTCTGCATGCGCCTGTTGGGAAAGCTAGTGGCCACCTTCGAGGCAGTGCCCTATGCCCAGTTCCATTCTCGGAGGCTACAGAGAGCAATTCTCACGGCCTGGGACAAAAGACTCCAGGCCTTGGATCTTCCCATTTCCCTTCCCTATGCGGTAAGGCAGAGTCTGTGTTGGTGGCTAGTCACAAAAAATCTTCTGAAAGGAAGATCGTTCAGTCCCCCCTCATGGAGGATAGTAACCACGGATGCCAGCCTATCGGGCTGGGGTGCAGTCCTAGACGATTTAACCCTACAGGGGAAATGGTCAAGGGCAGAATCAGCCCTACCCATAAATGTCTTAGAGATCCGAGCAGCTCGGTTGGCTCTTTTGGGCTGGACAGAGATTCTGCAGGGCTCCCCAGTAAGGGTACAATCCGACAATGCCACTGCCGTAGCTTATATAAACCACCAGGGCGGCACCAGGAGTCAGGCAGCCCAGAGGGAGGTAGATCGGATCTTTTCATGGGCAGAAGCCCATGTCCCCTGCATCTCAGCTATCTTTATCCCCGGGGTGGACAATTGGCAAGCGGACTTCCTCAGCCGCCAACAGATGTCCCCAGGGGAGTGGTCCCTCCATCCCGAAGTGTTCCAGGACATCTGCCGGAAGTGGGGTACTCCGGAGGTGGACGTTATGGCGTCCAGATTCAATGCCAAAGTAGCAAAGTTTGTCTCTCGAACGAGGGATCCATTGGCCTGCGGGACGGATGCCTTGGTGTGCCCTTGGCATCAGTTTGCGCTAATCTATGCCTTCCCTCCAATACGGATGCTACCCCGTCTTCTTCACAGAATTCAAAGGGAACGCAAGCCAGCGATTCTAGTGGCCCCAGCGTGGCCCCGAAGACCTTGGTACTCCTTGATAAAAAGGATGACGGTAGAGGAGCCTTGGGTCCTCCCTCTACGTCCGGACCTCCTCTCACAAGGGCCATTCTACCATCCTGCCTTACAGGCCCTAAATTTAACGGCCTGGCGGCTGAGTCCCTGATTCTCAGAAACAGAGGCCTTTCAGGGCAGGTCGTTTCCACCCTTATAAGCGCAAGAAAACCAGTTTCCAGGTTAATATACTATAGGGTGTGGAAGGCCTATATTACCTGGTGTGAAACCAGGAAATGGGATCCCCGCAAATATGCCATTGGGAGAATCCTGGAGTTTTTACAGTTGGGAGTGGGAAAAGGTTTAGCGGTCAGCACAATCAAGGGGCAGGTGTCTGCCTTGTCGGTCTTCTTCCAGAGACCTTTGGCTGCCCATTCTTTAATGAAATCCTTTTTACAAGGTGTTATTCGGGTGAATCCCCCGATTAAAGCTCCCCTGTATCCTTGGGATCTAAATTTGGTTCTATCGGCCTTGCAAAGGCAGCCCTTTGAGCCCTTGTCCGCGATCCCTTTGGTCCTTTTGACTAGGAAACTAGTGTTTCTGGTGGCCATGGCATCCGCCAGAAGAGTGTCGGAGTTGGCAGCCTTGTCATGTAAGGCACCTTATTTATTACTGCATAGGGACAGGGTCGTTTTGCGGGCGCTTCCGTCCTTCCTGCCTAAGGTGGTATCAAATTTTCACCTTAATCAAGATGTGATTCTTCCATCATTTTTTCCAAAACCTTCTTCTAAGGAAGAGAGGTTACTACATTCCTTGGATGTAGTCAGAGCTGTAAAGGTTTACTTGGAAGCTACAGCCCAGATTCGTAAGACGGACGTCTTATTCATTCTGCCGGAAGGGCCCAAGAAGGGCCAGGCAGCGTCTAAAGCCACTATTTCTAAGTGGATTAGGCAGACGATTATACAGGCCTATGGCCTGAAAGGGAAGAGTCCACCCTTATCGGTTAAGGCTCATTCCACTAGAGCTATGAGTGCCTCTTGGGCAGCGTATCACCAGGTCTCTATGGCCCAGGTCTGCAGGGCAGCAACCTGGTCATCTGTCCACACATTTGCAAAATTTTATCAAATGGACGTTAGGAGGAACGCTGATTCAGCTTTTGGGCAGGCGGTACTCCGGGCCACAGTTTAATCTCCTCTTGTCCGGTGGCACCTCCTGTTTGTTTTTTTCTGGTTGTCTCCCTCCCCTCATGGAGCATTGCTTGAGGACATCCCATATGTAATGGCTATGCTGCTCTGTGTCCCGTGATGTACGATAAAGAAAAAGGGATTTTTATTAACAGCTTACCTGTAAAATCCTTTTCTTGTAGTACATCACGGGACACAGAGCTCCCACCCCTCTTATGGGGAATTTTGGGATGCATATTGCTTGCTACAAAACTGAGGTACTCCCACTATGGGTGGGGGTTATATAGGGAGGGAACTTCCTGTCGGAGAGTGCCAGTGTCCATCACCTGAAGGTACACTATATAACCCATATGTAATGGCTATGCTGCTCTGTGTCCCGTGATGTACTACAAGAAAAGGATTTTACAGGTAAGCTGTTAATAAAAATCCCTTTTTTATCCACATTTTGAAACATTTTTGCTTTTATAGACTACCAGAGCTTAGCATTTTTAAAAATGCTGGTTTCCAAACAGTCTCTGGCTTCATAACTTTGCCAGTGCCTGATCTTGGAATATCGTAGAAGAAGTGAATCTGATCTATTTGTTATGGATCAGTGCTTTACAAAGTGTTAGTCACTAGATCAGCATGAATACCAGACAACTAGCATTTTCCAAATTTAGAACTGTGTTAGAATGAAACCTGTGGCACGAGCCACTTGTTTAAGATTGAATTCAGTGGCATCTCTTTTTTTTTTCTTTGCAGGAACAATACTGAGGCTAAAGGGCGCAATCTTAAGAATGGCAGTTTTGGACTCTCAAGGAGTTATAATTCCACCAGCATCTGAACCTTGGAGGGAACCCAATGCACCTGAAGATAAGGATGATAAGGAGCGATTGAAAAAACGGAGGCCAGTTTCAGTTTCGCCCACCTCGTCTCAGGAAATCATTGAAAACCAATATGCAGTGATATGTTCTGAAAAGCAGGCAAAAGTGATCTCACTGCCCTCCCAGAACTGCATTTATAAACACAACATAACAGAGACTTCTTTTATCCTCCGTGGAGATATAGTGTCACTGAGTAATAGTACCTGCCTTGCATGTTTCTGTGCCAATGGACACATTATGACTTTTAGGTAAGGGAAACCAACCTTAACATTTCTATGTAGCAGGATTCACATGTAGGCTAGTAGTAGACAACAGTTCTATTTATAATTATTTTATAATTAACAAGAAGCTTTACACCTTCAAAATCATTATATAAACATTCTCCAGCATAAATCCCCATACTTGAAATACTCTCATAAACCTCTCCTGTTTAAAAGCCACCAGATGGCCCTTCATGCTGCTGGTGGCTCCCAATCCTGGACCGCTTGGGCCACACTAATGGGGAATCTGGTTATCAATTATTTGATCGCTATGCCTTAGTAGTCACATGCAGGCTGTGCTAAGATGATTACTGAATCATGTTTGTGGAATGCATAGCTGTAGTAATGCTATACAGCACATCCTACCACAATGCATCCTCAGTACATACAATGTTTAAATAACGGATTTTCCTTTCCTACATCTTGCCACCATCTTGTTTTTCTATACTAAAATCTGCAATCAAGAATAAAGTGATGTCATAGAAAATAGGCACACAACACACCACAAGATAACACTCAAACAGCAAGGGAACGCACTACAAATGTACAATAATGCACTTTAACACATCTCAGTACAGGTGGCGAAATGCTTGCACCGTGGTGTGAACCAGCTCTAAGTTACAAACCAATTTAAGCCAAACTTCTAGCAAAAGTTCTATTTTGGGTATGAATAGTTTAAAGAAAAGTTAGAACCTATGTCAGGATTTAATTTCCAATAGCTTATTTGATTTTAAAGCGGAGCTCCGCCGTACAAAAAAATATTAAAAGCCAGCAGCTACAAATACTGTAGCTGCTGACTTTTAATATTAGGACACTTACCTGTCCTGGAGTCCAGCGATGTCGACAGCAGAAGATGAGCAATGGCTAGTCACTCTGCCGCCTCCACCGCCATCCTCGGTGAGGGAACCAGGAACTGAAGCATTGCGGCTTCACTGCCCGGTTCCATACGGCGCATTCGCAAGTCACGCTGCACCGTGCTCACTGGTCCCTGCTGTGTTCTGGGAGCTGTGTGTTTTCCAGAACATAGCAGGGACCAGTGCGCACAGTGCAGCGCGACATTCTGGGAGCTGTGTGTTTCCCAGAACACAACGGGGGGGGGGCGCGAGTTCCACTTTAGGGTGGAGCTCCGCTTTAAAACAGCAGAAGGGTAAGAATGAAATTACACACGTTACATTGCAAAAAAAAGAAATCAACAACATTAAGATAAACAGTCTCCTGAACAGCAGGCGAGATTCAGCAAACTGAAAATGGGTTTACGGGCAGTGGTGTTGGTGTATGTTTCTTCATCCCAAAAGGGGAATAGAGAAATCTTAAATAGTTGAGAAAAGGGGCGGGGGGGCGCAATGGCAGGGGAGATAAATAAGGGAATGAACTAGCAAAGCGTAATAAAGTTTGAATCAATAAGGGAGGGCAAAATAAGTACTTGACATCAATTTGGGTTATTTTCACCATATTAACCAGGATAGATTTATTGTACTCAAGTTTTTGATGCTAATATTTTCTTACATTTTTTAGTTCAGGTCTCTTAAGGGCCCTTTCACACGCACGGACAAACGGTCCGTTTATTACAAGTCCGTTTACGGACTTGTAATGTATCCCTATGGGATTGCAGATGTTAGCGGATGATGCATCCGCTAACGTCCGCAACTATCCGCGTCCGCAAAGATCCGCTTTTGCGGACGGAAGAAAACCCTATTTTTCTTCCGTCCGGCGGAACGGATCGGATGAATACGGACACACGGTCCGTATACATCCGATTCCCCATAGGTGAGAGAGGAGGAGAGACAGGGCGGTCTCTGCACTGTGTGCGGGGTCCGCCGACAGCTCAGCGGGGATTAACGGAGGAATCCCCGCTGAGCCAAACGGGCTAACGGAACAGATCAATACGGATCCGCTCCGTGTCAAAGAGCCCTAAGAGTGTCAAACTATACTGGGTTGCAAAAGAGAATTCCATAGTCTAACAATGTTACTTTTCACTACTATGAGTAAGTAGAGAAACCACAAATTTGGCATTAGGTGGAATTTTATTGATGCCTAAATGCAATAGTGTGAGGGCAGGATCAGGTAAAACTGGGTGCCTATTATAGTAGTGGCACAGGAGAAGATCGTTCCAGTAGGAGTGGATAGATCTGCCTTGCCATAAAATATAGTAAAGGAATAATGTTTGCCATAAAACCTGCCAAACTTGGATGATTAAATTGCATAATTGCATAGAATTGGGATAATTTGTAAAGGGTAAAGTACCAACAATGAAGCATTTGTATTTCCCAGTGATTGGAGCAGTGGGAGGCTTTATACATAGTGTGGTTTTCCAGCTGGTGTCATTAAAGTGCTTACCTAATTCGCTTTCCCACTTGTGGGTATTGGAGAAAGATATTCTTGTTTAACCACTTCAGCCCCGGACCATATTGCTGGTCAATGACCGGGCCCCTTTTTGCGAATCGGCACTGCGTCGCTTTAACTGACAATTGCACGGTCGTGCGACATGGCTCCCAAACAAAATTGGCGTCCTTTTTTTCCCACAAGTAGAGCTTTCTTTTGGTGGTATTTGATCACCTCTGCGGTTTTTATTTTTTGCGCTATAAACAAAAATAGAGCGACAATTTTGAAAAAAAAATGAATAGATTTTTACTTTTTGCTGTAATAAATATCCCCAAAAATATATATACATTTTTTTTTCCTCAGTTTAGACCGATACGTATTCTTCATTTTTTTCGCAAAAAAAATTGCAATAAGCGTTTGATTGGTTTGCGCAAAAGTTATAGCGTCTACAAAATAGGGGATAGTTTTATGGCATTTTTATTATAATTTTTTTACTAGTAATGGTGGTGATCAGCGATTTTTATCAGTACTGCGACCTTATGGCGGACACTTCGGACACTTTTGACACATTTTTGGGACCATTGGCTTTTTTTATAGCGATCAGTGCTATAAAAATGCATTGATTACTATAAAAATGCCATGGGCAGGGAAGGGGTTAACACTAGGGGGTGAGGAAGGGGTTAATTATGTTCCCTGTGTGTGTTCTAACTAAAGGGGGGGGTGGGACTGACTAGGGGAAATGACTGATTGCTGTTCATACATTGTATGAACAGATGATCCGTCATTTCTCCCCCTGACAGGACCGGGAGCTGTGTGTTTACACACAGCTCTCTGTTCTCGATCTATAACGAGCAATCGAGGGTGCCAGCCGGGCCCGCGCGTCGGTACCAGGAGCGAGCGGGGGGCGCGTGCGAGATGACGTAATATTACGTAGTTTTGCGCAGCCGAGCCGACCTGCTGCCGTATAACTGCGGCGGCTGGTCGGTTAGTGGTTAATCAATTTTCAGATATTTATACCATAGTTTATGGACTGCATAACTTTCCTACAGACTAAATACTATACACTGATTTGGGTTATTTTCACCAAAGAAATGTAGCAGAATACAGTTTGGCCTAAATTTATGAAGAAAGATTATTTGCAAAATTGTATTACAGAAACAAAGAAAAACTTGTGGGGTTTTGTTTTTTTGAGTCTCTTGTTTATTTAGCAAATATGAAAGAACCCAATGGTGATTAAATGGCACTAAAAGAAAGAAGAATTTAGGTTGCCGCGGCCTTCACCACGTCCAGCGCTTCCTTCGTGCCCCCCGCTGTCTTCTGGGAGACACACAGGTTCCAGAAGACAGCAGGGAGCAGTGTAATCGTGCAGCATAACTTGCGCATTCACAGTAGGGAACCAGGAAGTGAAGCCGCAAGTCTTCACTTCCTGATTCCTTGACCGAAGATGGCAGCGCCTCCACCCAAGAGTCGAGATGCGGATCGGCTTTGGGTGCCGACATCGCGGCCGCCTGGGACAGGTAAGTGTCCATATATTAAAAGTCAGCAGCTGCAGTATTTGTAGCTGCTGACTTAATTTTTGTTTTGTTTTGTTTTTGACGGGACTCCGCTTCAAGCATACATCTAGGAGGTTTATTGCCTAAACATGTTGTGTTATATGGCGTTGTATTGATGTAAAATGACAGAGTACATAGTAGGTGAGGGTGAAAAAAAGACACAAGTCCAACCTATGTGTGTGATTATATGTAAGTATTACCTTGTATATCCCTATATGATGGTGAGAGTGGAATAGTAATGGTTCTGAATAAAGTAAAGCAGTTTAGGAAGTCATTTTTTTTAAGGCTGCTATTCTGCTCGCTATAAAGATGTGAGATTGCAATTGTTTTGATTTCCGGGGTAGAGAGAATGGATATGGATAGGTCATATAACCGTGATATGGAAGCTGAAATGCATATACTTAGAAAGGTGATTGCATTCCCTGCCCGAACATAAGGGAAACTATGCTGATGATTATATTTAGATGTTGGGGGAATGTAGAGACTGAATACAGACAGACCCTGGGTTACAAACCATATAGGGTTCTGTAGGTTTGTTCTTAATTTGAGTTTGTATGCAAGTTGGAACAAGTACATTTTTATTAAGTGCAAGTGTTTTTTTGGATAGCATAGTGAAGGGTTAACACCCCTGTAACATTTGTTTGTCTGTGCCCTGGTCAGAATATTTCACCTCACCCTGTGACAATTGGTTTTTGAAAATGTTGGATTGTTGTGGAAACAAGGATTGGTGATAAAGCTTCAGTGGAGACCTCTTTTTCCCATGATAGCTCTTACAGAAGTGAATTTATCTTCCTATGGGTAGATTTCCTCTCACTTCCTGTTGTCTCCCTCTGTTTCGAAGTATGAGTCGTATGTTGGTCGAATGTTTGTAACTCGGGGGACTACCTGTATGTGGAGTTAGTTTTCATATAAATTCTAGTAAGAGGCAGCACTAAACTGGGAAAAAAATATTTGTATTTCTCATAGCAAGGTGGTAGGGTTAGAGACACTGCATGACGTTGTGTGAAAATAGGCTTATCGTATGTGTATTTTCATGTAAAGGTATACCCGAGTTGCAAGCGTTATGTCAAGAATGTCAACTTCGACATTAGAGTATCGAGATTCGATATGATTTTGAGTGGCAGCAGATGTCCCCTTTCTATTCGGGAATCCGACTGACCCCCTATGTTTCCTCCCTCTATAAGGCCAACTACCCAACTTTGTTTGCTAAGCTATTGGAGGACGGTAAGACATTATCTGATGGGAACTTGTCATGGATGTGCAGAATTGCCTCTGTGAAAATGACAGTCCTACCTAGGTTACTATATTTTTTTCAAACTTTGCCTATCCAAGTCCCTGTTAACACTACATGGCAGTTTTAATCAAAAATTTTCATTTTTTTCTGGGGCATTACAGGCCCCAGAGTAGCACGGACCACAGAGTAGCATGCTTCTGAGGCTATGGGCAGACTATGTGTGCCTGACTTTAGGAAATATGTGGCCGTACAGCTTTCCCAACTATGCCAACTCCATAGCAGACTTTATTGACCAGACTGGGTTTCAATAGAGGCCCAAGCATATTCCCCACTGGCAATGGACCTAGTCCTTTGAAAAGCCATACTGAGCCCTACACTCTCTCACCCATTGCATGAGTGGGATACAAGCTACAGGTGATGGCCTCTGCATTCTGCACATATTCCAGTGGCTCCCATTTTCGGCAACCCTCTAATCCCACCTGGTGTGCAACCTGATAGATTTAGCTGGTGGTTGAATAAAGGATTGTACTGCATAGGTGATTATTTTGGCCATAGAGGTATACAACCCCCTCATTTCATTGAAAGCTTTCACTTTCTTAAATCTCTACAGAAGGACAGCTCTGACCTGGAAGTTCCAACTATGTTTGAAAACAGGTGCATGCAGGATGCTGCTCGGCGAGGGGTGGTCTCTGTTATACAGATTGTTTATCAATCCTACTGATAGATTATCCTACCAGGTGACATGGGAAAGGGATCTGGCCATGTCCCCTGAGATGGAGGACTGGCGGCAAATGGAGCTCACAAATTCATAAAGGTATCCTTAGAGTTTTATCAGTTGTGGAGGTACTGATGGCAATCTGTGTGCTAGGGCTTTAGTGAAAACTGTAATATCTGTGTTGAGTAAGGAGATGGATGTGTAATTGTTGGTGAGAGAGGGATCCTCATCAGGTTTAGGAATGGTAATAATAGCAGCATGTGACATCTCTTTGGGGAAAGAGACAGAGGATACGGCCAGACTGAAGATCAAAGCCAAATGCTGTGAAAATCAATAAGAAATGTGTAATATTTATGTTCCCTGAGTGGTTGAGATAATTCCCCAAGTTGTGTATTTTTTAGTTTTGGAAGATTAGAGGCTTTTTTTTTTTTAACAGGAACAATGGGCAACCTGGGCTGCTAAATAAACAGACTCAAAAAAGTTGAGGATAAAGTAAAGCTTCTTAGGAAAAGTTGTATGAAAAATGACACGAAAATTCTCAGAACATATGAAAGATTGTATGCTTTTAACATTGGATTTTAAAATGAATGGGCTTTACCAAGCGAAAAATCAGATGCACTGTTAGAAATTATTTCAAGAAAATTGTCCATCCTGCTCCTTCAAATTTTGATCCTTTTTTTTGTTTTTCAAAAGAATTTCACCCAATAATAAGAAAAAGAAAATTTCTTAGCACCTTTTTCTCAAAAAATGTTGTTAAAAATTCTACCCATCAATGACCAACTTAACCCCCTTTGCGCCGACCGTATGCAAATTTGGGTTCATGGCTTGAAGGGGTTAAACCAGGGTGATGCGTGCAGCTGCAGGAATCACCCCAGGACCGTTTTTTTAGAGGCAGTGGTTGGCTTTTTAGTGATTACAACTGATGTGCAGCAAAGAAAACGCATAAGTCACGCCCGCAAATGTAAACTGTGTTTTAATCAAACATGTGAGGTATTGTCGTGATTGACAGAGTGAGATCAATAATTCTAGCCAAAGACCTCCTCTGTACCTCTAACCTGGTAGCCGTTAATTTTTTTTAAAGTGTTGCCTATGGAGATTTTTAGGTACCGTAGTTTGTCACTATTCCATGGGTGTGTACAGTTTCAAAGCATGACATGTTGAACATCTATTTACTCTGCGTAACATCATCTTTCACATTATAAAAAAAAAAAATGGGCTAACTTTACTGTTTTTAATTTGTGAAAATGTAGTTTGAAAGACCGCTGCACAAATACTGTGTGACATAAAATATTGCAACAATCGCCATTTTATTCTCTAGGGTCTCTTCTAGACATGGCCACAGCTCCATGTCTGAATGGACTCAGCTTGGGTGCCCCTAAAGCAAGCTGCTTACTGTGGAGCAATCTACAAGAGGGTGGAGCTAGGACAGAAACGTGGTTGAGCTCCCTCTCTAGAGGACTCAAAAGGCAGTAGCTCTAGGAGAAGGAACTTGTGTAGTAATAGATGTGAGCCTGTTGGTATGAATCTTTTCATGGCAGATTCCAAACGCCTTGGTGGTGTCAATGTTCGTGATTGGGTTTCACTTGACAATATTTGTCATTCTTTTAGCCGGTGGAGACCAACGTCAAACTGGACAGGAATTTTTATTCCCTGCCCTAATATCAGTAATTTTTAGGGGAAGCCTGTTTTGTTAGTGTCTATTAAGGTTACTTTGCAGTAGAAGATAAGGAAGCAACTAAAACTATGTAGTGTATTCAACTGCACATACAACTGCAGGAAAATCAATTATACACATGCCCCAACTATCTACCCTTTTTCAAAAAATAAGCATGGCCCAGTTATGTGATTGGCATAAATATACTAATCAGCTACTTGGGTTTTCTGGTGATGGAATCATCTTATGGCTCCTTGCTCAGAGTACAGCACAAAACATCTGTTTCCTCTGAAGTCTTCCAGCGCAACTCTTGCTCTTTTGTTCCTCAAGCAGATGGCTTTTTCAAAGTCCTACCCCCCCCCCTATTTCCTGCTACCTCATTTCCTGCGAGAAGCTTCACAAAGCAGCTCTAAAACACATGGTCTTAAAATCTAACAATTCATTTATATCTATGCTATAACAAAAATCACTAACCTAGCCATAGCATGTATGTAAATAATTATTTTTTTGGTCAGGACCCATTAGCTGTGACATGTTTGTGTATAGGGAGATGCCTGTAAATTTGTCTGGCACGGTAGGATTCTCTTTCACAGCAGCCATGACACGTTTTCATATTTAAAAAAATAATAATCATTTGCGCTAGAACATCTCTGGGTGCTGGTAGAAGTTTTTTGTCTTAGGCATTTTATGAGCCCTGTCAATACAGTTTTGAGTCGCTCAGTAAGGGTACAGAATTTTTCCTAATTTGTTAGATCAGCACAGGGAGGGTGAAGTGTTGCTACAGTTTCTGGTATGCTCCTAAATTTTGTATTCCGCCTGGAATAGTCCTCCATGTCTATCTTAGTTTTAAGCCATTGTATTTCAGATTCATGGTCTGCATGTGTGTCCACCATATCATTGTGCTCCACGAAAAGGTCTCCAATTTTGCATTCAATGTAGGAAATTCTTATATGGTCTCCTACTGTAAGGTTAGGAGATGAATATAAGGCAGACACATTTGTATGGAGTGTTAGAAAAATCAGCATGTTTTTCATGGTGGATGCTGACACAGACTTGTCCGGAGCTGGCAAGTGTTCAATATAAGGCAGCTCATGAAGATTAGTTTCTGTGGAGTCTGTGTCTGTAGGGCTGGGTGGTGATTCTGAAGGCTTCTCTCCTTATTGTTTTTGTGGGCCTGTGTTTTTTGGGGGTTGATGGGGGACAGGACTCAACCAAACTGCGGCAAGGTTGGGTAACTGTGCCTTGTAGTCCCTGAGCAGTTCTGACAGGAATGTTTTTCTTTACTTTGATGTGTTCAGAGGGTGTATGGATGTTGGTTCAGTAGCTACTAGTATGCCTCTATTGGAACAGAGCGAGCAGAGCTTTGTGATTATGCAGCGTTCATGCATTATCGTATGAGGCAAGGTTTCGCTATTCTTTAATAAACTTTGAGAAGGGATTCTACAGTGAGCACAAATATCCTATCTTCTCTACTCTTAAAGTAATACTAAAGGTTCCTTTTTTTTAAATAACAAACATGTTATACTTACCTTCACTGTGTATCTCGTTTTGCACAGAGTGGCCCCGAACATCCTCTTCTGGGGTCCCTCGCAGCTCCTCCCCGCATTAGATAACCCCTTTGGAGAAGCGCTCTCCAAAAGGGGGTTACCTTGCGGCGCGCTCCTGAGTCATACACTCAGCGTCCATAGACGCCGAGTGTATGACTCGGCCCCGGCGCCAACGTCATTGGATTTGATTGACAGCAGTGGGAGCCAAGGGCTGCATTGCTATCAATCAAAGCCAGGACTCCGTGAAGAGGAGGACGGTGGGGACACGCCGAGGAGACAAACAGGCTCAGGTAAATAAAACTGGGGGGGCTGGTGATTGTCAGGTGTTTTTTCACCTTAATGCATAGCATGCATTAAGGTGAAAAAACACAAACTTTTGCAACCCCTTTAAGGAAAAGATTGGGTCACAGCCTTACAAATTTGTGACACTGAGGCCGGATTATGAAAAACCCAGGAAACTCTCACTGCCCTAGTGGAGTGGGCCTTAACATGGAAAGGGGGCACTTTTTCTTGCATCTTATAAGTATGTACAATACCCTGTTAAATCAACTTAGTGGATCCAGAAGTCAGAGAACCTCTTTTAGAACCTTCTGGAATTACAAAAACGTAAACTATCTAAAAGAAGCAATGCCAGAAAGGTTAACCCTGATGTGGGCTTTTACCACATCAAGGCAGTAGCAAACTCACCTTGGGGTGAACCAAAGCAGACTTATGTCCTTGAAAACCTCGGGATACGAAAAACATTCCTCTGGGTTCAGATGTCTGCCAGTTTTCCACCCCTGAATCGTGTATTGCAGAAATTTGCTGGAAAATCAAATTCCACTCAGGACAGGCTAGACCTTACCTCCCTGAATAGCTGAAAGTAGGTATAACTGCATAGACACATTGATGCAAAGGATAGATGCAGGATAGATGCAAAACTCTATTTTGTAACCATTACATATTCCCTCATGCACTCATGTGTTGGCTACACTAGCATCCCAAATCTCTGCAAAAGCTCTCAGGCATCTCCACACCTCTGAAGAAACTGAGAGGAAAGGGAGGGAATGGTGAAATCCTTTTAAATTTTGAATTGGAACTTACAGCCTCAATTAGGAAAAGTTTTTCTGTTTTGGCATTTTAAGCTCTTGCAATTAGGCCAAGTTGTAAAAACAGTCATATAACCTTGCATTAAAAAGAATAAAATACCTCTGCTGTAAGTTAGGAATGGAAGGGTTGGGGGGGGTCAAAAATAGTGCCAGTGGGTTCGATTAGGACTTGTAAAAGGAGCAAACTGCACAATCTTTCCCTTTGCCAAGCCTTCCAAATCCTGGAAATACTGGAAAACGAGCATTCGTAGCCAATGACTGTGAGTGCTGATCAGTGTTTTCTGGAAAGGGGTGAAGGAGTCCCCCTCCGTCAGAATACAATAACTCAGCGGGAGAGATCCATGCATCACACATTGTGTTGATGAAGGGATCTGTGAGCGTTTTTTTTTATAGGTTGAAAATTTGACAGCGCTGATGTGTGAATGACAAATCGCATGACTCACATTTTGAGATGCCATTCATTTGAATGACACCTAAAATTGCGGTACAGGTCTGCTGCGATTGTCACGCTGCAATTGCGGCAACCTGCATTGCGTGAAGCATGTCGCCCAAAAGTAGCTCCTAAACATTTTGGACGACATGCTTAACTCGATGTGGGCTTACCACGATTGCAGCACAATATTCTAATTGCCGTAAGTTTATTATAAATTAAAATAATAAAAATATAATTTGACAAAAAAAAGAAAATTACTTTACAAATTATATTAACAGGTTAAAGGTTATATATGATTAGTGTGTAGATTTACTGTACAAGCTCATTAGATGGAATGTGCTAAATTGCTACATGACATAAGCATGCATTCATTGTCTTGCCTACTCTGTGCATACAATGGAATTGTATGCACAGAGTAGGCAGGACAATGAATGCATGCTTATGTCATGTAGCTATTTAGTACAGCACTGCAGGGGTGGTGAATCACAGGGATTTTTTTAATTTTTTGTCAGGTAAGAGTTCTTTGCTTTTTAACTGTGTGTGTATTTAGATGCTTTGTCTGGAATTGCCTTCTAGAGGCAACCTATGTCCTAAATTGATAAGATAAGCACATGAAGAGTTCCTTTCTATATAAATTCTTATATAATCAAAACATGTTATCACATCGTCTTAGTTTTATCCAGTTTAAACTTGTCTATTCTGCTTTCCAAAGTTTGCCGAGTTTAAGGCCGCTGTTGGATGTAAATTATTTGCCGATAACCAACATGAGGATAGCCCGAACATTCTGCTTCACGAACAATGGGCAGGCATTATATCTGGTCTCAGCAACTGAAATCCAGAGAATCACCTACAGCCAAGAAACCTGTGAGAACCTACAGGTAATGTCTACATATTTTCTAACTGATGTAGCTATTCTGTAGATTAATAATGTTTAATATTTAAAGTTAGTATCACATAACTAGTTGTCAATACACCTTTTGGGAGTGGAACAAGATATCGTCCGAATGCCTTTACTCAACAGGAGAGCTGCATAATTAGAAATGGCAACAGTAAAACTCGTCTTCTGGAATGAAATATAAAATTGCATTATTTGGCTGAGCCTGTATTATTTCTAGTATAAGGAATACCAGCTTTTTCTTGTAGTTTTAAACTGAGATGGGAAAGGTTAGAAACCATTCATATTGTTTAGCTGTCTGTGTCCTCACTGTGAAATTTACCCTTTTTATTTGCCCTAGTGACCTTTGTCGCTGTTATAGAAAGTGATGGGAAATCCAACATTTTACAGTTATTACCAGAACAGAAATAGAGCGTAAAATCCTCCAATGAGCACGTCTATTATGGTGATAATTTTCCTCACTTGAGAGATTTTCTCTAAATTCCAGACACGTCAGACAAGAAGTAAAGGAAAATCTCACTCAACAAGACGGCAACATTAAAAAAAAAAAAAATTCAGGGTGATTATCTATACCGTTCTAAAGAAAAAACTCCCACTGTTATAGCTTAATAGCCTTATTCAAAAAAACATTCTCCTTCAATATAGCGTGCTTATTCTTACAGTGGTTCTTAAGGCAGAAGTTTTTTTTTATCTTAATGCCTTAACCACTTGCCAAAATGATAAGGCCATTATTTGCGATATGGCATTGCGTCGCTTTAAAGTGGTTGTATACCTGCACATCTAAAAAAAAAAGCCATAATGAGCTAGTATGCACCGCATACTAGCTCATTATGAAATACTTGCCTTAGATCAAAGCCCTTGTATCGCAGCCCGGTCCACGCCGAGGGAGCCGACATCTTGCCCTCGGCGTGTGAGTAGCCGGAGCCGCAATAACGTCACTCCTGCGCAATGCGCGTGGGAGTCTTCTTCCCGGCAAGGTCCGGCAGCTTCTGCTATTGTATGCAGTACCGCATGTGGCCAGAGGTGGGATGCCGGAGACCTTCAGAAACAGCCGGAGACCGCTCGGATGCACCCGGACAATCGGAGAGGCTTGGGAACCGAGTGGCTCCGATTGTCACCCGTGCCCCCGTACCTCTGGCCAAATGTGGTACTGCACACCCCAGAGGCTTGAATCCTGCTCATCTTGTGAGACAGTGCTTGCAAACCGAGTCAGGATATTTTTTTAAATGGCTTGTATTGTGAAAAGCTCGTAAACTGCATTACTCGAAATCCGAAGTATAACTAACTGTTATGGAATTATTTCTGATTGGGACTCTAAAAACAGAAGTTAATACTGCAGCTGCAGGAACAGATTCACAGGATGCAATCACTTTGTGTAAAATGTCCGTTCAGTGCCAAAATGTATTATTTCATGTTATTTTATACATGGATAAGAAAGGGGTGGTGTGAGATGTTATTAAAAACTAACAAATAGGAATATATTATTAAAGCTAGCGAATAGAACAATTGCAAAAGTAAAACCTTGGGAGGGGGTGGTAGAGACGGAGAGAGCTTCTAGCAGAAGATGTGTCTGTGATAAACGCGATTAAGGATATTGCATGTTGCAAAGGTCTGTCCCAGTCCCCTAATAAACTGCAGTAGGAACCTAATCTTGTTAATGTGAAACTACAAAGAGAACTAAATCTGTTGTATAAGGATTAATATTACTCATAGGAGTGCTCTTATATTGGCATAGAAAAGATGCTACATCCCATTTAATCTTCTTTCTTTTTTAGTCAAACTATACATAAACAATTGTCTGTAATCATTTACATGATGATTAATAAGGCTTGCTTCATATGACTTTCTCAGACACCCAAAAAAAATTAACCATCTGTGTATCTTTCTTTAGGAAATGTTGGGGGAACTGTTCACACCTGTCGAAACGCCAGAAGCACCTAACAGAGGGTTCTTTAAAGGCTTGTTTGGAGGTGGATCACAATCACTCGACCGAGAAGACCTCTGTGAGTTTTATACTTTGTTTTTTATATATTTATTTTTTATACATCATGGGACACAGAGTCAGGCTAATATTCATTACCAGAAAGGAGGGAAGAGAAGAAAAAAGGCACACCAGCCTAGTGTGTTACCGTAGACAATTTAATGAATTAAAAATGTAATAAAAACTACTCACAAAGGAAGCAACATAGTAGGCTTGTCGACAACACTGTAGTAGATACCCCTCGAACCACACTCCAAATAGGGGGAATGAAGGTGTGTCACTGCCGTCTGACGCGTTTCAAGGCTATAGAGACCTCTTCATCAGAGCCCAGCAGCTTGGTTATACTCCATCAGGTGAATGGACCCTGGTAGACCAAGGTCTTTAGACAGGAAGTGATTCGCAAGAGCGCCGCTATACTTACTGTTGTTTGTTTGCTGGCAGCCACGGCACACGCGACTTCGCCGCACTGGCACAGTGGCCTTATTGGGCGCACGAAGATTTGAGTCATGTGTTAATGCGGCCACACCCGTTCCCAGGGACCGTGCACGTGCGTGTATGCCAAAACATGTGGTGTTTCCAGGAGACAACTGTGGGACAAGCTCTAAACCAGACACTTGCAGCGGTTAATTTCACATTACCCGGGTCATGTGAGCCACCAAGTGTTGCTTGGCAGGCTAAGGTGCTTAGCAGGATTGTTACATAGGGGCTTTGTGAGCCCTATTACAGTGTCTCCCTTTTGAGGTGTGTTAAATCTACACCCAAGTACTCCCTTTTTGTGGCTAGTAAATATCTTCAAAGAAGAGCGGGACTAAAACTACAGGGCAGGGCACACCAGTGTCATCAGTAGTTCCTGATGAACCTTGTCATATCCCTACTGTTGTATCCCCTGAAATATCAGAGGCTTCCAAGCAATATGAGCCGCTGCATCTATCTGGTATAGTGCCTACAGTCAACGCCGCTGCCTCACCCTTTATTACTAAGTTTGAACTTTCCTCAGCCCTAGACGGCTTAGAACACAGGATTGCTGACATGATTGCAACTATCCCATAGGGTGGCAAGAAGCGTGACAGATCCCCCTTCCCGGAGCCTCTATGTCTGGAGCAGGAATGGGTTGAGTATGGGGAAGAGCTTAAGGCCCCTTTCACATGGACGGATAGAATGGTGCTTTTAGCTGCGTATATTCTACCGCAGCTAGAAGCACACAATGCTTTCCTATGGCCCCCTTCACACACTGTGTTTAGCTGCTGTTTTTTTACCTGCGGTTTGGTGCAGATAGGAAAAAAAGAATTGACTGCGTCCAGGAGCGATTTGGCGCAGCTATCTGCACATAACCGCAGGTAATCGCAGTGCACTGTGTCAGCTGCGTTTGGTATGAATCTTGAGGGGGAACTCCACGCCAAATTTTAAATAAACTGCCATGGGTTCCCCTCCAAGAGCATACCAGGCCCTTAGGTCTGCTATGGATTTTAAGGGGGACCCCGTACACCAAAAAAAAAACGGCATGGGGTTCCCCCCAAAATCCATACCAGATCCTTATCCGAGCATGCAGCCCGGTCGGTCAGGAAAGGGGGTGGGGACGAGCGAGCGCCCCCCTCCTGAACCGTACCAGGCCGCATGCCATCGACATGGGGAGGATATCACCTGGTGACCCCACCCCTTTATGACGTCACCACCCGTAGCATGATGGGACTGTGACGTCATAACAGGCCTATATAAATCGTTGCACACCATGCACCCGGCATTACAGCCGGAGGAAGCGAAGTGTCAACATCGAAGAAGAGAAGACGGAAGAAGACCTTGTGGAAGACCAGGCTCCCGCTAGTAAAAGAGCTGCTAGAAGATAACAGAGAAGCCCGGCAGAAGGAAGAAGGCACCGGAGAGCAGAAGACCCCCGGAGCTGCCTAATAAATGACTTTTAAAACCTGTGTAGTGTGTGTTTTTTTTTTTCCTCCAGGTGAATGGGTAGGGGTACAATGTACCCTATACTCATTCACCTAGGGTGGGGGGGCCAGGATCTGGGGGCCCCCTTATTAAAGGGGGCTCCCGATAAGCTCCCTGCCCGCAAACCCCGACAACCAATGGCCAGGGTTGTGGAGAAGAGGCCCTTGTTCCCATCAACATGGGGACACACTGCTTTGGGGTGGGGGGGTGCAGGGCAAATGCACACACCCCCCATGTTGAGGGCATGCAGCCTGGTACGGTTCATCCCCACCCCCTTTTCCTGACCGACCGGGCTGCATGCTCGCATAAGGGTCTGGTGTGAATTTTGGGGGGGACACCCACGCTGTTTTTTTCGGCGTACGGGAACCTATGCCATTTTTTTATTTAAAAAATGTTGTGTGGAATTCCCCCTCAAGATTCATACCATACACAGTGCCTGGTATTGGCAGGGGTCCAAGTCGGATACCCGTCCAATATCGTGCCTCAGCTAAACGCAACCGCAGCTAATCGCACTGTACAAATGCAGCTGATCGCAGCCTGGAGTCTTGAATTTCAGCAGAAAATAAACATGCTTTTAACTGCGGCAGCACAGCCGTCTGTGTGAAAGGGGCCTAAAGCTCAGGATTCTGTGTATGGCCCTGCTTCCGAGCAATCTGGACAAGAAGATATCCAGCCGGTATCTGTCCCTCAATCACAGAGGCTCTTGATCCTGACTCTTACAGAAATGGTTCGCTCTGCCTTTAAGTTGCCTCTTACAGAGGTCACTGAGCCTCCCTGGTCCTCTTTGGGATCCCCTAGGCCTCTTCGAGTCACACAGGCTTTCCCCTTACACCTCCTGTTGGAAGAGGCGGTGTATGCTGATTGGGAACATCCTTACATGATTTTTGTTCCTTCCAAAAGGTTTTCCCTTTCATATCCCATGGATGAGAAGTTCACTAAGAAATGGAGCATGCCAGCCATAGATGTCTCTTCCTTAAACAAGAACTTAACTTGTCCGGTGGATAATGCACAGGGCTTATAAAACACCCGTTGATAAGAAATTGGATACATTAATAAAAGCTTATTTTTCTTTGGCCAGTTCAGCTATTCAGCCAGCTGTTGCAGCAATTGGTATCTGCCAATCCGTAAAGGATCAGGTAAGACAGCCTGACAGGCCTAACCAGGAGGATGATCTGCCTGAAAATAAGGCAGATATTCCTTGAGCGCTGTGAAATGCATCAACCTACCTGCATTTCCCCTGCCTGTACTCATCCAGTGCTTTTAATATTTATGCTTCAATAAAGACTTTCTACTTTACTCTCTGTGTGGGTGTGCCGCCGATCCGAAGATTTTCTGGTTGCTGTATTTTTCTGTTGATGCCTTAAAGGATTCAATACAGCAGGTTTCTTGTTTTGGCTCTTATGTCTGTACATATGCACAGACTTTTGTGGCTTAAGAACTGGTCAGCCAAGCTTCATTGTAAGAAGTTACTGGCAGGTTTAACCTTTGATGTGGAACATTTATTTGGCGAAGATTTTTGGAGGGAAGAGTTCTCTACTTCCTGTGAAGAAAAGCACCAAATGTCCCTTGTTTAAAACCTCAGGGACTGCTTTCCCAGGGCGGTTTCGCCGTCAACAGAGTGCTAGAGCAAGAGGCAAGCCACAAGGCCATGGCCAGAAAAAGCCCTGGGTCCAAAACTCTTCTAAGCCCAGCACCAAGCCCTCCTTTTGAGGAGAAGCCCCCACTCTATCGGTTGGGGGGAAGGCTGCTGCACTTTGCGGACATTTGGAGAACAATAGCTCAGGACGAGTGGGTCACCTCAACTATATCCTGCAGTTACAAGCTGGAGTTGTGGGGGGTTCCCCCTCAGAGGTTTTTAAGATCCAACATTCCTTCCGATCCTCCAAAAAGAGACTTATTACTTCAGGCACTATATCATTTAGTGCATCAGGGAGTGATTGTAGAGGTTCCTGTACCCGAGAGGGGCACAGGGTTTTACTCAAACCTTTTTTACGGTTCAAAGACCAAACAGGGGCACAAGGCCCATCTTGGACCTAAGATCTCTGAACCAATATCTACTGATCGAGTCCTTTTGGATGGAGTCTGTCCGCTCAGTAGTAGCCTCACTCCAGATGGGAGACTTTCTAGCCTCCATCGATATAAAAGGACACGCATCTTCACGTACCTATCTTTCAACCTCATCAGAGGTTCCTGCGCTTTGCAGTAGATGAACGTCACTTTTAGTTTGTGGCTCTACCCTTCGGGCTTGCTACAGCCCCCCGGGTGTTCACAAAGGTCCTAGCACCATTACTGGGTCCCTTAAGGGCCCAAGGGATCTTGGTGCTTGGAAATCTTGACGACCTCCTGCTCCGAGATCACTCACCACAAGCTCTAGAACAGAGCATAACATGCACAGTGCAGTATTTGGAAAGCTTATCATAAATACCGAAAAGTCAAACTTGAGACCAGCTCAAAGTCTAAAGTATCTAGGTCTGACCCTAGATACAGTCTAAGCAAGAGTATTATTGCCACCTGCAAGGATCTGTGCCCTGAAGACTCAGGTGTGTCAGATAAGGGACACCAGACAACCCTCCATTCGACTCTGTATGAGTCTTCTAAGGAGGATGGTATCCTCATTCGAGGCTGTGTCCTATGCCCAGTTCCATTCCAGTTCGCTACAACAAGACATCTTGTTGGCTTGGAGCAGGAGAGGAAAAGCCCTGGATTATCCAATGTCTTTATTTCCTCAGGTATGCGTAAGCCTACACTGGTGGTTACAGGATCAGAACCTGCAAAAGGGAAGATCCTTCCTCCCGGCAACTTGGAATGTACTGACTACAGATGCCAGTTCCTCAGTCTAGGAAGTGACCCTAGCTCATAGCTCAAGGGAAATGGTCAAGGACAGAACAGATTCTATCCATAAACATCCTGGAATTACGGGCCCTACGGTCTTGGATGATGGAGCTTCAGGACTACCCTATCAGGGTTCCAACCAAGGCTGTACCAGGAGTCGTTCAGCTCTAAAAGAGGTGAACCACATACTAGCCTGGGACATGGACATGTGCCAATTATATCGGCAGTCCACATCACGGGAATAGAAAACTGGAAGGCAGGTTATCTCAGCTGCCAGCCGATCTGACCCTTCCTCTTCGGGGGGGGGGGGGGACACAGTTATGATCACTTTATGTTGAATGAGCTCTTGTAGGAGAGAAAATATTGCTAGAGATTTTTCTAGGTCCCATGGGAGCCTGTTTCCAGTCTGTAGCCCTCTGATATTGTTTTGAGGACAAACAGACTGGTTGTCGTCTTCCACTGTGGGAAAAAAGCTTGACGCCTTCCTCCCAGGATAGAAGAGGGTGCCATTTGCACCTATTCCTAGTAATGTCACTGTCAGGGAAAGGGGTTAACACTAGAGGGCGATCAAGGGGTTAACTGTGTTCCCTCTCTGTATTCTAACTGTAGGGGGATGGGACTTACTAGGGACTTACACAAACAGATCCCGATTCTCGCTCTCTCAGGAGCGATCGCGGGTGGCCGGTGGTCATCGTACCCACCGGGCACTCGCATCGGCTCTGTGGGCAAGCCGCAGGGAGAACAGAGCGATCAGCTGTGTTTGATTGCTCAGTTCTCACATTTTAGGGACGGGGGACATCTACAGCATCGGATCGATGCTGCATCCACCCAGGTAAGGATGATTTAAATGAAAAACCCAAACCTATACTACCTTTTTAAGCTATTGTCTCCCCTAAACTTCTGTCTTTTTTCAGATACAGGACAGGTCCAAATATTAAAAGTCAGCAGCTGCAGTATTTGTAGCTGCTGGCTTTTAATATTTTTTTTTCAGCGGACATCCGCTTTAAGGACCACCTAACGCCGATATACGTTGGCAGAATGGCACGGCTGGGCACAGGCACGTACAGGTACGTCGCCTTTAAGAGCCCAGCCGTGGGTCACGCACGCGACCCGGTCCGAAGCTCCGCGGGACCCGCAGACCCGATTGGCGACGGTGTCCCGCGATCGGTCACAGGAGCTGAAGAACGGGGAGAGGTGTGTGTAAACACACCTTCCCCGTTCTTCACTGTGGCAATGTCAGTGATCGTCTGTTCCCTGATATAGGGAACGACGATCACTGACGTCACACATCCAGCCCCGCCCCCCTACAGTTAGAAGCACAAATGAGGTCACACATAACCCCTTCAGCGCCCCCTAGTGGTTAACTCCTAAACTGCAATTGTCATTTTCACAGTAATGAGTGCATTTTTATAGCACTTTTCGCTGTGAAAATGACAATGGTCCCAAAAATGTGTCAAAATTGTCTGATGTGTCCGCCATAATGTCGCAGTCACAAAAAAAAACCGCTGATCGCCATTAGTAGTAAATTAATAAAAATGCAATAAAACTATCCCCTATTTTGTAAACGCTATAAATTGTATGCAAACCAATCGATAAACGCATTTTTTTTTTTTTTTACCAAAAATATGTAGAATACGTATCGGCCTAAACTGAGAAAAAAATAATGTTTTTTTTATATCTTTGGGGATATTTATTATAGCAAAAAGTAAAAAATATTGCAAGGACGCCAATTTTGTTTGGGAGCCACATCGCACGACCGCGCAATTGTCCGTTAAAGCGATGCAGTGCCTAATCGCAAAAACTGGCCAGGTCCTTTACCTGCATAATGGTCCGGGTCTTAAGTGGTTAACTCCTTACCATCTTACAGTTGGGGAGGCGGCCTGTAACATGCTATAGAAGGTGAACTATCCTTTAAACTTGTAACATAAATCCAATGCAGAAGGGAAATCTGACCCAGCAACGATGGGCTGACCTTAAAAAACTGATTTAGACAAAGAAGGCATTTTATCTTTGAGACACTTTCGTGCATTTTTGAGCAGTAGTATTGTAAAAATCAGCGTTTCCTAGAGAACGATCTGTGAAGAGGCAGATTCACTAAATGCTATCTGTTTGCTAATCATCTGTCATTAGCAACGCACACAGGTTTTTGATCATGTGTAAAGCATTAGTTTACATAGTTATTGGTGTATAAATTGCATGAAACCATAAGGAGGTGGAGTATACACAGACTTGTAGTACAATTCAGGCACATATTTCTGTATGACTTATTTAGGTCTAGTTTTTAAGCATTACATTTTCTTTCTTTCCATATTTTAGTTGGAGAAACGGCATCTGGGAAAGCATCACGGAGCCTTGCTCAGCACATTCCTGGACCTGGGGGCATTGAAGGAGTTAAAGGAGCAGCATCTGGTGTTGCTGGTGATTTAGCACGGGCTAGATTGGCCCTGGATGAGAGAGGACAGAAACTTGGAGAATTAGAAGATAGGACAGCTGCTATGCTTGCCAGTGCTGACTCCTTCTCAAAGCAAGCTCATGAGGTACCGAAAATACTATGTTATTTAATGTCCCAATTTTTCTTTAAGTGAAAAGGTATCCAAACTAAAATTATTTATCATTCTGTGGCCCAAATCACTGGTAAAGTAAGCCTTTTCTTTAATAACACCTATTGATCATTTACCTATTTGCATAGTGGGGCCTAAATACAAAATTATGTTATCAGTTTCACCTGAAATTAATTTATATTTAGGCCCCCCACTGTTTGAGTCATGCTGCGTAAATGTGTACTGACCTGTTGACATGATCGAGAAACATGGAGGCTGCCATAGCTGACCTCTGCTTCTGCGTTTGCACGTTACTTTGTTCATGCTGACCCTTGATTCATTACTTTGAGTCACTTACTACCGTATTTATTGGGGTAAAGCGCGCACTGGCGCACCCCAAACCTAGAAGAGAATTTTAAGGAAAAAAAAGAAATACAGTTTGAATGCCCCTCGTCGGTGTCTTGCCCGGCGTCCATCGGCGGGCTTGTCCAGTCCGTCTGCGGCCTTGGTGGTGTCCTCCCCGCTTCTCCCGCGCTGTCTCTGAGCGCCGCCGCCGACATATACCGAGCGCAGTACACTCGGCTAGGCTCGGCCACGCTCGGCTCCTCTCGCATAAAGGCTAGGAGGCGGGACAGGGCATGACCGCGAGCAGAGCCGAGCATGGCCGAGCTTAGCCGAGTGTACTGCGCTCGGTATATGTCGGCGGCGGGGCTCAGACATCGCAGATCGGCGTATAACGCGCACCCATGATTTTCCCCTGATTTTAAGGGGAAAAAAGTGCACGTTATACGCCGATAAATACGGTAATTAAGTGTGCGATAGGAACTTCTGACTTTAATCTGCTGTCTTGTTTTGTGTCACTGAAATTATAGAAGACCGTGAAAAAGCATAAAGGTAAAATATAACTTTTATTTTTCATATATCATGGGACACAGAGTCAGGCTAATATTCATTACCTCTTGGGTTATACTTTGTCATCAGGTGAATGGACACTGGGAGATCAAAGTCTTTAGACAGGAAGTGCCCCTCCCTATATAACCCCTCCCATACAGGAAGCACATCAGTTTTTACCAGTGTCTACAAAGTGAATGGCACGGTTTGTTTGCGCTCTATGAGCTGCAGGTCTATAGTCCCACAAACAGTTCCAAAAATTAATCAAGGGATTGATCAATTGATCTATTTTATACAAGTTTTATGCTTAAATAAATGTTACCCGAGCCTCGCAAAGACGAGGTCCTGGACTCTGCAGAGTGGAAATCCTGGACACTACAGCGCTAAGGCATTTCCTACAGGGTACTGTACTATTCCAAGGGAGTGGACCCTAAACTTGAAAGGGTACCCAGTCCTTGAAGGTCCTGTGTGACAGGAACCCATCGTGAAGGGTGAAGATTGGGCCCTTAGTTTCTAAGTGGCCTTGTGCCTGGATGGGTAAGCGAAACCCCTTTATTATCTCACTAATTGTAACAATCAGTCAAGATAGCTAAAGGCTGGACACCTGTGTGCGGTGACCATCCGAGGGAGTTTTGGGCTAACTGTGGGTGTTTGCAAGTGTACCTTTTTTCTGCTTGTCTGGCTGTTTTTACCTGTATGATGGTGCGCTTTTTCGCTTGGTTCACCATGGCGCACATGTGTTCGCAAGTGCGCCGCTGTATTCTATAGTTTGTTTGGCGGCCATGGTGCACACGGCTTCCCTGTGCATGCAAAGTGGTCTTTTATTTGGGTGCACGAAGATTCGCTGGGACCGCGCACATGCATGTGCACGCACAGAATGTTCCAGCGCACACCCAGCTCATTTAAGCTGTGTAAGCCAAGCAGGTGGTGCTTACAGAAGGCAACTGTGGGACACAGAACAGGCTCTGAACAAACACTTGCAGTGGTTAATTTCTTCTTTCCTGGGTCACGTGAGTCACCAGATGTTGGTTGGCAGGCTAAAGGTGCTTAGCAGGATTGTTGCATTGGGGCTTGGTGACCCGGACCAAAATGCAGGTAAAGGACCTGGCCAGTTTTTGTGATTCGGCACTGCAACGCTTTAACTAACAATTGCGCGGTCGTGCGACGTGGCTCCCAAACAAAATTGGCGTCCTTTTTTCCCCACAAATAGAGCTTTCTTTTGGTGGTATTTGATCACCTCTGCGGTTTTTATTTTTTGCGCTATAAACAAAAATAGAGCGACAATTTTGAAATAAAATGCAATATTTTTTACTTTTTGCTATAATAAATATCCCCCAAAAATATATAAAAAAACGTTTTATTTCCTCAGTTTAGGCCGATACGTATTCTTCTACCTATTTTTGGTAAAAAAATCGCAATAAGCGTTTATCGATTGGTTTGCGCAAAATTTATAGCATTTACAAAATAGGGGATAGTTTTATTTTATTTTATTTTTTTACTACCAATGGCGGCAATCAGCAATTTTTTTTCGTGACTGTGACATTATGGCGGACACATAGGACAATTTTGACACATTTTTGGGACCATTGTCATTTTCTCAGCAAAAAATGCTATACAAATGCATTGTTTACTTTGAAAATTACAATTGAAGTTTGGGAGTTAACCACTAGGGGACGCTAAAGGGGTTAAGTGTGACCTCATATGTGTTTCTAACTGTAGGTGGGCGGGGCTGTACATGTGACGTCATTGATCTTCTTTCCCTATATCGGGGAACAGACGATCAATGACAGCGCCACAGTGAAGAACAGGGAAGCTGTGTTTACACACAGCTCTCCCCGTTCTTAAGCTCCGGGGTCCGATCGCGGGACTCCCACGGCTGGGCACTTAAAGAGGACGTACAGGTACCTGCTTCTGCCCAGCCGTGCCATTCTGCCGACGTATACAGTACAGACCAAAAGTTTGGACACACCTTCTCATTCAAAGAGTTTTCTTTATTTTCATGACTATGAAAATTGTAGATTTACACTGAAGGCATCAAAACTAAATATAAAAATAAATACAATTATATTTCATATTCTAGGTTCTTCAAAGTAGCCACCTTTTGCTTTGATTACTGCTTGGCACACTCTTGGCATTCTCTCGATGAGCTTCAAGAGGTAGTCACCTGGCGCAGCACCCCATCACTCTCCTTCTTGGTCAAATAGCCCTTACACAGCCTGGAGGTGTGTTTGGGGTCATTGTCCTGTTGAAAAATAAATGATGGTCCAACAAAACGCAAACCGGATGGAATAGCATGCCGCTGCAAGATGCTGTGGTAGTCATGCTGGTTCAGTATGCCTTCAATTTTGATTAAATCCCCAACAGTGTCACCAGCAAAGCACCATCACACCTCCTCCATGCTTCACGGTGGGAACCAGGCATGTAGAGTCCATCCTTTCACCTTTTCTGCGTCGCACAAAGACACAGGGGTTGGAACCAAAGATCTCAAGTTTGGACTCATCAGACCAAAACACAGATTTCCACTGGTCTAATGTCCATTCCTTGTGTTCTTTTGCCCAAACAATACCTACCTTTCAGTACTCACGACTGGTATATCCATACATACTAACCAACACTAAGCAAGTCACTAGTCCTCTCCTAAATGTCATATTGACAAGTGATCAATATCAAGTTGTTCTATTTGTACTAACCATTATAATTTAACGTATTTCAATTATCTTAAAACTTCTGAATATTGAATTTTTTGGGGACTAACAACTATCAAGCGCTTAAGTCGACCAACAATTCATGCATGGTCCACATATACCCATCCCTACTTACCCATCCCTCCCACCTCCTGTCCTCCATCAAGCTAGTGTTCAGCCCCATCATTATATATTGACACCCTATTGACATATGCAGAGTGGGCACTATACCGTCCCCCCTCACTCTATATTTAGATTACTGCATTTAAATTTTATTAATTTTTCTTCATGAGTGTCAACACATGATCGGTCTGAACACAACGTGTCCGGATCACGTTCATTGTTAAATGTTTGTCCATGTCCTGTCCACAACTTTTTGCGTATAATTGTATACTTCTTTAAGGTAGCCACGTTATATTTTTTTTGGCCACCGCCTTACCTTTCATGTAACTTGTATTATTTAATGCCTATTTTTATATTTTTGATACTAATAAATCTACTTAAAACGTATCCTTGCCTTCACATATTGATCACCACAGTGTTGCTCATAGTAATCCCTTTAAGCCCAAGCTGGCTGCCTTCCTCTCTTTTCTCCAATTCCCCCAATTCTTTCTTCTTATCCCCCCTACCTCTTTTCATCCTATTTTTTGTGACAATAGTTATTGATTACAGCAACACGACCCATTGGGTACTAGATCAGTTTAGGGAATATATACTATTCCCTACACACATCAGTGGATATTTTGCACCAACCCCCTCTCCCGTCCTTTCCCCTTTTTATACTCTTCTGCTTGTTGCCTTTCTTTAACAGTGATTTCCTAGCAGATATTCTACCATGAAGGCCTGATTCACACAGTCTCCTCTTAACAGTTCTAGAGATGTGTCTGCTGCAAAAGGTGGCTACTTTGAAGAACCTAGAATTTGAAATATGTTTTCAGTTGTTTCACACTTTTTTGTTATGTATAATTCCACATGTGTTAATTCATAGTTTTGATGCCTTCAGTGTGAATCTACAATTTTCATAGTCATGAAAATAAAGAAAACTCTTTGATTGAGAAGGTGTGTCCAAACTTTTGGTCTGTACTGTATGTGCAGGAGGCGGTCCTTAAGTGGTTAAGGGGTCTCCCTTCTAAAAAGGGCGTGTTTTATACACACCCAAGTACTCTTTGTTTGTGGCTATTAAATGTCTTCCAAAAAGAGGAGTGGGTCTAACACTACAGGGAAGGGCACGCCTATGTCATCAGTAGTTCCTGATGAACTTGGTCATCTCCCTATTGTTGTATCCCCTGAAAGACCAGAGGCTTCCGGGCAATCTGAGCCGTTGCGCCTATCTGGTATTGTGCCTACACTCAATTACGGATGAACTGTCCTCAGTCCTACTGGGTTTAGAGCACAGGATTGCCGACATGATCACCATCATTCCGCAGGGTGGCAGGAAGCGTGACAGATCCCCCTCCCTGGAGCCTCCATGTTTGGAGAAGAAATGGGTCGAAAATGGAAAGAGTTTAAAGCTCAGGATTTGGTGGAGTGCCTGACAGATGAGGCTCCTTCCGCACAATCTAGACAAGGAGACATCCAGCTGATGTCTGGCTCTCGGTCACAGAGGCTTCTCATCCAGACCTTGACCAAAATGGTTCATTCTGCCTTTAAGTTGCCTCTTTAATAAATAGAGGTGACTGAGCCCCCCTGGTCCTCTTGGGATCTCTGAGGCCTTTTCAGGCTGCACAGTCTTTCCCCCTACCCCCCTGCTGGAACAGGCAGTGTGTGCTGATTAGGAATATCCTGATATGATTGTGTTCCTCTTGTTTCCCTTTTGTATCCCATGGATCAAATATCCGTTAAACAGAGCAGATCAGCCGTAGATGCATCGGTCTCTTCCTTAAATAAGATCTTAACTTGTACAGTAGATAATGCACAGGGCTTAAAAGACCCTGTTGACAAGAAATTTGAGTTATTATTAAAGGCTTCCTTTTCTTTGGCCAGTTCTGCCAGCCAGCTGTTGCAGCAATTGGTATTTGCCAGTCTGTAAAGGATCAGATCAAAAGGCTTAACCAAAAGGATGTTCTGCCTAAAAATAGGACAGATATTCCTTGAGGGCTGTGTTTTGCTGTTGACGCCTTTTAAAATGGATTCAATACAGCAGGTTTCTCGTTGGTCCTCTTGTCTGTATATATGCACACTCTCTTTTGGCTTAAAAACTGGTCAGCCGAGCATCCTTATGAAAAGTTATTGTCAGGTTCCCCTTTTTTTATGGGGAACGTTATTCAGTGATCATTTGGATAAATATATCGAAAAAGATTTCCAAAGAGAAGAGTTCTTTACTCCCTGTAAGGAAAATCAACAAACTTCCCTTGTTTAAAACCGCATGGACTACTTCCTCAAATGTCAATGCGGTTCCGCCACCAACAGGGCACTAGGGCCAGGGGAAAGCCGCAAGCCATGGCCACTAAAAAGGCCCCAAGTCCAAACATTATTTTAAAACCAGCACCGAGCCCTCCTTTTCAGGGGACGCCCCACTCCATCGAGTGGGGGGAAGGTTGCTGCACTTTGCGGATATTTGAAAAACAACAATTTCAGGACTAGTGGGTGACCTCAATTATATCTCCAGTTACAGGCTGGAGTTGCGGGGGATGCCCCCCCACCCAGAGGTTTTTAGGATCCAGCGTTCCCTCTAAAAATAAACATTACTTCAAGCAGTACATCATCGAGTGCATCAAAGAGTAATTGCAGAGGTTATAGTACTTCAAAGGGGTTTACAGTTCAGAAACCAAACAGGGACACCAGGCCCATTTTGGACCTAAAGATCCCTGAACAAGTATCTAGCGATACAGTCCTTTCGGATGGAGTCTGTCTGCTCAGTAGTAACCTCACTCCAGAGCGGAGACTTTCAAGCCTCCATCGATATAAAAATCACATATTTAAATATACCTATTTTTTCAGCCTCCTCAGAGGTTCCTATGTTTTGTAGTAGAGGAACATCATTCTCCGTTTGTGGCTCTACCCTTCAGGCTAGCTACAGCTCCCCAGGTGTTTAATGAAGGTTCTAGCACCAGTACTGGGTCTTTGGGGGGGCCCAAGAGATTCTGGTGCTTGGGTATCTGGACGACCTCCTGCTCAGAGATCACTCAGTTCAGACTCTAGAACAGAGCATAATACTGTATACACAGTGCAGTATTTAAAAAGCTTAGGATAAATCATAAATACAGAAAAATCAGCTTTGAAATCAGCTCAGTCTAAAATATGTAGGTTTGATCCTAAACACGGTCCAAGTAAGAGTTTTTCTTGCCACCCGTAAGGATCTGTACCCTGAAGGATCAGGTGCGTCAGATAAGGGGGACCAGATAACCCTCCATTCAGCTCTAAGAGTCTTCTAGGGAAGATGGTATTCTCCTTCGAGGCGGTGCTCTATGTCCAGTTCCATTCCAGGCCCTTGCAACAAGACATCTTGTTGGCTTGGAACAGGGGAAGAAAAGCCCTGGATTATCATAATGTGCTTATCTCCTCAGGCATGCTTAAGCCTAAATTGGTGGCTGCAGGATCAGAACCTGCGAAAAGGAAAATCTTTTCTCCCAGTAACTTGGAGAGTACCGACTACAGATGCCAGGCTCTCGGGCTGGGGAGCAACCCTAGACAGGCTCTCAGCCCAGGGGGAATGATCAGGAACAGAACAGTTCCTGCCTATCAATGTCCTGGAATTATGGGCAGTATGTCTGGCCCTACACTCCTGGATGGTGGAGCTTCAGGACTACCCTATAAGGGTCCAGTCCAACAATGCCACTGCAGTGGCCTATATAAACCACCAGTGCAGTACCAGGAGTCGTTCAGCTCTGAAGGAGCTGATTTACATACTAGCGTGGGTAGAGGGACAGGTGCCAATTATATTGGCAGTCCATATCCCAGGAATAGAGAACTGGAAGGCAGATTATCTCAGCCACCAGCAGATCTGCCCAGGGGAATGGTCCCTACACCCAGAGGTATTCCAGGAAGTTTGCCAACGTTGGGGATGGCCAGAGGTTGATCTACTGGCATTCCAGGTTCAGCTACAGCAGTTTGTGTCCCGAACAAGGGATCCTTTGGCAATCAGAGCAGACGCGCTCTGATAGTTCCATGGAGCCAATACTCCCCGGTTTATGCTTTCCCTCCGATCTCTCTTCTTCCACATTGTTGCGCAGGATTCAGAAATAGGGAGTTCCAGTCATTCCGGTGGCACCAGCCTTGCCCAGAATGCCTTGGTCCCCGGAGATTGTGAGACCAACAATTAACGGGCCACAAACGCTTCCACAGCGCCCCGATCTACTGTCTCAAGCTCCTATATTCCACCCCAATTTACAGTCTTTAAATTTGATGGCATGGCTATTGAAGCCAGGGTGTTAAAGGACCGTGGCATCTCGGAGCCAGTGGTGGCTACCCTGGTGAAATGCTTGAAAAGCTGTCACCAGGAAGATCTAGCATAAGGTCTGGAAGACTTATATTGCTTGGTGTGAAGCCAAAAAATGGCATCCACAGAAATACGTGATTGGGGGAGTTCTCTTTTCTACAGTCAGCTGTAGAAATTAAATTGGCTTTTAGTACAATTAGAGGTCAAGTTTCGGCCCTATCAGTATTTTTCCAAAGGCCTTTGGCCTCCCATTCACTGATCCAAACCTTTATGCAAGGGGCAACTATGTGTCCTTGGGCTGGAACTTGGTGCTGTTTGTGTTACAGAAACAAACATTCGAACCTATTAAGAAAATTCCATTGGACTTGCTATCACGCAATCTAGCCTTCCTGATTGCCATAACCTTGGCTAGGAGGGTGTCGGAGTTGGCGGCCCTTTCGTGCAAGGAACCATACTTGATCCTTTACAACGACAGGGTCATGTTACGACCCGTTCCATCAAAGACATTATTTTGCCTTCTTTTTTATCTCGGCTTTGTTCGGCGGAAGGGAGACGACTGCATTCTTTGAACGTTGTCCGGGCAGTCAAGGTATATTTGTCCAGATCTGCGGAGATCCGAGGACAAGACTCAAATGGATGTTCGAGCAGCCAAGGATTCGGCTTTTGACCGCAGTGTACTGCAGGCTGCTGTATAAAATTTGGATGGCTATTATTATTTTGGCAGGGTGTATCCCTTCCCTTAAGGCTATTTCTCTGGGACGTCCCTGCAGGTAATGAATATTAGCCTAACTCTGTGTACCATGATGTATGAAAAAGAAAATAGGATTTTAACGTCATACTTACCTGTAAAATGCTTTTCTTTGAGTACATCATGGGACACAGAGGTCCCTCTCCTCTTATTTTGAGTAGTGCTTGCTACAAAACTGATATGCTTCCTGTATGGGAGGGGTTATATAGGGAGGGGCACTTCCTGTCTAAAGACTTTAAACTACCAGTGTCCATTCACCTGATGATGTATAGCCCAGCAGGTAATGAATATTAGCCTGACTCTGTATCCCATGATGTACTCAAAGAAAAGGATTTTACAGGCAAGTATGATGTAAAAATCCTATTTTTTATAAAGTAGGAAGTGTCAGCCCTCATATTTCTCTTGGTAAATAGAAAATTAAGGGACAGCAAATAAGGAATTTAAAAGCAAGCAATCGGATTACCAGAGGTAATTGTACTGCAACGTTATACTGCCTTGATAGTTTCTATTTATTTTGCATATATTAAGGGACACAGGATTTATTACAAGATAATTGGGTATACTGCTGCCTTCAGGAGGACTTGAACACTGGCAAACAATAAGTCGTTGGCCAGCCTGGTATGACCCCTCCCATCCGCATCATGCTTAATTTTCGTGCTAGTGCCTTATGAGGATGTATGTCTTTTCATTTAGTGTATGTTTACCAATCTGGCCATATGAGAAGCAAATGGATCTATTTAATCAGCAATCTGTAGATCTCATAGAAATGTTGTGAAATGTATTTTCTGAGCTGCTGTACATGATTTCCACTGCTTTACTCTGCACTGCATTGTGCAACCAGTAGGTGTAGCTATAAGGTAGGCAGGAACTTGACCATTGGACATTATTACAGGATGTTCATTTCCTTTGGTAGTGAAGACGGAGAGCTAATTACTGCTCTTGCTGTCACATGGCATTGTTGCCCAAAATTTTTATAATAGCAAGTTTAAATATCAAGAAAATTTTTCATTACAGTATGTGGATTCAAATGTTTTTTTGTTTAAACAGCTTGGCAGCTTTTAAAACATGTAAAAATCTTCACATGCGAGCATGGGCTGCAAGCTGGGAGAAAGCTCAAGGTGAAATATTTTTTTGCCCCAATTTTTTGAAAATGTAGAAACGCGCTGGTATTGAGGGAGTTAAAGACATGGAACTTGAGAATGGTTCACAAAATTAATTAATGTCCAGGTTATGCACAGAGGAAAAGAATGGGTTAATGTACTGGTCACATACAGTGGTATCACCGATATGAAGGGGTAAAGCGGAGGTAAAGTCCGCTATAATTTTTTTTTTTAAGGCCCCCAGGTAGGTTATGCCATAATGTATTAGTACGCACAGCATATTATTACATTATGGCATACTTGCCTGTCATATGGTGTCCTCCTGCACAGCTGTGGGAGCCCCGGCGCTTCCATCTTTGCCTGGTTTTCTTTCCGGGTCCTGTGCCTTCGGCCACTTGATAGGCCAGGCCACGATGACGCCACTCCTGGGCATGCACAAGGGTGTCACATTATCGCGGCACGGATTGGGGGTTGATCTGGGCCATAAATGTTCGCTGATCTGCGCATGTGTGGCTCAGTGAACATGACAGCTGACAGGCAGAAGGATGGCAAAATAGACCAATAGGGTGTCTTCTGTCATAAATACCCTGCCTGTCAGCCATTTGATTAAAATACAAGTTTACATCCACTTTAATATTCATATGTGCAGGATAAGGGAAGTTAAGGTATTGTATACCAGGGTTACTATAACAGGTCACATAAAAAACCATGGAGCTAGTCTGTGTAGGCGAGGAAGGGGTATGAAAGGGTTAACAAAAATGATTCTTATGACACTGAAATAGGATTAGCAGCTGCTGATTCATTCTATCATTTTGTGCTCATTGGCAATTACATGATCTCTCCCCTTCCCCTGTTATAAATTAGCACAGTGTGCACATTGGGCGAGTTTACTACTGCCTGTATTAGAAAGACTGAAACTTTTTTTTTTTTTTTAATTCCCAAATCTCCCTGAAAAGGTGAGCCAGATTCTTGCCTCATCAATTCTTAGTGGATTAGACTGATAACTGTTCGAGCTTTTGGTCTTTAACCACCTGCTGATCACAATAAATATACAGGTGAAGGCACAATCACTTACAGTGGGGATCGAAAGTTTGGGCACCCCAGGTAAAAAATTGTATTAATGTGCATAACGAAACCAAGGAAAGATGGAAAAATCTCCAAAAGGCATCAAATTACAGATTAGACATTCTTATAATATGTCAAAAAAAAGTTAGATTTTATTTCCATCATTTACACTTTCAAAATGACAGAAAACAAAAAAATGGCGTCTGCAAAAGTTTGGGCACCCTGCAGAATTTATAGCATGCACTGCCCCCTTTGCAAAGCTGAGACCTGCCAGTGTCATGGGTTGTTCTCAATCATCGTCTAGGAAGACCAGGTGATGTCAATCTCAAAGGTTTTAAATGCCCAGACTCATCTGACCTTGCCCCAACAATCAGCACCATGGGTTCTTCTAAGCAGTTGTCTAGAAAACTGATACTGAAAATAGTTGACACTCACAAAGCTGGAGAAGGCTATAAGAAGATAGCAAAGCGTTTTCAGATGTCAATATCCTCTGTTCGGTATGTAATTAAGAAATGGCAGTCATCAGGAACAGTGGAAGTTAAAGCAAGATCTGGAAGACCAAGAAAAATATCAGACAGAACAGCTCACAGGATTGTGAGAAAAGCAATTCAAAACCCACGCTTGACTGCATGATCCCTCCAGAAAGATCTGGCAGACACTGTGGTACACTATTCCACTATAAAGAGATACTTGTACAAATATGGTCTTCATGGAAGAGTCATCAGAAGAAAACCTCTTCCACGTCCTCACCACAAAAATCAGCGTTTGAACTTTGCAAATGAACATATAGACAAGCCTGATACATTTTGGAAACAAGTTCTGTGGACCGATGAGGTTAAAATAGAACTTTTTGGCTGGAATGAGCAAAGGTACATTTGGAGAAGAAAGGGCACAGAATTTAATGAAAATAACCTTTGTCCAACTGTTAAGCATGGGGGTGGATCAATCATGGTTTGGGGTTGTATTGCAGCCAGTGGCACATGGAACATTTCACGAGTAGAAGGAAAAACAGATTCAATAAAATTTCAGCAAATGGTAACTTAATGCCATCTGTGAAAAAGCTGAAGTTAAAGAGAGGATGGCTTCTACAAGTGGATAATGATCCTAAACACACCTCAAAATCCACGGGGGATTACATCAAGAGGCGTAAACTGAAGGTTTTGCCATGGCCTTCACAATCTCCTGACCTCAACATAATTGAAAATTTATGGATAGACCTTAAAAGAGCAGTGCGTGACAGACAGCCCAGAAATCTCAAAGAACTGGAAGACTTTTGAAGGGAAGAATGGGCAAAGATACTTCAAACAAGAATTGAAAGACTCTTGGCTGGCTACAAAAAGTGTTTACAAGCTGTGATACTTGCCAAAGGGGGCAGTACAAGATATTAACTCTGCAGGGTGCCCAAACTTTTGCAGACGCCATTTTTTTGTTTTCTGTAATTTTGAAAGTGTAAATGATGAAAATAAAATCTAACTTTTTTTTGACATATTATAAGAATGTCTAATCTGTAATTTGATGCCTTTTGGAGATTTTTCCATCTTTCCTTGGCTTCGTTATGCACATTAATACAAATTTTTACCTGTGGTGCCCAAACTTTCAATTCCCACTGTACCTCCTGGAGAGTGTTCTTCATCTGGCCAACTGTTGTGAAGGGTGTTTTCTTCACCAGGGAAAAAATTCTTTGGTCATCCACCACAGTTGTTTTCTGTGGTCTTCTGGGTCTTTTGGTGTTGCTGAGCTCACCGGTGCATTATTTCTTTTTAAGGATGTTCCAAACAGATGATTTTGCCACACCTAATGTTTTTGCTATCTCTCTGATGGGTTTGTTTTTTCAGCCTAATGATGGCTTGCTTCACTGATAGTGACAGCTCTTTGTATCTCATATTGAGAGTTGATAGCAACAGATTCCAAATGCAAATAGCACACTTGAAATGAACTCTGGACCTTTTATCTGCTCCTTCTAAATGGGATAATGAGGGAATAACACACACCTGGCCATGAAACAGCTGAGCAGCCAATTGTCCCATTACTTTTGGTCCCTTAAAAAGTGGGAGGCACATATACAAACTGTTTTAATTCCTACACCGTTCACCTGATTTGGATGTAAATACCCTCAAATACCCTCAAATTTAAAGCTGAAAGTCTGCAGTTAATGCACATCTTGTTTGTTTAATTTAAAATCCATTGTGGTGGTGTATAGAGCCAAAAAGATTATAATTGTGTCAATGTCCCAATATTAATGGACCTGACTGTATGACCCTTAATGAACTGCAAGAAAAGGATTTTATGGTAAGTACAAATATGTTTTATTGCTTGCCTATGCTTAATGTATTTTTGAAGGATAGTTATGAAAAAAAATTGATTTTGTTTTGCTTAAGTATACCCTGGGTACATTTATTAATATATGCATTTTCATGTACCTTCATTCGTAAAAATTATTGGGTTGCTTTTGCATTCGGTAGTAGTGAAAAAGTGACAGCAATAGGGCCAAGGAAGGTTTTCTATATTGACTCAGAGTGGTTCTAGACCCACCATTTGAGAGGACTATTACATTTTTTTCTTAATGTTGAAAGATTTTCATACAGCTCCGGGGAGTACAGTTTTTTGCCGGTATCAAGGCAATTAAGCATCAATTCAATAAACATACAATAGCTGTTTTTTACCGGCCAAAGCATTTGAATCTCTGCCATCCAATTCTGAGATATACACAGCTCTGCTGGGCAGGACAGGAGATCTAGGGCTCCATTCACACTAATGCTTTTTTTTTATGCATTTTGCATTTTTCAGAAATGCAGGGAAATTTTTTAACATGGTTTCCTATGGAACGTTCACATCAATGCTTTTTTGTGCCTCTGTGTTTTTGGAAAGGGTCGGGGACTTTTTTCCCTGCAAAAAGCAGTGCGTAATAGAATTCAATGAACCCGCATCCAAAACGCAAGTACGGCGTTTTTACCGTGATTTTGCCATGATTTGCGTTCGTTTTTTTTTTTTAACCTGTTTATAGCTGGTTGTTAAAGGAAATGTAAAAAAAAAAAAAAATTGGCTGCTAAAAAAAGAAAAAAAAGCAAATCGCGGTAAAATCGCGACAAAATCACAGTAAAAACGTGTGTCGAAAAACGCAGCAAGCACCGTCTGCAGCCTTGGTGTCCTCCCCGCTTCTCCCGCGCTGTCTCTGAGCGCCGCCACCGACATATACTGAGCGCAGTACACTCGGCTAGGCTCGGCCACGCTCAGTTCTTCTCGCATAAAGGCTAGAAGGTGGGACAGGGCGTAGCCGAGCTTAGCCGAGTATACTGCGCTCGGTATATGTCCGCGGCAGCGCTCAGACAGCGCGGAATGGCGTATAACACGCACCCACGATTTTCCCCTGATTTTAAGGGGAAAAAAGTGCACGTTATACGCAGATAAATACGGTATTTAAATATGTCACCCTTTTCTCTTATCGTCCATGGACGGACACAGCCTTCACAAGTCTTGACAAGTGGGCTATGTTGCTGTTCATAGGAGAGGACTAGGCAGAACATGTTAAACTATGTTAAAGTAACATGTATTTAAATATCTAACAGCCCCGCCCAGGGGGGCGGTCTCTCCGGACGTAACCCTCAGCATGCAGCCTCGGTTTTTTTTCTGCCTAGCAAAGGAGGAGGACGTGGCTCCCTTTGGGCCCAGCTCCCTGAGAAAATTGTTCTTTTTATTTTCTTTTTAATTTTCTTTATTTGAGAATCTTCTATCAACTCAATATATAGATCCTTGTAGTCTACTCAGTCCAGCCAGCGAGCGTGAGCACACCATAGCTAAGGGCTGGGTCTGCTACAACTTACCCCATGACTCCTGGGGTGGCCGGTGAGCTGGTTGCTCCAGGGTCCACACATGACTGGGCTGTGGTGTTGTCTCACTCACAGTGGACCGGGCCAACAGCTACTCCAGCTACTGCCTGTCAGGAATGTGCCAGCGGGTCCTCTCATGGATGGGTAAGTACAATCCTTCATGCCTCTGCGGGTCGGTACGGCTGGGCGTTCCTGGGGTTAGGGGGTCCTCCTATCCTCCCTTTCCCTGCTGTCACATTTTCCCTCTGCTGTTCTACCACTGTTACCGGGGTGGACCTTTTACCACCCGGGGACTGTGGGGTGTCTGGGCCCATTTTTGGCTGTGGGGATGTGCTTTGCCTTAGGGAATCCTAATTTGACCTTCTTGTCCACATTGCAGCGTTCCGCTGCCATTTTGGCTGTGCCAGCGCCATTTCTTTTGCAGTCTGCTGTTTGCATGGAAATCTTGTTATTGCAGTTGGCCATTTTACTGTGGCCGTGCCCTGTTATATCTGAGGTGTCTGGCAGCCATTTTGCATGGGGTTTTGGCCTTTAGTGCTGGCTTTCTATATGGTGCGCATCACATATCTCCTCACAGCTTTTTCCTCACACCACACGCTGTGTACTGAGGGCGGGCAGTGGCACTGAGCAGTTTCTTGCTGGGTTGGTGAGTCCCCTGGGTAATCCCCCGGTCAGCGCAGCAAGGAGGGTGGGCTTTTTCAGCTCTTGCATAAGTCCCTGAGAACTGTCTGTGGTTATGGAGTCAGTATCTGGCCCTTCTTCCCAAACCATGTCTGAGGTGGCAGCTGGTGCTCCTGCACCTGCGGTTCCCATGGACACTTTGTCAGCAGTCCTGGAAACATTTGTTGCCAGGATGGAAGCGGCGTGCGGGCGTAAGGGGGGTAAAAAGCACCACCTTCCCCCTCCATCTCCTGGGGAATGCTCTGACTCAGACCCAGGCCTGGCTCCGGCACAGGACCCCGGTTCTGGGTTGTCAAGGGATGTGGACCAGGACCTTCCTTGTGAGGAAGACTCCTCACTTGGGTCGGGTCAGTACAGGACAGGGCACTTGTTAGTGTGCTTATCAGTACTGTAAGGGACTCCCTTAAGCTGGATAGTGCAGCTGAGGCATCCACTGAGGGCTCAGTCTTTTTTGGGTCCCACAAGTCGGACCGCTCTGTGAAGGTTTTTCCTTATGTGTCTTTTTTTGACAAGTTCATTGATAAGGAATGGGAAAAGCCGCAGAAGTCCTTTGTGGTTCCTCATCGCCTGGCGGTCCGTTAACCTTTTGAGGACAACCTTTTGAAAAAATGGGCTTCTCCGGTGGTTGATCCCCCAGTTGCCCGGTTAAATAAGGTGACCACTCTACCTATAGAAGGGACCCCTGCCTTCAAGGACCATACTGATAGGAGGTCCGAGGGGCTGACCCGCTCAATGCTTACCATGCTGGGGTCCGCATCGTGGCCTATTGTGGCTGAAACCTTGGTGTCTCAGACACTTACTGAATGGGCAAAAGTTTTGCACCAGACTGTGGAGGAGCACCAGCTCCCTCCTGAATTTATTAGACTGGCTGACCAGTTGGTCCAGGGCCTTGTATATGTCTGTGATTCTACACTGGATGCAGCCCCCTTGATATCCAGAGCCTCTGTTTCAGTGGAGGTTTTACACCGCCTGATTTGGCTGAAATGCTGGTTTGCTGACCAAGCATCCAAAAAAGCCCTGGCAGATTTACCCTTCAAAGGTGGGAGGCTTTTTGGTACCTCGCTGGACGACATTATTAAGGATGTCACTGAAAGTAAGAGCACTCTCCTCCCTCAGTCTACCAAAGAGAAGGAGCCGCGCCATAAGCCGGGCCCTTTGTTTCCCACTCAGAAGCAGTATTTTCGGCAGTCAGGGTCCTCGGGTAAACCCTCCCAGGCCGACAAAGGCTCAGCTGGGGGACAGAAACATCCCTGGGTGCATAAACCGAACAAACCGGTATCCAAACCTGCCACTGCATGAAGTTTTGCCCCTGCCCGACTTATGGTTGGGGGGGGCGGCTTTGCAGGTTCACAGCTCGGTGGACCTCCCTGCTCTCTGACCAGTGGGTCTGTGAGGTGGTCTCTTCAGGGTACAAGATAGAGTTTCTTTCCTGTCCACCGAACAGATTCTTTCCCTCAAGTCTCCCTCTCCTTCCTGCTCGTCGGTCTGCCCTATTGGGGGCAGTGCAAGACTTGCTAAGTTGCGGGGTAATTTTACCCGTTCCGCAGGACGAGAGGTTTCAGGGATTTTATTCAAATCTGTTTGTGGTCCCGAAGAAGGACGGGGTCCGTCCAATCTTGGACCTCAACGCCCTGAATGCCTTTGTGAGAGTAAGGAAGTTCCGCATGGAATGCATTCGCTAGGTGGTGGCTGCGCTCCATCCGGGGGACTTTCTGGCATCCTTGGACATCAAGGACGCATACTTGCATGTCTCAATTTGCGCAAATCACCAGAGGTTTTTTGCGCTTTGCCATAGGGGAAGACCACTATCAGTTTGTGGCCCTTCATTTTGGACTAGCGTCAGCACCTAGAGTTTTCACCAAGGTGCTCGCAGCGATCTTAGCTTTGAGGCAGCGAGGCATTGCTGTTGTGGGCTACTTAGACGATCTCCTTCTGAGAGCAGCTTCTGGCTCAGAATTAGAGGTGGATGTGTCTATAGCCAGCCAGACCCTCCAAGAATTCGGGTGGGTGTTAAACATACAGAAGTCGGTCCTGGTTCCGACTCAGCATTTGGAGTACCTAGGGTTGATTCTGGACTCCGGAGGCGAGAGTCTTTCTTCCCCTGGAAAAATTGCAGACTCTTGAGTCTGCGGTGAAGCTGTTGGCATCCCGCAAATGGTCGTCTCTCCATTTTTGCATGCGAGGCCTGGGTCTGATGGTAGCCTCTTCCGAGGCAGTACCATATGCCCAGTTCCACACTTGAGTATTGCAGAAGGAGATCCTGTCCAAATGGAACCAATCTCCATTGTCTCTGGATCGTCAGATTCAGGTAAGCCACCTAGTCAGAGTCTCTCTGAATTGGTGGCTGAGATCCCCGGCTCTTCGGTCCGGGAAGTTGTTTCTTCCCTTCCAGTGGACGGTGATTACAATGGACGCCAGGCCCAGGGTCGCTGGACTCTAGAATCCCGTCTGCTGATCAATGTCCTGGAACTTTGGGTGATCAGGCTATGCCTCTCCTCGTGGTCGAGAAGGTTGCAAGGTCGCCCAATCAGGATCCAGTCGGACAATGCCACGGCGATGGCTCATGTCAACCATCAGGGGGAAACACAGAGCTCGGCTGCAGTGTCCGAGGTCGCTCACATTCTGCGGTGGGCGGGACGGAAAGAAGCGTGTTGGCTCTGTCGGCCATCTACATTCCTGGCGTAGAAAAATGGCAGGCAGACTACCTGAGTCGCCAGATGCTGGACCAGGGGGAATGGTCATTGCATCCGGAGGTGTTTCAACTCCTTTGCAGGAGGTGGGGCACACCGGACGTGGATCTCCTGACCTCTCACCTCAACCTGTCAAGGTTCGTGGCCAGGTCCAGAGATCCCTGGGCAGACGCGTTGGTGGCCCCGTGGGGTCAGTATCGGCTGATTTATGCCTTTCCCCCATTGAAGTTGCTTCCTCGGCTGCTCCGCAGAGTGGAGGCTGAGGAGATCCCAATGATTCTAATCGCTCCAGACTGGCCTCTGCGTCCTTGGTACGCCGATCTTGTGCGCCTGGTGGCGGATGTACCCTGGCGGCTGCCAATGCGAGTGAGGACCTTCTGTCTCAAGGTCCCATACTTCAGCCTGCTTTACAGTCGCTGGCTTTAACAACATGGCTATTGAAAGCCAGGTATTGAGGGACCGAGGTCTTTCTGACTCGGTCATCTCAACCATGCTGAGGGCATGGAAGTCTTCTTCCATTAAGATCTACCATCGCACCTGGAAGGCCTACATCTCTTTGTGTGAAGAGATGGGGTGGCGTCCTCAGACATATTCGGTTTCTAGGGTTCTGCTGTTTTTCCAGTGTGGAGTGAATCAGAAACTTGCCTTAAGCACAATTAAGGAACAGATTTCAGCCTTGGCTGTGTTCTTTCAGCGGCCTTTGGTGGCCCATTCTCTGGTGGGTACCTTTGTGCAGGGGGTTTGTCATATACTTCCCCCTCTTAAACCCCCTCTTCCTCCATGGGATTTGAATCTGCTACAGCTCCGTTTTCGAGATATGACTCGCTTTTTGTGTAGGTGTCTGGTCCACAAAGGGCCTGGTGGTCTCGTCGGCCACCATTTCTCGTGGATCAGGCAGATCGTCATACAGGCCTATGCTCTTAAGGGGCGGACGCCCCCCTTTTCGACCACAGCACATTCGACCAGGGCAATTGGTGCTTCCTGGGCTTTCCGACATCAAGTGTCTGTCTCACAGGTGTGTAAGGCAGCGACTTGGTCGTCCGTTCACACCTTTTCCAAATTTTACAAGGTTGATGTGATTGTATCTTCAGATGCTTCCTTCGGCTGCAAGGTTTTGCAGGCGGCTGTTTAAAGTTGCACCTCCTCCGTTGAGGAGCTCAGCTTGTTTGTCGTGAAGTGGTTTGTGTTTACTGATACTGTTCCCATCCCTCGTTTTTTTTTTTTTACACTGCTTGGGGACGTCTCACTTGTGAAGGCTGTGTCCGTCCATGGACGATAAGAGAAAATAGGATTTTTTGTACTCGCCATAAAATCCTTTTCTCTGTCATCCATGGACGGACACAGCACCCACCCCTCCTTTTTAAGGTTTGTACTGCTTGTTATGAACTGAGGCTGCATGCTGCAGGGAGGAGCGTTATGTCCAGAGGGACTGCCCCCTGGGCGGGGCTTTTCAACTCTGTTAAAGCAACATGTATTTAAATATCTAACATGTTCTGCCTAGTCCTCTCCTATGAACAGGAACATAACCCACTTGTCAAGACTTGTGAAGGCTGTGTCCGTCCATGGACAACAGAGAAAGGGATTTTACGGTGAGTACAAAAAATCCTATTTTTCTTGACCTGAAATGTTCACCACATGTCGGTAACAACCCATGTAATCCATACATACAAAGAAATCAAAACAAAGAAGTTCAGAAATGAAGTTATGTGTAATAAAATGGAATGACACAGTGAAAAAGTATTAAACACACTAACTGAAATGTATTTAATACGTCTTACAAAATCCTTTGTTGGTTAACTCAAAATCCTTTGTCTGGTTTATGGTGAAATAATGTTCTTTCCACTTCCGGATTATGGCCCCAGCATTGCTCACTGGAATACTCCGTAGTTTAGAAATCCTTCTCTAACCAATGCCATCAGTAGGTTTGTGAAAGGTCTTGAGAGAGATCTTTGCTTTAACTCATTAAAAGATGTTTCTTGTGTGACAGCTTGGTAATGAGACATCTTTTTATAGGCCATCAGTTGGGACTGAACCAGCTGATATTTGCACTGACAAGGCGCAGGGTTGCTTTCTAATATCTTATAGATTTCAGCTGGTGTCTTTGCTTTCCATGGATTTTTCACCTCTGTGTCATCCCATTCAATTACACATAACTTAAAGGGTAACGCCACTTTCATGGGGAAAACAAATGGCAAATAAAAAATAAAATAGCATATACAATTGTGGCACAAGTCATATTGTAATTGAATGTTATTAAAAATTACCTTTCCTTTTCAATCTGCAGTTCTGTAATTTTCTGTAAAGCGCAATGCATTATGGCTACCCTGGAGGTGTTCTGTACACAGAATGCCCCCCAGAAACCTAATTTCCTGCTTGTGTGATTGGCTCACTAATTTTCCCAGAAGTCTACACTAAGATACAAGTCAGATTGTTGACATCCCCGGCATTCTCAGCCTGATTAATTATCAGGGATTATGGGAAATTGATAGCTTTTAGGTTACCATGTTACCATAATTTAAAAAAATACATAATTTCTGATTGAATGCTTATCTGGTTATGTTTAAAATGAAGATGGAAATAAGAGCCGTTTTTTTTTCTTGTCTGAAAAGACTGTTTTTTATTTTCTATTTTGCAGATGATGGTAAAATGCAAAGACAAGAAGTGGTACCAGTTCTGATAAACCAGACCCAAAAATATATACATTTGACTTCACCAGGAAGAAAGATTTTACCGAAAACATCAATTTTTCTCAACATTTCTTTCTGCAGGACAGTTGGGATCAAGGGATGTGCATTCATTTTGGTTACTGTTTCCTAGCACAAATCAAATACTGTCTTACCTCAGTCGTGTGGCTTTAACTGAGGAACATTACATCCAAACAGAATCTCAGTATTTTCTCCAAGCTGTGTTATGAGGGACAAGACAGAGTGCAGCCAGCAATTTAGGTAGTATGAGATGACCCATGCAAGAATGACCAAGATCGAACATTAATTTTTATTTTTTTCATTTCTTTAATATTTTGTGCTTTTTTTATTTTTGTCTTTACGGGTGTTTCACTTTTCTTAACAAAAAAAAAGGCGTTATTGAACGTTAAATCTGGACTACTAGCATCTGCCGTCTGTTAGTTTGTCTACAGATTTCACTGCTTCTTAAGGGACATAAAATAAAATGATGTATTAACTGCAGTAACTGCACAAGTGAGGTCGGAAAGATACATTCATCTCAGAAAATAATTGGTCACTTTCCCTGTTATCGAAGGCACTTTGACATATAATTGTTTTCATATCTACATCAGCAGAGCTAGTAATACTTGTAGAAGTATAGTTACAAAGTATCCTGAGTGAATTCCTGGGACAGTTTTGCCTCTGAGCCAAGAGTGTCCTAACTTTGCCAGGATTCATCTTTGTATCTCCAGAAGTCTGTTCACTTGCAGGTGAAGGTTCATCTACTTTTTCACTAAACCGTAATCTAAAATGAGCAGTCCAGATTTGTTGGTATTTATGCACATGTCATGAATATTTGTTGTCCCATACTACCTTATACATTTTTTGGGGGGGCTGTTGCATTGTTTGCTTTTCATATGTGGGACCTTTAGCTCAGAGCTACTTCATAACCCTTTTGCCTCCTGCGAAAATCGATCTTAAATGTTTTTACATCAAATGTTCTGTTGCTTTACTGTTGATAAAGATGGGTGCACTGCTGTTGAGAGGGAAATGAGAAGGTATCTCAAGTTATGTGTTTAATGTTTGTTTAAAGAAAAAAATGCAAAATTTCTAATCAATTTCCTGATCTTTATTAACTGGAGAACACCTTTGATTTATTAGATTATGCGAGTATGAAAAGTTCAACTATAATTAATTTTCCTCAAAAATACCATGTGTGTAGGTCAGACATACACATACCATCAATTTCCCTGGGTTGCACAAAGTAAAACAATGTCTATCCTCATGCATTATTCAACCCTACTTAAGTATCTTTTAGGAAGATATTCCAAGGAACAGTGCTGTGTTTTAGTGTGCTGCATGTAGTGCAGTATCCAAAAAGTGCTTTCTCTATAGCGTAAATGTTACTGCATTTAAAATGAATGTAAAATGCATCAGAACACATGCAGCAAATGAAAATGTGGAGGCGTGGTGAAAGGGCTCTTTCTCCTTTCTATACGCAGTTGTGCTTAATTTTACAATAGTACAAAGTTGACAATTGGATTTTTTATCATTTTCATAGTGCGTTCAAATTGAGCATTTTACATATGTGCAAATTGTGCTTAGTTCTCAGAGGATATTCAAACCCAAGAAAAAATATATTGCAGCTTACCAGTCTATAGATGTGGTGGTTGCATTGCTTTTAGCCTACAAAAGCACAGAACAATCTCTTCCTACTATCTGTAACTTATTCTCCATTCCCCATATTTGGAGTCCAGCCAGGGTGGAAATTATGGCTCCCTGTTTGATAAAATGGGGTGTGCATTGCCACGTGACAGGACGTGTTGTTCACAGGGTTACCAGGTGAAAATTGAAAGGGAAAAAAGCCTGTAAAAAAAAATTGGTCACCCCCATCCAAGGATGGTAAGCTTCAATATAGTTAGTTTTTTGTTTTGAGTTTAGATACACCCTAAGTAAGCTTTATAATGCAAAGTAGCTCCTAAATGATCAGTTTCTTGTGAGACGAATTGGGCTGTACAGGGGTCTAAAAAAACAAATTGTGTGAATCCCAAACTAGCCCCCTTATTCCCAATAAGATTATTGTCCTGAAAAAGAATCCCTTTGCCCAACAGCCAAAGTCTGTTTTATTTGTCAAGTACAGTTAAAGAAAAAGACGGCCCGGTTGCTGTGGATGACTAGAACAGTTTTTCCTGCAGGTGCCTTTATTAAGGCTTTGCATTTTTTTCCAGTTATCTTGACAGACTCCAGAAGTGAATTCTAAATAATACAGCTGTGCTGCCATCTGTATATGTGAAATGTCCAGGCACAAACTATTCATGCAATTTTCAGTCACATAATCTGTATAACCAGACATCATCTGATTTCTGCAATCAGTCTTTCTGAATTACATGCTGCTGACTCCTTGTGTGATTGCTAGACAGTCACGCGTTTGGAGGGATTGCCTTAGATCACATGATCAGCATCATCTGATAATGCGCAATAAATCACCTGTTCATGTCACGTCAGTGTCATGTTCTTGAGAGTCCAATTAAATTACTACTGGTTGTCTTATTTGTGAAATTGACTTTTGATGTCTGTATAGTTTGGTCTTTACATTGTTCGCAATCTCTGAAGGCCTGAGTTTGGACATACTACCATATTCATAACTAGATGTTTAAAGGTGATATGAGCTGCACAATTCTAAGAGGAGTTCAGAGCCCACATACAAAGCGGTTGTTAGTGTGTCTTATTACCCTTCCTCACCAGTTAATGTTATTATCTGTTAGCTGAGGTAATCCATTCATTTATTAATAGTTCATTTCTTTTTAAGTGCCTATAAAAGTAGCTAGAAATAAATGAAGTGTAATTTCTTATTACAGCAGCATTGTACATTTGTAGTTTGCATGTACAATTACAGTATTATGTTTAGGGCATGCAGTTCTAAAGATATATTTTTCTATTTATTTTAATCTTTTTGGTGGCAGTTGTCCACATATTCTTTTGGCATGTTGCAGTCATGTGATGACCAGATCACGTGACTGTGATGATATATCTGTGCTTTGAATAAAATTAGTGAACACTCCAGTGTCATGGGTAATGGAGGCTCTGTAACTGGGCACTGACTTGTTTTTATTATATTTAAATAAATATATTTGTGTATGATCGAAAGAACAGTGCAATATATACTCGTAAAGGAGAATCAAAGAAAAGTCTTTTACCAGTAATGAGAAACCTAAAACGCATATCATAATATGAATATACCATATTGAAACCATTTAGGATTTTTTTTTTTTTTTTTTTTTTTTTTTATAAGCAACGTGTATACATCAACATATATTTTTCTTATGAGACCTAATGCAAAATATTTTAATACCAGCGCATTCGCAATTAACTGTCAAACTTGAATGCAGCATTTGTTCGCCATAAAAGGCACATAGTTGTGGAAGAATAGCACATTTCATTAACACTATAAAGAATATACTATAGTGTAAGAGTCCAATTTCCAAAAACAATTTGTCTAAATATTGTTGGAATTGAAAGCTTTTTATTTTCATAAACCTTTATTTAAAGGCTTTGGCAAATCTACAGCAATGTACAGTAAACATTAAACTGTTATAGGGGTTCTTTACAATACCAAACCTGAGAAGTGATCTAGAAGGGAAGAGATTCCTGTACCCAGGTCCCCCAATGTGGTTGTTTCTCTCCTGGGAGATGGCCACACTTGAATTCAGTGGAATACTGCCAGTACTGGATAGACCATGGTATATGTTACTATGCTAGATTATTATGCATGCTGACCACACTATGTCAACACCTTTCACACTTATTAGTGTCACATGTGGGTTTTCAAAAGTGGAAAACTCTGGTACTGGGAGTGTAAAATGGTACTTCCACAAGGACTGTTTTGTTGTGGACAGGGTGGGGATAGGATGGAAACTCTTCTTAATTGCTCTTTCATACTTGCAGGGATTTTCCTGCCTGGGACAGGAAATGAGAGGGTATAATAAAAGAAAATAACACTTTTTAGTAGGTTGGCATTAGGTTTTCATAGCCGTCTGTGTGCCTCCTGCGGGGATTTCCTTTTATTTCCTGTCCTGGTAAGAATGGTCACTGGTACAATAAAACAGGGGTAGTCTCCTCTAGAATACCCATAGACAAAGATTAATTTTCTCTTGCCTCCTTTCAAAAATGTACACCCATTTAGACGGGCATTCCACTTTAACAGCAGTATGTCCAGCTAGGTAGTATTGGTACCTATATTGATATACAGAGGATGGCCAGCAGGTTCTGTGCCTGAAATCGCTTCCTTGTATCGAATATATTGACAATAGTATATTAAAATAGAAATTATAAAAGTGAATTTCCTTTTTAAATAGGAAACATACAATTTTAGGTTATATTTTAAAAAATTATATATTTTTATATACACATTTTGTTCCGCACATCCACACGAGTTAAAACATTTGAAAATATGATATTTAGAAAACTAGATGTTTAACATAAAATGTTGCTCATTGTGTTTAGAAAAAGCCATTGTGTACCATAAAACTGTGTGTCGTGAGCTTTGATCGTGTAGAACTGAGCAGAACATCATGTCTCGGGCTTAGACCTGGGCACATATGAAACATTTTCATTTCTAAAACTGATGCCCAAACAGACCTTTCCAAAATTGGCGATCAGGCACCACAGACTGTTATTCGTTATAATTTTGCGGATAATAGTATTTGCTACTATGTAAATGCCACCTAAGACATTTGACATGTTTACAACTTAAACTGTCAACTCTATGGTTAAACTTATATTAGTCATTGAATTGGTAACCGTTCATAGTTAGTTGTCATCTGTTTCCTACCAATCTAAGTCTCTTGCAGTTTTAGATTTGTTACAGTGTGGTGAACATTACGTTGAATGAGAGTGTTAATGCTGCTATGTGACTGTTAAGAATAGCACACTGCATTGATTTTAACTCTTAGCATAAGTACTTGATGCAGAATATCATTTTTCTTTAGTTTAGGGTGCTCTAATAGAGTAATTTTCACCTCCACAGTCACCTGCATTCCAGTATTCTTCTTTCTGAACCTGCAATATGGACTGGTTCTCTACATCATTGCATACAACTGCAGGATCAGCAGTGGTCCCTGGTCCTGCATTGTACATGATGATGATGGTGAGTAGGTAGGGGACATGACCAGGGAAAAGGAAGCTTCACGTTTGTAGCCAGCAGGAAAAGACTTGTGGAGTAAGATCAGTAATCCTCTCAAATAAGTGCCCCCTTAGAATAAATAAGCATTATCCCTTCATATACGGGGCAGGGGTCGGCTCCACTTTAAAAAAAAAATATTTTGGCCAAGTTCAGGTTCAGAGGCCCAGTCTGAAATGGGCTGCACTTGTCAGTGCACACAGCTGCTTCTAGGGTTTAATGAACACTATAATGACCAGGAGGGCAAGTTGCTACAACTGTGCAATCACAGTGCAGACAGCCTCTTAAATAGATTATTATTATTTTTTTTAACCAACTTTTAGCCAATGATTTTTCACATGTTGGTCTTATGTTGGCCATACAGGTAACAAAACAATTTGTATAATGATCATGTTGGTTGTAGAGTCTTATCATTTAGAAAATAATTATAGCATTTAACTTCAACAGCAAATTATTGCTTTCACTGCACAGGTTCTGGTAGAAATTCACAATTGAATTCAACCAATTCAGTTAATTTTTCTTCTGTCAAACTACATTTGAAATGACCAACTCTGTTGATTAGTTTATCAAAATGTGTTCGACCTGCATTAAAGGTAAACATAGGCATGTGTAAAAAATATCTACCAGTATCTATAAATGTATTCACATGCTACCTGAGAATCTTGGCCAAGACTATGTTTGAGTATACAGTTAAGGATTGTCATATTGTTTACAAAAAATTCCTCCCATATTTGACATACAGCTATATGGATACAGGTGTTAGTCATGCATTTCTCTTATGTCATAGTATGGCTGTATTCAGCAATAAGTTTTTTTTTATATCAATATTTGCAGTGAATATTCAAAAAATTCTGGTGGGTTTTGTTTGAGTTCATTTACTACAGGCCAAAGTTACAATAAAGAGAACTGTGGCCATCATAAGAATTCATGATCTTTATAGACATATACGTTCACTGTGTGAGAACTACTGCAGATGCATACCAGTTGAATATCCAATTCTGATCTCTATAGTGACCTGTATTCTTCAGGGAACTGGCTTGCCTTGTATGTTAATATGTATTACATATGTCACATAACTGGAAAGCACTTCTCTTAGATGAAGACTACAAAAGACTGATATTATTTAAAGCTTTAATTTTATCAGATATGTACAGTATAAGAAATTGAAACTCTATTTTTTTTTTTTTTTTTTTCAAATTTTGGGATTGGGAAAGTGTTTTCTTACTAAAGGTACAGAAACAGATACACTAGACAAAATGTAGAGAGATCATCAAGAGTTTATTTGCCCATAAAAACTTCAAAGAACAAGCCAATGTGTATCTGAGGTTCATCTGGGTCCTTGTACACTTTAGTATGGTTTAATATTAAAGAGTAACTCACTTTCTCGCAAGATGACCAGCAAGTACATGGGGGGATGTCACTTGTCGCTGGAATAGTGGATAACTGTCAAAGATGGTATTTTCCCACATTTTGGTAAGAGATCCTTTCACAACCTATTGTGTATCTAGGATAAGAAGAACTTCTTGACCTTTCCCAAACCTAGAAAAAATGTTTTAGCTGGAGTTTCATATTGAAGGTAAAGTCTAATTTGAAAATATTATATATATATATATTGTATAACTTGAGCAACACATTTTTTGGTAGCTTTATTGAATTTAAATTACATGGTTGATAAATTATCTTTAGGTCATTAGGTGTAACTTTTCTGAATGTAGGGATGATCATATGTTTATTAGTACTTGAGATTGCTACATATTTTTTTCAGCCTTACCTCTTTTAGGATAATTTGGGGATTTATAAATCAAAGGGAAACAAATATTTATCCTAGCGTGTGCCATTGATCATGCCATATTTTCCTTCTGCAAAATGTTATTTATATTTCTCCAAAGAGAAATTTGAGTTTTGCCAGCAGAATATATATATATATTTTTTTTTTTTTGTATTGCTTTGTGCAAATGTATTGAGCTGTTGTCGGTAACATGAATGTTTTGTTATTTGTGATATAAATATTGACTGGAAAAAGGTTAGAAGAGAAAAGTAGAGCTCCTACAAGGAGTTGGTCTACTCTTTGTTGTCATAAAAGTTTGCCATATACCAGATATTGTGCCTCTCCCTATAGTAATTATTTTGTAATTATACACAGCACTTTTAGAAGTTGTTGCGGCTTCTGTTTATTTAAGGAAGTTTCAGCTTATAGAAAGAAAGTGAATATTCTTCCCCTGTTTACAAGTGGCTGGCAGTAGTATCCATAACGTTAGACTGCCACCGACCCTTTGACCATAGCATTTGGAAAGTGTCTTCATTTTGCGCATAACCTCCATGATGTTCAATTTCAGGCAATGGGCTCAATTCACAAAGCTTTAACAGAAAGATAAGAATCTGAAATAGATTTGAAAATCTTTTTTTTTTTTTTTTTTTTTTTATCTGGATCTTTATTTTGGTGAAATGAGCCTAATGTATGTGTTCTGACACAAAGAAAGGGGCAGGCTGCACGTTTCCACTTCTAGCGAATGGCTAGAATGATCATATCTGTGAAGATCAGGGTGTGAGGAGCTCTCTGTTTGAAATCAGCACATCCTTTTAATCACTGCTTTAAGTAGACAATCAAAATGAGCCATTCTGACGTTCGCTTATAAAGCACAGTACAGCTGAAACAAAGTCACCAGAATTTTCACAAGGGCTGACATTATATAATGGATGACAGTAGATTAACTACTGCTGGTTATAGTAAACAATTCTTGTACACTTTGTGTAGTGATTTTTTTTTACTAGTTAATAAAACAAAGTGCAATGTCTATAAATAAAAAAACAATATTAAATGTAAAGTAGTAGCTAATTCTACATAGAGCTGAATTCCAGGTATGGTTTTTATCGCATGGTTACATTGGTCCAACATGGACCAAATGAGTGTGCATATTTCATGCCTGGGGGATGGCTGTAGAAGTTAAGAATCACCGTAGTAGTCACAGCTACTACAGTGATTGTTGCAATGTTGCATCTAGTAAACACAAGAGGTCGCATACACCTGGCACTGCAACCATTCACAAAGCACGTTTCCTGATTGGATAGGGTGAATATTGTGACTTTGTCTCTACACCTTGTCCAATCAAGAAATACCGTTTATTCATTGAAAAGAGTACATGGCACTAAGCTAATGCCCCCTGCCATCACTGTACATAAGGGTAGCCACTCTGCACAAGACCCTGAAGACTGCGGCAATCACTGTAGTAGTGCAGATTACTACAACAAATCTCCACTTCCACAGTTATGGAATATGCATACTTACATTGGTCCATACAGGACCAATGTAACTATGCAATAAAAAATATACCTGTAGTTCAACTTTAAATGATAATACAGGGCAGTTGGCAGTGGTGGTATTTTACAAATATGCAACTCATTGGGGTTTTTGTTTCGATTAATTAGATCAGTTTGCATTTGGCCATGCATTTGTAAGACATAGCCTTACCTACCTGAGCAGCGTATGGTCTCCGTACATGTAAAAGTCTGGTTGTAAGATTTCCAGTTTGGAACGATTATTTTTTTATATGGTTGTCTTCTGATTGCAACCTGAGTGATAGGGATTTTAGTAGGATAAAATGAGAAAACTTATGATCCAGTCCAATAGTGTATCAATCAGATGAGGTGCATAATTCAGTGTTTTATCCAAATGATTTGTAGCCTGTGCTTGTATGGTCTTTGCAAATATTGGGCCTGATTTACTAATGCAAATAAAACAAAGCAGGGATAATCATTGTGGTATGCTTGGTTGCAGGCTTGCATGTATAGCAGATCATATACCGATGATCCAATGCATACAGCCCTAGTTTACCTTGCATGTTAAACATTTGAATGATATTTTTAATCACTCACAGTGAAATGCACATGTGCCCAACTAAGTGTGTCAGGAAAAAGGCTATATGCTATATTGCTGTAGAAACTAAATGCCGCATATGTATAAGTATTTATCCTTAAAATTCAATATTCTAAGCACTAGCATGTTGAATTGCACACTGGTTAGTGTTTACATTTCTGCACATGCACACACAACTACTATTCCTAAAGATGATTCAAACACAAAGAAAATCACATTTATATTTTGGGCTCACAGCTAAGGCGGCATATGCTTGGATGCATTAAGGGCCATACACATGGGCTGATAATCTGGTGGTATCAGCTGGTTCAATAGAAATCGGCAGACATTCTGCCCCTGTGTACAGAGGCTGGCCGAACAGCCGACTTCTGTCGGAAGAGACTTGACCAAAAAAGGTCTGCTGATCGGCATCCAATCAGCACTTTCAGCCAATGGCTGAGAGCGCTGACCAGTGTGTTCTGATATGGGCCATTCCCCTGTCAGAACACAATATCTCATCGGGGAGATCACTGTACTAACATGAGATTGTTTGTACAGGACCTCCTACCAAGCTCTTCAGTGCAGGGCTGTCTTAATGAGTGGGCACACCTGGGCACTGCCCAGGGGCCCCAGCTGCATGTGGGCCCCTGCACTTTTACTAAAGTAGTTGGAGTGATTGATACCTATTATTTCACAGCCAGCAAGAAGGGGCAGGGCCGGAGCACCAGTGATGCTCTGACTCCGCCCCATGCAGCTTGAATGCTCGGGACTCAAAGGCTGCGAGGTAGGAGCTTCTGAGTCGGCATCACTTAGAGCCCACCTGCGGAAGTAGCATTGTGGATGGTGTCATGGTAAGCCCAGCTGTCCAGCACTGTTAGCACCGAAGGGCTTGGAATGCCCGAAGGGATGCTCCCTCCTCCACCCCTCCTTCTGCCTGCTTGATTGATATAGGTGAGTCCAGTGCTGAAGGTGGGCACATAGTCAAAAATGTACATGCACTGTATCTCTACTGGAAAAGGGGATACTACATGGATGGAATAAAGGTGCTGGGGGATATCAAGGATGTATGGGGAAAAACAATGCTGAGGGGGGATCTGGGGTGTATAGGGGGTAGCAATGCTTGGGGTAGCTTGGGTGGCTATAGTGCTAGAGGTATCAGGGATGTAGAGAGGCCACAGTGTAGGGGGGGTATCAGGGATGTAGTGGGATCACAATACAAGGGGTATCTTATGGTATATGGTAACAGTGCTGGGTGGAATATCTAGGTTGTAGAGGGGTCAGAGTGCTGGGGGATATCTGGGATGAAGAGGGGGCATAGTGCTTGTGGGATATCTAGGGTGTAGAGGGGGCATAGTGCTGAGGAGGCATCATTCTAGCAGATATATTAAATGCATAGGACAGCTTTGTTACTTTATGTATGTAGTATTTTCCCACTGTTTATTTGCTGTACAGAATGAATGTTCATGTAGATAATGTGGAGCTCCAACCAAAAGGGGAAGCTCCGCTTGTCTGCCTCCTACCTACTTGATGTCTGTTTACCTGCGCTGTCTCCATTTTAGGGGCCCCAGAGCATTAGTTTGTCCAGGGGCCCATGATGCTATTAAGATGACCCTGCTTCATTTTTTTTTTCTTTCAGCCTGCTGGGTTAAACGGAAAAAAAAAACTGATGGTGTGTACCAGCAAACAACACTTGTTTAGTAAATCCACCTATATATGCTGTAGCTGATGTGTACACTTCTGCTTGCATTGCGGCACATAGTAAAATACACAAATATACAATTTGTTCATCAATGATCATTGTGCCAGCATATGCATATAGATTCTTTAGTTAAAGCAGGCCCAGTGTGTATGTTTCAAGGGGTCTGTGTTTTTGGGGACAGTTCATATATATGGGGTTTTTGTTATTTTGTTTTTCAGGAGATGCATCTTTTTTTTTTTTTTTTTTTTTCTTTTTTTTTTTCTGCTTAAATTCTTTATTGATAAACTTTATATGGTTTGGTCACATACAAAAAAATGTGATGAACGTGATGCAGGTATTTTTTCTTTAGCACCAATGTATACTTAATTAATTGTACAATTTGGGGAAATTGGTATAAGCATAGATGAATAACTTTAGGCAATAAACAAAAGATGAGAGCTGTGGGTTGTATAAGCTTATAGACTTGAATAAGGTCCTTAGGTTCGGCCATTTGCAGAACTTTTCTGTTTTGGAGGATTGTAGAGGATTTGAAGGAAAGAAACTCTTCAATCGACTAATCATAAGTAATTGAACAAAAGTAACATATTTAAGATAGTTTCATACAATTTCAAATTTTACGATGATTGGTGGATGTTTTCGATCCTTTCTGTATTAAACAATAGCAAGTCTTTTTTTAAATTGTAATTGTCCTGTAATATAAATGGTAACCTTTCTTGAAAATAATCATATGCAAAAAAAGATTCTCCAACTAACTGCAAATTTATTTTGACCCACAATTCCTATTTACCATATTTATCGGCGTATAACACGCACAGGCGTATAACTTGCACCCTAACTTTAAGAGGGAAGTTTCAGAAAAAAAACTTTCCACAGCCCCCTGCATATAACACGCAGGTACAGTTTACCCTCTATTTTCAGGGTAAAAAAGTGAGTGTTATACGCCAATAAATACAGTATATCAGTTGTCAGATATTAATTTTGTGCGTACAGTGTCCAAGATTTGTTGTATCTGCTGAAAGATGGTCTGTGTGTGGCTAGTCTTAAAAACGCTTGCATCCTCTCGTAAGAGCTTTTAAGAAATAAAAATTTCCACTCAATACGTGAATTGACAAAGCATTTGGAGAACCTCACACTTGTTGAGTGTTCAAGTATATTTTCACTTGTGATGCATAAATCCACAACAATAAATGAAAAACTGGCATGTATTGCATGTTTTGCAGTAAAACTTCTTCCATTTGTTTGCCTGTAGTGTCTAGAGAAGGATGAATGTTAACCTGTCATTAAAAAATAACCACAAGCAACTAATGCAATTCTTATACAGTAGACACCACACTTTAGTTATCAAAGCTTTTTCTGTGCAACCTGAGTGTTTGTGACCATTGGAGAGGTGTGCATTTCATTATGGAATGCTGATGGAACAGGATCCTAAACTCCAATGTAAGCCTCAAGGCAAGACCTTTTTGTGGAGTGTGCATAAGATTGGGAGCTCCAGAGCAACACAGGAAAAGCATTGATCACAAAGGTACCTGGAAGCCACTCTGTAGTGCTTGCTTTATAGGCTTATTTGCCTAAGTTAATTTAAAAAAAAAATGGATTAAAATGGTACCACAATATGTTGAAGGTATCAGTTTCATAATTTCAAAAGATCATAAAGCACTTGGTCGTGATAAGTGTTTTAGGAGCCACATCTAACTTCTACCTTCCTTGTGTTGCCCATGGCAGCATCTCGGCATTGGCTTAGCCGCTTTTACTGAGCACCCACTGCATTTTGCACTTCTCAGTGCAGAAAAATCAGAATTTAACTAATATTTACTGTAATTAAAATATATGACAAAGGATCTATAAAGAGCAGTATATATATATATATATATATATATATATATATATATATATATATATATATATATATACAAATGTTTTGTGTCTTGCTGGACAGCATAGCTTCTGAAATATATGGCTTTAGGAATGTAAAATATAGAACACATTCATCATGATTTTTTCTTATTATGACCGTTTTAATCATTTAGGAAGACTCAAAACATTTTCTAAATGAAGGATACATCTGGCTGTTCGTTGGGTTTTACTGTCCATAGTTCAGAAGAATTTTGAAAGCCAAGCATACCTGATTTCTAAACTGTAGTTTAAACGTTCAGGACAAATACAGGAAACACCTTCATATCACTTCAGTAGTTACAGGTTTATTGATCCTGTTAACTTTTAATGTGTGGTAATGTGTCAGTTGGCCTGCTGCCTCTTTTAGTGTATTTGGCCTTCGTAGAACAGAGCCAACAAATTGTCAGCAATAGTATACCGCTTGTTGCCCTGTCCTGTGGTATTTTCTCGGTACATAAAATCAGTAATTGCAGCTCGATGCTATGCAAAAGGTCTGCAAAGAGAAGAATACAGTATCCATCTAGCACTGAATTTTTTTTTAAGAATTGTTAATTTTCATTATCTGGGCCTGTCCAGTGCATTCACAGGAAATCCTACAGCATGGTATTAAATATATAATTTAATATACAATTTGCACTACAGCAACCTGACTCTTTAAAAAATAAAATAAATAATTACCCAGTAATATTAGTGTATTTTACAAATGCTTTGCAATTACAATAGTGTTGTGCACAAACATATAAATGTTTTATATTTTATTGTAATATCCTTAAAGTAGAGGGGAAGGAACTATAGGCGAAAAATGAAATATCACAGTTTATTAGTATACTATGCATATAAGAATTTTTGTTTTTGGCAGGAGAAATGCTTCTTTTTTTATTGCTCACAATATAGTGAAAAACATGGAAGTTAATGTGAACAACATCTATGAAGAAGAGGATATTAGCCTGGTTACAAACCTCTAATATTGAAACAATTGTAGTAAAAGTGTCCACAATTTTACCTCTGACAAAAAGGGATGGTGAATATTTTAATTTAATAATGATTACACTTAAGGAAAAAGGCTCATGTCTGGCTGTTTCCATGATAGTAGCTCCAGCAATGCTCTTTATCTTTACTATATTTAACACAATCACTGAATAGGCAAAATTGAGCACATGGTTATCACTGATTTATGTGGTAATAACCAAAGATTATCTGGCATTGTCCTTTTCTGCTTGAATAAATTCTATTTCATTCTGAATCAGTTTCATGGGTTGTCAGAGTACTGATACGTATTCAAACATTTTATGTATCATTGTTATAATTCAGTATGGCTAAAGTGCTACATGAAAATACACAGTTCACTTACCTTACCGTACCCCTGCCCTCTAATGCTAACTGAAAGATACACTCCTGCTTAACAGATGCTTTCAGTAGTCATGTCATTGGTCCCTACCTGTGGGATCTTGGAAAATCTGAGGGTCCTACCTCTCACAAAATGATGCTCCAACTTTGTACTGGAGTGTATTTCCACTGGATTTGGTAACCTCAGCTTTTCCAGGATTCCATTAAAAGGCACAGTGGCGTCACACTTGCCCTAGGCAAGGTGTAAGGTAAGCCATTTTTTTTTCCTTCTGTAAGGTCCACTTTAAAGTACACCTGTGTAGACATCAACTAGTGCCTTTGCTGACATTCCCTGATAGCATCTGCTCCCCTAATCATGCAGCAACTACCCTGAAATTCTCTGTAATTAGTATTAAGAGATATGTGGGATGACTCCATGCACTCCCATAATGCAGAGCTTGGTACCTCAGTGGCCAATGATCAGTGATTGCCCAGAAATCCATTGTGGTAATTTCAAGACCGTGGAAATGAGCAGGGAAGGTAGGTTAAGGCACTATTGAGGAAGAGTTTATTTTTTAACACAGGCTTCCGTTTATTTCCATTCAAAATCCATACATTTTTAACTTTACTGTGAGGTCATTCACCATTGAAATTTGTGCTAGCTGCCATTTTATAGGATTGTTTGCCTAAATATTGCCTAATGAACCTCAGCCATAGCATTAAAAATTATTTACTATTGCTGCTGGATTTATTTTTATTTTTATTTAACAGTGTCTAAATTCATTCACTGTTGCTTTTTGGATTCATAAAAACTATTTCTGGTTTAATTTTTTTTTTTATTATATTTTTTTCTATGGTGTGTCCTTCAAAGTATGGGCATTATTCAATGTAAGCGCTTGTAAATAGGCAATTCTATGTTATTAGAATGAAATGTATTAAAAAGCGCACATGTTTTTGAAGAAATTTCTCCATTGTTTTTAATGCATAATCTCTGGGAAGATGTTTAACCATCAGGTTCTGGTTGAGTGGAAAATATTGCAAAGTTTCCCAATGGCTGCTTATATCTTGTCTCTGACTAGTTGCAGGCAACATAAAAAAGACTCTGGATATAGAGCCACTCTTCTGAACTGTATTTGCTGAGAAATGTGTGTTTGAAAGTGGCCTCCAAAATAGTTTGACATAGATACCATTGCACATTAATGGCAATCATCCTTTTTTTTTTTTTTTTTTTTTTTTTTACATTTAACACAGCTAGTGTCTTTACCTGATGTAGAATAATGTAGATAACTAGTCATCCATCACTAGCCAAACAGATTTTAAACCGTGTGCCATTTTCAATTTCTGTGGGTGTGTAACTTTATCTGCTGCCTCAAAGTTAAACAATCAAAGAACTTGTAAATAGATATTAACTGTGAAATGGATTAAAAAGTGTAATAAAAAAAAGTTGAAACAAATGTGTATTTTAATCAGCAAATGTAAATTCTTATTGTTTAAAATTTTGCTTCAGTGCAAATTGATAAAAGGTTACATGATACAAGACCACTTCATTGCCATTTTTATGCTACTGGTCAAGAGGTAAATGCACATGTCTTTTTATTTTCTGTCAAATAATTCATGGTTTCCAGGGCTCAGAATGGAATGTTTTAAAAGGATGTCCAAATCAAAATGTAAATGTGTACTCTGAATTGGTTTTGAACATCCAAGGATTGTTTGCACTTTTATACAGTTAACCTTCTTCAGACTATTGGGTAAGGAGCGCTCTTTGTATGTCAAGCCTTTAAAGGATAAGTAACCCTTTGCACTTGGCTCCACATTTCAACTATAATAGATGTTCATTAGCATGTGGGGGCAGAAAGGATATACATGTGTACAGAAAATCCCAAGCACAGCAGTGCATGTTCTTTAGGCTGTAAGGTCAGATCATTTAGCAGAAGAAAGTGTAGGCTGTGGCCATGTTGGGCTCAACAGCTCTGTGTAGACTGTTAGAAATGTAGACAGTGCTTGCAACTGAAAACTTTGAGTTTTAAAACGTTAAGTTATGTGATATAGATTTGGGGATTTAGTGAGATGGTCTATTCTTCAAAAGGATATGTGCATTGTGGATTTATCTTTTAAAAGAATGCAACACTAACCTTAAAGAAAACAATTATATTTGGGGGGATATATATATATATATATATATATATATATATATATATATATATATATATATATATATATATATATATATATATATTGTGTTAATAAGTTTACATACCCTGGCAGAACTTTCTTGGCCATTTTTCAGAGAATATGAATGATAACATAAACTTTTTTTCTTTCACTCATGGTTAGTGTTTGGCTGAAGTCCTTTATCAATCAACTGTGTTTACTTTTTGTTAAATCATATTGACAACAAAAACGACCCAAATTATGATTTTGACCTGATAATATGCACACAAGTTGACACAAAGGGATTTGAATGGCTAGTAAAGGTAACCATACTCGCCTCACTGTGATCTGTTTGCTTGTAATTAGTACGTGTATAAGGTCAATGAGTTTCTGGACTCCTGACAGACCCTTGCATCTTTCATCCAGTGCTGCACTGACGTTTCTGGATTCTGAGTCATGGGGAAAGCCAGAGAATTGTCAAAGAATCTGCGGGAAAAGGACATCCAAGGAATGTTGAAACTCTAATCAAGAAGTGGAAAATGAGGGGTTCTGTTGAAACCAAACCATGGTCAGGTAGACCAACTAAAATTTCAGCCACAACTGCGAGGAAAATTGTTCGGAATGCAAAGAAAAATCCACAAATAACTTCAGGTGACATACAGGACTCTCTGAAAACACGTGGTGTGGCTGTTCAAAGATGCACAATAAGGAGGTACTTGAAGAAAGATGGGCTGCATGGTCGAGTCGCCAGAAGAAAGCCATTACTATGCAAATGCCAAAGTATCCCACTTGCAATACGCCAAACAGCACAGAGACGAGCCTCAAACCTTCTGGCACAAAGTCATTTGGAGTGATGAGACCAAAAGTTTAGCTTTTTAGCCACAACCATAAATGCTACATTTGGAGAGGAGTCAACAAGGCCTATGATAAAAGGTACACCATATCTACGAAGGTGGATTGCTGATGTTTTGGGGATGTGTGAGCTACAAAGGCACAGGAAATGTGGTCAAAATTGATGGCAAGATGAATGCAGTATGTTATCAAAAAATACTGGAGGAACATTTGCATGCATCAGAAAGGAAGCTGCACATGGGATGTACTTGGACACTCTAACATGACAATGATCCAAAACACAAGACCAAGTCGACCTGTCATTGGTTACAGCAGAATAAAGTGAATGTTCTGGAGTGGCCATCTCGGTCTCCTGACCTCGATATCATTGAGCCACTCTGGGGAGATCCCAAACATGCAGCTAAGGCAAGACAGCCCAAGAATTGACATGAACTGGAAACTTTGCCAAGAGGAATGGGCAGCTTTACCATCTGAGAAGATAAAGAGCCTCATCCACAAATACCATTAAAGACTTCAAGCTGTCATTGATGTTAAAGGGGGCAATACATGGTATTAAGAATGGGGTATGCAAACTTTTGATCAAGGTCATTTGGGTAGTTTCTGTTCTCATTATGATTTAAAAAGAGTGAAATCAGTTGATTAATAATAAATGGCTTCAGCCAAACACTAACCATGAGTGAATGAAAACATTTTGTTATCGTTCATATTCTCTGAAAAATGGCCAATAAATCATAAATTCTTCCAGGGTATATAAACTTATTAGCACAACTGTATATACTTGTACAATTTGTGGGGATTTTATATGATTAGTATCTGGTTTTCATTTTCTGTCTTTGCTAATTTAAAATATATTTGGCAGTTTTTACATTATACTAAACTGCCTCTACCATCTTTGCTAGTTTGATGGACCCCTTCTTCTCTTAGAATTCTTCAGTCAGCACCTCACGGTCTTCTAATGCCTTTGTGAAGCAGTGCGGTGGGGGCAGCCTGTAATGTTTCTTCGGGTACTGGATCCTGCATGGCTGCTCACCTTGGCAGTGGATGCAATTTGTTGTCAGCCGCAGAGTGCTATACAGATCCAGGGCCTTGGTCCATTGCTATGGAACGCAGTCCCCCTCAAGACTCCTTTTAAGTGTATGACCACCGTGATGGTCTTGCGTAATGGACATGTAAGACAGGCTCACCCTGTGTTTGACTGTTGCGCTATATTTGTAATTGATTCACTTCATTTAACTTTTTAAACATGGTCCCAAAACTAAACCACTCAAAGCTGTCACATACTTTAATGCCACTTCCACTTAGAGCCCTTTATAACATCAGGTGCTTCTTCCAGCCCTTTGGCCACACAGGAGTTGATTTCAGGGCAGTCTACACCTGGGTTGCTGCATACAGGCTTACCCTATCTCCCACACTCTATTCCATGAGTACACCAAGGGGGAGAGCCCTCATTTGTAGCTTATAGGTTATAAGAGTACATTTCTTGTAGAAGAATACAAAATGGAGTGGTTTCAGTCAAGATCGAAGACAAAGGTTTTACTAATACAAATCCCTCTTTGTGTTAAACACCCATGCCTATAAATCCAAGGTACTTTTGGGTTGAAGAATACCAAACATCCTCCACCTGAACATGGTGCTCCTGATCATCTTGCACTGGCGGAGTTCTGTTCCTTAACCTCTTGACCACTGGGCACTTAAACCCCCTTCCTAACCAGACCAATTTTCAGCTTTCGGTGCTCTCACAATTTGAATGACAATAACTCCGTCATACAACATTGTGCCCATCTGAAATGTTTGTCCTTTTTTCCCACAAATAGAGCTTTCTTTTGGTGGTATTTGATCACCTCTGGGTTTTTTATTTTTTGTGCTATAAAAGAAAAAACACTGAAAATTCTGTAAAAATAAAAAAAATTAAAATTTCTGTCATATTAGCAGGTATTGCAGAGTATGGGGGGTATTGCAGAGTATGGGGGGTATTGCAGAGTATGGGTGTTATTGCAGAGTATTGCGCAGGGAGGGATGGCTGGATCTGTGACTGCATTTGTCACAGATCCAGCTTCCGCTCTCCTCTCACACTGTACCGATCGGTACAGAGAGGAGAGGGAGGAACCGGCGTCATGACATGACGCCGGTTTGTTTACAAGTGATCGCTCCATCATTTGACGGAGCGATCACGTGGTAAACGGCCGCTATCAGCGGCAATTTACCGCGATCTGTGATGCGCCGGGTCTTCTAGACCCAGGGGGCGCACGAGTGAAGGATTCTGGGAGGACGTCCCAGGGACGTCCTCCCAGAATAACTCCACCGCGCTGTAGACGTCTTTTGTATATGGCGCGGTGGGGAAGTGGTTAAGAAAGGAGTGAAAAGAATGTCGTCCACAAATGAAATAGTTTCTTTTAACTTTTCCATAAACATACTCTACAAGTGGTTGCTACTGGGGGAGTGGTCATGGGAATTCTTTACTTTGCACATCCAGGATAGCAGATGGATAGCAATTTTAACTGCAAAGTAATAGAATATGTAACAATGCCATGAGAATTAAAGTCCCTACTTTTTAAACAATGTGAATATACAGTTGAAGAAATTTCTAAATATTCCTAAACTCTTTAAGGGATTCCAACCATTATCTGCAATGCTTCTAGTCTCACTCTGAAGCTGATGTACATTTTTTTTCTCTCTCAATAGACCTTTCCTCATCTAAGATGCATACGATTTATGTGCAGTAGTTCATGTGAATCGCTTCACACATTCCACCTCGGGCTGCAGTAAGGGAGTCCACAGTCAATCTGTGCTGTAACACCACCTTCCTGATCTGAGCAGTTTTTTCATACACACAAGTTGTAGACACACACATGATTATAGATATTTTTGTCCTTAAAATCAGGAAGGGGGGCTATTTGTCCCAACTCTCCAGCCTTTACAACAATCATTTAATTTTTTTTTTTTAAAGGCTGAAATGTATTCAAGTAGGCCTTTCTTCAAGTTTTGACACCTGTCTCTGTCTTCTTGGAACTGTCCTTGTGATCTCTTTTGAGACTTTTTTGTCTATTTCCGTACAAGGACCAGGTCTCCAGGCTTCTTGCAATGTGCACCTAAAATGGAGGTAGGTTCTGGGGTTTTGTAGACCCTGAACCTACAAATAAAGATCATTGGTCCCAACGGGCATTTGTGGTGAGAAATAACAGCCGGTCTTTGCACTTACTCAAAAAGCACTTCATAGGTAGACAGCCATGTCTTTACTTTGTCTTTACTTTAGGGGTGATGCTGATTTTGTATGACACTATAGGTAAACAGTCTACAATTTACCCGTCTCTTAGATCATATTGGTCTATTTGTATAATCCTACTAAGCCTTTCAACCTTTCTGCTGTTATCAGGATGGTAGAGGGTGTTTAATACTTGATTACTGGTCATGATTTCACCTGTTAGCCTCAATAACCTTGGGGATGCCATAGCACCAGATAATTATTAAGAGAAGCCCTGGGCTCTCCTCAGGTATTCTATGTAGGTGGCCATTACATCATTGGATAGATGACCCCCAGTCTGTGCTAGTTGTGCTGCCATGGCAAATAGAGCTCTGGTGAGGCACCATTGGGTCCCACAGGTTCATGGCTTCCACACTTCCTTTTCAGGTGCCTGGATCTGCAGGCAAAATAAGGTGTTCTCATCTCAAGTATGTGAGCCAAATGGGCAGGAGAACTTCTTGATTTGTTGCCTCATCTGCTGCCCTGTTCCCTTCTGCCCTACTTGTACCTGTGTTGTGTGGGCTTTCACCTTCAAAATGGTCCGCTCAAGGGGCTTATCGAAAGCTTTACACAATCTCTATCAGTTTGGCATGCTTGAGCAGTTTTAGGGCACTTGTCAGAAGATGTCCAGCAGTGCCCTCAGCACAGAACCAGTGGAAACCAGTGGGACCCAGATACACCCATTACCTGTCCGGAGAAGTCTGACTAGAAATGGTCTTCATAGAAGAATTGTGGCCAAAATGCCAGATTTTAGACGTGGAAGAAAGGCTAAGCGACTCAACTGTGTGAAAACATAGGAAGTGTGGAAAAATATATATGGCTGTAGCAGGTAGCAGTTGGTTTTCCAAAAGGCTGGGGAGCAGTACAATAATGTCGGGCTGAGCTCACATGTTTACAGGAATCGCATCACTGCAGCACACAGATTGGGCAGTGAATGTGGTCCCAGCTGCACAAGTGTGACTCAGATCTCGTTACCCGCTGTTTTAAACACCATGCATGTCAGCGGTTTTTGTAATCCTTTACCTTACTACAACTCTAGAAACTATCTTCAGCATCAAGAAGAACAAGGAGTCCTGGAAGTGATGTGGTCCGACAGAGCCCAGATATCAACATTGAATCTGTCTGGGATTACATGAAGGATATAGAAGAATTTAAAGCAGCCTACATCCACAGAAGATCTGTGGTTAATTTCTTCTCAAAGATGTTTGGAACAACCTACTTCCTTCAAGAACTGATGCTGTTTTTGAAGGCAAAGGGTGGTCATACCAAATATTGCTTCAATTTGGATTTCTCTTCTGCAGTGTTAATTTTGGCAGCAAATTTCGATTTAGTTTTAGTCTTGGGCCTAAAATGGCATTTTAGTTTTAGTCCTATATTAGTCTTCTGCGAGTGTTTTATTTGTATTTAGTTGACTAAATCTCCAGTACATTTTAGTAGAACAAGAAGCACACTACTCCAGGCAGAATCAGGTGCAAGGTAGATCACAGGTGCAGACCTCGGCTCACCACAGTGGAAGACAAATAAAACAAGAAATTGGTCGCACACTGGAACTCCAACTTATCTTGACACATATTTAATCGTTATATAAGGTCTTTAATGTAAACCGAGTGTTATTACACTTCTGTCACAAAAGCAATATTCTTATAACATTAAAATACAAACTTTGTGTGATGATGCCACCATGCAGTGCACATTTACATGAACTTGTCTGCTTTAATATATAATGATTGGGGGGGTGTTTATGTAATCTTCAGGTCTAAATTGTTTTTTTAAGCATGTGTGCAAAAACGGCCCTGGCAGCAAAAGGGTTAATCCTGCACAGATCACACAGTGAGCTGCCCTCCCATTGTGGACAAACTATGAAGCCTATTGACGAGGAGCAGGTCTCCTTTAGGGGGCCTCTTTTATCTGTATGAAGTGTGAGTGTGTGAGGGTTAACTACACACAGACCAGCCCCCATCATCCCCCTTCATGATGCAGATAACAGGCATTGTTAGTCTAACCTTTCTGCAGAGTGTGGACAGCCTCCTATCTCTAAATACCAGGCTCCATCCAGAGGAAGCAGGCAGAGCGCCATGGAAACCGGATGTTCTCAGAGTAAAGTCCCTTCCCTCACATTTTAGTTTCGTTTTCGTTTCTCAACGAAAACTAAATTGATTCTTGTCATAGTTTTCGTCAGAGGACGAAAATGTGCTGTATTTTTCGTTTACGTCACTGTAAAAATGCCACTGCTGAAAAATTTGACAAACGTTTTAATTGCCGAAATTAACACTGCTCTTCTGTTCATTTACTTTACATTTTGTTATCTGATAGAAATAAATGATTTGCATATCTATTTCTGAAAGCATTCTTAACTTACAGCTTTTTTTGGACATCGGCCTAAAACTTTTGCTCAGTAGTGTATATATTATCTCTACAGAAACCACTTGGTCACCTGATTTTGGTTCACGAGATCCTTCCAAACTGTTATGCCGGGTACACACGAGAGGATTTATCCGCGGAAACGGTCCTCCGGACCGTATCCGCGGATAAATCCTCTGGCGGATTTTGATCTCCTGGTTGTACTAAAATTCAAAATAGAATTTTATTCCTATTTGCCAGACTATTTCCCTGCAATCTCTACCTATCTCTATCACTTTTGACCTGTGGATGCCATCAATGGCGCTGCAGGTCTTGCATTCTTTGTTAGGGCTGGAACATGGTCCTCAGATTATCTGCAGTCTACATTCCATAAGAAGACAACTGGTAAGCAGACTACCTAAGTTGATAAAAATAAAGGTGAGCATTTGGAGGTCTTCCTGCAGATCTGCAAAAACTGGATGCCCTGGCATTGTCCTTGGCCCAATTTTCTTCAGCCAGATCTGCTCAGTATCCAATCTTCTAATCTGCTTTAAAGTTGCTGACTTTAAATGGTATGGCTATTGAAAGACAGGTGTTCGGTAATTCCAATGATGCTTAAGGTTTGGAAATCTACTTTCTGGGCGATATACTACTGTTTCTAGACAGCTAACATTTCGTCATGCGGGTCCCTAGACGTTAGCTATGTTTTTTTTTTTGTAGCACAGATCTTGGTCTTTCTTCAAGAGGGAGTCAATCAAGGGTTGGCTTTAAGTACTGTTAAAGGTCCGGTGACAGCTCCTCCTCCTGTTTATGGAAGGAGGTGTCCTAGAATGTAGGGAATATAAACCTTAGTCAAACTACGTCCCTAAATATAGAATATCTATGTACACTTAAGAGTGTATTACTTCAGTGGGACTTTGAATTGGAGAGACTAAGTAGCTGAGTGACAAAGTAGGTCACAGAGTATTTAGAAAAAATATATAATTTATTGACAAAAAAGGATTGAACTCAAATAATAAATACGCGGCCAATCTCATGAGCAGAAATACATCCAAAACTATGAGGGAAGCAACACGGGAAACGACATCTGCAACAGAAAAATTGGATTAAATTAAACAGATAACAAGCATAAATAGCAACAATGGTGCAGAACCCAATACTGTCTGTTGAGTAAGACAGAGAACCCAACGTTTCAATGCTTCTTTACTTGATATGACCTCTTCTTCAGGGGAGGGGTATTGCAGTTTGTGCTGGTAGCAGTATCTATATATAGAAAAGAGAGCAAACAGAAAAAAACACAGAGAAAAAGAAAATCATAAAAGGCATACTTGCAAAAGCAGTGCTTCTTTTGCGCAAAACCGTGTGAGTATATAGAGAAACTATAATAAAGTATATATGTACATCTACTGGTAGGTAGTAAGTACTAACCATTTTGCACAAATATGCGTGTTCCAAAATAACAAATGCAGATTAATAAAAAGGCATCCAAATTCCAGGTGTATTGAAAAGCGAGGGGCTAAGTCCTGAGCTTCAGCATATGATCTAGAAATAGAAAGGGGGGGAAGACAGCTTTAGCGTGATCTCACAAAAGGCCGGTTGGAAGCTGCGAACACAGAGGGCGCAATGGATACACACCATACCTCTAAGGAGTTGTAAATGCGCACACCAAGAGAGGGTGCAGGATGGAAAAGGGATCCCCTGCCAGGAAAGTACCTAGAAGGAAGGTAGGTAAACAAGTGATAAACATATCTCAAAGATAAAGATTGATTGACTATTCCACATCTTCGGGGAGAATTAATTTTAAAAACAGGTAATAGGAAAGGCATACCTGTAGTATAGATAGTATCATTCGTCTGAGACCATCCTCTAAGGTGAAAACAGGACCCAGCAAATATATATAAACACGTCCTCTTGTGGAATGCAAATCCCTATTGTGCTCTACAAAGAGAGGAAACAAGGGGGATGGGAGAGCAAGGGGAAGATTATAGAACAAACCTGAAATAAGGTTCATCAGGGCAATGTTATGATGTACAACATCAAAGAGGAGCACACATAGGGCCAGATTCTCAAAGGGCTTACGACGGTGGAACGCCATTTGCACCGTCGTAAGTCCTAATCTGGCCCGGCGTATCTATGCGACTGATTCTTAGAATCGGTTACGCATAGATATCCATTAGATCTGACAGGTGTAAGGCTCTTACGCTGTCAAATCTTAGATGCAATTTTTTTTCCCTAGGTGTCGCCGACATCGTTTTCCCCGTCGTCTATGCAAATTAGCTACTTACGCGAGATTTCCGAACGTACGCGCGGTTGACGCAGTGAATTTACGAAGTTTGCGTAGCATTTGCGACGCGTAAAGTTGCCCCTGCTATATGAGGGGCAACCAATGTTAAGTATGGCCGTCGTTCCCGCGTCGAAATTTAAAAATGTACGTCGTTTGCGTAAGTCGTCCGTGAATGGCGCTGGACGCCATTTACGTTAACGTTGAAACCAATGACGTCCTTGCGACGTCATTTAGCGCAATGCACGTCGGAAAATTTTAGGGACGGCCAGGGCTCAAAATTTCAAGTCCTGAGCTACAAGCCAGGCCTCAAGAGTTACTCGCCACCAGTTGCCCCACCTAATTCATACACTGCCCTGCTCCTAATTGCACCCGTAAACACGCCCTCGTAGATTATCTCATGGAATGACAATGTTTTATGCAGAATCAAGTTACAAAATTAAATATTACCAACAACAACTTTAACAAAAAGGGGACAGGGCACTGGGGGCAGACCAGAGGGACAGGGCACTGGGAGCAGACCAGAGGGACAGGGCACTGGGGGCAGACCAGAGGGACATGGCACTAGAACCGGGTCTCTTCCCCATTCTCTTGCTGTCTCCTCTGCAACTCCCATCTATCCTCTCTCTCTCTCCCATTCATCTCATCATCAGGAGCCTGTGTGTGCGGCTCCACGCTTGCATGTCCCCACTTCCCCCTTTTATTCAGGCTGGCAGAGAGGAGAGGATCTGCAGCACAGCGGGAGGGAGTACAATCCAGCGCTGAGATCCACACAACTGCACAGCCATTGACACCATAGCACAGCGCACAGCACACATTGAGACCAGTCTGTTCACAGTGCTCAGGCTGAACTGTTGGACACTTACACAAGGAGAAAAAAACTGCACAAACTGGAAGGCTGCCGCCCTCATGTCAGGGCAACTTTCAGTGAGCGCTGCACCCGAGTGGTAATTTTAGCAATCATCCACCTCACTCATTACTTTCTGCTCTCCAGCTACATTGGTCGGGGCCTGGGGGGAGGGGGCAGGCTCAGCGAGGTCATACTGTTAGGTCCCATGGCTTAATGAAAATTGTAAGGAGAGCACCTGTGTACTGCTCTGCCTGTGTGCGGCTCACCAGACTACTTTTCCCGAGCATGCACCTTTCCTCTTCGGCCGCCAATCTCATCAGGACTCTAAGTGTAGGCACAGATTGGAGGGAGATTGCTCATGCAGCCCTGGCATCACTCGCCCCCAGCTTTTTTTTTTTTTTTTCTTTATTACCACCTCAGCTTTTTACCAAATTCTAGAGACCAGCTCATGATTTGATGCTTCTTACGTCTCAGGTTGTGGTTTGCATCATGTGTGGTATATATTCTATGCTCTCCCCCATCCCCCTCCCCTCATGGCTCCCAGGGGTCTCGTACTTTTTCCCTCACAGAAATTACCTCTGTCGTTCAACAATGGAAATTATGTATGTATGTCTCTCTGGGAACTAACCGTAATAGGGATGAATATCGTTAAGGATCTACTTGCACCTATCTTGTTCCTAGCATATCCTGACTCTCTCCACATAGCTCCATGTTTTTTTATATTCCTTCCATTTTGCCCATTTTTCCCTATATTCGCTATTCGTCTCTAGGTGACTATCCTTTAGGTCTTCTAACCTGTACGTTTCCTCCACTGCGTCTATCCAATTCCAGACATGTGGGCTTTCCCTCTCCTGCCACTTTTTGGGTATGAGTCTCTTGGCTGCGTTTAATAGATGGGGGAGTAAGGACTGCTTGTATTTTTTTACCCCCTCTTGACTGCCGTGAAAGAGCACGACCCAGGGGTCTTTCTTTATCTCCTCTCCCGTAATGGCCTTTATTTGGCTCAGTATTGTATTCCAATAAAAGAAAAAAGTGTAATTGAAGGCCTACAATACACCTCCCTGCGCCAACACTGAAAAAACTATTGCAAAATCCAATAACAGATCTCCGCATGTGACAGAGCAATCTGTATATTACGGTAATGGGAGCAGCCGTTTAAAAAAATGACAACATAATAAAAATGATCAAAATTAAGAGAGCATAAATGCACAGATATTAAAATCACAAACAGCGCTAATGGTGACAGTTCTAGTGTAGATGCACAAGGCACCACGTCTACACTCCAATGTTGCGTGAAGGAAATCAGTGAGGTATAGGCAAAAAAGTTCCAAATAGAAGTGTGGTCCACTTTAAGAAAGGACAGATAGTAAGCACCTTCCACCCGAACTCCTCTAGAGACACCACGTGGGACACAATAAGCCCCCTCTGGGGTACACACTCACCAGAAAGTAAATAATACAGGGCGATGTATGTGTAACTCCAAACTGATATCAGCCTTCAAGCAGGGTAATCAAACACATCTGTATAGGAGCTCCAAATTAAACCAAAAAAAAGACAAAGAAAGTGCCATAGCATAATTCCGTTTTTAATGGATCAAAAATAGTAGTCCACAGAAGCAAAAACCCCTTCAACCATTGAACGTACAATTAAAGTATTTAAAAAGCTCATAATCACCAAATCCTGGATAATAGGTAAAGCGTCGCACTGGTCCTGGTTCAGTCTCACAGAGACTGTCAACTTCCGGTTCCAGCCGAGGCACTGGTGGAGCGCAAACGTCACTTCCTGAGCGTCGTGAGAAGCCACGCCCTGACGCGTTTCAACAGAGGGCGTGGCCTCACGACGCAATCCACCAAGCTTAAATATGCAGAGTTCTATCAGACGCTCCAATCGCCGTAGAGAGGTGGGCGGGCAAAGGCACTTATCCCGCCCACTGACTCGTAGAACAACGGCGTATGGGAGCGAATGAGAGGCAAATACATACATCATCCGTCCCATAATGACACATAAAGCGGCCACACTCAGCGGCAACACGCAAAAGGTGACAGGGAACGTACGGACGGAAAACTGTAATATGAACATAACAGTTAATTCATACAACCATTATGCACACCACAGTGTAACCAAAGGGCTATTAATAAAAAAAGCACTTAAAACATACAATGTAATAACTTCATCAGATAAATAATCAATAAAAATTCATCATAGCTATATACATATAATTAAAACATGCATCCATAACATTAAAATGTGCATTAATTAAAATAATTATAAAAGGTATAAACAGCTAAATAGTAAACAGTGGACCCATTCACAGAATATATGACATATTATAAACAGATAAATTAACCACAGTGCTACCAGCACCATCTTGTGGCAGAAAAATATATAGCATACAAATCATCTTTATATTCCAAAAGAAGGGAAATGTAGCCATAATTCATTATATAACCTACAGTGAAAATACGGTCATCTTAAACGATAAACACAGCTAAAAAACAGAAGGCCAGAATAATCTCATAATAAAAAGGGCAGGTTAATAATATAGAGAGGGTCACAGTTACCCACCTCATAAAAAAGAGACAGTGAGTGGAACATCCTAATCTCAAAAAAGAATATTTGGATCATACAATTAATAATCGCTAATAAAGCAATTGATGTCCAGCTCGATATTCAAGCCCCTGGGGGCAAGAGTATCGGCCGAGAAGATCCATTGGGTTTCTCTCTTTGATAGATCTCTGACCAAATTGTTTCCTCTCCATGCTGGTTTCAAATGGTCCACACCCCAAAACATTAAGCCACTCGGGTCTTGGTTATGGAACAACTTAAAATGGAGCGAGACATTATGGTCCTTGTAACCCAATAATATATTGGCAATGTGCTCTCCAATGCGCACTTTAAGTTGGCGTTTGGTCCGCCCTATATAGAGCAGACCACAAGGGCACTGGAGAGCATATACCACATGCGTGGTATTACATGTGATAAATTCACCAATAGTAAATTCCTTATTATTAGCACTTGAGGTAAATTTCTTTACAGCTTTCCTAGGCCGATTGGCCTCCCGGCAAGCTCTGCATTTGCGACATGCAAAGAAACCATCGCAATCCCAGAAACTCGATGGCCTGCTGGGTGGGTCAAGTACCTTACATACCAACTTATCTGCAAAACTTTGGGCTTTTCTATAAATAAAGCCGGGTTTCTCCGGCAATACTGCCATTAAAACTTTATCCATCAGCAAAACATGCCAATGATCAGAAAAGATTGCCTCAACTTCTCTATATTGAGCATGATACCCCGATATGAAGTTCCATTCATGATTGTTCAGTGGCCTATTCGAGATTCTATCTGTGAGAAAGAACTCTGTAGGTTGTGCGGCTAATTCACTTATAATGGTGTCAAGCCCATTCTTCTTATACCCCTTCTCTAAAAACTTTCCTTTTATGATTTCTGCTTGATCTAGGAAGTCTGTGGTATTAGTACAGTTCCTCCTTATTCTGGTAAGTTGTCCTTTTGGAATATTTTTTAACCACATCGGGTGGTGTCCACTGCACGTAGGGAGATAGCTATTTGAATCTGTGGCTTTAAAATAAGCCTTTGTAGATAGTCCTGATCCAGCCCTGGATATTTCCAAATCCAAAAAATTCACTCTATCTTTACTAATTGTGCTAGTAAGTACAATATTGTTGTTATTAGAGTTAAGCTCATCTAGGAAAGTTTGCAGCGAAGAGAGTGAACCGTCCCATATAAGCAAGAGGTCATCTATGTATCTCCTGTAGAACAGGAGTGAGGGTCGTGGGACTGAAAAGATGACTTTATCTTCCCACTCTCCCATGAACATATTAGCTATGCTCGGGGCGAAGCGGGCCCCCATAGCTACTCCCCGGCATTGGGAGTAAAACTGACCTCCAAACCAAAAAAAGTTATGTCCCAAACAGAAGTCTAATGCATTCCTAAGGAACACCTTTTTATTGTGTAAGTAATACTGAACTAACCCCCAAAGAGACAAATATTTTGCACTTAGGTCTTAAGTGTGGACTCAAAAGACCTATTAATAAATTTGACGTATTTATTGACTTGCACAAATACGTACGCAAAATAAATATGAAAAAATATTTTCTTAACAAAAACTCAGACTCCTCATCTGGGATTTCAGTTGGCTGATTTTTTATTTCACGTGTGGCTTTGTAAGCTTTTCATGATTTTATTGCATTTCCTGTCACGTGTGTGAACTTTGGAATTTTTTACCATTAAATAATAGTTTTACACTATGAGGAGCACCTCTATTATTTTTTCTTTTTTGCATATGAATTGGGGTGTTTGGAGCAACTACTGACAGGCTGACCCCTGTTATCACAATACCTCTGGACAACCAAGTACATCTGTGACCATTTCTGGTTTGGACGAGTAGAGTGAGGACTCCTGGATCCAGACAGTCGGTCTATATAAGCTCTGATGACCCTCCCACCGTACGGTGGTTGAGAGGGTCCACCTGTTCTGGTAAGAGTACCCACTCATCTATTTATATGTCCGGTATTGAAGATTGTCTTGTTTGAGGATATTTGCTCCACCCCAACACTGGAAGTACCTACGTGTGCATTGACTCCATATTCCTTACAAGGACTTTTTCTTTGCAGAATTGGGTGCATGTCACTCCATTGAGGCACACTTGATTGCTAGCTCAATATTTACCTTGGAGGACTGTTTCTAGAACCATTATTTGGATTCTACACTGTAACTGTTTTTATGTTTATTTTTATATAGACACTGCAACGTTTTGAGTGTTTTGCATAACACACATCTGTTTCACTTATATAACACACGATTGGTGGTTTTTACGGTAGACATCCATGTAAGATATGGTGGTTTTGTGCTGATTTACACACCACCTATCCGTCAGTATTTTACACAGTGTGGATATTCCCGCTCTGTGACACAGGCTGTTGACTCTGCTATAGAGCACAGGTGTGTCCGTGATTCATACTAATTTACACATTGTCACTACTTAGGTGGTTTACCACATGGGGGTACCTATCACAGGTACAGCTTAAAATAATTTTTGTGTTTATTTCACTTTGTATGGTTTATCACTGTTTTAGTGTAGTAGAAGGTGCAAGACTTTCTTTTAAGTCAGCTGCCCTTTGGTCACATAGAAACCCCCCTTTTTAGGGCTTTTTCTTATTGTTTTAGGCGCTACATTTTTTTCACCAAACATCCATATGGTATGTTGGCAGCCTGATTCACAATATTATTTGGTTTGCGCAGTATTGTATATACACCTATTTCAACAAATATAACTTTTTCTGTTTATGAATCTCCTGTGATTGTCACTTCAGAGCCATAACCTGCCCCTCCCATAGCGGGACACCTAGACGGCTGCGCACAGACCCATTCGCCGTCTTCACACTGACTTCTGGTGACTCTGCAGATCGCACAAAGACTTGGGGACTGACCGGCGTGTGATCTGACGACCCGGTGGCATACCTGAGTCGGAAGCAGTTGCCAAGGGAGGTCAGTCATGCCAAACGGAGTTAACCTCGGACTAAAAGCTCTGAACCTGTCAACCCTACTGGACCAGGGAAGGTCCAACCGGGTTGCCGGAGCAGGGAGAAAAAGGGGGGCCATTGTGAAGGACTTTTTGCCTTTTATTTCAGTTTAATCCTCCCTGCTAGTTTACTGCTGTGTGTGTGTGTGTTAGAGGGAAGGTGGTTTTAGGTGGGACTCATTCCTCTAACAGACTATTGATATGTTAATGACCCTTCCTCAGCCAGCTCCCTATTTCAAAGGGTTAATTGATCTATTGTGTGTGTGTGAAGAAGCCCTGTGGTTACTGTTTACTGTGATTAGAAGTGGCTCATGTTAATCATTCTGATTGCTTCATTGTGGGTCCAAGCTGTCTAGATAATGTATTATGTACAACTAGTAATTAACGTCACTGATGTCATTATCTAAAGAAAATGTGTTTTCAAGGTCGGCTCAGAAATGTCTGCTTATCATCTGTATGAGAGCCCCCACTGTGTGAGGGGGCAGAGATTTGTCATTGTAACAGTTTGTAAATTAGATATAAGCTCTGTGTTGTACCATTAAAGCTGTCTTGTTCCAGCAGTAAGCATGACCCATGTGTGGCTTTATGGGGTGATTCCAGGAATATTCCCCCTTGTGGAATATTGGGTGATTTTCTTTATGGGAAGAAGGGAAGACTGACGGGGATATCATTCTAATACCGTCACAACCATCAAAGAGGAAATGGCAGCCCGAGACATACCCACTGAGCTGGAGAGTTTAATCACGTTTGCCGTTCTCATCGATTCCAGACTCCGAGAGACATTCCTTTAAGGAGCAATTGTGGCAGCCTCCTGTACATTTTGCTCTGCTTTGCAGTCCCACCCTTGCCTCCCTCACCTCCCATACCTCCTGGTACAGAGTCTGCCAGTCAGGTAAGAACCCATGCAATTGGGCTTCACATGTCTCTCTGCAGATGAAAGGGGAGATTGTGCCTTTATTGTGGCCAGGCAGGTCACTTTGTGAAGTCTTATCTTAACCATCCGGGAGAACGCTTGCACCTGAGGTCCTGTAGGGGACAGACCTTATGTGGCATTGTTTCATCCTCAGTTACCCAAAAGGATAAGCCCATGGTTCTGGTGATCCTTTCTTGGTCTGACTCATCCATCAAGATACAGGCTCTAATCGAATCCCTGTTGGAGTACCGCAAATTTAGTAATGTCTTTGACAAAGGTTAAACCGTCAGTTTGCCTCCACACTGGTCATATGTTTGTGCAATTGACCTTCAACCTGGTGCCATACCCCCTCGTGACCAGGTTTACCCTTTGTCTCGGAGGGCAAAGCCACAGAGGAGTATGTTGCCAACACACTTTCTTGAGGATTCATCCGTAAATCCTCGTCTCCTGCTGGTTCTGGTTTCTTCTTTGTGACAGTGGTGAACTGAGCTCTTGTATTGATTATAGGGGTCTCAATCGCTTTACGATTAGGAATGCTTATCCGATTCCATTGATTACCAAGTTATTTGACTGCCTCAAGGGAGCAATGGTTTTCACGAAGCTTGATTTGAGAGGGGCAAACAATCTTGTGAGGATCAAGGAGGGAGACAAATGGAAAACTGTGTTTAATACCAGAACTGGCCATTATGAATACCTTGTTTGGTCTTTGCAACGCTCCAGCAGTTTTCCAGGAATTTATCAACGATTCCTTCTGATTTTTTGCAGCTATGTTTGGTTTATCTCGATGATATCCTCATATTTTCCAACTTCCTAGAGAGCCACCACACAGATATCTGTCGTGTGCTTCAGAGGCTGACCGATAACCTGTACTGTAAATTGGAGAAGTGGGTTATTATGTCCTTTTCACTGCTGTTTTTTTGATGGACCGAGAGAAACTTTAGACAGTTCTACAGTGACCCCGACCCATGGGTTGACGTCCATGCAACGTTTTCTTGGCTTTGCCAATAATTATTGGAAATGTATTCATAACTTCTCGTCTCTGGTCAAACCCCTGACTGATATGACCAGAAGGGAGGGTAACCCACAGAATTGGTCTCTGGATTCCATTAATGCCTTTTGAGAGTCTCAAGGCTGCCTTTTTGTCTGCTCCTGTGTTGCTACATCCTACGGTTCCCTTTATCCTTGAGGTTGATGCATCTGAGTCTGGAGTTGGTGCCCTGCTGTCTCAATGTCCTACCTCCTGAGAGCGCTATGCATCCTTGTGGCTACTTTTGAAAGAAGTTGTCTCCTGCAGAATGCAATTATAAGATTGGGGACAGAGTTGTTATCGATCATTTTAGCCCTTAAAGAATGGAGGCACCTCCTCGAAGGTACTACTGTGCCGGATCTTATTCTGACTGACCATAAGAATCTCACATTCTTGTCTGAGGCTAAACGCCTCTCTCCCAGAAGGTCACAATGGGCTATTTTCGGTACTAAGAATGTAAGGGCTGATGCATTGTCGCAACAGTTTTCCTCTGCTTCCAAGATAGTCGGTTCCTGTTCCTGTGATTTTTCCCGGTCGTATTCTGGCTGCAGTTCGTACCATTCTCATTTCACCTTTGGTTGATAGAATTCTTGCCGCTCAGATCTATTCTCCTCCCTGAGAAACCTTGTCCCTGAGAGTCTCTGCACTGCTGTGCTCCAGACTTGCCATTCTCCCAAGGCTGCTGGCCACCCAGGGAAGAATCAACTAATTTGGGCTATTTCACAACAATTCTGGTACCCTAGTCTACATGCTGATGTAGCTGCCTTCGTAGCTGCTTGTTCCGTGTATGCTCAGTGTAAAACACCACAACACCTTCCAGTGGGCCTCCTACAACCCATACCCAATGGAGAGAGGCCCTGGACCCACCTGTCTATGGATTTTATTGTGGAGTTACCCAACTCTCAGGGCAACACTGTTATCCTTATGGTGGTTGGCTGGTTCTCGAAAATGTCTCATTGTATTCCTCTTAAGCAATTGCCCACATCCAAAGAACTGGCTTCCATTTTTGCTCGAGAGGTCTTTCGCTTACATGGGTTACCCAAAGTTATCTCGGAAACGGGTAGCCAGTTTGTGTCCAGGTTTTGGGCAAACCTTTTGTGCACAGTTGGGAATTCAGCTTTCCTTCTCTGTGTATCACACACAGTCCAATGGGGCTGCAGAATGAGCCAACCAGTTCTCAGAGCAGTTTTTATGTTGCTACATTTCTGACCACCATAACTGGTCAGACCTCTTACCTTGGGCGGAGTTTGCTCACAATAGCACTGTCAATTTCGCTTCCAGATTGTCTTGATTCATGGCGAATTATGGTTTTCAACCATCCATGTTGCCAGACTCGTTTGTCCTTCAGAGCATTCCTGCATTGGAGGAGCATGGTCTTTGTTCCACTTGGGTACAGGTCCAAGAGTCCTTGTGACGTGCCATTGATGGGTACAGACTCCATACTGACCGCAGACATACTGTGCCTTCCTACTTAGTTGGGGACAGGGTCTGACTGTCATCTCGCAACCTTCGACTCTGTGTTCCCTCATTAAAACTGGCACCTTGGTTTATTGGGACGTTCCGTATTCTCCAAAGAATCAACCCGGTGACTTGCGCTTTAGACCTTTCTTCTAATATACGTATTTCGAATGTATTTCATACCACCTCCGTACCACGTCCTCACCCTGTTCAGGCTGAGAGCCATGAGTATGAGATGCAATCTATCGTTGATTCCATGGGCACATACAGTACTTGGTTCATTGGAAATGGTATGGTCCAGAGGAACGTTCTTGGGTCTTATCCTCGGATCTACATGTTCCTGTCCTCATTCGTGCTTTCCATATGTGTTTTGGTTCTGTCGGCCCTCCAGAAGCCATTTTTTGAATTTTAACCCATCCAGGATATTGCCTTAGCCAATCTAGCACACAAGGTTGTCTGTCTTCTTGCCATCACCTCTGCTACAAGAATAAGATTGTCTTTAGGCCTCCTTTCTGCCCAAAGTGGTCTCTTCCACCTCAAGCAGGACATTATCTCTCCCTATGTCCTTCTCTGAAGCATTCCAAAGCAGTTTCTGTCCACAATTTGGATTTGTTGCATACTGTGCAAGTTTACCACTAGGCTAAAACCTCATTTAGGCAGTCTGGTTGCCTCCTTGTTCAATTAAGTTTGGACAAAAAACCTGGAAGCTGATTGGTTTCTCTGCAGAGCTGCACCATAATTTGCATTAGCCAGTTTTAGTAAATCAACCCCTATGTTTTTTATTTGCTATAATTTTTTACACAAGTGGAGTTGCTATTTAAGTTTTACCAGGGGAACATTCAGGCCTCCTCTGATGTCTGAGCACCTTGCAGCTGAACAAAGTTCAGGGTTCTTGATCGTTTGTTTAATGGGACTGTTTGTTTTATTTGCTGTGTTACCCATCGTTCAGTTGTATTGCATTTGGACATCCCAGTAGTCTGACTAATCTTGTTTTCTTCTTCTTCTTTTTTTTCTTGCAGTTCAGGAAGCAGTTCCCCTCCCTTTGCTAAGATTTGTTGCTTGCTAAAAAAAATTATTGGAAGTGGGAGGGGTTATATGGGACTGTCCTAACGACCTTTGTTTGCTATTGTCCAGTTACCCAAAAGTGGCAGCATATTTAGCCAGTAGCCTTAACTGGTTAGTCAATCCTCTTCTTTTTTTTGTCTCCAAGACTGAAAGTTCCCTTATTGAAGATACCCTCTCACATTCTATCACAGTGACATTGATGTCCTCAGAATGAGAAATGTATGGAAATCTAACCAACAGGATAAACATTTTGACAGAATTTTTCTACTCTATCCAAAAGTAAAGGAAACCATTTTGGCTAGCGAATCACATTAATACTCTTACCATTTAGGAATATAAGTTCTAAATGATAATATTGAAAATCCCTTTATCCAAAAAATGTATCCCAGTAAAGCTGCTTCCTTATTCCAGAGAGGCAGTCATGATATAGAGATCAACGTTTTTTTATATTTGGTTGCTTCCTGGTTTCTGGTCTAGGCCAGAATTATGTCACGCATCTCAGGAGTCTCCATGGACAGTTTTTATTTTATCTGCATACCTCCCAACTTTTGAGATGGGAACGAGGAAAACTTATTAGCAAAAAGTATGTGGGCATAACATGCACCGCCTACCATGCAGCATTTTCACCCCCTTCCTGTCCAGGCCTATTTTCAGCTTTCAGCGCTGTCACACTTTGACAATTATGCGGTCATGCAACACTGTACACGTATGAAAGTTTGATATTTTTCCCCCCACAAATAGAGATTTCTTTTGGTGGTATTTGATCACCTCTTTGGTTTTTATTTTTTGCGCTATAAACAAAAAAAGAGCCACAATTTTGAAAAAAAATATATTTTTACTTTTTGATATAATAAATATCTCCAAAAAATATATATAAAAAGTTTTTCCTCAGTTTAAGCCGATATGTATTCTCCTACATATTTTTGGTACTAAGCGTATATTGATTGGTTTGCGCAAAAGTTATAGCGCCTACAAAATAGGGGATACATTTTTGCAATTTTTGTTGTTGTTTTTTTTTTTTTTTAACTAGTAATGGCGGCGATCTGTGATTTTTATCATGACTGTGACATTGCGGCGGACATATCGGACACTTTTGACACTATTTTGGGACCATTCACATTTTATACAGCGATTACTGTGTAAATTGACTGGCAGGGAAGGGAGCGATCAAGGGGTTAGATGTGTATCCTAGGGAGTGATTCTAAGCGTAGGGGGAGGGGATTCACAAGGGGAGGAGACTGATCGTGTTCCTCTGTACTGAGAACACACCATCGGTCTCCTCTCACCTGACAGTACATGCATCTGTGTGTTTACACACACGGATCCACGGTCCTGCTGTGTGGCGGGCACCCGGCAGACATTGTGGCGGCCAGGCACGCGTCATATGACAGTGGCCCGGAGGGACAAAGGGTTTCTGCTGCCGGGATATGACTATACAGTGGTAGGGAAGTGGTTAAAGGGTAACTCCACTTTTGTGGGGGAAAAAAATGCAAATAAGGGAAACATAATATATTGTGTACAATTGCGAGACAACTCATATTGTAATTGAATGTTATTAAAAATGATCTTTCCTCTTCATTCTGCAGCCACTGTCATTTTCTGAGAATGCATTGCAATTTGGCTACCTGTAGTTGTCCTGCAAACAAGTGTGTGTACTGACCACCTCACAGAAACATAATTTCCTGCTTGTGTGATTTGGCTCACCAATTTTCCCAGAAATCTGCTCAAGATACTAGTCTGATTCCAGGCATCCCCTGCAACAAAACTTTCATTTTTGGTGAGATACTCCCTGTAGGAACATGTCTAAAGGGGTGCAGGCCCAGCAGATTTCCTCATTCGTGCTGTGCAGGTGCACACCTGATAGATAATTATGAAACCACTCTCATTAGACCCACTCATCAGAGGCAGAGAGGAGCATACAGGGATTTCTTCAGAATAACAAAAGGTAGAAATCTGCAACAAAGGTCGTTATAATCCTTGCTATTTACATAGATCCCCAGTGGAGTTACGCTTTAAAGGAGAATCAAACAAAAAAAATATATTAACCCCACAAGTCTAGGGATGCCCAGCTTATGAGCGCACCAGCACCTGTGCCCCCATAGCACACAGCTTGCTATGGAGGCACAGAGAAAAGGAGGAGCAGACAGTGCCAGCAGGGGACCCCAGAACAGAGGGCAAGGAGTCACTCTGTGCAATATCCTTGCCCAGGGACACCTTTAATAGGGTTTTGATTGTAGCGCTCAGATAGTTTAGTTCTACTGTAATGTAATCTTAAAGTATTTTTTTTTTTTTCATTTCGAAATGAATTTGTGTTTTACTGTAATCTCAGTGCTTCCAACTAAAACTAACAAAGTTAAATTATGATTTCACAGGTAAAATTCCACCAAGTTTTTTTTTTTTGCTACACCTTTCTACTTGTTAAATATCACATTTACACATTGTAGGGTGTGCTTATATGCATAATAATGCTATCTGGAGCCATAAGCAACCCAAAACCTAGCCTGCTTTCCAGGCTTCTGAAGGAAAAAATAATAAACGCACATTTTTTCTGCAAAAATATGTGCATTATTTTATTCTGTATAGGTGAATGTATCCTTTAGGCATACATAATGTGGCATGGGTTAGTTAGTATTGTTCAGGTTCACTTTATGGAGACTTTAGGGGTCTTTTACACCCCCTAATGTCTCCCCTGAACTTTTACTGAGCTGATAAAAGATGTAAAGTCCCTGAACAGCACCTTACGGCAGCAGCAGATTGTCTTTTGACAGTCACACACTCAGAAGTGCTTAGAACAGATCACTTTCAGCATCGTTCTATGGAGGAGAGATCACAACTCGCTCACCCAATTTTTTTTATGGTTCTGACTTACAAGAGGAGCTGAACATTTTCCAACTGTAGAGGTAGTCATTTCTGCAATAAAATTCCAGAACTTGGTGGTGGCTATTGCAGCTGTTAGCTGGTATTAACCCTTTTGGTGCCATGACATGTGGTACAGGTCATTGGTAGCAAAAGTGTTAAGCAACTCTGTTTTAATCCCTTATTTTGAGCTGTACACATATGTTACAGCACAGTGGTGGGCTTTTCTGTGCTGGGAGCGTGCTCACTTGGTTCCTCCAGCACTGCAACCTCGCTGTCACTATCCGCTCCTGGCCATGGTTTATGATCAGGAACCAGTTGGAGGGGTTACCGATCACTTTGACAGCCAATCACACTGCATGACTAGGAAGCCCATGTAATGGCTTTGGAGTTGCAAAAGTTTAAAAGGGTCTGCTCCAAATGGGTAGAAAGCATTAAAGCCTAAACTTGCCTAAAAATAAATGGAAAAATCATCACAAGAGACAGTATGATGTGTCCCTTGTTTTCTCTTTTCAGTAGAAATCTTCCTCTGTTCCAACCGCACCCTGCTCCTGCCATAATTTTCTGGTGTGGTGGGTGTTAATTGGGCTAAACTCTCTCAGGAGCTCTCAAAAAGAGGGCTTAAGTATGCCATTTCTTTCTTGCGAGACCTGTCAGTCCTAGAAGCCTTGCTACAGCTTCTATGAATGGAGAATGAGCAAATAATTGATAGCTGTGCTCCCTTTATTCAATCAATCATCAGCATCATTCATAGATTCTGTGTCATTTATAGAAGCTGGTGGTGTGGCTTGTATGAATAGTGGATCCGACAGGAAAAAGCAGGCATAGTCAACCTCTGATGAGAGCTCCTGACAGCCCTTTAGTTGTATTAATCCCATTACACTTGAAGATTATGGCAGTTTTGGGGTAGGGGTGGCCAGAGGAAGATCTGCTGAAAAGAGATCTTGTGTGATGATAATGTGAACTGGGCATCTCAATAGGCTGTGTGAAAGGGCAAGGCCACCATGTTCAGAATTCAGCCATGACCGTTTCAAAATATAGGAGACACACAACATCCTCCCAGGAAGGCATCCGATACAATCAACAAACTTAGAAGGCGGGTACACCCTATATGTTTTTCTTTCGTTCAATGAAAAAAAAACTGTCAGCTCCGGTTGAAGCCTCTGCACTAATCATGCAAGGTTAGTTCAGCAATCTCCCCCTCTAAAGTTGTGTTCTGACACAACCGTTCCCCCCGCCAGAACACTCCTAACAGCGCATTCTGCCATTTGCTGACAGTGCTGACCGGGAGTCGTCGGCTGATGGTTTTCCAGCATGCACGTCCGACAGACCTACATCCACACAGACCGACTGTTGGACATTTTTTCTTAACTGGCATTTGTCTCCTTTCATATGACCCATATGTACCGTTGTCCTCTGTTTAACCTATCGTGTGTACGAGGCCTAACAGAGCACTGTCGTATGTCAGAGCTTGCATACCATCTCCATGTCGGCTAACAATAAACATCTGCCAAGGTTATTGGTCCACTGAGGAAATTAGGATTAGCAATTGTAAACCTGCAAAAATCTTTTTATTTTGTCACCCTTTTGGACCTCGGTTAATTAAAGGGTTTGTAAAGGAATTTTTTTTATCTTAATAGCTTCCTTTATCTTAATGCAGTGCTGATTTCATGTCCTCAGTTGGAGGCATGTCCTCATTGTTCATTTTTGCTTTGAAGTTGCTGTAATTCTTCTCTGATCTCCACACTTCCTGGTTGTCCGTTTCCTGATAACCACAGTGCTGGGAGCTTTCTCTCTGTGGTCACTAACTTCAAGGAGGTGTGATTACTGTGTGTCTAAAACCCCTCAGCACCAATCGGTTTCGTTTTCCAAACCATCACTGCCCTGTATTGGCTCTGTGGCTCTGTACAGCACAGAGGCAGGAAACAACATGCAAAAACAAAACTAGAAACTACAAATACATTATATGAATAATTTGTATCTATTTTTAATTTTTTTAAAAGGAATCAGTTAACTATTATGTCTCTATACCCTGTGTAGCACCCCCTTGCTTTCAGTGTGGGCATTGCGCTCAAGTTGGTGGGGAATGGGAGAGTTACCTTGCTCCCATTCGCTATTTGTTAACATTTTGGGACCTCTGTCGTTCCAGAGATGTCCACTGGGTCAGACTGTGGTCCAGGGATGCAGTGTCATCCCTGGCCAGCAGTTGGCGCCAGAGGGGTTCTGGCAGAGTAAGTTTCTCCAGCAGCCAATCAGAGGAGCTTTTCCCTAGTGGGGCGTGCTGGAGAGGAGTATATCTGTGACAGGTCATGTGTTCTAGAATTTTCGCGGGGTCCCCGTTCCAGGTGTGGCATCCACCTTCAGGGTGCGCGCATCCATGGACCCTGCCGGCGTGGCCCACCTGGCCATAGTTGCAGACCACTTGGAACCTCATCCGGAGGTACAAGGGGACCCCAGTCAATTTTGGCTGGGTTCCCGGTTCTATTGAAAGGATCCCAGGCTGGGTGCTGTTCGATTGGGGAGTCGGTTTGAGGAGGACCCGGAGGCAGGTCGTCCAACAGAGCCTGAACAAACCAATTGGGGATCCGGTGACCAGAGTACTGACAGGTTTGTTTGCTGTCATCTGGTGACCGATGCAGAAATCTACTGGGAGGATTCGCTCCATCTATCTATCTAGCTCAGTTATTGTAATTGGCCTGTGGCAGAGGCCCGAGCCGGGTCTGTGAGAGAGGCCCGTTTCTCCCAGAAATCCTAAGTGACATCTCGACTGCCAGGCCTGTAAAAAAGGGTCTGTCCGGGGGCACTTTACCCACTCAGTTGGAGTGGCGACTAGTTACAAATTGGTACTATACAGAGCAGTACTGACTGCTCCATTTAATATCTAGGTCTGATACTGCAAGGTTCTTCCTCTCTCTATTCATCAACTTTGCCCTTCCCAATTGATGTTGATGTTGGTCGTGTTGGCCTGGAAAATAAAGCTTTGGAAAAAACCTTTAATCACTGTCTGGACCTTCGCTCACTGTTTGTCTCTACAATTGCCGGGGTAACTTAAAGGATCACTAAAGGAAAATATTTTTTTTAGCTAAATAGCTTCCTTTGCCTTACTGCAGTCCTGGTTTCATGTCCTCATTGTTCATTTTTGCTTTGAAGTTGCTGTAATTCTGCTCTGATCTCCACACTTCCTGCTTGTCTGGCTCCTTATGAAAAATCTCATGGCAGCTTTTCACTGTGGTCCAAGCTGTGTGTCTAAAACTCCTCAGAACCAATCAGATTAATTTTAAAAACAAAACACTGCCCTGGATTTGTTTGTTTTTGTTCTGTGTCTCTCTCTACTTCACAGAAACATGAAACCAGTTTAAAAACGAAAGTGAAACTAGAGGCACATTATATGATTGATGGGACTGCATGCAGAATGTTGAACTATAAATAATGACTACAAAACATGAGGTGGGTTAAACTTGGCCGCATGCCTTTATTACTGGTTTTAAATTACTTATCAACTTCTCATTAATCTTTAATAAAAAATAACCATTCCAATATTATGACTAATCACATCACTCAACATTTTTTTAAAACCACCAACAGTCCTCAACCCAGCCACCACGACTCAGGTTGGATTTAACTTTTTCTTTTAACCAACCCCTAATGTTTATTCACAAAACCAAAAGGGGGTACCACGTAATATTTTAAGGCCGCGACAAGGGAGGGGGGGAGGGAGTTCACAGGTAAGGATATCTGCAAGCCTGGTAACCCAGCTTGTTGTCCCTTCCTTAAATAGGCTCCTAACCTTCCAGAACGTTCCCCTGCACCAGGTGACCTGAATCCTGACCCTTATTGGTCCCTGGTCTACCTTACCTAAGCCCTTACCTTACAGGTGTGTAAGGGGGGTTAAGCCCACCCCCTTTCCTGGAGCTAAACCTTCCTCATTACTCCCCAGGTGTGCTGGCTGAAAGGGTACCTAGAAACTACTCCTTTCTGCAAGCATCCCCATGGGCTTGGGGGGCTTAAAACAGCCCCCTTCGCTTTCATTTTTATCTATTTTTAATCATTTTTAAAAGGAATCAGTTAACTTTTATGTCTCTAAACCCTGTAAACAGTCATTTCAGCAAAAAAAAATTCCTTTAGTGACCCTTTAATAGGCCGATCCCAAATCAACCAGCGGCTCCTTCGGGGGTAGCGCTACACCTGTAAACGGTCATTTCAGCAAAAAAAATTGTGTATTTACAACTCCTTCAAATCAACAAAATGTCCTACCCAGGGCTAATGGATATTTGTAAAACCAATAGTTTGGGAACAAGCCAAATGGTCTGAATCCAGCAATGCATCTGCTTCAGCATGTGTGGTGGGCCTGTTTCTATTGTGCCAGCTGTGTGAAGTGAGCTCTTTCCAGTCAATCTGCAAGAAGCTTCAAATTACATCATTTTTTTTCCATGTCCTGAGCTAGTCTTTGGTTAGTCACTAGCAACCCTGCTTTGTGTTTGGGACCCTGGCTGGTGGATCTAGCCTCTAAAGCAGGTATTGGTGCAAGATTGCTTTTGAGAGATCTTCCATTTTTAAACACAAACTGGACAAGGCTACAGCTGAAGCCTGGTTCCCTTCCTTAAGGCAGATGTTTGATGAGACAAAGAAACTGCAGCTCAAGAAACAAAATCTGTATTGCTTCAGAGAGGCATGCTCTACAGACACAGTTGGGAGTTTAGAAAGAACTGGAAGGGAGGCCAGTCATCATTCGAGGAGGCCAGGTTGCTCTCAAGTCCCTTTTAGGCTGTACTGCCCAGATATGTCTTGGGCTCCTGGTTTATCTTTAGACATATGTGTATGGAAGCCTTCGATCTTGGATGCTTGAACCCTTATGAAAATGTACTCAGGTCATACCATGGAAGTTCAGTCATCTTCCACGCCCCCTGATTTGTACTGACCAGACTACCTTGCTCCATCGACAAGTGAAGAGATGTTCTAACCTATGTCAAAGCTCTACCATCAAGTAATGGTAATTCCAGTCCAGTGTTTTAAGTCATATACTGCCTGTTCATGGTTCAGAAGAGGAGGGGAGCTTAAATGCCCATTACAGTAATGATGCTAAATAAATACTGATTATCTCAGGGGGAGAATACCACATGTCTTTGTTACATTATAGGGCCCAGAAATAAGGAAGGATATTCTGTTTTCAATTGCTGAAAACTGGCATGTCTGTTTTTGACACCAAACTGCATTTACAATGTCTCTGGGAGTGCCCCAGAAATTATCCCCAAATGACTATTTAGAAAAGTAGACTGCTCAATGTTTTTGACATGGGTTATAACCTCTTCCATAAACAAGGATACTACATAAGTATGTCTTAGTCACTTAGTGGGAAAATAGCAGGGCCCAGAAGGGCCAATGTATTGCATTTAGTTGCGGCCAGATTTGGCAAGCCCCCATTGTAGGAATGTTTTAGTCCCTTAACTTGTATCTTTAGGTTTTGTAGTCTACGCTAAAGTATGTCAATGTCTTTTTTTCCCAGAACTAATTTGCTAGCAAATTTGGATACATACAACCCCCAATTCCAAAAAACTGGGATACTGTATAAAATCTGCATAAAATCAGAATGCAATCACAAAATCCATAATTTATTCACAATATAAAACCATATAAAATGATTAAACTGAGAAAATGTACCATCTTAAGAAAAAAAATCTTAAATTGATGGCAGCAACGTGTCCCAAAAGATGGGACAAGGCAACAAAAAGCTTTCCCGATTCCAAAAAAAGGGGCTACAACCCTGATTCAAAAAAGTTGGGAGAAGGCCATGTTTAACGCAATGGGGGTTATGTACGGAAGGCAAATCTACTTTGCACTACGAGTGCAGGGGTAGATCTGAAATGAGGGGAAGCTCTGCTGATTTTATCATCCAATCATGTGCAAGCTAAAATGCTGTTTTTTTTTTTTAATTTTCCTTGCATGTCCCCCTCGGATCTACAGCGACTACACTTCCAAGTGCACTTGCAGTGCAAAGTGGATTTGCCTTTCGTAAATAACCCTTAACCACTTAAGGACCGGACCAATATGCTGCTAAATGACCCAAGGGGTTTTTACAATTCGGCACCGCGTCGCTTTAACAGACAATTGCGCGGTCGTGCGACGTGGCTCCCAAACAAAATTGGTGTCCTTTTTTCCCCACAAATAGAGCTTTATTTTGGTGGTATTTGATCACTTCTGCGGTTTTAATTTTTTGCGCTATAAACAAAAATAGAGCGACAATTTTGCAAAAAATTCTATATTTTTTTACTTTTTGCTATAATAAATATCCTCCAAAAACATATATAAAATGTTTTTTTCCTCAGTTTAGGCCGATAAGTATTCTTCTACCTATTTTTGGTAAAAAAAATCGCAATAAGCGTTTATCGATTGGTTTGCGCAAAGTTTATAGCGTTTACAAAATGGGGGATAGTTTTTTTTGTTTTTTTTACTACTAATGGCGGCGATCAGCAATTTTTTTTCGTGACTGCGACATTATGGAGGACACTTCGGACAATTTTGACACATTTTTGGGACCATTGTAATTTTCACAGCAAAAAATGCATTTAAATTGCATTGAGTATTCAGTGAAATGAATCAAAAAATATGGTAAATAATCAAAATTCAGTGAAAAATCAAAGAAATTTAAAAAAGAAAAAAGAGGGGGACACACCCCCAAGTAATGTGACAGGTAAATAACCTGAAAGACAGCTAGAACGTGAGATCTAGCTGGATAATGTGTAATATAAACACACCGTGATAGGTGAGAGGACACAAAAATAAATGATAATGAGAACCTCAAATGAAGTCCATATAATTTATACGTGTAACTCCAAAATGTAAATGTGATAGTCCAAGGTCAAAATGGCCTATACAGTCCAAAGAAATATATATATGCAATGTATTTCCTTTATTGGAGTTGGTCAAAAGTTCTTTGTGGAAAAGACCAGATGACTGTAGAGGAATGGAAGATGTTGTGATCTTCTCAGGTATGGAACTCAGATGTTCTTAATAAGCAGTTGGAACCTCATCAGCAATCCACAATGGTATCCAAATAAACAAGTATAAAGATGGGTACTCTTACCGGAAAGTGTGGACATACACGTCAGCGACGGTATGTCAAACACGCATGTACGAGCTCCTAGGCAGCCGTGATGTCAATGGGGAAGCTGTTTGATGTGCCAGCCTTTAATCCGCCAGGACGGGTCCAATCCAATGAGAGGAGACAGCTCGTGCAGGTGTGGTTCTCAGATGAAAGAGTGTAGTATGCAGGCCAAACGTAGAAACCATGTAAGGGAAAACGTACTCACATAGTGCGGTTAATCCCAAAACAAGCCTTTATTAGGCATAGAAAATAAAAGCCAAAATAAACAAAAAACTGGATAAAAATATATAAAATAGATAAAAAAGTACAAGCCCAGTGAAAGACGAGTACAAGTGATCACAAGTAAAATATGGCGTAATGAGCAAGTAGCGTATGAGCTATGTACCCGACATGTTTCGAGCGGCAGAGCTCTTCAACTGGGGCAGTTGAAGAGCTCTGCCGCTCGAAACATGTCGGGTACATAGCTCATACGCTACTTGCTCATTACGCCATATTTTACTTGTGATCACTTGTACTCGTCTTTCACTGGGCTTGTACTTTTTTATCTATTTTATATATTTTTATCCAGTTTTTTGTTTATTTTGGCTTTTATTTTCTATGCCTAATAAAGGCTTGTTTTGGGATTAACCGCACTATGTGAGTACGTTTTCCCTTACATGGTTTCTACGTTTGGCCTGCATACTACACTCTTTCATCTGAGAACCACACCTGCACGAGCTGTCTCCTCTCATTGGATTGGACCCGTCCTGGCGGATTAAAGGCTGGCACATCAAACAGCTTCCCCATTGACATCACGGCTGCCTAGGAGCTCGTACATGCGTGTTTGACATACCGTCGCTGACGTGTATGTCCACACTTTCCGGTAAGAGTACCCATCTTTATACTTGTTTATTTGGATACCATTGTGGATTGCTGATGAGGTTCCAACTGCTTATTAAGAACATCTGAGTTCCATACCTGAGAAGATCACAACATCTTCCATTCCTCTACAGTCATCTGGTCTTTTCCACAAAGAACTTTTGACCAACTCCAATAAAGGAAATACATTGCATATATATATTTCTTTGGACTGTATAGGCCATTTTGACCTTGGACTATCACATTTACATTTTGGAGTTACACGTATAAATTATATGGACTTCATTTGAGGTTCTCATTATCATTTATTTTTGTGTCCTCTCACCTATCACGGTGTGTTTATATTACACATTATCCAGCTAGATCTCACGTTCTAGCTGTCTTTCAGGTTATTTACCTGTCACATTACTTGGGGGTGTGTCCCCCTCTTTTTTCTTTTTTAAATTTCTTTGATTTTTCACTGAATTTTGATTATTTACCATATTTTTTGATTCATTTCACTGAATACTCAGCGCTGCACTTTTTCTTTTTTATTCTTTGTACACAATATTGTCTTTTGTTGGTGCTAGCTGCTACTGGTTTACAATATTTACAGTTAGCGCAACTTTTTTTCCTCATTTTATTTAAATTGCATTGTTTATTGTGAAAATGACAGTTGCAGTTTGGGAGTTAACCACAGGGGGCGCTGTAGGAGTTAGGGTTCACCTAGTGTGTGTTTACAACTGTAGGGGGGTGTGGCTGTAGGACTGACGTCATCGATCGAGTCTCCCTATAAAAGGGATCACTCGATCGATGCAGCCGCCACAGTGAAGCACGGGGAAGCCGTGTTTACATACGGCTCTCCCCGTTCTTCAGCTCCGGGGAGCGATCGCGAGGGGGCGGCTAGAAACGAATAGCCGCGCCCTCGTCCCGGATCGCTCCTGAAGCCACGGGAACCGCCGCATGTACGGGGGGGGTCCCGATCGGACCCCCGACCCACGTCTAGGCAGGGACGTACGCCAATGTGCCTGTCCGTGCCATTCTGCCGACGTAAATGTACATGCGGCGGTCCAGAAGTGGTTAATGTAGCATTCTCTCCTTTTTAAAACCCTGCTGTAAATTTCTGGGAACTGAGGAGACCAGTTGCTGGAGTTTTTTGGAAAGAAATGTTGTCCCATGCTTGCCTGACCATATGCTGCTCTAAAATACGCTAAAGTATTTTTCAGCATTAATGGTGCCTTTCCAGATATGCAAGCTGTCCATTTCATACACACAAATGCACCAAGTGTCAAGACTTTTTTTTTTTTTTGGAATTGGGGTTAAATATTTTAATTTCTGTAGAATTTGAGAATGAATTGTGTTAAAAAAAAAATTGAAAATAACATTTTTCTGTCATTTTCCCGACACATCATCTGCGTAATTTGCACACCCTTATAAATGTGCCCCAAAATAAAATCATCAAAGTCTGCTAATTAAATTATCACTTTAGTGTGACCTAATGTATGTAAAGTAGCAGAATAAAAAAAAAACTCAATGTAAATGTGTTCATTTTAATTTACAAAAGCTTTGTTCCTTTTGATGCATCTGTACCTTGTGTGAGGGCCAATGAAGTGGGAATTTGAACCTTGTCTGAGGGTCATGTTTACCCACACAGGGATGCACTGATGTTTCGTGTATCCCTGTCAGTTGTGACGATGGCTGCATTGACAGAGCCCTACTCCCAGTGTGGCATTGATGTGGGTGCATGGCTCAGAACGCATTCAGGGTGTGGGCTGTGCACCCGCATAGATGTCACATTGGGAAGTAGCAGCTGTGTCAGTGCAGCCATTGCATCCCAATTGACAGCAATGGGACTGCCTGTACAGGGATGCACAGAACGCCTGTGCATTTTTGTGCAGGTAAACATGGCTCTTGCATACGGTACCGGAGATAAGGAACGATACAGATCTGAACGCAGACACTTGGCTCCGTGCACCCATTTATAGAAAGACTGAAAATGTTGATAAAAATATAAGACTTGCAAATCTATTTTCATAAATTTAGGCCAAAATGTATTCTGCAAAACTCCTTTTGCAAAACTGTGTATCTCGTCTGTGTGAAAGCAGGTGCACAGATCTGAATGCAGACACTTGCCAGGGCAGAACAAACACCCCTAAAATGTCAATTTCAAGGTATTTAGCAAGAGGCATGGTGAGTTATTTTGTCACAATTTTTATATTAAATAAAAAAAAATATCACAAAGTTGGCATTTTTATTAGGTTATTTGTCATACACAGCATAGGAAAGTTTACAATTACACCCCAAAACACATTCTGCTAGGCCTCCCGAGTATAGGGATATCATAGGCGTTAGACTTTTTCACATCCTAAATGCAGAGAAAAGACAGAAATTCAAGGAGCGCTTTTGGGCTTTCAAGGAGCATAAATTACACATTTTTTTTCTAATTTCCTGACAATCACATTTTTGGAGTACCTGGAACACCAGGACAATGGAAAAACCAACAAAATAACCCCAATTTGAAGCATAAACACCCAAAGGTATATATATATATTTTTTTTTAAATCTTCATTTTATTGCCACAAGTTTTTTTGTTTTTTTTTAACCCTGTTGGCCATTTAATTCGATATTTTTCACACACAGCTTAAGCATATATTTAGAATTAAACCCCAAAACGCATTCTGCTACTCCAGCCAAGTATGGCAATATCACGTGTGAGACTTTTTCACTGTCTGGACTGATTTATGTACCGGACATTGTATCTTGTGTATCGCACAAATCAACCATTTGTGTCAAAGCCAATGTACTATAATAGTTACCTCTATATACAGTGATGAAAAGAAGTATTTGAACACCCTGCTATTTTGCAAGTTCTCTCACTTGGAAATAATGGAGGGGTCTGAAATTGTTATTGTAGGTGCATGTCCACTGTGAGAGACATAATCAAAAAAAAAATCCAGAAATCACAATGTATGATTTTTTTAAACTATTTATTTGTGTGATACAGCTGCAAATAAGTATTTGAACACCTGAGAAAAACAATGTTAATATTTGGTACATTAGCCTTTGTTTGCAATTACAGAGGTCAAACGTTTCTTGTAGTTTTTCACCAGGTTTGCAAACACTGGAGGAGGGATTTTGGCCCACTCCTCCACACAGATCTTCTCTAGATCAGTCAGGTTTCTGGGCTGTCGCAGAGAAACACGGAGTTTGAGCTCCCTCCAAAGATTCTCTATTGGGTTTAGGTCTGGAGACTGGCTAGGCCACGCCAGAACCTTGATATGCTTCTTACAGAGCCACTCCTTGGTTATCCTGGCTGTGTGCTTCGGGTCATTGTCATGTTGGAAGACCCAGCCTTGACCCATCTTCAAAGCTCTAACTGAGGGAAGGAGGTTGTTGCCCAAAATCTCGCAATACATGGCCCCGGTCATCCTCTCCTTAATACAGTGCAGTCGCCCTGTCCCATGTGCAGAAAAACACCCCCAAAGCATGATGCTACCACCCCCATGCTTCACAGTAGGGGTGGTGTTCTTGGGATGGTACTCATCATTCTTCTTCCTCCAAACACGGTTAGTGGAATTATGACCAAAAAGTTCTATTTTGGTCTCATCTGACCACATGACTTTCTCCCATGACTCCTCTGGATCATCCAAATGGTCATTGGCAAACTTAAGACGGGCCTTGACATGTGCTGGTTTAAGCAGGGGAACCTTCCGTGCCATGCATGATTTCAAACCATGACGTCTTAGTGTATTACCAACAGTAACCTTGGAAACGGTGGTCCCAGCTCTTTTCAGGTCATTGACCAGCTCCTCCCGTGTAGTCCTGGGCTGATTTCTCACCTTTCTTAGGATCATTGAGACCCCACGAGGTGAGATTTTGCATGGAGCCCCAGTCCGAGGGAGATTGACAGTCATGTTTAGCTTCTTCCATTTTCTAATGATTGCTCCAACAGTGGACCTTTTTTCACCAAGCTGCTTGGCAATTTCCCCGTAGCCCTTTCCAGCCTTGTGGAGGTGTACAATTTTGTCTCTAGTGTCTTTGGACAGCTCTTTGGTCTTGGCCATGTTAGTAGTTGGATTCTTACTGATTGTATGGGGTGGACAGGTGTCTTTATGCAGCTAATGACCTCAAACAGGTGCATCTAATTTAGGATAATAAATGGAGTGGAGGTGGACATTTTAAAGGCAGACTAACAGGTCTTTGAGGGTCAGAATTCTAGCTGATAGACAGGTGTTTAAATACTTATTTGCAGCTGTATCATACAAATAAATAGTTAAAAAATCATAAATTGTGATTTCTGGAAAAAAAAAATGTTATTATGTCTCTCACAGTGGACATGCACCTACGATGACAATTTCAGACCCCTCCATGATTTCCAAGTGGGAGAACTTGCAAAATAGCAGGGTGTTCAAATACTTATTTTCCTCACTGTAAGTGGTCATATAGGGTAACATATAACATAGTTTAGAGTAGCATTACTTATATCAGGCCTAGTTCCTATAAGCCAAGCAAGCCTAGCCTACTGGCACATGGCTGCCACCAGGAATGTCATGTTCACTGTCCTGGTGCCTCACAGTATTTAAGGTTAGTGATGACAGAGGCAACATTGCACTGGTGTGCCAGTGATCAGGGACACTGTAACCGGTGACTGGTGTGGCAGTGATTAGAGTCAATAAGATTGGTGTGGCAGTAATCAGGTACAATATGACTGGTGTGACAGTAATTAGGGACACTGAGTGGGCGGTGGTGAGTAGGGACACTGACTGGCAGCACCAGTCTGGTGACATTGTACTGCTGTGGTGGTGATCGGAGATAATGGCCGGCAGAACTGACATACAGTGATATCCGAGCAGCCAGTTATTGTACATAATCGCCTCCACTGTGGTACAATATCACCATAGTGACACTGTACTATGCTAAGGGATGGTGAGGGAATTTTTTTATTTTTTTTTACACTCTACTTATTACAGTAATCACTGTTTAACCACTTAATTAAAGACCGTCCCACGTACATATACTACAGCAGGGCAGCCCTTTAGCGGGAAATCGCGTACTTGTGTGATATTTTTTCTTCAGGGTCTGGGTCTCACAAACGTGCTGGAGGCGACCTGCTTTTGCTGTGATTGGACAGAGCGGCAGCCAATCAGCAGGTCCAGCAGACCCGCCGATCGTTACTGAGGCAGACAGAACAGTGATCTATGTAAACAAGGCAGATCACCGTTCAGTGACAGGAGAAGACCAAGATCTTGTGTTTCTGCTAAGCAGAAACACGGATCTGTCTTCTTACAGTTAAAGCACATCCCCCCACAGTTGGAAAGCACTCCCTAGGGACACATTTAGCCCTTTGATTGCCCCTGATGTAAACCCCTTCTCTGTCGGTGTCATTAGTACAATGACGGTGCATATTTTCAGCACTGATCACTGTATTAGTCAATCAATAAAAATATCCCATACAGCATTTGTAGACGCTATAAATTTTGTGCAAACCAATCAATATACACTTATTGGGAATTTTTTTACCAAAAATATGAAGCAGAATACATATTGGCCTAAATTAATGAAGAGATTTGAGTTTTTACATCTTTTATTTTATTAGGTGTGTTTTATAGCAGAAAGTAAGCTTATAGTGCAAAACAACGCAGAGGTGATCAAATGCCACCAAAAGAAAGCTCTATTTGTGGGGAAAAAAGTGACATTTTTATTTGGGTCTAGCGGCACATGACCACGCAATTGTCAGTTAAAAAAAGGCAGTGCCTTATCGCAAAAAATGGCCTGGTCAAGTGGGTAAAACCTTTCGGGGCTGAAGTGGTTAAGCAAACAATGGGTAAGACTATGGGTAAGACTGTTCAACAGTTTCATTCATGAAACCTTTGTTCACTACTGTGATTGGTCACAGCTATCACCTGGTACTAGGTTTCTGTGATTGGTCAGTAATCATATGGTACCAGGATCAATCACAGAGATCACACAGTAGTAAGCAAGGAATCATGAATGACAGCCATGTTTACTACTGTAACTGCTGTGATTGGTCATGCATGCTGTGCTTCTGTGAAGATGTACAAGTACATCCTCCTGGAACTAGAGTACATCCAACCAGCTGTTATGTACTTTTACCAGTCAGAAAGTGGTTCAAATGAGTGAGGAAGCATTATTTTGTTAATTGTCTGACCCTACTGATCAAAATTTCCCTTGCTTCCTGTCTCTATTGAGATGCATGTCGAATAAATTAAGATTGGTTTTGACATCACTTCCTGCAAAAGGATAGGGATGCAGACAACATTAGAAACCTGCCAGTGGCTCTAAACCTGCCCTAATCTATAAAAACAAATTACATTTACAGAGAATATGTTTCCACAGGATGTGAACTACACTATATTACCAAAAGTATTAAGACACCTTATTTTGCATGCACTTGAACTTTAACCACTTCCCATCCGGCGTATAGTCATATGATGGCTACAAGGTGGCTCTGCCATCCCAGGAGGCCATCATATGACGTCCTCGGCTTCCCGGCCGTCACTTGGGAGCCAAAGCGTGTGCTTGGTGGCCGCGATGTCCGCCAGGCACCCACAATTGCCGGTCACAGAGCAGGGACGTGGATCTGTGTGTAAGCACACAGATCCACGTCCTATCAGGGGAAAGGAGACCGATCGCGTGTTCCTTGTATACAGGAACACTGCTCGTCACCTCCACTAGACAGTCCCCTCCCCCAACAGTTAAAATCACTCCCTAAGTAACAGTTAACCTCTTGATCACCCCCAAGTGTTAACCCCTTCCCTGCCAGTGACATACAGTAACCGCTGCATATTTATTCACTGTATAATTGTCACTGGTCCCAAAATAGTGTCAAAACTGTCTAATCTGTCCACAGCAATATTGCAGTCCTGACAAAAATCGCAGATCGCCACCATTACTACTAAAAAAAATGCCATAAATCTATCCCCTATTTTGTAGATGCTATAACTTTTACCAAAAAAATATAGAACAATACATGTGGGCCTAAACGGAGAGAGAATTTTTTTCTTTTTTTATATTTGAGATATTTATTAGAGCAAAAAGTTAAAAATATATTTTTTTTTCAAAATTGACGATCTTTTTTTGTTTATAGTGTAAAAAATAAAAAACACAGAGGTGATCAAATACCATAAAAAAAGCTCTATTTGTGGGGGGGGGGAAAAAGGATCAAAATTTCTTTTGGGTACAGTGTTCTATGACCGCGCAATTGTCATTCAAATCGCGACAGTGCTGAAAGCTGAAAATTGGCCTGGGCAGGAAGGGGGCACCCCAGTCTTAGTCTGTAGGGTTCAATATTGAGTTGGCCCACCCTTTGCAGCTTCAAAATCTTCTGGGAAGACGGTTTAGGGGGGAACGCCAAATTTTAAATAAAAAAAGTCATCGGTTCCCCCTCCAAGAGCATACCAGGCCCTTAGGTCTGCTATGGGTTTTAAGGGGAACCCCGTACGCCGGAAAAATGTTGTGGGGGGTCCCCCCAAAATCCATACCAGACCCTTATCCGAGCACGCAGCCCGGTCAGTCAGGAAAGGGGGTGGGTGTAGTGATGATAATATTACAACAGTGGGGACGAGCAAGCGCCCCCCCCTCCTGAACCGCACCATGCCGCATGCCCTCAACATGGGGGGTAGGTGCTTTGGGGCAGGGGGGCGCCCTGCAGCCCCCCCACCCCAAAGCACCATGTCCCCATGTTGATGGGGACAAGGGCCTCTTCCCGGCAACCCTGGCCGTTGGTTGTCGGGGTTTGCGGGTGGGGAGCTTATCGGAATCCAGGAGCCTCCTTTAATAAGGGGGCCCCCCAGATCCCGGGCCTCTCACCCTAGGTGAATGAGTATGGGGTACATCGTACACCTACCCATTCACCTGGAGGAAAAAAATGTCAAAAAAACACACTACATAGGTTTAGGTCAGGTTCAGTCATTTATTAGGCAGCTCCGGGGGTCTTCTTCCGACTTTGGGGGTCTCTTCCTCCGCTCTCCAGTGCCTTCTTCCTTATGCCGGGCTTCTCTGCTATCTTCTTGCAGCTCTTTTACTAGCGGTGGCCTGGTCTTCTTAGTTGCCTTCTTCCCCCTTCTCCAGTGTCCTTCTGCCGGGCACCGCTATCTTCTCCCAGCTCTTTTACTAGCGGCGGGCCGGTCTTCCGCGTTGTCTTCTTCCCTCGTCTCTTCGTCAATGCTGACATGTCACTTCCTCCCACCGAAATGCCGGGCGCGCGGTGAGCAACGATTTATATAGGCCTCTTATGACGTCACAGTCCCGTCATGCTCCGGGTGGTGACGACATAAGGGGGCAGGGTCACCGGGTGATTAATATATATATATATATATATATATATATATATATATATATATATATATATATATATATATATATATATATATTAAAGTGATATTTATTTACAGTGAAAAATAGCAAACAATGAACACAGCACACAGCAAACACGAACTAACCCAAACAGAACCCAAAACCCCACTAACAAGAAGTTATTAAACCTGAACAACTAAATATATATACACTGACCAAGCTAGTTGCAAGGAAGGGGAGATCATGGCTGGGAAAAGAACAAAGGGAGGCAGGAGCAAGGCACAGGGGTGCAGACTGGACAGGATAAGCAGCAAGGCAGGGACCAAAATCGTGACGCATCGGGGGAAGGGATTAGAAGCCTTAAGTAGCCCCCAGGCAGCTGAACACTAATTAACCTGATTACCATAGACTGCTGGCTCCTGGGAGACACCTGCTGGTGGACACTGGAACTGCAGCAAACAGCCCAGAGCAGGATAGTGCCACCAGCAGGTGACCTTAATCCTAACAGATCCCCCCCCTTACGGAGTGGCCTCTGGACACTCCATAGGGCCCCACCGCCAGGGTCTGCGAGCTGACCGAGCACTCCATTGTCCATGTCTGAAGGCCTGGTGAGAACCCTGCCACTGGGGTCCCAAAACTGTCTGGGTTCTCTGCTGGTCAGATCCCTAAAGGAGGCGCAACACAAAAGGCATATTCTTAAAAGCAGCCTGTGTCCCAATGCTGGGACACCAAAGGACACCCGACCGCCCAATGCCAGAGTCCCTTGTCCGTGCAGGTACCCTGGGGCCAGGGCATTCCTTCACAACTGGACCTTCTCTCCCTCTGTTGCTATAGGCCGCTTTGCACTGTACCTGTCCCTCGGGTCTATCAGCGCATAGGTTACCCCACTCGGGTCCCCAAATGCACCAGGGATTGGGTCAGGACAAAGCTAAAATGGAACACTGTCCTTTTCCATGGGACCTCTACTACCGGGTCTGTAACAGCAGATGTAGCTCTCAAGTTCAACGTGGAGATCTGGACCTCCTGGCTTTGGCACAACAGGATCCTCTGGCTGCAAAAAGAACTCAGGATCAGCAAATGTAGGGATCTTGACCCACCCAGACAACCCCTTTAGGCCACATAACACTGGATTTTTATAAGCCTCAGACACATCAGTAGTTGGGAGTTGAACCCGATCAGAGTCCGGCTTAACAGCAAGTAGGGATTTGGCATAGTCCAGAGGGGCGGCAGCCCCGGAATCGGCATAGTCCAGAGGAGCGGCAGCTCCAGAATCGGCATAGTCCGGAGGGGCGGCAGCTCCGGAATCGGCATATTCCAGAGGGGCAGCAGACACCAGATCAACAGGCTGGCAGGCGGGGAACCAGCATAGTGTAACTGGACAGCGGCAGCACAGGAACCAGCCGTGGTAAGCTTGGCAACAGAGGGCAGGTCACCCGAAGCAGGTTCAGCAACAGACGGCAGCATGGAGAAGGAATTACACCATCGGTAAGTGGCAGCATGGAAGAGGAATGGACACCATCAGCAGGCGGCATCAGCATGGAGGAGGCAGGGACATCATCAGCAGGCGGCATCAGCATGGAGGAAGCAAGGACAGCATCAGCAGGCAGCAACATGGAGGAGGCATGGATCGCATCAGCAGGCGGCAACATGGAGGAGGCATGGATCGCATCAGCAGGCGGCAACATGGAGAAGTCATGGACATCAGCAGCAGTCTGCAACATGGAGGAGCACTGGATGGCATCAGCAGTCTGCAACATGGAGGAGGACTGGATCGCATCAACAGAAGTTGTCTGCTTGGAGGGAGACTGGGTCACATCAGGCACAGGATCGGTGGGAACAGGATCAGCAGGCAACGTGGATAGTGGCACAGGTATAAGAGCAGGAGACAAGTTTTGTTTCTTTTTTTTTTTTGTGAAAATGTATTTTTATTGAAAATTTTAAGACATAACATACAAGACATACCTTACTTGGCACAACACCAAGCAAAACCTTCCGTCAACATGACCGGCATACAACATACTAACATAGTACCCTTGCCATCAACTGACAGCAGCCATACCCAAAGTGACCCCTCCCCTCCACCAAAGCCCCCCCCCCCCGTACTCAGTTCCCTTCCCCCTTTTGATCAATAATAGCAAACCGAATGAGATAAAAGCCTCCTCCTTCCCCACTTAGCAATTACAAACACCCAGAACCCGATATACCCGGACTAGGAGAATGACAGACATACCTCAGTATCCCTCCTATAACTTTACATCTATCTCAAATTAACCCAAGTTTTTTTTTTTTTTTTCTTTGGCTTAGATATTGGAGTCCTGCATGTAGTGGCCTTGTGCTGACCAGACTGTACTGCTGAAGGGGAGGTAGTAACAGTACTACGGTAGGAAGAATAGAGGGAAGAGTATTAGAAATGCAGGAAGAGGCCTGAGATGTTGCTATGGGTAACAGCCCTGCACGGGGAGCTTTGAGTGAGCGAGTGAGTGAAGAACTTATATAGCGCAGCACATGCGAACTAAATCGCCTCTGGGCGCTCAGTGTTCCTGTCTCTTTTGATATCAAAAGAGATGAGTTTTGATCTTCTAAAGGTCAAGTGATTCTCCTCCAACCGAATGCTGGTTGGTAAAGCATTCCATAGTCTGGGACCTTGGAGCGCAAATCTTCGCTCTCCTTTGGACTTGTATTTGGCTTTGGGTATCTGGAGCAGATTTTGATTTGTGGATCGCAGAACGCGATTGGGGTTGTGAGCTTTTATTTTTTCGCATAGATATTGGGGGGCCTTCCCATGGATGCACTTATGTGTCAGACAGAGTGCTTTAAACGCAATTCTATCTTTTACTGGCAACCAATGAAGGGTTCTCAGCGAAAGTGAGATTGATTCCCAGGGTTTTTTCCCAGTCACCAGTCTGGCGGCCGAGTTTTGAACGACTTGTAGACGAGTGATTTGGTACTTTGGGAGTCCGAGGTAAAGGGAATTTGCATAGTCCAGTCTGGAGTTCACAATTGTTCCCACTACGACCGCTGCGTCTTCTTTCAATAGATTGCATACAAGGGAAGTGTGCTTATTGGTGGCAGGGTACTTATGTGACTCATCTAGCACTGGGGATATGATCTCTGACCAAGCTTGTAATAGAAGTTGAACTAAAGTCAGTTTGTCTCTCCCTTGCTCACATTGCTCAATTAAACAGTGCACAGAAGCAATACATTCCAACACCACCTGTTGTGAATAGGCTGAATATTGAATGCTGGAAAAATGAACCTGCACAATGTTGTAGCAACCATCCCAAAAATCCAGCCTGGTACATAGTAAATGGAGGAGTGAAAATATCATGGCCCTGAGAGGTAAACTGAAATAGTAGCTCAGAACAGACCTGAATAAAAGGTTGTACTTGACCAAATGAAAATCCACCCTCCACGGCTAAGACACGTGCAGTCGAAATCCCTTTAAGCAGCTCTTCCTAAGGCTGCTTTCACATTGGGCGTTGGAGGTGGGGTGACGGTTGTAGCACCGCTATACCGTCGGATTTACCGCGATATTCGGGCACTAGCGGTACGGTATTAACCCCCGCTAGCGGCCGAAAAAGGGCTAATATCGCAGTTTCCCATTGATTTCAATGGGAAGGCGCGGTATAGGAGCGGTAAACACCCCGCTCCTATACCGCTCCAAAGATGCGGCAAGCAGGACTTTTGGAGCGGTCCTGCTACCGCACTGCTTCAGTGTGAAAGCCTTCGGCCTTGTGAAAGGAAAAGAAAAAATCCAAAGGAACTGTCTCTCAGTCCTCAAATGTAGCTGCTCTGGCCGTTGGTGGGCGTCACGACTATGTCAGGATCAGCAGTTAAGACCACCAGACACCTAGCTACACAGAGGAACTGAGACCAAACAAAGGATATATATATATATATATATATATATATATAATATATATATACAGGGCTAAAAATTTCAAGTCCTGAGCTACTAGCCAGGCCTCAAGAGTTACTCGCCACCAGTTGCCCCACCTAATTCATACACTGCCCTGCGCCTAATTGCACCCGTAAACACGCCCTCGTAGATTATCTTATGGAATGACAATGTTTTATGCAGAATCAAGTTACAAAATTAAATATTACCAACAACAACTTTAACAAAATGGGACAGGGCACTGGGGGCAGACCAGAGGGACAGGGCACTGGGGGCAGACCAGAGGGACAGGGCACTAGAACTGGGTCTCTTCCCCATTCTCTTGCTGTCTCCTCTGCAACTCCCATCCATCCTCTCTCTCCCATTCATCTCATCACTCCTGAGAGCCAGTGTGTGCGGCCCCACGCTTGCATGGCCCCACTTTCCCCTTTTATTCAGGCTGGCAGTGAGGAGAGGAACTGCAGCACAGCGGGAGGGAGTACAATCCAGCTCTGAGATCCACACAACTGCATAGCTATTGACACCATAGCACAGAGCACACTGACAGCGCACAGCACACATTGAGACCAGTCTGTTCACAGTGCTCAGGCTAAACTGTTGGACACTTACATAGAGCACAAGGAGAAGAAAACTGCACAAACTAGAAGGCTGCCGCTCTCATGTCAGGGCAACCTTTAGTGAGCGCTGCACCGGAGTGGTAATTTTTGCAATCCTCCACCTCACTCATTACTTTCTGCTCTCCAGCTACATTGGTCGGGGCCCGGGGGAGGGGGGCAGGCTCAGAGAGGTCATACTGTTAGGTCCCATGGCTTAATGAGAATTGTAAGGAGAGCACCTGTGTACTGCTCTGCCTGTGTGCGGCTCACCAGACTACTTTTCCCGAGCATGCACCTTTCCTCTTCGGGCCGCCAATCTCATCGGGACTCTAAGTGTAGGCACAGATTGGAGGAAGATTGGTCATGCAGCCCTATCATCACTCGCCCCCAGCTTAAATCCACTCGCCAAATGCTAGTAGGCGAGTGGAAATTTTGAGGGCTGTATATATATATTAATATATATATTAAAGTGATATTTATTTACAGTGAAAAGTAGCAAACAATGAACACAGCACACATGAACTACCCCAAACAGAACCAAAAACCCCACTAACAAGAAACTATTAAACCTGAACAACTAAAATATATATACACTGACCAAGCTAGGTACAAGGAATGCAAGGAAGGGGAGATCATGGCTCGGAACAAAACAGAGGGAGGCAGGAGCAAGGCATGGGTGCAGACTGGACAGGATAGGCAGCAAGGCAGGGACCAAAATCATGACCACCGGGGGAAGGGATTAGAAACCTTAAGTAGCCCCCAGGCAGCTGAACTCTAATTAGCCTGATTACCATAGACTGCTGGCTCCTGGGAGACACCTGCTGGTGGATACTGGAACTGCAGCACAGAGCCCAGACCAGCAGGTGAACTTAATCCTAACAAAGGCAGGTCAGGTCACAGGCTGGGTCGGTAACTGGCAGGCAGCGTAGTACTTAACCACTTAAGCCCCGGACCATTATGCAGCTTAAAGACCAGTCCACGTTTTGTGAATCGGCACTGCGTCGCTTTAACTGACAATTGCGCGGTCATGCGACGCGATTCCCAAACAAAATTGGCGTCCTTTTTTCCCACAAATAGAGCTTTCTTTTGGTGCTATTTGCGTTTTTTGCGCTATAAACAAAAATAGAACGACAATTTTGAAAAAAATGCAATATTTTTTTACTTTTTGCTATAATAAATATCCCCCAAAAATATATAAAAAAAAACATGTTCTTTCCTCAGTTTAGGCTGATACGTATTCTACATATTTTGGGGGGGAAAAAATCGCAATAAACATTTATTGATTGGTTTGCGCAAAATTTATAGCGTCTACCAAATAGGGGATAGTTTTATTGCATTTTTATTAATAATTTTTTTTCTAGTAATGGCGACGATCAGCGATTTTTATCATGACTGCGACATTATGGCGGACACATCGGACACTTTTGACACTATTTTGGGACCAATGTCATTTTTACACAGAACAGTGCTATAAAAATGCAATGGTTACTGTAAAAATTACACTGGCAGTAAAGGGGTTAACCAGGAGGGGGCGTTGTAGGGGTTAAGTGTGCCCTAATGTGTGATTTTTACTGTGGGGGGCCATGGCTCGGCGTGTGATGTCACCGATTGTCGTTCCCAATGACAGGGAACAGACGATCAGTGACGGGTTCACTAGGAAGCGCGGGGAGAGGTCTGTTTACACTTGCCTCTCCCCGTTCTTCCTCTCTGTGACCGGATCGCAGGACACCGCTGTTCCCGCGGGGACGGTCACGGAGAAGAGGACCGAGTCGCGAGCGCCCCGCCGCCGGCGCGCTCGTGACCCAAGGCTGGGATCTTGGAAACAATACACAGGGAAATGGAGCTGCAGCAATCAAGTGTTCCCACACCAAAAATATAAGTATAATTAAAAATATGTGTGCTGCTTAAACTCAATACAATAATGAATAATATACGCTACTTTAACCTAATCAAAAACACTTAACTGATCATTGAATTCAATATTTAGAGATCATAGTTAAAACAAAAAAATAATAATAATAATAAATGTTTGACTAGCAGAACAATATTATAATTCTCAATGTCTTAAAAAACATATAATGTGACAGAACCAGATCTCTACAACATAAATGTGTGACAAGCAAAATTGTGAAACCACTTTCCCCTTAAGAAAAATGTAATGTCATGACTAATATTAAATAGCGAGGAGTGTCTCCAAAGAAGCGTTCAACAATAGTAATAAAACAATGTTCTTCCATACTTGCTTCTCTCTATCGTCTACACCAGTCTTCTCCAAACTGCGGCCCTTTGCTTGCCTTTATCCGGCGCTTGGGGCACTATCCCTCCCACTGATACGAGACACTATTCTGCCATCTGACACCGACAATGGAGCACCATTTCTCCAAATGACGCAACTAATAGAGCACTATTCCTCCCTATGATACCAGCAATGGGGCACTATTCCTCCCCCTAATACCAGATGTTTACTAACAATGATGCCAGGAAAATTTCCACTCCCGCTGGCCAAAGTCCGGCCCTCCAAGAGTCTTAAGGACAATAAACCGGCCCTCCGTGTTCCACCACAATTTCATCAGTGCTCCACCACCAGCTGAATGATGAGCTCACCTTGTTTGTGGACATTTTTATTTATATATATATATATGTGTATATAAAAATATATAATATAATATACAGGTCTACAGCTTGTGAATCAACAGATCCTCTTTAACCACCTCAGTACCGAGCACTTTCACCCCCTTCCTGCCCAAGCCATTTTTCAGCTTTCAGCGCTGTCACACTTTGCGCGGTCATGCATCACTGTACCAAAATAATTATTTTTTCCCCACAAATAGAGCTTTCTTTTGCTGGTATTTGATCACCTCTGTGGTTTTTATTTTTTGCGCTATAAACAAAAGAAGAGCGACAATTTTGAAAAAAAAAGCAATATTTTTTACTTTTTGCTATAATAAATATCCCCCAAAAATATATATTAAAAACAAATTTCCATAGTTTTGGCCGATACGTATTCTTCTACATATTTTTGGTAAAAAAATTGCAATAAGGGTATATTAATTGGTTTGCGCAAAAGTTATAGCGGATAGATTTATAGCATTTTTTTACTAGTAATGGTCGTCGATCTGCGATTTTTATCGTGACTGCGATATTGTGACAGGCACATCGGACACTTTTGAAACTATTTTGGGACCATTCATATTTTACAGCGAACAGTGCTATAAATATGCACTGATTACTGTATAAATATGACTGTCAGGGAAGGGGTTAACACTAGGGGGCGATCAAGGGGTTAAATGTGTACCCTAGTGAGTGATTCTAACTGTAGGGGGAGGGGACTGACTGGGGAGGTGACCGATCGGTGTCCCTATGTACAAGGGACACACCATCGGTCTCCTCTCCCTGACAGGACATGGATCTGTGTGTTTACACACAGAAAATCCTTGGTCCTGCTCAGTTACTGGGCACGTGCATCGGGTTCTCAGTGACGCGGCGGGTGCGCGCCCCCTAGTGGCTCGGGAAGGTGAAGATGTCATATGATGTTCTCTCAGAACGAGAAGCTTATCTTCCCGCTGTCATTTGATGGTGGGTGGTAGCCAAGTGGTTAAGGCTTTCAATCCCTGGGATTGATCATCCACAAGGATCCTCTGTGTCACTAGATGATTCCTATAAGGGTCGGTGTCTCTATATTGCTCACCATAAATAGAGGGAGAAGCCACCGATAGTATGTCTTGTTTATTATTATAAATCTACTCACATTCAAACAGTATGTATCGGGCTCCGGATCGAGAATAACATCACCTGGCTTTGCCTCCAAGCGCTACACCATCCATTTTTTTTGTTTATTGTTACCCAGGTAGTGGCGGGGGAGGGGGGTGTACATCCTCCCACATTGGTGTTGCCCCCGTGCAGCTGTTTATGCATCATTGTATTGTTAAAGGGGACTTCCAGGTTCCAATAAGCCCTCTACCACCACTGTGCCAGAGTTGTGGGGAACAAAATATTGTTGACTGCTATAGCACTACATTCTACAAGTCACAGCATTACTTACTGTACAGGGTCTGTCTGTACAACTGTGCATGAAGATTGGGTCTCAAAATGCATATTTCTAAGGCCGCGTACACACGATCGGTCATAACCGATGAAAACGGACTGAAGGAACGTTTCATCGATTAACCGATGAAGCTGATTGATGGTCTGATGTGCCTACACACCATCGGTTAAAAAAACTTTCGTGTCAGAACGCGGTGACATAAAACACACGATGTGCTGAAAAAAACGAAGTTCAATGCTTCCAAGCATGCATCGACTTGATTTTGAGCATGCGCTGCCTTTTGACTGATTCTTTTGCATACTAACGATCGGTTTTGACCTATCGGTTAGGCGTCCATCGGTTAAATTTTAAAGCAAGTTCTCTTTTTTTTTTACCGAAGGATAACTGACCTGTCAGAACCATTGACGTATCTCGGCATAGAGCCTACACATACCGTCAGAATGTTTATTCTGAACTATAAAATATTATTGGATTTATGAAAATATGTAAATCTGTGCTTTGGGAGAGATACAATTTTCCTACACTACAAAATATCAAAATTCTTTTATCCGTGCTATTTTGAGGACAAGCAATACAAATGAATATTTAAAATATATGTGTTTATTAACTAAAGATATAGTGCAAAATTAAAATCAGGTACAATTCGTGTTACAACAAATAATTGATATGCTTCTACAATCAGATATGAACAATGGTTGAAAGTTCAGATGATATTTACATTATATGACACAGTAAATTCATAGCTCTTATTTAAATCATCCTGGTGTATTTAAAAGTGACATAACCTTGACACTGTATTATCTCTTCCCAATAACAAACAAATCTCTTGCTACTGCTTATTATATACGTGTACATAACAAATGTTATATTGTACACAAGCTTTTGTTAAGTTTGGCGAGGATATATCTTCACATACGCCCTCACTCTAAAACCACTATTGTTGGCACTTAGCTTTTTAAAGACAAACGTAACGCGTGTATGTCTCCTAATATTTGGAATACAATTATCTCATACTGCAGTTAGACATAATTAACTCCCAAATTATCTTTGCCAAATATATTTAAATGGTCTTAGTGGAGTGTATGTGAAAAACCTACGAATTACCAAAATGTAAATAATCAAAATTATACATTACCAGTAATTAAGAGCTCTGTCTGTTTGAGAAGTGAAAGTCCTATTGAAGGACTTCTGTGAGCCCCCTACATGTTTGCGGACACTCTCTGCCTTCCAGCTTCCTTAAGAGATCAGCTTGGCCATCTCTCTCCCACAGAGCTTTTTCAGAGATCTCCCTGCCTCTCATGTGTAATCACTTTTTATCTCCCCAAAGAAGTGGGTGTGTATTTCCCTATCACATGACTGGCGATGTCACATGACAATATGTTTTGGTGGTTGACCATCATGAACCATGCCGATATTAACCTGTAGGGGGCAGTGGTGTCTAAGGAATAATTCCAAATTTTAGGGTCATTCATGGTCAGGAATGATATACGGTCCCCTTTGACCCCCGGCTAGGTATAACACCATTACTTGCTAAACAGTGTCAACGAAATGACATTCAACCCAGACATCTCGGCAACTCCTAAATTTATGATTAAGATAAGGTTTTATGGTCACGCAAATGGTCTGGGAGGTTCCTTTGAACTGATACCGGAAATGTTACCTTAGCAAATTCTAATACTGTTAAGCCATTATAGAATCTTATACTTGGGAGCCTAGTTTTGTCTATGTGATAAACGGGTATATGTATATGGATATATAATTAGTACATAGATATTTTGTGAAGGTATTATAAAGAAACAATTAAGATATATATATATATATATATATATATATATATATATATATATATATATATATATATATATATATATATATATATATATATATAATCCCATCAGTATTGTGAGTAAGATCTTTTGTTCTCATAGTACAAAGACCCTACACAGCTTGTATTCCTCAGACCCTTATCTACAGATGTCAACATTTCTAATTTATGGTCTGGGATAAAGATACAGAAAAACAAGGCCTTCTTGTAAGGCAGAAAACCACTGTATAGATTTTTGACTTGATATTAACCTCTTAGGCCCCGTACACACAAGAGGTTCTATCCGCTGGTATTTATCCGCGGATCAGTTCCAGCGGATAGATCCTGTGGTGTGTACGGCCCGCGGATATTTTTCGGGCCGATGGATTTCCAGCGGATAAAAATTTCTTAGCATGCTAAGAAATCTATCCGCTGGAATCCTGTCCAGCGGATTGATCCGGTGGTCTGTACAGACTCACCGGATCAATCCGTCCGATCCCCTCCCTCGCATGCGTCGTAATGATTCGGCGCATGCGTGGGAAGTCTTTACATTCCAGCGTCGCGCACGTCGCCGCGTCATCATCGCGGCGACGGCGCGACACGTTACCGCGGATGGATTCCGCGCGGATTTCGATCTGATGGTTAGTACAACCATCAGATCAAAATCCGCCAGAGGATTTATCCTTGGGAACGGTCCGGACGTGTGTACGGGGCCTTAGAGAGAGAATAAGATCCAAAATGGCTTTAGTATTGTTCATCATATATATATGGATAGGAACAATAGAAAAATATACTTGTGCAACTTTATATGTATTCTTTTAACCCCAAATGTTCTGACAGACCGATGGGGCCCACACACGATCAGTTTGGACCGATGAAACGATCCTTCAGTCCGTTTTCATCGGTTTTGACCGATCATCTGTACGCGGCCTAAGGATGTACAGGATGTGTCAAGGGGTCAACCGTTGCAAAGCAAGATACTTACAACTTGCCTAAATGGAAGAATCTGGCACATTAATAAACAACTACCCCCCCCAAAGATGCTTAAGCTGTGTGCAAAAAAAAAAGGGGAGAGCCTCTCATAACTGAAGGTCTGTGCTGAGGTATGACATTAGAATCTATTAAAGGCTCAGCATTAAAAAAAAAACAAAAAAAAACAATGTGCTTGGGTAAAAATCAAATAAATAAAGATGCTAGCACCAATGTTTGTGATACCAAACAAATAATAATAATAAAAAATAAAACACTAGAAAGGTGCAGCACTATACCAAATCAGGATGAAACATATACACTATATCAGTGGTCATCAACCTTGTCCTGCAGGGCCCACTAACAGGCCAGGTTTGCAAGATAACTGAAATACATCACAGCTGATATCATTTGCTCCTCAGTGATTGCAGTATTCCAGACTGCATCTCCCCAAGGTAATACATAAAACCTGGCCTGTTAGTGGGCCCTGCAGGACAGGGTTGATGACCACTGCACTATATTACCAATAGTATTGGGACACCTGCCTTTACACGCACATGAACTTTAATGAAATCCAAGGTATTATAGTGCGTAGGGTTCAATATTCAGTTGGCACACCCTTTGCAGCTATAACAGCTTCAACTCTTCTGGGAAGGCTGTTCACAAGGTTTAGAAAAGAGGTGAATACCCTGCGCTGCCGATGCTAGTTAAATGGTAGCTGCTAACACCGCTCGTTTCAGAAAAGCAGAGAGAACAAAGAAAATAAATGTGTAGCTACACATTTATTTTCTTTATTCACAAGGTTTATGAGTGTCTATGGGATTGTTTGACCATTCTTGCAGAAGCGCCTTTGTAAGGTCAGGCACTAATGTGGACGAGAAGGCCCGGCTCGCAGTCTACGCTCTAATTCATCCCAAAGGAGCTCTGTTGGTTTGAGGTCAGGACTCTGTGCAGGCCAGTCAAGTTTCTCCACCCCAAACTCGCTCATCCATGTCTTTATGGAACTTTCAGCAATGTGCCAATCAACACATTTAAATCACCTATTGGATTAACATGACCATTGTATATACAATGGTCATCAACATTTATGAGGTTAATGCTTCATTTCTGGTTTTCCCCCTTGGCTGTATCCCTTGAGTTAACTAGGGGAAATGCACTCAAAAAGAATAGGAAGAGGGTACAGGAGATGACCATATTTTATTGCAGTGTTTAAAACTATCCATTTTATTAGAGATGAAAGAATGCACTCATATTCACATCTATAATTGTTACCACTCAACAAGCGTTCCAATAGACAGACAGTGTCACACTGGTCAACTACCAGTACCCATATGTGATGATGTCACATCCTATGGCCCGCCCTACATATTTCATCACAGATAACATTGTCAGGGGACAGGCTGGAGGACATGAGTGTGTGTATATCTATAAACCAGGGAGTGAGAAGCATTAACTTGTAACTGGTAACTGATGTTAAAGTGCTATGAAATGAGGAGCAGTGCCATCTAGTGTTTAAAAACTACTACGATACTTTGATAGCATACCATATATTTGCAATCAAAATATAAAAAATACACAATTTATTACTATATATATATATATATATATATAATTTTATTTTATTTTTTTGAACAGGGGTCATTTAATTTGTTTAGTTTTAGCCATGTTTCTGTTATGATCTACAGTTGAAAATGAATCCCATAAGAAATAAGTAATGTGTTTTGCCTGCTCACTCATGTTTTCTTTAAAAATTGAAAATATTACCAATTCTTTAAGGCAGGGGTGTCAAACTCAATTTAATTGCGGGCCGCATCAGCATTATGATTGCCCTCAAAAGGGCCGGTTGTATCGGTAAGATTAGATGTCCAGTGCATCCCCACTCCTTACATTAGATGTCAAGAGCCACCCCACCATCAGAAGTTGAGTCCCCCACTCTCCCTTACATTACAGTGTACCCCCTTTCCTTATGCTGCTGCTGGGAAGAAGCTGGATGCATTGCTTGAAAGCAGAAAGTAGGGGTCTGGAGGAGGACCAGAGGAGGGCTGGAGCTCTCCTGCAGCTACAAGGGCCACATAAAATGGCCTGGAGGGCCGGATTCAGCCCGTGGGCCTTGTGTTTGACACCTGTGCTCTAAGGGTATGCAAACTTTTGAGCACAACTGTACATCATCCAGCCTGTTCTGGGTTAGGGGCACGCAACACGCTGCTCTCAAGACTGCTGTGTTCAGCGGATTGCAGATCTTCCTCTGTACTGAAGGCTGCTTGTGTTTAAATGTGAGTGCACATTTTGTTTACTGTTTTATACCTGATTTATTATAAACTCTCTGCTATTTGTTGTTCATTGTCTATGAGAGAGACATTGTTGAAGTCTATGGTGGTACTCAAAGTTGGTAAATCTTCCTTTTCTGCCTTGGTGGATTTGTATAAGGGCTTGTTAGGCCTTTAGTGGTCTTAGGCCTTGTACACACGGTCAGTCAAAACTGATGGAAATGGACTGAAGGTCCGTTTCATAGGTCCAAACCGATGGTGTGTGGGCCCCATCGGTTCGTTATTCTTTCGGTCGAAAAATTTAGAACTTGCTTTAAAATTCAACCGATGGACGCCTAACCGATCGGTCAAAACAGACGGTTAGTATGCAAAAGCATCGGTTAAAAGCCTGTGCATGCTCAGAATCAAGTCGACGCATGCTTGGAAGCATTGAACTTCATTTTTCTCAGCATGTTGTTGTGTTTTACGTCACCGCGTTGGACTCGATCGTTTTTTTAACTGATGGTGTGTAGGCACATCAGACCATCAGTCAGCTTTATCGGTTAACCTTCAGTCCGTTCTCATCGGATGGACTGATTGTGTGTACAGGGCTTTAAAGGTCTGGTGAGTCTGCATTCTTTCCTCACATGGTGGTGCACATCTTTTAAAGTAGAATAAAAGACATAGGGTAAGATTTACTAACACTGGTGCATTCTGAATCTGATGCAGCTGTGCATTGTAGCCAATCAGCTTCTAACGTCAGTTTGCTCAATTGAAGGTTTGGAAATAGAACTTGGAAGCTGATTGGTTTCTATGCAGTGTTGCACCATGTTATATCACTGAAACTAGACACATTGGAACTATATTTTGAAAACATTCACCCTATGTTTTCAAAATATAGTTCCAATGTGTCTCTAAGTTAAATTTTTAAAAGAAAAGAACACAACACAATAAAATTACAGTTTTATCAATAATGGTTATAATAGGTATTTTTAAAGTTAGTAGATATTTGTGCGAGTCCCATTTCAGTTCTTTAACATTGTGTGATAGGAGGGTAATATTGTAACCTAACATGAGGACTGTTTACATATTTAACCACTTAAAGGGGAGTTCCAGCCTTTTTTTTATGTTTATTAAAAGTCAGCAGCTACAAAAGTGTAGCTGCTGGCTTTTAATAAACAGACACTTACCTGCTCCACGGTTCCAGCGAGCTGCCGGCTGCGACTCTCCCCCCCTCTCTGGCCGGCGTCTTCATTTCAAGTGTGGGCACCCGGCCGTGACAGCTTTCGGCTTCATGGCCGGGCACCCACTGCGCATGCGCGAGCGGCGCTGCGCTGTCCGATTGGACAGGCGATCGCCTACAGGGAGGGGCTGCAGTAAGGCGATTAAGCTTTTGCCTTACCAGCCCCTCGGCGGAAGTAGGAAGTGGGACAGGAAGTCCCACTCCTCCTGAAGCCCCCACTCCCCCCCCCAAAAAAAATTACATGCCAAATGTGGCATGTAAGGGGGGCGAGGAGTGGATTAAGCGGAAGTTCCATTTTTGGGTGGAACTCGCTTTAAGCCTCGGACCATTTGGCTGGCCAAAGACCAGGCCCCTTTTTGCGATTCGGCACTGCGTCGCTTTAACTGACAATTTTGCGGGCGTGCGACGTGGCTCCCAAACAAAATTGGCATACTTTTTTTCCCACAAATAGAGCTATCTTTTGGTGGTATTTGATCACCTCTGTGGTTTTTATTTTTTGCGCTATAAAACAAAAATAGAGCGACAATTTAAAAAAAATGCAATATTTTTAACTTTTTGCTATAATAAATATCCCCAAAAATAATATATTTTATTTATTTTTTCCTCAGTTTAGGCCGATACGTATTCTTCTACATATTTTTGGTAAATAAATCGCAATAAGCGTTTGATTGGTTTGCGCAAAAGTTATAGCGTTTACAAAATAGATAGTTTTATGGCATTTTTATTAATAATTTTTCTTTGTTTACTAGTAATGGCAGCGATCAGCGTTTTTTTTTTGTGACTGCGACATTATGGCGGACACATCGGACACTTTTTTGGGACCATTGTCATTTTCACAGCGAAACGTGCTATAAAAATGCACGGATTACTGTGAAAATGTCAATGGCAGTGAAGGGGTTAACCACTAGGGGACGCTAAAGGGGGTCCTATTGTGTGTTTCTTACTGTAGGGGGGCGTGGCTGGACGTGTGACGTCACTGATCGTCGTTCCCTATGACAGAGAACAGACAATCAGTTTCAAGCCACAGAGAAGAACAGGGAAGGTTTGTTTACACTCACCCGTTCTTCAGCTCCTGTGACCCGATCGCGGGACACCAGCGGCAATCAGGTCCAGGTCCAGAGCTCAGGACTAGGTCGCGAGGCGCGCCACCGGTGGTGCACTCACGACCCACTGCTGGGCTCTTAAAGGCAACACACCTGTACGTGCTTGTGCCCAGCCATGCCCTTCTGCCGATGTATATCGGCGTGAAGGGGTCCTTAAGTGGTTAATTACAGGTACTAATATAGCGCTGTCAATGTATGCATCGCTTTACACATACAGTATACATTCACATCAGTCCCTGCCCTCAAGGCGCATACAATCTAAGGTCCTAACTCACATTCATACATACATATACTAGGGCCAATTAACCTACCAGCATGTCTTTGGTGTGTGGAAAGAAACCTGAGTACCCGGAGGAAACCCACGCAGGCACAGGCAGAGCATGCAAACTCCAAGCACACTGCATGGTTGGCAGATGTGCTATCTCTCAGCCACTGTGCTGCTCTATCATTGCTTTCCCTTAGCTACCTCTATTTTCAATTTGTTTTTTAATCTCAAATTGCTATTTCATTTGTATCAGTGTTAATGTGTGTTTCCTACTAAGTATGCTTTCCTTTTATGGTTTTGTAATACATTTTGACATTTATTATGGATATTTTTTAAGTTATGCAACTTTTTATCTTGCATGGTAATTGCGCAGCAATTTTTCAAATGTGTTTTTTTGGATAAAAACAGTTTCATGTTTTAAAAAAAAAATGGTAAAGTTAGCCCAATTTTTTTCATAATGTGAAAGATGAAGTTACACCGAGTAAATAGATACCTAACATGTCACGCTTCAAAATTGCACACACTCGTGGAATGGCGCCAAACTTTGGTACTTAAAAATCCCCATAGGCGACGCTTTAATTTTTTTTACTGGTTACCGTATTTTCCGGCGTATAAGACGACCTTTTGGATGCAAAAAAATTCGGGCTGTGACTGATTTAAATTTTTGTATTCGATTAATCATTTTGTTTTTTAATCGATTAATCGACTAATTTCGATTAATTAACGCACATACAGATACAACTACTTTTAGCTGATCTCCTTGCATTGTAACTCTGCATTAGCCAGTGGTAAATGTGGTGAGGTCAGCATGGGGGCAGATGTGTATATTCTTGCAGTATGGGGGCAGATGTGTATATTACAGCATCTGCCCCCATGCTGTAATATACACATCTGCCCCCATGCTGTAATATACACATCTGCCCCCATGCTGTAATATACACACATCTGCCCCCATACTGCAAGAATATGCACATTTGCCCCCATACTGCAAGAATATGCACATTTGCCCCCATACTGCAAGAATATGCACATTTGCCCCCATACTGCAAGAATATGCACATTTGCCCCCATGCTTTAATATACACATCTGCCCCCATGCTTTAATATACACATCTGCCCCCATGCTTTAATATACACATCTGCATCCATGCTGCAAGAATATACACATTTGCTCCTATGTGTACATTACAGCATGGGGGCAGATGTGTATATTCTTGCAGTATGGGGGCAGATGTGTATATTACAACATGGGGGCAGATGTGTATATTCTTGCAGTATGAAGGCAAATGTGTATATTACAGCAAGGGGGCAGATGTGTATATTACAGATTGGGGGCAGATGTGTATATTACAGCATGGGGGCAGATGTGTATATTACAGCACGGGGGTAGATTTGTATATTACAGCATCTGCCCCCATGCTTTTATATACACATCTGCCCCTATGCTGTAATATACACATCTGCCCCCATGCTTTTATAGACACATCTGCCCCCATGATTTTATAGACACATCTGCCCCCATGATTTTATAGACACATCTGCCCCCATGATTTTATAGACACATCTGCCCCCATGATTTTATAGACACATCTGCCCCCATGATTTTATAGACACATCTGCCCCCATGCTTTAATAGACACATCTGCCCCCATGCTTTAATAGACACATCTGCCCCCATGCTTTAATAGACACATCTGCCCCCATGCTTTAATAGACACATCTGCCCCCATGCTTTAATAGACACATCTGCCCCCATGCTTTAATAGACACATCTGCCCCCATGCTTTAATAGACACATCTGCCCCCATGCTTTAATAGACACATCTGCCCCCATGCTTTAATAGACACATCTGCCCCCATGCTTTAATAGACACATCTGCCCCCATGCTTTTATAGACACACCTGCCCCCATGCTTTAATAGACACATCTGCCCCCATGCTTTTATAGACACACCTGCCCCCATGCTTTTATAGACACACCTGCCCCCATGCTTTTATAGACACACCTGCCCCCATGCTTTTATAGACACATCTGCCCCCATGCTTTAATATGGATGGTTGTCCTCTCTTACCTACATCAGGCGGCAGACCCGTCCGCAGAGTAGCTGACACGTGCGAAAGGGAAGATGATACGAGCAGGCGGGCAGGTGAGGATGACGTCAGCGCGCCGCTACTCGGCTGACGCCGGGTGGACCAAGATGGCCGCGGCTCCGGAGCTAGGCCGAAGCCGCGGTCTTTCCTATGGGCGAGACCGCGGAGCTCACTCCGCGGATCGTGCTCGATCAAAATAATTTTAGTCGATCAAAGAAATTAACGATTAATCGAACAATTAATCGTTAATTTCCACAGCCCTAAAAAAAATGCATCCAAAGTCGGGGGTCGTCTTATACGCTGGTGACAGTCTCCGTCGGGCTGCGGGCATCCATGATTTAAAAGCCGCGCCTCCTCCTCAGACAGTTCCATGATAGGCGGAACACAAATTTTCCCAGCAGGGCCTCTGTTCAGTGTTCCGCCTATCACGGATGCCTTCTCATCCTCGGACGAGAGGACATCCGTGATAGGCGGAACACTGAACAGAGGCACCGATGGGGAAAAAATGTGTTCCGCCTATCACGGAACAGTCTGAGGAGAAGGCACGGCTTTTGAATCATGGATGCCCGCAGCCCGAAGCCAGAATCTGCAACAAAATAAGGTAGGGAGATCGTCTTGTCTGGGACAGTGGGGGCAAGTGATGGCACAGTGGGGGCAAGTGATGGCACAGTGGGGGCAAGTGATGGCACAGTGGAGGCATGTGATGGCACAGTGGAGGCATGTAATGTAATGGCACAGTGGAGGCATGTAATGTAATGTAATGGCATAGTGAGATTTGAAAAAAGCATGTTCCTGTCAGTGGTTGTTTCGGCTACCCCTCAGCTTCCAGAAAGACTAGTAGGAAGGGGGTAGTCTTATACGGTGAGTATATCCCAAAACCAAAATTTTTCCTGGAAAAATAGGGGGTCGTCTTATACGCCGGCAAATACGGTACATGTTTTGAGTTACAGAGAAGTTCTAGGGCTAGAATAATTGCTCTCGCTCTAACGTTTGCGGTGATACCTAACATGTGTGGTTTGAACGGAACTTACCTATGTGTTCGCTTCTTTTTTTTAATTGTTAATTTTCCTTTTTTTTTTTTTTTTTTGACACTTTTAAAAAAACAAAAACTATTTTGAATCACTTTTATTCCTATTACAAGGAATGTAAACATTCCTTGTAATATGACTATGGCATGATCGAACATCTTTAAAGTTAGATATGGGGGTCAATAAGAACCCACATCTCACCTCTAGGCTGGGACAGCTGAAATAAAAATAAAAAATAAAAAAAGGATCTCAGCTTCCCAGCCGAGGCGTCGTTTGTTTGAATGCAGAGGCCGGGCGTGACGTCATAACATCGAGCCCGGCCTCCGACGATCATAGAGATTCCGGCGACCATCTGGTTCACCGAAAATCTTTATGGTAAACATCCGGGGCCGGCAGATCCTGTCTCCGACTCACTGATCGCAGTGGTGAGTCGGTAGAAGCACCAGAGGGCAGTGGGGGGGGGGGGAGTCCCCCACTCTCACCGCCTGTAAAAAAGATCAAGTGGCTGACCAGCCGCTATGATCATTCTTATGGTGTAGGGAATTTCTGCCTGAAAAAGACAACATCTGAATGATGCCTGTAGCTGCAGACATCATTCAGATATTCCCGATCAAATTCAAGGATGTCATATAACGGCCGGGGGGGCGGGAAGTGGTTAAGACGTGCTGGAGGGCCTAAACAGAAAGGCGTTGACTGACAATCAATGGTCTCTGCTCACTGAAGACCGAGAACTAAGCGATCAGCAGCGTTTGATTGATCAGTTCTCGCTCTTAGAGGTGGCAGAAGACAGATGCAGCATTCAATTGATGTATCCACCTAGGTGAGTATGTATGCTTATTTTTTTTTTAAATATCGAACTTCTATTTTAAAAGCTAAGATCACCTTTTTGGATAGAATTTCCCTTTTCATAATAGAAGCTTTTTCTAATGTCTTTTCTGCTCAAACAATCCCATTGTGCTTATCTCTCACTTACCTGGTCCACAGAAGCTTGAACCTTAACCTCTTGGTTTAAAATATGAAAAAATGCATTTTGTGCCCTTATTTCCTGTGTTATCATACTCCATCATGCACTGCATCACAGAATAGGGTGTGTTTTAATTCTGTGGGACACTTCCCTCATTATTGTACCACCTCTTTATTTCCACCCAATTTCCTACGTCTTCCTTTAAGGTGGCCATATACAATGCAATCTGATGGTAGATTTAAATGAGATTGTACAATCAGCTATGCAGTGCAATGGCCTGCCTGATTTGATACAAATTAAATGGATTGTTTAAGTGGGTTCTCCTATTATATAGTTATAGTAAAGCTATAGGAAATTGTACAATCAGATTGCCTAGTGGATGGCCAGCTTTATACAGTACATTGGGGGGTGGGGAGAGACATAGAGATTCAGCTGTCAGTGTTCTTGAAATTCAAGTCCCACTCAGGGAGAGGGAGGGTGTAAACGCACCAATTTTACTTTAAAGGCCCCATTCACACAGCATAGTAGGAGCGTACGTTTTTTTGGTGTAGTTTTTCCGTGAGACACGCATAGGACAGCCCATTGATTTCACTTGGATGACCTACACGTCAGAACGCAGCAAAGTAGCTTATGGGGCATTTTGGTGTTGCACATTTTTCACTGCACGTTTGCTTCCGCGCTTGGGGATGCCGTTAGCAATTAATGACACTGAAAGCGCAACCAGGTAATTTTAGGTCTGTAAAAGGGGCTATACACTAGAAATGTGATTGTGCAATCTCTGTACAATTTTGCTTAGATTTACGAAAACTATATAATATGAGGACACACCTATCTATCCAATCACTCTGTAGTGCAACAACCTGCCTGATTGGATACATAGTTGATGGTAGATCTAAAGGAGAATGTACAATCAGATTGTATAATATATGATGAGCTTTACAGACTTCCAGGGACATACATCTCCTGTTTTCAATACGGCAGCTTTGCTCCTGCCAAATGAACGATTTATGCAAGAAGAAGAAGTTAAGGTACAAAATAATCTGTTTCAAAGGAGGACACTGGCTATCTACAGTGCCTTGAAAAAGTATTCATAACCCTTGATATTTTCCACATTTTGTCATGTTACAACCAAAAACTTCAATGTATTTTATTTGGATAAACATGTGATAGACCAACACAAAGTGGCACATAATTGTGAAGTGAAAGGAAAATGATAAATGGTTTTCAAAATTTCTTACCATTAAATACCTGAAAAGTGTGGGGTGCATTTGTATTCAGCCCACTTTACTCTGACACCCGTAACTAAAATCTAGTGGAACCAATTTCCTTCAGAAGTTACCTAATTAGTAAAGCGAGCCCACCTGTGTGTAATTTACATAACAGCTCTATGTGTACTGAGATTAAAGACCTCAGAGGTTTTTTAGAGAACCTTAGTGAACAAACAGCATCATGAAGACCATGGAACACACCTGACTGTAGGTGAGTGGACGTGTGTGAGCTGAGCTCCTGATTACTGCTATTGCAGCAGCTAAGCGTCAGACAGAACCTGCCTGCAGGGATGCCATCAAAGCGGGGATCATCCTTGCAGCGGGACTCGAGATCCAAGATGGTGCCTGGTTACTGAGACCCAGGAGGGTAGTGGCCCGGTCGCACGCAGGACCCCCCATATACATCAATGGAGCCACCCCACCACATCCATTCACCTCCCGGGACCCCCCCCCCCTCAGGGAACATGAACCTAGCAGAGGCCATAGAGGACAGGGATCTACAGTCTCATATTCTTGCCCTCCCCACCAGGGTGGACTTCTGAGGTACGCTGATACATCGCAGAATCCTTAAACCCATGTTGGAAGTCCTGCAGGATACCATCAGGTTACCCTGCAGAACAAGTCATATCTGCACACATCCCTAGAGACTCCGACACCGGCTCGTCCAGCGACCTGGCAGACAGCGCAACAAACCCAGACGCAGTTCCACTCATCCTGCCGAGAAGAGGCCTTCTTCCATGGCTGCACCCTGACTGAATGTTCTGGACCCTGCTGACTTCGCTGTTTTTCTTTCCTTCCTTTTATAGGATTGCTGTTGCTGCTGCAGACCATTAAATTGCACATCCAACCCTTGTGTGTAGTCCTTAGCTGGAGAGGGACCCCCGGTTGGGTTTTTGCCTGTTGCTTCCCCACTCACCCCCAATAGGTAAACTCCTGTAAATTATGTTCCTCGGACAGGGACATCTGCAGTGTTTGGGTTGTTCTCCCCTTTTAGGACTATTCGGCCAGGGAATGCCCCCTGCACCGTTAATACCAGGGTTCTTCACTCATCTCACTTCTGGTCGTTTTGTTCTTTATTTGTTTTATATCTCTGATGTGTTTTTTTATTTTTTATTTTGTTGGTTCTTGGTTACTTATGCACTTTGTCTCCTCAGCACTCAATGTTTTCTGGGTCGATCTGCTGCAGGTCTTTCCCCATAATCCTTGGGTCCCTGGTGCTATGCTGCCTGTTGAACTTCTATAGCTTCCCTGAAGATTGTTTCTATAAAGCTCTCCATCTAAACGCAGTATGTTGTGGCTTGAGACAAAGAGACTGGGGGGCACACATTTTACTCTTGCAGGAAATTCATTTTCGAACTGACTCGGTACCCCGTCTTCCCACGCACCTGTATAACCAGTGGTATCACAGCAATTCACCCCACCCAAAATCTTGCTGAGTGGTGATTGTGATACATAAACCTTGCCCTTTTGTTCCCCTTGACCATTACGCAGACCCGGAGGGCACTCCGTGTTCACATACTTTCTTGAATCACTCTCCGGTGCGTCCATCGGATCAGTCACTATTTCTGATCACGCACCTATCTTTCTAGCCCCTTTGAAGCACGACAATGGACTTGGCGATTAAATGAAAACCTGCTGGATGATGCCGTGGCTCAGAAGCGGGTCTCGGATACAATTTCCTTTCATTTCAGGGAGAACTTGGCGGGGGAGATGGGGATGTCGTCTGTATTGGAGGGACACAAGGCCGTGGTCCGTGGGGAGCTTATTGCCCAGGGCTCCAGGCTATAAAAGGCAAGCACTGGGGAACTACAGTCCCTATTGGTTAAATTGCGGGCCACAAAGCTTAAACATAAACGCCAATTGACCCGACCCAACATGCGGACCTTCTATCCCTTAGGGAGGAATTATCTTGCATATGGGACAGACTGCGACATGTTTCACACAAATTTTATGAGTTTGGAAATAAATGCTGGAGACTCCTAGCCAGAGTCTTTCGACACCAACACACATCCGGTCATGTCCATAAACTTCAAACCACCTCGGGATCTCAAACGGTGTTGCCCTCTAAGATTGTGGAAGCCTTTTGGGACTACTATGCCCAACTCTACCAACTCCCTGCCACAATCGCCGTACAAACACCTCTGCAGAAAACAGAATGCCTTTCACATTATCTCGACGAGGCGCAAGCCCCCAAACAGATGATGCAAATCAGAGAACACCTTATTAAGCCTAGCTCCGTGTCCGAGATTGAGTCAGTTATTAAAGACCTGCCCCAGGGTCAAAGTTTAGGTCCTGATGGGTTTACTAGCGCTTACTATCGGAAATTCTCCCCCCCCTCATCTCTACTCATATGGTTACGTTCTTTAATGCTCTGGCCTCAGGAACTTCTCTCCTGAAGGAAGCGCTCTTAGCCCACATAACAGTCCTTCCAAAGGAAGGGAAAGACCCTTCTCCCCCGGGTAGCTATAGACTGATCTCATTGTTAGTGTAAAAGGTGGAAAAATCGGGAAAAAGCTGGAACCCCTTACTCAATTAATATATTGTCAAAGTAAAAAAATATTGATATAATGGACCAAAAGTATTGGATCAAGAAATGTGAAAGATCATTAAGTGAAAATCAAACCACACTAAAAAAGGCAGTGCTGCAACTAAACAACCTTAAATATTCAGTAAATGCAAATGGTAAATCAAAAATTAGTGCGCTACCACCTAACGGGTCCACAAACAATTAAAGTTGTGAACAAAAAAAGATCAATCAAAAGACAGTTCATGAATAAATCTATAGGTCAAATAAATTGATCAAAGGAAGGAAAACGTCAGCCAAGAGAACACAAAGATCAAATTCAATGTATGCTGGCAATGTTCACATGAGATGGAAAGCAGACGACTTGACTGCAGATCACATGGAAAATTCTGTTCATCTGGGAAAAAGGTGATCACCGCTTCTTACCAGAAAAGGTGGATCTCAAGCTACAGAGATCATATAAGGCACATCAGGGAAAGGCGCTGCCGACCACGTATGACCCTCTGAGGATTCCTCCAATGGGATGTCTCGTCAGCATTACACTGAGCTCCCGCTACAGTGCAATCCTCCGATCCGACCACAGCTGATCCTCCAAGGATTCCTCCTACGAGATGTCACGCCAGCGCTGCAATGAGCTCCTGCCTCAGTGTAATCCTCCAATCTGTTCTGAAGCAGGTGTCCTAGCTGTTCCCCCAGACCCTGCTGTGACTGAGACACAGCGTGACATCTCGTAGGAGGAATCTTTGGATGATCAGCTGTGGTCGGATCGGAGGATTGCACTTACCCACTTGCTGCGCTGACCAGGGGTACACCAGGGGACTCACCTCAGGAAGAGACTGCCCAGCACATGGCGTGTGGAGAGGAAAAGAACCGTGAAGGAACTGTGCGGCGTCTGCAGGGACCTGTGTGTGCTGTAGGAAACAGCACTAGGGGTCAGGACTGCACAAAGATGGCCGCCGAGCATTCAGAAAGCGGCCCCAGGAAAATGGCCAACCGCAATGTAAGCTGCACATGGCGCATCTACGACAAAATGGCCACCAATGGGATTTTTCAATGTAATTGAAAACCTCCCAAAAAATGGCGCCAGCGCCGGCCAAATAGCGGCAAAACGCAGCATTTAAAACAGGGAAAGCCTCCTAGGGCTTTTACAGTGGAAAAACCTACACAGGAAAGTACCCAGTACAAACAATAGAAAATGGCAGATAACACAGTCCCCTCAGGAAGGCCCCCCCCCCCCCCCGGACAGCATGCTTTAGTAATGCAGCAGAGGGAAAGGAGCAGGGAAGGGAGGAGAAGAGGACCCCCGAACCCCAGGAATGCCCAGCTGTACCAACCCACCAAAGCGGGAGGGACTGTACTTGCCTGTCCGAGCGAGGACCCGCTGATGCATTCCTGACAGAACTACAACCGCAATGGAGGTAGCTGTCGGCCCGGTCCACTGTGAGTGAGACAACACCACAGCCCAGTCATATGTGACTGGACCTCGGAGCAAAGCTCCCTGGCCACCCCAGGAGTCATGGGGTATGGCGTGGCAGACCCAGCCTCTTTGCAAAGGTGTGCCCACACTTGCTGGTCGGACTGAGTAGACTACAAGGATCTATATTATCCAGCCTGTCTCTCAGCCGACAGTTGAAGGAGGATTCTTTAAGAAAAGGTAAAATAAAATGAAATAAAATAAAATTTCTCCTCAGGGCGCTGGGCCTAAAGGGAGCCATACATCCTTCTCCTTGCTAGGCAGAACGAAACTGAGGCTGCATGCTGCAGTGAGGAGGGTTATGTATGGAGGGACGGGGCTGTTCAACTCTGTTAATGTAACATGTATTTAATTATCTAACATGTTTCTGCCTAGTCCTCTCCTGTAAAAATATAAGAGAAAGAGTGTTTTCCACTCACCCTGTGAAGTCTCCAAGCCTTCCAAGCAAACAATGTGATTCAAATCCTTTCAAAGAGAAATAGACGAATATGACTGCAGTGATGTTGCCTAGGTCAAGCAACCTAGGATAAAGACGACGATGACACCTAACCAGTTATCACAATTAAGGAGATGGTCAAGATGCTCTAAAGCAGTGGTCTCCAAACTGCGGCCCGGGGGCCAGATGCGGCCCTTTGCTTGCTTTTATCTGGCCCTTGGGGTTATAGCTCATCCACTGATACCAACAATGGGGCACAATTCTTCCGAATAACACTGACGGGAGTCACTTTGGATGGGAGGTTTGTGCAACCCAGCTTAACAATGAGGCATAATTTAGGCCAATGACACTAAAGATGGGCACACTTATGCCCACTGAAACAAATGATGGGGCGTATTTTTCCCACCAACGTCGGGACCTTTTATATTCCCAATAGACACAGTACGGTCCCCCTAAAGTCTGAAAGACATTAAACTGGCCCTTTGTTTAGAAGGTTTGGAGACCCCTGCTCTAAAGGAATGACTAGATTTGACTCATGCGGGGACCGTCTGTTTGGCATTGTCCAGCCTTCTTTCAGGCCAATCAATTCTCTCCAGTCTCTCCTAAACAGGCAAAAGAGGACGACCTGTGTCCAGATTGGTAAAATTGGTGATATGCCTGTATATAGAGGTGAAGCTTTGGAAGTGGAAGACAGCTGGATGTGGAATGGATCAAGTGCTTGTTTGTCAACATTGGAGTATATTGTCACAGCAGGATGTCAAAGTTATGCCCTTTTGAATGAATAGAGGTCCAGGGGTTGGGGGTCACCCCTTTGGTCAGTATGTGTCCCTTGTGGGATTGGCCATATACATGACCTTACCATCAGAAGATGTGACCTTCAAGAACAAACGCTAGCACTGCATTTCTTTATCTTAATCGCAGGTCAAGCCTAAATGTAATGGTGGCAAGTTTGGTTTCCTGCCGCCAGATGAAGGTGTACTGAATTAAAGAAAACCTCAAGAGTCAGTTTTCCACGTTCACTCTCACGCCAGAGAGCTTAGCTTCTGCGTTTTCTGGCCGGAAGTCCAGGAAAGACAGGGAAGCCAATGCATAAACCAAGGCATCAGTGAAACTTCCATGTCAAGATGCTTTCTGTTATTTTGGGTTGTGCCACACATACATGCCCTAGGGGCACTATGAAACAAGTTCCCAAATTAATGACCATATATTGAATTAAACAAATAGGGTAAGTTAGCTCTTGGCTGTATTGCAAGAGTAATATAAAAGTTATATGTATTGAATATATGGACTAGCTGCAATCTTATCTATAAATGTATAAGCATCGAAGTGTCCTAGGGTTATAAGTATGGTAGGTCAATATTTGGAGATCTTTCATCCTTCATGTCTCAGATTGAGCCATGAAAATTGCCTCGCTCCAGCAGCTCAGGTAGGCCCAGTTAAACTCTCACTCCTGTCCAAGCCGGAAACTTGTGGTTAAAGAAACTAATTTGCAATGTCATTCCCTACAGATGACCTGGTGATGCAGTCAGACACCAGCCAGTGTAGGGGAGCCCTACTTCAAGAACTATAAGCTCGGGGCCAATGGCCTTGTGTCAAGGATCCAAGACTCCTTTCTGGAGTTGAGGGCAGCCTTTTCAGGCTCTTAGCCTTCAGTCACCTTATCCAGGGTAAGCCTGTCCTGGGGAAGTTGGACAGCACAACGACTGTGGCCTACATCTGGAAACAAGGCTCAGTCTCTCACTTCTGAAGTTTTCTATAATGCTAGAATTCACCCAAGTCAATCCTCCCAACGATCTGCGACCTATGTGCCTGGTCGGAAGAATCTTTAGGCAAACTACTTGTCCAGGACAAGTCTGGACGACAATGGATGATCCAGGCTACTATGAGTCTTCTGAGAGCCAACAGAACTTGGTGTTTCTTCTGTCAGAGGTAGACCACTTACATTCCCAGTCGGCACCAAGTTGCTGAAGTTCCATTCCACAAGCTCTCGGAGTGGAGGTGCTGACCGCAGAATGGATCGCCTAGACGGCTTATGCCTTTTCTGCTGCTCCCTCTGATATTCAGCTTCCAGCTAGGCTGTAGGAAAGGAAGGTGACAGTTCTGGTTCCCGCTACTCATCCTGATAAGTGTCAAGGAGTGACTCCCTCTACCTGGTAGATCAAATCTTCTCCAGTCCCATTCATCCGGCAGGCTCAGGCTGATGGCTGGGATCTGGAGAGGCTAACGGATGTCGAATGCTCTGTGAAGATTTGAATAATTTTACGAGACAGCGCTAAGCATACCTGTAGTAGAACATGGCATATATGCCCAGTATATTCGTTGATTAAGATTTTATGCTGGATGCTTCAGAAGCCTGCTCCGATGCCTACAGGTGAGGTTTGACTTAGTTCTTTGAGCAAGCATGATATAGGCATGCGTTTTGGCTATCTATGTCTTCACCGGCATTCAGCGGGCTTCCTATGCTTAATTATTTCATCAGATGCCTTCAATCACCCTGTGGTACCTCTCACTAAAACGGCTTTACTTGTGGCTATGACATCAGCATTGGTGTCCTTGGGGTTTAGAGAACCAACACTCGCGTAGTTCCCAGACAGGATGGTGCTCATGCCAATGCTGGAATTTGTGCCTGAACTGATCTTCAGAGTCCATATCACACAAGAAGTTTTTCCTCCTAAGGTCTCTTTGGGGAGTATAAGAAGTTAGTCCATCGGTTGTGAGCTAAGCTCTAAAATATTTAATCAAGGCGACTCCTGCCATCAGGAAGTCTGTGCATCTGTTTGTCATTTTCAGGTGGAACACATAATGATTTCATGGCTTCCAGTAAGATCATTATCTCTTGGTTGGTAACCTCATCTCCTGGGCCTGCAGGTTATAGGGCTGGCTGTGCCAGGAGAATCACGGCATTCTCACTAGAAGGGTCTGGACTTTGAGGGTGACAGCAGGCCGGGTGTCTCAAACTATCTGCAATGCAGCTATGTAGACACCAAGATTCCAGCTTGTGATTTGTCGATCCTGCCATTTCGGATGATGCATACAAGTTGAATAAAGTAGGATGAAAATATACATCCTTTTTTTTATTTTGAACCAGTCAGTTGTTACATGTCCTGTCTTAACTGTTGCTTCTTGACTTGTATACAGGTTTTTCAGAAGACACGTGAGATGGTATTCCCATTTCTTTCAGTATTTGCCACATCTTGTGATCCACACCATCGAAGGCTTTACTGTAGTCGATAAAGCAGTAGACATTCTCCTGGAACTCCCTTGCTTCTCTGCATGATCCAGCAAATGTTGGCAGTTTGATCTCTAGTTCCTCTGCCTCTTCGAAATGTTGTACTTCTGGTAGCTCTCAGTTAACATGCTGCTGAAGCCTAGCTTGTAGAATTTTCACCATAACCTTGCTAGCGTGTGAGATGAGTGTGATCATATGGTAGTTTGAACATTCTTTGGCCAGCTCATTAGATTGCTTTTAAAAAAAAAAAGGGTCTGGATTCTTTCCTAAATGTACATAATATAACTGGGTACTAACCTTTATAGGTAAAGTTGATCCAGGGAAAATCTGATTTCTGCCTCTTGGGGCAAATGCTTTCCTGGGGGTTTTCACCTTCCTCTAGATCAACTGTGGGTATATGGGATTGTATGATTTTTATTTATTATTATTGGTTGAATTTATTTTATTTTTTAACCTATGTAAATAACCCAAATCAGTGTATGTTATGTGGTCTGTGTGGAAGTTAGTCTACAAGCTATGGTACCAATCATTGAAAATTGATCACACCTGATGTACTGATGGTCTATCTAATTTTTTGAGACCCTAACATGTCAAGACAGTACAAAATTACCCCTTTTTTGGAAAGTAGACAGCTCAATGTATTTGGTAGGAGGCATGGCATGTTTTTTGAAGTTGTAAGTTTTTCCCACAATTCTTTGGAATTATTATTTTTTATTTTTTTACAAAAAAAAGTAATATTAACAAGTTATTTCTCACACACAGCATAGGCATACTTGCAACTACACCCCAAAACACATTCTGCTACCTTTCCAGAGTATGGCAAGACTTTTTCACAGCCTAGTCACAGAGAGGCACTACATCCTAGGAGTACTTCAGGCATTCTCCACCTTAAGACCAGACCTTATTCTGACACTTTGTTTACAAGTAAAAATCTGTATTTTTGCTAGAGAAATTTTTATGTAAATCTGTATTTGCGCAGCAGTTTTTCGAACACAATTTTACACTAACACAAACACAAAATAATACCCAAATTGTTGGTAAAATATAAAATACAGTGTTGCGCCAAGTAAATAGATAACAAACATATCCCACTTTAAAATTGCACACGCTTGTGAAATGATGCCAAACTTCAGTTTTTTTTTATTTAAATCTCCATGGGCGACGCTTTATAAACCTTTATTGGTTACCAGTATACAGTTACATTGGAGGTCTGGTGCTAGAATTATTGCTCTCACTCTGACATTCGCAGCAATACCTCATATGTGGTGCGATTACTGTTTACGTATGTGTATGGGACCAACGTGTGCGTTCATCTTCAGGAGCCGAGCACAGGGGGATGAGAGCACTTTAAATATTTTATTTATTGGTGGGACACTGGTACACTAACATATGTTTTTGTGCACTTGTACACTATGACAGATGTCACAACGAAACACTATTGCACTCTTGAAGATGTTTGTGTGCACTGGTACAGAGGTTTATGGGTACAGATGTTTTTGTGCACTGGTACAGATGTTAATGGGAACACTGACAGAAGTTCATGGGACAGAGACCGTGGGCTCGGTACACTATGTGTGGGGGATCTATGACAGCTGTATGTTAAAATCATCCCTTACACACAAAGTTGTCACAGAGCCTCCAGCTTCCCCCACTCTGAGATCAGCGGGGAGAACTCTCACAGAGACGTGTGTCTCTATGAAGGCTGTGATTGGACACAGCCATCACGTAATTGGGAGGGCCAATCATAGCGCCCATATCCTGATCCCGTCTTGACTGTGTCCTGTGATCACAGGGCTGCGCGGGCACTCATTCTGAGGGATGTACAGGGACGTCCGCTCAAAACAGTGAAGCTCCTATCTGGCCATTTAAGTACATTGGCCAAGTGGGAAGCAGTTAAAAAAGGAAAAAAAAAAAAAAAAAAAAAAGAGAAATCTTTAACCACTGGAAGATTTACCCCCTTCATGATCAAGCCACTTTTTGCGCTACGGCACTGGGTTACTTTAACTGACAATTGAGCACGGTCATGCAACGATGTATCCAAATAAAATGTATGTTATTTTTTACCCCACAAACAGAGCTTTCTTTTGGTGGTGTTTGATCACCACTGCGTTTTTTTTTTGCACCCTTGCTTTTTGCTATAAAACATACCCAAAAAAAAAAATTATAAAATCGAATTACTTCATAAATTTAGGCCAATATGTATTCTGCTACAAGTTTTTGGTAAACAAAAACAATCCCAATAAGCATATATTGATTGGTTTATGCAAACGTTATAGTATCTACAAACTATGGGATATATACACTGGAATTTTTATTTATGCTAGTAAATCAGCGACTTATAGCGGGACTATAGTGGACAATCGCACACCGACACTTCACGGGAACCAGTAATACTAATGCACACCGACACTTCACGGGAACCAGTAATACTAATGCAGTGATCAGTGCTAAAAATGTCTCTGTACTTCTGACACTGGCTGGGGGGCAGGAACACCGAATCCAACCCCCCCTATCAGAATGGAACTCTGCTTTGTTTACATAGGCAGAACTCCATTTTGAGTCTCGGCTCAATCGGCAAGTGCCCAGGCACCGGCAGATCAACTTCTGCTGTGAATAGTCACAGCAGAAGCAGCAAGCACATCTCCTGCAGATGGAAGTGCAGGATCGCACACACACACACACACACACACACACACATATATATATATATATATATATATAAATATATACACACACACACACACACACACACACACACAATCCTGTGCACAGCTAGCACCCTGTAGCAGTAAAACCGGGTATGGTCTTCGGGACTGGGCGTTCCTATTTGATTGACAGCCTTCCGACGGTCGCATACATCGCGTCACGAGTTGCCGAACGTCGGTGCGGCGCTATACGACGCCGACGGTCTGCTACTTTCGGAAACTGGTGACGCGCTGTATGCGACGGTCGGAAAGGCTGTCAATCAAATAGGAACGCCCAGTCCCGCAGCCCATACCGGGAAGCGGCGGGAGAACATCTATCTCAAAAAAGGTAAGTACTGCATTGATTTTAAACAAAACACCCGATTCTGCTTCCCGTAATTAGGCCCAATCTAATGTTAAAAATTGAGTTTTTGGGTGAACCTCCACTTTAAAAGCGTTTCACAATACTGCTTAGGCTACCTTTCATTTCTGAATAGCAAAATCTGTGAAATAGACAGTAAAATAACCTTTTAAACAAATGACAAAATATTACTTTTTGAAAAAGGTTGCTTTATTTTGAAGAAAATAAAAGTTTATATGTGTCAACAGGTATCAACCGACAGGCTAGCTCAAGTAACTATTCTAGAGCCTTTGCTTGAAAGCCGTAATATAAAGGTGTCTTGGCAAATAAATTTAAATGTTAAAAATAAATCCAAGCGGCATATGAAATAACCTGCAAATAAAATAAAAGGGCACTGGAGCTGTGCAGAGTAACAAAAAACACTAAAATTTGGAGCCGAAATAAAAGTAATGATCACTCTTGCGTTTAAGCTTTGGAAACCCTTGCATAATTTTTTTCATACACACCGACTACCTAATACAAACTAATTGCAGAATGGTGTTTTTTTTTTTCATCTAACTCTAAGTAGAACAATATAAACCTCTATGTACTAATGAACTGGGGGCATTTTTATTTTACATAATAAAATATGTTTATTTAGAAAGCAGGAATCCCCCATTATGCACAGATAACACATGGGCTAAAATTCAATCTCAGTGTAGGTTTAAGTTCATTAGGAAAAAAAAGTACATCTTGGTAATCAATAAGGCACAGCAGGTTATCATGTGTATGTTAAAAATGTATTCCAAAACTGGAAACATACACTTTGGGGGGTATTTGTTAACACTGAGATAAACTGGGAACCAAGTGGTGCTTCCTCCACAATGACAGATCAGTCACTACATTGGTTTAGCTAGGAAATCTGTGAGGGAACACAGCCTGCTTGTCAAATTATGACACAGTGGAACCTCGGATTACGAGTAACGTGGTTAACATCAATAAGAGCACTGTATTTAAAAAAAAAATCCTAACTTGGTTTGCGAGTGTTGTCTCGCAAATCGAGCAGGATTCAAACCAAAGCGATGTGCAGTACCGCGTTAGGCCTGAGGTGGGGGGGTTTCGCCAGAGCCGATCAGAAAGACTCCGTTCCCGAGCCTTTCCGAGGTCAGCCGAGTTGTCCTCCGCCCTTTCCGAGGCTCTCCAGAGCCCCCCACACCTCTGGCCACATGTGGTATTGCATGCCAATGAAGTCAATGCGGAACTAATTATTTTCGTTTCCATTGACTTCAATGGAGAAAACTCGTTCTGATATGCAAGTACTTTGGATTATGAGTACTCTCCTGGAACGGATTATGCTTGTAATACGAGGTTCCACTGCATTTCTAAATATAGCAGTTTTTTTTTGTTAAAATAGCAACTCAAAAAAATAGGGCAGTGTGTTCCCCTATTTACCCCCATACTAAACTAAACACAGCAGACTACAAAAAAAAAAAAAAAAAACATTGGTGCCTTAACAAAATGTTTTTAAAAATCCTGTTACTTTGTCTACCAAATATATGCCTTTATTTCCAAATAAAAAACTACAGACATATTTATGGAGACCTAATAATTAATATAAAGGCTAAATGCTCTAGATATACATATCCATAATGATCATCACTGACTTTTTGGCAAGGTAGTGCAACTGTATCGGGGGAGATTTGGAGAAGTCAATGTATGAACAACCGATTTTTACGCACCCAGTGTCTGTACTACACTATTCACTGGCAACACAATGACTCCACTTAGATATCAAATTAAGCAGCATAGATTATGTGGCAGATATAACATAACTAAAAAAAAAAAAAAAATGTATGTCAACGGATTCGCTTAACCCTGATCAGTGAAATAAAATATGCTATTTTGTATTACCATTGATCATCTACTGATCTAGGCGCTGGTCGGTGCCTTCCTTCTGGTTTTAAATGAAATGGAGTATGAGGAAATCAAAATTCATATATTAAAACATGGTAAGTATTTATATTTATTTAAACTTCTCTTACCCCCAATATTCACAGATACTTTTCAAAACATTTATCTAAAAGAAAAAAAAAAAGGAGCTTAAATTTCAGTAGTTCTACTGACATCAGGGAAGCCATTACATTGTTCCAGTTTCCTTTGGACAAACAAACAATTTGTATATAAAAAAAAAAAAAATCAATGCCTAATACAAAAAAAAAAAACAATTGGTCTTTTAAACCAAACTGTTTCTCAGGGTTCTGCATATTATCTCAAAACTAAAATAAAGCGGTAAGGTAAAAGGGATGGAGGAGATAGAAATGACAAAGAAATTACAAATTCTCTAGGTTTAAAAAAAAAAAATGTACACAGTAGGAAATTATATATATTTATAATATGTACACAACCAGAAAAGCTAATCAAGCACAGATTCTTGCTCTTTTTTAATAGTTGCTAGCATAGAATGCTCACTGTCTGCTGGTTCTGAGTCCCCACTACTTAACAAGATTGACTTTCCTTCATCTTCAAGAGCAAAGACATCTGAGTTTTGACCTTGGCATGTATGTTTTACCACATCGTTAGGCGTGGAAAACGTTTTGTCACACAAGTTGCACTTGTAACGTTTATTTGTTTGTAGCATGTTGTCTAACTGGCTGCTTTCATCAAATGAACACAGTTCCAAAGTCTGCTTGTCGACCACCGTGTAGGTGTCAGAACTCTTTAGGCATACATGTCTAGCAGCTTGGTTGGCCCTACAGAAACTCTTGTCACAGGTGCTACACTTGAATGGTTTGCCCGTGTGGATGTACATGTGCTCTCTCCAATGGCTTTTCTGGATAAACTTACGCCCGCAGATAGTGCACTCATACTTTCGACGTTTCACTTCTCTTTCTTGGTCGGCTTGCTCCAAGTTATCTATATCTGCAATATCGGACGGTGGCGGGGTCTCAGCCTGCTGCTGACCATCTATTATCGGCGAGTCTGAGATCTGAGCCATATCACTGTCACTCATCATGCCAGTCTCTGTTGTCTCCATGGATTCCTTCCCTAGCTCTGACCCATTATTACAGAAGGAAGGGGAGACACTGGCCTCTGTCTGCCCAGCTGTGGCGCTAAATGGCATTCCTGTGTGAAGCTGAAGGTGTTCACGCAAACTGCTCCTTAAGTTAAAACGGCGACCGCACAAGTGACAGGCATAATATTTGGGGAAGCTTCCATTTCTCTTCATGATGCTTGGTTTGACGTGAGCGATTGTGAGGGATGTATTTTGCTCCTCGCTTGGCGACTCATCCATGCTATTTTCTTCCAGCGCAGAAGGAGCAGGAACAGAAGAGGTAGGCTCCGGAGACAATGGCGCATGCACTTGCTCAGAAAAAGTTAAATTTGTCCGGTTTGCTGCTGGCAATGAAGACGGAAGTTGATTTAACTGTACATTGTCTGATGAGGTTTCCTGAGTCAACCTTGAGGTTTGTGGTCGAGTTTCTCGGGTAGTCTTCTCAGCTGCAGTGGTAACCTTTGTTGGTTGCCTGATCTGATGATCTGCAATCTGGATACCATAGAGAGAAGATGCAAGTGGGAAAACCTGATCAGCATGAGAAAATCCACCGTGACTTGCAAGGCTGGCCTCTTGTATTAAAGGAAAGGCATGCAAAAACTTTATGCCTTGCTCAAGGCGCACAGGATCGATAAGCTGAGGGGCCATTTTTCCAGTATACATCAAGTGTAAAAGATAGCTGAAGATATCTGGCTGGATGTCTGTTGATTTTAAACGTACGCATTCACTGCAGAAAAAAATAAATAAAATTGTCAGAACAATCTTGCAGACATCAAAAATACACTGCACTGTCTTTTTTTTTGATAGGTTATACTCTCTGTTCCATATAAATCCAGACACATAAATATCACACTACAAGCAGTCCCCTTAAAATCAACTTACATACAACTCATACTTACAAACGGGGGGGGGGAGACAAAAGAAACAAAAGGAAGAGAGAGGAAATTCCCTCCTGTTAGGCCCCGTACACACAACCGAACATGTTTGCTGAAACTGGTCCGCGGACCAGTTTCAGCAGACATGTTCGGTCGTCTGTACAGCCGAGCGGACAGGATTCCAGCGTACATTTGCCCGCCAGACCGTTTTCGAGCGGGCAAATGTTTCTAAACTTGCTTAGAAACATGCCCGCTGGAATCCTGTCCGTCGGACATGTTCGGTCGTCTGTACAGACTTACCGTACATGTCCGAGCGGCCGCCATCCCTCGCATGCGTCGAATAACTTCGACGCATGCGTGGGAGCATTGAACTGCCAGGGCCGCGCACGTCGCCGCGTAACGTGTACGCGCGGATTTCTGTATGATGGTGTGTACAGCCATCATACAGAAATCTCCGGGCGGGCATGTACGCTGAAAACGGTACAGCGGACCGTTTTCATCATACATGTTTGCCCGTCTGTACGAGGCCTAAGAGTTATCATGAGAAAAGGGTGTCTCCACTGAAGCTTTATAACCAATCCTTGCTTCCACAACAACCCACAATTTTCAAATGCCAATTGTCATAGGCACAGAGTGAGGTGAAATCTTCTGAACAGGGGCATAGACAGCAAAACAAATGTTACAGGGTTGTTAAACCATCCTTATGCTATCCAAAAACAAATATTTTTTGGCTGGAGTTGGACTTAAAAAAAAAAAAAAAAAATGTACCTGTCCCAACTTGCATACAAATTCAACTTTGATCAAACCTAGAAAACCTTGACAAAGAAATGATCAATCTATAATTTTAATGTTAGGTTTATTTCAACAGTGATAGACAGAATAACTAAAATATCCAGAAAAAACGCATTTCAATTTTTTTTTTTATTGATTTGCATTTATTCTAATAAAGATTTGGCCCCCCTATCAATCAGAAAGATTTGTCTCCCAGGTGTCTTCTATACAGGCAACAAGCTGAGATTGGGAGCTTAAACCGCACATCCAATTCGAAGGACATTTTAACCACTGGGCACGTAAACCCACTTAATAACCAGACCAATTTTCAGCTTTCGGTGCTCTCACAATTTGAACGACAATTACTTAGTCATACAACATTGTACCCAAATGAAATTTTCGTCCTTTTTTTCACACAAATAGAGCTTTCTTTTGGTGGTATTTAATCACCGTTGTTTTTTTTTTTTTTTTTGCGCTATAAGAGAAAAAAAGACAAAATTGCACACGCTCGTGGAATGGCGCCAAACTTTTTGGGGCATTGCAGAGTATTTTGGGGCATTGCACAGGGAGGGATGGATCTGTGACTGCATTTGTCACAGATCCAGCCCACAGCAGCTGCTGCTGCTTCTGGTCTCCCCCCTCTCCTCTCACACACTGTACCGTTCAGTACAGAGAGGGGAGGGAGGAACCGGCGTCATCACATGACGCCGGTTTGTTTACTAGTGATCGTAAGTGCCCGATTCACAAAGCACTTACCTGTAAACTTGCGGCGGTGTAACGTAAATCTGCTCGGAGCAAGCCCGCCTAATTCAAATGGGGCGGGCACCATTTAAATTAGGCGCGTTCCCGCGCCGGATGTACTGCGCATGCTCCGTCCGTCAAATTACCCGACGTGCATTGCGCTAAATAACGTCGCAAGGACGTCATTGGTTTCAACGTTAACGTAAATGGCGTGCAGCGCCATTCACGGACGACTTACGCAAACAAACGTGATTTTTCAAATTTCGACGCGGGAACGACGGCCATACTTAACATTGGCTAGTCCACCTAGAGGGCAGCCTTAGTTTTACGCGGCGTATCTCGACGGAAACTACGTAAAGTTAGAGCGACGGGTAAAGCGTACGTTCGTGAATCGCCGTAACTAGTCATTTGCATATTCTACGCCGACCACAATGGAATTGCCACCTAGCGGCCGGCCTAGAATTGCATCCTAAGATCCGACAGTGTAAGTCAATTACACCTGTCGGATCTTAGGGCTATCTATGCGTAACTGATTCTATGAATCAGCCGCATTGATACGACAATCGTATCTCAGAGATACGACGTCGTATCTCTTCTGTGAATCTGGCCCAGCATTCTTACTCTAGACCAGTGGCCTCCAAACTGTGGCCCTGGGGCCAGGTGCAGCTCTTTGCTTTCTTTTATCTGGCCCTTTGAGCATTCCCTCCTTAGCAAAAGTGGGGCATAGTTCCTGCAACTAAGACCAATGATGGAGCACTGTGCCTCCCACTGACACCAATGATGGGGCACTGTGCCTCCCACTGACACCAATGATGGGGCACTATTGCTCGCACTAAAACCAAATGATGGGGCATCGTTAATCCACTCGGATCCTAGGACATTTCTACTTCCATTGGCCACAGTCCAGCCCTTTAAAAGTTTAAAGGGACAGTAAACCCTGCTCTAGACCTTCATCAATCAGCAGTCTAGACCTGTTGTAGTGCACTCAGCACCAGTACAGTACATCATAAGACTGATGCGCTGCTAAAGTGAACTGCAACTTACGAGGACTTGTTTACTGCATTTGCAAGAAAAAATTATGTATTTCACCAAGCCTTATTTATACTGTACCATTATATTACTTTTATGTGCAAAAAAATATATATTTTAAAAAACGCACCGCAAATACATGCAAATGTACACTGAACATTGTGCTCCGAGCCCTTAAAGTCCTATGTTTAAAAAAAGAACAAAAAAAGTTTGTTGAATTGAGTGTGGAAGACCTTCTGTAGGTTTGTTTACCGTTATTCGGGGGTCCGTTAGAGAGATTTCTCTCACTTTCCGTCACAAGACAGGGAGGGAGGTAAATTCTACAACAAGTACACAAAAAAGCGTTTTATTTGTGTCTGTGTTGCCGTTTGAGACTTTGCTCACTCCCCGTCTGGTGAAATGAATGAGGGGAATCTCTCTAATAAAGCCCCAAATTATTAGTAAAACTGGACAGCAGTTTTAATCCTTACCCACTCTTTCCAGCTGCTAAAAAATACGACCTACACACTTTAAAGCAGAACAAAGCTCTCTCAATCAACGTTATTTGTAGTCCTTATGCTGTTAGCATTAGTAAATTGTAGTAAAGTATATTATATTTACTAGTTTGAAACTTTTTTTTTTTTTAGTTGCTTCCTGGTTTGTGGTCTAAGCCAAAATGATGTCACACATCCCAGAAGCCTTCATTGGTTATCTGGAAAAGGGTCTTTCTTAGCCAAGCACAGCCTTCTGACTGCATGCCTGAGCTAAGGGGAGATGGATTGCAAGAAATAAATTCTGCATGAATCATCTGCCCTTTCTTAAAATAGTCAGGGCTAGAAAGGCGTTATCTAAGATGATTTGTCAACAAAATAAAGCAATGAAAGGATGGGCGAGTTTTCTTTTTATTTTGAAAAATAAATGAAATAATGTTTTCTGGCCCATTCATAGAATCAGTTACGCATAGTTTGCCCTAAGATCCGACAGGTGTAATTGAATGCAATACCTCGGCCGCCGCTGGGGGGAGTTTGCGTCGTAAACCAGCGTTGGGTATGCAAATTAGTACTTACGGCGATCCACGACGGTTTTTCGCGTTCGTTACGTCGCTGCTAGTCTAGTTTCCCGTCGCAAAGTTAGTCGTCGTTTTAGCTGCCCTAACTTTACACAGCCCATGTTAAAGTATGGCCGTCGTTCCCGTGTCGAATTTAAAAAAAAAAAAAAAAAAATCTTGCGCAAGACGTCCGGGAATACGAAAGTACGCTACGCACATCGCCGTTCGAAAAAATGACGTCACTTCGCGCAAAGCACGGCGGGAATTTCAAAATGGAGCATGCGCAGTAGATCCGGCACGGGAGCGTGCCTAATTTAAATGGCACACGCCCCTTTGAATTACGCGGGCTTACGCCGGAGGCCGCCGGCGTAAGTTTTCTCGCAAGTGCTTTGAGAATCAGGCACTTGCGATGAAAACTTGCAGCAGTGTAACGAATCTACGATACGTTACGCCGCCGCGATTCTACGTGAATCTGGCCCATTCACACTAAAATTCCATAAAATTAAATAAAAATGAATTTCCAAAAAACTAATGTCAAAAAAACGCAGTGCAGATAATGTCCATACAGTGCAAGCTGGATGGATGGCTGTGTGTGCACAGTGATCAGGGTGAAGGTGCTGGTGCTAGTAGTCAATCTCTGGTATGGAGTGCTACTGATAGGTGGTTGCTGGTTCTCCGTGCAACTTAGGGTATAGGCGTCCCCCTACCTTACCGCTGTAAGGTAACAGCGTATGAGTGTGTCTTTCAATCTCCTGGTGGCGCCTGACGTCTCAGGCTCCGCTGGTATGTATCTTTACTTTGGCATCAAAGTCTCCTTTAAGTGTCCCTGGTGTATCTGTATCAGATAGCTTCACATTGGGGCATAGGGGATGTAAAGAGGGATGCTCGATGGTGTAGTATTTAAAACATTTATAACCACTTGACCACCGCCCCATGTCAAAAAGACGTCCTGTTTTTAAAGTTGAATATCTCGATAACGGCAGCAGCTGCTGCCACAACCGAGATATTCATCTTTTCAGGGGGCGGTGGTGTACACGATAACGGCGGTCTCCGCGGCGGATTCGCCGTGAGATCGCCGTTATCGGTGGCGGGAGAGGGGCCCCCCCCCCTCCCTCCGCCGCTTACCGGAGCCGTCGGTAGCGGCGGAGGGGATCGGATGTGTCCGGCAGCTGAGCGGGGACAGGACTGAAGGAGAAATCTCCTTCACCCGTCCTCATAGCTCTGCTGGGCGGAAGTGACGTCAAAACGTCAGTCCCGCCCAGCCTCTTAAAGAAACATTTTTTTTTTGTCATTTGAAAAAATGACATTTTTATTTATTTTTTTTGCATTTAAGTCTAAATATGAGATCTGAGGTCTTTTTGACCCCAGATCTCATATTTAAGAGGACCTGTCATGCTTTTTTCTATTACAAGGGATGTTTACATTCCTTGTAATAGGAATAAAAGTGATCATTTTTTTTTTTTTTTTTTATTTCAGTGTAAAAAATTATAAAACTAAATAAAAATAAATAAGAAAACAAAAAAAAAAAATTTTTAAAGCGCCCCATCCCGACGAGCTCGCGCGCAGAAGCAAACGCATACGCGAGTAGCGCCCGCATATGAAAACGGTATTCAAACCACACAAGTGAGGTATCGCCGCGATCGTTAGAGTGAGAGCAATAATTCTAGCCCTAGACCTACTCTGCAACTCAAAAAATGCAACCTGTAGAATTTTTTAAACGTCGCCTATCGAGATTTTTAAGGGTAAAAGTTTGACGCCATGCCACGAGCGGGCGCAATTTTTAAGCGTGACATGTTGGGTATCATTTTACTCGGCGTAACATTATCTTTCACAATATATAAAATTGGGCAAAATGTATTGTTGTCTTATTTTTTAATTCAAAAAAGTGATTTTTATCCAAAAAAAAGTGCGCTTGTAAGACCGCTGCGCAAATACGGTGTGACAAAAAGTATTGCAATGACTGCCATTTTATTCCCTAGGATGTCTGCTAAAAAAAAATATATAATGTTTGGGGGTTCTGATTAATTTTCTAGCAAAAAAATTGTGATTTTCACATGAAGGAGAGAAGTGCCAGAATAGGCCTGGTGGTCAAGTGGATAAATATATAAAGTGGCACAAAAATATGAAATTATCATAAGACAATAAACATAACAAATACTTAGGTTTATTGTCTTATAATAATTTCATATTTTTGTGTCACTTTATATGTTTAGTTTGAGCGGTGCACTATTGTTTTTTATTGCGTGAAAGTCAGACCAAAGTAGTGCATGAACTACTTTGAAGTCACTGCAACTTTAGGTCGCACATATATGAATGGTTAGCACTGGAAAACATGGGGTACAATTGGTCATGCGACTTTGATGTCCACATTTGCATGACAAGTATCACAAGTGTAAATATGGTGTTAACATTGCTTAAAAGCCAAGTCAATGGTTCTGAAAAAAATAAATACATCACAGAAATGTACCATTGTATTTAACGAAAATCTGACATATTACCTTGTTTGATGAACAAAGAGCATCTTGAAATAGTTGGAAAATGATGCAAGGACCGACTTGTGTGCCTTAAAGTAAACATCACCAATGGCTACTGTGCAGTCACAGAGAAACCCAAATTCTCTCTGGGCATTTAGCTGTTGCAGAAGTATAAGTCCATGATTGGCCAAATCCATCTTGCTTCAATGGAGCCTGAAAACACAAGACAGGATTCTACCGTAATTACAGAAGAGGGAAAAATGACTTGTTTTGTTCTTTTGAGTGATTAAAGAGTCTCTAAAAATCTAAAACCTTTGCTTCCCTGCAACAGAAGGTAAAGTATATTAACCACTTCCGGCCCGCGCTATAGCCGAATGACGGCTTCAGCGCGGGCCTCAAAATCCAAGAGGACGTCATTTGACATCCTCCTGTTTGTTCGTTCCCCGCGCGCGCTCCCGAGCGCGCTGCGGGGAAATTCTGTGTTGGCCGTGTCCCCTGGACACAGCCAATTACAGATCGCCGCAAACGGCCAATCAGAGTGGCCGTTTGCGATGCGATCTGTGTGGCCAATGAGAGATGATCTCAAATGTAAACATATGAGATCATCTCTCATTGCCGCCTCTCCCTCCTCACACAGACAGCGCGTGTGAGGAGAGAGAAGGTCTGATTACTGTAAATTACTGTGAAAAAAAGTGCCCGTTTACAGTGCCCATCCCAGTGCCATCCCAGTGCCATCCGTGTTGAACATACAGTGCCATCCCTTTGCCACCTCATCAGTGCCAATCAGTGCCCACCTGTGCCGCCAATCAGTTGCTACCTGTGCCGCCAATCAGTTGCTACCTGTGCCGCCAATCAGTTCCCACCTGTGCCGCCAATCAGTTCCCATCTGTGCCGCCACATCAGTTCCCATCTGTGCCGCCACATCAGTGCCCACCTGTGCCGCCACATCAGTGCCCACCTGTGCCGCCACATCAGTGCCCACCTGTGCCGCCACATCAGTGCCCACCTGTGCCGCCAAATCAGTTCCTACCTGTGCCGCCAATCAGTGCACATCTGTGCCGCCAATTAGTGCCCACCTGTGCCGCCACATCAGTGCCCACCTGTGCCGCCACATCAGTGCCCACCTGTGCCGCCACATCAGTGCCCACCTGTGCCGCCACATCAGTGCCCACCTGTGCCAATCAGTGCCCATTTGTGCAGCATTATCAGTGCACATCTGTTCAGCATTATTAGTGCACATCTGTGCAGCATTATCAGTGCCTACCTGTGCTGCCAATCAGTGCCCACCTGTTCCGCCACATCAGTGCCCACCTGTGCCGCCACATCAGTGCCCACCTGTGCCGCCACATCAGTGCCACCTCAGTGCCCACCTGTGCCAATCAGTGCCCATCTGTGTAGCATTATAAGTGCACATCTGTGCAGCATTATCAGTGCACATCTGTGCCGTCTCATCAGTGCCCATCTGCTCCGCCAATCAGTGCCCATCTGCTCCACCTTATCAGTGCCGATCTTCTCCACCTCATCAGTGCCCATCAGTGAAGGCTTAGCACACACCTGTGCAGTTGCATCAGCAACCATGTCCAAAAGGTCCAAAAGGTCCTATTCCCTTCAGGAGGCATTCCAAATCATTTCTGCCCCCGACGAGAGCAACGGGGAGCTCTCTCTTTCAGAGTCCCTTTCAAATTCAAATTCTGAGTTGGACGTCAATTATGAGCCCGCCCTCAGTAGCGGAACACTGAGTGACTCAGAGGAGGAAGATAGCCGGCCGGCTAAACGAAGGCGTTCTAGTGAGGAGGCAGTGCCATCCACCAGCACCGCAGTGCCATCCGCCAGCACTGCAGGGCCATCCGCCAGCACTGCAGGGCCATCCGCCAGCACTGCAGGGCCATCCGCCAGCACCGCAGTGCCTCGGCAACAAACTTCCAGGACCCATGCCAGCCTTCCCTATGCCCTTCAGAACCCCTTGTGGCTTCCTGCTACTTCAGGAGAAGCCAACATTCCCCCTTTCACGGCCCAGCCAGGAATCCAAGTGAACACGGAGAATTTCACCCCAATTGATTATTTCAATCTAATGTTCACAGAAGACATGCTATCCGAAATTGTGGCCCAGTGCAACCGATTTGCACAGCAATTTATTGCAAATAATCCCACGTCATACCATGCCCGTCCCTTCCAGTGGAGAGACCTTACGGTGGAGGAGTTTAAAATTTTTTTAGGCCTAACATTTTGTATGGGACTCAACCCAAAAAACACTTACCGTGCCTTTTGGTCCAAAAACCCGATCTACCACATGCCCATCTTCTCCAGCGTAATGCCCAGATCCCGATACTTTGCCATAATGAGATTCTTACATTTCAACGACAATACCCAGAGCCATCCCCGAAATCATCCAGAACATGACAGACTTTTCAAAATTCGGCCCTTACTGAATTATTTTTCAGAAAAATTCCCCCAATTATATACCCCGGACCAACACATCTGTGTGGATGAATCGCTTGTTAAATTTAGTGGCAGACTCCAAATAAAACAATTCATGCCCAGCAAAAGAGCCCGCTATGGCGTGAAGGTCTACAAATTGTGTGACCGAGTCACAGGATACCTGTATGCCTACAGAGTATACGAAGGCAAGGACACCCAGATCAATCCCCCTAATTGCCCAGACTACTTGGGATCAAGTGGCAAAATTGTTTGGGAACTCATTAACCCCCTATTGGAAAAAGGCTATCATCTATACGTAGATAATTTCTACACCTCTCTTCCCCTGTTCCACAACCTGCACCGGAAGCAGACCCCGGCTTGTGGCACCGTCAGAAACAATAGGAAAGGCTTTCCTCAAAGCCTGGTGAACACAACGCTGAAAAGAGGAGAATCAGCAAGTCTGCGTAACAATGCGGTTCTGGCGGTGAAGTGGAAGGACAGAAGAGACGTGTACATGCTATCTTCCATCCATAATGATACCGTCGTTGAAACCCGCAGAAGGCGTGGCACCACCATCCGAAAGCCCACTTGCATCCAGGACTATAATTTGTTTATGGGGGGGGTCGACTTCAACGACCAGATGCTTGAACCCTATCTTGCTACAAGAAGAACGTACCATTGGTACAAAAAAGTTGCCATTTATTTTTTTCAATTGGCCATATACAATTCTTATGTAATTTACAGCAACTCCACCCAAAACCCCAAACAGTTCCTTGGCTACCAAGAGGACCTTATCACTGCCCTTATTTTCCCGAACGGCCCACCCCAAACCATCCGATCTGATGTTTTAAGTCGTCTCGCCGAACGTCATTTTCCCGATAAAATCCCTCCCACAGAAACAGGCCGACGACGTAAAAAAAAATGCAAGGTATGCGCCAGTGATGGAGTCAGACGAGACACATCTTTCCATTGTGTGGATTGTCCTTCCCAACCAGGCCTCTGTATAATTAACTGTTTTCGCCGTTACCACACCAAACTAAAGTATTAATCCTCCGTTCCTGCCTTCACACACCTTCACACCCCTTATGCCACCGCCTGCTCTGTAACTGACCCCGGCTTGTTTTTTGACCACGATTCTGCCTAATGATTTTGTAATACCTCTGCCCGATATGGAACTGACCCCGGCTTGTTTTTTGACCACGATTCTGCCTAACGATTTTGTAATGCCTCTGCCCGATTTGGAATTGACCCTGGACTGTTTTTTCGACCATTCTTCTGCCTAACGATTCTGTACTGCCTCTGCCTGATCTGGAACTGACCTCGGACTGTTTGACCATGTTTTTGCCTGCCTCATGGACTGATCTTGTACCCTGCTACTGAACTAGTGGGAACACAGGGGTCTCACATATGTGAGGGGCGCCAGAAAAGTTTTTCTGGATGAAGAAAACTTTTTTGTTTTCTCATCCTAGATTAGGGTCTGGTTGCCCGGAGGCTTCAAAGAGATTTGGGTGGGAGAAGCCTCTACCCCTGTCCCCATTCTGTCCTGAACGAGGCCCTACTTCTGCCTGCTGCCTGTAGGACCTATGCCATCATGCCTCTGCCTGTTGCATGAACTGACCACCTGCACTAACCCTGACGGGACAGTATCCCTGCCTGGACGTTGCTGACCAAGTCCCTGCCTGCTGCCTGAACCAGTGCTATCCTGCTGTAGAACTGCGCTACTATTACCACAGGTAATCTTTTGTTTACGCTTTGCTCAGCATAATGTATTTTGAGGTGTAATTCTTGGTATGTGCATACTATGTGTCTCTGGAACACCTGACGGTGTTCCTTGCATGTTGGATCTCTGTATGTGGTCAGGCTATGTAGAAGTCTCACACATGTGGTATTGTTGTACTCAGGAGGAGTAGCAGAATGTATTTTGGGGTGTAATTTTTGCTATCTAAATGCTATGTGTTGGAAATATCTTAGAAACATACAACTTTGTGTAAAAAAAATGCGTTTTCATTTTTCTTCCACATGTTCCAAAAACTTCTGGAAAAAAATGAACCATTCAAAAGACTCATTATGCCTCATAGATTATACGTTGGGGTGTTCGCTTTCCAAAATGGGGTCATTTTGTGGGTAATTCCATTGTCCTGGTGTTCCAGGGCCTTCAAAAGTGTAATAGGTAGTCAACTAGTTAGATGTGCAATTTATGCTCCTAAAACCCCTGATGGCGCTTCCTGCATGTTGGGCCTCCGTATGTGGCCAGGCAGTGAAAAAGTCTCACACATGGGGTATCGTTTTACTCAGGAGGAGTAGCAGAATGTATTTTGGGGTGTCATTTGTGGTATGTACATGCTATGTGTTGGAAATATCTTATCAATGGACAACTTTGTGTAAAAAAAATGCGTTTTCATTTTTTTTCCACATTTTCCAAAAACTGCTGGAAAAAAATAAACCGTTCAAAAGACTCATTATGCCTCATAGATTATACGTTGGGGTATTAGCTTTCCAAAATGGGGTCATTTTGTGGGTAATTCCATTGTCCTGGTGTTCCAGGGCCTTCAAAAGTGTAATAGGTAGTCAACTAGTTAGATGTGCAATTTATGCTCCTAAAACCCCTGATGGCGCTTCCTGCATGTTGGGCCTCCGTATGTGGCCAGGCAGTGAAAAAGTCTCACACATGGGGTATCGTTTTACTCAGGAGGAGTAGCAGAATGTATTTTGGGGTGTCATTTGTGGTATGTACATGCTATGTGTTGGAAATATCTTATCAATGGACAACTTTGTGTAAAAAAAATGCGTTTTCATTTTTTTTCCACATTTTCCAAAAACTGCTGGAAAAAAATAAACCGTTCAAAAGACTCATTATGCCTCATAGATTATACGTTGGGGTATTAGCTTTCCAAAATGGGGTCACTTTGTGGGTAATTCCATTGTCCTGGTGTTCCAGGGCCTTCAAAAGTGTAATAGGTAGTCAACTAGTTAGATGTGCAATTTATGCTCCTAAAACCCCTGATGGCGCTTCCTGCATGTTGGGCCTCCGTATGTGGCCAGGCAGTGAAAAAGTCTCACACATGGGGTATCGTTTTACTCAGGAGGAGTAGCAGAATGTATTTTGGGGTGTCATTTGTGGTATGTACATGCTATGTGTTGGAAATATCTTATCAATGGACAACTTTGTGTAAAAAAAATGCGTTTTCATTTTTTTTCCACATTTTCCAAAAACTGCTGGAAAAAAATAAACCGTTCAAAAGACTCATTATGCCTCATAGATTATACGTTGGGGTATTAGCTTTCCAAAATGGGGTCACTTTGTGGGTAATTCCATTGTCCTGGTGTTCCAGGGCCTTCAAAAGTGTAATAGGTAGTCAACTAGTTAGATGTGCAATTTATGCTCCTAAAACCCCTGATGGCGCTTCCTGCATGTTGGGCCTCCGTATGTGGCCAGGCAGTGAAAAAGTCTCACACATGGGGTATCGTTTTACTCAGGAGGAGTAGCAGAATGTATTTTGGGGTGTCATTTGTGGTATGCACATGCCATGTGAGAGAAATAAGCTATTACAATGACAATTTTGAGAAATTTTTTAAATGAAAAATAAAAATCTTAATTTTGCAAAGAATTGTGGGAAAAAAACACAACTTCAAATAACTCACCATGCCTCTTAATAAATACCTTGGAATGTCTACTTTCCAAAAAGGGGTTATTTTGGGGGCATTTGTACTTTCCTGGCTTGTTAGGGTCCCAAGAAATGAGATAGGCCTTCAGTACATCAGGTGTGATCAGATGTGACAATTTTTTATGATTTGCACTATAGCTTGTAGACTCTAAAACTTTCACACAGACCAAATAATTTCCAAAAATTTTGGGTTATTTTTATCAAAGACATGTAGCAGTATAAATTGTGGCCAAAATTTATGAAGAAATATTAATAATTTGCAAAATGTTATCACAGAAACTAAGAAAAAATCATTTTTTTTCCAAATTTTCGGTCTTTTTTCATTAATAGCGCAAAAAATAAAAAACCCAGGAGGTGATCAAATACCACCAAAAGAAAGCTCTATTTGTGGGAAAAAAAGGACAAAAAAATAATTTGGGTACAGTGTTGCATGACTGAGTAATTGTCATTCAAAGTGTGACAGCGCTGAAAGCTGAAAATTGCTCTGGGCAGGAGGGGTGTTTAAGTGCCCAGTAAGCAAGTGGTTAATATGTTGGTCCATTTCAACACAGTAGCTTCCTGTACGGCATTGAAAAACTTACAGCAGGGTCAAATCTCTGTGCCCTACGCCACATGCTGGTTCCTTCCTCTGACCTCTATCTCAATGCAGGACTCAGCAGTGACATAGGACTTGAAGGAAGGATAGGTGACCAATGGTGCATGTCCAGACACTTCCAGAAGCATCAGATGCCGAAGAATCTTTCCAAGACAACAAAAGTAGGATATGTAGGAGAAATGGACTGCCAGAGGGGTGAGAATATTCTGCCTATTGCAGGTTTTAAAAATCTTAAAATGTTCTAACAGAGTTTTTATATATTAGCAAAGACACACAAATGGAACATAACTGCCAAGCTTCCTACAAACTGTATTGTGTTAATACATTTTTTTGGACAACAATGAAAACCAAAACATATCTGAAACTGTAAATAAGCAAACTAACATTACAAACTATTACTAATTAAAAAAAAATGTGTATATATATATATATATATATATATATATATATATATATATATATATACATATACACACACACATACACACACACACACACCTCACAAAAGTGACTACACCCCTACAGCTTGTATAACAGTGTACATTTGCTGTCCCCTTAAAATAACTCAACACACAGCCATTAATGTCTAAACTGCTGCGAAATGGAGTACACCCTAAAGTAAAAATGTCCAAATTGGGCCCACAATGTCAATATTTTGTGTGGCCACCATTATTTTCCAGCACTGCCTTAACCCTCTGGAGTTCACCAGAGCTTCACAGGTTGCCACTGAAGTCCTCTTCCACTCCTCCATGACGACATCACAGAGTTGGTGGATGTTACAGACCTTGCACTCCTCCACCTTACATTTGAGGATGCCCCACAGATGCTCAATAGGGTTTAGGTCTGGAGATATGCTTGGCGAGTCCATCACCTTTACCCTCAACTTCTTTAGCAAGGCAGGTGTGTTTGTCATGTTGGAATACTGCCCTGTGGCTCAGTCTTCAAAAGGATGGGATCATGCTCTGCTTCAGTATGTCACAGTACATGTTGGAATTCATGGTTCCCTCAATGAAACCGGCAGCACTCATGCAGCCTCAGATCATGACACTCCCACCACCATGCTTGATTGTAGGCAAGACACACTTATCTTTGTACTCCTCACCTTGTTGCTGCCACACACGTTTGACACCTTCTGAACCAAATAAGTTGATCTTGGTCTCATCAGACCACAGAACATGGTTCCAGTAATCCATGTCCTTAGTTTGCTTGTCTTCAGCAAACTGTTTGCAGGCTTTCTTGTGCATAATCTTTAGAAGAGGCTTCCTTCTGAGACAACAGCCATGCAGACCAATTTGATAAAGTGTATGGTCTGAGCACTGACAGGCTGACCCACACCCCTTCAACTAGGGTTATACCGATACCAGTATCGGGACTGATACCGAGTATTTGCGGGAGTACTTGTACTCCCGCAAATGCCCCCGATGCATAAAATAGAATACTTGCCCCGCCGCATACTGCAAAGCCGCGTTAATCAGCGTGCGGGGAACATTACAGGCAGCTTTCGTTTGAATAGCTGTATTCCCCGCCGCACCGTGTATAGACACTCCCCCTTGCTCGGGATTGGACAGATCCATCCAATCCTGAGCAAGGGGGAGTGTCTATACATGGCGAAAGGAATGGACAGCTATTCAAACGAAAGTTGCCTGTAATGTTCCCCGCACGCTGATTAACGCGGCATCGGCATCATCATCTACTAGGTATGGGGGACATGGCTGCAATATATGGGGGGACATGGCTGGATATATGGGGGGGGGGGGGACATGGCTGGATATATGGGGGGGGGGGACATGGCTGGATATATGGGGGGGGGGGACATGGCTGGAATATGTGGGGGGATATATGTGGGGGGACATGGCTGCAATATGTGGGGGGACATGGCTGCAATATATGGGGGGACACGGCTGGATATATGTGGGGGGACACGGCTGGATATATGTGGGGGGACACGGCTGGATATTTGTGGGGGGACACGGCTGGATATTTGTGGGGGGACACGGCTGGATATTTGTGGGGGGACACGGCTGGATATATGTGGGGGGACACGGCTGGATATATGTGGGGACACATTTAAAAAAAAAAAAAGTATCGCTATTCTGTATCGGCGAGTACATGAAAAAAAGTATCGGTACTTGTACTCGGTCCTAAAAAAGTGGTATCGGGACAACCCTACCTTCAACCTCTGTAGCAATGCTGGCAGCGCTCATACGTCTATTTCTCAATGGCAACCTCAGGATATGATGCTGAGCACTTGCACTCAACTTCTTTGGTTGACCATGGCAAGGCCTGTTCTGAGTGGAACCTGTCCTGTTAAACCGCTGTCCGGTCTTGGCCACCGTGCTGCAGCTCAGTTTCAGGGTCTTGGCAATCTTCTTATAGCCTAGGCCATCTTTATGTAGAGCAACAATACTATTTTTCAGATGCTCAGAGGAGTTCTTTGCCATGAGGTGCCATGTTGAACTTCCAGTGACCAGTATGAGAGAGTGAGAGTGATAACACCAAATTTAACACACTTGTTTCCCATTCATACCCGAGACCTTGTAACACCAACAAGTCACATGACACTGGGGAGGGAAATGGCTAATTGGGCCCAATTTGGAGATTTGCACTTAGGGGTGTACTCACTTTTGTTGCCAGTGGTTTAGACATTAATGGCTGTGTGTTGAATTATTTTGAGGGGACAGCAAATTTACAGTTATACAAGCTGTACACTCACTACTTTACATTGTAGCAACGTGTACATTTCTTCAGTGTTGCCACATGACAAGAATTAATAAAATATTTACAAAAATGAAAGGGTGTACTCACTTTTGTGAGATACTGTATATGTGTGTGTTATGATAAAAACAAACTATACTTCATGTTCCCATCACACACTTTCCTGGATCCGCTCTTGGGTTTGGGTGGTGCTTGTAGCAACAACCAGCCGCGTAGGGCCCCTTTGTCAGACATGTGAAGGGTCCCTACGCGGCTCCAAAACGTTGCACTTTCTTTGTGTTGTGATCATGCAATAAAACATCCGTTTGGACGCTATTTACGTTGTTCCATGGTGTGCTGGCAAATATTTCTACTATTATGATAAAACAAATGCCTCAAAATTAGCCTGAAGATTCCCCATCCATTTGTTTTTAAGCAGACCGGATGCTGGTGGGTGTCAGCAGACACTTCGCCGCACCAGAGAACAATGGATAGTTCAATTGAGTATGCCTGAAAAATGGTCAGGTGGACCCGATCGATCCACTGGTGAACTCTGCATCAAATCCAATCACGTTCTACCAGTAACGGTTTATAAACAGTGCTGGTAGACAAGTAGTTAAAGCAAACCTTTGCTTTGCCTATTCAGTGCGGTCTTATAGGGGTAGTATAGTTAAAAAAATTTAAATGCAGATAGGCACCCTAGAGGTCTTTTCGGTCACAAATCCCCCCCCCCCCCCCCCCAGTGGTAATGTGATTTGAGCACGTACATGAGAAGCATTTACAGGCCACTCTGTGAGCCACAGGTGATGTGACTCCCATGTGCAGGAGTGACATCACCAGGGCCCAGCCATTCCAGTTGTGGCGGTGCGTCTATAGAGGGCGCAGAAGCGCTGCCCCCTCTCGCTCCTGCACCGCCACTGAATACAATATATAGATTCATGCATTGCATGAATCTATGTATTGTCATCGCTGCCGCCCACTATTCAGATTGCCGGCCCCCTGGCGAGCGCCGGTCATCTGAATAACGACAGCTGGTTGGCTGTGGAAGTGTCTATCAGAGCCAGCGGCTCAGATAGTTTTTCTGATTACAGCCTGAGGGCTGTAATCGGCTTGCAAATAGTTAACCAGGGGACGCACAGGGTGTGCGTTCCTTGGTTAACACTGACACGCATCTCAGCCAATCAGGTTCACTGGATCTGGTAACCGGTAACCTGATTGGCTGAAGCGACATCAAGGGCGGGAGTCGAGGAATCGTGGAGGAGGATCAGAGGATGGCTGACCGAGAAAGGTAAGTGACAGGCGGCGCAATCTAGCGGCATTTTAGGGGCAAACTGTCGGCAATTAATGGGGACAGTGGCCACAGTGGCTGTGTTTGGCATGGCACAGTGGCGACAATTGATGGCATGGCACATTGGCTGCGTTTGATGGCATGACACAGTGGCTGCTTTTGATGGCATGGCACAGTGAGGCTGCAATTTATGTTTTTTTTTTTGTGCCCCCCCCCCCCCAAAAAAAAAAATTCGAGCACTAGCCGCCACTGCATTCCAGTGGCCGAATATATGGAATAAAAAGGCACACAATGTGAGGGCATTTGGCTTGGTTTGTTAAAACTAGGTACCCACTCCCCCTACAAAAGTGACATTTCTTAACCACTTGTCCACTGGGCCTATTTTGACACTTCTCTCCTTCATGTAAAAATCACAATTTTTTTGCTAGAAAATTAATCAGAATTATATATATTTTTTTTTAGCAGACACCCTAGGGAATAAAATGGCGGTCATTGCAATTTTTTTTTTCTCGCATGGTATTTGCGCAATCATTTTTCAAACGCCTTTTTTTGGAGAAAAAAAACGGTCTCATGAATTAAAAAATAACAAAACAGTAAAGTTAGCCCAATTTTTTTGTATAATGTTAAAGATGATGTTACGCTGAGTAAATAGATACCCAACATGTCACGCTTTAAAATTGCGCACAGTCATGGAATGGCGCCAAACTTTGGTACTTAAAGCGGGAGTTCACCCATAAAACAATTTTTCCCCTAAGATGGATGCTCGTTTTGTCTAGGGGAATCGACTAGTTGTTTTAAAATAAGAGCCCTACTTACCGTTTTCGAGATGCATCCTCTCCGTCACTTCCGGTTATGGGTCTTCGGGAGCGGGCGTTCCTTCTTGATTGACAGTCTTCCGAGAGGCTTCTGACGGTCGCATCCATCGCGTCACTAGTAGCCGAACGTCGGTGCGGCTCTATACTGCGCCTGCGCACCGACGTTCGGCTTCTTTCGGAAAATCGTGACGCGATGGATGCGACCGTCGGAAGCATCTCGGAAGACTGTCAATCAAAATAGGAACGCCCAGTCCCGCAGCCCATACCCGGAAGCGACGGAGAGGATGCATCTCGTAAACGGTAAGTACAGCTCATATTTTAAAACAACTAGCCGATTCCCCTAGACAAAACGAGCATCCATCTAAGGGGAAAAAGTGTCATGTACGGGTGAACCCCCGCTTTAAAAATCTCCATAGGCGACATTTAACATTTTTTACAGGTTACTATTTTCGAGTTACAGAGGAGGTCTAGTGCTAGAATTGTTGCACACGCTCTAACGCACGCGACGATAACTCACATGTGGGGTTTGAACGCGTTTACATATGTGGGCAGGACTTGCTCGCCTGTTCGCTTCTGCGCGCGAGATAACAGGGACAGGGGCATTTTGAAAAAAAAAAAATATGTATTTTTATTTTACTTTTTTTAAAAAAAAAATTAAAACCAAAAAAATAATTTTGATCACTTTTAGTCCTACTCCTTGTAATAGGAATCCGTGTGATAGGTCCTCTTTAAAGGAGAGATGCAGGGTCAATAAGACCCCACATCTCTCCTCCAGGCTTCCAAGCATGAAATCGGTGAAAAAAAAAAAAAAAAAAAAAAATCACTGATCACATGCCAACAGCCGCGATTGCGGCTTTGTTTACTTCCGGGTACCGGGCGTGACGTCATAACGTTGTGCCTGGGCCTCCGACGGTCATAAAGATGACTGGTGACCATCTGGTCACCAGTCATCTCTATGCTTTCCAGGCAGCGCCAACCGATTCGCTCTCCGGGCCCTCGATGGCACGGGACGGACGTCCCCTCCCGCTGCCTATAAGAACGATCAAGCGGCGGAACCTCTGCTTTGATCGTTCTTATCGTGCACAGAATCGGCGGCTGAAGACTGCGATATCTGAATGATGCCTGTAGCTGCAGGCATCATTCAGATATCACCGCACAAAGTGGAGGACGTCATATGACGTCCTCCTGTGGACAAGTGGTTAAAGAGATGGGGGGATGATTCCAACGCTAGGCTCACACCTATGCACGTGGCTGCAAGAATCGCACTTTGAATGACAATTGCGCAGTCATGCAACACTGTACTCAAATGAAATCGTTATGTTTTTTTCCCCACAAAAAGCTTTCGTTTGGTGGTATTTGATCACCTCTGTGGTTTTTATTTTTTGCGCTACAAACAAAAGAAGAGCGATAATTTTGAAAAAAAAAACAATACTTTAACTTTTTGATTTAATAAATCGCACAATTTTTTTTTTAAAGCGGTTGTAAACCGCATATATAATTTTTTTTTTTTTTTTTACCTGCAAGGCAAAATGCATAATCAGCTAGTATGCACCGCATAATAGCTGATTATGAAATACTTACCTAAAAACGAGGTGAACAACACTTACCTGGTTCACGCCGAGCGAGATGTCATCTTGCTCCGGCGTGTCTTCCGGGTATCGCCGCTCCAGCGCTGTGATTGGCTGGAGCGGCGCCGCTCCAGCGCTGTGATTGGCTGGAGCGGCGATGACGTCACGCGCGCGGGAGATTTAAAAATCGGCAAGGTCCGGCGGCTGCCGGATCTTCCGCCGTGGATCCCCCCTGCGCATGCGCCGCCCGCATTGCGAGGGGAATATCTCCTAAACCGTACAGGTTTAGGAGATATTCTTTTTACCTACAGGTAAGCCTTGTTATAGGCTTACCTGTAGGTAAAAGTGCAAATTTAAGGTTTACAACCGCTTTAAAAACAATATTTTCCTCAGTTTAGGCCGCTATGTATTCTTCTACATATTTTTGGTAAAAAATAATCACAATAAGCGTATATTGATTGGTTTGAGCAAAAGTTATAGCATCTACAAAATAGGGGATAGTTTTATGGCATTTTTTTTACTAGTAATGGCGGCCAGCTGCGATTTTTATTGTGATCGTGACATTGCGATGTACATATCAGACACTTTTGACACCATTTACATTTATACAGTGATTAGTGCTATAAAACTGCACTGATTACTGTGTAAATGTGACTGGCAGGTTAACACTAAGGGGCAATCAAGGGGTTAAAATATGTTCCCTATGGAGTGATTCTAAATGTAGGGGGAGGGGACTCACAATGGGAGGAGACCGATCTGTGTTCCTCTGTACTGAGAACACACCATCGGTCTCCTGATTGCGGCCGCCGGGCAGAGTAATGCGGCGGGCGCGCGCGTGCCCCCTAGACGGCCGGGAAACCCAGGACGTCTTATGACGTCCACCCGAAGGGAGGGTTCCTGCCAACATAATTTTACAATGACTCGGTAAGGAAGTGGTTAATCAGCGATCACATCGTTACAGCAGATTGCAAATATGCAAGATAGCAATCTGTTGTAAGGATACGATCGCCGATTAGGCCCTCATTCACATTGACTGTGGCTTTAAAATCGCATGACTTCATCTGAAAGTGCACGATTTCAAAGCCATGTCAGTGCGACTTGGAAACCATCTGTGCAGCTTCATGCATAAGGCTGGGTTCACACTACTTTCATCCTACTTTGCTCTGTGTTCAATGTTTCCCTATGAGAGCGTCTTGTAGCGTCCTACACAAGTCGGTCCGACTTTGAAAATGCTCCCTGTACTACTTTTGGTCCTACATTGATCCTACTTCAGGCCCATTGAATATCATTGAAGTCGGACCAAAGTAGTATCCTGTTCATGAAAGTAGGATGGATGTAGGACCAATGTAGGACCAATGTAGCAGAGCAAAGTAAGATGAAAGTAGTGTAGTAGTGTGAACCCAGCCTAAAGGTCTATGAAAGTCGCACCCGAAATTGCCAGAAGCAGTGCAGGAACTACTTTTTCAAAATCCATGCGGCACTGCAAAGTCATCGTTCCACTGATTTGAACAGTGCGGTTGTCAGCAACAGGATATGATTTGTCATGCGAATTGACCTGCTTTAGTGCCTGCTTATATGCACAGCAATTTCGACAGGGACGTGTTGGAACCTCTTTCAAAGACACTCCAGGAAAACTGCGTAGATGTGATGGGACTTATCGATAGCCATGTTGAAATCGATGATTGTGTGTTCATGTGCTTCTAAAAATACACAGGCGTGAACCTAGCCATGGGCTATGAAACAGAAAGCTAGCAGCCGATTGGTCGGCAGACACAACTACTCCAGGTTTAATAGATTCTCTCTCCAAAGATCTAGCACACTGATCTGGCGTGACTTGAACACACATCCCACGTGCACACACAGATGGCATCGCCCATTGTTAGAAGTAGCCTGCCATGCTTGGATCTGCTGAGCACGTTGTGGGCCCCTTTGACCTGCTGCCACTGTAAACCATCCAGTCCATCCCCTCCCCCAGGCGGCCCAGCCCCTCGCTGCCTGCAGCGTCTCATAACGTCCCCGGCCGGATACAGAGCAGCGTGTTGGGCCGGGGAGGGGGCGGAGCCGGCGGGCGCTGCCACTTCCGCGCAGCTGTGAGGGGGAGGAGAGCGCGTGTGTATATGGGGGAGGGGAACAAGCTAACGAACAAAGATGGCTCCGGCTCGCGCTGTCGCCTAAGCGGTGGAGGAGAGGCGGGGTGTGGAGGGGGACGAGCTGGCGCACACACACATGGTGTCAGAGAAGGGGGCAGGGATGGCCAAGGCCTCCGTTCTCGGCCTTCCTTTGTCCATGTAGCCCGTAGTATACCAAGGCGGCGGAGAGTCTCCCAGCACCGTACACAGTACAGCCTCCGCCGGCACGGTTTCCACTCCCAGTCCGGTATCCCTCCAGGCCTCGCCTCCTCAGTGTACCCCATGAACCCCCCTCGTAGTGGGGAGCCCCGGTCTCCGGACACACGCGGTCGCCCCCAATAAAAGAAGGTGCACGTGGTGCCGGCCCTATACCGTTCGATAAAGTCTCCTCACCTCAGCCGTGCGTCTCAGAGCTCCGCTTCCTCCTCCGTCTTGTCTTCCTCTCCGAGAGGCGGGCTGGAACAGAGCGACGAGAAAAAAAAAAACCGTCGGTGCTTTCCTGTCCGGTTACGTTAAGGTCACATGACCGGCAGCGGGGAGGGGGGGCAGTCGTGCAGTGAAGCTTGCAATGCTCTCCCGCCGGGAGTATGAGGAGGCGAGAGTCGCCATCCCCTCCCCCTCTTCCTCCTCCTCTGTGTCTCGTTTTTTTTTTTTTTTTTCTCCCTGCGCCCAGAACACGGCCCCGCCACCTCCACCGCCGCCATGTCGGTCTCCTCCCGCCGGAGCCGCTCGTGTCAGGGAGAGCCGCGCGCTGTTTTCTGCATTGGCCTGTCACAGACTTTCATGGCTGAATGTGGCCAACCACAACAAGGGTCACGTCAAAAAAATAATTGTGGAATAATAAAGACGACCAATACGAATATCGCATGCATCTCTCAACACACGTTCTCAGTACATTTCAGTCAGTGAGCTCTCCTCACAGCCCTAGCCTGTGACTGAATACAGTATATCCAGTCAGGAGCCTCTACTACAACCTATGACTGGATGAGGAAAGCACAGTCCTGTATGTGCTGCTCATCCACACAAACTTTAAAGTCCTGTTCACGTTCCTGTATTTTAACGCATTTCTAAAAGCGCAACAATGTTCCACGATAAGGCCTTGCGCACGCTGGGCGGCATAAACGCAGCTTTAAATGTCCTGTTCACACACCAGTAATTTGTTACGCAGTTCCAAAAGCATGATAAGGCTTTGCGCACGCTGGGTGGAAAAAACACAATTTTAAAAGTCCTGTTCACACCCCCAGTAATTTGTTACGCAGTTTCAAAAACACGACAACGATCCACGATAAGGTATCGCGCATGCTGGTTGGCAAAAACGCTGCTTTAAAAGGCCTGTTCATGTCCCTGAAATTTGTTATGCAGTTCCAAAAGCACGACAATGCGCCACGATAAGGCCTTGCGCATGCTGGGCATCAGAAACGCAGCTTTAAAAGTCCTGTTCACATCCCAGAAATTTGTTACACAGTTCCAATAGCGCGACAATGCACCACGATATGGCCTCACACATGCTGGGTATCAGAAATGCCTCTTTAAAAGTCCTGTTCTTGTCCCAGCAATTTGTTACGCAGTTCCAGAAGCGCAACAACGTTCCATGATAAGGCCTCGCGCACGCTGGGCAACAAATACGTAGTTTTAAAAGTCCTGTTCACATCCCAGCAATTTGTTACGCAGTTCCAGAAGCACGACAATGCTCCACGACAAGGCCTCACGCATGTTGGGCATAAGAAATGCTGCTTTAAAAGTCCTATTCTTGTCCCAGCAATTTGTTGCGCAGTTCCAGAAGCGCAACTACGTTCCATGATAAGGCCTTGCGCATGCTGGGCAGCAAAAACGTAGTTTTAAAAGTCCTGTTCACGTCTCAGCAATTTGTTACGCAGTTCCAGAAGCACGACAATGGTCCACGATAAGGCCTCACGCAAAAATGCCGCTTTAAAAGTCCTGTTTACACCAGAGGTAATTTGTTACGATGGGCATCCTTTTAGGTACACTGCAAAACAACAACAGAGAGAGGGCGCATTACTGTACCTTTATAAAATTTTATTGAATAATTAAAACAGGTATTATACTCACAAGCACGTTACACAAATGAGCATGTCATAAAAAAACATGTTAGCCTTTGTCCTTTATACATTTAAAGGCAGGAAAAAAACGTTTGCTACATACAGGAGCGGAACGTTCTGGCAGAAAAAAAATGCCAAACACGTGTAGACATATGTAAACGCACCTATGCAAAAAGCACAGTTAGCGCTTGAGCAGTCGGAAGCCTCTCGGAAGACTGTCAATCAAGAAGGAACGCCCGCTCCCGAAGACCCATACCCGGAAGCGACGGAAGAAGATGCAGCTCGAAAACGGGTAAGTACGGATCATATTTTAATACAAATAGCCGATTCCCCTAGACCGAACGAGCAGGAAGCTAAGGGAAAAAAAAAAAAAAAAAAAAGAAATGGTTGAACTCCCGCTTTAAAGTATAACAACTAAGGGGAAAACTTTTTGTTTGTTTTGGATAGAGTGGAGATGGATTAAAACCCCGGGCAAGGTTTTATTGCTGCCTATGCTCCCATTAAAGCAGAGGTTCACCCTAAATCACATCTAATGTTTAATCGGACCATCTTGGTGTGTATATCAACAAATCGCTATCCATTTTTTCCCATATCAATCACAAACCTTGTATATGCAGTGTCTATCTCTCACTTCCTGGTTCTCCTCCTGCGGGAGGGGGGGCATGTCCCTTGGTCTCTCTGCGCCGCAGTGCTTCTTGGGAGCTCAGCATCAGGCTTCCCAGGAGACGATTCAGACGGCACATTGAGCAAATCTCGCGTGATTTTGATCGTCGCGTGACTCATGCAGCTGGCCACATGATGAAGGCAGCTCTAATTCATTTACCGCATCCCGGAAGAATTTGCTTGTGGGCTTCAGAGTGCCCACAAGCAAGATGGAAGCGTCCATCAATTATTTTTATAAATTCACTTTTGCGGCAGAATGACATTGCGGGGGGCTATGAAATAAGGACACGTGAGTACCATATTAACTAAGTGAAGAGCGGCAGATGCATATAAAAAAAAAAATGTATTCCCGCGGAACACCCGCTTTAAGGAGTTTCGTCCTCTCTATTTGTCCTGTTTACTGTTATTGAAAATGAAAGTAGAAAAATAACAATGTTAAAGTATGGCCGCCGTTCCCGCCGCGAGGTTCGAATTTTTTACATCGTTTGCGTAAGTCGTCCGCGAATCGGGAGTTATGTCGTTTACGTCCACGTCGAAATCAATAGGCCCATACGGCGTACCTAGCCGCAATGCGTCCTGGGAAATGTAGGTGCCCGGCGCATGCGCAGTTAGAAAAAACATAAAAAAACGTGAGGTCAAGCCTCATTAGCATTAAACACGCCCCCCCCCAACCCATTTGAATTAGGCGCCCTTACGCCCGCCGTGTTTACACTACACCGCCCTAAGTAAGGAGGTAAGTGCTTTCTGAATCATGTACTTTCCTCTCTTACTTAAGGCGGCGTAGTGTAAACACGCTAGGCTACGCCGACCTTAATTTTAGGCGCCCCTACGTGAATCTACCTACAAGTCTATAAAGTGGCCCCTCGCTCCTCAAAATGTTGGGAACCCCTGCTGTAGGGTCATGAGTCCCAGAGGGAGAGGTGCACTGTAGCAGCCTTCCCCCTTAGTTTTGCCACGGTGTGTGGTATAGGGAAGGAGTCCCGGATGGAGAGGTGCACTATACTGTAGTGCGCAGGTGTCAAACACAAGGCCCGCATGCCGAATCTGGCCCTCCAGACCATTTCATGTGGCCCTCGTCCTCCTCAAGACCCTTACATTCTGCTTTTAAGAAATGCATCCAGCTTCAATTTTGGGGCAGCATGGGCTCAAGGACCAGCTGCTTTGGAGAAAAAAACAGGGCCCCCCTGTGTAGCTGGGGCCCCTGGGCAGTGCCCAGGTGTGCCCTCTCATTAAGACAGCCCTGGCTATGAGACAGGAAATTTATGGAAATCTCCTCAATGGGACACAGATTGAAAGGTGGGCCTTCAGTTCTAATGCTCAATCTACTCAGTGCGGATACAGCAGAAAAAAACTTGACAAGGAATTTATCCTTCCCTACTCAATTGAAAAAATTAAGTAAAACATTTTTGGCTACACATATACTTTCAATGCTTAGAAGTGCTGCCAGCAGTTCTCTATTGTTTTAATAGATGTTGTTTATACATGGCCAAACATCATGGATATTGTTTGAAGGTGAGTATTGGCATGGATCGCTGTGCACACTCTATGTTTAGGATTGTGTAAGACATAAAGGCGCTAGTTTTCTTTTAGAGCTTGTTAGTATTCTTTCATGAACTGATATGGTGCTCTTAGATTTAAATGGTCCAGATAACAAAATATGTCATTTCAGTTATAGGCGAGGTTGGCGAGATGTGTCATCCGCTGGCTTCTTAGATCACTTGAGTGAGTATTCTGCTGGTAAATGGTTGCCATTTGTTTAATGGGGACAGTCACTGTTTTAGAGTGGAATTAAACCTAAAATGTAAAATTTTGCTAGCAGGCAGTTCTTTATTGCAGAAAAGACCTGCTATGTGTCTTCTGCAAGGCGCACTTACCTGCTTGCTCGCAGTCTTCTAATGAATGTACGCTGAGCTGCCAATGCTTCTAATGAATGTGCAAGAGCTATCAATGGCAAACCATTGATTGGGACAAGGGGAGGGCTGTATAGTGAATGTAAATGTTATTTTTTATCTGACTATCAAGAAATCCCTGAAACCAATCTACTTAGGGGGTCAATGAATTCCAGGTTAAGAACCCCTGAAAAACCATGTAAAAGAAGAAGCTAAAGCCTAGTACACATGGGCAGAATGTCGTGTGATACTGGCCGGTTTAATGAAAACCAGCTGACATTCTACCCATGTCTATGGCAACCGGTCCAATGATTCAGCCAGCTTCTGTCGGGCGAGAATGCTGGAGAACCAGCAGCCGACCGGCCTCTGATCAACGTTCTCAGCCAATGGCTGAGAGCGCTGATCGAAGTGTTCTGTTGGGGTGCCGTTTCCCTGTCAGAACACAATAGAACAGCAGTGGATATCGCTGTACTAACCATAGATTGTTAGTACAGCGACAGTCAGTTTTTTTTTCCCTGACAGTGGTGTGTACTAGGCTTATGTGTTTAACCACTTTCTCCAATCACAGCTGGTCACATATAAACAGATTTGGGGGTTATCGGCTCTCCTTTCCTCACACAGAGACAGCGTGTGAGGAAAGGAGATCCGATCTGACAAGGTACAGCGAGTACATTGTTGAACTGATCATTAGTGCCCTGATTATCAGTGCAGTTTATCAGTGCCCATCAGTGTAGCCTCGTCAGCACCTCCTTATAAGTGCCCATCAGTGCAGCCTCGTCAGTGCCTCCTCATCAGTACCCATCAGTGCAGCCTCATCAGTGCCCATCAGTGCAGTCTCGTCAGCGCCTCCTCATCGGTGCCCATCCGTGCAGTCTCATCAGCGCCTCCTCATCAGTATGCATCAGTGCAGCCTCGTCAGCGCCTCCTCATCAGTACCCATCAGCGCCTCCTCATCAGTACCTCCTTATCAGTACCCATCAGTGCAGCCTCATCAGCACCTCCTCTTTAGTGCCCATTAATGCAGCCTCATCAGCGCCTCCTCATCAGTACCCATCAGTGTAGCCTCATCAGCGCCTCCTCATCGGTACCCTTAGTGCAGTCTCGTCAATGCCTCCTCATCAGTACCCATCACTGTAGGCCTTTTAATGTTGTTTCTCCTCTATAAAAGAAGAGTAAAAAATAAAAATCCCCATGCGGGTTCTAAAATTACCAAAAGAAAGCACTATCTATCTAAAAATATGCTATGGTGATCTGCAGTATGTCTGCATTTTTCTTCAGAAATAACTTCCGAAAATATGAATCAATTGAGAACAATGAATATACAAAACAAATTCTGAAAACATGATGAAAGGAAATGACTTAACAAATGAATCTGAAACAAAACTTTTTTGTCATGCACATCTCTACCACACATCACAACAGCTTTGTGGTGGCAATGGAGCACATAGAGAACAACTGTTTTCTATGTGCCTAGTGGTGATGATCTGCATTTTCCTTTTCTGTACCCTAAATAATATTACATCTTTGTTCATGTGCAAAGAAAGGGTTATTACTTTTCTATGCTGAAGAGAGATTACCTAAGAGTTTACAATGTATCAAGCCAAATAACACAAGCTATCAGTAGACTGCTGCTGTGTCATTAGGACCAGTGAGGACCTGGCAGTTCCTTTAGGACGGTCTTTGTTGCATTTGAACTGCGTCATCCCGAAAACACTTGCCAGGTTTTACAGATGATAACTTTTTGCTGTTCGCACTGTTATATTTTACACAAGGGACTGAAGGTTATTTCCTGTAATATAATATTGGCATTATAAGTTCTCTATCTGGCAATCTGTGTAATAACGTGAACACGACTGAGATGGATAAGGGGATGACTGAGAAGTATGTTGGAAGATATACAGTATGTGACGCAGGTGACTGGGGTTTCAGGACAGCTGACAACAGGATTGGTCATATGAAAATGAGGATTTCATTTGCAGTGTGTTGAATGTGGATTTCAATATTTAATCTCTGTAGGGGCACCCAGCAAGGAGGACATACATGCAGGCAACTATATTATTAAAAATGTAGCCCTGTGAACACCAAGGACACAGTTTTACTGGAGGCAATTTTCTGCTTGCCCTCTAGCTATCCAAGTAATATCCCCAGGGCCGATCCCAGGCAGGGTGCACAGGGTGCTTTGCACCCAGGCACCTGCAGAGAAGGGGGCACCGAAGTGGCAGAGTTCTCCCCTCCCTCCTTCTCTCCTTGTTTGTGTCTGTCCAGAACTAGAATTCTGAGCATAGGTGTGTGTCCGTCCAGAACTGATGTGTCTCTGACCATCTCCTGTACTATGTCTGTAGTCTCTGACCATCCCCTTTACTATGTCTGCAGTCTCTGACCATCTCCTGTACTATGTCTGTAGTCTCTGACCATCTCATTTACTATGTCTGCAGTCTCTGACCATCTCCTGTACTATGTCTGCAGTCTCTGATCATCTCCTGTACTGTGTCTGCAGTCTCTGACCATCTCATGTTCTATGTCTGAAGTCTCTGACCATCTCCTGTTCTATGTCTGCAGTCTCTGACCATCCCCTTTACTATGTCTGCAGTCTCTGACCATCTCCTGTACTATGTCTGTAGTCTCTGACCATCTCCTTTACTATGTCTGCAGTCTCTGACCATCTCCTGTACTATGTCTGCAGTCTCTGATCATCTACTGTACTGTGTCTGCAGTCTCTGACCATCTCATGTTCTATGTCTGCAGTCTCTGACCATCTCCTGTTCTATGTCTGCAGTCTCTGACCATCTCCTTTAGCATGTCTATAGTATGTATGGGGGTCTTTCTAACAGACTCTCTAACAGAAGCCCTCTCTGTGTCCATCAGAGAGGCCCCCCTCCAGGTCCCAATAAAGTACTCTGCTTCTCTTCCTGTATTTTGTTTATTGTTAAGAGATCATGTAAGGATCCCAGGCTAATAAAGACTTTGTGGGGGAGCATCTCTGTGGTTGAGTCATTGCCATAGAAACATTTGTAAAGGGGAGGAGTTAGTAAAATGACCATGCCCATGTGGGGGCGCCAGAAATGTTTCTGCACCCAGGTGCCTGTGACCCTAGGATCGGCCCTGAATATCCCTCACCAAGTTATTTATTGATGCCCCAGTGCTGCTGGCTATATTCAATGTATACCCCAACCTCCAGTGGCTCAGTGTAGAGCGCATTGTTCACCTTTTTGCCTTTTGGCTAGGATCAAGTGTAGTATCTGTTCTCATCAGTGTCCAGTAGAGTGCTCCGCCATCATTCTGGCCTTTTGGTAGGAATGCCTGGTTGTATAGTATACCTACTGGCATGATGGGGGCTTTGAAGGCTAGTACCAGCTGGTACAGAAACCCCCCATGGGATGTGGGGCAAGGAACTGGAGGAGCCGGTTGTCTCCTGATTTGCATGAGTCTACCTTGTCTGGCTGTGGGTTGGGAAGACAGAGAATCTATGTGTGTCAGTGCCTTTGGGAGTTGGTCGCACCAGGGGTACTCTTAGTATCACATGGGAGTGGAAACCCCACATGAGAATTGAGTTCAAGTCCATAGCACCTATGCTTTCTTCCGCACTCGGCCTCTTTGGGCCAGGCCTTTTGGCTATGTCTGGGGGGTAATTTTTATTCGCTACCAGGCTTCAGGGCGTAGTCTATGTACTTGCATGGGCCCTTTTTTTTCTTTCTTACATTTGTCACATTTGCACTTTTGTCTATGTTTTTTCACTTTAATGGAGGGTGTGGGTCCTTGGGCTTACCCTAAAGTCTAGGGGGAGTATGTGTGTCCATTAGGTTCCTTGCTCTCTTCCGGAGAGCTCCTCACCTACTACCTGTTATGCCTCGTACACACGGGCAAACATGTCCGATGAAAACGGTCCGCCGGACCGTTTTCAGCGGACATGTCCGCCCGGAGATTTCTGTATGATGGCTGTACACACCATCATACAGAAATCTGCGCGTACACGATACGCGGTGACGAGGCCGCGCCGTCGCGGCGACGATGATGCGGCGACGTGCGCGACCCTGGAAGTTCAATGCTTCCACGCATGCGTTGAAGTCATTCGACGCATGCGAGGGATGGCGGCCGCTCGGACATGTACGGTAAGTCTGTACAGACGACCGAACATGTCCGACGGACAGGATTCCAGCGGGCATGTTTCTAAACATGTTCGGTCGTGTGTACGGGGCCTTAGTTGGCTTCGGCTGACCACGGGGAGAGGATTCCGTCTAGACTTTTGGCTAGGTGGACCATGTATGAGCCTTGTCACTGAGGCTTTGCACTCCAGAGGATCAGGGTATGGTTCTACTCCTTCCGGGGTAGGACAAAAGGCACACCCTTAAGTGCATTTTTTGTGTATGTTTCACTTTTTTGGTTCACTTACAGGTTTTAGTTTTTTCGCACCACCGTGGATTTAAAAAAAAAAAAGAAAATCAGTTCCCTAAGGGTGTGGTGCTAAGATTCTATTGGATCATTTATATGCCACTGATTTTAAATAATAATATTGCCTCTTTCTCTCCTGTAGAAGTGAACTGTGAAATGCGTTAGGTCCACTTGGTACACTTGCTACTCGAAATTCATCAAAAATAAGTGGAGGTATTTTCTGTTTATACTATATTGCTATGCTAAATGGCTTTGAGGAAATTAGGATTGACATTCCTTATTATGTACTTAAAAACAACCTGGTAATACAGGGATTATTATTGGGCAATTTATTTTAAAAAAATTGTACCTGTAAATGTTATGAAGATTACAGTGTATTGTATGTGATAAATTGTGTGGCGTGTGTTCTTGGAACCTAAAAAAAAAAATTCCCCTCATCTGATTAAAAGGATGTGATTTGCCTTCTGTAATATATATATAGGGATGTGTTCCCCAATGGCCACCGCTGAACCAACTGTACAATTATCTCAGTTGGGAATCAATAATGAATATTTTTTTTTCTATGCTTTGTTTTTCAAAAACAGCAATTGCTGAAAGGTAGTTAGTCCCAGCAAATGTAACATTGTCCATATTGAATAAATGTTTAATGCTACAAAAACCTGGATTTCTTACTAGAATGGGGCATACTATGGTGAACAGTGGGGAAATGTGAATGTAGGTGAATGCACAGGCAAACCCACCTGGGGGTTGTTTCTTGATTGCATCAAATCGTCTGATGGAGAAAGGGTGGCAAATGATCCACACATTTACATTTCACTGCATTTGAAATATGCAAGTTAATATCCAGATCTTTTCAGGCTACTTATAACAACAGCTCTGTAATCTTTTGAACATTTAAAATAGGTCCTGTAACATCAGGCGGCTCTTTAATTAGGCAAATCAGGCGGTCGCCTAAGGCCTCGCACTCACAGGGACCTCGTAGTCGCCTAATTTGCCTCTGCTCATTCACTGTGTGCTAGATCTGTGCAATTTTCTGCAGCCATTTTTATTTGCTTACATTTTTTTACCCATTATGGGCATGAGTGGGGCCCTCGTGTCTACGTTTTGCTTAAGGCCTCACAAAGCCTAGAGCCGCCTCTGTGTAACATGGTCCTTATTGGACACCCATTTGTAGGATGTCAGCGCTGGAGTCTGCAATTATAGTGAAAGCTCCCATATTTCTGTTCACTTTACACAAAAAAAGTTGCTGTCACCCACTCCACTACTTACTCTGAAAAAAAATCCTGGACAATTTTTGCCCACCCATTGCTTCTAAAACCTTCTGTTTTCAATATATCTTTATTAATAATCCAGTAGCTTTGAAAAAAAAAAAAAAAGAAAGATGTGAAGATGTGTTTAGAAGAGAAAATGGTACATATTTTTATGGGTGTGGAACTTCTGGAATAAGATATTTATAATCTATCAAAAAGTGTCAGGAATAGAGATACAGCTAGATATAAAGGACATAATATTATCCATAACATCAAGATCAATAAAAAACACAAAATCAGATATCTTTCATCATATGATTACAGCAGCTAGAACAATAATAGCTCGTAAATGGAAGAAGATCGAAACCCCAATAATAGCAGAATGGATATGTGGTATGAACGAAATACAATATATGGAATAAAAGAAAAGGATGGAAGGGTACGTAAAAAATCAACTACCCAAAATGTGGCAACAATGGGATGAATTTCGGCTATCAGTAAATATAATAGAATTTTTATGATAGGAGGGAAATTGTAAAAAAGAGAGAGGAAGGGAAGTGCTTTAAGGTGGAGGGAAAGAAGGAAATATATATATATATGTATTTTTTTTTATAAAAATGGGAGAATGATGTTAGGAATGAGTGATATACCAAGGTACATTTTTTAAGGGATCATAATAACTGGACAGGGGAAGAAATAAACGAGGAAATAAAAGAGAGATATTAATCCCTAAATTGTGAAATATGACCCTTGACCAGTTAAATTGGATAATGTATATAAAAGTGGATGAATTTATCGTATGCTTTGTATTATGTAAATACTGTTAAAATTAATACAAAGATATTGAAAACAAACCTTCTTACCCTGTTTATAACCATATCCTCACCTCCCCCTCTAACTTCCGTACTGTCCTTCCTATTTCCTTCCCTTTTTCTTCCAGTCTCATATTTCCTTTCTCCTTTATTTACTTTTACTTTTCTTTTCTATAGTGCTTATTGTATTGGAGCTGATCTCAAACACACTGAACTTCTTCCGTGTTGTTTTCATTAGAATTTAACACAATCTCTTAGGATATTATTTGACTTAAGCTTTATTGTACTGAACCTGTTCTGTTTTTTCCAATTTTTTACTTTCATTTGTTTTAATAAATACAATTTGAAAATGTATGTTTTTTTTTTTTTTTTTGTTTATGTTAGTGTGCCCATTCTGCTCTGTTTTTCTGCTGATGGCTCATACATATAGGTGTTTCTTATGCCGCATACACACAATTGTTTTTCGTGTTGTAAAAAATTTCATTTTTAAGGGTCTAGAAAAAACAACGTTATTTCAACCCGATCATTAAAATGGCCTTGCCTACACACGATCGTGAAAAGAAAATGCTCTAGCAAAGCGCTGTGACGTACAACACGTATGACGGCACTATAACCACTTGCTTACTGGGCACATAAACCCCCCTCCTGCCCAGGTGAAATTTCAGCTTTCGGCACTGCGTCGCTTTAACTAACAATTGCGCGGTCGTGCGACGTGGCTCCCAAACAAAATTTACGTCCTTTTTTCCCCACAAGTAGAGCTTTATTTTGGTGGTATTTGATCGCCTGTGCGGTTTTTATTTTTTGCGCTATAAACAAAAAAGTGCGACAATTTTGAAAAAAATACAATATTTTTTACTTCTTGCTATAATAAATATCCCAATTTAAAAAAAAAAATCATTTTTTTTCTCAGTTTAGGCCGATACGTATTCTTCTACATATTTTTGGTAAAAAAGAAAAAAAAAATCGCAATAAGCGACTGGTTTGCGCAAAAGTTATAGCGCTTACAAAATAGGGGACAGAATTATTATTTTTTATTATTTTTTTTTTTACTAGAAATGGCGGCGATCTGCGATTTTTATTGGGACTGCGACGTTATGGGGGACACATCGGACACATTTTTGGCGCCATTCACATTTATACTGCGATCAGTATATAAATATGCACTAATTACAGTATAAATGTGACTGGCATTGAAGGGGTTAACACTAGGGGGTGAGGAAGGGGTTAAATATGTTTCCTATGAAGTGTTCTAACTGTAGGTGGAGGGGGGGTGACTGGGGGGGGGTGACCGATCTGTGTCTCTATGTACAAGAGACACAGATCGGTCTCCCCTCCAGAGACAGCACCGCTGTCTCTGTGTAAAACGGCAATGAGAGATGATCTCATATGTTTACATATGAGATCGTCTCTCATTGGCCGCACAGATCGCAAACGGCCACTCTGATTGGCCGTTCGCGGCGATCTGTAATTGGCTGTGTCCAAGGGACACGGCCAACACAGATTTTCCCCGCTGCGCGCTCTGGAGCGCGCGCGGGGACCGCCCAAAGGGGCGGACGTCAATTGACGGCGTGTTGGCTTTTGGGATCCGCGCTGTAGCCGTCAATTGACGGCAGGCGGATCCCAAGTGGTTAAAGGGGAAGTTCCATTCGGATGACGCCACCCTTTGGGCTGCTTTAGCTGATTTTGTGTTAGTTAAAGACGATTTGCGCTTTTGTGTCTGTTACAGCGTGATGAATGTGCTTACTCCTTTACGAACGGTAGATTTACCAGAACGAGCGCTCCCGTCTCATAACTTGCTTCTGAGCATGCACGTTTTTTTCACGTCGTTAAAGCCCACACACGACCATTTTTTACAACCTTAAAAAGGACAACGTTAAAAACGTAGTGAAAAAATAAAGCATGTTCGAAAAAAAAATTGCCTGTTTTTCAGAACCCGGAAAAATGCTCTGAAGCCCACACACGATTGTTTTTAATGACAAACAAGAAACGTAATTTTTTACAACCCGAAAAACGATCGTGTGTACGTGGCATTAAATGTATTTAGCACAGCATTTAGCCTGCATGCACATATGCATTACAATGTACATAAAATAGAGCTAAAGGAAAAACTTTTATTTTCACTTTGGATAGCGTAGGAGAGGGTTATAACCTCATACCTCCCAAGTTTTTGAGATGGGAACGAGGGACACCTATTAGCAAAAGTATGTAGGCATAGGGCACACCCACTTCCACACACCCTTAAATGAGAATTATATAAAAAAAAAATGATTAGTTAAACCCACAAGTGCTTTTTTTTAACACTACTATTCTTTTATACTGGCTCTTGAAATTTACAAATGCACCAATTTAGAAACATGATGAAAGGTTTAGCACTTTGAAACGCTTTTTGAAAGATAAATAGTGCATTTTATATACAACTATATAGATCAGACCAAAATGAAGGACAAATGAGGAGGAAAGAGAGACTTCCAAATCAGGGACAGTCCCTCAAAATCAGGGACAATTAGGGGCTATGTAACCCCTGTCGTATTTTTTTTTTTTTTACATCTGTTCCATTGGATAGATTTCCCTTTACTTCCTGTCACAAAACAGGAAGTAAGAAAAAATCCCTCCAATGGGAGGGAATCACTAGTTATCCATAGGGGCCCCAGAATTAGTATCCCCATTGGAAGATTTTTTCTCTATTCCTGTTTTGGTAACAGCCCACAATTTGGCATTTTTTTTGTTTCACTTACACTTTTGGGTATAACAATAAACAGGATAAGTAGAGAACGGGGAAACACAGACAGATATAATCTGACTGAGGTTCTAATCACTATCTTTTCTATCTGAAACAAAAAAAAAGTGTTGCCTTTAAACATTTATACAATAACACCAGCAGAAGCTGGCACTTTAAATAGGCTGGTAGGAGACGCTCCCTAACATGTGGTACTTCTCTTCTACGGACTAGCATCAGAAAAAAATAATTGTAAGTATGATCATTTGGGGCAGGAGTCAGCATTTAAGTCAGCCTGTTGCTGTTTCTCTGATCCCCTTCCTATGATAAATTGTGTTGGGGCGGGGCTAAAGCTGATATTATCACGCTCCAGGACCCACAGGTGGTCCATCTGTAATGCTGCTCTGTTTGCTTTGTATATTAGTATATTTATATATATTTAAATATATTTATATACTTTGTATATATGAGTACCTTTCTAAAGTGGTGTATGCGGTTTTACACAATGCGGTCGCTGGTCCACTACATATCCCTACTGGCGAAGCCTGTGGTTCCATGTACAGTATGCTCGGTCCAAATAGGAGTGCACAGTGTACAAGCCTTTACTGAACAAGTGCCATTTGACCTCCTATAATCTGGAGTCTATTACTCGGATAAGAGGCTGGTATTTATGTGTGGTGGAGGAGTAACAAAAGCCCCAGAGGAATCTGTTTGCTCCCTGAAGCGTTTAGTTTCAGCACTATTTGCACATATTGCAGTGTTTGCACATTATGGAATGAACTTTAATTGATGACACAAGTTATACTTTTTTTCATTGATGAGTTATTTATTAATTTGCATATTTGCACTATTTATGATTTTTGCATATTATACGAGTTGTTTATCATGAATTGCACATTTGTGGTATTTGCACAACTGAATTGAGTTATTTACCACTTCAGCTCCGAAAGGTTTTACACCCTTAATGACCAAGCCATATTTTTTTGATATGGCACTGCATTATTTTAACTGACAATTGCACAGTCGTGTACACAAATAAAATGAATGCCCTTTATTTCCCACAAATAGAGCTTTCTTTTGGTGATATTTTATCGCCTCTGACAGTTTTGAAAGAAAAAACAATATTTTTTACTTTATGCTCTAAAACATATCCAATAAAAATTTTTAAAAAATGTATTTTCTTCATCCGTTTAGGGCAATATGTATTCTGCTACATGTTTTTGGTAAAAAAAAAATCCCAATAAGCGTATATTGATTGGCTTACACAAAAGTTATAGCGTCTACAAACTAGGGGATATTTATTTATTTATTACTAGTAATGGTGGTGATCAGTTATTTTTAGTGGGACTGCGGCACTGCAGTGGACAAATCGGACACCTAACTGACACTTTTGACACTTTTTAGGGACCAGTGATCATTGATAATATGCACTGTAACTGTACTATGACACTGGCAGGTAATAGGTTAACATCAGGGGCGATCAGAGGGTTAAGCGTCCTCTAGGGAATGCTTTCTAACTGTGAGGGGAGTGGATGCACTGCAGGAAAAGAGAGATCACACAAGATCTCCAACTTCCTCTCTCACAGAACGGTGGTCTGTCTTGTTTACATAGATGTTTTCTGTCTTGTTTACATAGGCAGGCATCTCTCCTGTAAACGATCGGCGGATCCCGGCGGCCATCGCGCCTGCTGGACCCACTGACTGGCTTCCACTGTGTCCAATCACAGTGGAAGAGAGTCGAACTTCAGACCCACTGCACGAAATCACATACCTGTACGTGATTTTGCTCTGGAAGGCCGCCCTGCCGCAGTATATCTGCGTTAGGCGGTCCTTAAGTGGTTAAAGAGTGTTTCAGAAACTGCTGAATTAAAAGGCAGCCCATAGATGAGTCATATTGTTTTGTTCAACCAGCAGGTTGAATGAAAAAAAAAAAGACTCAATTCCCCCATACACGCATTCGATGTGGATGAGAGAATCCTCCTGCTGATGTATTGTATTCTGACTTCCCTGCTGTCAGAATGTACTGATCGGGGTTTCTGGCTATAGCCAGTGTTGTTGATCGAGCACGGAGAATCGAACAGACTTCTGTACAACCAACCCGCACATACATGGATCGTAATTAAGCTGGTAAATGGTTCTTTAGTTCTCCAAGATGTGTGGAACAACCTACCTGCTGAGTTGCTTCAAAACTGTGTGCAAGTGTACCTAGAAGAATTGACGCTGTTTTTAAGCCCAAGGGTAGTCCCACCAAATATTGATTTGCTTTACATTTCTCTTCTCACTTTTCTTTTTGTAAATTGATAAAAAATAACAAATACTTTACAGCATTTCTTCGAACCTGCCTAAAACTTTTGCACAGTATTGTATATATATATAGGTTGGTAACGGAACCCAGAACCTCAGTGTTGCCATGTAGCAATATTGGGCCAGATTCAGGTAGGGAGCGCGTATTTGTGTGTGGGCGTGGCGTATCCTATTTACGCTACGCCTCCGCAACTTTGACAGGCAAGTGCAGTATTCACAAAGCACTTGCTCCTTAAGTTGCGGCGGCGTAGCGTAAATTGGTCGGCTTAAGCCCGCCTAATTCAAATGTGGAAGAGGTGGGCGTGTTTTATGGAAATTATTCGTGATCTCACGGAAATGACGCTTCGAACTAACGGCGCATGCGCCGTCCGTGGACGTATCCCAGTGCGCATGCTCCAAATCACGTTGCAAAAAGTCAATGTTTTCGACGTGAAAGTAACTTACGCTCAGCCCTATTCACGGACGAGTTATGCAAACGACGTAAAACGTGAAACATTTGACGGCTGTCCGACGTCCATACTTAACATTGGATACGCCTCCTATAGCAGGGGTAACTTTACGCCGGAAAAAGCCTTACGGAACCGGCGTATCTTTACTGCGACGGTCGAGCGTACGTTCGTGAATAGGCGTATCTAGCTGATTTACATATTCTAGGCGTAAATCAGCGTACACGCCCCTAGCGGGCAGCGTAAATATGCAGTTACGATACGACGGCGTAGGAGACTTACGCCGCTCGTATCTTAGCAATATTTAAGCGTATGTCAGTTTGAGAATACGCTTAAATATACGATGGCGGGGATTCAGACTTACGACGGCGTATCTACTGATACGCCCGTCGTAAGTCTACATGAATCTGGCCCATTGTTTTGATAGCTTTTAATATATAACATTACAAAGTGTCAACTTTATATAGGCTACGTAAATGCAAATCATGTTTGTTAGATCATTTATTTGATTATTAGGAAAATATTCAAAGATTTATATTATATGTGCCTATAATTTTTTATTTTTTTTTGCAAATATTTAATTTAGAAAATGAAATGACATGGGTTTTAAATCAGCATAGCCAACATTTAATCGTCAAATACTCAGCAACAGATTTTTAACTATAAGAAGCAGTTTTACTTAAAAACCAACCAAGGATGTGTAAGCAGCAAGACTCAGCTAGATAGTCCTTGCAGTAATATTTCTTAAAGCTACAACGCCATTAAGGATTGTGTGTGTTTTATACAAATTGCTACAAAAATAACCTTTTTGCAAAGTTTTTTATTTTTTTTATTTGTATAAACTTTCTCGCAAACCTATTCCCTAGCAATTCACATTGTGACTGGATGACACCTCCTCCTGTTCATTAGCATAACCCTGCCCTGTGTGTATACAGGTTGCTATGCAGCCATGTCTCCTGGAAACATTTGTGCTCATTGTAGTGCTGGCAGAGCTTTACTCGTTAGCTGACAGCGGAACGACCCAGACAATATTTATATTCCAATTCCCTTAAAGTTGTCTTTCAGTCCCTTGAGGATGAGTAACAGCAGCCTGAGCAACAATGGTGATTCCCCATCTCCATCCAGCGTCCCAGGAGCCATGGCAGCTTATGGAAGCAGACACCTTCATAATAATAGAAATACAGCCTTCCGTTCTGTCTCTCCAACTATCTCACTAACACGAGAAGAAACAGAGGTACACTTTAAATAATATGATGTTCATTAAATATAGAATTGTATATTTTTTTTTTATGTGGCTCACAAATTGTCAAAATATTTGGCTGTTAAAGGAAGAAAATTGATATAAAAAAATATTTTGCACCAAAATAGAGATATTGAAAAATGTATAAAGCTGCTCCCCTTGCTAATGTAGAAAAACTACCTAGTGTGAAATTATAACTGGTGGGGGCGCCATAGGTAATATATGATGTACTTGTTATAGAGTGATGCCGCGTACACACGATAATTTTTCGGCATAAAAAAATACGTAGTTTTTCAGCATGTCCAAAAAACGACGTTTTTCCAACTTCATCATTAAAAACGACGTTGCCCACACACCATCGTTTAAAAAAAATGATGAACAAAGCGCGGTGACGTACAACACGTACGACGGCACTCTAGGGGAAGTTCTATTCGCCTTTGGGCTGCTTTAGCTGATTCTGTGTTAGTAAAAGACGATTTGCGCTTTTCTGTCTGTTACAGCGTGATGAATGTGCTTACTCCATTACGAAAGGTAGTTTTACCTGAACGAGCGCTCCCATCTCATAACTTGCTTTTGAGCATGCGCGGGTTTAAAACGTCGTTTTAGCCCACACACCATCATTTTTTACAACCCGAAAAACAAATTTTTTTAAAACGACGTTAAAAAATGCAGCATGTTTGAAAAAAAAAATTGTCGTTTTTCAGAAGCCGAACAACGATGTGAAGCCCACACACGATAATTTTAAATGATGTTTTTAAAAACGTCGTTTTTTTTCATGCCGAAAAATGATCGTGTTTACGCGGCATAACTGTTAGGTGGAACTACTAAAAAAATCAGCTTTCCAACCATACAAAGTGCTATAAAAATAAAATCACATAATGATATTAGCACATAGTGAATGTACTTTGGACAAATTATAAACGTGCAAAGTGCTGTAATAATACACCTATAGCGCCCCCACCAGTTATTATTTCAAAGAAAGAAAATTGTCATCGGTAACATTCTTTATTTTATTAATGTTGTTATGATATAAAGATGCAATGAACACAGTAGATTATTATAATATACATTAAAATGGTTGTATGTTACCAATAAACAGTTGACAAAAAGCTACTCTTTCTTTGCTCAAATTGCTGATCCATCAGCCTGGCCAAACTTGTTCTAACGTTAGTGCATATGTAATGAAAGGATTATTCCCTTTTCTATATGAAAAAATGGGAAACATTGTATCATAATTTTCAGTCCTATATTTAGCCCCTTCTCATTAGGTCATCTTAGGCCCCGTACACACGACCGAACATGTCTGCTGAAACTGGTCCGCGGACCAGTTTCAGCAGACATGTTTGGCCGTGTGTAGGCCCGAGCGGACCATTTTCGGGCGGATCGGACAGGTTTCCAGCGGACAACTGTTTCCTGGACTTGCTTTAAAACAGTCCGCCCGGACATGTACGGTCGTCTGTACAGACCTACCGTACATGTCCGGCCGGCCGCCATCCCTCGCATGCGTCGAATGACTTCGATGCATGCGTGGAAGCATTTAAAAGGCAGGCCCGCCCACGTCGCCGCGTCATTGTCGCGGCGACACCGCGTCATCGACGCGGCGACACCACGGACACGCCCCGCGTATTGTTTACGCACGGACTTCTGTTCGATGGTGTGTACAGCCATCGAACAGAAGTCCCCGGGCAGACATGTCCGATGAAAACAGTCCGCAGACCGGTTTCATCGGACATGTCTGCTCGTGAGTAAAAGGCCTTACAGTCCACATACTTAGTTTTCTACAATCATCAACATTTGGTAAGGGTACATTTTTGGATATGTCAACACTGTGTTGTCATACCTTATTATTAAAGTAATTAGCAGTGTGTACAGAGTGGAGTGCTATGGTACATAAAATAAAAAGGAGCAAAGCAGTGTGGCATAAATAACCTGTAGTGCAGCATATGCATTTTGAAGGTCTAGGATATGTAGCATATAAAGTATGGCATTCCAGGGTACGTAATATGCAGTACAATATATGGGGTGCAATGTATAGTGCAAGGTATAGAGTGTGGTGAGTAGCCACATACATTGCCGGGTATGGATCGTGGAAGTCCAGAGAACATTATATAAACAGCAGCATACAGTATATTGTGTGTTAGTTCAGAGCTTGTAATGTACAATGTAATATATGGAGTGATGTGGTCCAAAGTATGCAATTTACAGTGGAATGCATTGAATGTGGTGTAACTAGAACCTTCAGGGCCCCAGTGCAAGCAATCATGGCCCCTGGCTGAGGCCCTTTCCTCTGTGCCGGGTGGCGGAACACCAGGGCCCAGTTGCAAGCGCAACATTTTGAGACCCTGGTAGTTGCCATGTCAGTTTTTTTTATTTTTGTTATTTTATTTTTATTATTTTTTTTACCATTTTATTTTATTATATTTTTTTACAATATTTTTTTCTGAGTTTTTTTTTTAAAAAAATGGAGTACGTTGGGGGACTTTGGTGGGAGGGGTCTTGGAGGGGTCTAAACAGACTTCTGATGTTCCACCTTTGAGACAGAGAAAAGAGGTTATGGACACAGCCCTTAATGTCTATATTTGCAGCCTTAGCTACACAAAATGAATGGACAGGTATAGCCCTGTGCAGAACTTCCTGTTCATTCACAAACTGAACTGAATCGGTACTGATCACTGACTCTGTCTATTTAGACAAGGAAGGGGCTGGTAAATAACATGCTTACCAGTACCTTCCCCGCTCTCAATCCTAACAGAATCCCCTGCAGCAGCTGGTGGGAGAGGGGAGGGGGGAACCTGGCAGACAGGGCTGGACTGGGACAAAAATGTGGACCTGGACTTCATCCAGACCTTCCCAGGGCACAACACATCAGGGTACAGTGCACATCAGGGCACGGTACAGAGCTCATCACATCATGGCACAGCACATCAGGGTACAGGGCACAACACATCAGGGTACAGCACATCAGGGTACAGAGCCCAGCACATCAGGGCACAAGGCACATCAGGGCACAACACGTACAGGGCAGATCACATCAGGGTACAGGGCACAACACATCAGGGCCCATCACAGCACATCAGGGCACACCACATTGAGGGCACGGGGCACATCAGATCACATCAGGGCACATAGCACATCAGGGCACAGGGCACATCAGGGCACATAGCACATCAGGGCACATAGCACATCAGGACACATAGCACATCAGGGCACATAGCACATCAGGACACAGGGCACATAGCACATCAGGGAACATAGCACATCAGGGTACAGGGCACAGCACATCAGGGCCCATCACAGCACATCAGGGCACACCACATTGAGGCACAGCACATCAGGGCACGGGGCACATCAGATCACATCAGGGCACATAGCACATCAGGGCACAGGGCACATCAGGGCACATAGCACATCAGGGCACATAGCACATCAGGACACAGGGCACATAGCACATCAGGGAACATAACACATCAGGGCACGGGGCACATAGCACATCAGGGCACAGGGCACATCAGGGCATGGAGCACATCAGGGCACGGAGCACATCAGGGCATGAAGCAGAGCACAGGGCACATCAGGGCACAGAGCACATCAGGGCACATAGCACATCAGGGCACGGAGCACATCAGGGCACGGTGCACATTAGGGCACGGGGCACATAGCAAATCAGGACAGGGGGCACATAGCACATCTGGGAACATAGCACCACAGGGCACATTACACATCAGGGCACATAGCACATCAGGGCACGGAGAACATCAGGGCACAGAGCACAGGGTACATCAGGGCACGGAGCACAGGGCACATCAAGGCACATAGCACATCAGGGCACGGTGCACATCAGGGCACGGGGCACATAGCACATCAGGACAGGGGGCACATAGCACATCAGGGAACATAGCACCACAGGGCACATAGCACATCATGGCACAGGGCACATAGCACATCAGGGCACAGGCCACGGAGCACATCAGGGCTCAGAGCACAGGGCACATCAGGGCACATAGCACATCAGGACACAGAGCACATCAGGGCACGGAGCACATCAGGGCACAGAGCACATGGCATAGGGCACATCAGGAAATGGGGCACATCGCACATTAGGTAACATAGCACATCAGGGCACATAGCACATCAGGGCAAGGGGCACATAGCACCTCAGGGCACATAGCACATCAGGGCATGGGGCACATCAGGACACGAGGCACATAGCACATCAGGGAACATAGCATCACAGGGCACATAGCACATCAGGGCACAGACCACTTAGTACATCAGGGCACAGGGCACATCAGGGCACAAGGCACATCAGGACACAGAGCATATCAGGGCACAGAGCACAAGGCACATCAAGGCACAGGGCACATCATGGCACGGAGTACATCAGGGCACGGAGCACATCAGGGCACGGAGCACAGGGCATAGGGCACATCAGGACACGGGCACAGGGCACATCAGGGCACATAGCACATCAGGGCACAGGGCACATCAGGACATGGAGCACAGGGCACATCTGACACAGGGCACATCAGGGCACAGGGCACATCAGGACACGGGGCACAGGCACATCAGAACACATTGTTTACCAGCCAGCATGCAGAGTAGCGCAGGAAGCGTGTGTAATAAGTTCTCTCTCATGTCCTGCTGCGGCTGCTCCCCACCCCCCGGCGGCCCCTCCACTCTTGTCGTCCATCCCAGATAATGTCACAAGCAAATGAGGATGGATGAGAAGAGAGGAGGGGCCGCTGGGGGGCGGGGAGCAGCCGCAGCGTGACATAAGAGAGAACTTATTACACGCGCTTCCTGCGCTACTCTGCATGCTGGCTAAATCTCGATCTACCCATCAGGCGCCAGCTGTTGGCGATTTACGGGTAGATCGCCGCAGACCTCCGACCGGCCCACTGAGCCATCTCCTGGTAGTCCCGATAGCCAGTCCATCCCTGCTGGCAGAGCTGCGGGGGACGAGGAGTGCCAGGAGAGAGCACAAGGGGTCGGGAGAGAGCTCAGGGGCCCGGGGCAGCAGAAAGAAACTATGGTAACTATACTGTATGTTAGAACTGTGCTTGTCCTCTGCCACCATCTTGCAGAGGACATGGTTGAACTTGTCATAGGTTGCCATTTTTTTGAAAATCACAATGTAGGCAATAGGGGAAAATGGCTATCTCTTCTGCAAGCTGGTGTAATACATCTTCAGTTCTAACGTTCTATTAAAGTTGTTTTTTACTATCCTCACATGTGTAGTTCACAGTATTAGATTGGGGGGAATGCAAATGCCACACTACACTGCACATATAATGGCCAGAACCACCACACTTCAGGGGTGTAAGTACAGGGGTCACAGGGGGTCGCAGTTGCAAACTGGTCTCCCCCATCAGGGGGCCCATGCGACCCTCTGCACTTACACCTGGATAGGAAGGGCGGCGGGGGCAGTGGCATATAGAGAAACCGATCTCCTCCATGTTCCTCTTGCAGCCGCTAAATGCCTGTAGGAGGGAGAGGAGGAGAAGCAGTCCGCCCACCGCTGCAAAAATTTAAAACCAGCAGCGTCACATACTGCAGCTGCTGGCTTTTAATAATAGGACACTTACCTGTCCTTGAGTCCAGCAATGTCGGCACCACAGCTGACTTTTCCATCAGCTGTCGGGTGCTGCCGCCACCATTGTAGGTAAGTGTAACCCTGCAGTGTAGGGATTTTTTTTTAAAAACACAGATTTTTACATACTTATCCTAGTTTTACTGAGGCTGGCAACCCTGATGGGGCCCCCTAGTGGCATAGGGCCCTCGGGCAGTGCCCAAGTGACCAAATGGTCAGTCCGCCCCTGTTGACAGTCCATGTAGCAGAGTCTTTTTAAGACCCTCGCTCCTGGTTTTGGTGCACTTTTAGATAAGGTAGGGACAGATCACCCCTCTGTCAGGGACAGTATTAGAGGCAGGGAAAGATGGCAGATGAGTAGAGAAAGCACAGGGATCAGCTTATCTTCCTGGAAACCTCCCTACTTGGGCTCAGACAAGACAGGCCCCAACGGCAGACAATGTCAGCTCGGTCCATTAAACGCTGTTATTACCAGTTTGAGTTCTTTCCGTCAAGTTTGTTGTGAACTGTTTTCCTTGTATCCATGCAAATTCTGTCAATTGCATCTGGACTAAGTGTTTGTTATTGCCATCACTGCACCCACCCACACTTGGCGGCAGTCGCCAGATTATTTCACATCCCGTAGTGGGTGTGGAAGCAGGAGCAGGCACCATCATGGCACAGTTAGGATTGGCCATGGCCTGGCCTTGGTGCCTAAGTTTAATGGCTCCCATGGCGGAGTGGGAGGGAAGGCTAAAGAGTGCTGTGCACCTGTACCAGATTCCTGCTCAGCTGATCGCGGAGCTTAGTCATTAACTCCTTGAAGGATGATGCCCGACAAGCAGTAATGGCTCTACTGGAAGAGGACCGGGCCACCCTGGAGCAAATCATAAAACACCTAGAGGGCCTGTTTGGAGAAAATGGGATGGTCCCAGAGCTGATGCAGATTCTTTGTCCAGAGACAACAGGTGGGTGGCAGTCTCACGCACTTTGCGGTGGCACTCCAGTGTCTCTGGAAATTACTGGAAGAAGAAGGATGCATGGGATTGTTCAGAAATCTTGGATTCAGGCCACAAACTGTGAGGGGCAGTTCTTGGCAGAGCTGAAAGCAGGCCCAGTCAGGAGGGCACTGCAGGACGGAATTAGAGAACAACCCAACATCTCTCACGAGATTGTGGTGGACACAGTTGCCCAGGAACAGAAAGATGGTAGCAATAACAAAAAGTATGATCTGCTGCATATGAAAAAAATAAGGCTTTGGCCGACTATAAGCTGTCCACCTTACAGACTACAGTAAGGCAATTTGCCTTGGACGTGGCTTCTCTGAAACAACAGGTGTCCGTGCTTTAATGGGATTCTACATCGCCCTTTAAGGGTAATAATCTGCTATGAAGGGACCAGGAGGAAGACCATAAGTGATGGTGGCGTGGATGTTATGGGCATGTGAGCATGAACTGTGGCAGGCCTAAAATTAAAAGCACCTGCAACAAAAAACTAACAGCTTCCGGGCAGACGGACGACCCCCAGGACCAGCAACACGAGGTCCCAGCTAACCACAGTCCATGGTTGCCCCAAGCCCAATGGTGTCTGCCATTGTCAATGACCTGGAGGTCCAATGCCTAATCGACAAAGGGTCTGAAGTCACAGTGACTTCTTTATTCATCCGTTCGGGATGATAGATTAATTGGACCTCTCCTGCCTTTCCCTTAAAGCAGCCAACAACTTGCCCATCCTGGTGGAAGGTATCACCTGGGCAAAGATCCAGATTGACAACCAGTTGGTGGATTGGGTAGGAGTGGTAGTGACACGTGGCCCAGTCAGCTCTTCAGTACCCATTGTTTTGGGCATGAATGTGTTCAAGGACCCAGTGACACCTGGAGAATGGCTGGCTACATGCACCCTGTCCAAGGTTCACAAGGGAAAGGTCCCAGTACTTGATCAACTTGGGCACCAACCCATTTGCTCTCTCCAACCATGCTAGTTTAGCAGACTTGTACGTGATACCCTGTCACATCATCCCAGAAGCACAGCCTGTGTTTGGTGCACTTTTAGCGTGTGGATAGTGTAGGACAAGTCACCTGTCTGTCAGTGACAGTATTAGCGGCAAGGAAAGGTTAACGTTGAGTAACGTTGAGTAGGGAAAGCATAGGGATCTGCTCCTCTTCCTGGAAACCTCCCCTATTGGGCTCGGTCTGGCCAGGCTTCAGTTCGCCCCTCCAATCAGATGCTGTTAGCTTGGCTGAGACCCGCTCCACTACACGCTGTTTTCAATCTTGAATGTTCCTGGTTGGGCTTCTTTCATCTGGGCTTGTTGGGAACTGTTTGACCTTGTCTTCAATACAAGTTCTCTCAATTGCACCTGGGCTGAGTGTGTGTTATTGCTGCCATACCACGTTGCACCCACCCACAGTCTTACCTACTTTCAGGCTGCTCCAAGCTGTTGAGGTGATCTCTCCTGTGTCAACTAATGGTGGCTGCAGGGGAGATGGCTAGTAAAGCCTGGACATCAGTCAAAGGCTTCAGTGGCCCATTCTTTGTCAGTGCTGCCTCCTATAGGGACAGCTTTAAGACTAATTTTGTGCAAAGCCAGAAATCTATTTTTAGTACACCTAAAGTTACAGTATAAAATTGTGAACCTGCAGGGTATTTACTGCCTTAGGAATGTAAACTGGATCTGTGCATTTGAAGCTCAGTTTACATTCTGACACTTGGCCTATGTGCCAGGGTTACTGAAGTCCTACGCATGTGCAGGAGTAATGTCATCCCATGCCGGGCGGTCAATCAAGATGGATGAAAACCGGCACCCAGAAGAAGCTGGGGAGAAACTGCCAGCAAGGGACTTGGATGTCAGACTGTTAGAGCTTAGGTAAACATGTTTACCATTAGTTCCCCTTCAAGTTTGTATCTTTTCAGACATAGGTTTAAGGTGCTGCTTCTTGTAGATGAAAGATAGGGCTGCTTTAATGCTAACCTACAAACTAGTGATATTGAGTGTGTGTGTTCATACTAAATTACATTCTATTTTTTTATCAGGCACAAGAGCACTTTAAACGTAATAGAATATATGTGGACCTTATGGACGATACTGTGGGAACCAAAAGTGGTAAGAGGTATGAAATACTAAAAGACTGCAAGTAAACAATAAAATAAAATGAAGTACCACGTTGGATGATGGGGTAAACAGTTCAATCTTTGAATTTGCGGAAGATACTAAGCTAAGCAGGGCAATAACTTCTCTGCAGGATGTGGAAACCTTGCAAAAAGATCTGAACAAATTAATGGGGTGGGAAACTTCATGTCAAATGAGGATTAATGTAGAAAAATGTAAAATAATGCATTTGGATGCCAAAAATATGAATGCAATCTATACACTGGTGGGAGAACGTCTGGGGAAATCTAGGATGGAAAAGAACCAGGGGGTCTTGGTAGATGATAGGCTCAGCAATGGCATGCAATGCCAACATGCTGCTAACAAAGCATGGTCCGGCCGCACCTAGAGTAGGCTGTCCAGTTCTGGGCACCAGTCCTCAGGAAGGATGTACTGGAAATGGAGCGAGTACAAAGGACAACAAAGCTAATAAAGGGTCTGGAGGAAATTAGTTATTAGGAAAGGTTAGAAACACTGAATTTATTCTCTATCAATTTACAAATACTATACTGGTGACCCCACAATAGGGATAAAACTTTTTTGCAGAAGGGAGTTTAACAAGACACGTGGCCACTCATTAAAATGAGAAGAAAAGAGGTTCAACCTTAAACTGCATAGAGGGTTCTTTACTGTAAGAGCGGCAAGGATGTGGAATTCCCTTCCACAGGCGGTGGTCTCAGCGAGAAGCATAGTTTAAAAAAACTATTAGATAAGCACCTGAACGACCACAACATACAGGGATATACAATGTAATACTGACATATAATAACACACATAGGTTGGACTTGATGGACTTGACAGAAGGCTGTAGTGAACAGACTAGCTTTAATGCTTTCTTAAGCTGGCCATAGATCAGTTGTTGTTTTTTTCGTTCAGCCAGTGAACTGAATGGAAAAACAAACCAATTCCTCCATCCACACAAGTAAGGTAAATGAAAAAATATTCCCAGCTGAGACATTGTATTCTGACAGTGGGGTTCTCCATTGTCACAATGGACTGAACAACGTCCAGTCCAAAGGTTTTCCAGCATTTCTGTTTAACAAAAGTCAATGTAATCATCAACTTCTGTTAAACAGGGAAGCCCACACATGGATTGAAATTCAGCCAGTCCTTGCTTAACCCGCCACATTTCAATCTAACTATTGCCAGCTTTAGTCATTGACTTAAGTATGTGTATCAGAAGTATCTGTGAAGTGCTTATCATCATAGGTCAGTACTTCAGCAAAAGGGGGGAAGTATTACAGCCAGGAAATAACATTACCAACTGTGAGATTAAACTCAGTTCGACCTGTCAATAAACCTTCTGTGAACAGATTGAAGTTTTTGTCATGGCAAATTAAAATAAAACATGCAATACATCTATGCAACATATGCACATGTTTACCCCTTTAACCACTTCCCGCCCGGCCTATGGCCGATTTACGTCCGGGAAGTGGTTATGAAATCCTGACAGGACGTTCTAGAACGTCCTGCAGGATTTCATGCCGCGCGCGCCCGTGGGGGCGCGCATCGCGGCGATCGGTGATGCGGGGGGTCAGTCTGACACCCTGCATCTCCGATCTCGGTAAAGAGCCTCCGGCGGAGACTCTTTACCACGTGATCAGCCGTGTCCAACCACGGCTGATCACGATGTAAACAGGAAGAGCCGCCGATGGCTCTTCCTCACTCGCGTCTGACAGACGCGAGTAGAGGATAGCCGATCTGCGGCTCTCCTGACAGGGGGGGTTAGCGCTGATTGTTTATCAGCGCAGCCCCCCTCGGATCGCCACACTGGACCACCAGGGATGCCCACCCTGGAGCACCAGGGTGGGCAAAAAAAAAAAAAAAGCCAAAAAAAAAAAAAAAAAATCTAAAAAAAAAAAAAAAAAAAAAACCATAAAGAAAAAAGATGCCAGTCAGTGCCCACAAATGGGCACTGACTGGCAACAATCAGTGCTGCCACCCCAGTGTCCATCAGCGCCACCCCAGTGTCCATCAGCGCCACCCCAGTGTCCATCAGCGCCACCCCAGTGTCCATCAGTGCCACCCCACAGTGCCCATCCATGCCCAGTGCCCACCTAGCAGTGCCCATCTGTGCCACCCATAAGTGCCCATCTGTGCCGCCCATGAGTGCCCATCTGTGCCGCCTATGAGTGCCCAGTGCCGCCCATGAGTGCCCATCAGTGCCGCCTATGTGTGCCCATCAGTGCCGCCTACGTGTGCCCATCAGTGCCTCCTACGTGTGCCCATCAGTGCCGCCTATGTGTGCCCATCAGTGCCGCCTATGTGTGCCCATCAGTGTCGCATACCAGCGCCGCCAATCAGTGCCACCTCATCTGTGCCCGTCAGTACTACCTCATCGATGTCCATCAGTGCCATCTCATCGGTGCCCATTAGTGCCGCCATATCAGTGCCCGTAATTGAAAGAGAAAACTTATTTACAAAAAAATTAACAGAAAAAAATAAAAACGTAATTTTTTTTTCCAAATTTTCAGCCTTTTTTTAGTTGTTGCGCAAAAAAAAAAAATCGCAGAGGTGATCAAATACCACCAAAAGAAAGCTCTATTTGTGGGGAAAAAAGGACGCCAATTTTGTTTGGGTACAGTGTAGCATGACCGCGCAATTGCCATTCAAAGTGCGACAGTGCTGAAAGCTGAAAATTGGCTTGGGCGGGAAGCTGCGTAAGTACCTGGTATGGAAGTGGTTAAAGACCCTGCAAGGAGAGAAAAATACCTTTTGATTTGACAGCAATGCCTACTTGTTTTTTGCTAAACTACTCAAACTCACAATCTATCCTAATATCGACAGTTAAAGATAAACTTGAGTTCAGTTAGCTCTTATGTTCAGCTGAGCCTGGAAGGAAGTTGCCGCCCAATCAGCTACGGCCTGGGCATTCCCTGCCACACTGCTGAGTGTACACAAAGGCATGGGATGCTCGTAACATCATTGACCTAATATGGCCATATAGCCTCCAGTTTCTGTGCATGCAGCTGTGTGGCAGGAAATGCCCAGCTATAGATGATTGGGCTGGCACTGACAACTTCCTTCTCGGTTTGGACAAACATGGGGTTTGGACTAACAACTTGTAGTCCAAAGATAGGAACTAGGAGGGCATATTTTTCTCCTTAGGATAAGATAAGAAGTGTGCTTAAGACACAGGACGGCTTGCAATTTCTGACATAATCAACGGGTATTTTGTATTGCACTCATTGAACGGGTTTACCAAAACACTTTTAGGGGTAAATTTATTAGACCAGAAGATAGCAAATAAGAAAAGTTCAATAAATTTCAAACACTTTAAAGAAACTTCCATTTCAAACTGTAAACATAAAAAATAGTAAGAACCCCTTTAGTCGATTAAAGACCAGGCCTTTTTGTGACATTTGTTGCTTAAGTTATAATCAGTATTTTTGCTAGAAAATTACTTAGAACCCACAAACATATTATATGAAGTTATCGGACATTTCTTCTGATATCTATAAAAGGTTCTGGAAAATAGTATCACCCTGGTTTCTGTATACCCACCCAAACCCTATGCCCTAAACTCTTGATTACCTGCCATTCCCCTGGGACCTGTGGAGAAAAGGGTTTCTCCCCTTTCTTACCTTCCCACTGCCCTGCCCCCCCTCCTTTTACTTTTCCTCTGGTTTCACTCTTTCTCAAAGGCCCCTTTCACATTGGACCGGGAGCCGCGTTGGCGGTATATCGCTGCTAAAAATAGCGGCGCTATACCGCCGGGAATGCCGCGGGATTCGGCCGCTAGCGGTGCGGTATTAACCCCCGCTAGCGGCTGATAAAGGGTTAATACCGCCCTCAATGCGCCTCTGCAGAGGCGCATTGTGGGCGGTATTGCCGCGTTTAGCTATTGTTTTCCATGGGAAGGAGCGGTGAAGGAGCGGTATACACGCCGCTCCTCTCACCGCTCCAAAGATGCTGCTGACAGGAGATTTTTTGTCTCCCGCCAGTGTATCGCCTCAGTGTGAAAGCCCTCCGGCTTTCACATTGAGGTAGCTGGGCAGGAGTTTTTCAGGCGATATAGCAGCACTATTTTTAGGTCTGTACCGCCTGAAAAACTCCTCAGTGTGAAAGGGGTCTAACACTCATCGTTCACTTCTCCCCTTTTTTTTGTTATTTCTAATGCCACCATGTTAAAATTCAACAACATCGGTTACTCATCACTTTTACTTTCATGAGGATTATTTTTCTCAATAAGCTCCCTATAGTAATTGTCACTAGGGATGAGCTTTATGTTCGGGTCGAACATGAGTTCGACTCGAACATTGGCTGTTCGCCCATTCGTTGAATAGCGAACAATTCGGCAAATTCGAAAGCCACGGAACACCCTTTGAAAGTCTATGTGAGAAATCAAAAGTGCCAATTTTAAAGGTTAATATGCAAGTTATTGTCATAAAAAGTGTTTGGGGTACCCGGGTCCTGCACCAGGGGACATGTATCAATGCAAATTTTTTTTTTTATCGGGAGCAGTGATTTTAATAATGCTTGAAGTGAAACAATAAAAGTGAAATATCCCTTTAAATTTCATACCTAGGGGGGTGTTTATAGTATACCTGTAAAATAGTGCATGTTTTCCGTGTTTATAACAGTCCCTGTACAAAATGACATTTCTAAAGGATTTTTTTTGTAAAAATGTAAAACTACTCACCGCTATAATGAATTGTTGTTCCGGCAATACAGATAAGAGTAATTGAAAAAAACGACATGGGTTCCCCCCCCCAGTCCATTACCAGCCCTTTGGGTCGGGTATAAATATTAAGGGGAACCACAAACCAGAAAAAAATATGCGTGGGGTCCCCCCAAATTCCATTACCAGGCCCTTCAAGTCTTTAAAGGGAACCCTACGCCAAATAAAAAAAAATGGCGTAGGAGTTCCCCTCAAAATCCATACCAGACCCTTTAGGTCCCTAATTGTCACTTTACAATAACCATTTATAAATTTTCTTTGATATTTCTGTTTGTCTACGTAAGTCTCCTACCATGTTCTCAAACAGATCTACCTGTCTTCTTCTTGTATTATTTGAAATGGTTAATTAAAATTAAACAATAAATAAATATGTAGGCTGCCCCTGCTGACCTTTCCATTTGAGGATACTAGTTCCCTGACTGTCATGCTGATAGTAGTGCTTCAATGCTTTCTCAGGTACTAACTCAGGAACAAGTACAGAGATCAGGTATTCTGACCCTCAGGTCTCAAAAGTCCTTAAGGCAATTTAAGTTTTCAGAAGAATGTCAGAAATTGCAGTCCCCATACATTTCTCCTGACAGGTGTACTTAACACAAAGCGTATTCTTCTTCAGGATAGGATCGTAATTATTTAATCCTACAGTGTAGACCAAAATATATATGATAATATTTTAACTGTATATTTTGATTTGTAGAAACAAGAAAAGAGAAGACGTAAAAAAGGTAAGTGACTGTGCCAGTTAGGCATAAAGACTGCGGGTGAGGGTTGGGGTGCTTAGCAACATGTTATACCCTAAATACTGGTGTATTGTAACATATTATTTTTATTATTATTATTATTATACAGGATTTATATAGTGTCAACAGTTTGCTAAGTGCTTTACAAAATTAAGGCAGACATTACAGTTACAATACAATTTGGTAGAAGAGGAATCAAAAGGCCCTGCTCATTAGAGCTTACAATCTAAATGATAAAGTGTTCCTAAAGGCAAAATTACAAACAATATGTAAACATTAACAATAGGCATAACAAGTAATATGCCTGGCTTTACAATTAATAAGTCAAAACAGCGTGACAAAATCTGAGCAAGACTATGATCATGGAAGACATGAGGCACCGTGGGAAAAAATAAATAAAAATAAGTTCTGCTACGCACGCTGTGGCAAACAATTAGGCATGGCCAGTGGTAGGGTTTTAAAGGAGGATTGAACAGAATTTGTATCTGCTCTATACACTGCACACATATACCACAGTACTTGTACCTACAAAATACTAATTACTGTACCACAATCGGCTGCCTCACAAACACAAATAAACCTCAGGACAAAGGAAAAATGTTTTATTTTTTATTCAAAGTTTCCATCACATATGTTTTTATGCACACAAAACAGATTTTTGTCTTACTGAGCCTAAATGAAAGAAGAACTTTATTAAAACCAGCAACTGTTGAGACAATGAATACCTTGGTCAGGTCTATGTACAGTATAATGTATAGAGTGCAGGGGTCAGGAGTAAGTAACAAACAAAACAACATAGTGCAGCAGTCAGGATGAGCCCCAGCATTCCCCCATAGAGTCCCCCCTACATCTGTGTCCCCAGAGTGCCACCTTACATCAGAGCTCCCTTACATCCTCCAGAGTTTCCCTGTACATCAGTACTTCCAGAGTGGCCCCTTACATCTTCTAGAGTGCCCCTTAGTAACTCCAGAGTGTCACCTTTGTAATTTCAGAGTGCCCTCTTACATCCTCCTTCAGAGTCCCCCCCTTACATCCTCAAAAGTACTACCTTACACCCTCCTGAGTGCCCCCTTACTCTGCCATCCCCTCCAAAATCACACATCGCTATCTACAAAAACACTAATGAACAATAATAAATTGCCAGCAGCACATGTAGGGTATATGATACTTATTTTGTATAAAGATGAAGATACCTTGAGTGGCAGCATTTATTTCACAACTCATTAGAGGCAACTAGGGAAATATACAAAATCTATCACCTGTTTACACACCAAAGCATTGATTTGAATTGCTCATCATTAGTGTCCTGTTAGTATATGAACTGTCAATGATGTAATAGTGCCAAGCTAAGTCACTAACATTATTTTTAACTCCGATCAACAGCAGTATTCTTTTTACCCGCCAGCATGAAGACAGGTGCAATCTACTTTCTCCACTGCAGGTGGTGCTCATCCTCAGCAGACTTGTAGCTGGAAAGGAGGTCAACAGTTCCTCTATGGTTTCCTGGGTCACTAGGGAAGCAATGCAGTTTTATGCCATCTTGGGTCAGGCAGAGCCTATTTAAGACCTTAGCTCCCAGGTTTGGCGCACATTTGCGAGTTGGTAGAGTAGGTACCCCACCTGGTCGGGACAGTACTAGTGGTAAGGAAAGGTTCCTGATGAGGAGGGAAAGCGTAGGGTTGCAACTTCTTTGGTCATCATCTGGCTTGGGCACGAGATGGCCAGCATTCTGCTCTCTTAGCAGACATTGTCAGTTTGGCTGATACCCACTTTCTGCACATTACTGGAAACCGTGAGTGCACCTGGTTGGGCAACCTTCTCACCTGGTTTGTTGTGAGCTCTTGCTATTTCCAAGTTTTCAAGTTTTACTGTGTGAATTATTGCCGCCACACCACGCTGCACCCCACCTACAAGCAGAAAATGATGCCTTACAATCTAATAAAGTGCTGCCCACTAGAGTTAAATAATTTGGTATCTGAATTTCTGATATACTTGTAGAAATTAAATACTACTTGGATATCTATGTTTAGAAATGTAGGCCCGGATTCAGAAAGAACTTGCACCGACGAATCTACTGATACGCCGCGTAAGTCCACGGATGCGCCGTCGTATATATGCGCCTTATTCAGCAAATAAGATATGCCTGAATTTTGGCTTCATAAGACCGACGTAAGTCTCCTACGCCATCGTATCTTGGGCGCATATTTACGCTGGCCGCAAGGGGAGCTTCCATTGATTTACGTGTCGAATATGTAAATGAACTAGATACGCCGATTCACGAACGTACTTGTGCCCATCGCTGTGATCTACGCCGTTTACGTAAGGCGTACGTCCGGTGTAACGTTAAGCCTCATAAAGCTGGGGTAAGTCATGTTAAGGTATGGACATCGGAAACGTCGGAACAGCCGGCGTATTTTACGTTGTTTACGTAAGTCGTACGTGAATGGGGCTGGGCGTAGGTTACGTTCACGTCGTAGGCATTGAGCCGGCGTATCTTAGGGAGTATATGCAACGTGATTCTGAGCATGTGCGCGCATGCGCCGTTCGTTAGGCCCTTCATTTGCATGGGGTCACGGTTAATTTACATGTAGCACGCCCACTGCCTTCCTACTTTGAATTAGGCGGGCTTACGCCGGCCAATTTACGTTACGCTGGCGCAAATATGGGAGCGAGTGCTTTGTGAATACTCAGCTTGCCTCTCAATGTTACGTTGGCGTAGCGCATATGAGATGCGCTACGCCGGCACAAAGATGCGCCGATGTATGAGAATCCCGGCCGTAATGTCTATATTTTAAATATTCCTTATCTGATATACAAGCCAAGACACAGAATATGAGAAACGAGTTAATAAAATAAAAAAGAACAGACAAACCCAATTTAGAAAGACTTATGCCTTGTACACACGATCGGATGAAAAAAGTCAGAAAAGACGGAATTTTTTCATCAGATATTCCGACCGTGTGTGGGCACCATCTGGCTTTTTTCCATTGGAGTTTAGAGATAGAACATGTTTTATTTTTTTTCAATGGAAAAAAATCCTATGGGAAATTGTGTGGAACTCTGACGGAGAAAAAAAACACGCATTCTCAGAATCAAGTCGACGCATGCTCAGAAGCATTGAACTTTAATTTTCTCGGTTTGACGTAGTGTTTTACATCACCGCGTTTTGGACGGTCGGAATTTGGTCTGACAGTGTGTATGCAAGACAGCTTGAACGGAATTCCGGCGGAAAATTCCATTGGATTTTACCCCATCAGAAATTCCGATTGTGTGTACACGGCATAGGAGTATAAAAATATATTGGCTATAGAAAAAGATGATAAGAATCCCTATACCATATATTGCAGACAGGGTAATATTTTAGCAGGACCCTTTGGCGAGCCAATATATGGTTAATAATTTTTTTATGTATGCACATGGCAGGGCTGTGCTCGGATAACACAGTGTTTTACAATGAGGGGAATACATAAGTATTTTTTGGAAAAGATCTGCTCTGCTCTGCACAGCCCCACTGCAAAGGAAAACATTTGTTGCCTGTAGTTGGACATTCACTTTTTTATTATGTGTCTAAAATAATTACTGTTTCAAAAAGTCGCACTGAAATAATACTCACCACCCTAAAAAAAAAAAAAAGATGTTGAAAATTCTAATATGTTCTTTTATACATGGGTTCTATTTAAAATAATGGTAACATGAAAAATAAATCCTGTTTGCTAGTGTACATACCTACTAAATGATGTCACTTATATGGTAATTGCAGTCTGACACAGAATTACCTGCATCTTGGGGTTACCTATAAGGATTAAACTTGAGGTTCAGTATGCACACAAGTGTGGACCAAACTTTGGCTTTTCAGGCATTTGGATTCCAATAAGCCCACTGCTCACAGACCTCCACAACCACAAGACCAGTGTTTAGGGAAAAAGTCTCATGTGCTCAACACGTGGAAAAGGTGCTTTCCACGGAGTTCCCCCTGGCAAAGTATCCTCGATATTGAGGGTATGTGGTTTGGTATTGTTCAGAAATCAGGGGCCAATGCTCGGTTTCCCTTTTTCCTGGCCTGCCAGGCTGCATACTTAGATAAGGGTCTGGTGTGGATTTTTTGGGGATCCTCACTCTTTTTGATTGAGGTTCCCCCCTCAAAATCCATACCAGACCTGAATGGCCTGGTATAGAATGAAGGAAACCCCACGTTTTTTTTTGGTGGGGGAGAGTCCTCTATTAATAGCCATATCAGACCCTCATCTAGGACAAGGTTCTAATATAGAAGAAGGGAATCCCCAGCTGCTTTGTTTACAGACAAACGGAATCTTCTGGGGGCAGTCATTTGGCCAGCAATTTAAACACACTTTCTTCTTTGTAACTGTGAGGCCCCGTACACACGGCCGAGGAACTCGACGTGCCAAGCACATCGAGTTCCTCGGCCAGTTCAGCCCTGAAGCCGCCGAGGAGCTCGGCGGGCCGAGAGCTCCCATAGAACAACGAGGAAATAGAGAACATGTTCTCTATTTCCTCGTCGAGCTCCTCGTCGGCTTCCTCGGCGAAATTGTACACACGGCCGGGTTTCTCGGCAGAATTCAGCCAGAAACTCGGTCGGAAGCTGAATTCTGCCGAGGAAACTGCTCGTGTGTATGGGGCCTCAGTGTTTGTGTAATAGGTTGTATACATCACACAAATATGGCACTTCACAGGCAGGGTCAGGACACACCACAGCATGTTTTTTAATGTCATTTTGCAATTTTACAGTTTCACAGCATTACTAAAATCACTGCTCTCTGCCAAACTGATTTTTTTTAAATGTTTTTGTTTTATGTCCCCCAAGGAGGTGCCCAGACCCTGATGCCATTTGTTTGAAAATCCCTAGAATATTAGCCTAGAACATTTCCATTTTTTTTTTTTTTACATTTGACTCCCATGGTCTTCAGTGGGGTTCAGATTCAGCACCTGAACTTTAGTCATGTTCGAACTGAAATCAGGTACATTCGGCTTATCACCATGCAACTGAAAGGAGAAAGGGATCAAAGTAAAATAATTCGAAAAAAGTCTAATATTGTGTATTGTTATTTTTGTATATTGATTTTGGCTTAGAGTTTTGATTAAAGACATTTACTAAGGCTGCATTCACACCTGAGTGTATAGTTTTCATGCATTTTTTAGGGCGGTTTTATGACGTTTTTTCAAAGTTTTTGCAGCATTTTTGTACAGGCGTTTTGAGGTCCAAAGGTCACCAATGTAAAAAGTAGTACAATGCCTGTAATCTGCCTAAAAAGAAGCTCATGTACTTTTTTGAGCTTCGGATGTTTTGCTTCAGGCGACATTTAAATGAATAGGATTTTGTTTGTTGGGTGTTTTGAAACTTTTAAGATAAGCATTTTACGAGCTGAAAATGCTCAGGTGTGAATGCATCCTAAGAAAGGTAGCATGGTTATGGCTTTTTGTTTTTGTTTTTATTATCGATAAGGGCTTAAAGCACATTAGTAAACACATTCTTAGAAAGAAGGTACTGACATTGTATATTTCACAATGCATTGTTATCATCAGCAAAGATTTACAATGCAGACGTTATACAGAAGGTATTGGAAATAAATGAGCTAGCTAACATGTATTGACCTTTCTGTAAATTAAGCAGTAAAAAGCTACATAAACCATTTGCATTTGGTTAATTCCTTTCATTACTGGTACACAGTTTACTTGATAATGGGCGGGACAGTTGTCTATTTGTTTACATTGCAATGAGTACAATGAGTACATTGAGTACAGACAAGTGACCAAACCAGCATTTACTGTATGTTCCCTAGAGGTAGAAACTCTAGTCCTTGCTTTTTAGTGACAACTTGTTTTAAGACTAAAATAGATTGATGGAGTTGTGTCTATTTTCAACCTGCCTAACTATGCTACCTTTACCAGTTCTACTGTAATTTGAATATAAGCTTGATATTTACAAGATACAAATAGATATACCACTCACCACACCCAAAAGCTTACAACCTAATGGCAGTCATTCACGTGTAGATTTATTTTATTTAGCCTGCCTGCTAGATGGACAAATGCCCCTTGTAGAACTATTGTATCCTGACAGCTGGTGCCACCAGCAGTCAGAATACCGCAACAGTGCTTGCATCTGATTGGATACAGGCATGGTTTGACTGACAATCTTCCGATATCCTGCTTTGACAAAAGTCAACTGCACAATCAGAGCCAGCAGGGCCATACACTGCTTAGTTTCAGGCCCCGTACACACGACCAGTTTCCTCGGCAGAATTCAGCTTCCGACCGAGTTTCTGGCTGAATTCTGCCGAGGAAACTGGTCGTGTGTACACTTTCAGCCGAGGAAGCCGACGAGGAGCTCGACGAGGAAATAGAGAACATGTTCTCTATTTCCTCGTTGTTCTATGGGAGCTCTCGTCCCGCCGAGCTCCTAGGCGGCTTCAGTGCTGAACTGGCCGAGGAACTCGATGTGTTTGGCACGTCGAGTTCCTCGGCCGTGTGTACGAGGCTTTAGACAAGCCAGCAGGAATCAGCAAAAATTTAAGCAGTGTATGCTCAGCTTAAATAGAACAATAGGAATCAGTCACTTACAATATGGAATTACAGTTTTATAAGTAGTTGTTAATGGCAGCAGAGGATAATTGGCCAAGTGTAGGGGTTACTGGGACAACTGAAGCAGAGGTTATAATGACAGTATTATTTTGGATATCCAGGAACAGATGTTCTGCCTTGGAGCCTGGAGAGGCAACACAAGGACTAGAGTGGAGTTTAGGGTTCAGTAAAGACAAGCTGGGGCTAAAGTACAAATGAGGACATAAGACAGACTAATGTGAAAGTCCAAGGTTTAGCAGATACGCAGGGACTGGTGTGCAGGTCAATTATTATGGCAAACAAGCAGGAATACTTTATGTTGCCAGAGGGTAGCAAAAGCCTCACTAAGCTGCAAGTTTTGGATGTGCCAGGTCTTCACCAGTTCCATCCAAGGCAATCTGAAAATGACCTTTAAATGCCTGAAAACAATTAAAGCAAAAGGAGATCACAGTATACGTTTAGATTCAACACAGGAGGAACTAACTATGGTGGTGTATAAACCAATAGTTGAGCTATGAAAGAAGAAAGTATTAAAAAAAATGGAAAATAGGAAGAATTTGTCCTCTCCCCAAAAAATGTGTAAGCCTATATAATTACAACCGTTAGCTCTGGAGAACAGCAAAATTAATGTTATAGTTGATGTAATGCTTTCACTCCCTCTCACTTCAACATTTCAAGCACCCTTTTGATCACTTGTCCACCTTTTTTTTTTTTCATCAAGTAGTTTTTTATTTATATAAAAAGACAAAAAACAAATATACATTTATGCAACCATCACTTACTCTTTACACTCACCACCCCAACATTTAACATAAATTGGCTTATTTGCCAAATGCGCTACAGTTCACTTTTCCCCTTTATGACAAAATTAATGTGTCCTTTCTATTTAAGCACTATACATAATTCCAAAGAGCAGAGAAGGAAAACTAAAACAAAACCTTGGTATCCACCGGAGGCAGGGGCACTTTACTCTCAACACACATCCTACCCCTATCTTCACGTCCAACCTACCCATATTTTTTTTGAACATTTTGGCATTTCCTCTTTTATTATACACAAATCTTTCCATTCTTATTGTTTTATTTACCTCCAACTCCCATTCTACCCGGGTTGGTGGGTTCACCGCCAGCCACCTCCTTGCTATCAATTTCCGTGTGAGGAAAAGGCATCTAATTATTGTTGTTTGACTCCCCCACATATTTTAGGATTTAGGTCAGGGATCTTCAAACTACGGCCCTCCAGCTGTGGTGGAACTACACTTCCCATGAGGCATTGTAACACACTGACATTCACAGACATGACTAGGCATGATGGGAATTGTAGTTCATGAACATCTGGAGGGCCGTAGTTTGAAGACCCCTGATTTAGGTCAAGAGATATTCCAAATACTCTGTTTACCTTTTTATTTTTAGATTTGATATACATACCTCACTCCCTTTGAGCAGTGGGTAGGTCCTGGATGCTGCAGAGGTGTGGCATGACCACCTTGTTGATTATTTATGAATGGTGAAAGTGAGGTGTAACTCATCATACTAGTCATGCTCAGTAAGCTCATAGCAGTCACCACCAGGTCCATGAAGTAAGGCCCTTCCTCAGTATAAGCACCCCTGGTGCTGGTAATGCCTGTTAAAAAAAAGCCCTTTACTATTGGTCCATTGCCACTTTAGGAAGACTTACTGACCAAAATGAGACGAAGTAGGCATGAAGAGGTGAGCCAGGCTCCTATCCCTTTGAGCAAAGAAGTAATTACATTTCAGAAGAGACAGGCATTATTGACAATATAGGTACTGACACTAAATACTACAAATGTGGGAGTGATAATGATGCAATTTTAATATCAGTGTTGATAACTAATTTAAATTTGATGGGATTACAACAGCATTCTAATTTTATATCAACGCAGAAATATCAAGTATCTGTATATAACTGTATTGCCACCAGTAGTCAGAGCAGCATTGGGTTGCTCTAGTGAGAGATGATACCGCTCTAAAAACTGCTGATCCCTTGACTTTGCTTCCATCCCACTAAATCAAAAAGGTGCTGGCTATGCACAGGTGCATTGGATAGAAGAAGATTTTGGACTGCTGCGGCAGTCCAGGATCTTCTTCTATCCATTGGGTTGCTCTATATGGAAATAGGCTGTTATATTCAAGATCAGCATAATTTAGGATTATGACTCTATCTAGGATATTCCATCTAAATCTAAATGGGAATCTAAAATGTAGTTAGTATTGATTTTCCACAGTTATACTAACTCACTAAAGAAGTATAAAACTATGTATGTACATGGTCTGTGTAGTTGAATGATTGAAATGTCCTTCATAATTATGATGTCCTGCTAAGCAGAACAAACAAATGCAATTAGTATCCCAGCTACTGTCTGTTATGAATCACTAGTTGCTGTTCATGGCTATTCACATAATGAGAAATGAACTGATACCCTGTTTTTCCATACCAGCACACCTACGATCCTTTTTTTGTGGACAATCCTATTACACGAGACCAGATGAATCACTACCGAATAATTGCTGAAAATTCTCACAGCGAACTGGCTGCTATGTCTGTAAAATATGAAACTGCACAGTCAGAGGTAAGTATAAATGTATGCATGTCTACATGCATGTAAATCATGTGTTTAAATTGCCCAGGGCTTGACCATGTACACATGCTCATCAAATGCAATTGTACAGCCCCCTCTAACCATAATGGTTAATTATAGGTGATCATTTAACGTGATCTTGGTAAATAAATTAGAAGTTAGAAATACTGGTTCCGAAATAATGGTCACTGCCCAGTAAAGTATATCTAAAGGCAAAACTTTTTGCATAGAGTGGAAAGGGATTAGAACACCTGTCGTGTTTTTAATCATCTCTGCCACTTTTAGGGAGGGTCTCCCTCTTTATATGCCCTGTTTACTGTTATCACCAAGAGCGAAAGTGAAGTAAAATCCCAAATGTTGGGCCATCAACATAACAGAAATAGAGGGGGAATCTTCCAATGGGGACAGTCCAGATTCCTTCGCTTTGGAGGTATTTCCTCTCACTTCCTATTTTCTATAGGGCAGAAAGAGAATGGAAAAAAGACACAGATGGCAAAAAATGTACAGGGGTTATAATTCTCTCTTACTCTATCCTAAATGAAAAAAGAAAAAAGAAAAGTTTTTGCCATGCAGCAATGAAGGAGAATAAGGGGAAATGTCAAACTGTGCCTTAAAGTTTACACCTAAAAGTGGAATTCTTTTCTTCTGAAAGGTTTAAAAGTTGTAGTTCAGCTGCAGTGCACAATGGTGTGTTCTTGATACGTTTTTTAATGCTTGTTTTTCTACTGTGACTTATCTCTGCTGTCAGTGGGAAAGTGTCATTGGTTGTTAAGGAGCCAGCACCCGCATCATCCTAAGAACGATGAATCATCCCTGCTGTCAGCGGGGATTCCCTGTTGACAGCAGAATGTAAACAAAAGGGGACATGTGTGGCCTGGTATCCCCTGCTGACAGCAGGAATGACTGAACATTGTTAGGACGCCAGTGGGTGCCTACTTCTAACATCCAGCACAAATCACACACAAAAAACGCATTTAGAAGTCTATGGACCACAAGATCGCACTGTATCACAAAAAAGCAGCACAGGATCTTCCCCAAACTTGCATCGCAGCTGCACTGCATTGATGTAAATGCGCAGCGTTGGAAGCAATTGTATTTCCATTGTCATGTGATTCAGTACAACCCAAGTCACATCTGAAAGGTCTGAACTGGCCTAACTCAATATTATTTACTACGTCCTTGTCCAGAGCTACCCCCAAATACTGTTTATTCCATTATTCAATTATTTTTTAGCTGTTAGACCTTCGGACTAAGGTTTCCTCAAAAGAGATGGCTTTACAAGAGCTTAAGGCTGAGGTGGAAAATTACAGAGAAAACAACGCAAGACAGTCTGCAATGATCACATCTCTAAGAGCAAGAGTTCATGAGACAGAAGAAGAAACAGGTCTACTGGCTACCTCCAAGTCTAGGGCAGAATTAACCATTCAAGCAGTTTTTCATGAAAACCGAGAACTGAAAGACAGAATCCAAGAAATGGAATCAAGGCTAAAGTAAGCTAAATGTTGTAGTTAATTTTGCTATATTATTATGCTTCTGATTGTTTCTGTTTTGTTAAATAATGAATTGTATTTTCGCTATAATCCAGAAATTTTGTGACTCAGTGGGAGGACAGTAAGTCTCAGGCTTCAAGATACAGCAGGAATTATGGACATTTCCTGGCACAACTGTCTGCTTGCTTGAATGTAGACATAAAAGGCCAGAAGGATCCAGAGGAAGTGGTCATTTCCAAGGTAAATATAGATACATCATATTTTGTTATCAATTGTCACAAGGCTTAGTATAAAATTGCTTTAATGGTACCAAAACACGTATTGAAGACAGGGGGGTTATTCTACTAAAGGCAAAAGGGCTGTACACTTTGCAAGAGAATGTTCCCTTAGTTTAGTGAATGTGGTGAAAATGTACTTTGCAAACTATACTCTATAAGAGAAAGGGAATAAACTTGCAAAGTGAACAGCCAAGGACACAGCACCCTAACCCATGGTTCTAGAAATATAGCACAAAATATATGAAACATATTATAATCCTAATATCAGTATTAACCACAAAAATAACCAAACTACCCAGGATCTACTAATTTTCCAAACCTTTTATTTTGGATTATGCTTACACTTTTTGGGTTTTTGTTAGGTGTGTATGTTTGCACTATATGGGTTAGGAGGTTTTCACAGTTATTTTTGGTATATAGGTGGATAGTGCACATTTTAGAAACATTTATGTTTGGTTATTTTTGTGGTCGCTCAGTAGTCTTTAATTACATGTTGGAATAACAGTCATGAAAGAAGAACAATAGACAAAACTTTTTTTTTTTCATTTTGGAGTGAGGAATAGTTAAAACCCATGTCTGGTTTTATTTTGCCAATTGGGGAGATCTACCTTCACTTCCTGTCCCATAGTCAAAACAGGAAGTTATAGGAAATCCCTGCAAATTAAGGGAAACCATTGGGGTCCCCATTGGAAGATTTCCCCTCTATTACTTTACTAGGAAAACTCACAATTTTAGATTTTCTTTTACTAAAGATCTATATAGTAAAATCAGAAACCCGTTCCTCCTGCTGGTGATCACTATAGTGATGCATCCTAGAAATCTTGTTGGTTTCCTCACTGCCTGGTCACACTGTTTGCTCATTTTGCAGTCATCTGAAATATGTACCCCCAAATCATTTTCTTCTGTAGTGCTGGCTTACACTATACCCCCGTGTTGTACTGTCTCAAGGGATTCTTTTTACCTAGGTGCATTATTTTACATTTATAAATACTGAACTGCAGTCTCCACTGCTTTGACCAATCTTCCAGCAATGCCAAATTATTTCCCATGTTACAGACACCTCCAGGGATATCAGTCCTATTACACACCTTTGTATAATCAGCAAAAAAGACAAAACTCACCCCACAGACCTTTAGTTATATAACGTACATATATATTAAATAGATCAGTGCCTAGTACAGGGCCTTGTGGTATACCCCACTAGTGACTGGTCTCTGTGTCTGAGTGAACCCCATTTACAACCTTACTCTGGTATCTATCCTTTAGCCAACTGCATATCCACTGAACCACCCAAGGGTTAAGTCCTAGCTTGTATAACTTTTGTATTAGATCATTATGTGGAACTGTATCAAATGCCCTGCTGAAATCAAGATATGCTATGTCCACAGTCCCACCCTGGTCCAAAACAATGGTAACATAGTCAGATAATTCAATCAGATTAGTCTGCCATAATTTTAAAGTGATCAATGATCCGTCTTTTCAGGAGTGATTCCATTAACTACAACCAATGGTAAACTCACTGGCCTGCAATTGCCAGCTTCTACCGTGCTTCCCTTCTTGCTGCCCTTCATCTGTATTAGCAGTCCACCAGTCATGGGAACTTCTCCCTTTCGAAGAGATTGATTAAAAAGATCCATTAATTGTCCAACAAATATACCTTAAAGTTCTCTTAGAATTTTGGGATGAATACCACCAGGACCCATTGCTTTATTAAGCTTTAACTGAGCCAGTTCCTCTGCTACTCCTGTCTCAAAAAATCCTAAAAATTAACAATCATTACTAGAACCAAAATTATTCCCCAACTTGTTATTGCTAGCACAATCTATTTCTGAAAAGTAATTGTTTAAATGTTTTGCTACATCCAGGTCTCCCTCAACAAAAGAATCTTCTATATGCTGTTTTTGTCTCCTTTACTATCCTTCTTACCTCTTTTGGGAACCATATTGAAGTCACCCATAATCAAAACCTCTCCCTTGATTGCCATTTGAGTTATCTCATCAATCAACAAGTTATCATAATCTTCAGTCTGTCCTGGGGTCTGTATACTACACCAATCCTAAGGGAATATCCATCTCTGGTTGGAAGGCAGACCCAGAGGGTTTTGAGTATTTTTTATGTTTTTTAATTAATATTAGTGTTATGATATTTGTGACATATATGGCATTTTCACCTCCCCTCTGTCGTTCCTGTATAGTGTATACCCTGGTATAGTTATTTCCCAGTCATTTGAATTCTTGAACCATGTATCTGTAATTGCCGCAAAGGTCCGAATTGTCCCCAGACATAAGAGCTGTCGGCTCACAAAGCTTGTTTCCTAAACTTTGACTTTTCATAAACAACAAATACTGCTATCTACTGCTTTATTTTTACCATCAGGAACTTTAACTGAAGTGACCACTCCACCAGTCCAGCCCTTAGCAACACAAATCCTTCACATTTGTTTCAACCTGCTGGGTGCAGAAATGCTTCTCATAAATTACATCTTTGCCCCTGTTTCTCAGTTTAAATACATGCCCAAAAAACTCAATATTTCAATTCCATACTAAGAAGCTCAGTGCCCTTGTGTAAGGCCCCGTACACACGACCGAGTTTCTCGGCAGAATTCAGCCAGAAACTCGGTCGGAGTTGTATTCTGCCGAGAAACCCGGCCGTGTCTACACTTTCGGCCGAGGAAGCCGACGAGGATCTCGGCGAGGAAATAGAAAACATGTTCTCTATTTCCTCGTTGTTCAATGGGAAATTTTGGCTCGCCGAGATCCTCGGCGGCTTCACAAGGAACTCGATGAGCAAAACTATGTGTTTTGCCCGTCGAGTTCCTCGGACGTGTGTACGGGGCCTAAGGGATGCAGCCCATCTCTCTTGCACAGCTCAAATTAAGATAATCTGATAGCATCATGACTAACATAACCAAAACTTTCAGCTTTGCACCAATAAGGATAGCCAAACATTGAAATCTGCTGTATGAAGTACTTTCTCTTGTTGTCCATTATGCACAGTTAAGATCCGTGAAAATGTAACAGTACATCCTAACTGTTGAAGATCCTGGCCCAAATTCTGAAAATCCTTCTGTACAGAACACACATAAATCTAGAAAAAAAACATTTGTACCAAGGTTCACAACATCAACATAGCACTCTTCACTAGCTTTTTTGTCAATTTTTAAAATGCGCCTTTTATCTTTCCTAACAGTAGCACTAAGCAAACACCTAACTTCCTTTGACACTTCCACATGATTTCCTAAAGAAACACTTCTTACAAATGAATCAGCAAGAAGAAGATGACTTTTCCCTTTAGAAGCCCTTATCCACAACACTTGTCTGGTTTGCAGCCTCAGATAAAACAGTTACTTTTGGCATTGCAATTTTTTTTTCAGAGTCCTTCTTCCTATGTAGAGAAGGGTTGCCAATCTCACAAGCAGCTATGTTTGCAACCTTTGTATCTGCTTCCAGCTCAGAAAGAGCACTGTAGGGGCTACACGCCCACTTTTTTTTATTAAACTATGGTGCATTACTAATTCTCTTTTTTATCAAATAAGATGTCTGTATGTGGCCACTTACACCAAACTGCATCTTGACACCTTATTAGGCCTTGTACACATGATAGGTTAACCAGAGGACAACGGTCTGATGGACCGTTTTCATCGGTCCAAACCGATCGTGTTTGGGCCCCATAGGTTATTTAACCATCGGTTAAAAAAAAGCCAACTTGTTTTAAAATTAACCGATGGATTCCTAACCGATGGGAAAAAAACGATCGTTAGTAGGCACAACCATCGGTTAAAAATCCATGCATGCTCAGAATCAAGTCGACGCATGCTTGGAAGCATTGAACTTCGTTTTTTTCAGCACGTCGTTGTGTTTTACGTCACCGTGTTCTGACACAATCGTTTTTTTTAACCGATGGTGTGTAGGCATGACTGACCATCAGTCAGCTTCATCGGTTAACCTATGACAACGGTCCTTCAGACCGTTCTCATCGGATGGACTGATCGTGTGTACGAGGCTTTAGTATTCTATTTTTCTGAGTTTGGTTTACTTTTGTGCAATTTATATATAATTGAAAAGATATAATAATAAAATAGTTCATGTCGATTTCATTGAAAAATAAGAATGGTAGTTTGCTGCCCCACTGGGCAATCCTGCTATGCTGGGAAGTTTTCCAAGCTGGTCTTATAGTCAGTTTTATTGTTTTTTTTTTATTTTGCAAGGCAATATTCCTCACAGCTTAGTGAATGAGATGAAGCTCTACTGACTTCCCTCATCCAATCACGTACAGGTAAATGTGCAATTTATTTTTCTTGAATGTGACTGGATATTTTTGGCAAAGTGAAGTTTTAACTGCATTCACTAAATTGTGGGGTAAATTCCCTTTCAAAGTAAAACTTCCCTTGCCAAGCAAATGGCCTATTTGCCTTTAGTAAATGAACCCCGCTACGTCCACACTGGCCTGCATGGTAAAATGCAATGGGCTAGATTCACGTAGCTGCGCCCCTTCTTACGGCGGCGCAGCGTATCGTATTTACGCTGCGCCACCGTAAGTTTGATTTCCTAAAGAAACACTTCTTACAAATGAATCAGCAAGAAGAAGATGACTTTTCCCTTTAGAAGCCCTTATCCACAACACTTGTCTGGTTTGCAGCCTCAGATAAAACAGTTACTTTTGGCATTGCAATTTTTTTTTCAGAGTCCTTCTTCCTATGTAGAGAAGGGTTGCCAATCTCACAAGCAGCTATGTTTGCAACCTTTGTATCTGCTTCCAGCTCAGAAAGAGCACTGTAGGGGCTACACGCCCACTTTTTTTTATTAAACTATGGTGCATTACTAATTCTCTTTTTTATCAAATAAGATGTCTGTATGTGGCCACTTACACCAAACTGCATCTTGACACCTTATTAGGCCTTGTACACATGATAGGTTAACCAGAGGACAACGGTCTGATGGACCGTTTTCATCGGTCCAAACCGATCGTGTTTGGGCCCCATAGGTTATTTAACCATCGGTTAAAAAAAAGCCAACTTGTTTTAAAATTAACCGATGGATTCCTAACCGATGGGAAAAAAACGATCGTTAGTAGGCACAACCATCGGTTAAAAATCCATGCATGCTCAGAATCAAGTCGACGCATGCTTGGAAGCATTGAACTTCGTTTTTTTCAGCACGTCGTTGTGTTTTACGTCACCGTGTTCTGACACAATCGTTTTTTTAACCGATGGTGTGTAGGCATGACTGACCATCAGTCAGCTTCATCGGTTAACCTATGACAACGGTCCTTCAGACCGTTCTCATCGGATGGACTGATCGTGTGTACGAGGCTTTAGTATTCTATTTTTCTGAGTTTGGTTTACTTTTGTGCAATTTATATATAATTGAAAAGATATAATAATAAAATAGTTCATGTCGATTTCATTGAAAAATAAGAATGGTAGTTTGCTGCCCCACTGGGCAATCCTGCTATGCTGGGAAGTTTTCCAAGCTGGTCTTATAGTCAGTTTTATTGTTTTTTTTTTATTTTGCAAGGCAATATTCCTCACAGCTTAGTGAATGAGATGAAGCTCTACTGACTTCCCTCATCCAATCACGTACAGGTAAATGTGCAATTTATTTTTCTTGAATGTGACTGGATATTTTTGGCAAAGTGAAGTTTTAACTGCATTCACTAAATTGTGGGGTAAATTCCCTTTCAAAGTAAAACTTCCCTTGCCAAGCAAATGGCCTATTTGCCTTTAGTAAATGAACCCCGCTACGTCCACACTGGCCTGCATGGTAAAATGCAATGGGCTAGATTCACGTAGCTGCGCCCCTTCTTACGGCGGCGCAGCGTATCGTATTTACGCTGCGCCACCGTAAGTTTGAGAGGCAAGTGCTGTATTCACAAAGCACTTGGCTCGTAACTTACGGCATGCGCCGTTCGTGACAGAATCCCAGTGCGCATGCTCGAAATTCCGACGCAAATCGTCATTGCTTTCGACGTGAACGTAAATTACGTCCAGCCCTATTCGCGAGCGACTTACGCAAACGACGTAAAAAATTAAAATTTCGAAGCAGGAACCACGTCCATACTTAACATTGGCTGCGCCACCTAATAGCAGGAGCAACCTTACGTCGAAAAAGCCTAACGTAAACGACGTAAATAAATTGCGCCGGGCGTACGTACGTTTGTGAATCGGCGTATCTAGGTCATTTGCATATTCTACACCGAAAAAAACGGAAGCGCCTCTAGCGGCCAGCGTAGAATTGCACACAATTATACGCCACCGTATTCAAGTTACGTCGGCGGAGGAAGCCTATTTTTTTTGCGTATCTGCCTTTGAGTATCAGCGTAACGATACGCCAGCGCAGATTTGAAATTACGGGGGCGTATCTGGAGATACGCCACCGTAACAGCTACGTGAATCTAGCCCAATGTTTTTCCATGTAGGCCCTTGCAGGTTCAACTTCGGCAGGAAGCATTGATGCCTGTTTCAGCGCATTGCAAGCAGACCTCAGCTTTTTGCTAAAGCTATTGAGACATGTTAATTCATATGAAGTGAACGTTTAAATCCTTAATCCATTAACAGGTGGGATACCAGTGTGTGGCCAGCATTATGGAGAGAGTACAGATGAGCAAACAAAATTCACTCCATAAATGATTCACACAATTTTCCCTCTTCATTATTTAGACAGGAGGTGTTCGACTGAATACATACAGGCGTAGTTATATTTTCTGCCAGTTTCATTTTTGTTTTGGGTGTTGTGCTGGAGACCTTGTACATCTTAGCAATGATGGTTGGAATAGTAGCAACAGGAAATGACATGCAAAGGACTGGTCGGAGAATACAGAACTTTTTTCTTTGTTTAGGGAGTTACCTAGTTTTAATTTCCATGCTACAGAAAGAGTATGTTAAAGGTGTTGTGACAACAGTGGTCATGTCTACTTCTAGCCATTATCTGCTACTGGCCGCAGCTCACCATTCAGGCTATCCTTCTGCCCTAAGGCCGTTCACATTCTTTCATTTTATTGCAGTCATTATGCATTAACCCCTTGCCATTTCATTCATTTTATATTGTATAGTAATTCTTTACTATCCACTTCACTATAGAGTAACACTTTTCTTATCTCTTCACATAAATTGTACATTAGGGCCCAGATTCTGAAAGGGCTTACGACGGCACAACGCCATGTGCGCCGTCATAAGTCCTAATCTGGGCCGTCGTATCTATGCGACTGATTCTTAGAATCAGTTACGCATAGATAACCATTAGATCCGACAGGCGTAAGGCTCTTATGCAATTTTTTTGTTTGCCGCTAGGTGTCGCCGACGTCGTTTTCACGATCGAGTATGCAAATTAGCAAAATACGCGAATTCCCGAACGTACGCCCGACCGACTCAGTGAAATTATGACGTTTACGTAAGATTTGCGACGCGTAAAGTTGCCCCTGGGTCTATGAGGCGCAGTCAATGTTAAGTATGGCCGTCGTTCCCACGTTGAAATTTGAAAATTTACGTTGTTTGCGTAAGTCGTCCGTGAATGGCGCTGGACGCCATTTACGTTAGCGTCGAAACCAATGACGTCCTTGCGACGTCATTTAGCGCAATGCACGTCGGGAAATTTTAGGGAGGGCGCATGCGCAGTACGTTCGGCGCGGGAACGCGCCTAATTTAAATGATCCACGCCCCCTACCCGGATCATTTGAATTAGGCGGGCTTGCGCCGGAGGATTTACGCTACGCCGCCGCAACTTTACAGGCAAGTGCTTTGTGAATAAAGCACTTGCCCGTAAAACTTGCGGCGGCGTAACGTAATTGAGATACGTTACGCCCGCATAGTTTTACGCCCAGATATGAGAATCTGGGCCCAAGTGTTTACTTTGCAGTTTACATAGCTCCCTATTGACTCTGATATGGAGAGACTGTCCTTTTGTTTCAAATCCCCCTCTCCTTCAGTTCTCTCTCTTTTTGGTTTAATGATGTGGTCTGACCTTTCATCTAATCTATAAATTATTGTATTTCTTATTTTGAACAGCCAGTAAATAGGAAAAGCAGTGGTGAAAAATAAGACTTGCCTATTTGAGGCAAGCATTTTTTTTTTCATTTGGACAGAACTAAAGTCCATAAAATCTGTTGAAATAGCAGTTATTATTCAGAAAAACAGCTTAAAGGGGTTGTAAAGGTACAGATTTTTTCTAAATAGCTTCCTTTACCTTAGTGCAGTCCTCCTTTACTTACCTCATCCTTCGATTTTGCTTTTAACCACTTCAGCCCCGGACCATATTGCTGGTCAAAGACCAGGTCACTTTTTGCTATTCGGCACTGCGTCGCTTTAACTGACAATTGCGCAGTCGTGCGACGTGGCTACCAAACAAAATTGGCATCCTTTTTTTCCCACAAATAGAGATTTCTTTTGGTGGTATTTGATCACCTCTGCGGTTTTTAGTTTTTGCGCTATAAACAAAAATAGAGCAACAATTTTGAAAAAAATTAATATATTTTACCTTTTGCTATAATAAATATTTCCCAAAAACATATTAAAAAAAAAAAATTCCCCAGTTTAGGCCGATACGTATTCGTCTACATATTTTCCGTATTTTTTTTTCGCAATAAGCGTTTATTGATTGGTTGGTTTGCGCAAAAGTTATAGCGTTTACAAAATAGGGGATAGTTTTATGGCATTTTTCTTAATATTTTATTTTTTACTAGTAATGGTGGCGATCAGCGATTTTTATCGATCAGTGCTATAAAAATGCATTGATTACTATAAAAATGCCACTGGCAGGGAAGGGGTTAACACTAGGGGGCGAGGAAGGGGTTAAGTATGTTCCCTGGGTGTGTTCTAACTGAAGGGGGGGGTGGACTGACTAGGGGAAATGACTGATCGCTGTTCATGCATTGTATGAACAGACAATCAGGCATTTCTCCCTCTGTTTCACACACAGCTCCTGGTTCTCGCTCTGTAACGAGCGATCGCGGGTGCCCGGTGGTGATCACACCGCCGAGCACGCGCGTCGGCATCAGGGGCGAGTGGGGGGCGCGGGCGCGCCCCTATTGGCTGCTAGGCGAGGTGACGTATAGCTACGTGATCTCGCCCAGCAGAGCCGACCTTCCGCCGTATAACTGCGTATAACTGCGGCGGCTGGTCGGCAAGCAGTTAAATGTCCTTATTTCTTCTGAGAAATCCTCACTTCCTGTTTTTCTGTCTGTAACTACACACAGTATTGCAAGGCTTTCTCCCTGGTGTGGAGTGTCTTGCTCGCCCCCTCCTTTGGACTCCAGGAGAGTCAGGATGCCCACTAACACACAGATCCTTTCTCTATCTGCAACGTAGAGAGCGTCCTGACTCTCCTGTAGTCCAAGGGAGGGGGCGAGCACAACACTCCACACCAGGGAGAAAACCTTGCATTACTGTGTGTAGTTACAGACAGAAGAACAGGAAGTGAGGATTTCTCAGAAGAAATAAGGACATTTAAAAGCAAAATCGAAATGGAAGGATGAGGTAAGTGAAGGAGGACTGCACTAAGGTAAAGGAAGCTATTTAGGAAAACAAATTGTACTTTTACAACCCCTTTAAGAGAAACATTGCAGGATTGAAAAAAATGGCGGGGTTGATGGCATTGCCATCAAACATAGCAGCAAATGAAGACTGGAGTAAAGGTGTTCATGACAGAATTTTTTTTTTGTTTAGGTTTCATTTGTTAAAGCGGTAGTAAACCACAGTTAAAAAAACTTCCCCTGCAAGGCAATGTCATAATTTGCATGAGTATGTGAGAGGGGTGTTGGCATCAACCATTTGATAAGAAAAGAAATGAACTGTTTGGTGACAGCTTGTGTTGAACAGTACACATTAAAGCGGAGTTCCGGCCACAATTTCACTTTTTAAATATAAATACCCCTGTAATACACAAGCTTAATGTATTCTAGTAAAGTTAGTCTGTAAACTAAGGTCCGTTTTGTTAGTTTGTTACAGCATTTAGACACTTTATAAAATAGAAATTGACTGGGGCCATCTTAAGTGTGTGCATCATGAAGCCAGACTGTATGACTTCCTGGATTTCAGCCTTGCAAATCTCGCACATGATCAGTGCTGCACAAGCAGTGTCAGATCAGGTTTCAGCACCTGTGCTGTCCAAGTCACATGATTCTTTGAGACTGGGAAATGCACAGACTCCTGGAAAGTTACACCCACTACATTCCCAGGAGTCTGTGCGGTGTAGGTTAGGAAGCATTAAGCACCTAGGTGCAGGAAGTGGGAAGATTAACTATTCTGCCTAGCAACAACACTTTGAAGGCATCTAAAAAAACAATTTTTTTTCGTAAAGGACTAATGACATTTTTTTAAAACTACTGATGTAATGTTATATTTATGGGTGGAACTCCACTTTAACAAATGTGTCAGGATCATGAATAGTACGAACAGCCCTCGATACATGCTGTGACACAAAGGCATTTATATGGGTATTGCCCCCAGTTGACAGTAGGAAAAAGTCGGTACAGACAAATATTGAATTGTATGGACAAGCCTTCCAGATGTCTCAGGAACTTGAACTGATGCAAGTTTCTGTTCTGGTTGCTTAAACGGAAACTATAATGGTTTTGGGCTGATTTAATTTTTTTTCAAAAGTCGTTGTGTGATTTGATATCCTACTATCCATACAATTTGTAGCCTAGTTTTAAAAAATCTGACACCACAGTGGCCCTGTTGCCTTGCACTTTTCACCTGCTGATGATAAAACAAAAGATTTTGGGCCAGATCCACGAAGAGCGGCGCTTCTTTCTGCCCGGCGTAGTGTATCTCAGATACACTACGCCGCCGTAACTTACAGCGTATTTCCAGTATTCTCAAAGAATTTGCGCCATAAGTTACGGCGGCGTAGTGTATCTGTGTCGGCGTAAGGGCGCGCAATTCAAATGGGTGCGATGGGGGCGTGTTTTATGTTAATTTGACTTGACCCGACGTAATTGACATTTTTTCTGAAAGGCGAATGCGCCGTCCGTGGGGGTATCCCAGTGCGCATGCTCGAAATTAACCCGCAACAAGCCAATGCTTACGACGTGAAAGTCATTCTACGCAAAGCCCTATTCGCGAACGACTTACGCAAATGACGTAAAAAATTAAAAATTCGATGCGGGAACGACGCCCATACTTAACATTGAGTACGCCTCATATAGCAGAGGTAACTATACCCAGAAAAAAGCCTTATGGAAACAACGTAAAAAAATGCGCCGGCCGGATCTAGCTAATTTGCATACTCAACGCGGAAATCGACGAAAACGCCACCTAGCGGCCAGCGTAAATATGCACCTTAGATCCGACGGCGTACTAAGACGTACGCCAGTCGGATCTTGCCCAGCTTCAGGCGTATCTTGTTTTGTGGATACAAAACAAAGATACGCCGGAGCAAACTAGCAGTTACGCGGCGTATCAATAGATACGCCAGCGTAACTGCTTCGTGGATCTGGCCCTTTGTGTGAACTGAAGCCATAGGCCATTTCCTTACCAATCAAGGCATTTGGATACCACTGACTTTATTGTTTGCCTATATACCGTATCTTGGGAAGCATTTCCTTACCAATCGGGGCATTTGGATACCGCTGACTTTATTGTTTGCCTATATATCTTGGGAAAAATTTCCTTAGGCTGGGTTCACACTACGGTTTTCCCGTCCGTCAGCCGCATACGATTTATATGAAAAAACGTATGCGGCTGAAACGGACGGGAACGTATGGCACCGCACATATGTGCGTTTTCCATTAACATTAATGTTAAAGGAAAACGTATGCGGTTGCCATACTGTTTTAAAAACGACCGCAAAACCGTGGTTGAACACGGTTTTGCGTACGTTTAAAAAACGTCTTGCCAGCAAATCGTACGCACCCGGATGCATCCGAGTGCATACGATTTGCAATGCATTCTCTATCTCTACGTTTTCCCGTCCGGGCCCGTACGTTTTCAATACTGAAATCGTATGCGGCTGACGGACGGGAAAACCGTAGTGTGAACCCAGCCTTACCAATCGGGGGAATTGGAATACCATTGACTTTATTGTTTGCCTATAAATCTTAGGAAGCGCTGACTGTGACTTCTAAGCTGTCTAACTTTACATTGCAGGGTGGCTACCATATACTTACAGCATGGTTAATATCTTAATGAGCCTTCAAATAGGCTTAGATTGTTATTAGTTGGGTAATTGTAACACAGAGCAATCCAGCACTTTACCTTTTGACATGTTTCAGGCATAATTATAGTGATACAAGTCTGATGGAGCCTGCTTGTTGATTCCAGCCATGGTTAGACATTCACATGGTGATGAACATTCTGCTTACTGTTTGCTGTTCTGTGGTAAAAATTGACAAGTCACAGAAAATGGAAATTTTAGGTAGTGTAGAGATTGACTCATTCACCAATTCACAACAATCTTTTTATGTTTTTCAGGCAGGTGATATTTTGAAAGAGAATATAGAATTGAAGGGTAATGTCGTCACTCAAAAGGAAACCATCAACGTTCATGAGACAGAATCAAAAGCCAGCAGGGAAACCATCATGAAACTTGTTTCTGAAATTAATAAAGAGAAAAAAAAGAACGGTTCATTTGTTCAACAAATTGACACTCTCTGCAAGGTTTGTGTAAAATTATTATGTTACTCATAGATGTACATAATAACCAAAAGCAAGGCCAATATATAGTCTTGATGTGAATTGTGCCAAGGCCCCTTTCACACCTGCGGACCGTATGTCCGCTTTTTCATCCATCTGTTTGCGGATGAAAAAGGGACATACATTGGTTCCTGTGAGATTGCAGATGTCAGCGGATGAACATCCGCTGACACCCGATCTCGCCCGCCTCCGCAATAATCCGATTCTGCAGACAGAAGAAAACCCTATTTTTCCTTCCGTCTGCGGATCGGATCGGATCAGATGAACACGGACAGACGGTCCGTGTTTATCCGATCCCCCCATAGGAGAGAGCGGAGAAAAGACAGTGTGCAGGGACCGCCCTGTCATCCGGATCAACGGATCAACGGAGCAATCCCCGCTGAGCAAGCAGAGGTTTACGGTGTGGATCATTACTGATCCGCCCCGTGTGAAAGGGGCCTTAATCTATGGCGGGCTGCTGTTTTGTAATGGACAATATTTATGTTTATAAAACATATGAGATATGTCTAAAAAGTTGGGTGAATGGTATCAGAAAACAAACAAAAGAGAATATACAAACAAATTACCTTTATTGGCCTTCAAAATAATCAGCATCCTTCCCTACAACATTCATTCAGCTTCTGAAAACTGTCAGCAAAGGCCTTTTAAGGGATCGCAGAACCGCTATCACGCATTCTTCGATTGCCGACATGTCCTCAAAACATGTGCCTTTCATGATGCCCTTCAGGCAGGGAAACTGAAAGAGTCCGCAGGTGCCAGATCAGGGGAGTACAGTGGATGATCGAGAACAGGCACGCCGCGCCAAGCTAAGAATGGTTTTACAGAAAGGATAGATCCTGGTCACACATGGTAATGAAATCTCCAGAGGTTTCCATCTGTTTTGCTTTCTGTTTATCTGTCAGCTTGTGCAGCACAAACCTGGAACAGATCTTCCGCGTACACAAATCTTTACGGACCATGGTGTGCAGCGTGTCCTTGCTAATGCCCAATTCCTCTGCCATCAATTGTAGAGTTAGTTGCCGATTTTGTGCTAGCATTTGTCGCACTCGCTCGATCATGCCTGGGGTTCTGCTTGTTGATGGCTGCCTGGAACATGGCTCATCCTCAGTTGTTACTTTCTCATCGTGAAAGCATTTGAGACAGTTCTAAACACATTTTCTGCTCATGGCTGCCATCCTGTACACTTACACCAACATTTCATGCATCTTCACTGCCCTTTTCCTCAATTTGTAGCAGAACTTGATGTTCACACGTTGCTCCATTGCACTGTGACCCTACCTCTCACTCTGACCATGTTCGACTGTCTGCAGCGGGTTTACCCTGAAGGTCATGTGTACTCCACGCTAGGTGGCGCTTCTCGATGTGTCTCTGGATAGCCATGTGCATGCGCGCACACCTGGCCTATGTTGCCATTGAGATATCGGACCATTCACCAAACTTTTTGGACACACCTTGTATTCTGCACAGCTGCAAAAAGGAGCTTTTGCTTCTTTAATAAAAAGAAAGCATTGGTCAGTTACATTTAGTGGTGACAATGTCAATATAGGACAGTGACAATACACAGAAGATGCAGTCTACAAGGTTGATAGCATATGGTGAAAGCAATTGAATATGCCTTGTGTCTTCAGTTTAATGGGCTTGGGGTAGGTTTGAGTCATAGTTACCTCTAGTATCAGTTCTCCATTAACTGTCACAACTGCATTAAACATCTTTTACTAGATTGTGCCGTGAGTACACTTTTACTATTTGTCCTTACAGCTTGGTTTCAACACCCAGTTCATGCTACACACCCCCCAACCACCCTTGGTCCCCACTGTAGTTACAACCATGGGCGATGAGCTGTCAATGCCCAAACAGCCGGTGTAGCAGTTCAGGGATTTTAAATGGATGAGCAAATTGCTCTGTGGTGCCGCTGACAATCAGAATTGCTCTGTTGTGTCCTGGAAGCACTTAATGAGAAGGAGAAGAGTGGGGATTTCAAATCCCCAGACTGCTACACCGGCTACAGCGGGAACTGGAGTGGGGTGTGGGGAGATAAATGGTGTTTCTTCTTTTCATGTTCTCTAAGGCCCCGTACACACGGCCGAGGAACTCGACGTGCCCAACACATCGAGTTCCTCAGCCAGTTCAGCCCTGAAGCCGCCGAGGAGCTCGGCGGGCCGAGAGCTCCCATAGAACAACGAGGAAATAGAGAACATGTTCTCTATTTCCTTGTCGAGTTCCTCGGCGGCTTCCTCGGCGAAATTGTACACACGGCCGGGTTTCTCTGCAGAATTCAGCCAGAAACTCGGTCGGAAGCTGAATTCTGCCGAGGAAACTGGTCGTGTGTACGGGGCCTGAGAGGTGAACCTACACTTTAGGTTACACAGTTAGAGCTTATATAAACCTAAAAACTAAAATTAAGATATTGCTTACCAGTCCTGGTGTGGTGACTGCATTTGTTTTCTTTTTTTGAGGCTAAGATCATGTTCAATAAGTACAGTGTCCATGTTATTTTGTGTAATATTAACAGAAAGCTCAAACATCCTTATGTTTCTTGGGTAAACCTATTCCTAGCTTCCTCTATGTAATAGAGATGAACAAAGGCAGACATGTTTGAAATCAAGCCTGGGTGCAACAAGAATTTACCTTCATACATGAAGTGAAGGAGTGAGCATAGCCACCAAGGGACAAGAAGTGTGTTATTTGCAGGGTTACCAAGAGAAAATAAAGGGAAAAAAGTCTGAAAAAAATATGCAGGCACTTCATCTAAGAACTGGAAAGCTGCACTATATTAAAGCGGAGCTCCACCTTAAAGTGGAACTTCCGCTCATCGTAACCCCCCCTCCGGTGTCACATTTGACACCTTTCAGGGGGAAGGGGGGGTGCAGATACCTGTCAAAGACAAGTATTTGCACCCACTTTCGGGAGTCCTCAGTGCGGGGATTCTGCGGGTAGTGCGTCACGAGACAGCCTGGCGAATGACGCGGCTGGAGCTAGTGACATTTCTTATATAGGTGAGTCAGGGCCACCCGTCACGTGACCCCGCCCCTCTGACGCAAGGGGGAAGCCTGGGCTTCCCCAGTGACGTAGCAGAGGGTGCGTCAGAGGGGGACGGGGTCACGTGACGGGTGGCCCCGCCTCACCTATATAACAAATGTCACTAGCTCCAGCCGCGTCAGTCATGAATAGAGAACCTGCTCTCTATCTAAGTCCGTCAGAAATCCAGACGGAAAAAGTCCGATGGGGCATACACGGTCAGAATATCTGATGAAAAGCTCCCATCTGACTTTTTCCATCGTAAATTCCGACCGCGTGTACGCGGCTTTATGAGCACTGATATTAGGCAGAAGATAAGAATGCCCTATAACCTGACACTCAGGCTGATACTTTTGTGGTATTATATAATGAAATTGATAAAAAATAAAGTAATCCACAAGATTTTTATAAAAATTCAAGTGCTGAGGTCCAGATTATTAGAACTACCCACTGATGACTTGTTCTCACTAATTAATGGAAGAGTGAGCATTTAAAGCGGGAGTTCACCCATAAAACAATTTTTCCCCTTAGATGGATGCTCGTTTTGTCTAGGGGAATCGGCTAGTTGTTTTAAAATATGAGCAGTACTTACCGTTTACGAGATGCATCTTCTCCGTCGCTTCCGGGTATGGGTCTTCGGGAGCGGGCGTTCCTTCTTGATTGACAGTCTTCCGAGAGGCTTCCGACGGTCGCATCCATCGCGTCACTAGTAGCCGAAAGAAGCCGAACGTCGGTGCGGCTCTATACTGCGCCTGTGCACCGATGTTCGGCTTCTTTCGGAAAATCGTGACGCGATGGATGCGACCGTCGGAAGCCTCTCGGAAGACTGTCAATCAAAATAGGAACGCCCAGTCCCGCAGCCCATACCCGGAAGCGGCGGAGAAGATGCATCTCGTAAACGGTAAGTACGGATCATATTTTAAAACAACTAGCCGATTGCCCTAGACAAAACGAGCATCCATCTAAGGGGAAAAAGTGTTATGTACGGGTGAACCCCCGCTTTAAATACCAAATAATGAAAGCTCGCTCAACTGACCTTTGAAGTATTACTTAACCCACAACAGTAAAATCAGTCTGTAGATGCTTGTATACATTGTGTAAAAAGGCTGTTTGATCCTGTCTTCTCTGACCCTACTCTTTTACTGTCTCCAATATATCTGCTGAAAGCACAGAGCCCTAGGAGGCGTGCTGCACATGCTCAGTTTTGAGTGTATTGCTAGAGAGTTGTTTTTTTGGGGGGAGGATGCATGGGATTAGCACAGGGCCAATCAGCACTGTCCAGACAGAGGGTCAGGGGTCATGCAGCCTCACAGGGCATTTAGAGGAGAATAAAAACTCCTCCTACAAGCTTCAACCAGTGCTCGGCTGGACACCGATAGAAGTCACAAAACCTCTATATACTGTTGATGAGAAAAGGAATTTAAAAAGTTTATATTTACTAAAATATTTGCATTTCCATGTTCTGTGTACTGTTGGAGACCAGATATGATGAATGCAGGGCCCTGGGTTTAGTAACACTTTAATTACATTTTCTAACGTAGTGTATTTGTTGTTGTGGCGCTCTAAACATTTCATTTAAATTTCACTCCAGAATTTGGAAAGTGTCAGTGATACCAAGCAAGCTTTAGAAAAGGAGATTGTAATGCTGCAGGACAGGCTGAAGGCATCACAGAGAGCCTGGGAGGCCTGCAAGCAAGAACTGAACCAGGTGAAGAAAAGTTCCACTGAGCTCGACGTGTCTCTGAAAAGCAGCATTGGGGAGGCAAAGGCTGCCCAGAATCTACTGGACTTATTCATGGATGAGGTTGCAGCAGCTCTCAGCGATGCTTCTATTACTGTGAAGCCCAAAGAAGAAGCTATTTTGGAGAGAATACATGATTTACAGAGAATGGTGGAAAGCAAAAAAATTGTAAGTAAACGCAATTTTCCTGTTGTCAGATCATGCATTTCAACCAAAAATCTTTCCAAAAGATTACGGCCCAGATTCACAAAGGACTTACGACGGCGTATCTCCACGTACGTCGTCGTAAGTCCGAATGTGCGGCGTCGTATCTTTGCGACTGATTAATAGAATCAGATACGCCTCACTGTTGCCAAGATACGAGCGGCGTAAGTCTCCTACGCCGTCGTATCTTGGGGTGCATATTTACGCTGGCCGCTAGGGGCGCTTCCGTATATTTCCGTGTCAAATATGCAAATTAGCTAGATACGCCGATTCACGAACGTACTTGTGCCCGGCGTATTAAAATACGCTGTTTACGTAAGGCGTATGACCGGCGTAACTTTACCCCTCATAAAGCAGGGGTAAGTCATGTTAAAGGTATGGACGTCGGAAATGTCGGAACACCGTCGTATTTTACGTCGTTTGCGTAAGTCGTACGTGAATGGGGATGGGCGTAGGTTACGTTCACGTCGACTAAGCATTGAGCCGGGGTAGTTTAGGGCGAAAATTCGACGTGACACTGAGCATGCGCACGCATGCGCCGTTCGTTAGGAGCGTCATTTACGTGGGGTCACGATTCATTTCCATACAACACGCCCCCTACCAGCCAACTTTGAATTACGCGGGCTTACGCCGGCCCATTTACGCTACGCCGCCGCAACTTACGGAGCAAGTGCTTTGTGAATACTGCACTTGCCTGTCTAAGTTGCGGCGGCCCAGCGTAAATAGGATACGATATGCCCGCACAAAGATGCGCTCAGGTACGTGAATCTGGGCCTACATGTGCATTTACCCTATTTTATGTGTGTTATTTATTTACTTATAGAAGCCTCCCTTGTGTAGACAGCCAAAAGCCCCGAGACTGCTGCTGATTGTGGTCATATTGAATGTGATGTCAGCAGCCCCATCAGTCTCAAAGCTGTGACACTCCACAGAAAGGGTCAGCAAAGGGTCAGCTACCTTTTTCACATTAATGCCACGTATACAAGATTGGACATTCCGACATCAAAACCGTGGATTTTTTTCCGACGGATGTTCCATTAAACTTGACTTGCATACACACGGTCACACAAATGTTGTCAGAAATTGCGAAGGTCAAGAACACGGTGATGCAAAAATACGAAGGAAACTTGGACAGCCGCACTCAAAAAACTTTCCTTTTATTAAAATAGATCACAAAATGAACATGCCACAGCAAAAATTGGAACGAAACGCGTTTCGCACTGTAGCTTCAGCCGAGCCGAGAAAAATTAAGTTCAATGATTCTGAGCATGCGTCAAATTGATTCCGAGCATGCGTAGAATTTTTGTGCGTTGAATTGTGTACACACGGTCGGAATTTCCGCAAAGAGCTTGTGTTGTCTGAAGAAATTAAGAACCAGCTCTCAAACATTTGTTGTCGGAAATTCCGACAGGAAATGTCCGATGGAGCATACACATGGTTGGATTTTCCAACAACAAGCTCACATCGAACATTTGTTGTCAGAAATTCCGACCGTGTGTACGCAGCATAAGTGTACATTTTACAACCCGTGTGCTAGTGAACAGTACTGGAATTGTATAGTTTTTTAATTTGTGCACAGGTATCAACAGGAGGAAGAATGCAGGTGTGTGGCAGACTTCTTTTACACACTGACCTCCTCTTGTCAGTGACGTTAGGGAAGTGGGTGGAACATAGGCAGGCCAGGCATTGTAATTTTGTAATTGACACCCTAGTGACCCCTGCTCTATAGTATTTCCCTTTGCTGCTCCCCTGGCAACTACAACAAGTTTATGTAGGGAGTTTGGGGGAGGGGTAAAGTTGCTGGAGAAGTTTCTATTAACCACTTACCCCCCGGACCATATTGCTGCCCAAAGACCAGAGTACTTTTTGCGATTCGGGACTCTGTCGCTTTAACAGACAATTGCGCGGTCGTGCGACGTGGCTCCCAAACAAAATTGGCGTCCTTTTTTTCCCACAAATAGAGCTTTCTTTTGGTGGTATTTGATCACCTCTGCGGTTTTTAGTTTTTGCGCTATAAACAAAAATAGAGCGACGATTTTGAAAAAAATGAATATTTTTTACATTTTGCTGTAATAAATATCCCCCAAAAATATATAAAAAAAACATTTTTTTTCCTCAGTTTGGGCCGATACGTTTTCTTCTACATATTTTTCGTAAAAAAAAATCGCAATAAGCGTTTATTGATTGGTTTGCGCAAAAGTTATAGCGTTTACAAAATAGGGGGTAGTTTTATGTCATTTTTATTATTTTTTTTTTTACTAGTAATGGCGGCGATCAGCGTTTTTTTTTTCGGTACTGCGACATTATGGCGGACACTTCGGACACTTTTGACACATTTTTGGGACCATTGGCATTTTTATAGCGATCAGTGCTATAAAAATGCATTGGATTACTATAAAAATGCCACTGGCAGTGAAGGGGTTAACACTAGGGGGCGGGGAAGGGGTTAAGTATGCCTGGGTGTGTTCTTACTGTGGGGGGGGGGGGGTGGCCTCACTAGGGGAAACACTGATCCTCGGTTCATACATTGTATGAACCGAAGATCAGCATTTCCCCCGCTGACAGGAACGAGAGCTGTGTGTTTACACACACAGCTCCCGTTCCCCGCTCTGTACCGAGCGATCGCGTGTGCCCGGCGGCGATCGCGCCCGCCAGGCACACGCACGGGAGTCGGGGGCGAGCGGGGGGCGCGCGCGCGCCCCTAGTGGCGGCTGGGAGAGAGGACGTCATATTACGTGCTCTCGCCCAGCAGAGCCACCTTGTGGACGTATTTCGACGGTGCGGCGACGGCAAGTGGTTAAAGGGGTTGTAAAGGTAAAAAAGATTTTCCTAAATAGCTTCCTTTACCTTAGTGCAGTCCTCCTTCACTTACCTCATCCTTCAATTTTGCTTTTAAATGTCCTTATTTCTTCTGATGCCGCGTACAGACGGTCGTTTTATGCGATGTAAAAAACAACGTTTTTGAAACTTCAATTTTCAAAAACGACGTTGCCTACACACCATCGTTTTTTCACAATGTTCTAGCAAAGCGAGGTTACGTTCACCACGTTTTTCCATTGAAGCTCGCTTCATAACTAGCTTCTGGGCATGCGCGGGTGTAAAAACGTTGTTTGAAACGTCGTTTTTTGCTACACACGGTCAATTTCTGTGAAGTAAAAAACGACGTTTTGAAAAACGACACATAAAATTGAAGCATGCTTAAATTTTTTTTTGTCGTTTTCAGAAGACATAAAACGACGTTTTCTCCCACACACGGTCAATTAAATTGACGTTTTTAAAAACGTCGTTTTTTTACATCGCATAAAACGACCGTCTGTACGCGGCATGAGAAATCCTCACTTCCTGTTCTTCTGTCTGTAACTCCACACAGTAATGCAAGGCTTTCTCCCTGATGTGGAGTGTCGTGCTCGCCCCCTCCCTTGGACTACAGGAGAGTCAGGACACTCTCTACGTTGCAGATAAAGGAGCTATGTGTTAGTGGGCGTCCTGACTCTCCTGTATTACGGGAGCACGCCCACAAGAACTAACCCCCATGGGAGAGAGCTCCCATGAAGGGGGTTAGTTCTTGCGGGGAGGAGCCGAGACAGCGGCAGAGGGACCCCAGAAGACCAGGTTCGGAGCCACTGGGCTAGATTCACATAGATTAGCAGATCTTTAGATCCGCGTAATCTATGTGATTTACGATCCGCCGGTGCAATTTTGCGAGGCTAGTGCAGTATTCACAAAGCACTTACCTCAAAACTTGCACCGGCGGATCGTAACTCTCCCGGCGGAATTCAAATTCCGCCGCTAGGGGGAGTGTACAATTTAAATCAGGCGTGTTCCCTCGCCGATTTAATTGCGCATGCGCCGCCGGCGAAATTTCCCAGTGCGCATGCTCCAAATGACGTCGCTAGGACGTCATTGTTTTCGGCGGCAACGTCAATTGCGGCCATCCGTATTCCAGACCGACTTACGCAAACAACGTAAAAATTTGAAACTCGGCGCGGGAACGACGGCCATACTTAACATTAGCTACCCCTCATATAGCAGGGGTAACTATCCGCCGGAAAAAGCCGAACGCAAACGACGTAAAAAAAAAAACGACGGGCGGGCGTTCGTTTCTGAATCGGTGGTTCTCCTCATTTGCATATCCGACGCGTAAAAGACCGAGGCGACACCTAGCGGCCGGCGGGAGATTGCAGCCTAAGATCCGACGGTGTAAGTCACTTACACCAGTCGGATCTAAGGGAGATCTATGCGGAACTGATTCTTATGAATCAGTCGCATAGATCCGCCGTCGTATCTCTTTGTGAATCTGGTCCACTGTGTGCAAAACGAGCTGCACAGTGGAGGTAAGTATAACATGTTTGTTATTTAAAAAATAAATAAAATTAATTATCTTTTACAACCCCTTTAAGGCATGCCTTAGTGTCATTAAGGCAGCACATTCACAATACATGCACCACAGCGGATAAAAATACATAACATTTTTAAAAATGCAGCTAAACACAATGCATGATATATGTGTTCTGATGTGCTGCAGTTCGTTGGGCTCTTCTGTACAATGACTTGCAGTACCATTCACAATGCACCGCACATAGAGAAGGCAACTCACCTAGCACAATTGCCACAGCACATTAGTGTTAATGGCCCTATTAGCATTGTGAAGGATATATTGTAAAACCCCTGGCCAGTGCATTATTAATCCATGGTCATAAATTCAATTAGGCTCTTTTTTTAATTTAGGAAATCAAAATTATAGTACATTTTAAGCCAGATCTTACACAGTAGATTCATATTAATTTAGAAACTTCTAGACTACCACAACTGATCAACCCCAACTAGTTAATGGAGCTCAGAAAGGTTTCATGCTTTGGAAAGTCACCTTACTCTTTGCAAATCTATCTATAATAAATAATTAGGTTTGCAGTAGCGTGTCTTTTTTATAGACCAGTGTAACGGTACCCCCATGGGGGCTGATGATATACCCCACTGGCCACCCCGACTCTGCAGACCCTCTCTTACCTCTGACACCTTGGGTTCCATTGTAAAATACCAAGTTAGTAATGAGAAACTCAGACAAAGTCACTGAACCACTCAAAGAATGTTTACTATGATAAAAGGTTAAACATTGAATGAATAAAGGTTATGATTGGCAGAGGTATTTGTTCAATGCAATAATATCATACACTTATACCCAGTACCTGATGAGGGTATATGTGAACAGGTACACAGGGAGATAGATCTTCAATACTTTTGACACGTGTATTAAATACCTTCGGACTGAGGCCTCAACACACAGACCAATGCACTAAGAAAATGCACAGACAGTGAATACAGTAATACAATACAAGTTCGAACTATATCTCAGGCCTCGTGCACACGACCAAGTTTCTCGGCAAAAACCAGCAAGAAACTTGCTGGGAGATATTTTTTTTGCCGAGGAAACCGGTCGTGTGTACATTTTCGTCAAGGAAACTGTCGAGAAACTCTACGAGCCAAAAAGAGAGCAAGTTCTCTATTTCCTCGATGGGAATGGAGAAACTTGCCTTGTCGAGTTCCTCGACAGCCTGACAAGGAACTCGACGAGGAAAAAGATGTGTTTCGCCCATCGAGTTCCTGGGTCGTGTGTACGAGGCTTCACTAAATGGCTCCCTCTAGGTTGCAGTTCAGAGCGATACTCCAATATAGAGCAGTAAAGCTTTGTAAAGCAATAAAGCAGTGAATGTTCCTCAATTTCTAGTTTTGTCTTCAGCTACCTTATTTTATACTGCAGTGTTGAGTTGTGTAATTATTTGTAATCCAAGAGAAACAGAGGAAAAGCAATGACTGTAGAAATAGGATGCTATGAATTCCTTAGCTGAAGAACTATTCCAACTTGTAACTCATTTAATCTGTGAGTAGTACAGTACTGACCTTACAGCATTGGGGAAGAAAAGCAAGGCCCCAAAGTCTGATAGTAAGATGCTCAGGTGCAGCAGATCCACAGCCATGGAACTACAGGTCTCAGCAGCAGTCTGTAGGAAAGAAACTCACTCAGCAATACTGCAGTCACTACTTGGATAGGCAGGTGCCCTCTAACCACTGTGGATCCTCAGCTGGCTGGTAGACTCCGTCCGGAACCTCCTGCAAGTGCCTCCATCAGGGAAGATGGCACCGCCACGCCGTACTGCTCCTCCCGGTGTGCTGAAAGGCAGATGGCTTCAAATGCTCTGAAGCGCAGGCCGATCCACCTACACGATTAGCAGGGCTGTCCAACAAAGATCCCTCTGTGGCAGATGATCTTGCTCTCCACTGTAGGCCGCAGTCTCTCACTCCTGGTCACACACACAGACCTCCTGCTGGCAGTTGAATGGCATCCAGAGAGGCTGAAAACAGGTCACGCCTGTCCATTTATCTCTCTTACCAGCAGGCTGTTCTGTGACTTGGCATTGTGGGTCTGTAACTTGGCATTGTGGGTCCTGTAGTCCCCAGACTGATTTAAACAATATGAGTGACTTCCTCCCCAAACTATATATCCCACAATGCATAACTGTTTGCTTCTTAACTACTTAACCCCCGGACCATATTGCTGGTCAAAGACCAGAGCACTTTTTGCGATTCGGCACTGCGTCGCTTTAACTGACAATTGCGCGGTCGTGCGACGTGACTCCCAAACAAAATTGGCGTCCTTTTTTCCCCAAAAATAGAGCTTTCTTTTGGTGGTATTTGATCACATCTGCGGTTTTTAGTTTTTGCACTATAAACAAAAATAGAGCGACAATTTTGAAAAAAATATATATTTTTTACTTTTTTCTGTAATAAATATGCCCCAAAAATATATAAAAAAACATTTTTTTCCTCAGTTTAAGCCGATACGTATTCTTCTACATACTTTTCGTAAAAAAAAATTTGCAATTATTGATTGGTTTGCGCAAAAGTTATAGCGTTTACAAAATAGGGGGTATTTTTATGGCATTTTTATTAATATATTTTTTTTACTAGTAATGGCGGCGATCAGCGATTTTTTTTCGGTACTGCGACATTATGGTGGACACTTCGGACACTGTTGACACATCTTTGGGACCATTGGCATTTTTATCAGCGATCAGTGCTATAAAAATGCATTGGATTACTATAAAAATGCCACTGGCAGTGAAGGGGTTAAGTATGTTCCCTGGATGTGTTCTAACTGTTGGGGGGGGGGGGGGTGGACTGACATGGGGAAATCACTGATCTTCTGTTCATACATTGTATGAACAGAAGATCGCGCCCGCTACCGGTCCCCGCTCTGTAACGAGCGATCGCGTGTGCCTGGTGGTGATCACGCCCGCTGTGCATGCGCACGGGAGTTGGGGGCGAGCAGGGGGGCGCGCACGTGCCCCTAGTGGCCTGCGTGAGAGCCGACGTATAGCTACGTGCTCTTGCACAGGGGAGCCGACCTGCCGCCGTAAAACGACGGCGGCTGGTCGGCAACCAGTTAGACAGAAGGAAATATCCTGATAAGGTCACTAGAGAGAGCCAAACCTTTACTTAAGAAACAATAAACGACTCAACATAATAACTTTAGTAGCAACACCTGGCTAAACCAGATTTTAATATTTTTTTCCATTAACTGATAATTTATAAACCTCCAGAAGTGTTTTTTTTGTTCAAATTGATGGAAGTTTACAACCTCTCTAATACAATGCTGCAAGCACCAAACGGTACCTATCCTCCCAGGTATTCAACGAGCTTCTAATTTTTTTTGTGAAAAACAGAGCAACAGGCACCTCTTAGTAAAACTGTTTAGAATTTAATAGCCAAATGCATTAAAACACTCACATTTAAAATTCAGCGCAGGGGAGTCCAGTAGAGTCATATGTAGATCTCTGCAGTTCGGATGATGTTTCAGTTTTGTTTTTCCATGCTATCAGCGTCCTGTGTCAAAGGCGACTTCCGGGATTCATGCAGGATCTAGAACGAGGCCTGGGGCACATTCGGCCAGTCACAGAAAAGGCTGTAGTGCAGAGTTCAATGAAGTAAATGACTGTACTGCCGTAAAGCGACACATTTCCGAGCACGCGCACCAAGAGATTATGAATGAATGAATGAATGAATGAATGAAAAACTTATAAAGCGCGGCGCATGCGAACTGAATCGCTTCTGGGCGCTAGTTGTTCGTGTCTCATGACATCAAAAGAGCAGAGTTTTGATCCGTCTTCTGAAAGTCAGGTGGTTTTCCTCCAACCGAATGCTGGTTGGTAAAGCGTTCCATAGTCTAGGACCCTGAAAAGCAAACCTTCTTTCTCCTTTGGACTTGTATTTGGTTTTTGGTACCCTGACCAGATTTTGGTCGGTGGATCGCAGAACGCGATTCGAATTGTGAGGTTCTATCTTGTCGCAAAGATATTGCGGAGCCTTCCCATGGATGCACTTATGTGTCAGGCAGAGTGCTTTAAATGCAATTCTGTCTTTTACTGGCAGCCAGTGAAGGGTTCTCAACGAAGGTGAGATTGATTCCCATTTTTTTTTCCCAGTCACCAGTCTGGCGGCCGTATTCTGAACGACTTGCAGACGGGAGATTTGGTACTTTGGGAGTCCGAGGTACAGGGCGTTAGCATAGTCCAGTCTGGAATTCACGATTGTTCCCACCACGACTGCTACGTCTTCTTTGGGGATAAATGGAATAAGTCTGCGTAGTAGGCGCAACAGATGGTGCGCTCCGCTGACTACTGACCCTATTTGTGCGTCCATTGTCATGAAGGTGTCGAAGATGACCCCGAGACTTTTGACTTTGGAGCTAGGGGTGATGATTTGGCCCAGAATGGGCGGGGGTGTCCAGGTTGTTGCCAGTTGACTCTTTCGGCTGGCGTGAAACATAAGGAGTTCTGTTTTTGAACTGTTGAGTTTAAGATAACTCTTAGTCATCCAGTTTTCTATCAAAGAGAGACATTTCTCTAAACTGAGATGATGATCCTTTTTGTTGCAGATGCGAAAATACAGTTGCGTATCGTCTGCATAAGAGTGATAGAGTAGTTCTTGGCTACTGATAATATCAAAGAGAGGGCGAAGATAGATGTTGAATAGCACCGGTGACAGGGGGGATCCTTGGGGGACTCCACATGACACCGTGCGCTTTTCCGACGTGAAACAACCCAATTTAACTGTTTGTGATCGGTTTTCAAGAAAGGAAGAAAACCATGGTAAATCACCTTCTGCGACTTCTGCTACCTTGGCTAGTCGCATTAGTAACAATTTGTGGTCTACCGTGTCAAAGGCTGCGCTTAGGTCCAGCAGAACCAGGAGACAAGATTCTCCTTCGTCTGCGGCCTCGAGGGCATCGTCCCATATTTTGAGGAAGGCCGTTTCTGTCCCGTGTCCGGGACGGAAGCCTGATTGTAATGGATCTAGTAGATTGTGGGTATCTAGATGCTGTTGCAGCTGTTGTACCACTACTTTCTCCATTATCTTGGAGAGAACATTTAGGCCTGTTATGGGACGGCGGTGAGTTGGGTCCTTGGGATCCAGGTTAGGTTTTTTCAAGATGGGCTGGATTGTGCCCTCTTTCAACAGGGATGGCACTGTGCCTTCCTTAAATGACTGGTTTATAAGCTGTGTGATGGGTGGTGCCAGGATGTCGGCACATTCCTTCAGCAGTTTGGTGGGGATGATATCATTGGGCGATGTGCTGTTCCGCAAAGCACCAATGATATTTTTTGTGGTATCGATGGAGATCGGTTCCAGAGTGAACTTTGTTGATTGTAGAGCGTTTCTGTGGGTGTTTTGTGGTTGATTGACGGTGGGGTTGAGGGGGGTATTGTTTTGCATGATGCTTTCCCGGATTCTTTCAATTTTGTTGATGAAGAAATCCGATAGTTCATTGCAGAACTCTTGGGTGTCTGAGTTGGGGACTTCAAGACATCCTGGATTCATGGTCTGGGTGACCATCTTGAAGAGTTCGCGGGGGCGGTTTAGGGCGCTGTTAATCGCCATAGAAAAATGATGTTTCTTGGCTTTGAAGATTTGTTTATGATATCGTGTTGTTATTGCCTTGTAGATGATGAGGTTATCCTCTGCAGGACTTCTTTTCCAGGCGGCTTCCGCCCTTCTGCGCTCTTGCTTCAGAAGCGACAGCTGGTTGTTGAACCAGCCGGACTTTCTTTTTCGGATGCAGGCTTTGCGTTTCGGTGCTACTAAATCGGCTGACTGTAGCAGGGCTGCGTTTATGGCATCCAGTGTATCTGCGGCTGTTTGATGTGGATGGATTGTTTTGATTCTGTTTCCCAAGGTAGATTTGAAGAGTTCCGAATGGAGCTTCTTCTGAGATCTAGCCCAGTGTATTGTCACTGGCTTGGGTGCTTTTATCACTGGGGGAATTTTGGAGATTATGAAATTAATTGCATGGTGGTCTGTCCATGGCAATGGTTCATTTTCTAAAATGCTTATTTTCAGATTTTGTCTGAAAATTAGGTCGAGTGTGTGACCTGAAGCATGTGTTGGCCCGCTTATAAGTTGCTGTAGCCCTAATCCCTCCAGGTGATCAATGCAGGCGTCCGCAATGGGATCCTGTGCGGAGTTGGCCCACAGATTAAAGTCCCCGAGCAGCAAAAGGTGTTTGCTGTTAAGGGTATAAGTGGATATAAACTCCGTTAATGATGGCAAAAACTGCGATTTTGGCCCAGGTGGCCTATAGCAGAGGAGAATGTGAACAGTCTCCTGGGGGGAAGTTTGAAGTTGAAGAGTAAGGGTTTCCATGAATGGAAGAGGATTTTGAAGGGCTGGCTTAGTGATTGTAATGCGATTCTTGTGGATCACCGCCAGGCCTCCTCCTCTTTGCCCTATTCTGTTATGAAAGGAGAGCACACCTTGCATAATCTCTTGGTGTGCATGCTCGGAAACGTGTCGCTTTACGGCAATACAGTCATTTACTTCATTGAACTGTGAACATTGAACTCCAGCCTTTTCTGTGACTGGCCGAATGCGCCCCAAGCCTCGTTCTGGATACTGCATGAATCCCGGAAGTCGCCTGTGACACATGACGCTGACAGCATGGAAAAACAAAGCTGAAACACCATCCGAACTGCAGAGATCTACATCTGACTTTACTGGACTCCCTTGCGCTGAACATAAAGAATTTTAAATGTGAGTGTTTTAACCCTCCTGGCGGTATTCCCGAGCGTGACTCGGGTGGATTTTTTGTGCCAAAATCGGTAACCCCGAGTCACGCTCGGGGTAGCTATGCAGAGCCTGCAGCGCGCGCTGGCTTACCTTGTTCCTGGATCCAGCGAGGACACTGTGTGAATTGAGCGAGGTCCCGCTCGCTCACACAGTGTCCTCCTGTGCCGCCGATCTCCGTTCCCTGCGACGTTACGACGCACGGGAGCGGAGATCAGCGCCAAATTCAAAAAGGTAAACAAACACTATACATACAGTATACTGTAATCTTATAGATTACAGTACTGTATGTAAAAAATACACACACCCCTTGTCCCTAGTGGTCTGCCCAGTGCCCTACATGTTCTTTTATATAATAAAAAAAGGTTCTTTCTCCCTGCAAACTGTAGATTGTCCATAGCAACCAAAAGTGTCCCTTTATGTAAAAAATGGTTTTAGATCAGCTAGAAAACAGCGATAATAAATTATAATCACTTGCAGAATTGTGCGATAGCGATTTGTGGGGAAATTCATCATAAAAATAAATAAATAATGATAGCGACAATTCTGCAACTGAGCAAATTTCAGTGATTCTGAGTTGATTACATTATTGAATAATTTTTATTATAATTATATTATTATTTGTTATAATTATTTATAATTATTTATTATTTTATAATTTATAATTTTGTTTTTAAAAAAATGTCATACCCTGGATGCCTATTAGACTCTGGTTTGGTCAGATTTAAGTGAGTTATTCCTAAGAATTACAGGCCTACAATGTAAAACGCAAATTTCCTTGCAAATAATGGTACCGCTTTCAGCACCTTTTTTCTGAAAGAATCATACCGCCAGGGAGGTTAATGCATTTGGCTATTAAATTCTAAACAGTCTTACTAAGAGGCGCTTGCTGCTCTGTTTTTCAAGTGCACTTTCAGTGCAATTTCAAGTGCACTTTGCACTTTGCACTTGTAGTTTGCACATGTAGTGCAAAGTGGATTTGCCTTTTGTAAATAACTTCCAGAGTGTACTAAAAGTTGTTTCCTGCTACAAGGACAGTGTAAAAGAAAATAACAATGCTCTAGAGGGGGAAAGGACGATTGGACATACATTTTGGTAATACCTGTAGATTAACTGAAACCCCAGGTATGGATTTTGTTTCATAGTTCCTATGCATATGCCTTACTTATGGGACCTCTGTGGAAGTGGAGAATCACTATACTAGTCCTCGCTACTACAGTGGGTTCCACTAACTTCAGGGTCCCTTGTCAAGTGGCTGCCCTTCTGCATAATACCCATGGGGGGTGGTTGCTCTCTTGGCATGGGCACTATTGACAGAACACTTTGCATTTTTCTCAATACATGTAAGGCATTCTCTGAATGGACAAAATTAAGAGGTGGGGTGTTGACATCACACTCTCCACCTTGTCCAATAAGAAAATGCTTTGCTTTCACTGTATTGATGTAACTATGCAATAAAGTCTATACTTGGAGTTCAGCTTTAGCATCAGTGTTGGAGTGCTCAGTAGCCAAATTATGACTAGATAAAAAAAATCCTGAGTGATGTTTGGAAAAGCGCACTCATAACTGAGGTTATCTATGTGCACTGTTTGGTTCACCAAACAGCTCGGGTGTCATTGTTGAAATTCTTGTGTGCTCTCTTATGGCTGGAGGCCGGGTAACAGCTTGTAACAAACATGTTGATGTCTAGGCAAACTGTAATGAGTAACATTTGTGTTTATCCTAAATAACGGCATTCTTATTTAATTAACATTCTAATGATATTCTCATTTACACTATTTGTTTTGCTCTATGCTGATTTCACTTGTTTGTACTCATGCTTGCTAGATCACTTTTGTCGGCGGCGGGAGAGGTGCCTGCCCCCTCCTGCCACGCTTTGGTCATCTCCGCCGCTTATCGTACCCACCGGTAGCGGCGGAGGCGATTGCGTTCTCTCCCATGGATGCCTGGCTGCCGACTGAGGGGAATATGACCCCTGCTTGGCTCCATGGCATAGAAGGGCGAAATTGACGTCAAACGTCACTTCCATTCATAGCTCTTAAAGGAGAACTTTTTTATTTTTTTTCAAGTGACTTTTTTGTTTTTATTGCATTTTTGTGTAAATGTGAGATCTGAGGTCTTTTTGACCCCAGATCTCCTATTTAAGAGGTCCTGTCATTCTTTCTTTCTATTACAAGGGATGTTTACATTTCTTTTTAATAGGAATAGTGTCAAAATATTTTTTAAGTAAAATAAATAAAGCCCCCTTATTTGGACAAGCTCGCGCACAGAAGCGAATGCATACATGAGTAGCGCCCGCATATGAAAAAGGTGTTCAAACCACACATGTGAAGTATTACCGCGATCATTAGAGTGAGGCCTCGTACACACAACCGAGAATCTCGTTGTAAAAGAAACGTCGTTTTCCTCGAAGAGTTTCTTGTCAAGCTTGACGAGAATCTTGTCAAGCTTTCCTTGCATACACACTGTCAAGACAAAATCTCGTTGTTCTCAAACGCGGTGACGTACAACACGTATGGCACTATAAAGGGGAAGTTCGATTCCACTGGCGCCACCCTCGGTGCTGCTTTTGCTAATCTCATGTCACTGCGTGTTAAGTAAAAGTTTGGTGAGAGACGATTCACGCTTTTCAGTCTGTTACAGCGTGACGAATGTGCTATCTTCATTACAAACGCTACTTTTACCGAATGTGCGCTCCCGTCTTATACTTTATTCAGGGCATGCGCGGGTTATTTAAGCATACACACGGACATGTTTCTCGTCGTAAACCAGCCCGACGAGAAACACGACAAGGAAATTAAGACTTCCGACGAGAAAAAAGAGAGCATGTTCTCTTTTTTTCTCGTCGAGATCCTCGACGAAAAACATACACACAACCGTTTTTCTCGGCAAAAATGCTCTGCCAGCATTTTTCTTGATGGATTTTGCAGAGGAAAACGTGTGTACAAGGCCAAGAGCAATAGTTCTAGCCCTAGACCTGCTCTGTAACTCAAAACTGGTAACCTGTGGAAATTTTTAAACATCGCCTATGGAGATTTTTAAGGGTAAAAGTTTGTCGCCATTCCACAAGCGGGGGAAATTTTTAAGCATAAAATGTTGAGTATCAATTTACTCGGTGTAACATTATCTTTTACATTGTCTTTCACATCTTTCAAAAACATTGGGCTAACTTTACTGTTGTCTTATTTTTTAATTAAAAAAAGTGCACTTTTAAGACCGCTGCACAAATACGGTGTGAAAGAAAGTATTGCAACGACCACCATTTTATTCTCTAGGGTGTTAGAAAAAAATATATAATGTCTGGGGATTCTAAGTAATTTTCTAGCAAAAAAAAAAAAATATTTGAAAACAACAAGTGTAAAAAAGAGGCTCGGGGCTGAAGTGGTTAAGATGAAAACAGGGACGCACCAGACCCCCTGCTGTGAGCCACTCCACACATACATATGTAGTGTAAACCCAGCCTGAAAGTTGTAAACTGCAAGTGCTGGGGTAACAAATAGTTTACTGGGGAATTTTTATTTTATTGTGATCACTGTGTTACACTAAAAATGCTGAGGGTTTAATACAACTGTAAACTATAAGGTGACAGGTCCTCTTTAAGAAGCTTTGACTTGTTGACTGATTTTTTTTAAATACTGCAAACAAACATGATCGTCCTTTATCACTAGTTCTTTTTTTCAACTGCCTTGACATTTATGATATTTTAGGATTGAAAAAGGCAAGTATGCATTTCTGTCTAGTGTCCAGAAGATGGCAACATAATATGTAAAATAAATAAAAAAAATGATATATCGTTTAAAGGGCATGTACGGTATATAGAGTTTCAGTTTAAAAGAAATGTTGAAATTTGCTTTGTAAACTCTGTAATTTCATAATAAGAGTAAGTAAAATGATGGCGATGGTTGGAGAGACATCAACATGCATGTACAACATGAGGAATCTTGGCACTACATTATTGTGCTCAGGGGCATTCTAATGACCTTTAGAGAGAGAGAGAGAGACATTTCTGTATCCACAATAGTAATACACAGAGACCCCATGATCCTCCTTTCCCATGTAGCCTCAAGTCTGGGTGCACCTGTACCCCTAAGATCATTTCTGCCTGAATCAATGAAGATAGTAATTAAATGTTCCCACTTGATTATGTCTCTGTAAATCTAAAACGTTTTAACATCTTAAGAAAAAAACAAACACCCGACTGCACTGTCTCAATTCTTGTTATTTATAGTTATTTTTCTTGTCTCTCGATTAGTATGCAAGGAGGAAACTTATATAAATAAATTAATTTGCCTAAAAAAGACCTTGCATCATGATCACATTTAGGATAAGGTGACCAGATATTTAAAATGAAATCCGGGGACATATTTTTTCTTTACTAGTAATGGCAACAATCAGCGACTCTCTGCCCGTAGCTGGCCGCCTCATAGCCTCTCAAGTCTTACTTTTCAGGCCCCGGCTACTACTGGATGGGGAGCAGAGTAAGATCACTCATCCAGGGAAGGCAAGGAGATAGGTAGGTGGCTGGCCAGGATTTGAGCCAAGGCAGAAGAACATGCGAGCGGAGCTGAATGGGCATGTGCCCAAAACTGAAGAAATATTCCCTCCGCTCCGACCAGCACATGATCATCAGAAAGGGGCACAGATAATGGGCAAAATATAACCCCCCTATGGTAGTAGGCACGGCGGAGTGGGGGGGGGGGGGTGTAATTCTATTTTTTTTATTTTAATTCTGCACTGACTGTCCCCTGAAACTGGGGATGTCTGGTCACCCTAATTTAGGCACCTTTCACATGACTGTTCCAATCAGGCCTGCCTGTCAGTTTTTCAGGAGGACCTGATCGGATAGTCCTTTCACCCCATGGACCAGCAGGTGTAAATGGACTTGTGCCTGTTTACACTCACCTACCTCCAGTCCGATTTGGGCTTTAAAAACAAAAACAAACAAACACGTAAGGACAGATTGGAGGGCAGTCAGGTGTAAACTACAGAGGAGTCCATTTACATCCAGCAGCCCATAGAGCAGACCGGGCTCTGTCTGTGTCCCCCCTGCAGAAACTGACCAGACACAAACCTATGATCCGCCTGCTCTACACTGATCAGTGGATAGATCCACCCCATGTGAAAGGGGCATAAAGCATAATGTAGGCATTTTTTTGTTTGATAGAGTGGAGAAGGATTAGTACCCCTGTTTGGTTTTAGTGCTTTCCAAGACTCCATTGGAGAGCTGTCCCCTCTTCACTATCCCAGGGACAACCTTTTCAACAGGCAGGGAGGGAAGAAAACTTTCCAACAACAGCATAGACAAATATCTCTAATGGAGTCCTGTTCTGTAATGAATCCCGTCAGAGGTTCAAACCCTTCCCTGCTCTATTCAAAACTAGAAAATAAAGTTTTGATTGTAGATACAATTAAAAAAAAAACTAAATATTATTCCATTTCAATATAAATCACAACTCTAGACCATTTTTTATACGCATTTAGATGGAGCCGGAAAGGGGTATAACTCAACGTTTTTGTGCTGCAAAATAAAGCTGGTGCATACCTCAATATACTGTATTTGGATGGAGCGGGGAAGGATTAGTACCCCTGTCTGGTTTTAGTGCTCTTCAAGACTTAATTAGAGAAATGTACCCTTTTTCACTGTCCCAGGGACAACCTTTTCACCGGACAGCAACAGAAGGAAATTTTCCAACAACAGCATAGACACATTTCTCTAATTGAGGACCACACAGCAGCCACACCTGACAGGGGTCCTTTTCCTGCTCTATCAAAAACTAGAAGAATAAAAGTTTTAATTATAGACGCGCTTTAAAAATATATGTTTGAATATTATTCTATCTCAACATAAATCCCAACTCTAGACCATTTTTTTATACAACGTATTTGGATGGAGCCGAAAAGGGGTATAACCCAAAGTTTTTGTGCTGCAAAATAAAAAACAGGAGCTCAGCCGGCACACACCTCACCCGGTCTGATTGGTAAGCAGGTAAAAGCAGCCTCGGCTGATTCATCCAGATCATGTCTCCAACATGTTTCGCCCCACCCCCGGGGGTTAATCATGGAGATGAGGGTCTACATGTGGCAGAGGAATAAATACCATCATATTGATGTATGACAAAAAATGTAATGGGACAAGTAAGTGAAAAAATGCACTGCGTTGCATAAGTCCAAACCCCTGATAAGCAACAATAGACAGGAACTTCGCTTGTGGTATAGCAATAATGAGATAATAGACACTTTGGAGTCTGGTGCAAAAAGTAAATAGAGACTAAAAACAATAAGTGAAGCAATAAAAATGATAAATAATAATATTGCATATTAAATGCAAAAACAAAAAAAATTACAGACTGCCACAAGCAATCCTACAACAGCCTAATCCTGTGGCTAAAATTGGCTTTGTTGAATTTTTTTATATATTATTTTTTATAGTTATTGGAGTTCACTTAAACATATGTAGTATAAAAATACTGAAAAACATGTCTTAAAAGACAGGTGAAAACTTTAGGTGGGAATAGGGGAAGAAAAAATGATGGACTATCTCAGTACCCTGGACAAATTACATGTTAAATAAAAACAAATATTTTATTGGTACATGATTTCCATTTAAAACATAGTATCCAGATAAATATAATAACAAAAACGTCATATATAGATAAAACAATACACAAATATGTTGCACTGGTACTAGATATACTCTGTGGTGGAGCATAGAAGCTGTAGCATTCCTCAGTACATGAACATCCTCTATATGTTTTGTGGATTATAACCGCTTTATCAGGAGGAACAAGTATAAAATCTAAAGGTAAAGTAACGGGATGTGAATATTAGTCATCAAAATATAACATTATACAGTAATACAGAAGAGGTAATGAAAGGTACAGTCGCTTACCAATAGGGGCCTACAAAGAGGCCAAGCGCCGGACAGCAGTATCACTAAAACTTCCCTATGGCGAACATGGGGGACTGGATAGGTGATGGATTTACTAGGGCTCAAATAGCCACTAGGGAAGAAATTTATTTTGAAAGATTTTACATTAGTGAAAAAATATCCATATGGATAACCACAACCACTCAAAATAAAAATGAAAAAGGTGGGGTAAACATGGAGTGAAAACTGGAACAATGAAACCAGGGGGGAGAGGGAGAGGGGGAAAGGGAAGAAAGGGGAGGAGAAGAAAAGGAAGAGAGAAAGGGGAAGGGAGAGAAAAAGGAAGAAAAGATGTTGTTAGAAAGGAAGAGGGGAAGGAAAGAGAGAAGGAAAGGGAAAGAAGAGGGGGGAAGGGGATTAGAATACAGAAAAAAAGGGGGGGGGCAAAAAGAAAAACTAAGAAAGTATAGGCAGGAGAAAAATCAGGTTCTTGTAATATCCAATGAGGAAAAAAGGTTTATAAAAATAACTAACCTGCAAGATCAAGGCATATGTATGTATTGCCGGGGGGAGAGAAAGGCTTCTGAGATGGGATATAAATATATCCACTAAATGTAACTCAAAAAAACAAGAGCAATGAAGAGACCAGATATAAAAATATATAAATCGGCTTGCACTGTGGATATTACCAAGTGTCAGAGTGTTGTAATTGTGCCAATTATTCAAAGACATAGGAGAGATAAAAATATGTATTAAATTCCAATCACAAGACTCAGTCACAAATTACAAAAAAAAGGTCCAAGGTTCAGAGAAGGAAGAAGGACCAACCAATGTCGATCATGCCAACAATTAAAAAAACAATTTCACCCTTGTAAATTTTAACTCATGTTAGTTCACGTTCCTTATTAAGTTGTATTTTTTGATAATACAGCAGATTTTTAGAAATGGTAACAACAATTTTTTATTGCATTATAATGTTTTTAGCAGTAACAATGTTTGTGCATCTAAGCTATCATTTCTTTTTACACGTCATGCCCTTTCCTCGGTTGTGTTCTATAGGTGGCCACACAGTTTGAAAGCAGAGCGAGCAAACTTAATGACCAGCTACAGCACCAATCAGATCTGCACCAAGAGGCATTTCTTAGAGCAAAGAAAGCAGAGCACCATCTAGCAGAATTGCGATCACATCTAAAAGTGACTGAAGGAGAACTTGTGTCTGGAGACGTCATGCGTGACAATCTCAGTTATGAAAAGCAGAAGGTAGGAACTTTGTAGCCATTTTATTATCTCCAGTATTTAAACCATGCCTTACTCCCTGGAAGTCATTTTTCATCCAATTACATAGCGTAACCTGACTAGTGTGTCAAAGGTTAAATCAGAAGCAGAACTGCTGCCAAAATACCATCACAGTGTCCTGAAGAGTAAAAAAAGTCACTTTTCTAAAAGAAGTAGCAGTGAGGTAATAGGAGAGGCAGCCCATCTGTTGCCTCTCTTCAAAGTGTATTTGAAGCAAACTTATCATTAATATTTTTCACAATGTAAACGGCACTGCATTTGTTTTTACATAAGCTATTCTCTCTGGAATCATAATGATAGATATTGTAAGTAGAACCCAGGGAAGATTTAATTTATTGGGGTGTGTTGATGCTGTCGTATTGTTTGCAAATGTCTATTACTTCCTAAATTATTCAACATTTATTATTCACATATAACTCCAAAGCCTATTTTATAGTTTCCTAATAGTAAAGTTCACATTATACGCTGGGGTCAGTTTCAGCATGCCTGTAAGCTATGCAAAATCTATTTAGTTAAGATATGGTGAACCAGAGTACTGTCTCTGGTAGGCTAGCATCTTTGCCTGCTCTCAACCTTATCAAGTTTTTGTGAAAAGAGCTTTAGTATGGAGTGAGAGAAAAACTCCCTACAAGCCATTCATACCTCTGAGAAGAGCTACAGAGGGCGTGGGCTGATATTTCCCCTGAATATCTTAGAAAACGGACAGCTAATGAAAAGATCTGGAAAGTTGAGGATATTTTGATGAATGTAACGTCTTATAACTAAAACAGTTGTATGAAATCAAAAATAATGTTATCATCACAGTGTTAATTTATTGATTATATTTGAGCTCTGCAGTAAAGATGGTGATTGTGACATCTTAAATAAGCACACTCTGTAGGTGAACCTTCTAGTGACTTCAAATTTGTATAGAAAATATCACACCACATCTTTAAAAAAAGTGAAAATAATGTCCCTTACTTCCTAAAAGTTTTTTCTTGTATGCCAATAAGCATACAACCATATGCTTATACCATACCTAGGTGATGCCCCTGGAAGACAGAAATCACTTAAAGGGGTTGTAAAGGTTCGTTTTTTATTTTCTAAATAGGTTACTTTAAGCTAGTGCATTGTTGGTTCACTTACCTTTTCCTTCAATTTCCCTTCTAAATGTTTTTTTTCTTTGTTTTCTTTGTCTGAATTTCTCACTTCCTGTTCCTCCTCAGTAAGGTGTTCAGTAAGCTGTTCTAAATGACTGTCCACCGCTCGTATGATGGTGGAAAGCTTACTGAGATAAAACAGGAAGTGAGAAATTCAAACAAAGAAAACATTTTTTTAGAAGGGAAATCGAAGGAAAAGGTAAGTGAACCAACAATGCACTGGCTTAAAGGAACCTATTTAGAAAATAAAAGACAAACCTTTACAACCCCTTTAAGTAGACACTGCTTACTACAGTAATTTCCACTTGCTTCTGTGTCCCATGCTGACCACCAGGCACAGGTGCCATTTATAGAAAGCTTTCAATTTTCTGAATGAATGCAAAGTGTTCTCTGATTGGAGAACATACTCTGCACCTCGACCATTGAAAGAAAATTTAGCATTCACCAAGAAAATAGAAAGCATTCCCTAATGACAATGGCTCCATGTTTGGGGTTGTTGTCCTGTTGCAGAATTTATTTGAGGGCAGTCACATGCCTCCCTGATGATATGGCATGATGGATAAGTATCTGCCTGTATTTCTCAGCATTGAGGACACCATTGATCGACAATGTTGAGGACTGTAGATGCAGTGGTCAGCCAAAGAATATGAATGTAGCAGATGGAAGACACATCATGCTTACTTCCCTTCAACCATGACATAGAACTAGTGGAAACCAGTAGGACCCAGGTACACCCATCTGTTCACAGATGTCTGGCCAGATGTGATCTTCGTGAAAGACTTGCGGACAGAAAGCCATGCCTCCAATGTGAAAACAAAGCAAACAAGGCAACTATGCACAAAGATATAGGAACTGGGGTGCAGAAAAATAGCAGCAGGTGCTCAGGCCTAGTAAGTCAAAAATTTTAATATTTGGCTATAGCAGGAGGCAGTTTGTTCACCGAAGGACTGGAGAGCGGTACAACGATGATCCGACAGAACACATTTGTTGTCAGACAATTTGAGAGCATAAACACCCAACATTTGTTGTCGAAAATTCCGACAACAATTGTCCGATGGAGCATACAGACAGTCGGATTATCCGACAAAACACGTCCATCGGACAATTGTTGTCGGAATATTCGATCCTGTGTACAGGCCTTAAGAAATACAGGCAGAAACATATCCATCATGTCATACCATCAGGGAGGCGTGCGATTGACTCCAAATTTATTTTGAAACAGAGGGATTTGAGAAAGCCTATATCCACAGAAGATCTGTGATTAGTCCTCCAAAATGTTTAGAACAACCTACCGGCTGAGTTCTTTCAAAAACTGCGTCCTCAAGCACTGTGGGGTTAATTTACTGCAAAGAGTGCAAAATCTGGTGCAGCTCTGCAGAGAAACCAATCCATTTCCATTTTTTATTTTGTCAAAGCCTAATTGAAGAAGCTGAAATTAGAAGCTGATTGGCTACCATGCACAGCTGCACCAGATTTTGCACTCTTCAGTTTTAGTAAATCAAAGCCAAAGAGTAGTCACACCAAATATTGACTTGATTTAGATTTCTCTTCTGCTAATTTACTTTTTATTTTGTTAATTGATAAAAATGAACCATGAACATTTCTATTTCTGAAAGCATTCTTAATTTACAGCATTTTTTCACACCTGTCAAACAAAACAATTTGCACAGTGCTGTACATTAACCTTAAAGCGGAGTTCCACCCAAAAATGGAACTTCCGCTTTTCGGAACCCTCCTCCCCTTCGGTGTCACATTTGGAACTTTTCAGGGGGGCGCAGATACCTGTCTAAGGCTGCGTACACACGGGCAAACATGTACGATGAAACCGGTCCGCCGGGGATTTCTGTACGATGGCTGTACTAACCATCGTACAGAAATCCGCGCGTAAACAATACGCGGGGGCGTGTCCGCGGCATCGCCGCGACGATGACGCGATGATGACGCGGCGACGTGGACGGCCCTGCCAGTTAAATGCTTCCACGCATGCGTCAAAGTCATTCGACGCATGCGAGGGATGGCGGGCGCTCGGACATGTACGGTAGGTCTGTACAGACGACCGAACATGTCCGAGCAGGCAGGATTCCAGCGGACTGTTTTAAAACAAGTCCAGAAATATTTGCCCGCTGGGAAAAGGCCCGGCGGGCAAATGTTTGCTGGAGTCCTGCACGCTCGGGCCTACACACGACCGAACATGTATGCTGAAACTGGTCCGCGGAGTCATGCCCCCCCCCCTGCTGTCTCCTGGGAAACACACTGGTCCCAGGAGAGAGCGAGGTCCAGTAAGGACGGGCCGCACCACATGCGCAGTAGGGAACTGGGCAGTGAAGCCACAATGCTTCACTTCCTGATTACCTTACCGAGGATGGCGGCGGGGGCAGCCGAGAGACGAGCGATTGCTCGATCTCGGCTGCCGACTTCGCGGGCGCACTGGACAGGTAAGTGTCCATTTTTTGGAAAAATCAGCAGCTGCAGTATTTGTAGCTGCTGGCTTTTAAAAAAAAAAATCGGGTGGACCTCCGCTTTAAGATGTTTAGCTCAGCAACCAAATTGCTCAACCCATATTTTCTGAAAATTGTTAGCAAAAGAAGAGTTTCTCTCTCCATGTTTTTAGCAGACTTTTCACCAAGTTTCCTAACTGATTTTATATATACTATATCTATCTATATCTATATATATATGTATATATATATATATATATATATATATATATATATATATATATATATATATATATATATATATATATATATATATATATATATATATTTCTGTCTAAGTGGTGAGTGGTATTTTTCCAGACATGTGAATTTCTCATAAGCTGAACATTCCACTTATCAGGTACAAGTGAATCATATGAAGATACAGAGATATGGCACACTACTGTTTTATTTCAGCAGACACCTTCCAACTTATTTCTTCACTTTTATAACTCTGGTACTTTCTGCAGTACATGAAGTTCTTGGAGCAGCTGTCTGAAAAGATGAAACTGGACAGAATAACTGCTGATGTAGGTTTTGACATGCGTCTGGATGTCATCCTTGCCCGAGCAGATCAGTTGGTCAAACTGGAATCAGATGCTGTAGTTGAAAACAAGACACTTGCACATGGTCTGCAAAGAAAGGTAAATGTCACTGTCTTTGTTACAATCATCTAGCTCAGTTTACATGACCTCTCAGTGATTTTAATATTGGTGACATACGTAAGCATCATATGTTGCTTCCAGTGCTATTATAATAATAATAATAATAAAAAAAAAATAGTTAAGCGCCTATTGCTGATACTACCACTTTGTGCTATAATTACATAATACATCTTTCCATTGAGTCTTTACAGTTTCTTATCCACAATGTTCAACTTATTAAAGTGCAGTTGTGTACAGTTTGTATTAAATACCTAATAGAATTATAAAGTAAAGAATAAGGCGCTATACATGTTCATGTGAAAAACTGGCACAAAGAAAAACACTGCATCAAACCTAAATGTGCACATAAATGAAAAGTCCTGAAGATAAATGAAGTCCTGAAGAGCCAATCACGGTAAAACATATGTTGGAGCAGAGGATCCATCATTTCCGGGTCCATATTACACAGTTTAGTGATTTGTTCACTTTAAAGGGGGCAGCTGTTGGTTTATATGTTCTATAAGCAAGGATCTGTTCTAAATCAGGAGTGCTCAACCTTTTGAAGAGCGAGTGCCACTTAAAGAGGTTGTAAACCTCCCTGTGTAAGTTGTACTTATAGGTGAGCCTAGAATAAGGATTACCTATAGGTACTGTAAATTACTCCTAATTGTGTGCCGTTCAGGAGATATTTACTGTTTACTGCGCCGATGATGACTACAGAGGACGCATTGGCTTATGCGGCTCCTGCTTCCTCTGCTTCTGGCGTTGGCTCAATTCACTCTCATGCCCTTTGGATGGCTGGTCAGAAAGCCATTAATAATGATCTGGGCTTGACGACCCGCCAGAGCTTGGGCATGTGCTTCCCTGGTTTGAGGTTGCGGGCAAAATCACAGAGCTCAGGTTGAGTACTCCTGTTCTAAGCTATTATACAGTAGATTATTTAATCTATTATTTCTAAGAGGAGTTGATGCAGAGGAGGTAGCGAGTCTGTCATTAGTAACTAAACTCAAACATTTGTAGCAACCTCTGATGTGCTAGAATAGGTTTTTGTCAGTGTACTAAAAATGTTTATGCTTGGCTGACAGCCAAGCCTGTTTTTTTCTGGGTCAGGGTGAGTAACTCAGGGAGGACTTCCAGAAGAATGGGAGTGGAAGTGAGATGGAGCTGGAGTATTCCGAGGGCCCTGACCAATCCCCAACAGATGGGTTGGCATGCACCCTCAAATAATCCGGGTCAGGCTAGTTGGGTGAGTGGAGTTTGTGTGGAAGCTGGAGATGTTGTGTTTGAAGGCTGTCAGAGACCCTTGAGGTAACCCCCCTAATACTGGGGGGAGGGGGATGACCTCGGGTCTGGGAGCCCAGGTGCGGAAGGGACCCTCTTCACAACACACAGGGGTGTCCTGATTGGAGGCACAGGAGCAGGAGAAGGACAGCAGGAGGTGAACACTGCTGGGAAAATCTCCAGGGAGGAAGACAGCCAGGTGGGCTGGTGAGTGTTACAGTTGTGGAGGACTGAGAGGCAGCCTGAGAGGACTGGGTGAAAGCAGTCTGGGAGGACTGTGGTTGTTTAGCCAACAGGGCTGGAGAAAGTGGCAGCTGAAGCCAGGTGGGCTGGCAATGCCTAAAGAGGTGTGATGGTATCAGTATTCACAGGAGGACAGCTGGGCACTGGGACTTTGCTACACAAACAAGGGGCCTGCGGTGCCTGCTTCTAAAGGGCATTTGCTACCTACCCAGCAGTGCCAGCTGGTCCTGAGAATTGTGGTGCTTCAAGCAAGAGTTGTGCTGGAGGACGCTGAGGAGTGTAAATAGCTGTACAAAGGACATTTGTCCCTAAAAGTTCTACTAAACTCAAGTAGGCATCCCATATTACTTTTCTCATTATCTCCTTAAGTTAAACCCCCTAATAAAAATACAAAAACAAAGAACTGGGCTGTTCGTTGCTTCAAAATGTGCTGTGGGTGTGATGGGCACACCCTAATCACCGGTGCCCATATGGCTCTGCTTGCAGGAGCTCTTACAGCCCCCCGAAATTCACATGTATGTCTGTTAAACAGAGGATGGGATCTGTGTAGGAGCAGCTATACAGGTCTTTGGATTTTGTGCTTGCACAGCTGACTAGAAGAGAAGGATTTCTTTGCTTCCCAGTTAAGAGTTAAAAACACTTTGGGGTTTATTTATAAAAAAATTCAATTACCGTGATAATCAATCAATGGGGGAAACATTTGCACAATTTACTCAAGAGAAGCCCCCAATGAAAAAAATGCCATATTTTTTAAATACCCCAATCACAAAAAAAAATGTATTATAGCTGTTAGATGGTGCTGACAATCATAGGAACCAACCAGATGAAATTTGGCACTTTTTTGTTGTAGCTATGCAAATGTATCATATTTGTACAGTGATTATTTTGTTAAGGTAGAAGAATAGGCAAAACTTTATTTTTCATTTTGAATAGAGCAAGGGTGGGTTATAACCCCTGTCAGATTTTTTTTGTTTGCCATCTGTGTCTCGTTGTGGAAATGTACCTTCACTTCCTGTCCCATAGCCAAACAGGAAGTGGGAGAAAATTCCTGCAAATTAAGGGAATTCCTTAGGGACCCCCAGGTCACCAGAACTAGTGTCCCCATTGGACGTTTTCCCCTCTATTATTGTTCTGGGGACAGCCCAACATTTGGGTTTTTCTTTTACTTTCACTTTCAATGAAAATGTTACACAGAACAAAGAGAGGGTGAATCTCCTTAACGGGTGCAAGGACAGCAAAAAAAACTGACTGGTGTTCTAATCCATCTCCACCCTGTTTAAAACATATAAAAAAAGCTTTGCCTTTAAAGTGGAGGTTCACCCTAAATCTAAAGTTTTGCTTAATAGGACTATCTATGTGTGTATATACACAGATCGTTATCCATACTTTAAAATAGCATTGCAATACCTTTCTCTGGAGTCTGTAACAGGCACTTCCTGCTTTGCCTCCCGCGGGAGTAGGCGTGTCCCTTCATCTCTCAGCGCAATGTCTCCTGGGAGCACAGTGTCATGCTTCCCAGGAGACGATTCAGAAGACAAAACGAGGATGATTTGCATGTCTTTTCGATGCCGGCCGTTGTGATGGCAATGGAGAAGTGTTGACGGCGCTGCTCGCCGTCAACACTGCAGATCGGTGAATGCTGGGATATCCGCATTCCGCTCCTGGAAGCATTTGCTTGTGGGCTTCACGCTGCCCACAAGCAAAATGGAAACGGCCAGAACAAATTTTTATAAAGTCACATTTCAGGCCGAGGGAGAATGCAGGGCTCTAAGAAGAAGAAACATGTAAGTGCAATTTAAAGTACATTGCAAGAGATAAATTACCACAAAAAAAAACACAGCGGAACCCCCGCTTTAATTTTTTTTTATTTTTTTTTTAAAGTAGCACCAGGAACCGTAGTTACATTGAATTGAGAAGTGTCCCTTGTGCTAGCTGCTATGTTCATTGAAATCTTAATTTATTTTCCCCCATACCCATACTCACATGCATAGGTATGCACAGGGGGTGTGCCAAGTGTGCCTGAATACACCCTAATCAAACCGTGCACCAGGGCCACTGATAAGGCAGTCCACCTATACCGGGCCCGGGTCCTATCAGTTTCAAAAGGGGGGTCCTGCCTTATTGCAGACACAGATCCTCTTGTGACCCCCCCAACCCCCGCAGCATTGCCAGCTTCTCCTCTTCTTCCTCCCTCCAGCTGTGCTGCAGGGGGAACAGGGGGAAGGGGCTGGTAAATATGTAATTTACTGGCCTCTTCCTGTTCTGAATGAACACAGTGAGCAAATTGTACCCATCGCTCCTGTGTCCATTCATCACCAAAGTATAGTAAACTATGTTTACTATACTGCACTTTGCGAATTAATATGAAGCTCATAAGTGCTTCCTAATCATTCATCTGTGCAGCTGAGACTGATGCCGCGTACACACGACCGTTTTTCGGGTTCTAAAAAATTATGTTTTTTTAATGTCATTAAAAACGATCGTGTGTGGTCTTCAGAGCATTTTTCTGGTTCTAAAAAATGGTCAAAAACAAATTCGAGCATGCTCTATTTTTTCACTGCGTTTTTAGCAATGTCGTTTTTAAGGTTGTAAAAAATGGTTGTGTGTGGGCTTTAACGACGTGAAAAAAAACGTGCATTCTCAGAAGCAAGTTATGAGACGGGAGAGCCCATTCTGGTAAAACTACCGTTCGTAATGGAGTAAGCACATTCATCACGCTGTAACAGACAGAAAAGCGTGAATCGTCTTTTACTAACACAAAATCAGCTAAAGCAGCCGAAAGGGTGGCGTCATCCAAATGGAACTTCCCCTTTATAGTGCCGTTGTACGTGTTGTACGTCACCGCGCTTTGCTAGAGCATTTTTTTTCACGATCGTGTGTAGGCAAGGCAGTTTTAATGATCGGATTGAAAAAAACGTTGTTTTTTCTAGACCCTTAAAAACTTACTTTTTTAGAACCCGAAAAACGGTCGTGTGTACGCGGCATCAGTCTTAAATGTGAGGCATCATGGGTCTGTTTATACCCTTGATATTTCACCCTATTAAGACCCTCAGCAGGGCACGTAAAAAAAAAAAATGTAAAAAAAGAAAGTAAAAATAAATAAATTAAAGTTCTAAAAAAAAAGATTGCTTTGCTCTCTATAACTTCTGTCACGGCATAGCATCACAGCCGTGACATGTGCATACCCCTAGACACTGCCTCTGTTGCTCTGTGTTTGAGCTTTGGGATGCACACCCTAATGCAATAGGCTGTGCACACCTATGGCTGTGCAGGGTGGGAGCTGTGCAGGGTGTGCTACACATGCTTCGAACAAACATAAACTCACACTCGGCATAAGCATTGTGGCAGACTTGATGGACCACTTGGTCTTTTTTTGCCATATATATATATATATATATATATATGTTATACTTGCTGGTCAGAACCTGGGGTACAATCGTTTAGCCTCGGGATAAAGGTAAGCATTTTAGGCTTATTAGTGGATGACAGATTAACTATAATCAATCTTCTTCAGTTAAAAGCCCAGAAAGAAAAGTTTGAAAGCAAAGAACTTCATATGGAGCTACTGAGGAAAAAAATTGCCCAGTTAGAAGAAGAAAAACAAGTCCGCACAGCTCTGGCAGTGGAGAGAGATGAGGCCAACCTGACAGTCCGAACTTTGCAGAAGAAGGTGGAGAGGTTGCAAAAAGAATTAGGTTCGGCTCAGCAATCCGTCACTGAGCTCAAATCCAGACTCGCAGACACTAATGAGTTAAAGGTATGTCGTTTATTGTGCCTCTAATATGAGTAGTTGGTGTTTTATACTTTTATAAATGGTTTATGTACATGTATAGTTATATAGTTACATAGTAGGTAAGGTTGAATAAAGACTATAGTCCATGCAGTTTAACCTGTGTAGGTGTGTGTGTGTGTGTGTGTCAGTGTCGATATCATTTCCCATATCCCTGTATATTGTGCTCTTTAAGATACACGTCCAAGAGTCTTTTAATAATATCAATATTCCCCGTTGAAACCACAACTTGTGGAAGAGAGTTCCACATTCTCACTGCCTCAACAGTGAAAAACCTCCTGCTCAGCTTAAAGGGGTTGTAAAGGTTCCTAACGATTACCGGCCGACCAGCCTCCCCGTTTTGCTTACCTGAGCCCTGTGAAGTCCTGTGTCACAAAGGCGCTGGACCTTTGCCCGTGGTTATCGGCTATTCATTGGATAGATGGATAGCAGGCTATGAATGCCAAATGTAGGACTCGGGAGCGCTCCCGCAAGGTAACCCCCTTGGGAGAGCGCTTCTTAGAGGGGGTTATCAGAGGCAGGGAGGAGCCAAGAGAGCCGATGGGGGACCCCAGAAAATGGCATTCGGGGGCACTCTGCAAAACGAGCTGCACAGTGGAGGTAAGTATGCCATGTTTGTTATTTAATTTTTTTTCCCGAACCTATAGTATCACTTTAAGGTTGAAGCACTTCTCCTCCAATCTCATTGTGTGACCTAGTGTCCTCTTACACCCCCTGAGACTGAATAGTTTTTTTCTCTATGCTGGGATCACCATTGAGGTATTTGTAAATCGATATCGTGTCCTCTCTTAAGCATCTCTTCTCCAGCGAGAATGAATGTAGTGCTTCTAGTCGTTCCTCGTAATTGAGGCCCTCCAATCCACTTATTAATTTTGTTGCCCTTCTTTTGACTCTCTCCAGTTCCACCACATCCCTTCTGAGGTCTGGTGACCAGAACTGGACAGAATACTCCAGATGTGGCCGAACCAGAGTTTTATAAAGTGGCAGGATTATAATTTTATACTCTTCTTTATCCAATTCTCCTGACTTTGGTAGCTGCAGCTTGACATTGTATGCTATTGCTCAGTCTGTCTTTTACTTGGACCCCCAGATCTTTCTCCATCCTTGACTTCCCCAGAGGTTCTCCCCCTAGTGAGTAGTTTGCGTCTATGTTTTTTTCCCCCAAGTGCATTACTTTACATTTCTCCACATTAAATCTCATCTGCAGTGAAGTTGCCCACCCCATTACTTTATTTAGGTCTTCCTGTAAAATTTCTAAATCCTGCTGTGAAGTTATTGCCCAGCTTATTTTTGTGTTGTCCGCAAAAAATTGAGCTATGTATCCCATCCTCTATATCATTTATGAATAAATTAATAAGAATTGGTCCAAAAACAGAGCCTTGGTGTGCACCAGTTACCACTCCAGACCAGTCTGAGTACACGTACAAGGTACTGTACATGTTAAGACTTTTCTGTAAGCAGTACAATGAGGAAACAAGTTCTGGTTTTAGCACTGAAATTTACATTAGACCAAAACCCCCACTGGTGTTGGCTATGGCCAAAGCTGTTAACAGCTGTAAGGCATGCAGAAGTGCATCGGATTTTTTGTGACAGGGAGCCGGGTTAAAGTCATACGATAGTTTCCTTTAAAGTCTAGCTCGAGCCAGAATGTTATTTTTTTTTTAAGTTTAGTATACAGACACTAAGGCCTCGTACACACGATAGGTTAACCATAGGACAACGGTCTGAAGGACCGTTTTCATCGGTCCAAACCGATCGTTTGTATAACCCATAGGTTATTTAACCGTAGGTTAAAAAAAAGCCAACTTGCTTTATAATTAACCTACGGATTCCTGACCGATGGGAAAAAAACGATCGTTAGTAGGCACGTCCATCGGTTAAAAATCCATGCATGCTCAGAATCAAGTCGACGCATGCTTGGAAGCATTGAACTTCGTTTTTTTCAGCACGTCGTTGTGTTTTACATCACCGCGTTCTGACATGATCGGTTTTTTAACTTATAGTGTGTACGCACGACGGACCATCAGTCAGCTTCATAGGTTAACCTATGACAACGGTCCTTCAGACCGTTGTCCTCTGGTTTACCTATCGTGTCTACGAGGCCTAGCTTAAAATGGTCTATGTATAAAAAAATCTGCTGGACAAATGTTACAAGCATTTGTCTAGCTGGGATTCAATTTGATCTTATTTTACTTAAAGTGTTACTAAACCCACAACAGTAAAATCAGTCTGTATATACAGTAAAGCATGCTTGTTATACTCACTGTGGAACCTAAAGGGGTTAATCCTCTGCATTGTGTAAAAAGGCTGCCTTCTCTGATCCTCCCCTTTTTCCACAGCCCCCAATCCATCTGCTGATAGTACAGAGCCTTGGAGGCAATCTGCACATGCTCAGTTTGGCGCTATAAACAAAAAAGACTGACGCATTTGAAAAAAATATATATTTTTTATTTTTTGCTATAATATAATAATAATATACCGTATTTATCACGGTATAACGCGCTCCCGCGTATACTGCGCACCCCTAAAGTGCCCCCGAAATTCCTGTAAAAAAAAATGTTATATGATTGCATTACTTACAGTTTTGGTGTCTTCCCAGCGTCCATCGTCCGGTCCGGCGTCCGTCTGCGGCCTTGATGGTGTCCTCCCGGCTTCTCCAGCGCGCGCCTCACATCGAGTCCCCGTTTCCCGCGCTCAGTTCGAACGCCTCTGCCGACATATACCGAGTGCAGTACACTCGGGTACATTCGGCAAGGCTCGGCGTCGCTCGCGCTCACGCTCTGTGACGTTTATGCGTGAGCACGAGTGAAGCCGAGCCTGGCCGAATGTACCCTAGTGTACTGCACTCGGTATATGTCGGCGCAGGATTTCAAACTGAGTGCGGGAAGCGGCTATCGGCGTATTTCGCGCACCCACGATTTTCCCCTTATTTTAAGGGGAAAATAGTGCGCGATATACGCCGATAAATACGGTAATATCCCCCCCCCCCAAAAAAAATATTTTTTTTAAAACAATTAATTCTGTTATCAGTTTAGGCCAATATGTATTATTTTACATATTTTTGTTAAAAATCGCAATAAGCGTATATTGATTGGTTTGCGTAAAAAGTTATAGCGTCTACAAAATAGAGAATAGATTTATGGCATTTTTATTATTATTTTTATTTACTAGTAATGGTGGTGATCTCTGATTTCTAGTGGGACTGCGACATTGCGGCAGACAGATCTGACGCTTTTGACACTTTTTTGGGACCATTAACATTTATTCAGCGATCATAGCTAAAAATAGCCACTAATTACTGTGTAAATGTCTTTGGCAGGGAAGGGGTAAACACTAGGGGGCGATAAAGGGGTTAAGTGTTCCCTAGGGAGGTGTTTCTAACTGTGGGGGCAGTGTACTGATTGGAGGAGGAGAGAGATCGCTGTTCCTAATCACTAGGAACAGCAGATCTCTCTCTACTTCCCTGGCAGAACGGGGATCTGTCTGCTTACATTGTCAGATCCCCGTTCTGTCTCTCTCAGGACCGAACGCGTGTCGCCGGCAGACATCGCGGCCACACGCATCGGCTCTAACGTCACGTGACAGGCACCTGTGCTCCCCCTATACCCTTTAAAGCGACTGCAGTAGAGCTCCAGCGATTCGTGCACGGGAACCAGCATGTCGCCGTATAACGACAGCGGCTGGTCGGCAAGTAGTTTTAATCAGACACTGATAGAAGTCACAAATACTGCTGATGAGAAAAGGTATTTCGCAGTTTGCATTTACTTAAATAATTGCATTTCCATGTTCTGTGTCTTTAGTAACACTTTATTATATTGATTTCCTATGATTGTCAGTTCCATCTAGTGGCCGTAATGGTTTTTCCTTTCTAAAAATACCTTATTGAGGTAGTATACCGCTTTATGACCACTAGATGGAGCTTACAATCATAGGAAATCCATATATTGTGTAAAATACAGTCTCAGCCACATGAATGCTTATGACATTGGGTCTGAGAAATATTTTATACATAGACCCCAAAGTGCAATTTCACTTTTGCTGAGAACAAAAATCAGTTGCAAGGATTTTTGCACACATCATTGAAAAGTCTTCCAGCCTTTTGCTCTGTTGAAACTGTTTGGATTCCAATCCAACCCTTTCCTAATTTAGTCCCAATGTTGCAATGAGAGAACACAGTTTGAAAAACCAGCAAATTAGCTATTTATTATAATTCCTAACCAGTGTACAATGTGCCCAATGTTTTCATGGTTGGTTTAGTTATAACAAAATACAGCATTTCTAAACCTTTTTTTCAGTCAAGGCACCCTTTATAATTCCAAACAATCTCAAGACACCCCATTCTTATGCCGCATACACACCATCACTTTATGTGATGAAAAAAACCGACACTTTCTGTGAAGTAAAAAACGACGTTTTTGAAACTTCAATTTTCAAAGACGAAGTTGCCTACACACCATCGTTTTCTCACAATGATCTTGCAAAGTGAGGTTACGTTCCACCACGTTTTACCATTGAAGCTTGCTTCTGGGCATGCGTGGATGAAAAAACGTCTTAGAAAACGACGTTTTTTGCTACACACGGTCAATTTCTGTGAAGTAAAAAGTGCACTTTTGAAAAACGACACATAAAATTGAAGCATGCTTCAATTTTTTTTGGTCGTTTTTTACAAGACATAAAACGACGTTTTCCCACACACACGGTCAATTAAAGTGACGTTTTTAAAAACGTAATTTTTTTTCATCACATAAAGTGATGGTGTGTACGCGGCATAAAATTTAAAAAACAAAACCAATAGTTTTGCATAATGTAACAAAATCCATATGCGTAGGACACCCAACATTAGCAGTGTTTTATTCTTCCAAAGCAAATACCCTGAAGGGTAGGGGCAGGAGAGGGACAGATGCCCAATGTCCTTATTAACCAATGACATCATTGGTTGTTAGGGCACTGGAGGCTAAAAGGTTGTAATGGTGCACAATGAAAACCTGTGACTTTGTGTAACTAATAGACAGGCTTATTCCACCCGCTGGCTTGTATACAGTTTTTAGGCAGTTTCTAGGTATTTTGCCAAGGCACCCCTGAAGTCACCTGAAGGCACCCCATGGTGCCTGGGCATCCTGGCTGAAAAGGCTGCTCTAAAGTATGTAAACCCAATCACTAAAATCTTATATAAGCTCTAACATGAAGACTCTTTTATCACTATTAATAATTTTAGGACTATGTTTTGTGTTGCATCATTTTTATATTGGTAGTGCAGCACTGTTTTTGGACATTTATTTGTTTTGTGCCAACAGCAACCAGGTGGATGTGTAAATTTGCACTTGGATTCATTATATGTTCAGTATCAATTTAAATATTGCACAATATTATGATTGGCAGCACAGCACTGTTTTGGTATATATTTTGATTAACGTGAAGTGAACATGTTTTCTGTGTTAGCAGCAGCCAGGCAGAGGTGTATTTTGTTATAATTTGCACACACATTGGGGCAGATCCACAGAGATCTGCACCCGCGCAGCGTATCAGAGATACGCTACGCCGCCATACCTTACCTGGCTTTAAATCAAATCCTTAAAGATTTTGCGCCGTAAGTTACGGCGGCGTAGTCTATCTCTGGCGGCGGAATTCAAATCGGCGATTAGGGGGCGTGTTTCATTTAAATGAAGCGCGTCCCCGCGCCAAATGAACTGCGCATGTGCCGTCCCGTAATTTACCGCCGTGCATTGCGCTAAATGACGTCGCTAGGATGTCATTTTTTTTAACATAGACGTGGATTACGTCCATCCCGATTCACGGACGATTTACGCAAAAAAATTCAAATTAAATGCGGGAACGACGGCCATACTTAACATGGCAAGTCTAACTATACGCCACAAAACATAGCCGACTAGAGATGACATAAAAGAATGCGACGGCCGTGCGTACGTTCGTGGATCGTCGGAAATAGCTAATTTGCATACCCGACGCGGAAAACGACGCGAACTCCACCCAGCGGACACCAAAGTATTGCATCTACGATCCAAAGGCTTACGAAGCCGTACGCCTGTCGGATCTAACCCAGATGCCGTTGTATCTTGGTTTGAGGATTCAAACTAAAGATACCACGCGGGTAATTTGAAAGTACGCTGGCGTATCAGTAGATACCCCGGCGTACTCACTCTTTGGATCTGCCCCATAGTATATATATATATATATATATATATATATATATATATATACAAATGAAATTTGTTTATATTCAGAGCACCTTAGCAAACAAAAATATTTAGTTAGGTTTTACATCTACTTTAAAAAGATTTGTTAGTTTTATGCAGTCATTGTTTATTGTAGATTAAAGGGAACAGACAATTACAAAATGTGGTTGAAAGTTAAATGTTTCTTTTTTTAATACTAAACTACCAAAAAAGTGGTACTTTTTAGACGTTGTGGTACATCACATCACCAATATTATTGATTACTGGGCAAATCCTACACGTTTTACCACGGCATTAGTTAATCTGCTGACAATCTGATATTCTGTCATGTGGGGGATAATGGAGTCATCGGTGAAATGATGTACCACACTGTTAGCCTGTGTATGACTTTGTCCAAAAATAAACTTTATCTGCCTTTGCTATATAAGTATATATTTAAGATGCCACAAATGTAATAATTATTCGTACCTTGCTACCAAATCAGCCAACATCCTACCACATCTGTGTCATACCTGCTGCTTAACAGACTAAAGAAAAGATAATTTACTATTATTGTGTTCCTTTTAGCTTGAAATCCACATATAGAACACTAGAGGTCAGGGTAACATTAGACAGGAGGAAACTGGCTTATAAAGAGTTTCAATGTACCGTGGCATTCTCTAACAGCAACGCAGAGGTGTAGGTGAAAGTATACCTTGTAATGGTAAAATAACAGAAGTGAGCGGCTGATTAAGCATCGGTCAGCACGTAAATCCCAGGTTTTATGTTTCTTTGTGGAATTTTTGCATTCTCTATCAGTTGTAAAAATAGTTAACACAAAGATTATAATCAAGTGCATGTGTCTCTAGATTAAAACACTGGAACAATATAAAACTATTGAAAAGCTGAACAAATCTGTGGAACAACTTGAGAAAGTTAAAGGCAAGACTGAAAAGAGGTTACTGTCTATAAAATCGGAGCTAGACTTTACAGAGCGAGAAGCAAAAGAGGAAAAAGATAAAACCGGCAACTACGTAGAAGTGATCACCAGTGAACTGAAGACACTTAAGAAGACCTTAGAAGATATTTCCAAGAGGGAAAAACAGGTAATGGATTTGTCTAAATATATATATATATTATATTCTGTATATCACATTTTACTGTATATAATATCGAGGCGTACACAACTATGATAGTTTGACCAACACAGCTATGGCAGTTTGAATGCAACATTGCTTATTACAAAATAGACATTATTAATTTATGTAGTGTAGTGTTGCCAACCTGCCAGATTGAAATTTACTGGCACGACACCCGAAATTTACTGGCGCTGCCACGTTTTTACTGGCATTTCACAAAAGTTATTAAATTACATTTTTAGGTGCAAATTTCAGTATTTAGGCTACAAACAAGTCCGCCAGGCAAATAGCAATGTGATTTAAAGTAGATATTAAGGTGAAAAAACATATTTTTGTTATTTTCGATATAATAAGGGCAAATTATTTTGTCACAACACCCCCTGCCTCCATCCCCCTCTGCGGCGCCACAATCTCCCCCTGCCTCCAATCTCTCTCTGCCTCCAATCTCCCCCTGCCTCCAATCTCCCCCAGGCCCCCTGCCTCCAATCACCCCCTGCCTCCATCGTCCCCTGCCTCCACCCCCCTCTGCGGTGCCACCAACAACCCCTGTCTCCATCCCCCACCCTCTGCGGTGCCACCATCCCCCTCTGCGGTGCCTCCAATCACACCCTGCCTCCAATCTCCCCATGCCTCCAATCTCCCCCTGCCTCCATTGCCCCCTGCCTCCATCCCCCTCTGCGGTGCCACCGCAGCCACCATCACCCCCTACGGACGGTTGGCAACACTGGTAGTGTAGCCCATAAATCATGGGCTAAACTAGACATTTAGACAAATCTTGTTATTTAGTTTTGGATAGATTGTAGAAGAGCTAGAACCTCTGTTGTAGTGTTGCCATGTCTGGGTGGGTAGATTCATCCTAATTTTCTGTTCTAGCAGTATTAGTCACTGAGACTAGAGGTAAGGTTGATCTCCACGGGTGTCCCTGACAGCATTTAAAAAGGTTTGATCTACTACCCAGTCTACTATGTCTGGGTTCTTGTTGGATAGATTTCCCCTTCTTGTTCTGACATCATCCGTTGTCCACCACCCATGTCCAAGCACCCAATCGTGTGCTTGCCCCTCCCCCACGCCACAGCATTCAGAGGGGGAAGAGAAGGAAGTTGCTTCTCCAAACCTATCCAGTCCCGGTGCCCAGCCTTCCAGCTTCCACCTGTCCTGTAGCTGACTGCTGCAATGAGAAGGAACAAATCCTGATGTAAGCTGGGATCTTCACAATACTCCCTCCTCACCTTCTACTACCCCAACTATTCTCCTAAACCTTTTTACACTCCTTACTCCACTCCACTCTCCCTTTTAACTTTGGGGACCCTATTGAAAGGGAAAAGGCTTGAGGGACATGATGTAAAGGGGTTTTGGGGACCCTAATGTAAGGAGGATCTGGGGCCCTGATTTAGAGGGGACCCTGATGTAAGGAGGGCTCTGGGGACCCTGATGTCAGGGGTGTGACTTTGGGTATCCTAATGAAAGGGGGAATCTGATGTAAGGGGGAACTCTGGGGGTCCCTGATGTAAGGGAAGGCTATGGGGACCCTTATGTAAGCGGTGACTTTGGGATCCTATTGTAAGTGGAGACTTTGGGGGCCATAATGAAAGTGGGGTCTCTGATATGTGGGCGAACTCTGGGGACCTTAAGTTAAGGAGAGGGGACTCTTGGGACCCCAATATAAGGGGGAGGGGACTCTGGGGACACTGATAAAAGGAGGGAAAACTCTGGGGATCCTGATGTAAGGGGGGGAACTTTGGGAACCTTAATGAAGAGGTAAACTCTGAAGTAAGGGGGCCAGGTCCAGGGGTCCAGGCTAAAGCTGTGTAAGGGGCCCCAATATTTCTAATGGCTGCCCTGATCCACACACACTGCATCAACATTCCACATACTGCTGCAGGATTGGATGATGTTAGCTGGAGACAAAGCCATTGCCTGCAAACCTAAGCCAATCTGTAAAGAAGAGGTCAATGAGGTGCTGTGAAAGCCACGCTGCACACAACATCACTTCCTCCCAGCTCTCCAGTCAGTCTCCACAGGGAGTTAACATTGTCAAGGAAGTGAGAAAACATCCCTTCACAGGTTACATTTGCAGCCTTTATTTTATTTTTTGTGAAAGGGGGTGCAAGTAACTGATCTTACCTAGGGCACAAAATAGTTTAGCTAGTAGTAATTAGTCAGCTGGACTTGTTCTGTAGTGTTGGAGAAATTTCTGCAACAATGGACAGAGATGGTAACAACAAACACAGAGTCTAAAGACAAAGAACACCAACATCGCAGAGTGATTTGTAAGTATGTGGCTACCCAGACTGGGATTTAGTTAAACCATTTTCAAGCAAACACACACAAGACCATTGAGCAGAGTAGAGAAGCAGAACAAACTGAGTAATATAGTCATCTCATACTGTATGTAGTTGGAGTGTTATAAAAACTCTGAAGGATCTTTAACAAACATCACATACCTATGTCTTTCAAGCCCAGCAATACACAGAGGCAGAAGCTTGTACCCAGTACCCAAACACAAGCAAAGTAACTTGGTATATGCAGAGCAGTGTAGTGAGGAATGCTAAGACCTGTACACAAGGGAGAGGAAGCAAGGCAATAGGACATTCTTTTGAGACCAGTGAAGTGCAAATTTTGGACAGAGAGTGGTTGACAAGAGGCATGAAAGAGGCCATCCATGTTATACTGGTACAACCATCATTGAACAGGATTGAGGGCCTTCAACACCATTTGTCTTCCACATATAGTGCTGCTTTTAAAACTATACCCTGGAGTTTTGACATCAATTCACACTTTCAGCCATATAAATCGAAAGATTAACATTTATGAAGGTTTCAGTGCTGACGGGTTGGATAAAAATGCTTGGGTATTTTCCTAACAGTCATTAGAACTGAAGAGGAGGCCTAGCTACAAAATATCAGAACTGAACAAGTGGCTTTGACAAGCTACATACCTCCCAACTTTTTGAGATGGGAATGAGGGACACCTATCAGAAAAAGTATGCAGGTATAGGACACGCCCCTTGTCATGCCCCTTAAAGGAAAATTGTACAAAAAACAAGATTGGTTAAACCCACAAGAGCTTTATTACCACTACTATTCCTTTTACATTGTTTTTTTTTTTATTTACAAATGCAGAATTTTTGAAATCAGATGAAAGATTTAGTGCTGGAAAACACTTTTTGATAGATAAAAAGTGCATTTTATGTACAATTATATAGATCAGACCAAAATGAGGGACAAATGAGGAGGAATGAGGGACAGAGGGACATTGCTTCAAATCAGGGACAGTCCCTCGAAATCAGGGACAGTTGGGAGCTATGAAGCTATATAACATCTTCAACATTAATGGACAAGTCCAGCTGAATGGAACTCACTACTCCTAGATATAGATAGCAGTGCAAGCTTGACATATGTTTCATTCCTGCCCCATCTAAATGTCTACTTTAACCGGTACCCGCCTGGCCTATGGCAAGATGATGCTGCAGGAACCTTTTGTCAATCAAGGGGGAATAATGTATGATGTCCTTCTGGACTGCGCCCCAATGACTGATCACTGTACCGGCCCACTGTCAGTACCATGTGACTGCTGTAATCAATCACAGCAGGTCATATGACAGTTGTAAACAATAGATAGCTTCATTTCAAGCCACCCATTGTATACAAATGTGTTGCTATCTGTGATTGGTCAGCGTAATCACATGCACATTTGTACCATGTGATTAGATCTGACCAATCACAACAAAACAAACTGAATGAATCAATTTCGTTCAGTAAAATGCTTGCATATAGCAATGTAATGCACTGATAGGTGCAACCATAATGTGTCATGCCGCGTACACAGGATAATTTTTCGGGTTGTAAAAAACAACGTTTTTTAGGCTCTAGAAAAAAAAAAAGTTTTTTTCAACTTTATCATTAAAACATCCTTGCCTACACACAATCGTGAAAAAAAAATGCTCTAGCAAAGCGCGGTGACGTACAACACGTACAACGGCACTATAAATGGGAAGTTCCATGCGGATGGCGCCACCCTTGGGGCTGCTTTTGCTGATTTTGTGTTAGTAAAAGTTACAGCTTGATGAATGTGCTATCTCCATTACAAATGCTAGTTTTACCAGAACGAGCGCTCCCGTCTCATAACTTGCTTCTGAGCATGCGTGGGTTTTTCTCGTCATTAAAGCCCACACACGGCCATTTTTTACAACCCGAAAAACGAAACGTTTAAAACGTGGTAAAAAAATTTGCCCGTTTTCCAGAACCCGAAAAATGCCCACACACGATCGTTTTAAATGACATTTTTAAAAAAACTTCGTTTTTTTACAACCCGAAAAATGATCGTGTGTACGCGGCATAATAGATACCGTAAATACTGATCACTTTCCCAGAGTAGTACAATGTTACTATGGTAACATTATATTGCTAAAAGTGAAAGTTAAAATAAATCGTAAAAAATAAATAAAATAAATAAAGATTTTTTTTCTATACTGTCACCAGTCAGTTTTCCTGGTCACTACCACACTTCTTATATGATAATGCTGTACTGCATTGGTGACAGTATGTAAAAAAACAAAACAAAACAAGTATGTAAAAAACAAAACAATTAGGTAGGCCATCGGTACATCAGCATTGATCAATTTTCTGATATATTCTATAGTTTGTGGAGTCCATAACATTCCTACAGATTAAACAATATAAACTGATTTGGGTTATTTTCACCAAAGAAATGTATCAGAATAAATTTTGGCCAAAATTAATGAAGAAAGATTATTTATTTGCAAAATGTAATAACAGAAACAAAAAAAATATTTTTTTCTTCAACATTTTTGTTGTTTTTTCATTTATTTAGCAAAAAATAAAAAATAAACTGTGGTGATTAACCACTTACCCCCCAGACCATATTGCTGCCCAAAGACCAGAGTACTTTTTGCGATTCGGGACTGCGTCGCTTTAACAGACAATTGCGCGGTCGTGCGACGTGGCTCCCAAACAAAATTGGCGTCCTTTTTTTCCCACAAATAGAGCTTTCTTTTGGTGGTATTTGATCACCTATGCGGTTTTTAGTTTTTGCGCTATAAACAAAAATAGAGCGACAATTTTGAAAAAAATTAATATTTTTTACATTTTGCTATAATAAATATCCCCCAAAAATATATAAAAAAACATTTTTTTTCCTCAGTTTAGGCCGATACGTTTTCTTCTACATATTTTTCGTAAAAAAATATCGCAATAAGCGTTTATTGGTTGGTTTGCGCAAAAGTTATAGCGTTTACAAAATAGGGGGTATTTTTATGTCATTTTTATTATATTTTTTTTACTAGTAATGGCGGCGATCAGCGATTTTTTTTTCGGTACTGCGACATTATGGCGGACACTTCGGACACTTTTGACAGATTTTTGGGACCATTGGCATTTTTATAGCGATCAGTGCTATAAAAATGCATTGGATTACTATAAAAATGCCACTGGCAGTGAAGGGGTTAAGTATGCCTGGGTGTGTTCTTACTGTGGGGGGGGGTGGCCTCACTAGGGGAAACACTGATCCTCGGTTCATACATTGTATGAACCGAAGATCAGCATTTCCCCTGCTGACAGGACCGGGAGCTGTGTGTTTACACACACAGCTCCTGGTCCCCGCTCTGTACCGAGCGATCGCGTGTGCCCGCCGGCGATCGCGCCCGCCAGGCACACGCACGGGAGTCGGGGGCGAGCTGGGGGGGCGCGCGGGCGCCCCTAGTGGCGGCTGGGAGAGAGGACGTCATACTACGTGCTCTCGCCCAGCCAGGCCAACTTGCCGACGTATAACGGCGGTGGCCGGTCGGCAAGTGGTTAAATACCACTAAAAGAAAGCCCTATTTGTATGAGCAAAATGATAAAAAAATTGTTTGGAAGCAGTGTTACATGACCGTGCAATTATCATTCAAAGTGTGACAGCACTGAAAGCTTGAAATTGGCCTGGACAGGGTAAATGTGCCCTGAATTGAAGTGGTTAAAGAGTAACGCTTTTGTCGAAAAAAAAAAAACATTCTGGGTTTAACAAACTTAGTTGCAGATTTCTACCTGTTTCTGCTAGGGAGAAAAAACTTATGACCCGATACATGCAGATTCTGAATAGGAGGGTCTGTTTCAGTATAATCACCTGGTGCACTCCCAGTGTTCTGACGAGAAAAGCTGCAGTATCTGCATCCCTTTGGAAGTATTTAACCCCTAGGGTGTATCTCTTCAAAAATGTAATTCCTATTGCAGAGGATGTCTAAAATCTGACTTGTTTCTTGGTGCAGACATCTGTGAAAATCAGTGAGCCAATCACAGAAGCAGGAAATTACATTTCTGGGGCATACTGTACACCAACAGTGTACAGATCGCTTCCAGGTTGATATATTGCATTGCATTTTAGACAAAACTACATCAGAAAGGTAAAACATTTTTTAACATTATTTTACAATATGGCTTGTGTAGCAACTGTATACGCTATATTATTATTATTATTATTATTATTATTATTATTATTATTATTCCATGTGAGTGGAGCTACTCGTCAAACCCAATTTGTAAATGTGAAAAAACAAGAAGTTTAGAAAGAAAAAAATGATATTAAAATAAAAAAATACACAATTAATATGTTATGCTTTTGCTGGCAAATAAATGTTTTTTGCAACGCTTGACCATAATCAACATATTTAGATATTTTTTTACATAGTTATAGATAGTAAGTTGTATGTTTTTGCTGTGTCAGACATATTAAAGGGGCCCAGTAGGTAGTTAGGTTATTTAGGGGCCTAGTGATGTAGGTAGCAATGATTGTGTATATTCCTGCTGAAGTAGGGCTTGTCAATCTCCACACAGTTTTTCAGATACAATAAATATTGCACCGCTCCAGCTACTAAAAATCATTAAAGCTGACTTTGAACTTCCATCAACGTTCATGTTATTTGGAATCGGTGACTTATGTTGACTTAGTAAAGTGAACTTGTTTTGAGCAAGACTTTTTTCACTGCTGTGTTTGTTTTCTCAGATGTTAAGCAATTAGCTTCAACAATACCTAAATATTTGAAAGCGAGTTTCCACTTTTTTAAAGCTTGTTCTAAAACAAAATCTATATAAAAGTTATAGTACAATGAGTGTCAATGCATTAAATGATAATTAAACCGAAGAATAACATCTGATAATCTAATGCAGCTTACTAGTACTTACAGTAGATGTGATGGCTGCGTTCATTTTCAGGCTAAAAACATTTCTAGCAAATGCAGCAAATACCTATTGCCACGTCCCATGATATGACCATGAAACAAAGACAATGGGGATAATCCACAAAGATCCGGCGTAACTTAATTTTTCCCATTTAAGTTACACTGCCTTAAAATTTCTACCTAAGTGCCCGATCCACAAAGCACTTTCCTAGAAATTTTGGGCTGTGTAACTTAAATTACGCCGGCGCAGGGCGTTCCTCTTTTCATGGGGGCGATTCCCATTTAAATTAGGCGCGCTCCCGCGCCGGCCGTACTGCGCATGCTCGTGACGTCATTTTCCCGACGTGCATAGCGCGAAATTACGTTACGCCGAGCTTTGTGGATTGCGACGGGTCAATAAAGTTGCGTCGGGAAAAAAAAAAAGATACGGCGGAAAAAAAAAAATTCAAAACAAAAAAATAATTGCGTCGCTGGACAGAAGGGTCTGTTTTTACAAGGTGTAAACAGTTTACACTTTGTAAAAGCAGCCCTAATTTTGCGTTTGCAAACTAAAACTTACGGAGAAAAAACGAAGCGTAAAAGCTTCGTGGATCTCCGTAAGTGCTAATTTGCATACCCGAGGCGGCATTTCGACACAAAATGCCCCCAGCGGCGGATGCGGTACTGCATCCTAAGATCCGGCAGTGTAAGTCCCTTACACATGTCGGATCTTCTGCCTAACTATGGAAAACTGATTCTGTGGATCAGTTCCATAGTTAGAAACAGGGATACGACGGCGTATCCCTTTTGAGGATCTGGCCCTTTGTTATGTTTGTTGTGTAAAGTACTAGAGAAGATGAAGAGAAAAATACATGTTTGACATTCAGCTTGGGTGACAACCTTGGCTCCCTCCATGGATACGGTGGAGGTGTGAGCATGGCCACCCTGGTACAAGAAGTGAGTTGTTGGTTACCAGGTAAAAATAAAAGGTGAAAACAACCTGAAACAATATCTAATGCGCCTAGGCACCTCATCTAAAGACTGGCAAGCTACAATAGATTACATTTAAAGTGAATGTATGATGGTTTTATATATATTTGCTTTTTCATCATTACTATAAATACCATTAAAGTAACTGTAAAGTTACTACTGTTATTGGTGCGGACCAGACAGGGTTCATCCCTGGGCGATCGACCTCTATCAAGTCGCGTAGACTGTTTACCAATCTGCAGGCCTCTCATGATGTGATGGGATCCCGGGTCGTTTTGACCTTGGACGCACACAAGGCATTTGACTCAGTCAAAACGCATCCGTGTCTGATCCCTTTCCAATAAAGAGAGGTACCAAGCAGGGATTTCCCCTGTCATCGCTGCTCTTCGCTTTGGCGATAGAGCCGTTGGCGGCACGGATAAGAGCCAGTGGGGAGGTTGCGGGACTGATGATTGGGGGTTTTGAGGAAAAGGTATCTCTTTGCCCTGATGACATGTTAATATACTTGTCAGATCCCCAGTTGTCTCTCCCAGCCCTGCTGGAGATTATTCTGAGGTTTGGTCACTTCTCTGGATTCCAAGTTAACTGGGACAAGTCTCTCTTGTTCATGATTGACCAAGCAACATCGATAGTGCTACCTCCCTCTTGCACACTACAAGTTGTCAGCTCCTTTAGATATTTGAGAGTCATGGTACAACACCCATTATCCTCCTACATCAAAAATAACCTGGACCCTCTTATCGGACGAATGAAAACCACTCAAAACATAGACTACTCTCCCGCTTACGTTACTGGGTAGGATAAACATTTTTAAAATTATTTTCTTACTACGATTTTTGTATATCCTGGGTAATTCACCAGTATATGTCACTAAAGTCAAATTTAAGGAAATAGACTCCATCCTTACCTCCTTTCTCTGGAGCAGTCAGGATTGCCAAGAATACCTTACAATTGCCGGTTCTGGAGGGTGGGCTTGCCCTACCCTGTCTCCAGACCTATTATATTGCCTTGCAGCTGGCCCACGCACATTGATGGTTTTATCCTGAAGCCAACAATGCGGCCACTGCCTTGGAGGCAGCTATACTTACCTCCTACGAGTCCCTGCAAAATCTGATTCATCGCATGTCACTTGGAGGGCGGGAGGGTACAACTGTCCTGGCAATGACTCTACGGATTTTTAGACTCACTAAACTACAGAACTCCACTGACAGTAATACGTACTCGACAAATACTCCACTCTGGGGGTATCCAAATCTACCAGAATTCTTCCGCAGATCTGATGGGAGATACTGGTTAAAACGGGGGTTGAAAACCATTATGCATTTGTTCTCAGACAAAGTGTTTTGTCCTTTTGAGGAATTTCATAGAGACTATGATCTACCCCGCACGGCCTACTTCCTTTATTTGCAGATATGCCATACTGCGGCAACGCAGTTTGGCCTCCGAAATATTGTTCAGCTCTCACTGCTTGTCAGGGAAATTAGTAGACCAGACTATGTGACTGCAAAAGAGGAAACCCAAGACGTATATAGGTAAGTATAATAATTTATTAAGGAAAGGGGGTAACACCCCACCACCTCCAACAAACACAGTGCTGTAAATAAATAAACAAGCAGTGACAAAAGATACTAGAGACAATGGGCCAAATCCACAAAGACCCGGCGTAACGGCGAAATTCTAATTTAAGTTACACTGCCTTAAAATTTCTACCTAAGTGCCCGATCCGCAAAGCACTTACCTAGAAATTTCTGGCCGTGTAACTTAAATTCCGCTGGCGCAAGGCGTTCCTCATTTCATGGGGGCGATTCCCATTTAAATGAGGCGCGCTCCCGCGCCGGCCGTACTGCGCATGCTCGTGACGTAATTTTCCCGACGTGCATAGCGCGAAATTACGTTACGCCGGGCTTTGTGGATTGCGACGGGTCAATAAAGTTGCGTCGGGAAAAAAATAAAGATACGAATCGAAAGATACGAATTTCAAATTCGAAAAAAAACGCGTCGCTAGACAGAAGGGTCTGCTTTTACATGGTGTACTAACTTTACACCATCTAAAAGCAGCCCTAATTTTGCGTATGCAACTTAATACTTACGGAGAAAAAACGAAGCAGAAAAGCTTTGTGGATCTCCGTAAGAGCTAATTTGCATACCCGAGGCGGCATTTCGACACAAAATGCCCCCAGCGGCGGATGCGGTACTGCATCCTAAGATCCGGCAGTGTAATTCAATTACACATGCCGGATCTTCTCCCTAACTATGGAAAACTGATTCTGTGGATCAGTTCCACTGTTAGGACCAGGGATACGACGGAGTAACAGCAGTTACTCCGTCGTATCTCTTTTGAGGATTTGGCCCAATATGTACAGTTATGGGAGATACCATACTCATAAACAGGCCAGGCCGAGGTCATACACAGGGAGGTCATAAGATGGATTGAGGACAGGGAATCAGCAGGAACTGGGAGATGATGGATGGATTAGCTGAGAAGCAGGGATCCAAGGTAACAAGGGGACAGGGAACAAAGGCAATGGGGAAGCAGGAAGGGCAAGTCCAGGATGGGGATCAGGTCGGATCAGAAGTCCAGGATGGGGATCAGGTCGGATCAGAAGCAGGGTCAGGATAGCAGGATCAGGGTCCGGATAGCAGGCTCAGGATCAGGGTAGTAGAAAGATACCAGGGCGAGGTATGCTTACACACGCCGGGTATATGTAGAGGTGTGGTGATTAAGTTCAGGCGGATTTTTTATTTAAAAAAAGTGATTTTTTTTCCCAAAAAATTGCGCTTGTAAGACCGCTGCGCAAATAGGGTGTGACAGAAAGTATTGCAATGACCGCTATTTTATTCTCTAGGGTGTTAGAATTTTTTTTTTCAATGTTTGGGGTTCTAAATAATTTTCTAACAAAAAAAAAATGTTTTTAACTTGTAAACACTGAGGGCCAGATTCACGTACCTGGGCTCATCTTTGTGCGGGCGTAGCGTATCTTATTTACGCTACGCCGCCGCAACTTAGAGAGGCAAGTGCAGTATTCACAAAGCACTTGCTCCGTAAGTTGCGGCGGCGTAGCGTAAATTGGCCAGCGTAAGCCCGCGTAATTCAAAGTAGGAAGCAGGTGGGCGTCATCTATTTAAATTAAGCGTGACCCCATGTAAATTAATGGCCGGTCGAACTGGGCATGCGCGCGCATGCTCAGTATCACGTAGAATTTTCTCCCTAAGTTACGCCGGCTCAATGCCTGTGACGTGAACGTAACCTACGCACAGCCCCATTCACGTACGACTTACGTTAACGACGTAAAAAGATGCGATTGTGCCGACATCCATACTTTGCATTACCTGCGCCTCATATACCAGGGGTACTCTGCTGAAAAACGTGTCACAGGAGAGCAAAACGGGTTGCACTCCTGTGACCCATAGGAGAAGCCCAGCCTAAAAAGCTCAGGCTGAACTTCTCCTTTAACTACTTTGTTGATTGTGGCCTGGCTCGACCCTTACCTGGACTATTCTCTTGCTGTTCCCCTAGTGTATAGTCACCATATGGTAGTGTTGCTGTCCTCATTCACTCTTTGGTGGTGCAATCCTGAGGGCCATGACCTGGTACCAGCCTGAAACAAAGAGTTTTGGGAGCCATTAGGGCTCCTTGCCCATCTTCACTATAAGGAGCTCAGGTGAAGACCAGCTAGTGCTTAGACTGTGTGCCTCAGTCAAGCCTGTGTCACACATCAGGGGGTATTGCTCTAACATTAGCGTTTTTCTTACCATCATTTTTATTAACCACCACACAGAGAACTGTGACATTTTCTACTTGAGACCAACTGACTCATATCAATACTATTGTTGGAAAAGAACACCCTAACCAATACCCAGTCTGCCTAAAATATTTTCTGTGCCCTGCCACTGATGCCAGCTACATCTGTCAACAGGAATCACAGGTCAAAAGCAATACAACTATTACTTTCTAAAGTCTTTTAGCTGGTTTTGAGTTTTTCTATAACAACAATTTTCCACCCACAATAAAAATTATCCTTTTTTTCACCCACTAAAAAAGATTTTGAAAATAAAATACAACAGCAAATTGCAAAGTACTGTGGTAAGTGATGGTGTATATAACCTTTTAGTAGGATGCTTTAATTTTATTTTGCTGTTGCATTTAGGTAATGACGTTAATATATTTAGCTGCACTTTTTACTGCCTAATGGATGGTGGGTAACTCTGTGTTGCCACAGCAACCCTCCAGAAATAAAGTCGGGAACCTCTTGACGGCCATAACCTGGGTTTCAAAACATTAGCAGAACATGGTAGATGCAAAAAACTAGTTATAATAAACAAACAAAATGTACCTTGCTGCAATGAAGAGAACAGTTCAGTAAGTTCTGGCTCAAGGAAGACTGTGGAAATCTGCAGTGATATAATACGAGGCCTGTAACCTTCACCTGTACTATATGATTGATTTATTCAATCTTTGAAGGATTATCTAATTTTACCAAGAAAATAACAAAAACCTTTTGTTTATGGCAGTTTGTCATTAACATTGTCGAGGACTCTATATAAACAAATATCTTGTTATATACAAATATGTATTTATCTCGCTGAATGATAAGGGAGGCTTTTTGTTTTCTACAAAAAAAACATTACAGAATTGCATCTGCTATACTATAGTTAGCTTCTACATTTTTGTATAAATAGGTTATAAACTGTGATTTGATCCTAATCTATATTTTGTTTAAGAATGTGAACGTAACTAGAGTCACAGTTATAGTTGATAAGGTTGAATAAAAACATCAGTCCTTTCAGTTCAACCTGAGTGCGTTTGTGTATAACTTATATCCTTGCGTTTTCTAGGAAACACATCCAAAAGTATTTTGAACTCATCCAAATTCCCTGCTGGCACCATCAACACATCCTTACCACCTTAACAGCAAAGAACCCCTCACGCAGTTTAAGATTGAACCAATTCTCATCCAACTATTGAGTGGCCAAATGTCCTATTTAGAATCTTTAGGTAAACCACTTTCCTCCCAACACTAGGAGTCATCATTCAAAGATCTGTATTTTGCAAACTTATCCTCTTAGAGCCAAATCTACAAAGACCCGGCGTAACGGCGAATTTCTAATTTAAGTTACACTGCCTTAAAATTTCTACCTAAGTGCCCGATCCACAAAGCACTTACCTAGAAATTTCTGGCCTTGTAACTTAAATTCCACCGGCGCAAGGCGTTCCTCATTTCATGGGGGCGATTCCCATTTAAATGAGGCGCGCTCCCGCACCGGCCGTACTGCGCATGCTCGTGACGAAGAAGCGCGAAATTACGGTACGTCGGGCTTTGTGGATTGCGACGGGTCAATAGAGTTGCGTCGGGAAAAAAAAAAGATACGGAGTGGAAAAAAAAATTCAAATTCGAAAAAAAAACGTGTCGCGAGACAGAAGGGTCTGCTTTTACATGGTGTACTAACTTTACACCATGTAAAAGCAGCCCTAATTTTGCGTATGCAACTTAATACTTACGGAGAAAAAACAAAGCTGAAAAGCTTTGTGGATCTCCGTAAGTGCTAATTTGCATACCCGAGGCGGCATTTCGACACAAAATGCCCCCAGCGGCGGATGCGGTACTGCATCCTAAGATCCGGCAGTGTAATTCAATTACACATGCCAGATCTTCTCCCTAACTATGGAAAACTGATTCTGTGGATCAGTTCCATAGTTAGGACCAGGGATACGACGGAGTAACAGCAGTTACTCCGTCGTATCTCTTTTGAGGATTTGGCCCTTAGTGCCAGGGGAATAAGTCAATTGTTTGTACTTGATCCTCATAACTGAGGTCCTTCATCCTCCTTATTAGCTTTGTTGCACTCTCTTCACTTTCTCCAGTTTAATCCTATCTATCCTGGGTCATGTATTATATTCCTCAGATGTTTTAACTAGTTTATGTGCTCAGTTTGTCTAGGCCAGGTTTCAGATTCAAAAACTAGTTGTGTCACAACAACAGGGACAGTTGTCTGTCAGTAGCACTAAAATGTTATATAGAGCATCTATACATAGGACATACTGACAGTGGTTGTTAGTGAGAGACTAATGCCCTGTACACACGATCGGTCCATCCGATGAAAACGGACTGATGGATTTTTTTCATCAGTTATCCGATGAAGCTGACTGATGATCAGTCGTGCCTTCACACCATCGGTTAAAAAGACGATCGTGTCAAAACGCGGTCACGTAAACCACATATGACGGCACTACAAAGGGGAAGTTCAAATCCAAAGGCGCCACCCTTGGGGCTGCTTTAGCTGATTTTGTGTTAGTGAAAGACGATTTGCGCTTTTCTGTCTGTTACAGCGTGATGAATGTGCTAGCTCCATAACAAACGCTAGTTTTACCAGAACGAGCGCTCCCGTCCCCTAATTGGGGACGGGAGCATGTGTGGATTTTTAACCGATGGACCTGCCTACAGACGATCGTTTTTTTCCTATCGGTTAGTTAACCATCAGATAATTTTAAAACAAGTTCCTAGTTTTTTAACCGATGGATAAAAAACCGATGGGGCCCACACACAATCGGTTAGTCTGATGAAATTCTCCTTTGAGAATTCTACTTTTCTGGCTGTCACGTTGAGGCTTTATTTATTTATTTATTTATTTATTAAAATGCTTATAAAACACAGCGCAGTCTTACACACGTGCCTCGATGCGCTGGCGGGATAAAAACAGAACAGAAAAGGGGCAAAAACTACATCGACCAAACAAGTGACAATAAAACAATAACAATCAGTGAATAAAAAATATAAAACATACAAAGCTAAATATATAAAATTTTTGAGCTATCAAAATACTTAATATTTAAGTGCACTTTGGGTTTCAGCACTAGCCAATGGGGCTTTGATGCGTAGGTGGTGGCAGAGGTCACAGGTGTCCTATCCAATCCTGCTGCTGACAGCCTGTCAAATGCTTTAAGAGTCTCATAGTTGCTGCAGCTGGACAGGGAACCTAGGCAGTGCCATATTTATGAGGGGCAAAAGATGCAATTGCCTGGGCCTCCCTGACAGAGGCCCCCCAAAACTTCCTTTTAAATTGGTAAACATTGGTCTTAACAAAATGTGTGGGTGTCAGGATAAAGAACAGTTAAGCCTAACTTCAGATGCAAATCAAATGATGAAGGTTTCTGGCAAATGTTTTACATTTCAACTTCTTATATTATTTTAGTATTTTTAGATGTTTGTTTCAACATGTCTGTGTTTCAGAATGTATTGCCTTGTTTACAAGAGACAAGTGAGTGGGACAAGGGAAAAGTTTGAAAAATGTTGGAAGTACTAGGCAACAGCCCTGACACCATTGTGTGGGAGTGAAGTTAATGACCAACATCAATTTATCACAGTGAGAAACATAAGAGAGAAGCTCACTCACCTGCTTGAGCCTGATTGAGTCAATGAGCGAATCCGCAATCTTGAATAGGTTAAAACTTTGTTAGCAAGTTTTATCCAAAATTACAAGATTGATCGAAATTTGGGACAGGCGTGACCCTGGATTGGAATTTGGCCAGAATGACATAGTAGAGTGTTGGATGAAATCAGCAGAGAGTAGAAGGACCTTTCTTCCTTCCTTGTCTTGCACCGAGTGTAGTAGCGAAGCCGACTCCTAACCAGTGTTATTTCCATGTCCCGAATTCTTCTGTCAGACTTCCCACAAGTGATTTTCTAATTCAGCCTGTGGATCTGTACACACCCCCTCCTGTGTGCCTGTGAAAAGTGTTCTGTGCCTACTAACTGTGGAGGTCAGTGTCCTCGGGATGATACAGTTTGATGAGTTGGTAAAGATTTTGTAGATGCTAAGTACAGGAAGGAAGACTTTTTGTAAATGTAATGTGATGCATAACTTTGATGTATGACTTCCCAGTTCCAATTGCCTGTTTAATGTGTATTCTTACAGTCAATACAATCGAGAAAATAATTCACACAATGTCTTCTTTGGAACTGAACCTTTATTTTTCTAGAACAAATGCGGTGTATCATTAATTTCAGTATTCATTTTTATTTGTCATATAAACACATTTCTATGTTGAGGGCCCCCCAGGGTCTAAACCCATCACTGCACCTAGTGGTATGTGTGTTTTGGACAGTATGCGCCCAGTGACGAATGCTCGGAACACAAGAAGTCTGCATTGCTGGCATTTGTCCCTGCCCTAAACATTCATACAGTTGGGTGAACTGTCCAGCCCAGTCCAGCTACAGTAGATGTCAGACTTGCTTATAGTATACTGACCAACATATACTAGCCACACTTACAGAATTTATAGAAATGTGTTCCATAGGTAGCACTGTTGGTGCTAAAATAATATTGTACATTTTTTAATTGACTTTTATCAATGGAGCCGGGCAAAATAATTCTAGGCTCATCAGGCATAGGCATTCAGATCAGATGCAGGCACTATTTCACAGAATCAATTAGCCAACACTGCAGATTTGTCCATCCATGCTCTTCAGCGTGAAGGGGGAAATCAAGTTATTTTTCTTATGCAGCCCCACGGTTGCTTTTATCTTAATGTTAATATGTGTGGTCAGCATAAAGTGATACTAAAGTTATTTTTTTTTAAATAACAAACATCTGATACTTACCTCCACTGTGCAGTTTGTTTTGCACAGAGTGGCCTAGAATGCCGTCTTCTGGGGTCCCCCGATGTCTCTCGTGGCTCCTCCCCACATCAGATAACCCCCTAGGAGAAGTGCTCTCCTGGGGGGTCACCTTGAGGGCATGCACCCATGTCCAGCATTTGACGTCCATAGCTGCCGAATGCAGGACTCAGCCCCACCCCCAGGGCCCACGTCATTGGATTTGACTGACAGCAGCGGGGGCAAATGGCTGCGCTGCTATCAATGTATCCAATCAAGAGCCGAGAACCCTGGGCAGAGAGACTGCGTTTCCTCACCGTGGAACATTCCAGGGTTCAGGTAAGTAAAATGGGGGAGCTGCATGCATTAAGGTGAAAAAACAACCCCTTTAAGTTCAGTAATATTAGAGTCACTAGCATTGAGGAAAACAGACTGTTTAGTTTGTAAAGGAATTTTCATTTTGCAAGAAAATTTCTTCTAAGGTTAGCGAATGTTGTAAAAATTCACTTTGTGAAGATTAAACAATCACATGCAAGGAAAATATAAAGAAAATATAAAGAAAAAAACTGTCTTTTTGTTTGCACATGATTGAATGATGGAAGCTTTACCAAATCCCCTTGCAAAGTGAATAGCCTATTTGCCTGTAGTAAATCAACCCCACTGACCTTGAACACGTGTGCATACTGTAAAGTAAGAAATGAATCTAAATCTAGCATTTCGGGGTTATACATTACTAATAAACCCCCAACACAATAATACATACATAATAAAATGCATCAAAGGCCAAGCATTAAATGGAGTGCACATAGTTGTAAATGTGCGCTATGGGAATAGAGAAATATGATTTATATTTTACCTTTAAGCAAGGAGCATGCTCCTTTGTAAATATTTCACTCCTTAACACTGTTTTTATTCTCCTTCTTTATGTTTTTACAGCTAATAGATTTTCGGGAGGTGGTGTCTCATTTGTTGGGACTGAATGTAAATGATTTAGCACTACCAGATTACGAGATTATCAAAAGGCTTGAAGGACTGGTCCATTCTCATCATCATCATGTTTCCTGTGCATGAGAAAATATTGATATCACGTGACAGAAAGATATATTTTCTTAGTTCTAATTTACCTTTTGTAGTGGAAAATCTGATTCAGTTTGCCAAATTTATTTCAAGAGAATATATTTTTTTATTGAGGAAATTAGAGCATCTTAAATTTGAATACTATCTAGTATTAAATAATGCCAACATTTACTGTATATCAAGTTTTGTGCTTAGGTTTTAACTATGATAACATAGATTAGCTAATCACCACATGTAACTTAAAGACAGATGCTCATACATTAAATATTTTTTTTAATAATGAAAGCATGGTAATAAAAAGTAAAGTCTATTCAACTAAAATTTTAAATTTGTGTGGAAGGAGACTGCTTGAATCACTATTTGGATAGCTTGGCTCTTTGGGTCATTGCTGGTGTCTTCCTTTTACCTGTGTTTCCATTTCAGAATCTGGTGCAGCAGTGCATGGTAGCCAATTGGCTTCTAACTTCAGCTTGTTTAATTAAGCTTTGACAATGCAATTTGGAAGTTGAATGGTTACTATGCAGAGCTGCACCAGATTTTGCACTCTCAATTTTTTTTGTAAATCTCCCTCCAAGCATTAGCTGGTTGGTTGTTGGCAACATACTTTGTTGCCTTCTTAGCTTTTCTCTTTTACTAAAGGCAAAGGATTTTTTCCAGCTACCAGTCAGACAAATAAAAAAAAAAAAAGCTTTTGGTAAGAGAGCTGAAATCCAACCTCATATCAGTAAATTCCCCAACAAACACTACAGTCACCAGACCCTTCTTGGATATACATGCTGATTACCTTACCCAATGCAGTGCATATATGTTTTTATGATGTTTTAATCTACTAATAAATAGCTACACCTAGATGGTGGCACCCTCTTTCTTTTGTTTATCTTGTCATAGTAAAAACTATCATTAAAACTTTTTCAGACAGGTTCAGGAGTAAAGCATGAGGGAGAAAGCAATGTATACCTGTTTTTTTGCATTAGTAATCTCTGCAGCTAAGGAAATAAAAGAATTAAAGTAGAACTAAACAAAATCACTATCAGTTTTTTTCCATCTGGGTCCCAATGGGGGATTTTCTGTCACCTCCTGTTCCATAGACAAATCAAGAAGTGATACAAAAGCCCTCCAAAGTATCACCAGGGTCACCAGAACTTGTGTTACCATTAGAAGATTTCCTCTCTATTCCTGTTCTATTGACAACCCAAAAATTGTGTTTTACTTTTGTTCTCAGTGATAACGGTAAAGAGGACACATTTAGAGGCTGATTGTCTCTAATGTGGGTAGAGATAGCAATCTGAAATTTAGTGCATTTAGTGATCCGATGGTGCCACAATTTATTTCAAAATTCGGCCAACCAAGTCTTCAATTTCACATCCTGTTGCTACAGAAAATAATTTTCGTGGCTGGGAATTTTTCTTTTCTTTCCCGGGAATTTTCTTTTCTTGCACACGCGCATTTCTTTTTCGATGAAATTTCTCACACAGTTCTCCTTTTATTGATTAGAAAATCGTTTGTTTTTCAACAAATTTTCCAACATGTCCGATTACCAAATTCGATGGCCGCACGAAAATCGGCTGTTGCTGTAGCCCACTAATGTTTCGAAATATGAACGAAAATTCTGAGATAAGATTTTCAAAAGAAAATTCTTTCGAAAATTCGACCCATGTATGGCCTGCCTTAAACTTGTAGATGTAATCTGGTTTGTAGTTTTATAAATTGTCTTATAAAATGTAATTGTAAGTAAATTTTTTATTTTTTGTAAATAAAGTTTTAGCAACTAAAACAGAATGACTGTTTCATTTTAGCAGAATGATGTGAATCATACTTACCTTTACAATATAAACATAGCCATATAGCATAAGGGAAATATAGGATGTCTTGAAAATATTTATGATATTCAAATAAAAAAAATATATGAAAATAGCATTATAACCTATAACTTATTTGTTTGAGTAAATCCAGCATAACTGGATATGCGATATAATTTGACAACATATCTGCATCACCAGGCATGTTCAGTAATTCAGTAAGAATATTAGATTTGAGGGAGTGTGCAAAAAAAGTGAAAATCATGTTGTTTTTGCACCTGTCTTACTGGTACTGGTTCATGTATGAATTTCATTATATATGTTGTACTGACATGCAAAGTGACATTTGGGACTTGTGGGCAGGCTACTGATAAGTCGGTTACTTGTGAAGAGGCTTTAAGTGTCAGTAAATCTATTTACAGCGCTTTAGCCATATGGTTAGTGAATAATTACAGTAAACAAATGGTCAATATTTTGAAACCCTGCAAATATTGCAAGTACAAAATATTACCTCAAGGTAAGGTCATGTAATATCTTTCCTTTCCCTTCGCACTACATCATTTGAAAAGTGGGTGGGGCTAAGTGGAAGATGTGTCATGTCCTGCGCACTGCTGTTCTGCTTTGTATCTGATAGCAAGCCTCATTGTAGGAGCCATTGTCAAACATGCAGATGGAATTGCCCCACAAGGCTTTCTGTACTGTCATGGGGGCTGCGTTTGCTGGGGAGAAAAGAAGAGGCTGTGTCAACTCGCAGCTTCCCTGGAGAGAAGGCAGGAACATGTGCAGACAGGAGTGGCAGCATTCTAGACTGCGGATCTATTTGAAGAAGGTATTTGTTTGTCTTTTGTTTGTTGCTTGAAGAAGGTGGACACTGTGAATGAGATAGTACTAGTAACTGGCTGGATCACCAGATTATTTAATTTTATTGAAATGTAGAAGAATAGAAGCATACACATAGTCAGGGAATCAGGTTTTGGAGCCTCTAATTATATACACTTTAAATGCATATACGTTCCAGTGTAAGGGGTCCTAAAGTTGTAATGTGCGCTATGTAAAAAAACAATGAATGAATAAAAATATCAATATGAAAAAAGAGAGAAACTAAAGTAAAAAAAAAAAATGACACATATGCTTCAAATTTCAGTTGTCAATTGTTTCATCCTGTTTCTTTAACCACTTCACTACTGGCCCATAGTCATTTGACGTTCACAGAGGGATTCTCCTATCCTGGGTGGATGTCATATGACGTCCTGGGATTTGTGCAGTGATATCTGAATGATGCCTGCAGCTAGAGGCATCATTCAGATATCATTCTTTCGTGCCGGCGACTCTATGCATGATAAGAACAATCATAGTGGTGGTTCCACTGCTTGATCGTTCTTATAGGCGGCGGGAGGGGGCATCTCCCCCCTCCCGCCGTCATTCGGTGCTTCTCCCCATCGGGGGCCCGGAGAAAGAATCGTCTGGCGCAGGCTAGGAAGCATAGAGATGACTGGTGACCAGATGGTCACCAGTCAACTCTATGACCGTCGGAGGCCCGGGCGCGATGTGATGACTTCACGCCCCGGGTACCCGGAAGTAAAGCAAAGGTAGTAAGCATGAGATCGGTGAAATTTTTTTCGCGCTCTCATGCTTTCCAGCTTGGAGGAGAGATGCGGGGTCTATTTGACCCCTCATCTCTCCATAAAGAAGACCTGACACACATATTTCCTATTACAAGGGATGTTTACATTCCTTGTAACACGAATAAAATGTAAAAAAAAAATGTAAAAAAAAAATGTAAAAAAAAAAAGTGTAAAAAAATAAATAAGTAAAATAATAATAATAAAAAAAAATTAAAACGGCCCTGTCCCAGGTAGCTTGCGCGCAGAAGCGAACGCACACGTAAGTCCCGCCCACATATGTAAACGCTGTTCAAACCACATATGTGAGGTATCGCCACGTGCTTTAGAGTGCCAGCAACAATTCTCGCACTAGACCTCCTCTGTAAATCTAAACTGGTAACCTGTAAAAATGTTCAAAGCGTCATCTATGGAGATTTTTAAGTACCGGAGTTTGGCGCCATTCCATGTGTGCGCGCAATTTTAAAGCGTGACATGTTAGGTATCTATTTACTCGGCGTAAAATAATATTTCATATTTTACAAAAAAATGGGCTAACTTTACTGTTTTGTTATTTTTTAATTCATGAAACCATTTTTTTTCCAAAAAAAAGGCGTTTGAAAAATTATTGCGCAAATACCCTGCAAGATAAAACATTGCAATGACCGTCGTTTTATTCCCTATGGTGTCTGCTAAAAAATTATATATAATGTTTGGGGGTTCTGCGTAATTTTCTAGCAAAAGAATGATGATTTGTACATGTAGGAGAGAAGTGCCAGAATGGGCCCGGTATTGAGGTGGGTATAAAAGCCCGGTATTGAAGGGGTTAACATTTTGCAAACATTTAGTCTCAATAAATATTTTAGAATAATTCTAGAAATCTCAATCTGCATTAATTTTATTTATGCCTGTGTCTAAAATTCATTCTGCTCCCTCAATATCTACCTTTGTAGCCACCGATTTAGAAGCACTGAGAGCAGAATGTAAGTGATGAAGAGTGTTGAATGAAAGAACACTTTCCCAGAAACCATTTAGATGAGTATGATCCTCTTTGCTGGTCACTGGATGGTGTGGACTTTAGCTGTGTTGCGCTGTGATGATCAGTTACTTGATAACTGTTCCAGAAGCAGTGATCAAGTAGCAGACTGCAGAAAGTCTACACCAGCCTTTCTCAACCATTTTACCCCAGAGGAACTCTTGACATAATTTTCAGGGTTTAAGTCCCTGTTAAGGCTATTCCATTGGGGGTCATTGGGAAAAGGCCCTTTACATTAGAGCTGCGTGATTTTAGCTAAAATCAGAATCACAATTTTTTTGCTTAAAATAAAGATCATGATTCTCGCGGTGTAACATAATCTTTCACATTATACAAACAAATTGGGCTAACTTTACTGTTTAGTTCTTTTTAATTCATTGAAGTGTATTTTTTCCACAAAAATTGCATTTGAAAGACTGATGCACAAATACAGTCTGACAAAAAATATTGCAACAATCGCCATTTTATTCCCTAAGGTCTCTGATAAAAATATATCTATACTGTTTGGGGGTTACAAGTAATATTCTAGCAAAAAATACTGATTTTAACTTTGTAAGAAACAAGTGTCAGAAAAAGGTTTAGTCATTTCCCTGTTACCCTGTGCTAAAACAGCTAATATAAGAGAGCACAATCTAGAACTAAAAATATTATATTATTAATATAATATAGCATAATATAGTATCTGGAAACTTGACTTCTGCTACTGCCAGACATTTGACTGTGATAGCGCAAGTTATCTCGGCCATCAAGTCAGGTTGGACGACCATTTCTGTCTTAAACTGCGTGCCTTGTGTGCTGTGTGCAACCTCACTGGGGTATATTTACTAGAACTGGAGACTGTAAAATCTGGTGCATCTCTGCCCAAAAACCAATTAGATTCAAGTTTTTTTCTCCAGTTTTTTTTTTCTGTCAACGTTTAATTGAACAAGCTGAGGTTAGAAGCTGATTGGCAACTATGCACAGCTGCACAAAATGTTGTACTTGCCACTTTTAGTAAATCAACCCAAGGGCAAAGCACAAAAACCGTAGACTCCTCTCATGTAACATGATTGTAAGCTCCAACGAGCAGGGCCCTCTAATTTCTCCTGTATTGAATTGTATTGTAACTCTACTGTCTGCCCCCATGTAAAGCGCTGCACAAACCAGGGCTGTGGAGTCGGAGTTGGAGTCGAGGAGTCGGGGGAAATTTTGGGTACCTGGAGTCGGAGTCGGCAAACAATGCACCGACTCCGACTCCGACTCCTACTAAATTTAGATTGGAATAAAAAAAAAAAAAAAGCAAGTTTAAATGTCCCAATTCACAAAAAGTTATAATTAATGACTTCTCTACTGTAAGAATAAAGACCAATGCATGCAGTGCCTCACGTAACCGCAAAACGAACACGTTAAGTGACCGTGAAGAAGCATGCTTTTCATGTGCTTCACTATATGGCACGCAACGCACAATTAGGAGCGGCAATACTTATACTTTCCATAGTGTTGTGTTCTGCTTTTACAGGGAACGCATGTTAGAGAACCAGTAAGTGTCCAAATAAAAAAATTCCAACAGGAGTTTTATAAAGCACTAAAAGAAGTTGAAAAGTATGATCGCTCATCAAAACTTACTGTTGAAGAAGCCATCCTTGTTTATCCAGAGATCGTTAGTGATGTGGCCAGAATAGTTACTGCAATGCCACCCACCCAAGTCAGTGTCGAAAGATTATTTTCAGCCCTAAAAATAATAAAGTCTGACTTAAAGCGGTGGTTCCCCCTTAAAAACAACTTTTTTTTTTCCACTGTCCCCCCACATTCCATCACGATTAAGGCACATATTTTTTTTTTCCTGCTGTACATACCTTACTACAGCATATTCACCCGTGCATCCGGGTTGCGAGTCCCGCGGGAGTGGGCGTTCCTCACATGGTGTTGATTGATGTTTTGCCTAAAAACGAGCTCTCCCCCCGTCGCGTAAGCCGCGTCACGATTGGTGAAAGGAGCCGAACGGCGATGCGCATGCGCAGTATAGCGCCGACTCGCCGTTCGGCTCCTTTCGCCAACCGTGACGCGGCTTACGCGACGGGGGGAGCTCGTTTTTGGGGAAAACGTCAATCAACAGCATGTGAGGAACGCCCACTCCCGCGGGACTCGCAACCCGGATGCACGGGTGAATATGCTGTAGTAAGGTATGTACAGCAGGAAAAAAAAAATATGTGCCTTAATCGTGATGGAATGTGGGGGGGCAGTGGAAAAAAAAAAGTTGTTTTTAAGGGGGAACCACCGCTTTAAGAGCCTCTATGAAAGAGGATCTGGCAGAGGCAATTCTCTTCCTTAAAACTCTACATTGAATTGATTTGCATTTGCTAAGCCTAGAACTACATTTCAAGATTAATATAAACCATTTCTAGGTTTTGCAGATTTTGTTTTTGGTTCATTATAGTTAAGCTTTGTTTTTGTTCTAAAACAACCAAATAATGTGGTTTGTATTTTTGAACTGGTAAAGGTCCTGTTCCTGATGTTTATGCCTGCTGCTACTATCCAGCCACTTGATTGTTTTCATTGTGTTTGTCTTTGCTTAAACTGTGCAATACAGTAGACTGTTGGCTTCCCAGCCAGTAGTCCTGTGGTAGGTTGCGTTTCTTTCACTCAAGGAATGTATAAAATACATTCGCATATTAATACAGAGGAGTCGGAGTCGGGGAGTCGGAGTCGGAAGTACATAAAACTGAGGAGTCGGAGTCGGAACATTTATCTACCGACTCCACAGCCCTGGCACAAACTGTTGGCACTATATTAATCCTGTTTAATAATAATAACATCACAAAAACACAATCTTGTCTGGTGTTTTTCTAAAGTAGAACTACTTTTTTTTCTTGGTTAGAAGAAAGGGAGTAGGGAGGTATATAACCAGGGATGCACCGAACATTTATTTTTTACCAGTACTGATACTTTTTTTTTTGTACTCGCCAATACCAATTACTGATACCTACCGCAATTGTTTTGTTTTCACTTCAGCTGTCAGCAATGGTACAGAGGCATTGAAAAGTTATATACAAATGACATAAAAAAATAAATATTACATTTGCGCTTTTTCAATGTGAAATGTGTAAATATATGTTAATATATATGTGTAAAAATATTGTTTTAATTGTTTATCGTTTATAAAATACTGTAGACGCGAACAAAAAAATCAGGAAAATAATAATTAAATGGCGGAGCATAGAGAGTTAATTAAGGCCGATTAGAGTAAATTAAGAGTTAATAAGAGGTTAAACAGAGGAACATTTGTTCATCGCTTTGATCTGCAGATGAAGAAAAAGAAAGATACAAAAAGAAACAATGTTTATTTTTATTTTAGTGTCTCATCGACTGAGCAATGTTGTTAATAAACATTGTCGTCTACTTTTTTTTTGACAGCTCCAATTACCGGACTTCTTTAACACTTCAGCTGTCAACAGGGAAGACCCACTGACAGCTCAAAGAACCAAGCCTGAAAGTATCGGTTTCAGATATCAGTGCATTTGCACGAGTACCGTTACTTGTGCAAATACTCAGTATCAGCACCGATACCGTTACTAGTATCGGTGCAACCCTGGTTATAGCGCATGCCAGGGTTTCTTCCCCCATTGGAGAGATTTCCCTTCACTTTCTATCCCATAGCCAAAACAGGAAAAGAGAGCAAATCCTTCCAAACCTTTTCCATGGTTCCCAGAGCTCTATTCCTGTTCTGACAACATCCCAAAATGTGTTATTTTCTTTCCTTTTCACCTTTGGTGATAACGATAACTAGGTCAGATAAAGAGGAAGAATCTCCCTAATGGGGGCACAGAGAGCAACAAAAATACTGTAAATAACTTTATCCAAAACTAAAAAAAAAAAAAAAAAGTTTTGCCTTTGGTTATGCTTTAAGGACCATGAAAATTGATGATTTAAGTAAAAGAGCATTTTCTGCAGCATTGTACATTGTAACTTGCACTGGTATTTTCAAGGATGACCACCTCTAGGGAAAGTAGCAAAGCTTCTTTCCTGGTTGTGGGCTAACAGATGCCTGAGTCCCTCTGTAACTGGGCACTTTTTACAAAATTTGCTCTGTGAAAATTAATAATTTGGGAGTTGTCAGCATTATGAAAAAAGAACAAGCGTTTGCATTGGTGTTTTTCCAAACTAACAGTTGAACTCTTGAGTCCATTTGGCGACACTGCATATTGTTCATTAATAAGGCTGAGGTCACAATGACCTGGGACAGTTGTTTAATATAACTCCAATGAGGGAGGAAGGGAGGTTAACAAGGGTAACTTGTGAAATACGTCCATCTGGAAGCACCTAACACGAACACTGCTAACCTGTGCAGTCATGAATTGTTTTTACTCAGGAAGGATCCTTGTCTTGAATTATTTTAGCAATCTTTCATTCGTGCTTATATAAGTCAGCCTTTAATTTTTCCATATTTATAAAGAGTCAGCAAATGATGAAGTCAATACTGAGCATACAATATAAAATCTCTACCACAATCATGCACACGCACACTAGGAGGCCTGGTTTGCTAAAGTGCACCTGTTACTTTGCCTATTTAGGGCAAAGCTATAGCCCGCTTCATCTCTTATAGGTACTTACGTTCCCTCTGCTTTGTGTACCTGCTGGATGAAAAAAGCCCTAACAAAGCTCAGTTTTTGTCTGTGCATTTTTCCCTTTGCCCCCATATGACAATGCCCAGGCATTTTGAATGGCATTTGTGAATATCTGATCTAATGCAATCATGGGAGGGATAGAAATGGAAAGGAAGATGATCACATGCTTCTACTTACTTGGAAGTAAAGTGGAAAATCTCCAGACTCTGGCTGGGGCATGAGGTGATAGAAGGAATGCAGAGAAGGTAAGTATCTACAGCGCAGCAAGAATATCAGTACCATGAATAGAAAAAGTGACAGGGTTACTTTAAATATCACTAAAGCCACTACCTTGACTATTAGGATGCATAGACAAAAGAACACTTACTAGAAACCCAAACAAAATAGTGAACATATTTTGCAAACTCCACACAGATACAATTGTAGAGAAATTTAAACCCAGGTGTTCAATGCTGCACAGCTATCCATTAAGTCCTTGAAATGGACATTTTTGTCGTCCAATCTTTTTTACCAATGTGCGCAAAAGCTTTTGTGTCACCCTTCTTTTTAATAAGTCTTTATTATTTAAAACACATTTTCAGTTTTCATACATAGTGTATACAAAAAAAGAGGGTGACAAATTTAAAGGAATCATCTTCTATAGGTACTGGAACATTTTTAAATATATGCATAAAACAGCTGTGATCTCTCTGAAATTCCAGTACAGCCAAATACTGAATCCCTATGGTTTCTTAAACAGTTAACAAAGAATTACAGTCGTATTAACTGGAGGGGAAGAGAGTACGAAAGGGGGGAGTGACATCTGCAGGAAAGGAGGGGATGGGGACAGGGGTGGGTAAACTCCTCTTGCCAAATGTCTTTTGATAATAAAGTCTGGCATTTATCTGCGTGCATATGACAACATGCTGCATTGAATTATTACGGTTTATTCATACAGCCCAAAATCTGTCTATGTATCCTTGAGTCTGTGGTCTTGATTTACTAATAAAACATAGGCAGTTCACTTTGCATGAGTATTTTCACTTAGTTTAGTGAATGTGATAAAAAAAAAATACTTTGCAAAGAATACCCTATCTCATGTATAATTAAAAATGAATACACATGATTGGGTGATGGAGGTCAACGGAGCTTCACCTCATTCACTAAGCTAATTCTCTTGCAAAGTAAACAACCTATTTGCCTTAGCTTTCATTATTAAGTTTACCTTACTTATTCATTCTGTCAAAGTAGATAGCTTGTGTGATTTCCATAATATGGGAATAAGACTTTTCTTGGATTTAGAAGGATTGACATTGTTGACTAAAGGGTCACCAGGTACCTTCTTTATTGTCACTTGTTCTATTGAGCCTGTTGTGGCACCATAAATGTAGGTATGCACCCTTTCCTCACTTCATGAGGTCCTTCAAGATAGTGTTTAGCATAGCTAGGAAATTTGTTGAGAATAAATATAGTTACCTGGTTGTCAGTATTTTACAATTTTATAAAATAAGTGATTGCATAGGTTTGCCATTTGAAAGAAAGAGGGTCGTCCTAATTGCCATTTGTATTTCACCCGTTTCAAGTGTCTAAACTGTCCCTACACTAGCAAAATCTTCAATTTGCATCGTCCTTGGTACTATGGCCAATTCTTCTTTGAGCTGAAAGGGACGGTGGAGGTCTTTTCAAACATAAAACAGAAAAGTGGTAAAAAAAATGAGAGGTGCATAGCCTGCCAGGATCAGTGTTGAAGAGGCTGTGCAGCTGCAGCACTAAAGAAGATGCATAGTGGAGGCCTTGCTGGAGGGACAGGCAAGTATAGAACCTCTGGGGGGCTGAGGGAGGTTGTCTGACATAAAAAGTGTACAAAAATAAGACACATCTTTTAAAGTATTTTACATCAATCCAAAAAACAAACTCCTCCAGCTATAATGCATACTGTATGTGGCACCTTTACTTTGCTGCTCTGAATTCTGATCTGTTGACATTACCCCCTAATCAGACATCATTCAAGCCTGATGTATGGCTGCTCGACTGATAGAATAATCTTGAGACAGAGGTGAGAAGTAACCCACAGAAAAAAGAATTTGGTTTCAGATGAATTTTAGTCTCTGGGGCCAGAGAACCACTCATCTCAATAGATCTTCAGGCCTGATATAGATGCCAATGTCTGCAGCATCAACAAGAGGTTCAGGAAGGATGTATGTAGTGAGGTGATATTCACCAAAGTATCATGTACAAGAAAAGACAATTTATTACAATACAGACAATTTATTAGTGCTTTCCAATTCCACACCTTTGTTGCATCAGAACAAATGTATTCTACCAGTGGTTACACAGCTATAAGAAATAAAATGGGTAAATGGGGGTACCCTGAATGTATAAGATGAATGAAAACTGTGGTATAGATTTAGTGACACCCGTGGGTAGTGGTACCGTTAACACCACCTGCTGCCCTGCTCCTCTCCAATCTTGCGGCTGTGTCCCTCAGTGGAGCAGACCAAAGCTGCCTCCACCCTGTTTACACCCTGTTTACATCCAAAGAGGAGGAGCCGAGGGACACACACAGCTGTGTGTACCTGTCCGTTTCAATACTGAGGGGGGGGGTGTATACTGAGGGTATAGAGCTATACCTGTCCATTCATTCTATGTAACTGAGGCTGCAGAGAAGGAGATTGGGGGCTGTGTCTTTAGTCTTCCTCTTTGTCTCAAAGGTGGAACATCTCACCAAAGTCCAGCAATGGGGCTACATAATTTGTTTTTTAAATGATAAAAAAACTACTGGTATCAGTGGCGGAACTACGGGGCTCACAAAGATCATACCTGTGACCTGGCCATGGAGTTCCACCACTGGACTCGTGGGGCCCTTCATGGTTTCTTGCATCGGGACCCTGAAGGTTCTAGTTATGCCACTGAATGACTCTACAGAAGAGATTCCTGTGGCTGCAGAAAATAAATTTGCTCTGTCTATGGCTGGCCTTAGGCTGCATTGATGTTTGAGCGTCAACATCTTTAGTTGTTTTTTGTTTTGTTTGTTTTTTCACACATTTTCAGGCTTAAACATTTTTGTTGTAGCCAATGGAAAGCTAGTTAAAAGAAGGAGGAGACAGTTGTTAGGCAAGAATTCAAATTAGGTGCTTTTCATCAGCTCGATAATGCCCGAAAGAAGCTCCTATGTTGAGCAATAACTCATCACTCACATGTGAATAGGCACAGAAGAATACCATGAAAATCTGAGTATCTCACTAATAAATTCCTATTGCAGTGGATGCCTATAAATGTTCTTGTATCTTGGCACAGACAAAAATCAGTGAGGCAATCACAAAAGCAGGAAATTTTATTTCTAGGGGCATTCTGCACACTAGATTTGCAAGTTGCATTTCATTTCTTTTTTTACAACTTTAGAAAATTACAGCGGCTACAGATTGATATGAAAAGGTAGTGTTTAATATAATTAAATTATAAATGGTTTGTGTAGAAAATTCACATAATATAATATTTTGCTGATTCTTAATTACATTTCTAATTCATTATAAGGCAGCATTGGGCAACTTTCTATTAACTGCCCACTGTATTTGTTAAACTGAAAGTTTTAAACAATGGTGATCATGTTTTCCTATGAAATGTGGTATCTAAAGAGTTTTTTGGATGCTATGAAAACTGTGCACATTTTGCTTCCTGTATGAGACACTTGGTGGTGCTATTTATGAAAGTATATCTATGCAATGTCATTCTAGTTCAACACAGCATAAATTACGGCATGATGTTTTTTTTTATTTTTATAAATCCTTTATTTAACAGTTTTCAATATAAAGTGTGACAAATAAATTTGAACAACATCAGGGCATAGAAAATCCCTGCAGAAATTAAGGTTAATTTCGAAATACGTAGCAATAACTCACCAAAAAGACCAGATATCCACAGCAATGGGGTCAGTCCAATTTCAACCCTCCAAACATGTATGGCACACACCAGTGGCGGCTGGTGCTCAAATTTTTTGGGGGGGCGCAAACGAAAAAAAAAAAAAAAAACAATTGCAGCCTCACTCGGCCTATCAATTATCACCACTGTGCCATCAAACGCAGCCACTGTGCCATCAAAACGCAACCACTGTGCCATCAAAACGCAACCACTGTGCCATGCCATCAAACACAGCCACTATGCCATCATTTGTCACCACTTTGCCATGCCATCAATTGTCACCACTTTGCCATGCCATCAATTGTCACCACTTTGCCATCAATTGTCACCACTGTGCCATCAATTGTCACCACTGTGCCATGCCATCAATTGTTACCACTGTGCCATCAATTGTCACCACTGTGCCTTGAATTGTCACCACTGTGCCATGCCATCAATTGTTACCACTGTGCCATCAATTGTCACCACTGTGCCATCAATTGTCACCACTGTGCCATGCCATCAATTGTTACCACTGTGCCATCAATTGTCACACTGTGCCATGCCATCAATTGTTACCACTGTGCCATGCCATCAATTGTTACCACTGTGCCATCAATTGTCACCACTGTGCCATGCCATCAATTGTTACCACTGTGCCATCAATTGTCACCACTGTGCCATGCCATCAATTGTTACCACTGTGCCATCAATTGTCACCACTGTGCCATGCCATCAATTGTTACCTCTGTGCCATCAATTGTCACCACTGTGCCACCAATTGTCACCACTGTGCCCATCAAATGTCACCACTGAGCCCATCAATTGTCACTGTCCAGACATCCATCCACCTCAGAGCTTTATATTATAACCTGCTGGGACTTGTAGTTCTCCATCATCTCCTGGGGCTCAGGTGCATGCAATCCACCATATTTGTTCAGTTTTTCTCACTGCTGGGACTTGTAGTCCCATAGAGGGTGGATTGCATGCACCTGAGCCCCAGGAGATGGTGGAGAACTACAAGTCCCAGCAGTCTAAATACAATAACAGGCTCCAAGGTGGATGGGTGGGGATCAGGCAGTGCACTGCTGTCCGCTGATGACCTAATGGGGCGATAAATCAAATCCAATTTGAACTGAATTCTGTGGCTTGGCTGGCTTACCTTAGCAGCGCCAGCTTCACTCCGCTCGGGCAGTGTAAACTTCAGAGAAAGTGCCGCGTGACGTCATTTCCGATTTTCGTCTGTAAGACGAATAGCCGGAAGTCACAGTAGTAATGCTCCCGGCGCTCATAGAGAGGCACGGGAAGCATATCAGCGCTTTTCAATGCGCCCATATTCAAGCTAAAAGCCCGCAAATGAAGCGCCATGTCTAGATTGTAGTGACGCGGCGCTTCATAGGGAAATGGTGGCCGGCGCTCAATCCCAACCCATTAAAGAATTTTTTTTTTTTTTAAGTTTCTTTCTTAAAGGGGCCAAAAAAAAAAAATATATATATATATTTATTTTTTTGCCTACAGGAGGGGGGGCGGCGCCCGGGCGCCCCCTATGGGCGGGCCGCCACTGGCACACACACAGATGTAGAGGGGAGAGGGTGTGGAAAGGGAAGTGGAAAAAAAAGAGGGAAAGGGGGCAGGAAAAGTGAAAGGGGGTTGGGAAAGAGGAAGAAAGAAGGGCAGGTTAAGGAGATGAGACAAGGCTAGAAGGCTAGAGATAAGCTGTAAATAGGTAAGGACAGGGGTGGGGGGACCCAGAGCTACCATGTCCAGATCCCCACATGTTGATTTTAATAACCATTAAAATAGGCTACATTAGGTCTGGCTTCACTTGCAGTGCTCATTTCTCTTAGATCCAGCCCACTCTCCAGCTCCAAAATTCAGTTTTGCAGGAAGAAATACTGTATAGTACTAACAGAAAAGATATACCTCCCATACTGTTTTTAATCAGCCACTAATTCTGTGAACAAGGTAAGTTATGTTTGTTTTTCTCCTACTCAAATTTGTCTAAAAAATGTCACAGTGCAACAACAGAGTGGCCTGGGACTACATGACTGAAACACCATCTCATCCAGGCCCTTTACTCCACTCCCACAGCAAAAGAACGAGTCAATTGATCATCTGTTGAGTGCCTTCTCAATCTCAAATGGAACATGCGAGGGCTGTCTCCTGTCGCCTCTAATTTTTGTCCTAACCCTAAAACCCCTACTCCGATGTCTCAGATCCAACCCAGACATCAAAGGATTCACGATTGCTAAGTAAACCCACAAACTGGCCACGGATGATATCCTTGTATTCCTATCGATACCGCTCACCACAATCCCTAATCTTCCTAATAAACTGGCCTCTTTTGAATTCTTAACGAACCAAAAAATCAAGTATAACAAATCTCACGCACAAAATATCTCCTTACCCCTGGATATGGTCAAACAATGCAGTCTAATTTTCCATTTAAATGGAACTCTGATGCAATAACATATCTGGGCATCCAGCTGTCCTTCCTAGGATCTTGTATATGTTACAAACTATACCGATAAAATTACCACCAGCCTTCTTTTCATCCTACCGAAGAGAATGTACGTCGTTCTTGTGGGGAAAGTCACGACCAAGGCCACTCCACATCAGAAAATGTCATTTAGCCTGCCAATTAATGAGGGTGGTGGACTGGAGCATCCACCCCCAAGTGAAAGCATAATTCCAACTGGAACAGGCCATATCCCTAACACATCTCCCACAAGCCCCTTGGATTGAAACCAGCCATGTCACTACATCCTGTAAAACACACCCTCTGATAGGAACAACACTATCCAACACTAAATCTCTCAGATGACCAATGGGAAAGAATACACATATACAGTATCCACAAAGCTTCAGTCAACGTTCTAACTCAAGAAACCGGTTACACCATTTTCTCCAGATGGTAAAGAACACCTCTAAGACTACATAAATTCACTCCTACAGTTTCCCCCCAATGTTGGCATTGTAAGGAGAAGCTGGTTTCACTACTATATATATGGTGGGATTGCCCCCTGATTCAACCATTTTGGAAAGAGGTCCAAGTTCCCCCCGGCTCAACTGTTACATCACTCCGCCATTCCAATATCTAATTACTTTCACTCCCTTGCCATGCACCTAGTCAACGCAGCCAAACTTTGCGTCCCAACGCATTGGCGCTCCTCGAATCCTCTGACCATAACAGAATGGTTCAACAGTATACAAAGAATTGCTGATATGGAGGAACTTATCCACTAATCAAGAGACACCCCTGATAAGTATAGATCAAGCTAGTCTTGCTGGCAACATTTTAAAACAACAGATGATTTAGAAAGACACCTGCTCTAAATTTGCAGATCCATTCCCCAAAACAGGAAGGGAAGGAGTAGGCAAAATCCCCTACCCCTCACACACTTTTCCATAACCCAAAATCCGCAATCAGCTGGTTCACTCATCTACCTTTAGGCCCCTTTCAGACTGGGGCGGGAGCCGCGGTGGCGGTATAACGCCGCTAAAAATAGCGGCACTATACCGCCGGGATTGCCGCGGAAATCGGCCACTAGCGGTGCGGTATTAACCCCCGCTAGCGGCCGATAAAGGGTTAATACCGTTTGCAATGCGCCTCGGTTTACCATTGCCGCGGTTTACCATTGTCTTCAATGGGAAGGAACGGTGAAGGAGCGGTATACATGCCGCTCCTCTCACCGCTCCAAAGATGCTGCTGACAGGAGATTTTTTTATCTCCCACCAGCGCATCGCCTCAGTGTGAAAGCCCTCTGGCTTTCACATTGAGTCTGCAGTAAAGGAGTTTTTCAGGCGGGATAGCAGTGCTATTTTTAGCGCTGTACCGCCTGAAAAACTCCTCAATGTGAAAGGGGCCTAACTCTCTAGTAGCTTCTTCCTGCCTGTCCCATCCCCTAGATTTGCAGTCCTGTTCCCTCCCCTACCCCACCTCACAATTTCTAACCCCACTATCTACTATAAGAAATCTAAACTACACATTCCTGACATATTTGCATGCCCAAGCTAAGGTATGACTGCACTTTCCCTTCAACCTAACCACACTGCCAACAACCAATGATACTCACACCCAAGTTACTACATACAGCATTTTGAAGACAGAGTCTTTTGAGGAACATAAATTGAAACCCCACGTGTGTATTAACCACTTCGATACAGGGCTTTTATACACCCTTCCTTCCCAGACCAATTTTTAGCTTTCAGCGCTCTCACACTTTGAATGACAATTACTCATGCTACACTGTACCCAAACCAAATTTGTATATTTTTTTCTCACAAACAGAGCTTTCTTTTGGTGGTATTTAATCCTCACTGTTTTTTTTTTTTTTTTTTTTTTTATATATAAGCGAAAAAATAGAGACATTTTTGAAAAAAATAACACTTTTTTTGTTATTATTGTAAAATTTTGCAAATAAGTAATTTTTCTTCATACATTTGGTTGTACTGCTACATATATTTAGTAATAATAACCCAAAAAAGTGTATATTATTTGGTCTCTGTGAAAGCTATAGAGTCTACAAGCTATGGTGTAAATCATTGAAAAATTATCACATCTGATCACACCTGATGTACTGAAGGCCTATCTCATTTCTTGAGACCCTAACAAGCCAAGACAATGGAAACGCCCACAAAATGACCCCATTTTGGAAAGCTAACACCCCAACGTATAATCTATGAGGCATAACGAGTCTTTTGAACGGTTCATTTTTTTCCAGACGTTTTTGGAACCTGGAAAAAAAATGAAAACGCATTTTTTTTTACACAAAGTTGTCCATTTATATGATATTTACAACACATAGCATGTACATAGCAAAAATGACACCCCAAAATACATTCTGCTACCCCTCCTGAGTATGGCAATACCAAATGTGTGAGACTTTTAGACAGCCTGGCCACATACAGAGGCCCAAGATTCAAGTAGCACCATCAGGCGTTCTACAGGCATAAATTACACATCTCATTTCTCAACCACCTATTACAGTTTTGAAGACCCTGGAGCACCAGGACAATGGAAGCGCCCACAAAATGACCCAATTTTGGAAAGCTAACACCCCAACGTATAATCTATGAGGCATAATGAGTCTTTTGAATGGTTAATTTTTTTCCAGAAGTTTTTGGAAACTGTGGAAAAAAAATTTAAACACGTTTTTTTACACAAAGTTGTCCATTTATAAGATATTTCCAACACACAGCATGTACATAGCTAAAAGGACACCTCAAAATACATTCTGCTACTCCTCCAGAGTATGACGATACCAAATGTGTGAGTCTTTTACACAGCCGGGACACATACAGAGGCCCAACATCCAAGTAGCACCGTCAGGGGATCTAGGAGCATAAATTACACACATAAATTCTTGCCAACCTATCACATTGTTGAAGGCCCTTCACATTTCTAACACATAGCATGTACTGTACATACCAATTACAAACAAAAATACATTCTGCTGAGCAAAGGGTAAAGAAAAGATTACCTGCGGTTTTAGTAGTGCACTGGTCCACAGAGGAGAGCATCGGTCCATGCAGCATGCGGACAGCGACAGTAAAACAGGCAGCAGGCAGGAAAAGTCAATACAGGTAGAGATGTTGTCAGCACAGCCAAAGCATTGGTCCAGATAGCAGCCTCTGGACAACCAGACCCTGTTCTGGGAACACAGAAAACCAAAAACTGTTTTTTTAAACCCAGAACACTATTCTGGAGCCCCTCACATATGAGAGACCCCTGTATAGCAGGGTAAAAGATCAGTCCAAGAGGCAGGCAAAAACATGGTCAACAGGCCGAGGTCAGTGCAGGTAAAAGGCAGAAATAGACGGTAGGCAGAGGCATAGTCGATACACTCCAGGGTCAGTTCACGTGAAAGGCAGAAACACGGCGGAAAAACAATGCAGACGGTAGGCAGAGGCATAGTCGAGAAACAGGCCAGGGTCAGTTCACATGGAAGACAATGATATGGTTGGTTGAGGCAGGGAAATATTTAGAACAGAAATTGAAAACGGGGAAATGGCAGTATTTGAAATATGGGCTAATAGTTTTCGAGAGTGTGATATCGCTTGAAGCATACTCCGATGCAAAGGCCAGGTTGGGAGGGACAGTCGGGACAATGGAAGCTGGTGTCTTTCCTAATTCCTCTTTTGGTGCACACCCAACATTTTTTTTGGCTGTTGTCTTCCGAATCGTGATGGTGGAATATGGTCCAGAAAATGGCGCTCATGTAGTCTGCTGACACAATCGGAGCGAATGCTTTATGGGGGGGGGGTTACTTGCTGATATATTAGGGCAGTGACAATGTCTTCAATAAACTTTATGAAGGTGGTGGGTCTCTCCGTAGATTTTTGGTAGATGATGAAAGAATTTAAAAGGGCCAAAGGAAAAAAGTAAATTGCAACTTTTTTGTACCAGAAGAGGGCTTTTCGGGTTAAAAAATAGGGCTGCAACATTTGGTCATTTAAATCCCCCCCCCCATGAATTTATTGTACTCATTGATGAAGGAAGGCTTGTGAATGATACCGCGTCTTCTGTGAAGTTCCACCGAGGTGTCACTGTGGATAGTGGACATGATGTAAACATCTTTCCTATCCCTCCACTTCACAGCCAACACTTCCTCGTTCCTCAAGCTTGCCGATTCCCCCCTTTGAATGGTTGTGGTGACAAGACACTGTGGGAAGCCCTTTCTGTTTTTTCTTGTTGTACCACAGGCCAGAGTTTTTTTTAGGTAGAGGTGGCGGAGAAGGGGCAGGTTGGTGTAATAGCTTTCCATGTACCGTATTTATCGGCGTATACCGCGCACTTGTTTGCCCTGAAAATCAGGGCAAAATCGTGGGTGCGCGGTATACGCCGATACCCGCTTTCCCACGCCGAGTTTGAATACTGCGCCGACATATACCGAGCGCAGTACACTCGGGTATAGTCGGGCAGTCTCGGCTCCTTCCGCGCTCACGTCTTGGACGTACAGGACGTCAGCGCGAGAGTTGCCGAGCCTGCAACACTGGATGGACACTCAGGGGGCTGGAGCTGGGAATCTTTGCCTTCGTACTTGCGGAATGAGTGCACATAACCAGTGGCGCTTTCACAGAGCTTGTTGAGCTTCAAGCCATATCTCGCCATATCTCGCCCGCTTACTGGGGATATATTGCTTGATCCCCAGCCTGCCTGTGAAATGCACCAGGGATTCATCCACAGAAATGTTTTTGTCAGGGACATAAAGTTCGACAAACTTCTTGGAAAAAATAATAATTAGGGGGCAGATTTTATATAGTTTGTCAAAGTTTGGGTGATTTTTTTTTGGGGGGGGGGCACTGTAAGTTGTCACTAAAATGCAGGAACCGCATTATAATTTTGTATCGGGACTGGTAGCTGCCTGGTGTTCAGACCGTCCTCTTTTTGGACGGACTGCTTCCTCCTCTAATTCGGATCGTGATGTGCTGCCTTTGGGGGGATAATTTTCTCAACCAGAATCGAAATCAGAACTGTAACTGGGCGGTGAGAGCTCCCCGTTGCTCTCATCGGTCAGACTCAGTATTTGGTATGCCTCTTCTGGCATGTATACCTTTCTGGACATGGCTGTATGACGGGTGACACTAATGGGCTGCACGTCAGGGACTAATGGGCTGCACTTTGGTAGTAATTGGCTGCAGATAGGTACTCTGATGGGCTCACGGGACAGGTACTCTGATGGGATGACAGGTACTCTGACGGGATGGATGGACAGGTACTCTGATGAGCTCAGACAGGTACTGATGACAGGTACTATGATGGATACTCTAAAAGGTACTGATGGCAGGTACTCTGACGAGTACTGATGGCAGGTACTCTGACGGGTACTGATGGCAGGTACTCTGACGGGTACTGATGGCAGGTACTCTAATGGGTACTGATGGCAGGTACTCTAATGGGTACTGATGGCAGGTACTCTACTGGGTACTGATGGCAGGTACTCTGATGGGTACTGATGGCAGGTACTGATGATGGGTACTCTGACAGGTATCCATCATACTTACAGTGGGGATCGAAAGTTTGGGCACCCCAGGTAAACATTTGTATTAATGTGCATAACGAAGCCAAGGAAAGATGGAAAAATCTCCAAAAGGCATCAAATTACAGATTAGACATTCTTATAATATGTCAAAAAAAGTTAGATTTTATTTCCATCAATTACACTTTCAAATTTACAGAAAACCAAAAAAATGGTGTCTGCAAAAGTTTGGGCACCCTGCAGAGCTAATATCTTGTACTGCCCCCTTTGGCAAGTATCACAGCTTGTAAACGCTTTTTGTAGCCAGCCAAGAGTCTTTCAATTCTTGTTTGAGGTATCTTTGCCCATTCTTCCTTACAAAAGTCTTCCAGTTCTTTGAGATTTCTGGGCTGTCTGTCACACACTGCTCTTTTAGGGTCTATCCATAGATTTTCAATTATGTTGAGGTCAGGAGATTGTGAAGGCCATAGCAAAACCTTCAGTTTACGCCTCTTGATGTAATCCCCCATGGATTTTGAGATGTATTTAGTGTTGAGGATGATGTGGCAATTCAAATAGTAAACAGGCTTATGTGCAACATACTCTTCCCCAATGTATACCAAATTGCTACCCTGGACTGCACATACCAGAATGCTTTGGTTAGGATAGGGTGTTAGGTCTTTTGGCTGTGAAAGCTTTCATTTTAGCTTATTGCTAGACTTTTAATACACTGTGTTTTTCAAGCCCAGCAGTACACTAGTTATATATGTAGCGCCCTGCTCCTGTTAAGTAGGCGCTATTTGTAAATTTAGTTATCTGAGCTGTAGTTTAGCTCAGAATTTTATGCCAAATTATGGGTCTCTGTTCCAGCTCGGCTGCATTGCGCATCTTCCACCTGACTGTGGGTGTCGCTGTCACCAGGGGTCAAGGTTGGAACTGCAAAGGGCTGGGTATGATTGGAAAGACTGTTTGGGAAGGGGCTCATTTAGCATTTTTTAGACTCCTAAATATTTCCTTGTAAGTTTTTCCTGATCTGTCAAGAATCATATAATTTAGTCAGTCAGTATTTACAGTATACTTTGTATGATCCTCTGTGCAGTGGACAAATCTGCACAAATCTATCCAGAAACATAAACATTTTTAATTTGGATAATGTTACTGGTGTTATAAAATGTAATCTTGTTTTCACAAAATGTAAAGGCATTCCTTCATTAATAATAAGAAAAAAACTATGAAGTGTATATAGCTTAACTATTCTTAATAACGTTTAGGCAGGAATTGTTAATAAAAACAAAGTATCAAATAAAAAGAACTATGGTTCAAAATGATAAAAACAGCGCTGTGTAAAAGAGTGGTAAATAACCCCAAAAGAGAGGTTTCTATTGAAGATACAGGTGTGAAGTGCTGGGTGATCAAAAAAATAGGTGGAAGTGCACCCTAAACCCTATTTGAGATTCACCCGTATGCTGTGAGAGTGCCCACTTCTGAAATATAGGCTTGACGCAGCCTGTAAAGGGGATGTTTTAAACTCACAAGCACTCCTTCAAATGATCTTCAAATTTCTCTGTGACGGTCAAACTTGGTGATGTTACATGTAAACAATAAGAACACTAGGATAGTGAAGTACTGCTAACATTAAACCATACACTCTTAAGGAAAAGTAATCCCCTATGTAAAATGCCCGTACAGGAAAATAAACAAGAATGAACAAAAAGCAAGCCTGTGTTCTCTGCTGATGTCTGCTGTAGTCTCCGTCCTATGGACACCAGGGGCCGCACGAGTGCTTCTGACGCTGGCAAACAGGTGGATGGTTTGTAGAAGGCAGGGAGGCTTCCGTGTTGCGCTGTTGTAGCCACGCCCTGACGCGTTTCGTCACTTCCAACTTCAACACAGCGCTGTCACTATCCCTTTGTAACCCGTCGGAGACAGCTATTGGATGCGCGTGATCCGCCCCCCGGACACGATAGGTGCACGCCGGACCAAGAGGAGGGACAGGCATCAGCTATACCGATTAGGGAAAGAATAGGGGATTGTGGACTAGTGAACGGCTGCACTTTTAAACGAGAACTATGTCTCTCAAAACTACCCGCAGACTGGATGCATATAACAATTAAAATCATGGGGGAAATTATTTGTAAATAATTTCAGCAATCCAGCATTGGTTATAAAAACGTATGATTCAGAAACGAATAGCAAAACTAGGAAGAGTCCGCTCAGCCAATCATAGAAGGCCTGGGCGGAGTTATGCAAATAAGCAAGTGGGATATGTAACAAATATCTGAAAGCCGTGCCTTCCACATCCAATCATCAAAGGATAGGAAAGGTTGTTTCCACAAACCAGGCTCAGCAACATGTATAGTAAAGGTTCAGTCATCCCAGACAACGCACCAAAGATGTAGGGAAGTGCTATTGGTGTCTGTATAAGTATTTGGGGGACCGAACAAAATAGATAAAAGGTAGCGCAAAAGCAGTAGCTGTGTGGCAAAGATAACAGCGTATGTAGTCTATTGTTGAAACAAAAAACATTGAGAGCCTACAGATTAAAAGTGTCATCTGTGGAATTTGTCCCACATTTAAATCCTACTGACTTTTAATAGGGTAATTGGATAATATATAGCGCTACTACTGGTTATAACATATTGAGTTATGGTGATCACAGAAATATATGAGCTAAAGAGTATACCCATTAGATATTTCTCATTAAAGGCACCAGTAGCACTAATGAGTAGGTGCAGCAGTAAATACATGCTGCAGCAAATAAATATAATATTATAAAAATAATACTATATAAGATATCATTTATAAATAAATATTTTAAAAAATTAAATTAAAATTGATATATATATATATGAAGAAAATGGTTAATAAATGATAGTATCGAGCAAAAGGAGGACCAATTCATGATGTAAAGGAAAAGGGGATTGGTAGCAGACAGACACATATATATGTATAGACATATATAAATATATAAAACACAGTAAATGTGCTAAAAATATATATAAAAATATATATAAAAAATAGGTATAAAAATAGGTAGGTAAAAAACAGTAAAGATCAATCAATCAGATGGGACCCATAAAAACTTCTAAAAAAAGGAGAAATAACACAGATATATCTGTGTATATATGTGCCCCCCTCGAGAAAGGGTAGAAGTAAGGATCATTAGAAGATGTTGCTCGGGAAATCACAGAATATTTCCAAATGAATGCTACCCCCGGGAGTAATCTAGGGATGGTATGGGAAGCGCACAAAGCGGTGATCAGGGGGGTCCTTATCAGACATGGATCGATTCTAAAAAGGAAGCGAGAACAGCAGGTTAAAAATTTACTAACAGAGATCCAGGAATTAGAACTACAACATAAAAAGACACATACCCCTCAAACAGGCAGAGAATGAGCCACCTGAGAAGGCAGTTGACAGAGATCCTACGCTATAAGGCCAAAGCAATAATACAAAGGGGAAGGAAAATAAATTACGAATTTGGAGACAAGTGTAGTAAACTACTAGCTGGGAAATTGAAAGAGAAGAGTCAACAAACGTATGTCCCGCAAATCAAGGGGAAGGAGGGACAATTAAAACGTACGCCAAAGGAGATAGTGGAGGAGTTTGGGAGATATTACTCCTCTCTATATAATTTGGCACAGCTACCAGTAGCCCCACCCAAAATAGAAGAATATCTTTCAGCAATGGACTTAGCTAGGTTACCATCAATAGCTCAGGCCAGTTTAGACACCCCCATCTCGATAGAAGAAATAGAGGCAACGTTAAAAACTATGAAGGAAGGGAAAGCCCCGGGACCGGATGGCTATACGATAAGATACTATAAAGAATTTGTAACACTACTGAGAGGGCAGTTAGCAGAGTTTCTCAATGCAGTAGGCCAGATGGCTGGGTTCCCGCCGGACGCATTACTAGCTCAAATTATAGTCATTCCCAAAGATGGGAAAGATCCGGCGGAGTGCGGCAGCTATAGGCCGATTTCATTGTTAAACTCCGATTTAAAACTCTTTACGAAGTTACTAGCAAGACGGATCCAAGTATGGTTACCCGAGCTAGTCGATATGGATCAAGTCGGATTCGTACCTACACGGGAGGCAAGAGATGGTACAATAAGGGTTCTTAAGCTGGTGCAGGAGGCCACTGACGGGGACATCCCTTGCGTGTCCTAATACTGATGCCGAGAAGGCTTTTGATAGAGTGAGCTGGAATTTCCTGTTCTCAGTACTGAGACACGTGGGCCTGGGGGAGAATATGTTAAGGTGGATAGGAAGTGTTTATACAGACCCACGTGCCTCAGTGAGAGTTAACGGGATGTTCTCTAAAACTTTCCAAATCACAAACGGAACGCGCCAGGGATGTCCCCTGTCACCGCTACTATTTGTGCTATCTTTGGAGCCCTTATTAAATAAAATACGCCAAAATCCAGATATACAGGGTATACAGATAGGGGGGAGAAGGCATAAAATAACCGCATTTGCAGATGACTTGCTGTTTACTATATCAAACCCTCACGTATCTCTTCCCAATCTCGTCAAAGAAATCGCTAAATTCGGAGAGCTCTCCAACCTAAAAATAAACCAAGCAAAATCTGAAGCAATGAGTGTGTCAATGCACCCAAGAAAACAGTCAATTATGCAACAAAACTTTGGTTTTTAAGTGGAAGACTGCGCTAAAATACTTGGGTACCCTGATTCCAGCAAACATAAAAGAAGTTTTTTAAAATAAATTTTCCACCTCTTCTTACTTCAATAAGAATGCTACTAGAGAAATGGCAACATGGACTACATTCATGGTTCGGCAGAAATAATATAGTCAAGATGAGCATCTTGCCAAAGATTACGTATTTGTTTCAAACACTGCCGATATTGATACCATCGGCCTTCCTACGGCAAATAGTGCCCTCCTGATGAAATTCATCTGGGCAGGGAAAAAGGCAAGAATTAAGAAAGAGGTGATGAGGTTACCCAAGTGTTTTGGGGGGATGGCAGTCCCGGATATGCCAAATATTATCAAGCGGCACATTTGACGAGATTGATAGACTGGTGTAGAAACGGACACTATAAAAGGTGGTTGAGGTAGAACAGCAGACCTGTCCAATAACACTAAGTAGAGCCCCTTGGTGTTATAAGTTATTGCCAAGTAAGATGAAGAAACATCCCATAATTGGCCCAACGTTGTCAATCCGCAGCTAAAATATGTAAAAATCCAAAATTCTCATCGAAGTGTTCTCCCCTGTTCCCTATATTAGGGAACCCAGGCTTCATACCAGGTACAGCAGGAGCAGTTTTAATAAATTAAAACAAAGGGGTAAAGTACAGGTATCACATTTTCTGCAAACTGGTATGTGGCCATCATTGGAGGCCCTAACAAAGAGAGGAGGGAATTATGAGTTATCCTTTTGGCAAGCATTTCAAATAGCAACTTTTTAAGATCCCTGGGACAACCATCTAATTTTCGGCGCAACTAACAAAATTTGAACAATACTGCGACGAGGAGGAACCAATACAAAGAGTGAGTTCAAAGATGTATAGACTATTGAATTCCCCTCAGGAGGATTTTGAGTTGCCGGGACTGGGAAATGGGAAAGAGATCTGGGGAGAAATTTCTCACAGACTCACGTAAACACATAATTCACTTAGCACTAAACTCCTCAATATCTACGCGAATACAGGAATCCAATTATAATTATTGTTCTCAATGGTATTTTACACCAGTAAGGTAACATAAATTTTCTAAAGGCTACTCAGAGTATTGTTGGAGATGTGGTGTGGAGCAGGGAACCTTGCTGCATATATTTTGGTCCTGTGCAAAAGTAAGAGATTACTGGAAAGAAGTCCAGAGAATTGTTCAAAAATTTACGGAGCACCCAGATTCAGGAGGATCCAGCTTTTTTTCTGCTCCATTGCTCACAAATCCCAGTGCGAGAGTACAAAAAGATGGTGATATGTCACATGATAAATACTGCCAGAAATGGAATAACATTACAATGGAGAGACAGTAGATCACCCTCTATTGCGAGATGGCTCAATAGAGTGAGAGAGACTGGAGCTATAGAAGACCTGATCCTCTCAGCCCGGAACAAAAGGGAACAGTATGTAGAAACTTGGACAGGTTGGAATCAGTTTATGAGTACGGAAGAGGGGAAGAGATTACTGGTGGAATAGATAGGGGGAGAGAAGATTCCTTTTTGGGTAGAAGTGAAAAGGGAGAGGCCGAAGGGTTGAAGTAAGGGAGGATCCGTCCGTCTCCGGCGAGGTAGGGGAGGAGAGGAGGGAGGGGGTTGGCAGGGTTTTCTCTTTTTTTTTTGGTTGTTGTTTTGTTGAGGATTATGTTGACTCTAGGTTTAAGGGGGGGTTAGGTGGGGTATAGGAATGGACAAGGGAACAGAGGGGAGGAAGAAGTGTGAGGTCAATACAGTGGTATTAGGAAACGGGAAAAGAAGTTACTGATAAAAGGCAGGCGGGCTTGGGAATAGAGCAAGAGGACCGGGGAGGTACTGCTTTTGGTTTATTCTTCTTAAGTTTCTGAATCCCCACCTGTTTATTTGCTAGCCCATCATAAGTGTGTAGTGATAAGAACTATATGATTATGTATCATTGTATAAGATATGTTAACCTTCTGTGAACCTTACCATAAAAGAAAAATAAAATAAAAGATTTAAATATGAAAAAAAAAAAAAAAAAAAAGAAGTAAGGATCATTGAGAGATGTATTGTTGTGGACTGCCTAATAGGTATTTTAAGAGTCACTGATAAAGCAGTTTTATATCTAGTTCAACGTTAGGCCTTTTGACAATTAAAGTATCAACGGCAATAGATCCACCTCAGTTTCACGTTTTGAGAGTCTCTAACTATATTAGAAACCTCTCCATGATGCTTTAATGTGGTCGACACCCCAAAATTTAAGACAGCTGGGTCCTGGTTGTGATGCTGTTTAAAGTGGAGTGATACACTGTGGTCCTTATATCCCAACTTAATATTCGCCACGTGTTCAGCAATTCTGACCTTCAGGGCACGTTTAGTTCCTTCCTATATATATTAACACCTACTGGGCACTCCAACACGAAGACCACGTGAGTGGTATTACAAGTAATGAAGTCTTTTACAGTAAATACGATTTCCATTCGATGTAGAAGTGAAGGTTTCCACGGGGCCTCTAGATCTGTCAGCTTCTCTGCAGGGCAGACATTTTCTGCATGGAAAAAAGGATTCCTTGTCCCAGAAGGAAGGTGGTTTCTTTGGGACATCAGCACCTTTTTCACGATCTTATCACCAATGCTCACCAGCCTTTCTATATATAAACCCAGGATTGGTCGGCAGGACTGTACTTAAAATTTTATCTAAAAACAGGATATGCCAATGAGTTTTAAACATTCTCTCTACTTCCCTGTACTGGCTGTGGTATCCAGAAATAAAACTCCACTCTTGGTGTGTTTTGGTTTTTGGTGGCATGGACCTAGTTGTCAGAAGGCAGTTTGCTCTTGGTATCAGAGAGAGATCTTTAATAATAGTTTCAACAATAGACTAATACGCTGTTATCTTTGCCACACAGCTACTGTTTTGCGCTACCTTTTATCTATTTTGTTCGGTCCCCCAAATACTTATACAGACACAATAGCACTTCCCTACATCTTTGGTGCGTTGTCGGATGACTGAACCTTTACTATACATGTTTCTGAGCCTGGTTTGTGAGAAACAACCTTCCTATCCTTTGATGATTGGATGTGGAAGGCACGGCTTTCATATATTTGTTTACATTCCCACTTGCTTATTTGCATAACTCCCGCCCAGGCCTTCTATGATTGGCTGAGAGGGACTCTTCTAGTTTTGTTATTCGTTTCTGAATCATACGTTTTTTTAACCAATGCTGGATTGCTGAAATTATTTACAAATAATTTCCCCGTGATTTTAATTGTTATATGCATCAGTCTGCGGGTAGTTTGAGAGACATAGTTCTCGATTAAAAAGTGCAGCCGGTTTACTAGTCCACAATCCCTAATTCTTTCCCTAATCGGTATAGCTGATGCCTGTCCCTCCTCTTGGTCCGGCGTGCACCTATCGTGTCCGGGGGGGCGGATCACGCGCATCCAATAGCTGTCCTCCGACGGGTTACAAAGGGATAGTGACAGCGCTGTGTAGCCACGCACTCTGTTGAAGTCGGAAGTGATGAAACGCGTCAGGGCGTGGCTACAAACAGCGCAACACGGAAGCCTCCCTGCAGTCTACAAACATCCCACCCTGTTTGCCAGCGTCAGAAGCACTCGTGCGGCCCTGGTGTCCATAGGACGGAGACTAACAGCAGACATCAGCAGAGAACACAGGCTTGCTTTTTGTTCATTCTTGTTTATTTTCCATGTACGGGCATTTTACATAGGGGATTACTTTTCCTTAGAGTGTAAGGTTTAATGTTAGCAGTACTTCACTATCCTAGTGTTCTTATTGTTTTACATGTAACATCACCAAGTTTGACCGTCACAGAGAAATTTGAAGATCATTTGAAGGAAGTGCTTGTGAGTTTAAAACATCCCCTTTACAGGCTGCGTCAAGCCTATATTTCAGAAGTGGGCACTCTCACAGCATACGGGTGAATCTCAATAGGGTTTAGGGTGCACTTCCACCTATTTTTTTGATCACCCAGCACTTACCACCTGTATCTTCAATAGAAACCTCTCTTTTGGGGTTATTTACCACTCTTTTTACACAGCGCTGTTTTTATCATTTTGAACCATAGTTCTTTTTATTGATACTTTGTTTTTATACTGTCAATGGTTTTACCCATTTTAAATAGCCTGCTCTTGGCCTTTTATCAATTTTACCACTATTGATAGAATCCACTCACTTGTTGATACATTCTTTTTCTTCACTTGGGATCAGTTGATATTAGATCCCGGCGCCGGAAGTGCATTTAGGTTCCTGTTGTCTGGTTTATGCACCTTACCTATCTAGGAATTGTTAATAATATAATGATCATATAAAGATCATTCTACATAGGACATAGTATGTTATCGAAATGTTCACTGTGTCAGATTTAAAATATCTACAACTTCATGAGGTGACCTAACACATTTCTGCTGAAAGGCCAATCTGATATTGGTCAAACAGCCATGTGAGGTCTTGGATGGTAGCTGATGCTCTGCAGGACAATAACTTTTCAAAGTAAAAAATAATCAGAGTTGGCATTTGGCAACTTAGGCCCCTTTCACACGTGCGGACCGTATGTCCGCTTTTTCATCCATCTGTTTGCGGATGAAAAGGACTTACATTGTCCCTATGAGATTGCGGGTGTCAGCGGATGAACATCCACTGACACCCGATCTCGTCCGCCTCCGCAAAGATCCGATTTTGCAGACAGAAGAAAACCCTATTTTTCCTTCCGTCTGCGGATCGGATCGGATGAACACGGACATACGGTCTGTGTTCATCCGATCCCCCATAGGGGAGAGCGGAGAAAAGGACAGGTAGGTCCCCTGCACAGTGTGCGGGGACCGCACTGTCATCCGCCAGCTCAGCGGGGATCAACAGAGCGATTACTGATCCGCCCCGTGTGAAAGAGGCCTTACTGGTATAATCTTGACAAAACATTGTAAGAATAGTTATGGGGATATAGCATAGCCCTGAGGCAATCCTAAAATACATTTATGCAACAAAATTCTCACTTTTAAAGTAAATCGGAATTGTGCTTTAACCTTTCCCTACCGACGCATTGTCAAATGACGTCGGCAGGAACCCTTCCTCGATCCGGGTGGACGTCATATGATGTCCTGTATTCCCGGCGTTCTAGGGCGCGCGCCCGCGGCACCGCTCATGACCGGCACGCGTGCCCGATGTGTTCGCCGCAGATGTCACCGTCACAATAAAAAAAATCGCAGATCGCCGCTATTACTAGTAAAAAAGATTAATAAAATAAAAGTGTCATAAATCTATCACCTATTTTGTAGACGCTCTAATTTTTGCGCAAACCAATCATATACGATTATTTGCGATTTTTTTTAACCAAAATATGTAGAAGAATACGTATTGGGCCTAACTGAAGAAAAAAAATGTTTATTTTTTTTTAAATTGTGATATTTATTAAATATAAAAAGTAAAAAATTGTGTTTTTTTTTTTTTAATTTGCTCTTCTTTTGTTTATAACGCAAAAAATAAAAACCGCAGAGATGATCAAATACCACCAAACGAAAGCTCTATTTGTGGGGGTAAAAAAATATAAAGATTTAGTTTGGGTACAGTGTTGCATGACCACGCAATTGTCATTCAAAGTGCAACAGCGCTAAAAACTAAAAATTGGTCTGGGCAGGAAGGGGGGTGAAAATGCCCTGTATGGAAGGGGTTAAAAAATAAGAATTCTAAGTTTATAAAGTCAGAATTCTTACACTCTCAGGCCTTATACACACGGTCGGACAAAACCGATGAAAACAGACTGAAGTTCAGTTTCATCGGTCCAAACCGTCCATGTGTGGGCCCCATCGGTCCGTTATTCTTTCGGTCGCAAAATTTAGAACTTGCTTTAGAATTGAACCGATGGACGCCTAACCGATCGGTCAAAACCAACGGTTAGTACGCAAAAGCATCGGTTCAAAATACACGCATGTTCAGACTAAATGAGGGGACGGGAGCGCTCGTTTGTGTAAAACTCGCGTTCGTTTTTGACATGGCACATTCTACATTTTTAAAATTAGTGTCTCGTTTATTGCAGCGCAGTTTTTTCTTCGTTCTATTGCTAGAATAAACACGTTGTTTTTTGCTGATGCTATTTAGACAGAGTTCTCCCATACTGATTCCTTTTCTTTTTTCTTTTTTTCTTTTTAGCTTGTGATCTCATGTTTATTTATGTTTTTGGATTAAGCCAGATCTCTAAAATAATTTTTTGGACTCCACATATATATTTTTTTTTGTTAAAAAAAATGTTTTAATTTTTTTTGGCAAGTTATTTTTTTTATTTTTTTTGTGGAGAAATGTTTTGTTTTTTTTGGTCAAGTTATCACACCAATGTTTTTTTTCACCCCCCCCCCCCCCCTCAAGGAGGTTGTGTCCTTTGTTAATTACACATTGTATTTCTGAAATGTTTGATGGCTATTCACCAGAAAAATACAATAGACAAGGTTTTAACGTAAATTAAATTACCATTTATTCTGGCAAAACCAAATCAAAAAAAGAACGGCAACACTTGACCAATTCACAAAATACATGCAGACTTTTTGGACAGCAAAGACACATTCCACCATGATCAAGAACAAAATCAACAATGTGCTCCCCAAATCCCAGAAATTAGAAGCAGCAGCAGATGACATAAATGACCCCAAGCTGTGGTACTACAACAACCTCAGTTTGGGGACAAATCAGCTGGAAGCCAGGGAATCACTTTCTGGTCTTCCTTACAGCCTTCCTTCCAGACTGCCTTGCAGTGGTACTTCCACGGCCCCGTCCAAGGCCCCTTGCGGGTGGTGACGATGTGGCAGCAGGAGGAGGAGGAGAAGAAGCCCAGGCCGGGTCCCTCAATTCTGTGTTCACAATCAGCAGGTCCCTTCTCCCCCACCATATCACAGAGTTGATCAGATTTTGGGCCAGGCCCCTTTGTCCCTCCCTCAAACCTTGCAGCTCGTTTGCTAGGTCGGAGCCGTAGCTCTCCACTGGGTTCAGGGGGGCCCTCATGATCTCTGCAGCCTCCCTGATTACCCGCAGGGTCTCCTCCTCCAGCTGGCTCCAGCGCCTCTTTTTTGTTGCTGGGCGCATCTGGAGGGGAGGCACCTGTGATATGGTGCTGCCGCTGGGCCTGGGCAACTGCTGACTGCCACTCGGCCCAGCCTCCTCCTGGCTGCCACTCACCCCTTCCTCCTGGCTGACACCTTCCGGAGCTGCCGCCTCCTGGCTGGTCTCTTCCCGTGTAGAAAAAAGGGACATGTTTTAATTTTTACCAAAATCAATCACACACATTTTCATGCTCTTGACTTTTTGTTGTTTTTCCAAGCTTTCCTTTTTGGTTACAAAATCAGCTCATTAAACCAACAATAATTTGCAGCCAAGAAAGAAATATGTTGTAAACTACTATACCTCACTGAAGATCAGCAGATCTGGCTCCTGGGTCAGCAGATCTGGCTCCTGGGTGTCAGCCAGGTCCTGGGCACACTCTGCAGGGGTGGGGGGAACCATGGAAGGGCAGCTGGAAGGAAGGGTGGAAGGAAGGGTGGAAGGAAGACTAGAAATTGATTCCCGGTCCTCTATTGAATCATCCAAAAAGCTGAGGTGCTTGTAGTACCACGACTTGGGCTCCTTTACATCATTTGCTGCTGCTCCTGACCTCTGAGATTGGTGCACTTTGACGTAGTTCTTTCTGTATGTGCCCCTGAGGTTGTTGATTTTATCCCTGATCATGGTGGATGTGGCCTCCGGAATCCAAGTCTGCATGTATTCTGCAATTCGCTCAAGTGTTGCCGCTCTCACATTAGCCTTTTAATAGGCTGGGTGCCTGACGTCACATAGACAGGTCAGTTCCCTGTATTTATCAATAAATTTACTTAGCACGTCGGGGATATTGAATTTCTCCATTTTAACTTTTTCTTTCTAGAATAGCAAAACAAAAACATATAAACACGAGGCTCAGCTTTTACATTGTCAGAATCTGCGCACAATCTTTTGACCTTCAAACACAGTGTCCCCTGCTGCCACTAAAATGCTGCCCAGCTCTGCCCCATTGTTGTGGAAAATGTTGATTTTACCTGCAAACTCTGGGCCAGATTCACAAAGGAAATACGCCGGCGTATCTACTAATACGCCGGCGTATTTTCAAATTTGCCACGTCATAGCGTTGTTTTGTTTTCTCAAAACTAGTTACGACGGCTTTAGGCTTCGATCCGACAGGCGTACGGCTTCGTACGCCTTCGGAACGTAGGTGTAATTTTCCGGCGGCCGCTGGGTGGAGTTTGCGTAGTTTTCCTGCGTCGGGTATGCAAATTAGATGTTTACGGCGATCCACGAAGGTACGCGCGTTCGTCGCAATCGCTTATGTCGTCGCTCGCCGGTTTTTCCCGTCGCAATGTTACGAGTCCTCTTTAGGTGGTGTAAAATTACACCATTAATGTTAAAGTATAGCCGTCGTTCCCACGTCGAATTTAAAAAAATTTTTTTGCGTAAGACGTCCGGGAATACGAAACGACGTAACGCACGTCGCCGTTCAAAAAATACGTCGGGGGGGGCCGTAATTTCGCGCAAAGCACGGCGGGAAATTTCCAAACGGAGCATGCGCAGAACGTTCGGCGCTGGAGCGTGCCTAATTTGAATGGTACACGCCCCATTTGAATTAGGCGGGCTTGCGCCGGATGGCTTTACGCTATGCCGCCGCAAGTTTGCACGCAAGTGCTTTGTGACTCAAGCACTTACGCGGAAAACTTGCGGCGGTGTAACGTAAACGGGATACGTTACGCCGCCGTAATCGTACCTGAATCTGGCCCTCTGTGTTTACATTTCACTAAATAAGTGTCCTAAAAACATGCAAAAGTAATGAGAGCATTCATCAAGGCACCATTGATGTGTAGATATCATGCCCCTCAGCTTTGATGAGATGATACACTGCTCAATTACCTCTGTCCAACAAGCACAATCGTTGCCTGATCTGATACACAATAAAATACAGAGGTTTTGCAGTCTCACATAAATAATTTTGGAGATGTCTCCGAGCAGATGGAGAGAAAAATTGCATGGGTGGCCCCAAGATAACAAATTGCTCAAGGGTGCAATCAACATATAAACCCCCCATCCCATGACTCCAGTCTATAGGCCTCTGCTGGGCCCAGTTTCATATTTACCCTCGCTTCTGCCGTTTGTCACTTCCGCTCGTGCAGACTCCGTGTAAAAAACGTAGTCACGTCGTTCTCCTTATATACCCCACGCATGCATGAAACGCCACCCTCTTCACCCATGATGGACCTTTTCCTCTATTCCACGCCCCTAATCATTGTGAAATGACAATATGGCGGTGTCACAGGTGCATGGTAGATCCCGCCCGGACGAGGAAATGCCGGAGGCGTGAACGTCACAATCCAGGCCCAGGCGCTACAAAGCGACAAATATGTCACTTGAAGATATGGTGGAGATGGTGGAGATACTGCGGAGGAAAGATTATGATGGAGATCATGGCCCATACCACACCCCTAATCGGAGGAAGGCCAAAATAATGGAAAAGTGGCAAGGAGACTTTATGACATACAGTATTTGGGGTCAGGAGGTCCAAGGAGCAGCTCCGAAAAAGGTGGTCTGACTTGAAATTGCGGGAGCCAGAGCAGTATAGGAAGATCAAGAGAATTATTGAGAACAGTAGGTAATTGTTATGTGCTTTTTGCAATTGTCTTAAATTTGTGGACAGGTTTTTCTCCATGTGCTTCTTTGGCCTGGTTGTACTTTTTAACATGGCAAATTTCTGTTTACAAGTTGGCAAAGTTTTGTATTTTCCGTTCGTTGTAAACATCATTCCTCCAAAATCCGATGTTTTCCGCAGATCCAGAAAAAGCACACCTGGACATGCCTATTTGGCGTAAACCAACGTTTATAAACATTGTTGTCAAGATGATGTGTTTGTTCAACCTTACTAGAATGTGAAATGCAAACTGATTCATTCACACAGTGATAATAAGCAGCTGTTTTCACATCTGGACTCAAGAGCACCTGTGTGTCCCCCATAACTAACATTTTTATTAGGGTCTCCCACAAATGTATTTTTTGGGGTGCATCCATGTGTGTCACTTTGCCAAAAAGCGGCAGTATTCCAGCTTGGGAGAAGTCAGAAAAACAAAGGGGATGTTTTTAGGATTGATCCCAAACAGACAATTGTACCCCACTTCTAAGCAATGTGTTCTATTTCTGCCCTCCAATATCTGTGTGCTGAGTATACCTTTTGTTTCATTTTATTAGGGGAAAGAAGAGGACACCATTCGGAGGAGGCCAGGAGGCCCAGATCCGAACAACCCCACCAACCTCAGCATGTGGAGGAGGAGGATGTGGAAGAAGGAGTTGTGGAAGAAAGAGAGGTGGAAGAAATAGAGGAGGAAGAAAGAGAGGTGGACAAAATAGAGGAGGGAGAAAGAGAGGTGGAAGAAAAAGAGGAGGAAGAAGGAGTTGTGGAAGAAGGAGGTGTTGAAGATGGGGAGGTGGAGATTATCAGCACAACAGGTCAGTGTCTGTCACCCCAGCTTCACAGGGAAAAAGAGATGTAGGTAGGCCTGCACATTTCTAATAAACACTTTTGTATTTTTTTAGGGGATGAACATGGTGGTATCACAGCATCTGCTAGGACACCTTTCTCCAGTGCTAGTGCCCAAATCGTGACCCAACAAATTATGGAATGCAGTACTGAAATGGACATTTTTCGGAAATAGGATGAATGTCATTGAGCAAAATTATAAGAACATCCTTGACATGATGGGCCGTATAAAAGATTAACCCCCCCCCCCAATCCAGTTTAGATGTTATGTTTTGCACACCAATTTGTATTGGATAATCCACAAGCCAAAATTTGAAGATGCACACAGTGTGCCAACATGTGCTGTCTGCCATCACAGGATATCGATTGTCTGTGCTTTGTGGGTGCAACCCCTTCCTCGCTACTCAAGTAGGTGAGGGGAAGGGTTTGCACCTCCAAAACACATCCATTGATCACCCATGATGGCAGATAGCACATGTTGACTTTTGGCATGGGATCAGGATAGAAATCCCCATTTTGCCGATCAAAATGTGTGCATCTTCAAATTTTGGCTTGTTCCGGGGTGACATCACCCCTTCACATGTGTTTCTAATAAAGTTGAACTTTGTAAGTTCCATTGTTTGTTGATATTTGCTTTTTTGAAAAAGGCATGGTTTGTGTACCACACAAAAAAATAATTTTTTTTTTTACCTGAATAATTTAAAAAAGCACAAGTTGTGCACAGATAAAAAAAACACCCCAAAAAAAGTTTGAGTGGCTTCTTATTTCTATGCTCAATAGCAGTTTGTAGATTTAAAAAAAGTGAGTGAGTACTGTGAAATGGTGGTTATTTACTAAAACAGAGAAATACATTTGGCACTAGAAGTGCACTAGTTGGAGAACCAGGGAGACAGATAAAAGAAACCAAAGCAAGAATGACAAACAACTGTATAAATTCCAATGGTCAAATTATTTATTAATTAATATTTATTTCTTTTGGGGACCGAATTAGAAAGAAAATTGTTCTGGCATAGCAATGGCCCCCCTAATCACGAAGTACTCAACATATTTGTCGCGTGCCTCACGAGCTGATTGGGGGGCCAAGCCAGCGCGACCAGTGTCCAGGCCAGGAAAGGTATCTGAGGGTAGTCCTGCCTCAGCACCAATGTTGGTTAGGTACGACTGGGAGTGCCTGCGTTAAAAATTGTGCAAAATGCAACAGGCAAAAACAACGGTGTTCAATTTATATTCCGCCAGGTGTATCGCTGTCTGGAACAGGTGGAACCGGCTGGCGAGTATCCCAAAGGCATTCTCGACTACCCTCCGGGCTCTGGCCAGCTGAATATTATAAACCCTCTTCTCCGGGGTGAGGGTCCTCTGGGGAAAAGGCCGCATGAGGTGAGGTCCAAGCCCGAAAACTTCATCCGTGAGAAAAACAAACGGAAGTCCCTCCAAATTGTCTTAATCACTGACATCACCGATCACCACCGACCGACAGCACCGAGCACAGGATCACGTGTCCCGCTGCCCGCAGGGCAAATTGGAGAGTGTTTCATGTCGAGTTCCTGAGAGGTGCTTCTCCCCCAGGATCCTGTGAATTTAAAGGCCGTGGCTGGGCTATAGCCAAACGCACAGTTTGCTTGCCCTCTGGTAAGCGGCCTCATTTACTGGTGAAGGGATCACTTCAGTTGTTTGTACCTGTCACTTTGGTGGTGTGGCTTTCCATGAATTATCTGCATGAATGTATCTACTAGAGGATTCAACTGACCGTTTTATGCTGAATTTATTAATTTATGGACTGGATTATTAATTCACTCTAATACCGGCTATTATTTATTTAATTATTGTGGCACAGCTTTGTTTTTTCCTTTTCATCCTGTGGCAGTGCCAGACCACCAGACTGTAGACGCTTGGCAAACTCCGTCTGCGCGAACACTCCCCCATCAGATAGCCGGCCGTTCTTCCCCACGTCCACATACAAAAATTTGTATTGTGCCAACACCACCACCATCAACACGATACTATTAAAACCTTTATAGTGGAAATAGTACGCCCCAGAACGGGGTGGCGGCACTATGCGGACGTGTTTCCCATCTATTGCCCCTCCGCAGTTCAGGAAGTCCCACTGCTGGGCAAATTGGGAAGCCACAGTCTGCCATTCCTGTGGCGTGGAGGGAAACTGTGGGGACAAACAAAATAATTAAATTAGTACTTTGGCACAAACATTGCTATCACAATACAAAAAACATCCTTGTGCAACATCACAGTATAACATTTATTATTGGAGTGAGTATTTCATGGCAAAAAAAAAGAAAGGCCCACTTATCAGACTCCTCACCCCTCTGATGGGCAAATAAACCTTCTGCCTTTACAACCATAGATGGATTCAATTTGGCCTGTTCAGCAGGGGCTGCTATGACTATTCATATATTTTCATTCAATTAGCACCTTCAGCACTAATCAGTGTCTTCTGACCTCAAATGTGTGTATAGGGGAATATGTAAATGTTTTTTTTTTGTTTGGCCAGTTGGCTGATCCCCCCAAAAAAATCTGTGATTAGCCCCTTTCACATGGGCACCTCCATTTTGCAGGATCCACTTGCTTAGCAGGGGATCGCTCCACTGAGCAGGTGGATGACAGGTCCGTCTCAGCTCACTGTGCAAATCAGAGATCGACCCAGTCCCGCTAACCTCTCTGGGGAGATTGGGTGAAAATTGACCTTTTCATCCGATCATATCTGACCTGCCAGATATATGGAAAATAGGACCACCATCCGTCTGGATTTTACAGACAGGATCAGATTGAATAATAGCGAATGTCATGTGTCTGCTGACATAGGGGTGAATGGAGGGTCTGATCAGGTCCACCTGAAAAACTGACACTCTGACCTGATTGAAAAGCCCATGTGAAGGGGGTCTTAGGTTTTAACATAACCAGTCAGTGATAAATGAGTTTCTGATGATGAAGTTGTAAAGACACATTGTATAAGGCAGGGACTGATGACACACACATGGCAGAACTACAGGGAGAGTTTTAAGGCCTCATACACACGACCGTTTTCCTCGACAGAATCCATCAAGAAACTTGGTGGCAGAGCTTTTTTGCCGAGGAAAACGGTCGTGTGTATGTTTTTCATTGAGGAAACTGTCGAGGAAGTTCTCTTTTTCCTCGACGGGAGTCTCAATTTCCTCGTCGTGTTCCTCGTCGGAGTGGTTTTCGACGAGAAACACGTTTGTGTGTATGCTAAGAAACCTGCGCATGCTCCGAATAAAGTATGAGACGGGAGCGCACCTTCGGTAAAAGTAGCGTTTGTAATGGAGATAGCACATTTGTCACTCTGTAACAGTCTGAAAAGTGCAAATGGTCTCTTACCAAATTGTCTCTAACATGAGATTAACAAAAGCAGCCCCAAGGGTTGTGCCAGTGGAATCGAACTTCCCCTGCCGTTGTATGTGTTGTACGTCACCGCGTTTGAGAACGAGGAGATTTGGTCTTGACAGTGTGTATGCAAAGAAAGCTTGTCAAGTTTCTCCACAAGCCTGACAAGGAACTCGTCGAGGAAAACGATGTTTCATTTACGACGAGTTTCTCGGTCGTGTGTACGAGGCCTGACACTTGGAAGTGATCATAGTTGCTGTTTTCACATACACTCTACACTATATAATTATAGAAGTCTGTTTTTAAGTTTGTTTAATAAAGTAATTGCAGGTTTTCACAATTGGTTGTTTCCATGTGTTACTGGCACAGCATGTGTGTGTTGACACAAGGCTGGACGTGAAGAAACTGCTTTGGGAGATATCAGTAAGACACATTTGAATTAGGGCACTGCTGTTTTGTGTGGTTGCTGCACTTTGCACTTGTTTTATTTATTTATCAAAGACTGTGACGAATAAAGAAAAGTGGAAGCATAAATGTGCTTTTTAATCCTGTGAAAGACTGTAGTGATTGCTGTTCACACTAATGAACACAGTGGAGTTTTGCACTTTTAAAAGAAGACATATACACACTTTATTTAATTGTACATGTACTCATTGAGATAGATAGAGGTATCAGTTTATGCACTAGACAAGATTCACATTGTTAAGCTTTTATACTTATTGTATTTTCATATTTATTGCTGTTTATATATTGATGTTGATATATTGATGTTTTTTTTTTGAGTTTGCATATGGTATGCACTCAGGTTAAGAAATAGGTTGGGGCCCTGCACTTTGTTTTCTATAGTGTTCCATACAGTATTGACAGGAATGGACCAACGTGAAAGCCAGCCAACTAGCATTTTTGAAAGGAAATGTCAGCACAAGCAGCCTGCATAAGTACAGGCTTCTTTTTTCACCCCTTGGGGCAGATCCACAGACATCTGCGCCGGGCGCAGCGTATCTAAGATACGCTACGCCGCCGTAACTTATCTTTTTAATTTCAAATCCTGGAAGAATTTGCGCCGGAAGTTATGGCGGCGTAGTGTATCTCTCGCGGCGTAAGGGCGGGGAATTCAAATGGCTGTGATGGGGGCGTGTTTTATGTTAATACGTTGTGACCCGACGTAAGCAACGTTTTTTTGAACTGCGCATGCGCCGTCCCTGGGGGTATCCCAGTGCGCATGCTCGAAATTAAGCCGGAACCCGCCAATGCTTACGTCAGTGACGTCATTCTACGCAAATTCCTATTCGCGAACGATTTACGCAAACGACGCAAAAAATTCAAAATTGTACGCGGGAAGGACGGCCATACTTAACATTGAGTACGCCTCAGTATAGCAGCTTTAACTATAGGCCGGAAAAAGCCGAACGCAAACGACAAAAAAAAAAAAACGCCGGCCGGACATACGTTTGTGGATCGCTGTAAATAGCTAATTTGCATACTCGACGCGGATTTCAATGGAAACGCCACCTAGCGGCCGCTGAAAAATTGCATCTTAGATCCGACGGCGTACCAAGATGTACGCCTGTCGGATCTAGCCGAGATGCCGTCGTATCATGTTTTGAGGATTCAAAACAATGAAACGATGTGGGAATTTTGAAATTACGCCGGCATATCAATAGATACGCCGGCGTAATTTTTTTGTGGATCTGCCCCATAGTATTTAAATGTGAGGGACATTTGATTATAGGCTACAACTAGGTATTGTTCAATGATCTTTGCAGTGTCACAAAATATATTGATGGACATTAACCTCTTGCTGCCCATGTAACACATATGTGTGTGGTGGCAAGGCGACAAAGAGGGTGCACGTTACCACCTCCCAAGCCACTCAGATGTGTACATGGGCAGTGGAGCATTCTGTGCTGAGAGCGTGCTTAATGCGTGCTCCCAGCACAAAGGCTGAACCGTCAAAGACAGCTATGTGCCTCTACCAATGGTCAGGAGCTGGCACAACTGGCCCCCGAACACGTGACCACTCTGATGGGCATTCACTGTGGTCACGTGATCAGCCAGTCCTTCCTGGCCCTGGGTGAAAAAGACCCTGTTAAAGGGACATCGAGACTGGGAGGGAAAGGGTTAAATAAGAAATTCTACTGTTCTGTGGCAAATGTTACTTTGAATGTTAGTATTTACCTGTCTGCCCCCCATTTTGTGCATAAGCCCATTAAAGCTGAATTCTGGGGAAAAAAAAGATTTTGGATAATTGCTATGCATCAACAAATGGTGTACATGCTGGCAAGAAGCATGATGATAGTAAAGTGATATACCGGGACAGCCTGGGCTCAGAGGGAGTGAGTTGAATGAACATGGTCATCACTCATCAGACGGCAGACATCTAATAGCAGGAAAAATACCACAGGGGATATCTCTGGCTTCAAGGTGAATATTGCAGCAAAGGCTGCTTTTGTTATTTTGTCTTTTACCACTTGCCGACCGTCGCATGACTATTTACGTCTACAGAATGGCACAGGCAGGCAGATTGGCGTACAGGTACGTCCCTTTAAATCTGCCGCCCAGCGGGCGCGCGTGCACTTGCCGCGTGCCTTGCGAGTGCAGCCGCGGGTCCCAGGAACTCGATGTTCCCAGGAGGCCTGCGATTGTGGTCGGCAAGGGCAGACCCGGGGAATGCCTTTGTAAACAAGGCATTCCCCTATTCTGCCTAGTGACACTGTCACTGAACAGTCATCAGTGACATGTCACATGTAGCCACACCCCCTAACAGTAAGAATCACTCCCTAGGGAACACCTAACCCCTGCAGCGCCACCTAGTGGTTAACCCCTTCACTGCCAGTGTCATTTTTACAGTAATCAGTGCATTTTTATAGCACTGATCGCTTTAAAAATGACAATGGTCCCAAAAAGTGTCCGATGTGTCCGCTATAATGTCGCAGTCACGATAAAAATCGCTGATCGCCGCCATAACTAGTAAAAAAAAATATTTTTTAATAAAAATGCCATAAAACCCTATTTTGTAGAAGCTATAACTTTTGCGCAAACCAATCAATAAACGCTTATTGCGATTTTTTTTACCAAAAATATGTAGAAGAATACGTATCGGCCTAAACTGTGGAAAAAAATAATGTTTTTTTTTTTAGGTATTTTTTGGGGATATTTATTATAGCAAAATGTAAAAAATATTGAATATTTTTTTCTAAATTGACGCTTTTTTTTGTTTTTAGCGCAAAAAATAAAAATCTCAGAGGTGATCAAATACCACCAAAAGAAAGCTTTATTTGTGGAAAAAAAGGACGTCAATTTTGTTTGGGAGCCACGTTGCACGGCCGCGCAATTGTCAGTAAAGCGACGCAGTGTCGAATCGCAAAAAGTGGCCCGGTCATTGACCACCAAAATGGTATGTGGCTGAAGCAGTTAAAGGGACTATTCATTTTTGTCTTGATTTTGACTGAAGTTCTGGACTGCACTGTTTTGGGGTCAGTTATATGGGCTTTTAATTGGGCAGACTAGCTCACAGTGTGCTGACGTACATTCTGTCTGCTGCAAACACCCATTTGTATATCATACTATACAGCAAAATGTGGTCACACAAAAGAATTGCCTTATACATAAGAAAGTCTAATCCTAATACTTTGTGTGAATGAACGTGTCTGAATTGCCTGAAACTTGTCTGCATTTAGCTGCTTTCAGTGAATTCCAAATCAATATGTTCATTCTGTACCAGCGAAAAGAACATAGAGTATATTCAATTAGCAGCAAGGGCTGGTTTGTATCTTTTCTTTTACTCTTTGCAATTATGTTGATAGTTGGTAGAATTGCCTTTAGTCATAGCATCCTTGATATGAAGAACCACTTATTCCAAATGCCTACATGCTGCCTGAAGCCTTTAAGCGGACTACGAAACTGAGATGAACTGGAGTAAAAGCTTCTTTTTAAAACATAAACCATACAGGAAGAAAACAAACAGAAACATTTATTCCAGCAATACTGACTGCAGTGTGTGTAAAACACACACACACACACACACACACACACACACACACACACACATTAATAAATACAGTATCTCACAAAAGTGAGTACACCCCTCCCAATTTTGTAAAAATGTTATTATATCTTTTCATGTGGCAACACAGAAGAAATTACACTTTGCTATAATATAAGTAGTGAGGCCCGGATTCACAAAGCACTTACGCCGACGTATCTCGAGATACGCAGCGTAAGTGTAAATATGCGCCATTGTATCTGTGCGCCGTGCCCACAAAACTAGATACGCCTGAAAATAGGCTTCATCCGACCGGCGTAACTTGTCTACGCCGGCGTATCGTGGGCGCATATTTAGGCTGGGCGCATTTGCCGCTCCCATTGGTTTTCTAGGCACATATGTAAATGAGGGAGATACGCCGATTCACGAACGTACTTGCGCCCGGCGCATAATATACGCGGTTTGCGTAAGTCTTACGTCCGGTGTAAAGTTATTCCCCATATATGAGGCGCAACCCATGCAAAGGTATGGACCAGGGAACACAAGCCGTCGTATTTTACGTTGTTTACGTTGTACGTGAATATGGCTGGGCGTTCCGACGTGATTCTGAGCATGCGCACTGGGATGCGTCCACGGGACGGCGCATGCGCCGTTCATTATTCGTATCTGTCTGGCGCTCGGCCCATCATTTGCATGGGGTCACGCCTCATTAGCATGGCTCACGCCCACTTCCACCTACGCCGGATTACGCCGAGGAAACCCAGCACAGTTTGGGAGGCGAGTGCTTTGTGAATTCTGTGCTTGCCTCTCTGCGCTGCGTCGGCGTAGCGTATATTAGATACGCTACGGCGGCATAAATATGCACCAATGTATGTGAATCCGGGCCTGAGTGTACAGCTTGTATAACAGTGTAAATTTCCTGTCCCCTCAAATTAACTCAACACACAGTCATTTATGTCTAAACCGCTGGCAACAAAAGTGAGTACACCCCTAAGTGAAAATGTCCAAATTGGGCCCAAAGTGTAATTTTTTGTGTGGCCACCATTATTTTCCAGCACTCCCTTAACCCTCTTGGACATGGAGTTCACCAGAGCTTCACAGGTTGCCACTGGAGTCCTCTTCCACTCCTCCATGACGACATCACAGAGCTGGTGGATGTTAAAAATCTTGGGCTCCTCCATCTTCTGTTTGAGGATGCCCCACAGATGCTCAATAGGGTTTAGGTCTGGAGACATGCTTGGCCAGTCCATCACCTTTACCCACAGCTTCTTTAGCAAGGCAGTGGTCTTTCTTGTGCATCATCTGTAGACCAATCTGGTGCAGTGTGCAACGTATGATCTGAGCACTGACAGGCGGTCCCCCCACCCCTTAAACCTCTTCAGCAATGCTGGCAGCACTCATACGTCTATTTCCCAAAGATAACCTCTGGATATGATGCTGAGCACATGCACTCAACTTCTTTGGTTGACCATGGCGAGGCCTGTTCTGAGTGAAACCTGTCCTGTAAATTGCTGTATGGTCTTGTATGGTTTTGGACACCGTGCTGCAGCTCAGTTTCAGGGTCTTGGCAATCTTCTTATAGCCTAGGCCATCTTTACGTAGAGCAACAATTATTTTTTTCAGATCCTCAGAGAGTTCTTTGCCATGAGGTGCCATGTTGAACTTCCAGTGGCCAGAATGACAGAGTGAGAGTGATAACACCAAATTTAACACACCTGCTCCCCATTCACACCTGAGAACCTGTAGCACTAACGAGTGACATGACACCGGGGAGGGAAAATGGCTAATTGGGCCCAAGTTGGACATTTTCTCTTAGGGGTGTACTGACTGTTGTTGCCAGCGGTTTAGGCATTAATGGCTGTGTGTTGAGTTATTTTGAGGGTACATACAATTGGCACTGTTATATAAGCTGTACACTATGGCCCGGATTCACAAAGCACTTACGCCGAGGTATCTCCAGATACGCCGCGTAAGTGTAAGTATGCGCCGTCGTATCTATGCGCCGTGCCCATAAACTGAGAATAGCCTGAAAATAGGCTTCCCTTGACCGACATAACTTTCCTACGCCATCGTATCGTGGGCGCATATTTACACTGGGCGCATTTGCCGCTCCCATCGATTTTCTATGGACATATGCAAATGAGGGAGATACGCAGATTCCCGAACGTACTTGTGCCCGGCGCATAATATACGCGGTTTGCATAAGTCGTACGTCCGGCGTAAAGTTATTCCCCATATAGGAGGCGCAACTCATGTAAAGGTATCGACCAGGGAACACAAGCCATTGTATCTTTTTTTGTTTACGTAGTACGTGAATAGGGCTGGGCGTAGGTTACGTTCACGTCGTAGGCAATGATCCGTCGTATCTTAGGGAGTAGTTCCGACGTGATTTTGCGCATGCGCACTGGGATGCGTTCACGGGATGGCACATGCCCGTACGTTATTTGTATCTTTATGACGCTCAATCCATCATTTGCATGGGGTCACGCCTCATTAGCATGCCTCACGCCCACTTCCACCTACGCTGGCTTACGCAGAGGAACCCCAGCGTATCTTTAATAGCGAGTGGGAGCGAGTGCTTTGTGAATCCAGTGCTTGCATCTGTGCGCTGCGTCGGCGTAGCGTATATTAGATACGCTATGCCGCATAAATATGTGCCGATGTATGTGAATCCGGGCCAATATATACACTGAGCAAAATTATAAACGCAACACTTTTGTGTTTGCCCCTATTTATCATGAGCTGAACTCAAAGATCTATGACTTTTTTTTATGTACACAAAAGGCCTATTTCGTGGGGGAAAAGAAATAGCAAATAAAGAAACACTAATATAGTGTGTACAATTGTGATACAACTCATATTGTAATTGAATGTTATTAAAAAATTACCTTTCCTTTTCAATCTGCAGCCACTGTAATTTTATATAAATGAAATGCAATACGGCTACATGGAGTTGTTCTGTACACAGAATGTGTACTGACCACCTCCCAGAAACATAATTTCCTGCTTGTGTGATTGGCTCACCAATTTTCCCAGAAGTCTGCCTAAGATACAAGTCAGATTTCAGGCATCCCCTGCAACAAAAATGACATTTTGGGTGAGATATTTCCAATAGGAAAACATCAAGGGATGCAGGCCCAGCAGCTTTCCTCGTTAGTGCTCTGTAGCTGCCACAGCTGATAGATAATTATGAAACTACTTGCAATAGACCCACTGAGCGCACAGGCATAGAGGAAAAAAATGTTATTTCTTCAGAATAACAAAATGTAGCAATCTGCGACAAAGGTTGTTATAATCCTTGTAATGTACTGTAAAGTTTGGTGGCTATAGCTCAGCGGGATTAAGTGCATAAACCGTTTGGGGGGGGGGGGGAAGGCTTTTATTCACAGACAAACCAAAATAAGGCTTTGCTCAGCACACAGGGAAAAACTATAACACAAAAGTCTGCTTAGCTTCGGCATCAAATAAAAGTCGGCTTTTTTTCAGCACAAAATAAGTCAAAGCAAAAACACATACAGTTTGGTTGTAGACGGGTCTTCGCCCCCGTATTTCAAAAGTCCTCACTGTATTCTTAACGGCTCCCAGCAGACTCCCAGCTCATCTTCACAGGTGCAAAGGAACCACCTTGTTACCCTGGCATTGGTGTGCTTGTTCTGTCTCATCCAGGTAAGGGGAGCGTGGTCTGACACCAAGCGAAACCTCCTACCCAGGAGGAAATATCGTAGGGAGTCCAAAGCCCACTTGATGGCCAGACACTCCCGCTCCACCACCGCGTAGTTTCTCTCAGCTGCCGTCAGCTTCCTACTAAGAAAAACCACGGGGTGCTCCTCTCCATTGATTTCCTGAGACAGGACCGCTCCCTACCCTTCACTTGAAGCATCTAACTGCACTACAAAATCTTTTGTAAAATCTGGAGCTACAAGCACCGGATCTTGGCACAATGCTGTCTTAAGCTTTTGAAAAGCTTTCTCGTCCTCGGCGTTCCACTTTATCATCACCGACTTTCTGCCTTTGGTCATGTCAGTCAGCGGTGCAGCAATAGTGGCGAAGTTGGGGCCAAACCTCCTATAATAGCCAACTATGCCCAAAAATGCTCTGACCTGCTTCTTGGTTAGGGGACGGGGCCAGTCCTGTATGGCTTCCACCTTACTCATTTGGGGCTTCACCAGCCCTCTACCCACAATATACCATAGGTATTTTGCTTCCTCCATCCCAATGGCACACTTCTCCGGATTGATGGTGAACCCTGCTCTTCTCAAGGAGTCTACGACTGCCTGAACCCGGGAAAGGTGGGACTCCCAATCAGTGCTGAAGATGACTATGTCATCTAGGTAGACGGAAGTGTACTGTTGGTGTGGACGCAGAGTTTTGTCCATGGCCCATTGGAACGTGGCGGGGGCTGAGTGTAAACCAAATGGCATCCTTTTATATTGGAAGTGGCCTTCCGGGGTAGAGAAGGCTGTTTTCTCCCTGGCTTCCTTAGTCAGGGGAATCTGCCAGTACTCTTTGTGAGGTCCAGCGTGGTGATGTACCTGGCAGGACCCAACCTCTCAATTAGCTCATCTACCCATGGCATGGGATATGCGTCAAACTTGGAGACTTCATTATGTTTTCTAAAAGTCGTTGCAGTAGCGGAGGGTGCCGTTGGGTTTGGGTACCAACACTATTGGACCACTCGCTCTGTGACTCTTCAATGACTCCAAGCTCGAACATTCTTTTGACCTCTTCCGACACTGCCACCCTATGAGCTTCCGGGATACGGCAAGGCTTTAACCGAAATTTTACATTGGGCTCGGTCACAATGTCATGCTCGATGACGTTGGTGAGACTGGGCAACCCTGAAAACATGTCCCTATTTCTTTGTAGAAACTCTTTTGTTTGCTGGGTTTGGGGCCTAGTCAGGGTAGCAGCAACCTGCACCAGGTCGATCCCTGCATGGTCCCCTGACTGTATCCCTACTACCACGGACACTTGTTCTCTTGTCTCTCTAAGGTTTCAACAAATTAACGTGATAGATCTGGTATGGTTTTCTTTTCCCTGGCTGGTGTACCTTGTAGTCCACCTCACCGACTTTCTCTACCACCTCAAACGGGCCTTGCCACTTGGCCAAGAATTTGCTCTCCACCGTGGGTATTAGAACAGCCAACCGGTCTCCTACTTGGAACTGTCTAAATTTAGCCGATCCGTTATACACTCTTCTTTGGGCATCCTGAGCCTTCTGCATGTGCTCCCTCACCAGCAGCATCACCTTAGCCACTCTCTCTCGCATTTGAGAGATATGCTCTACCACAGTTTTATGCGGTGAGGACTCACTTTCCCACGTTTCTGACACCTTGGTAATGAGACACCTTTTTAAAGGGCCATCAGTTGAGACTGAACCAGCTGATACTAATTTGCACTAACAAGGGGCAGAATTGCTCTCAAATTACTGATAGATTTCACCTCATGTTCTGGCTTCCAATGCCTTTTTTGCACCTCCCTTTCTTCATATGTTCAATACTTTTTCCCTGCGTCATTTTATTTTATTACATACTGTATAATTTCTGAACTTATTTGTTCTGGTTTGTTTGTATGTGCTTGTATGTGTGGATTGCAACCAACATATGGTGAACATTTCATATTATTAGCACCTTTAGAAATATATTTAGCTAGAAAAATTGTAATGTGTTCAATACTTCAGCGGGATCGGGCATTGGCAGCGGGCATCTGAAGTGGGATCGGGCATCGGCAGCGGGCCCTGGGGAGCAGAAGTGGGATCAGACATCGTCATTGGCAGCGGACATCGGGCATCTCCTCAATCTCCTCCATTCCTCCATCTCAGCGGCCGTGCATCTCCTCCCCTCCTCCTAGACATCCAATAGGATCGCCTGTCTTTTTACCCAATCATGAATGAATGAAAACTTATATAGCGCAGCAAATGCGAACTTAATCGCCTCTGGGCGCTTGTTGTTCCTGTCTCCTTTGGTATCAAAAGAGATGAGTCTTGATCTTTCTCCTGAACGTCAAGTGGTTCTCCTCCAACCGAATGCTGGTTGGTAAAGCGTTCCATAGTCTAGGCCCTTGGACTGCGAATCTCCTTTCTCCTTTGGACTTGTATCTGGCTTTGGGTATCTGGAGGAAATTTTGATTGGTGGATCGCAGAACGCGATTGGGATTATGAGCTTTTATTTTTTCGCATAGATAATGGGGAGCATTCCCATAGATACATCTATGCGTTAGACAGAGTGCTTTAAAAGTGATTCTGTCTTTTACTGGTAACCAGTGAAGGGTTCTCAGTGAAGGTGAGATTGATTCCCAAGGTTTTTTCCCAGTCACAAGTCTAGCGGCAGTATTTTGAACGACTTGTAGACGAGCGATTTGGTACTTGGGGAGTCCGAGGTAAAGGGCATTTGCATAGTCCAATCTTGAGTTTACAATAGCTCCCACCACGACCGCTATGTCTTCCTTGGGAATAAAAGGAGTAAGTCTGTGTAGTAGGCGCAGCAGATGGTGAGATCCGCTGACTACTGACCCTATTTGTGCGTCCAATGTCATGTGAGAGTCAAAGATGCCCCCGAGACTTTTGACTTTGGCGCTAGGGGTGATGATTTTGCCCAGAATGGGCGGGGGGGTCCAAGTTGTTGTAGGTTGATTCATACGCTTGGCGTGAAACAGGAGAAGTTCTGTTTTCTCTCCGTTGAGTTTAAGATAACGCTTTGTCATCCAGTCCTCTATCAAAGAGAGGCATGTCTCTAGATTGAGGTGATGATCCTTTTTATTGCAAATGCAGAAATATAGTTGCATGTCGTCTGCATATGAGTGATAGAGCAGTTTTTGACTGCTAATAATCTCAAAAAGAGGGCGAAGATAGATGTTGAATAACACCGGCGACAGGGGGGATCCTTGAGGGACTCCGCACGATAATATGCGTTTCTCAGAAGTGAAAGGTCCTAACTTCACTATTTGCGATCGGTTTTCCAAAAAAGAGGAGAACCAAGATAAATCGCCTTCTGCGACTCTGGCTACTTCAGCTAGCAGAGTCAATAAAAGCTTGTGGTCTACTGTGTCGAAGGCTGCGCTTAGGTCCAACAGAACCAGAAGACAAGATTCTCCTTCGTCTGCGGCCTCGAGAGCGTCGTGTGACAGGTCTCATGTCCCACTTCCTGATTGGCCGGGAGGAGGATCAGTGTTTCAATAGCAATGACACTAATGGACAGGCCACCCCTGAGCCACCCCTAAGCCTGTGTGGGTAATACTCTGTTATAGAATGAGAAATCTCAACCTCTTTTGTCTTGACTGGATGCAACAGAACTGGTTCTGATGTGAAGCCAGTTTTTCAAAAGCGCTGCTTAACTACTTGCTGACCAGCTCATAAAGGCAAAATGTCACGGGTGCGCAAAACAACGTATGGGTACGTTGTCTCCCTTAAGAGCCGCCGGTGGGCACCGTGGCATGACAGGGGACCCGATGTGTGTGGCTGGTGGGTGCGATCGCCACCGGCCGCCCGTGATCGTGGGCATGAGAGCCAGAATGGGGATTTGTGTGTGTATACACTCAAATACCTGTTCTGTCAGGGGAGAGGAGACAGATCGTTTGTTCCTAGTAAGTAGGAACAGCGATACGTCTCCTCCCCCAGTCAGTCACATCCTCATAAAGTAAGAAACACTAACTAGGGAACACATTTAACCCCCTGATCGCCCCCTAGTGTTTACCCCTTCCCTACCAGTGACATTTACACAGTAATCAGTGCATTTTTATAGCACTGATTGCTGTAAAAAAAATGTGTCAAAAGTGTCTGTTCTGTCCAGTACTGCTAAAAATAGCAGATCACCGTCATTACTTGTAAAAAAAGGCCATAAATCTTTCCCCTAGTTTGTAGACGCTATAACTTTCGCACAAACCAATCACTATCGCTTATTGCGATTTTTTTTTTTTATTAAAAATATGTAGAAGAATATATATTGGCCTAAACTGATAAAGAAATTTGTTTTTAGAAACATTTTTGGAGATATTTATTATAGCAAAAAGTAAAAAATATATATATTTTTTTCAAAATTTCTTTTTTATTTTTGGTATATAGTGCAAAAAATAAAAAACTCATAGGTGATCAAATACCACCAAAAGAACCAAAAGAAAGCTATATTTGTGGAAAAAAAGGGATGGAAATTTCGTTTGGGTACAGCATTACATGTCTTCGCGAGTACCAGTTAAAGCAGTGTTTCTCAACTCCAGTCCTCAAGGCGCACCAACAGGTCATGTTTTCAGGATTTCCCTCAGATGAAATGGATGTGGTAATTACTAAGGCAGTGAAACCGATTAAAACCCCTGTGCAAAATAATGGAAAGCCTGAAAACATGACCTGTTGGGGCGCCTTGAGGACTGGAGTTGAGAAACACTGAGTTAAAGTGCCAAATTGTAAAAAGTGCTTTGGTCGGGAAGGGGGTAAAATCTTTCAGGGATGAAGTGGTTAATAAACCCAGAGTTACACAGCAGAATGCAAAAGAGAAGAATGTTCCCCAAAATTATGATGCAGCACCGTTTAATGACAGAGTTTGTAAAGGATAATTATTACATTGCTGTTGTATTAATTATTATTATTTTAGTGCAGCTAATAGATGTTCTGTTTGCTTGATTGTTGATATGAAGTATTTTCTTCCTTTTTTCCGCTGTGAAAAAGAAATTATGGACAGATGCTGTATGATAAGTTCCAAGAAAGACCATAACATTAGCATTGCTAATATGAATACTAAGAATTAGGATTTGTTGGAACACAATTTGAAACAATTAGAATATTTAGATATATACAGTGTTGTGCACACATTTTAGGTAGGCATAAAGAAATGCTGTAAAGTAAGAAAGCTTTCAAAAATATATACTTTATTTATGTTTATCAATTTACAAAATGCAATGTGAGCAAACAGAAGAAACGTCTAAATCACATCAATATTTGGTGTGACCAGGGCCGTTTGAAGGAATTTGGGGGCCCCAGGCAAGAAGCGGGGGACGGGGTGTTGCTGAGTTTTCTGTCATTGCTTGCAAGCAAGTTGATAAGCGGGGGGGCCTAGGGGCGCTGTGCAAGCATTTTTTTTTATCAATTTGATAAGTGTATATAAACTTCTTCTGATAAGCGGGGGGGGGGGGGATGCTGCTGCCGCCGAATGTCGGGTAGTACTACTTCTGATAAGCATCCCTCCCCCATCTTCTTTTTACCCCCCCTCCCTACCGCATACCGCACGCCAGGAGATTCAGTTTGTTGTTCCCGGTCGGACTAAAAGGAAGTGAGCACTGAGTGTGTGCACTTCCTGTCAGTCCGGCCGAAAACAGGACACTGAATCTCCTGTACTGCACGGTTACGGTACCAGACTGGACTGCAGGAGGAGCTAGGCCATGCTACAGCAGGCTGCAGCACTTGTAGGAAGCGGCTGCTTAGCGGCTCTGTGGGGAGGACATCATCACTTCCAAGACTCCTTGTTCTTCTTTACACCAAAATAGTTCCTAATGACATGGGCTGAATGTTTGGGGTCGTTGTCCTGCTGCAGAATAGATTTAGGGCCAGTAACATGCCTCCCTGATGGTATGGCTAAATTGATAAGTATGTACCTGTATTTCTCAGCATTGAGGATACCATTGATCTTGACCAAATTTCCAACTCTGATTGCATAAATGCAGCCCCAAACGTGCAAGGAATGTCACACCAAATATTGATTAGATTTGGATTTCTCTTCTGTTCATTTACTTTCTATTTTGTTAATTGATAAAAATAAACTATTAACACTTTTGTTTCTGAAAGTGTTCCTAATTTACAGCATTTTTTTACACACCTGATTAAAACGTTTCACAGTAACATACATACAGGGCCAGATTCAGGTAGATCGGCGCATCTTTGTTCCGGCGTAGCGCATCTCATATGCGCTACGCCAACGTATCCCAGAGAGGCAAGCAGAGTATTCACAAAGCACTCGCTCCCTACGTTGCGCCAGCGTAACGTAAATCATTCGGCGTAAGCCCGCCTAATTCAAAGTAGGTGGATGGTGGGTGTGACCCCATGCAAATGATGCAAATGATGGTCCGAACGAACGGCGCATGCGCGTGCATGCTCAGAATCACGTCGAACATACTCCCTAAGATACGACGGCTCAATGCCTATGACGTTAACATAACCTACGCCCAGCCCCATTCACGTACTACTACGTAAACGACGTCAAATATGACGGCTGTTCCGTCGTCCATACCTTTGCATGGGATGCGCCTCCTATAGGTGGAATAACTTTACGCCGGACGTACGCCTTACGTAAACGGCGTATACTACTGCGACGGGCGCAAGTACGTTCGTGAATCGGCGTATCTCGGTCATTTGCATATTCGACACGTAAATCAATGGAAGCGCCCCTTGCGGCCAGCGTAAATATGCGCCCAGGCTCCGACGGCGTAGGAAACTTACGTCGGTCAGATGAAGCCAAATTTCAGGTGTATCTTGTATTAAAAATCAGGCGCATAGATACGACGGTGCATCCGTGCACTTACGCGGCATATCAGTAGATACGTCGGCGTAAGTGCTTTAAGAATCCGGGCCACAGTATATATTTTCTATATATATATATATATATATATAAAAAGAATGAGTATCCTAGGCATCAGAATACAATTTTTTCAGCACTTAAATCTTGTGTGACATACAAGCTTAAGTCTACTTCTTTATATTTCTATTTTGCATTGCACCTCAACATACAGTAACACACTACTGTAGGATGATTCGGTAAAGTAAAACTGGCCAGTAGAAGGACAATTTTAGCGAGTAAGGCTAGGCCAAAATTTACTAGAGACAAGGAGCACATGCAGGTGTTTTGCTACAAGAATTAAGATACTGCAGAGGATACAGCAGTGTAAAAATGTCAGGACAGTTTAAATCAGGGAAAATAGGCCTAACCCATGTATGTCTAACTTTTATTTTAACTCTGGGTACAGATTTTTTTTTTTTGTAGGTGTCAGTGATTACATTTTTTGGTGGTTTAGGTGCACACTGTTCTTGCACTTTTTTTGCAAACAACATAGTGGAAACTCCTACAACGGACAGTCAGTAACAAGTTTCTTAAAGGGACGTCTCACAATAACAACAAAAACAACAAAAAACTGTTTAAGTTATAACATCAAGCCCAAGAAATAAGATTTAAAAAGCAAGGTGGCAATTGCCCAAAGAGCTAGCAACCAGGATTACTAGCAGGATCCTAACTGACCCTAATCTTTCCCTATGTAGTTTGCTTATCCAAAATCCCTACACTCCCTTATTGGCCCTTTTAAGCTTGTTAGCTATAGTTCAAAGGCTATGCAGCACAATATGGGTAAATCTGCACAAAAACGTGCAGGGACTGCAAATCTGAAACCTGACGGATTCATCTCAAACCCAAAGTAGCAGCATAGCCTAACTACAGTATATTCCTTTTACATATTTGCTTTAAAGCCTAACTCCAGGATTCATTTACCTTTAAATCATTTGGATCAGGCAAACAAATTACGTCCTTTACTAATACATGCACCAGCTGTCAGTGCTATATAAACTATGTAGCATCAGCTAAATACTATATACTGTACATTGCTGTGTCCTAGGCTCCTAGCAGTGGTGACTTCTCTTCCTTTTCCTAAAACAAAAACAAGTCGGGCTGAGGTGGTGAATGTGACACAGGAAGCATTGCATTCTTATGAATTAAAATAAGGCTTCCTCTGATTGGCTGAGGTGGTGAATGTGACATCATCTGCCTCTCCACCTCAGCCAATCAGACAAATCATTCATAAAAATAGAAAGCTTTCTGTGACTGGCTGAAGAGCTCTCAGACAGACTCGATTTTGTTCCAGGAACAGGACAAGAAGTCCCGTACCACTACCCAAACCTAGTGCTGTATACTATAGGTGGATTTACTAAAACTGGGAAGTGAGAAATCTGGTGCAGCTCTGCATAGAAACCAATCAGCTTCCATTTTTTTTTTGGTTAAACCTTAATCAAACAAGCTGAAGTTAGAAGCTGATTGGCTACCAAGCACAGCTGCACTAGATTTTGCACTCTCCAGTTTTATTAAATCAATCCTATATGTAGCTGCTGCTACAGTAAATACAGTTCCTAGAGTGCTGATCAGGGGTGCATCTATTATTAAAGGAAACAGCACATTTGGAACAGCTTGGCACAAACTACTTAAAGTAAAATTATACCTGGAGTTAGATGTTAATTAATTCCAGGCAAAGAGAGGTTTAAAGGGAGTTATGATTATCCTTGGGAACATAAAGCCTTGCTTTGATCTCTACATCTTGAATAGAGATGGCCTGCCGGTTCGCCCGGCGAACTTAGCTCGTTCGTGGTCCGCCAAACCGGTGGACATCTGGCGGTGTTCGCGGCGGTCTGCAATGTTACATGGGTAAGAACTTTGACCTATGACACATCCATCAGGTGGTGCAGGACAGCCAATTGAGACATTTCAGCACATGGACATATACCCTACCTTATAAATAGACGTGATCTGGCGGCCATCTTACATTCTGCTTTTTGTCAGTGTAGGGAGAGGGTGCTGTTTGGAGCAGGGACAGGCTGTATTCAATCAAATAGCTATCTAAAAGGTTCACAAAAGTTATTTTAAGGACTGGTATAGGTGTGCTACTTGCTGTGTAGTATATAGGTGTCTAATACATTCATATACGTTTTGTCAGTGTAGGGAGAGGTTGGCAATTACATTCATACATGACATAATACATTCATTCATATACTTTTTGTCAGTGTAGGGAGAGTTTGTCGTTTCCAGCAGGGACAGACTTTAGCGACACAAATCGCTACCTAACAGGTCCACAAAGGTCCTTTCAAGCACTGGTATAGGTGTGCTACTTGCTGTGCAGTACATAGGTGTGTAATACATTCATATACTTTTTGTCAGTGTAGGGAGAGGTTGGCGTTTCCAGCAGCGACAGAGTTTAGCGACACAAATCGCTACCTAACAGGTCCACAAAAGTCCTTTCAAACACTGGTATAGCTGTGCTACTTGCTCTGCAGTACATAGGTGTGTAATACATTCATTCATATACTTTTTGTCAGTGTAGGGAGAGGTTGGCTTTCCAGCAGGGACAGACTTTAGCGACACAAATCGCTACCTAACAGATCCACAAAAGTCCTTTCAAGCACTAAGCATTGTTAGTGATGGGAAAGGTGACTTCGATGATGATGTGTCTACAGACGTCACGTGGGTGCCCACAAGAGAGGAAGAGGAGGGAGAGATGGACCAGCAGATAGGGAGAAGAAGCAGGCTGAACTTACATTGCACAGGAGGGACAGACCAGACTCCTAATGTATCAGGAACGAGCACTCGACCATGTACGGTCACATCTGGCGCTCCCAGGACGCCGGCCCATGGCTCCGCAGTGTGGAATTTTTTTAACGTGTCCGCTGCAGACAATAGTGTTGCCATCTGCAGCCTTTGCAGTCAACGCATAAGTCGCGGTAAGCCCAACACTCACCTAGGGACGACCGCCTTAAGAAGGCACTGGCCTCCCATTACCGAGCCCAGTGGGAGAAACGCCATCAGAACCCACAAAGCCACACTCCAGGCTCTCACCGTCCAGCCTCTTCTCCTTCTCCTTCCCCTCTATGCTCACAATTGTCCTCCACTCCACCTTCCGTCATTCCTTCCTCACGTTTTTCTGCAAAAAGGCAGGCTTCAGTGGCCCAAATGTTCGATCGTAAAAAACTATGACGCCGGATAACCCTCCTGCCCAACGGTTGACCACTGGCTTGTCGGAACTGATAGCCCACCAACTACTGCCATATAAACTGGTGGACTTGGAGGTAGAGTTGAGCGGACACCTGGATGTTCGGGTTCGACGGGTTCGGCCGAACTTCGGAAAAAAGTCTGGGTTCGGGACCTGAACTTGACCCGAACTTGACCCCGAAACCGAACCCCATTGAAGTCAATGGGGACCCAAACTTTTCCGTACTAAAATGTCTCTAAAACACTAATGGAAAGGGCTAAAGGGCTGCAAATGGCAGCAAAATGTTGATAATAGCATGGCAAGTACGCTGCAAATAAATGTGGATAGGAAAATAACTTAAAATAACATAAAAACATATGGACGAGGTCCATATGGAGTATAGGAGGTTGAGGTGGCGGTGTAGGTGGAAACGGCGGTGGAGGAGGACGAGGTAGCCAACACAGCAGGTTTTTGTTTTTAATTTATTTATTTTTTAAATTAGGGTACACCCCAAAAGAGTGAGAAAGATCTAGGGTTGCCACCTCATCCCTTTAAACCCAAACACATAGTAATTACACAGGTTCTGGGGCTAATTTAATGTAGATAAGGCACCAAGTGAGTTTAATTAGAACCTTAATCAGCCAGAGAACCTGTGTAATTAATATGTTTTCGGTTTTAAAGGGATGAGGTGGCAACCCTAGAAAGATCAGAAATACAAGAATGGCTGGGTAAGGCCGGTATACGTGTCTATTCTGCACAAGGTACAGACAAGTCCTGTGGGATCCATGCCTGGTTCATTTTAATGAACGTGAGCTTGTCCACATTGGCTCTGGACAGGCAGCTGTGCTTGTCTGTGATATTGCCCCCTGCCATGCTAAATACACGTTCAGATAATACACTGGCTGCAGGGCAGGCCAGCACCTCCAAGGAGTAAAGGGCAAGCTCAGGCCATGTGCCCAATTTGGAGACCCAGAAGTTTAAGGGGGCAGACCCGTCATTCAGTACGTGTAGGCGTGTGCACAGATACTGCTCCACCATGTTGGTAAAATGCTGCCTCCTGCTAAAACGTTCCATATTAGCAGGTGGTGAGAACGCCGAAAGTGCGCACAGACAGCCCGCACTTTCTGCAGCAGCTATGGAATATCGGGGTAAGTTTTAAGGAACCTCTGCACCACCAAATTCAGCACATGTGCCACGCAAGGGATGTGCGTCAAACCAGCTAGGCCCAGAGCTGCTACGAGATTTCGGCCATTATCGCACACCACCAGGCCTGGCTTGAAGCTCACTGCCGCCAACCACTCATCGGTCTGTTGTTCCATGTCCCTCCACAACTCCTGAGCGGTGTGGGTTTTTCTCCCCCAAACAGGAAAATTGTAAAACTGCCTGCTGTCGTTTACCCATGGCTGTGCTGAAGTTGGTGGTGAAAGTGTTACGCTGACCAGATGAGGAGGCGGTAGAGGATGAGGAAGCGGAGTAGGAGGAGTTAGCAACAGGAGGCAAACTGAAGTGCCCTGCAATCCTCGGTGGTGGAAGGACATGCGCCAAACAGCTATCCGCCTCAGGCCCAGCCGCCACTGCATTTACCCAGTGTGCTGTTAGGGAGATATAACGTCCCTGACCATGCTTACTGGTCCACGTATCCATAGTTAGGTGGACCTTGCCACAGATGGCGTTGCGCAGTGCACACCTGATTTTGTCCCCCACTTGGTTGTGCAGGGAAGGGATGGCTTGCCTGGAAAAGTAGTGGCGGCTGGGAACAACGTACTGTGGGACAGCCAATGCCATCAGGCTTTTAAAACTCTGCGTCTCCACCAGACGGAATGACAGCATTTCAAAGGCCAGGAATTTTGAAGTGCTGGCATTCAGGGCCAGGAATCGTGGGTGGGTAGGGGGGTACTTCCTCTTCCGCTCCAGTGTTTGGGAGATAGAGAGCTTAACGCTTCCATGGGACATTGTGCAGATGTTTGGTGACCTAGGTGGTAGTGTTGCTTGCCGGTCCTCTGATTGCGGGGTGGCAGGTGGCACTGTCACTACAGAGGTGGATGAAGAGGCCGAGACTGAAGCAGAAGAGGAAGCAGGAGGAGCAGGGCCGCTGATAGAAATCATGAGGCCCCGTACAACCTACCTGACGGGGCCCCCTTCAGTCCCGCCCCTGGTCCCGCCTTTAGAACCCACCCCTGGCTCCGCCCCCTGGCCCAGCGACTTGACATCGGGACATGCCAATGCCATAAATGTACTGCAGAGACAGTGCTACCCATGCCGCCAATGCCATAAGGTACTGCAGACAGTGCCACCCATGCCATATTGTGCTGCAGACAGTGCCACCCATGCTGCCAATGGCATAATGCCATTGGCAGCATAGGTTGCACTGTCTGCAGCACATTACGGCAATTGGCGGACGCGTGGCACTGTCTGCAGAACATTACAGCATTGGCGGCATGGGTGGCCCTGTCTCTGCAGGCAGCACAGTCCAAAACCCCCTCCACCAGTATAAACCCCTCCCTCATTACAGACCCCCTCCACTAAGTATAGTCCCCCTCAGTACAGACACCCTCTCTCAGTATAGAACCACCCCCCTCCCTCAGTATAGAGCCCCCTCCCCTAAGTACAGACCTCCCTCAGTCCAGAACCCCCCTCCACTAAGTACAGACCCCCCTCCCTTAGTACACAACCCCTCCACTAAGTAAAGACCCCCCTTCCTCAGTCCATACCCACTCCACCAGTATATACCCCTCTCCCTCAGTAGCAGATCCCCTCCACCAGTATAGACCCCCCTCGCACTAAGTACAGATCCCCTCCCATAGTACAGACGCCCGCTTCCTGAGTACAGATTCCCATCTCCACTAACTATAGTCCCCCTCAGTACAGACCACAACCCCCTCACTATAGAGCAAACCCCTCCCTTAGTCTAGGCCCCCTCTCCAATAAGTACAGACCCCCTCCCTTAGTACAGTCACGCTCTTAAGTATAGACCCCTCCCCTCCCCCAGTCTGAGCCCCCCTTACACTAAGTACAAGGCCGCCCTTACACTAAGTACAGACAAACCTCCCCCAGCTCAGAAAACCCTATACTAAGAACAAACCCCCCTTACACTAAGTATAGAGACCCCTCCCTCACTCCACACTCTGTGCCCTCTGTGCCCCTCCTCCATCTACGACAGTACAGTACAAACAAATCTTAGCTCAGCATACACAGCAGTGTCCCTCCATTGATCTATGTACACCTCACACCTCACTTTCAAGGCCTCAGGCTTGGGCCGGCATGTGGACATCCCATAGTAAGCTGTCAGTGTCACCCTTTCCTCCCTCCTACCTGTTGCAGCACTCGCTTGCAGCTGGAGAGGAGACTCAGTCGAGGATCGCGTGCAGCCGCGCCGCCCGGGTGGAGATCGTGACATCATCATGTCTGAGATGTCACTGGCACAGCAGGGAAGTAGGGAGGAGGAAGCAGGACAGACGCCAGGCACGGTTGCGGAGCTGGATGTGTTATTCCAGCGGGGTCAGCGGAGAAAAAAACCCCTAGGGAGAGTCAGGATGGCGTCACCCTGGGCCGCACCCCCGCAACCCCGTCTAGCAATGCAATTGTCCGCTGGCCGGGACTTGAGCCAGCACAGGGAGCGGTGCGGGAGTGGTATTCTTCCGCACCGAAATTGACAAAATAGTCCCTTCCTGCAGCCATCTAATATGCAAAAACTGATCACAAACAAACGTAAAAAAATGTAAAATCTAAAGGGGAGGGGGTGGGTCGGGGGGGTGTCAGTGTGTTAGCTAGAAGAACACTAGCTAAATTGTTTATCTCACAACATACAGATATGGAGGAAAAACTGCAAACACGGAGGAAACACTGCAAACTATATTTTTTTTGCCCTAAATGGGTGTTTTTTGAATAGAACAATAGAAGAACACTAGCTAAAGTGTTTATCTCACACGTACAGATATGGAGGAAAAACTGCAAACACTGGAGGAAACACTGCAAACTATATTTTTTTGCCCTAAATGGATGTTTTTTGAATAGAACAATAGAAGAACACTAGCTAAAGTGTTTATCTCACACGTACAGATATGGAGGAAAAACTGAAAACACTGGAGGAAAAACTGCTAAATATTTTTTTGCCCTAAATGTTTTTTTTTTTAATAGAACAATAGAAGAACACTAGCTAAAGTGTTTATCTCACACGTACAGATATGGAGGAAAAACTGCAAACACTGGAGGAAACACTACAAACTATATTTTTTTGCCCTAAATGGTGTGTTTTTGAATAGAACAATAGAAAGAACACTAGCTAAAGTGTTTATCTCACATGTACAGATATGGAGGAAAAACTGCAAACACTGGAGGAAAAAACTGCAAAAAAAATTTTTTTGCCCTAAATGGATGTTTTTTGAATAGCACAATAGAATAAAAGTATCTAAATGGTGTATCTCACAGTAACATATGCAGTGCTGGTGTAATTTGATTCCTGAAGCAGGACTGACTCCTATATATTTCTGTCCCTATAAGCAAAATCAGGAACCTTTCCCTAAAGTATCCAATGCAGAGTATCTCACAGGAACATATGCAGTGCTGGTGTAATTTGATTTCTGAAACAGGACTGACTCCTATATATTTCTGTCCCTATAAGAAAAATCAGGAACCTTTCCCTAAAATATCTAATGCAGAGTATCTCACAGGAACATATGCAGCGCTGGTGTAATTTGATTTCTGAAGCAGGACAGTCTGACTCCTATATATTTCTCTCCCTACAAGCAGCAGCAGCAGCCTTTCCCTACCCTAACTAAAGCAGAGTGACGTACTGTGCTATGTGCCTCTAGCTTATATAGAGGCTGGGTCACATGCTGCACTGGCCAATCACAGCCATGCCATTAGTAGGCATGGCTGTGATGGCTTCTAGGTCACACGAGTAAAACAAATGGTGATTGGCTGCCCTGCAGCGCGCCATTACATTGCCGAACATCCGAACCCGAACTTACAGCAAATTGTTCAGGTTCGGGTCCGGGTACCAAAACCCAAAAGTCCGGTACGAACCCGAACTTTACAGTTCGGGTTCGCTCAACCCGAATTTTCTGCTATATATTATATTTATTTTTTTAAGCAGCAGAGACTTTGTCCAGTTGTTTTTAATTAATGGCAATATGTGTGTATTTAATGTATCTTAGATGTTTCTTCAGCATTATTGTGAATAAAATAAGCTGTACGGTTAAGCACTATAGGTTTTCACTGGAGTGTACAACTACCTTTCACCTATTGTTTATACAAAAATATGTAGCGATATGGTTGAGTTGAGCGTAAGCCAGGTTTTTTTTGTTTCAGTTTTGCAAGTAATGAGGTGAGCATGTTAGATCCAGAGTTGGGAGCAGGACAGACAAAACTAAAACCAGGGGCCCTAGATCGTATTTTTCCCTTGATCCCAGGTGTGTCAAGCTACACCACTGAAATCAAATGCAAACATATGTGCTTTTTCTAAATAGGATTTTTATCCAAAGTGAGCCCCTAATACATCTAAGGCTAAAAATGAATGTGACAAGCAAACTCTCAAACACTAGTGCAGTGCATATGCAGCATTGGCTTGGTAGACATCTGGGAGCATCTAAAGCTGTTATGTATTATCCTTAGCCTTACCATTTATATAGGTGCCACCAGGGAATCATAAATCTGTTGATACTCTGTGCAAATCAGATCACAGAATAGATGGTATATCTAGTTTATGCTTCTACAGCTAGCTACAGTTATTTGTCTTCATTCACTGTTTCAGGTCTGATTTCAGCCTGAATCTTGGGCTGAATTCGGACCTAAAACAGACCAAAAAACATACAGGGCTCCTGTGCAATTCACACCTGAGCTGCTGCGGAGATGTGTGAACCGGCTCCATAGAGATCTGGTCACAATCTCCTGTAATGCTATTTGGATACGGGGAAACCGCATAGGTGTGAACCCAGCCGAATGCCACGTACACACGATCGGTTCATCTGATGAAAACGGACGATGGATTTTTTCATCAGATATCCGATGAAGCTGACTTTCATCAGTCTTGCCTACACACCATCGGTTAAAAATCTGATCGTGTCCAACACGGTGACGTAAAACACAACGACGTGCAGAGAAAAATAAAGTTCAATGCTTCCGAGCATGCGTCAACTTGATTCTGAGCATGCATGGATTTTTGACCGATGGATTTCCCCACAGACGATCGTTTTTTTTAACCATCAGAAAATTTTAAAAACAGGTTCTATTTTTTTTCACTGATGGGAACAAAAACGATGGGGCCCACACACGATCGGTTCGTCCGTTGAAAACGGTCCATCGGTCCATTTTCATCAGACAAACTGATCTTGTGTACAGGGCATAAAAGGCTTTATTTTTTTGCAAATATAAACTATTTACAACATTATATTTTAACTTGATGAATATGTTATAATGCTTCTAGGTATATGCATGAAAAAGAAAACTTGAATGTTTTTTTCATTCTTAGTGTTAAGCTCTTTCTTGCCATGTGTATGCAAAATGTAGGCATTGACAGATATACTCAAGCAGAGAATAAATCTCATACAGAGCGGATACTTTGCAATAGCAAGTCATTCACATTTTACATAAAAGCATTTTTTAACTATGACTTTTACATTGTGTAATGTAATGTCACATTTTTCACATACTAATTTGTAAAAAAAAAAATGAAAAGTTTTGTGTTTGTTTGTCTATCACATAAAATCCCAATGAGTGAGTGAGTGAGTGAGTGAGAAACTTATATAGCGCAACAAATGCGAACTTAATCACCTCAAACCTTTTTGGTTGTAACATGGCAAATTGTGGAAAATGTAATGGGGTATGAACACTTTTTCAAGGCACTGTACTCAGAAAATTGTCTGTCTGTGGCTGGAGGGAGGCATCCAAATACCTAGGGATGCTGTTAGTACAGAAAGTACAGTACTGAAAGAAGGTTCCTAGTGACTGTTGCTGCTGTTAACCCCTGGTCAAGGGCCAACTGACAAATCATGGGGCCCCCGGGCAATAGAAGATTATGGGGCCCCTGGGCTTACAGATGGCCACCACGCTAGGAGGCAGTGCAGAGGCGGGGCAGCTAAAATCTCAGGATTTTCATATCAAAAGCATGTTGGTTTCAGACGAATCAGGGACAGATGTAAAAAAAACACAGATTTTTACATACTGTCCCTGGTTTTACTGAGCCTTGCAACCCTGATGGGGCCCCCTAGTGGCATGGGGCCCTTGGACAGTGCCCGAGTGCCTCAATCGTCAGTCCGCCCCTGCCCCTGGTACACTAATACTAATGCCCTGTACACACGATCACTTTTTGTGATGAAATAAAATGACATTTTTAAAAATGTAATTTAAAATGATTGTGTGTGGGCAAAATGTCATTTTATGTCTTCTGAAAAATGACAAAAAAAAAATTTGAACGTGCTTGAATTTTTTATGTCATTTTTTAAAATTTTGTGTCATAAAAAATGATCGTGTGTGGGCAAAAATTACGTTTTAAACCCGCACATGCCCAGAAGCAAGTTATGAGACGGGAGGTAAAACTACCATTCATAATGGAGTAAGCACATTCATCACGCTGTAACAGACAAAAAAGCACGAATCGTCTTTTACTAACAAGTAACCAGCTAAAAGCAGCCTCAAGGCGAATAGAACTTCCCCTTTAGCGTGCCGTCACTTTGTTCATCATTTTTCAAAAACGATGGTGTGTGGGCAACATCATTTTTAATGATGAAGTTGGAAAAATGTCATTTTTTTTCATGATAAAAAATGACATTTTTTTTTATCACAAAAAGTGATCCTGTGTACAGGGCATTAGGCTTGCTTGGCCTGGAACATTGCTTATCGTGTCCCAGAACTGTTTATTTCCAGTTCTGTTGCTAAATTGACTGTTCTAGGAAGTAGCTGCAAAAAGAGTACCCTATTATTACTGTTCAAGGTTTTGGAGTATCCCACAGCTCCCCTAATCCCCATCTGAGTTACTCAACAATAAACTTTAAACCCATAAAACTGCCCAAATACTGCGGTCATCTGACCTTTCCATAGGCCAGGTGCGAATGGGAGGCTTTCCCGCATTTTTGAACCACAGGGGATATTAGAAACCCTGTTACCGCAACACATGAATATGCTTTGTCACTTTAATTTCCACTTTAAATGACATAGATGGGGAGCTTAGATTCCTTTTTTCCTTCGTAGAAAGATCAAAAACAATAACACTTTCAGTGCGGGCCGAAAAGGTCACTTTCCATACAATAGACACAAGGCTTTTGAAGCTCAAAGAGAGCAATACAATGCCTTCTGCATCACAGAACAGTAAAAATCATGATAAAAGTGATTTCAAAGATGGATTACTTAAACACAGAGCGATATTAACCAAACAAGAAAGAACTAGCAATAATTAAGTCACTGGAGACTAAAGAAGTCCATTCAAAGCTGGAACACTAAACAATCGTGAACAAATAACCTAAGACTGGAGCAAAACCAGCAACACATACTGTATATTTGAAGGAAAAGGTCATCATCACAGTCCGATGAAACAAACAAAAAAAAAAGACTACTATTAAAGCAAAATTGACATGTAACCATGCTGTAGAAAAAATGAACAGTCACAATATCACTTGTTTTTTGTTAGAAGTGAAAATAACAAAACATATGTATTAGTTTTGAGGCAAGGAAGGCTAGAACCTGCATCAAAATTTGAATTGGATCTGGATATAACATTTATGGAGGAACAGCGAACAGGTGTTCTGGCAAGTGACAATCCGCAAGGTGTGACAGCTGATGTGGCAAGTGACAATCCGCATCTGGTGGCAGGTGATGTGGCAAGTGACAATCTGCAAGATGTGGCAGGTGACGTGACAATCCGCAGCATGTGGCAGGTGACAATCTGCATCTGGTTGCAGGCAACAATCTGCATCTGGTGACAGGCAAGTGGTAATCCGCATCTGGTGGCAGGTGACGTGGCAAGTGACAATCCGCAAGATGTGGCAGGTGACGTGGCAAGTGACAATCCGCAACATGTGGCAGGTGACAATCTGCATCTGGTGGCAGGCAAGTGACAATCTGCATCTGGTGGCAGGCAAGTGACAATCCGCAATGTGTGGCAAGTGACGTGGCAAGTGATATGCTCAGGGGCTCCCACTGATTCTGCATTATGGTGAGTTGAACTATTTCATTTTATATTACAATGTAATAATAGAAATAAAGCACTTCAATCATCCTGACACAATAACAACCATGGTGCCAGGATGATTGAAGCACCAACACCAGCCATTTCTCTGATAAATTCCCTGCAAAAAAAGTATTTTCTGGCAGTGCCCCTTCCAAGCCTAGACTCTGGATCCACCCCTGATTGGAGAGAGGTCTGAAGGATTACACAAAAATTTAGCAACCATGAGTTACCAGAGGATCCAACTGTTTTTCTTTTACATAACTTTAAAATACATATAAAAATTCCATTCTGTGCCACCTCCTGAACGCAGCCAAGACCTGGATCCCTCTTACATGGAAGCAGACCCAACCACCCTCAGTTGGCCTATAGCTCAGGAAGGTGGAAGAAGTGAACAGAATGGAAGACTTATGCCGCGTACACACGATCATTTTTCAGCATGTTGAAAAAACAAAGGCCCAGATTCAGGTAGAATCGCGCAATATTTGCGTGGGCAAAGAGCAAAAATTTTTCTCTGCGCCCACGCAAATATTGCGCTTTGCCCGCGATTCACGGAGCAATTGCTCCGTAAATTGCGCGGGCGATATGTTAATCAGCCGTGCGTAAGGCTGCCTAATGTAAATGATCCCGCCGGGGGCGGGAATCATTTAAATTAGGCGCGCTCCCGCGCCGAGCGAACAGCGCATGCTCCGTCTGGAAACTTTCCCGACGTGCATTGCGGCAAATGACGTCGCAAGGACGTCATTTGCTTCTAAGTGAACGTGAATGGCGTCCAGCGCCATTCACGGTTCACTTACGTAAACAACGTAAAATTTGAACGTCGCGAGCGGGAAGCGCAGCTATACTTTAGCATTGGTTGCGCCTGCTATTAGCAGGAGCAGCCTTATGCTAAAGTGGCCGTACGGAAACTCCGTACCTTGCGTGCGCAGGGCCCGCGCAACTTTTGTGAATCGGTGGTAGTATGCAATTTGCATACTATACGCCGATCACAAAGGCCGCGCCCCCTAGCGGCCAACGCAAGAATGCAGCCTGGGATGTGAAGGCATAAGGAGGCTTATGTCTGTCACATCCTAGGCTGCAGTCGGTGTAACGAGGTTCCTGAATCAGGAGCACTCGTTACACCGGAGCAAGTAAGCCCTTGCGCCGCGCAACCTATGGTTGCGCGGGCGCAAGTGCTTCTTGAATCTGGGCCAAAGTTTTTCCAACTTCATCATTAAAACGACGTTGCCCACACACCATCGTTTTTAAAAAATGATCTAGCAAAGCGCGGTGACGTACAACACGTACGACGGCACTATAAAGGGAAAGTTCCATTCACCTTTGGGCTGCTTTAGCTGATTCCGTGTTAGTAAAAGACGATTCACGCTTGTTTGTCTGTTGCAGCGTGATGAATGTGCTTACTCCATTATGTGTTTTTTTTTTCTTTTTTCTGTTGAATATATGACTAAGAAGGGAACGTCATTTCGAATAACTTGATGCTAGTGGATATTATTTTGAACAGTTTGATGATATGTTTGAGGATTTTCTATTACTGGATTAATTATCCTTAGATTGGTGGAATGTATTATTCAACATTGTGGTAATTACCATTTAAATATGTATGTTCTAATGATTGGAACCTTTCCCGGTTTTGTTTTATTTTACTTTTGAAATGAAAGACTTAAAAAAAAAAGGAAGGCTAGAACCTGCATCAAAAATTTAATGTAATGTCTCTGCTAAGAAGTGCCACATGATGTGAAGTAGAATCCCTGACCCAGGCAGCTACAAAACACTTTGGTGGTAAAGTGAAGAAGGGTTCAAACCTCTGTCAGTTTTTATTGTCATATGTGTCTTCTAGTATACTACTTTATTTCATTTCTTGTTTTGGGTGCAGGAAGTGAGAGGGAAACTATCAGTAATGTCACATACAGCCAAACGTTATAACTGTTCCCACACTATTTAAAACAGAACAAAAAAAGTTCTGGCAGAAGTTGAGCTTTAAATGGTTTAAACTACAGTATATTAAAAAAGTCTATGCAAAATCGTCTGTACAACTATATAAACATGGCCAATTTGTCATGACAGACAGCAGACCTTATCACAGAAGATGTAATTTTTGCATGTGTTAAGATTTACACCTTTACACCAAGCCCCTAGGCATCATTTAGCTAATATGAATGGTAGGAAGACAGTCCAGGCAAGATGCTATGCAGAGACATAAGGTGATTATAGCTGAATTCCCACCTTGGGGGGCAATTTAATCACTTCTCTTCTAGAGCAATTTTTTTACATACATGTTAAAATCAGTGTTTTAAGCTGCAAAATTAACTACCGTACATCTCCCAAAAGATTGTATGTTTTCTGAAAGCAGAGGACCTTTAGAAAAAAAAAGATGGTAGTTGTCAGGGCTTTATTCTGAACAATGGTGGGCATGTGCTGAGGAGACGTCAGAACAAAAATGTGCATGTGCTAAGACAAAGATCTGGCATAGTTGCCAATACTATAGATGGCTGTGCTCGTTTGCACACATGTGCACTGGCGCATTTCCGTGTGCACTGATGCACATGCACGCACTGGCTTATGTTTACACACACACCTGGTACTAAACACCCTATATAAGGACAGTGGCTGTGGCTAGAGATTGCTGGATGGTCTTCAGCTACCAATACTTTTGCTTCTGTGTATCCTGTATTCCTCGTCACCAACCCAGCTTGCCCCTGGACCATTCTGCTGCCTGACTTCTGGTTTGACCCCGGCTTGCTCTAAGGTCTCTGCCTCTTCTAAATTAACTGTGTATGACCCTGGCTTGCGCCTCTGAAGCCCCATACACACTATCAGTTTTCCTGATGGTTTTCTCTTCAGGCTTACCAAAACCATCTAATATGAGGTCAAACCTCAAGAGTTTCAATTTGTATGCAATCAGGCAGGCCCTTGCACTACATGGTTTTGGTAAACCTGAAGAGAAAACCTGCAGGAAAACTGATAGTGTGTATGGGGCTTGACTATTCTCCTGCCTGCTCTACCTGATTCCTGTGTATGACCTTGGCTCTTCTTGACCACTCTTCTGCCTAGCCCCTGGCTAGTTTTCATGTATGACATTGGCTTCCATCCTGACTATGCTTCCTCAGTCAGGTTCTGCCAGTCTAACCTCTCTCCTGCTGCGGGTGCCATCTCACTTGTGGTCACTGCCTTGGTCCTGCCACATCTCCAGAGCCAACAGTGGTCCTGCCAACAGTCCTGACAGATCAGCTGGCTGCTAACCAGTAGACACCTCTGCAAGCAACCTCTAGCAGGTCTACCTAATCGGCACTTATGCTTCTTTGAGCCTTGCACTCCCTGTCCTCACCTCTGGAGTGCTTGGTACTTAATTGCAAGGGAAGCCATCTAGCCAATTCGGCCTTTAACCAGGTACGTGACAGTAGTTGCACGATATTTGCACAACTGTTTATCAAATCTATATTTGCAGTAAAAAATAAGCTGAAATACATTTTAGTGCAAAACACAATGTAATCCCCAATTTTTTGTATGAAAAAATGATTAGGTTGTAAAGAGAGTAAAGAGATACCAATTTATATACCTCATGAAGCTAAATATGTTGCTAAGACACATCTAGCTGTAAAGCCCTGTACACACGATCGGATATCTGATGGAATCTAATCCGATGGATTTTTTCGTTGGATATCCGATTAAGCTGACTTTCATCAGTCTTGCCTACACACCATCGGTCAAAATTCTGACCGTGTCCAAATGCGGTGACGTAAAACACGACGACGTGCTGAGAAAAATGAAGTTCAATGCTTCCGAGCATGCGTCGACTTGATTCTGAGCATGCATGGATTTTTGACCGATGGACTTTCACACAGACGATCGTTTTTTTATTCATAGGAAAATTTTAAATTTTTAACGAAGGAAAACAAACCGTTTTCATCAGACAAACCGATCGTGCGTAAAGGGCTTTACTGTTCACCTTCACCATTGCAGGAGTGATCTCTCAAACTCTAAGCAGAGCTGATGCATCAGTGATGCTTCCACTATTTATGCACATAAACATGTATAAATGCGCATGTACTGTATATACAAAATTATTTCCAGTGGCCAGAATAACGGGCTACTCTAGTCAATAGACTTCTGAACGCCGTGCATCTGTAAGTGCACGTAACCATGCGTAATTTCTTGCCAAAATAAAAAAAAATTATGGATGATTTTTCTGCCAGCTCCTGTCAGAAAGATCCAGTGTAGATAAGAGTATTTTAGCATGTCAGTGTGAATAAAGCCACACATTCCATCCCTTTTGCTGTTGCTTTTTATTTATTTTTGTAACCTTTGTATTTTATCATTGGGGTTTACATATACCTCAGTGCAGCCATATTCCCCGTAAAGTTTCACATTTGGAAGCTTGGTGCTGATGTCAGAAAAAGATTAATACTCACCACTATTTTTTTTATAAAGTGGGAGTTCCCTGTGTCATACACTGAAGTTGGTGTTCTATTACAGCTATTATTAAAACAAAAAAAAAGCAATTTTATGTAGCTCTGGTAGAGGGTAGTTATAATTATAGTTAATTATAATTAATTAATAATTATGTTAATTATATGTACAGTAGGTATTGTTCTGTTGCCATAGTTATTGTTGTGAGAGAGTTGAAAAAAATACAAATCAATGCGAACGTATGACTTTTCATAACCGATGCCCTTTAAAAAAATGACAACCAGTGCTACTCTAGCAAATCGCCATTGTAATGTGTGCTCCTATGGGGAGAGAAAAGTAAAAAATTACTGTTAAAACAAGACAGAGAGGCGGACACACGTATTATTGGGTTATAGAAATTACAAAGATAGTTTTGTAGCACTGACCCAATATTTCCAAAAAAGGTTGGTAAATTAGGATTAATTCTGCGCTATATTAAATTGGAGTTAATTCTAGTGGCAGACAGCCAGAGGACATGACAGGAGTTATGTTAAAGATCCATGAAATACATATTAATGAACTGATATACTAGATAGAATGGTAAGACATACACTATATTGCCAAAAGCATTGGGACACCCCTCCAAATCATTAGATTCAAATGTTCCAATCACTTCCATCTGTATAAAATCAAGCACCTAGGCATGCTTCTACAAACATTTATGAAAGATTGGGTCACTCTCAGGTTCTCAATGAATTTATGCGTGGTACACTGATAGGTTGCCTCCTGTGCAATAAGTCCATCTGTGAAGTTCCCTTGCTACTAAATATTCCACGGTCAACTGTTATGCCACGTACACACGATCGGTTCATCCGATGATAACGGACCGATGGATTTTTTCATCAGATATCCGATGAAGCTGACTTTCATCAGTCTTGTCTACACACCATCAGTTAAAAATCCGATCGTATCCAACGCGGTGACGTAAAACACAACGACGTGCAGAGAAAAATGAAGTTCAATGCTAACGAGCATGCGTCGACTTGATTCGTCGCGTGGATTTTTGACCGATGGATTTCCCCACAGACGATCGTTTTTTTCTATCGTTTTTTTAACCATCAGAATATTTTAAAACAGATTCTATTTTTTTTCACCGATGGAAAAAAAAAAGATGGGGCACACACACGATCGGTTTGGTCTGATGAAAACGGTCCATCGGACCGTTTTCATCAGACGAACCGATCGTGTGTACAGGGCATTAGTGGTGTTATAACAAAGTGGAAACAACTGGGAACAACAGAAACCACAAAGTGGTAGGCCATGTAAAATGATAGAGTGGGGTCAGCGCATGCTGAAGCGTACAGTGCACAGAGGTCGACAACTGTCTGTAGAGTCATTAGTTACAGACCTCAAAACTTTGTGTGGCCTTCAGATTAGCACAACAACAGTGTGTAGAGAGCTTCATGGAATAAGTTTCCATGGCCGAGCAGCTGTATCCAAGCCTTACATCACCAAGTGCAATGCAAAGCGTTGGATGCAGTGGTGTAAAGCAAACCGCCACAGGACACTCCAGAGCAGTGGAGGCGTGTTCTCTGGAGTGACGCATCATGCAATCCGATGGTTGTCTGGATTTGGCAGTCGCAAGGAGAACTGTACTTGCCTGACTGCATTGTGCCAGGTGTAAAGTTTAGTGGAGGGGGATTATAGTGTGGGGTTGTTTTTGAAGGCTTGGCCCCTTATTTCCAGTAAGAAACTCTTAAGGTGTCAGCATGCCAAGACATTTTGAACAATTTCATTCACCTAAATTTGTGGCAACAGTTTGGGGATGGTCCCTTCCTGTTCGAACATGACTGCCCATCAGTGCACAAAGCAAGGTCCATAAATACATGGACGAATGAGTTTGGGGTGGAGGAGCTTGATTGGCCTGCACCATTTGGGTTGAATTAGAGTGGAGACTGCGAGCCAGGCCTTCTCGTCCAACATCAGTGCCTGGCCTAACAAATGTACTTCTGGAAGAATGGTCAAACATTCCCATAGACACCCCCCTAAACCTTGTGGACAGCTTTCCCAGAAGAGTTGAAGCTGTTATAGCTGCAAAGGGTGGGCCAACTGAATATTGAACCCTACGGACTAAGACTGGGATACCATTAAAGGTAATGTGTGTGTATAGGCAGACGTCCAACTACTTTTGGAAATATAATGTATATACATACCTCTCAATATAACAGCTACAAGACACAATATTTTCGGAGTCACTGACCTGGAACATGTCAGGAAAGTCAGAGTAAATTCAGGAATTCTTTTTTGCATACTGGTTCCAGGTAAATGACACAAACTGGCTGATTTACTGAGGGGGTAAAGTGTGTTTAATTTGCTAATTACATTTTTTTTTTTTTGCAGAAGCATTTTACTTGCTTACGTTATTCCTGATTTCCCTGGCAGCTGGGCTCTTCAACACGCTCGGGTTATGGGTGGGCCCTTGGTGTTCTCATATGCATGCTCTACTCCTTCAATGACATTAAAGCATGAGGGTAATCAAGATAACCAGGTAACTAGCATGAACAGATTTAAAAATAACAATGGCCTTCATCAGATACAATAGTGTACAATAGTGTCACAATACAATAGTGTCAGAGAGCTACAACCAGTCAGACAGGGAAGATGAGTGGCTTCAGGGAAACAGAGAGGATGAAACCTGAAGATGCAAGGATTAAGGCAGGGGTGGCAAACTCAAGTTCATCGAGGGCCGCATCAGCAGTGTGGTTGCCCTCAAAGGGCCAGTTGTATATGGGTCGCACTACATACAGAATGCAGAGTTCCGGATTACGTCAGGATTATGCTACGTACACAGTGCAGGAATTCAGGGGTCCGCACAGACCCCCATTACATCAGAGTCCGCACAGAGCACCATTACATCAGAGTCCGCACAGACCCCCATTACATCAGAGTCCGCACAGAGCACCATTACATCAGAGTCCGCACAGACCCCCATTACATCAGAGTCCGCACAGACCCCCATTACATCAGAGTCCGCACAGAGCACCATTACATCAGAGTCCACATAGAGCACCATTACATCAGAGTCCGCACAGAGCACCATTAAATCAGAGTCTGCACAGACCCCCTTGTAATGCTATGGACTCGGATGTAAAGGGGGAACTCTGATGTAAGGGGGGCTCTGCCCACCAAAGCCCCCCACTTGCACCAGAGTCCACAGAGCACCCCTTAAATTAATTTAATATATACACTGGGAGGTGGGAGAGGGTGAGCTTACTCACCCCAGGATGGAGGGTCAGGGGCGGGCTGCCTGCATCTTCCTTCACATTTTCCCAGGGATGTGTGAGCGGGGAAGACACAGGGGGTGTGGGCGTGCCACACAGTGTAGAGAGGCGGGGAGAGGAGGAACAGCATCCAAGCTGAACTGTCAGCGTGGATGCTGAGCTGTGTGTGAGAGAGACACACAGCTCAGCCAATCAGCCGCGCCGGAGCCCGGCGATGACACAGGCGCGGCCGCATAGCGGTAGGTGAGGGGCGGCCGCGACCTGTGTTAACCCTGTCCAGGCTGCGGGCTCCCGCTGTGCGGCCTGAGCGGGCGGCACTGGCACTGTAACAAGCGGTGGAGGCTGGCAGGCCACATGACAAGGCTTGGCGGGCCGGATTCGGCCCGCGGGCCTTGTGTTTGCCACCCCTGGATTAAGGTATTACTCCTCATTCCTATTTCCCCTAGACAAAATGAGCGTTTACCCTGGCATTAAGGGGAAGCCCTACCGCAAGGATAATTTTTCTGCTTTCTAGAGTTGGGCTTTAGCATCCACTTCTGGTGACATCTTTTGTTTGTTGTTTTTGTATAGAGAGGGAAAGGATAACAATCTATCTCTTTCTTTGTCTTTTTATTTTGTCTGTGATTCCATTGGGGTGATTTTGAACCCCAAGGAAATATAACAAGGCAGTGAGTGATGCAGTCTTCCTTCAGTGAAAGACCCCCTTATAGCGGCAACATAACAAAAGTTATCTGACAACTGGTTTCCTGTTCTTTTCTAGCTTTCAGGTTTATGAAAGTTTATGAGCTGATCTAAAAGCATTTTAATATTCTGCCTTGGTGGTATAGTAATGCAATAACTAGTTACATAAGGACCATCTGCTTTAGATTTATCTTTTATAGCAGATACAATAACCAGCCCATAAAATGTTATACCAATCCATTGTAGTAGTTTTTAGTTTTATTCAGTAAGATGCTGGAAACCGAAAACAGTCAAAACGAAACAATCTGCAAAGTATTCCAACTGGTTTTCAATATCTGTAAAATCCTTAGGAACTGTGAATCCCAATTTGTTTCTTCTTTCAGGCACTGCCCTCGATTTTTAGCAAATTGGCAAGTTAAATGGATCCGCTATTTTTTCCCCAGAACAGATGCAATTGTTACAGTGGTAACATTAAATTATTTTACAAAAGCTCTAGTAAAAGGCTTTTTGGTTTTCAATCAATTTCAAAATACGAGCTCCCAATATAAGACCCGAGCAGAGATACCTACAAATTTCTACAATGAGCCATGAGTCTAATGCAGTCTTTAGTTAAACGCTTTGTTGATAACTAATAAAGAGGGCCTGTTATTAAAATTCCAGTGATTCAGTTAGGTTCAGAAATAGCAAATTAATTTTTAGTTTCAGTAAAAATGTTTCATCCTTGTCATGAATAAAAAAAAGAAAATTGCTGTCAGCTATGCTGGTTTCTGCTTGCTAAAAGCATTGTGAGTAATTCATATCCTTAACCACTTCATTACTGGGCACTTAAACCCCCTTTGTGCCCAGACCAATTTTCAGCTTTCAGCGCTGACGCATTTTGAATGACAATTGCGCGGTCATACAACACTGTACCCAAATAATTTTTTTATCATTTTTTTCCCACAAATAGAGCTTTCTTTTGGTGGTATTTGGTCATCTCTGTGATTTAAATTTTTTGCGCTATAAACAAAAAAAGACAGAATAAAAAAAAAAAAATACAATGGCCCGAATTCACAAAGCACTTACGCCACCGTAAGTACAAATGTGCGCCGTCGTATCTATGCGCCGACCCACAAACTAAGATACGCCTAAAAATAGGCTGCATCTGACCGACGTAACTTGACTACGGCGGCGTAAAGTGGGCGCATATTTACGCTGGGCGCATTAGCTGCTCCCATTGATTTTCTATTCACATATGCAAATGAGGGAGATACGCCGATTCACGAACATACGTCCTCTACGACTTGTGCGCGTAAGTCGTACGTCCGGCGTAAAGTTATTCCCCATATATGAGGCATGCGCCGTTCATTATACGTATCTGTCTGAGACTCAGCCCATCATTTGCATGGGGTCACGCCTAATTTGCATGGCTCTTGCCTACTTCCACATACGCCGGCTTACGCCTAGGAAACCCAGCGCAGATTTGGCAGCACTGGCTTTTTGAATCCAGTGCTTGCCTCTCTGCGCTGCGTCGGCGTAGCGTATAAAAGAAACGATACGGCGGCATAAATATGCGCCGATGTATGTGAATCCGGGCCTATATTTTTTACTTTTTGTTATAATAATATCCCAATTTTTTTTATATTTTTTTCCTCGGTTTAGGCCGATACGTATTCTTCTACATATTTTTGTTAAAAAAAAATCGCAATAAGCGTATATTGATTGGTTTGCGCAAAAGTTATATTGCCTACAAAATTGGGGATAGATTTATGATTTATTTTTTATTTTTTACTAGTAATGGCGGCGATCTGCGATTTTCTTGTCAGGCCTGCGATATTGCGGCGGACATATCGGACACTTTTGACACAATTTTGGGACCATTCACATTTATACAGCGATCAGTTCTATAAAAATGCACTTATTACTGTATAAATGTGACTGGCAGGGAAGGGGTTAACACTAGGAGGTGAGGAAGGGGTTAAATGTATTCCCTGGGTGTGGAGGGGGAATGACTGGGGGAGGTGACTGATGCGGCATATTAGCGATGCGCCGGGCACATTGTTTCCCCGCTGCGCGCCCCCAGAGGCGCGTGTGGGGAATGCACATAAAAGGACGTCCAGAGACGTCCACCCGGCAGTTGAGAGCCGCGCTGTGGACATCTTTCGTCTATAGCGTGGCTCTCTAGTGGTTAAAGAAGAACATTGCAAAAAAAAATAAAAAAGAGATGATAATAGGTATAGATTGCATCATGACTATTCTGCTAAAGAAAAAAAAAAACTTTCCTCCAAGACATTTATTTTACAGTGTACACAGCCCCAACCCATTCCTGGCATTTGTAAGTTGGTGAGAGTAGAGCCAGGACCAGGGGCGGACTGAGAACTCATGGGGCCCCCAAGCAATAGGAGATTGTGGGGCCCCCGGGCAATAGGAGATTATGGGGCCCCTGGGCAATAGATTATGGGGCAACACAGTATACACACACATACAGTATACACACACAGACACACAATATACACACACAGTATACACACACAGTATACATACACACATAATACACATACACTCACTGAAAAGGTACTGGAGAGGTGGGGCATCTATAATCTTGGGATTTTTTTTAAAACACAGATTTTTACATACTGTCCCTGGTTTTACTGAGGCTGGCAAACCTGATGGGGCCCCCTAGTGGCATGGGGCCCTCGGGCAGTGCCCGAGTGTCCGAATGGTCAGTCCGCCCCTGGCCAGGACTATGTGAGTCCTGGCATGCCAGGATCCACCCAATCGAAAAATAATAGGGATGCAAATGTGAAAAAAAATGATAGGGAAGATGGCTGCGACATGGGACAGCAAAAGAAAGTTCTGAACTGTCTACACTACCGTAGGGTAAGAAAATAGGTAAGTCTGCCATAACGTTCATGTATGATTTGCATACGTATATACTATGGCAAGAGCAGCCAACACTACAGTTTTGCTTAAAAGCCAGCACAAAATCTATTGTTCTCAATTAGTCTGTGGAATAGGAGGTCCAGCAGAAAGCACAGCATGGCTATGTAATGACTACCATGCAAAGCTGCACCAGATTTTGCACTCTCCAGTATTAGTAAATCAACCCCAGTGTGATTAGAGGACTACACACACACAAGGTGCATGCAGAGGACATACCGACATATCCTCCAGGAATTATAAAGGGGAGAGGACTGGCTGTATATTTATAGTGGTTGAATTTTAAGATGGTTGAATACCAGAATTATAATTACCTGAATTTGGCGTAGTATCAGCCACTTGAAGTCCCAGTACTGCATAGTTAATACTGGGAGAGGAAGAAGCAACACGCAAAGAGGAGTTTTTGCTATAAAATTATATTTTTGGCAATAGTCAGCATTGATTCACAAAAGAATGACTTTTTGCCAAAGCATTTGACACAGTTTGCCACATGCGGCTAATATATAAATTAAAGTCTCTGGACTTAGAAAATTCAGTTTGTAAATGGACAGGAAACTGGCTAAAAGACAGAATTCAGAGAATAGCGGTTAATGAATAGTCTAAGGTTATTAGTGGTGTACTCCAAAGTTCAGTGTTGGGACCCTTACTTTATTAATACCTTTATTAATTATATAGGGTCTGGGATTAAAAGTATGATTTCTGTCTTTGCAGATGACACCAAGCTATGCAGTGGAATAGCATCCTTACAGAATGTCTCCAACTTACAAGCCAACCTCAATGCACGGTTTAGTTGGGCAACTGTGTGGCAAATTAAGTTTAATGTTGACAAATGTAAAGTTATGCACTTGGGGTCTAAGAATATGCAAGCATCATACATACTAGGAAGAGAACAGCTGGGGGAGTCAGGGGTTGAGAGAGATCTGGGTGTTCTGGTAGATCATAGACTTAATAATAGCATGCAATGCCAAGCTACAATTTCTCAAGATAGCAAAATCCTTTCTTGTATTAAGGTATGGACTCCAGAGAGAAAGATATCATTTTTCCCCTGTAAAAATCATTAGTAAGACCTCATCTGGAATTGGCAGTTCAGTTTTGGGCACCATTTTCCAAAAAGGGTATTATATAACTATGGAAAGTGCAGAGAAGGGCAATTAAACTGATAAGAGGCAAGGAGGAGCTCAGCTATGAAGTAAGATTAGAGGAACTGAATTTATTCTCTCTTGAGAAGAGAAAATTATGGAGGGATATGATCAACATGTATAAATTCATACAGTAGATGGTCCATATAGTGAACTTGGTGTAGAGTTATACACTTTCTGGGCATTAAAGAGAACAAGTGGGCACTCCTTACGCCTGGAGGAAAAGAGATTTAACCTTCACATACGGAAAAGCTTCTTCACAGAGCTGTGAAAATGTGAATGAGGATGGCATGGGGTAGGGTGTTAGCAAGGTTGCAGTGGGATGCCGGGTGTAATAAACATGAGGATGAGGGTGAAGATAACAGGGGGTAGGGTGTTGGCAAGGTTGCAGTGGGGTGCCAGGTATAATGAACAGGATGAGAATGACAGAAAGTAGGGTGTTAGCAAGGCGGGAGTGGGGTGCCAAGTGTGATGAGTATGACAGGAGGTAGGGTGTTAGCAAGGTGGAAGTGGGGTGCCAGGTGTGATGAGGTTAAAAAGGGGGTAGGGTGTTAGCAAGGTAGCATTGGGGTGCCAGGTGTGATGAGGATAACAGGGGGTAGGTTGTTAGCAATCTGGCAGTGGGGTGGCAGCTGTGATGAGGATAACAGGGGGTAGGTTGTTAGCAAGTTGGCAGTGGGGTAGCAGGTGTGATGAACATGAGGATGACAGGGGGTAGAGTGTTAGCAAGGTTGCAGTGGGGTGTATTGAACATGAGGATGAGGGTGAGAATAACAGGCGGTAGGGTGTTAGCAAGGTTGCAGTGGGGTCCCGGGTGTATGGAACATGAGGATGAGGGTGAGAATAACAGGGGGTAGGGTGTTAGCAAGGTTGCAGTGGGATGCCAGGTATAATGAACCGGATGAGGATGACAGAGGGTAGGGTGTTAGCAAGACGGCAGTGGGGTGCCACGCGTGATGAGGATGACAGGAGGTAGGGTGTTAGCAAGGTGGAAGTGGGGTTCCAGGTGTGATTAGGATGACAGGGGGTAGGGTGTTAGTAAGGTTGCCATGGGGTGCCGGGTGTAATGAATATGAGGATGAGGGTGAGGATAACAGGGTGTAGGGTGTTATCAAGGTTGCAGTGGGGTGCCAGGTATAATAAACAGGATGAGGATGACAGAGGGTAGGGTGTTAGTAAGGTTGCAGTGGGGTGCCAGGTGTAATAAACATGAGGATGACAGGGGGTAAGGTGTTAGCAAGGTTGCAGTGGGGTGCCAGGTGTGATGAACATGGGGATGAGGATGACAGGGGGTAGGATGTTAGCTAGATTGTAGTGGGGTGCCAGGTGTGATTAAGATGACAGGGGGTAGGGTGTTAGGAAGGTTGCAGTGGGGTGTCAGGTGTGGTGAGGATGACAGGGGGTAGGGTGTTAGGAGGGTTTCAGTGGGGTGTCAGGTGTCATGAGGATGACAGGGGGTAGGGTGTTAGGAAGGTTGCAGTGGGGTGTCAGGTGTGATGAGGATAACAGGGGGTAAGTTGTTAGCAAGGTTGCAGTGGGGTGTCAGGTGTGATGAGGATAACAGGGGGTAAGTTGTTAGCAAGGTTGCAGTGGGGTGCCAGGTGTGACATGAAGATGAGGATGACAGGGGGTAGGGTGTTAGCAAAGCTGAAGTGGAGTGGCAGGTGGGAGAAGGATGAGGATGACAGCGGGTAGTGTGTTAGGAAGGTTGCAGTGGGGTGCCAGGTGGGAGGAAGATGACAGGGGAGAAACAGGAAAGGCAAAGAAAGAGAAAGAAGGATCACAAATATGAAAAAAGAAAACATAACACATTTTTGCCACGATCTGTATTATTTAAGATTAGGAATTTAGGGGGTAATCCACAAAGAAGCGGCGCAACGTAATTTTTCCTATTTAAGTTACCCCGCGGCAACATTTCTACCTAAGTGCCCGATCCACAAAGCACTTACCTAGAAATTTTGAGCGGTGTAACTTAAATCCGGCAGGCGCAAGGCGTTCCTCTTCTCCAGGGGGCGATTCCCATTTAAATGAGGCGCGCTCCCGCGCCGGCCGTACTTCGCATACTCGTGACGTCATTTTCCCGACGTGCATAGCGCGAAATTACGTTACGTCGGGCTTTGTGGATCGCGACGGGACAATAAAGTTGCGTCGGGTAAAAAAAAAGATACGGCGCCAAAAAAAAAAATTTAAATTAAAAAAAATTCGCGTCCTAGCAAGAAAGGTCTGTTTTTACAAGGTGTAAACAGTTTACACCTTGTAAAAGCAGCCCTAATTTTGCGTTTGCAAAATAAAACTTACGGAGAAAAAACGAAGCTGAAAAGCTTTGTGGATCTCCGTAAGTCCTAATTTGCATACCCGAGGCGGCATTTCGACGCAAAATGCCCCCAGCGGCGGATGCGGTACTGCATCCTAAGATCCGACAGTGTAATTCAATTACACATGTCGGATCTTAGTCCTAACTATGGGAAACTGATTCTGTGGATCCGTTCCATAGTTAGGACCAGGGATACGACGGAGTAACAGCAGTTACTCCGTCGTATCTCTTTTGAGGATTTGGCCCTTAGAAACTGGGAAATAAATGTATTTTTAAAAGTTCAGAAATACCTATTCCCTTATATGCACGTCTGCAGACTGTAACTGATGCTTGGAGAGGTAAAAAAAAAAAAAAACAGTGCAGTAGCATGTACAGGGGTGTTATCGCATTTATGGGAATGACTTCCCTTTTGAAATCCACTACAACCTGTGTCCTCTTGCTGTTATGGGAGGCGGAGCATCCATCAATCATGATGTGAGATCCCATTCACTGTGTTCTTTTTGAGGTACTGGGCATGGAGGAGGAGGGAGGGACTGGGCCGTCATTTAGGATCTGTATGCTCAGCCAAATGTGTGATCTCAATACCATGTGACCTGAACAGCTCAACTGAAACAGAAAATGTTCTCTCCAGCAATAGAGACCAAACTGAGCATGTGCAGCAGGACTATTCTGACTGTGTCTTATATGGACTTATCCAGAGTGACCCTGCAGGAGAGGGAGGATCTGTGCAGACAGGATCAAAAAGCCTTTTTACACAATGACGAGGATAAATCACTAAATGATTATTCAGTGAGTACAACAAGCATGCTATTCTGCATACACAGACATATTTTACTGTTGTGGGCTTAGTAACACTTTTTCCTTTAAATTTACCAAAACCATATTATATGAGGTCAAATCTAAACACTTTCAATTTGTATGCAATCATGCAGGCCCTTGTTTTACATAGTTAAAGGTAAATCTAAAGGAGATTGAACATAGTTACATAGTCACATAGTTAGTCAGGTTGAAGAAAGACATAAGTCCATCCAGTTCAACCATAAAAAAAAAAATATATTGTACAATCTATTGTACAATCCAATATACCCTATTCTTAAAGCAAGCTAATGAGCTGACCAGAACCACCTCTGGAGGGAGTCTGTTTCCCTTTTTTACAGCTTTTACTGTGAAGAAACCTTTCCATATTTGGAGATGAAGGCCCGGATTCACATACATCGGTGCATATTTATGCCGCTGTCTCTTTTACGCTATGCCGGCGCAGCGCAGAGAGGCAAGCACTGGATTCACAAAGCCAGTGCTGCCAAATCTGCGCTGGGTTTCTTAGGCGTAAGTCGTCGTAAGTGGAAGTGGGCGTGAGCCATGCTAATGAGGCGTGACCCCATGCAAATGATGGGCCAAGCGCCAGATAGATACGAATAACGAAGGGCGTCCCGTGGACGCATCCCAGTGCGCATGCTCAGAATCACGACGAAACTAATGCCTAAGATACGACGAATCACTGCCTACGGCATGAACGTAACCTACGCCCAGCCATATTCACGTACAGCGTAAACTACGTAAAATACGACGGCTTGTGTTCCCTGGTCCATACCTTTGCATTGGTTGCGCCTCATATATGGGGAATAACTTTACGCTGGACGTACGACTTACGCAAATCGCGTATATTATGCGCCGAGCGCAAGTACGTTTGTGAATCGGCGTATCTCCCTCATTTGCATATGTGCCTAGAAAATCAATGGGAGCGGCAAATGCGCCCAGCCTAAATATGCGCCCACTCTACGCCGGCGTAGGCAAGTTACGTCGGTCGGATGAAGCCTATTTTCTGGCGTATCTTATGTCCTCCTCCATGTCTCTTATCAGTTTGGTTGCCCTTCTCTGCACTTTATCCAGTTTCCCGATTTCCTTTTTGAGAACTGGTGTCCAAAACTGAACTACAGAAATTTTGAATAAACTGTTAGCGCAAACACTGGTACTACCGAACACTTAAAAAGGGGCAATGTATATGTGTAGAAAACAGTCACAGTTTTATAGTCCATATAGTGGTACAAAATGACCAGTCCTAAAACGGAAGGAGATGGGAAGATGATGGGCGGCAGCTGTCCTCAGAGAAAAGCCAACTCTGATAGGGGAAGACAAGGAAACAAAAAAGGGAAGCGCCAAGTACAATATTTCAGATACTATGTTTAACCACTTGCTTACTGGGCACATATACCCCCTACCTGCCCAGGTGAAATTTCAGCTTCCGGCACTGCGTCGATTTAACTGACAATTGCACGGTCGTGCGACGTGGCTCCCAAACAAAATTAACGTCCTTTTTTCCCCCCACAAATAGCGCTTTCTTTTGATGGTATTTGATCACCTCTGCAGTTTTTATTTTTTGCGCTATAAACAAAAATAGAGTGACAATTTTGAAAAAAACACAATGGGCCAGATTCAGGTAGGACTTACGCCGACGTATCTCGAGATACGCGGCGTAAGTGTAAATGTGCGCCGTCGTATCTATGCGCCGTACCCACAGAACTAGATACACCTGAAAATAGGCTTCTCCTGACCAACGTAACTTTGCTCCGCCGGAGTATCGTAGGCGCATATTTACGCCGAACGTATCTGGCGCACCCATTGATTTCGTATGCAAATGAGGGAGATACGTAGATTCCCGAACATACGCGCGTCCGGCGCAGGGTACGCGCGTTGCGTGTAAGTTGTACGCCCGGCCTAAAGTTACCCCTCATAAAGCAGGGGTAACTTTGCACCAGACTTGCACAAGTCAGCTGGAGAGTAGCTTCAGCTGCACCGTTACGGACGAGCTGAGCAACCACAATTGCGGGACAACACATGACAGCCGTGGTCCAAGCAGTACTAATGGGCCCACCGCCAGGTAGGAGGGCTAGGGAGAGGATATACCGAACGCGCATGAACGTCTTTGGCATGGGGGAATCGGAGGTGTATCGCATCTTCAGATTCAGCCCTGATTCCATCCTGGAATTAGCCACAGCCCTGCATGATGACATCACCAGCAAGACACATCGCTCACATGCAGTGCAGCCACTGGTCAAGGTACTGGAAACACCACTGCATTTCCTCGCCAGTGGATCTTTTCAGCGTACAAGTGGAGTAGTGGCTGGGATATCACAATCCACCATGAGCATATGCGTGCACCAGGTTGTCCCCGCAATCCTCACACGCATGTCCCACCACATCATCAAACCCACCCATGAGCATCTGCGTCAGAAGGCAATGTGGGATTTCTACAAAATTGCAGGATTCCCACGCACCGTGGGGGCCATTGATTGCACCCATGTGGCACTACGGCCCCCCCGTGACACAGAGCACATATTCCGCAATCGGAAGCAGTGGCATTCCATCAACATACAGGTGATAGCCGATGCCCAATGCCTCATATGGCACGTCCGTGCCAAACACCCAGGGTCCAGCCACGACAGCTACATATTCCATCAAAGCAACATCCCAACAGAATTTGAACAGAACGTGTGCGGGAACAGCTGGCTGGTTGGTGAGTGACATGGGAGTCAGGCATGACTGTCCGATCCCATGATGCACGACTAACATCCTCCTGTCTTTTCCCTTCCAGGTGACGCGGCATATGCACTTGGGCCCCATCTCATGACTCTATACCGGAATCCCAAAACCAGAGGAGAGAGAAAATACAATGATGCACACATACGTACCCGTGCAGTGGTGGAGCGCACATTTGGGCTCCTGAAGTCACGTTTCCGATGCCTGGATAATTCCGGGGGTACCCTGTTGTATTCCCCAAACTTTGTGTGCCAGATCATCGGTGCATGTTGCATGCTGCACAACTACGCCATGAGAAAGGGCCTGGAGATTGACATACATGATGACCTGACCCCCGAACCACACAGTCCCCCCCTAACCGAGGCTACCACGTCTGCTGAGGGAAGAGCAGTCAGGAGATGCCTTGTGGTAGGCATGTTTGCACGTTAAACACACACATTCATCATGGCATAAGGAGAATGCATGCATGCACACCACTGTGGTCCCTAGTTCACACACACCACATCCACATCACATTGGATTAGCCCAAGTCCACCGTGCAGGACTTGGGAGCAGCAACGCCGCGCCAAGGCTCCAATTATGTCGCTGACCATTCATACCACATTCACACGGTCGTGGGGATAACTTCTCCCCGACGACCGAGGGTGACACCCCTTACTGGCAGGAGCGTCACCCCCACATTCACACACCAGGCACACTGTAGCCTGCACTACTGACCGTGTGCAGTATTAAAAAAAAAAAAAACGCTCCTCACCGGAGCTGTAATAAAAATAAAACTCCTCACCGGAGCTGAAATAAAAGAAAAAAATCCTCACCGGAGCCTAAAACAAAAAAAACACCCCCTCAATTGCCCCGTTGTGGGCTCCGCCTGGTGCCACGTCTCTGGCTCCTCACTTGCCTGGGGGAAACTTCAGGTGGGGGTGGGGCATCATCAGGAGACTCCTCTTCAAGTCTGGCACTCCTGGCAGGTTCTGGCTGCCTGCCCTCCAACGCCACCGCCATGCAGGTGAGCACCGCGGTGGTCTCTGCGTGCATCCGCAGCTGGCTGGTGGTGGTCTGATGGTGCTGCCGCCTCATGTGCCTCGCCTCCACCGTATTGGCCTTTACAGCCACTGTGAGGCTCTTGACCTCAGTCACCAGGCGGGAGGTCGTGGCCTGCAGCTCCCCAACACAGGTGACAACTGCTGCACAATTGGCACTGATATCCTGCAGACAGTCTGGTATCTGTGCCGAGGAGGCCAGGCTGTCTGCGAGACGCTTCATGTCCTGGGCAACAGCACCCACATGCTGGGTCTGGCGGGCCTGATCCCTCGCAAGGGTTTCCTGAATGGCCTCTGGAACACCTCTGTTTTTTTTGGTGGCCTTCCTGGGGGCAGGAGAGGCTTGGGGTGGTGCATATGGGGAGGCCCGTGAGGAGCTTCCCCTGATGGAGGAGGAGGGTGAGGATGGCACCCTGATGGAGGAGGAGGGTTGAGAGGGTCCCCTGATGGGGGAGGAGGGTGAGGATGGTACCCTGATGGAGGAGGAGGGTTGAGAGGGTCCCCTGATGGGGGAGGAGGGTTGAGAGGGTTCACTGATGGGGGAGGAGGGTTGGGAGGGTTCAGGGATGGTGGGATTTTCATCCAAGATATATAACGCATCCTCCAGGTCCCCGTGCTCCTCCTCTACTTCCTCCAGGGGAGAGGTATGGGCACTCTCATCCCTGGATGGCGTGGGTCGCCCTGCAGCCGACGACGGCCCAGCTCCCTCCAGCACATCTGTGGATGACACAAAGCATTCACATGTTGGTGGACCAACACACTTGTCACATGTTCCCTTCCACCCCCTCCAATGCTACACAGCGTATAGGAGATAAAACACACTTACCTGTCCTCAAGGCCTGGTCTCCGGAGTTGAACCCCTCCATGCCCTCCACCTGCTCACGCTGCAGGCATTGGGCGATCATCTCATCCTCCGGGGTCAACCGCACAGTACAGGCTGGTCCTCCTCCCGTGCCCCTGGCATGCCTCCTTATCGCACCCAGCTTTTCACAGACCTTACGTTTCATGTCATACATTTTTTTTGGGATATCCAGGGGGCTCCTGGTCGCATTGCCCACGGCACTGACCTGCAGGCTGAGCTCCATCAGGATCTCCTTCTTTCTCGCCTTGCTGGTCTGGTGACTGAGGGCACCATGGAGGTACTTGTCATGTGCCACTATGCCAGCAACAATAATAGCCCTCTCCTCCAGGCTAAAGTTTTTCTTCCTCCGATCCTTCTTGTCTGTATTTGCAGCAGCCACCATCGCTTTGCAAAAGTACTTTCCCTAAGGGGGAAAAAAACAGGATGTACTTTTGCGCCGGACGGGTGCATGTCTGGGCATATTTATAGGCTCAGCGTATCCCAGGAAGTTGGGCCGGCGTAGTTGTGAGCATGCGCACAGGGGAGCGATCATACGTCCACTTCACTGCGCATGCTCCGTTCAGGATACGCCGGGCGTATATCACTACTCCACGTTCTGACCATCATTTGCATAAGGTCACACCCACTTACACTTACGCTGGCTTTCGCCGACGAAATTAAGTTATGCCGGCGCAACGTTAGGAGCAAGTGCTTTGTGAATACTGTACTTGCCTCTCTGAGTTACGTCGGCGTAGCGCATATGAGATGCGCTACGCCGGTATAAAGATGCGCCAATCTACCTGAATCTACCCCAATATGTTTTACTTTTTGCTATAATAAATATCCCAATTTTTTTTTTAAAAACAATTTTTTTATCAGTTTAGGCCGATACGTATTCTTCTACATATTTTTGGTAAAATAATAAATAAAATCGCAATAAGCGGCTGGTTTACGCAAAAGTTATGGCGCCTACAAAATAGGGGACAGAATTATGATTTTTTTTTTACTAGTAATGGCGGCGATCTGCGATTTTTATTGGGACTACCACATTATGGCGGACACATCGGACACTTTTGACACATTTTTGGGACCAGTCACATTTATACAGCGATTAGTGCTATAAATATGCACTGGTTACTGTATAAATGTGACTGGCAGGTAAGGGGTTAACACTAGGGGGTAAGGAAGGGGTTAAATGTGTGCCCTGCATAGTGTTTCTAACTGTGGGGGAAGGGGACTGACAGGGGGAGGTAACCGATTTTTGTCCCTATGTACAAGGGACACAGCATCGGTCTCCTCTCCCTGACAGGACGTAGATCTCTGTGTTTACACACACAGATCCACGTCCTTGTCTGTGTAACCGCCGATCGCGGGCACCAGGCGGACATCGCGGCCGCCAGGCACGCGCATCGGCACTGCAGTAATGCGGCGGGCGCTCGCGCGCCCCCCAGTGGCCGGAGGAGCGGAGGATGTCTATAGACGTCCTCCCGGCAATTGAGAGCCACCTTGTGGCCGTCTTTTGATAATTGCCAGGATACCAAGTGGTTAATCTCAAAAGCAATGCACTTACAATACACAATTACAAAACAGGCTCATCAGGGCTCATGATGCGCAGTGAGGTCCAGTCTCAGGTGCATCTTGATCCATCAGGCATGGAGAGAAATCCATCCTGTGGACACCAGGAAACAGCCAGGTTCAGCGTGGAGACACAGATGGTGACGTTACCAGAGAGTGGGACCAGGGAGAGCACCGGAAGGAAGGTGAGACTAGAAACAACAGGCTACGCGCTCGGAGACAAGCTCCTTTTACAGGTCTGGTAACATCATCATCTGTGTCTCCACGCTGAACCTGGCTGTTTCCTGGTGTCCACAGGATGGATTTCTCTCCCTGCCTGCAGATCCGTGGATCAAGATGGACCTGAGACTGGACCACACCACGCATCATGAGACCCTGATGAGCCTGTTTATAATGGTCCGGGTCTTAAAGGAGTTGTAAAGGAAAAAAAAAATTTGCCGAAAATTAATGTCTGCAAGGTAGACAGACAGAATAGTGTAATGATTCTGTTAAAAAAATAGTAAATACCTATTAAATTCCTTCATCTATATCACCTCCGGCGTTCTAGTTTCTGTTCTCTCATTCACTTCCTGGTTTGCGACACTCGTTCATGTAAGAACTACATTTCCCAGGATGCATTGCGGCACACCCAGTAATTCACACCTCCTTGAAGTCTCTAACACGTAGAGATTGTCCTGCCGCCCAGATGTAGTTCCCAGGAGGGGGCGAGCACATCACTGACCACCACAGTAAAGCCTCCCTTCACAGTGGTGAGTAAAAATCAAACAAGCAGGAAGTGAACAGAACAGAGAAGAAATAGAGCAACTTCTGAGCAAAAACGAACAATGAGGAAGTGAAAAGAGGAATGTCTGCAGGTAAAGGATGCTTATTATGGGAAAAAAAAATAATCTTTACAACCCCTTTAAGTGGTTAAAGGAACCAATTTAGAAAATAAAAGACTAACCTTTACAACACCTTTAAACGAAAATCGTACGATCTGGCATCGTACAAAAAAAATTCCGTGCATGTCCGATGTTTTGTAATTGTGTATTGTAAGTGCATTTCTTTTGAGATTAAACATAGTATCTGACATATTGCACTTTTTTGTTTCCTTGTCTTCCAAAACTGAACTGCATATTCCAGATGAGGTCTTACTAATGATTTAAACAGGAGCAAAATTATCTCTCTCTCTCTCTGGAGTCAGAAAATTGTATAATGTATGACCAGCTTAACACGGTCTCCTAGTGGCCCTACAATTGGGCTATAATGGCCAGGAGGCAGCACAGCTTCTGTATCATGTAGCCGCTATGATTGGTACTCCCATTGGTCACATGATCTGCTGGCCCCTGTTCAGAAGCCTTGACAAAGAACTGTCGGTGACAGCTTAGCAAGTGTGTTGGGAGAGTGCAGTTTGCACGCTCTCAGCTCACAAACCTCCTGCCTCTGTGGACACATATGTGCAGTCACGTGGCATTAAAGCCTACCTTTCCTGTTGCTAGACATATGCATTATGCAGTCAGCAAGAGGTTAAGAATATTTATTGCTCGCAATGTAAGTATGATTATTTCATATATGCATGATGTGACACATTTGCCACTCCTCCTTATTTATTTTCCTTTAACTCACATCAAATCACACACGCACCTCTCAGCTGACTGTCTCCTCTGTCTGGCTCATACCAAGGAGTCCTTATTTTCTCCCTGTGACATCAGCCTGTTGCTGTGGGAATGGCAGGTATTTCATAAGCGGAGAATAAAAGCAGCAGAAGAAGAACAAAGGAGTATCAATGGAGAGAATTATTCTGTACAGAATGTACCCTTTAATAACACAGACAGGTAATCCTAAATGATATGATAGTTAATGTTTGCATTAATGTTCTCTCCTAAAACAGAATGCTCAAATTAATGACATGGCTACCTAAATATAAAGTGTTGCAATATTTAAAAAAAATAACTCATACCAGTTTATTTTGTGTGATACTTTAAGCATACGTTTTTTTATTTTTAAATACAAAAAAAAAAAAATATGTTTTACGTGCAGTTATTTCATAGTGTCTGTTCATATAACTTACCTTAACTTGAATGTTTAGTGATCAAAAATATGCTTAAATCTGATATTCACATTGCTTTCTGAATGATTAGGAGGAAGATGTTAATATTTTCCTAACCAGAACAATTCGAAAATACTGGCTAAAGCATTCTTCATGTATAGTTGTGCATCTGGTCTGTAGTTTTATTAGCATGTGCTGTGCTGTGTTCTCGGCTAATAGTTTCATTTATATCCTTTCATGTCTCAAATGTTTGTGTTTGATTTCTTAAAGTAGTACAGAATGTTCATTCAGTGGATGTTTACTTTACAAAGTGCATGTTCACTGAACTTAGTAAAAAAAGACGAAGTTGCAATCACTTTGAATACTCATTGATGTGCAAGGGAAATAGAGAAGATTATTTTCTTGCACGTCTGGATGATTGCAGTGAACACACCTATACATTATTTGCAAAGCTCAGTGAACATTCACTTTGCAAAGTACAGAATATTCACTATTCTACTCAATTAGATCCTATGGGCCTGGTTTATTTAAAAAAAAATGCACAACAGTGTGAAAAAGTACTGCAGTCATGTGCATGTTGACGGTATACACGAGTGGGCAAACTTTCGCACACTCAAAAAATGCAAACTACTTTACTTATCTGCTAAAGAGTGCACTTTTGATAAATATGTTAGGTGCAATAGCTGCATGCATTTTGCATTAAAGAGAAAAGAAAGGAGGGCGCACCGACCTAGTGTGATACCGTATAAAAGTTTTTTTTAATGTATTAAAACAATGGTTATACTCACAAGATGAGTTAGATAACACGCTTTGAAAAATAGTACAGCTGGTACACAGCAATGCCAGAAGAACACGGTGACAACACAGATCAAGTGGTATCTGACCGGTGGTATGGCTGACGCGTTTCAGGGGCGTACCCCTTTCCTCAGAGCATTGGTGATCTGTAGTTGCTCCCTCATATTACAACCTTCGGATATTTATGCACACATGGGCATGTGCAGAGGTGCCCGGACCATAGGCCACTCCCCACTTGCCGGACCCGCCCATCTCCCCTTTGGCCACTCCTGTTCCATAAGGTGTGGCCAGGGAATCCCCCTACTGCGAGACAGTTATGTGGGTATGTCTCTCACAAGAGTCAACCCTATTAGTTAGTGAAAGCCATTGTGGAATAATTACATAGATGAACGAATGCATATATAAAGATGTACGTATGTGTGGGGACACCCACCCTTCCATCTAATGCCAGGGGATCGGGGAGCCAGAGCACTATACCAGATAGCAGACCCCTGCATGTAGCTGTTGCACACACTCATATAAATGTGTATATATACACACGGCGCTCACCTTGCCAAGCAGGGGGTTACAGTCCTCTCCCTCATGGTGATGCCACGATCGAGCCTCCTTTCTTTTCTCTTTTCTAGCCTTATGAATTCCCATGATTCTGAGGAGGACTGCAAGACCATTGAATATACCCTGTAATTGAACCGTGTTACCCTATAGCAGGAGATACCAGAGAGCAGGAGAATTTTATGTTTGCTATTGCATTTTGCATTAAACATCCACAGAGGGCTATGCTTTGGTTTATATGCATGTAGAGAGGAATGTGTGTGTTTGCATGTCAGCTGCTTGCATACATCTATGTGTCTTCTCCAACCGGTCCAGAATAGACACGGTTTTGGATGGAGTGGGTGATTTAGACCCTCTGTCAAGTTTTCTGTCAACTGGTGACATTAGCCCTTCCATTTGTTCTGGTGACTTTTATCGCCAAGAAAGAAAGGGAGAGGAAATCCAAAATTTTAGAATTCTCCACAGAGGGGGAACTCTTCCAATGGGTATACCCATTCCAGACACAACAATTCCCCTTGCTTTGGGATATTTTCTGTAACCGTGCTGTAACCTTGCTGTTGCACCTCTGGAATGAAGAGAAATGTTCCTGATATTATACATAGAGAAAAATAAATACAGTAAATAAACAGAGGTTAAGATCTAAGATCTTTTTGTGTGCATCTGGGATATCATATCCACAAATAAAAAGAAATTCAATTAAAAGTGAAGTAAAAGTGCACCTTCTAAGTTGTTATTGGTTCACTTTGCTCCCAATGGGCTCCATTCACAAAAGGGTATCTTACAGCATCTGAGTATATGGTAATATACCACACAGCGTATTTCGAAAAAAATAATTGACATTCACAAAGAAAGCTAGTAAAATACTACATGAGTTATTTTAATTTCATAAGTCATGCAGTATTTTAGTAGCGAAAGCTTGCAGTAATTTACCGCTGGTATATATCACAGGCTGTAAATATCTGGTTGTTTAGGAGTGGGCAGGTGCCGGCATCCTTAACAACCAGTAACTGTCATGGTTGTTAATGAGTGGGGGCGGCCGCCTTGTCCCTAACAAGTGATGAGTCATATATGTTGATGAGGACAAGGGCCTCTTCCCCACAACCCTGGCAGGTAGTTTTAGGGATCTGCGGCTAGGGGGGTATCAGAATCTGAAAGCCCAAAACTTGCCTCCCCCTATGTAAATGAGTATGAGGTACATAGTAGCCCTACTCATTCACCAAAAAAAAGTGTTGTGTAAAAAAGAACAGTAGGCAGTGTTTATTTAAAAAACAAGGCCTCTCTAACACCTCGTCGAGAACCCCTGATAGAGCAGACAGGAGGCACAGGAGTGCAGAGTGGCACGAGTGCCTGGTAGGATCGCCTGTGTCGGAGCTGGCTTGGAACTTCTGATGGCACTGTGGAGGAACACCAACAAGTAGGGAGACCAGGAACAGCAAGTAGGCTGAAGACTGAAGCAGGCTGATAATAAAGCGCTACAGACTGGAAGATGAACACAACAGTTAGCAAAGTGGGTGTTCTGTAGGCTAGGAGGCTAGGAGCACAGGCAGATGCAGGCAGGCTGGGTCATACACAAGCGGGCAGATCATGAACAGATGCAGAGCCTGGAGCAAAGTCAGGGTACAGGCAGGGTCGGTAGCAGGCGGGCAACAAGGTAACCAGAGGAATAGACATAGAAAGGGAGGACCCCACTATGCCAACATCCAATAATTGGATAAAAAGGATTGAATGAGTTAAAAAAACTTTTATCAAAACAAGGCAGACTTTATGGGCATATCATGAGATGGTAATTTCTAAAATATTATATCTTTATTACAAAAATAATTAAAATAACATTAGACAGACAAAAACACCTTAATAACTGACAAGGTCAACAGATACCCAATAGAATGGACATGAAAGTATGGATCTAAAAATCTAGTACATATAATCCGTGATGGATACGGACACACTCTATAAAGATATAAAAAAAATGGATCCATAGACTTCTCCATGCCTTCTTGTCAACGCGTTTTGCTATTTTAATAGCTTCCTCGAGACATACTGGGTAGGTACTAATACAAAGTTAAAATAATGCAAACAAGAAAAAGAACATGAGTATTTATAGTATTGAATCATAGTATACTGTATATATTAAGCAGTGTCTATTCATCTTGGAAAATTACATGTACTGTAGAACCATACACAACAACTTTACAGGTATGGGGTGACACCACATAAAACAGATTACGGATCAAGATCAATTCTTCCCATAGATAGAGTTTGCAGGGGTAGAGAATGAACCAAATATTTTGTGTCACTTAGGTTGCGGAGGAGAGAAAACATCACTTCCAATATACATTAACTAAGGTCACAGATGATTCTATAAGTAAAACAAGCATTGTATTGTAAATTATCTCCTGATTTGTACATTGGCAGTGATCGATATATTTTGTGTGGTGTATCATTACCTAGTGATAGAGGATAAGACGAATCAATCAAAGTAGAGTATTGAATTTCTAAAGGTGATGTTTAAAATAAATAAAAGGGGGAGTTACATTTAAACACAATATAGGGCACGGGGAGGGGAAACAGGGATGAGGTGTGATTAAAGGGAGCAAGAGGCAGTATATTAGGTACAGCAGAATAGGCAGAAGTAGCGTCAGAGACAAACCAGGGTCAGATGCAGGCGGATAGCAGGAGTAGTCAGGAACAAGCCAAGTTAGCAACTGGAACAGGTTTAGGGTAAACAGGTAGCAGGAATCACAGGGAACACTTTAGACCAGACAGCATTTATCCTGGGTACTGGCCCTGTTTAAATAGTCCATTTGGCACCAATAACTGTCACATGGACTCCATTGGCATGCACGTGTGTGCACATTGGCGCACGCAAACGTTTTCGAGCTTGTGCGACTTTCTTCATTGGGATGTTCTTCTGTGGCTGCCATCTTGGTTGCTGGCATGCTCTTCCTGACAAACTGTCAGACAATAGGAGCCTTGGCGGGAGCATCCCTTTTTTTTTAGTCAGCGGTGGCGTCGGGAGTCGTGATGGAGGATGGATCTACACCGGGGGGACTTTTTTCTATTTTTGTTTTGTGGCAAAGTCAGACTGTACCTTTTGCAGAGAAATAGCCCCAAAGAATAATGTTTCCACCTCTGTGCTTGACTGTAAGGATGGTGTTCTTAGGGTCATAATCAGCATTTTTATTCCTCCAAACACGGCGAGTTGAGTTAATGCCAAAGAGCCTAAAATTGGTCTCATCTGACCACAGCACTCTCTCCCAATCCTTCTTTGAATTATTTAGATGTTCATTGGCAAATTTCAGACGGGCCTATACATGTACCTTCTTGAGGAAGTGGGTAGTGCAGGATTGCAATTCGTGGCAGCACATTGTGTTACCAATGGTTTGTCTCGTGACTGTGGTCTCAGCTGCCTTGAGATCATTCACAAGCTCCTCCTGTGTAGTTCTGGGCTGATCCCTCACTTTTCTCATGATCATCCTTACCCCGTGAAGCAAAATCTTGCATGGAGCTCCAGACCGAGAAGATGGATGGTTAGTTTGTATTTTTTCCATTTGCAAATAATCACTCCAACAGTTGTCTCCTTCTCACCAAGCTTCTTGTTGATATTCTTGTAACCCATTCCAGCCTTGTGCAGGTCTACAATCTTGTCCCTGATGTCATTTGACAGCTCTTTGGTCTTGCCCATGATAGTGAGGACTGAATGGAAGAAAGAGATTCTGTGTACAGGTGTCTTTTATACACATAATGAGTTGTCGTTAAGAGTATCTTCTAAATTGACAGGACTAATTTGTGTACCACATGAGCAAATACTGTAGCCAGTCTGTGAGAGACAGAATTATTGTTGGTTGGTAGGGGATCAAATACGTATTTTACTCACTAAACTGCAACTCAATTCAAAAACATTTTTATCATGTTGTTTTTTCTGGATTTTTGGTTGATATTCTGACTATATCATTTAAAATAGACCTATGATAAACCTAAAATACACCTATGATAAAAATGATAGACCCTTGATTTCTTTGTAAGTGGGCAAACTTACAAAATCTGCAGGGGATCAAATAATTATTTTCCCCACTGTATGTGAATGGGCCCCAAAGCAAAGCCATGAGGAGCCAACATTCCCCCCGCTAATCTGCATCATAAATACCATTCCTCTAGTGAGGTTCCGAACAATTTACATACTATGGGGCAGATCCACAGAGAGAGTACGCGGGCGTATCCACTGATACGCCGGGGTACTTTCAAATTTCCCGCGTCATATCGTTGTTTTGAATCCTCAAAACAAGATACAACGGCATCTGGGTTAGATCCGACAGGCGTACGTCTTCGTACGCCTTCGGATCTAAGATGCAATTCTTTGGTGTCCGCTGGGTGGCGTTCACGTCGTTTTCCGCCTCGAGAATGAAAATTAGCTTTTTCCGACGATCCACGAACGTATGAGCGGCCATCGCATTTGTTTACGTCGTCTCTAGTCGGCTTTTTTCGGCGTATAGTTAAAGCTGGTATTTCGTGGCGTACTCAATGTTAAGTATGGCCGTCGTTCCCACGTATAATTTTTTAAAAAAAAATTTGTTTGCGTAAGTCGTCCGTGAATCGGGCTGGACGTAATTTACGTCCACGTCACAAAAAATTACGTCCTTGCGACGTCATTTAGCGCAATGCACGGCGGGAAATTTAGGAATGGAGCATGCGCAGTTCGTTCGGGACGGGGACGCGCTTCATTTAAGTGAAACACGCACCCTACTCGCCGGATATGAATTCCGCGCCGTTACGCCGCTTGAGATACACTATGGCGCACAATCTTTATGGATTCGAACCAAAGCCAGGTAAGGTACGGCGGCATAGCGTATCACAGATACGATGCACCGGGGCAGATCTTTGTGGATCTGCCCCTGTATATTTTAATTAAACTTTTTTTTCCAAATTCTATTATTACCCGAACAAATCACTGAATTGGGCCACTGTGGTTCTGGGCCCCACAGCAGTCACATATGGGTTAATTTTTTAAAGATACATAGACTGTGCAGTTGCACTCATTTTGCCCAGAGTTTAGTGCATGTAGTGAAGCTCTGCTGATTTCCATCACCCAAACATGTACAGTCACAGACGCTGTTTTTGATTTATCCTGCCCCTGATTGGGTATTCTTTACAAAGTGAAGTCTATTTGCCTTCAGTGTGCTATGGCTCTTTTAAAATAACAATCGTTTACATAAATGAAAGAGAGAATGAATCATAAAAATAACTTACCACAAATGGCTTATTTGAATGAGTTGAGAGACTATGTATGCTTTACAGTGATTTACCTACTGTAGCACATCTGACACCCAGAGCAGATAATTTTTTTAACACCCCAACAATACATAAAAAAATATCATTAGTAATAATCATGATATTAAACATCATGCATGTTGGGGACAGGGGCAAAATCGATGTGTAAAGTGAACACAGCAACAGGAACTTTAAAGGCTAAATACACCTTTTACAAAAAAAAAAATTATAAATGCACAAAAGCATAAATATTTGCAGAATTTTTTTTTTATCTTTCCACTCGTGTTCCATTGAGAACTTCAATCTGTCTGCCGCTGTGGAAGATGGGACTTGTAGTTTATTCATTTACAGATCTCTGTGAATGAATGGCATGGCTGTGCAGGTGGAGCCCTAGATATGTTGGGGCTTTTTCAAGTGAAATAAATACACCCTACTGTTGATTTTTAGATTAAAAGCTGCCTTGTGTGTGTCCTGTAAAAAAAGTGGATTAGTGAAAGTGTGATTGTAGCCATATTAGTGCACTTGCAACAGAAACAATTGAGTACTGTCCGTGATACTCTTTTTTATTTGCACCAACATACAATTTTTTCAGGACAAGCATTCAGGGTATGTCCCCTTCTTTTTTTCCCCTCAGAGATTAGTACTGCTGGGACCTTGAGGAAGGAAACATACCCCAAAAGCTTGTCCTTAAAAAAGTGTATGTTAGTGCAAATAAAAAAAGTATCATGGACAGTACTAATGTTTAAATACATTTTTCACTACAATCTTTTGTGGCTTTTTTTCATCAAAATAAATACATCCTAACGTAGATTTTCTGAATAAAAGCTGTCTGGTGCGGCTCCTATTATAAAAGTGGCCTAGTGAAAGTATTTAAATACTGTAGACATGCCCACTACAATGTTTTTTCTGCAAAAAAATACATTCTACTGTTGATTTCTCGATTAAATGTTGGCTGGTGTGAATCACGTTAAAAAAGCAGAAAAGTGAAAGTGTTTAAATAATGTGCACATACTAACGATAATTTGGCTTTTTCATGGAAATAAATACACTCCAAAGTTAATTTCTTAATTAAAAGCTGGAGGGTGTGGATCCTTTTGAAAATGAAACCTAGGAAAAGTGTTTAAATTGTGGTTACATAGTCACAGAAATTTGGGGGATTTTAAGTGAACTAAATACCCTCCATTGTTGACTTTTGGCTAGTGTCTCTATTGCTTAAAATGTGGCTTAGTAGACATGTTAAAATACTGCGCACCTAGTCACTACACATTTTTTGCTATGTTTTTTGTGTGAAATATAAAGTAAACTTTCTTAATAAGAGCTGTCTAGTGTCTAATATGCTTAAAATGTAGCCTAGTAAAAGTGCTTAAAATGGATGTAAACCCCAAATACTTTTTTTTACTTAGGCTTGCACATTGTACAGTATAGGATTTCCTATCATCTGTGCCCAGTCTTGCCACAAAGAGTTAATCCAGCTCTGAGAAATCCTCTTTTTCAGTGAGATACAACTGACAAATGGAGAAAACCCTGTCAGTTCTTTCCCCCTGCTGTGAGTGACAGGTGATGTGTATATCTCATGCACGAGCCTGGGAAAGGCATTGGCCCGGATTCACAAAGCACTTGCGCCGACGTATCTCGACATACGCCGCGTAAGTGCAAATATGCGCCGTCGTAACTGTGCGCCGTGCCCACAAAACTAGATACGCCTGAAAATAGGCTTCATCCGACCGACGTAACTTGCCTACGCCGGCGTAGAGTGGGCGCATATTTACGCTGGACATATTTGGCGCTCCCATTGATTTTCTATTCACATATGCAAATGAGGGAGATACGCCGATTCACGAACGTACGTCCGTCCGACGCAGGCTACGACTTGTGCATGTAAGTCATACGTCCGGTGTGAAGTTTTTCCCCATATATGAGGTGCAACCCATGCGAAGGTATGGACCAGGAAACACAAGCCGTCGTATTTTACGTCGTTTACGTTGTACGTGAATATGGCTGGGCGTAGGTTACGTTCACGCCGTAGGCAGTGATCCGTCGTATCTTAGGCATTCGTTCCGACGTGATTCTGAGCATGCGCACTGGGATGCGTCCACGGGAAGGCGCATGCGCCGTTCATTATTCGTATCTATCTGGCGCTCGGTCCATCATTTGCATGGGGTCACGCCTCATTAGCATGGCTCACGCCCACTTCCACTTATGACGACTTACGCCTAAGAAACCCAGCGCAGATTTGGCAGCACTGGCTTTGTGAATCCAGTGCTTGCCTCTCTGCGTTGCATCGGCGTAGCGTAAAAAAGATACACTACGGCGGCATAAATATGCGCCGATGTATGTGAATCCGGGCCATTATTTTTTAATTCCCATCCCCACTCCTTTCTTCTCCAGCTCTCCCAGGATTGGCTGTTCCACACCTCAGCATGATTGGGCATGCTGAAGTCATGTGGTTACTTCCCTAACTTTTGACTGTATGTTAGTGATCATTAGCATTAGATTAAAGAGATTTGTGAGGGGAGTGAAAAGTGCCTCACCATTTTCTGTCTTCGGGTACAATAATTATGTCACTGTCTCGACCTTGGGTACAATGATTATGTCACAGCTCTTTAGAATCCTCTTCCGTAGATAACTTTTTCTGCACATGCACAGGAGTAACATGAGCGCGCTCCTTCACAGAACACGCTCTGCCACTCCTGTGTGAGCACTTTAGTCTCCCCTGGCTCAAGGCTCATCCTCGCAATGCTGGCTGGTCAAGGGAGTGTAGTGATGGGCGGAGGAGTCCTCTGATGTCATGACTCCGCCCACTAAACCCCCGGCAAGAGACCCGCCCACAGATTTGTCAATATTGCAGGGCTCCACACAGCTGAAGGGGTGAGTTTTGATAGGTAAGGATACATGCAGGAGGCATGTATATCCATCTAGCATATTAGTACAGCCCTCAAAAATTCCACTTGCCTGCTCGCATTTTGCGAGTGGATTTTGAGGGCTGGCGAATGTGAGCTGCCTGGGAGGGGGGGGGGGGCAAGAACCGCCATTAGCCTGGATGGAAAGGGAGCCATTCTAGGGGAAGAGAGAGCAGAGCTGGAGCCGCCACCGCTGCCTGGCTGATTACAGCGCTGGGGAACATAACAGCTTTAATTTTAATAGCTGTGTCCGGAGAACTTTGATAGACAGATCACCCATCCCAGGATTGGACGGGTGATCTGTTTATCAAAGTTCCACGGACGGGGGGGGCTGTATATGACGGGGCGCGGCAGGGAACACAGCTATTGAAATGAAAGCTGTTATGTTCCCAAGCGCTGTAATCAACCAGGCAGCCCTCTCTCTTCACCTGCACAGGTAGGCTGCACGGGGGACACAGTCTGCAATGGGGGAACACATTTGGCACGGGGGGGTCACAGTGTGCACTGGGGTGGGGGTCACAGTCGGCACTGGGGGGGACACAGTCTGCATGGGGGGGAAACACGGTCTGCAACGGGGGAACACAGTTGGCACTGGGGGTCACAGTGTGCACTGGGGTGGGGGTCACAATCGGCACTGGGGGGGACACAGGCTGAACTGGGGGGGACACAGTCGGCACTGGGGGGACACAGGCTGCACTGGGGGGACACAGGCTGCACTGGGGGGCGCATGCTGCACTGGGGGGGAGCAGGCTGCTCTGGGGGGAAGAGCACAGGCTGCACTGGGGAGAAGAGCGCAGGCTGCACTGGGGGGGGAGCAGGCTGCACTGGTGGGGGCAGGCTGCACTGGGGGGGCGCAGGCTGCACTAGGGGGGGCATAAAGTTGTTGTTAATCTTTTATAACTTAATTCTGCATTAAACATTTAAGTGTAATTTCATGAGATAATTTATGAGGGCGTGTTTAGGGGCGGGGCAACTGGTGGCGAGTAACCTTTGAGGCCTGGCTAGTAACTCAGCACTTGACATTTAGAGCCCTGTATTAGTATATTAGTAAATTATAAATGATGACAGTGGGTTTACATCCACTTTAAATACTGTTCATGGAGTCTGTACAATATTCTGGCTTTTTAAGTGAAATAAAACCCTCTAATTTTTATTTCTCGATTAGAGACTGTTTGGTTGCCATGACTGTTAAAAAAGCTGTCTAGTAAAAGTGTTTAGATATTGTGCTCATACTTATTACAACCTATTTGAGGCATTGATGAGTGAAATTTATACATTTTCTATGTTGATTTTTTGATTAAAAGCAGGCTGAGTGGGTCTTGTTAAAAACGTGGCCAAGTGAAAGTGTTTAAATATTATGCATGTAGTAAATACAATATTTAAGAGCTTTTTTCAGCAAAATAAATATACTCGAATATTGACTTTGTGAATAAAAGCAGACTGGTTTTCGTTCTGTTGAAAAAGCAGCCTAATTAAAATGTTTAACCATTTGCCTACTGGGCACTTTTACCCCCTTCCTGACCAGGCCAATTTTCAGCTTTCAATGCTGTTGCAATTTGAATGACATTTGCCTATTTATGCAACCCTGTACCCATATTAATTAAGTGATCTTGCATAGCAAGAGCACTTATTGTTATCTCACATATATATTATTCTTATTCTTATAGCCAAATTTACCACCCTAACTCCTCCCACAGTTTTTACACTACATAGACGAGTAATATATCGAAACGTGCGGATTGTTCCCGATCGCGTTGCTATTACTTTGTGGAACGTTTCGCTGAATCATTGAAGCCTGGTAAGGAAGCCTGCTCTCCAGAGTCATCCGTCAACCCATAGCCACTGAGATGCTGAAGTTGGGGTGCGTAAAAATAGAGTTTAGGGTTGGGAACTGCAGCTCCTCCCCGATCCTTGCCATACTGCAGAGTGGAAAGACTAATTCTAGCAACTCTTTTCTTCCATTTCAAAGATCTAAACAAAGTATCAATACAGGTGAACCATCTACGTGTGGGGAATTGTGCATGATATATAGCAATTGGGGGCACAAGACCATTTTAATTAAATTAATTCTTCCAATGACAGACAGTGGTAGTTTACACCAGGTTTTGCACGTCATTTGAAGTTTTTTAAAAACGCGCTCGAACCACTAGCTGCCATTATATGGTTATCTCCATCCATTGTGGGGTTTGAGAGAGAGCGGGGCGTGGAAAAGGTGTCCCGTTACGCGGACGACACTCTATTATATCTGGGGGATGTGGATACATCCCTGACTAGTGCTATGGAAGTGATTCAACATTCTGGTTCTCTGTCGGATTCTCCATTAATTGGAGTAAATCAGTCCTCTTGCCGCTAGATACACCTACGATTTTGTTGCCGGATGCTGCAGGGCCCCCCAAGGTTGTCTCCTCTTTTAAATACCTAGGAGTGCATATTTCTACAAACCCGTTGTCCTACTTAGAGGAGAATCTTTTGCCCCCTTTTAAAAAACTTCAAATGACGTGCAACACCTGGTGTAAACTACCACTGTCTGTCATTGGAAGAATTAATTTAATTAAAATGGTCTGGTGCCCCCAATTGCTATATATCATGCACAATTCCCCACAGTGGATTCCACGTAGATGGTTAACCTGTATTGATACTTTGTTTAGATCTTTGAAATGGAAGAAAAGAGTTGCTAAAATTAGTCTTTCCACTCTGCAGTATGGCAAGGATCGGGGAGGAGCTGCAGTCCCCAACCCTAAACTCTATTTTTACGCACCCCAACTTCAGCATCTCAGTGGCTATGGGTTGACGGATGACTCTGGAGAGCAGGCTTCCTTACCAGGCTTCAACAATAACACAATTATCGCTTCGTTCATGCACTGGGGAAGGTTCCCCCTCCCCAGTACATCCACGAATACCTCCCTGAGGAGGGGCAGCAGAGTGTTAAAATACCTTTTGTACACCTCCGCTGGCAAGCCATCCGATCCCAGAGACATACCCGGAGAGAAAAGTGCCAGCGCATCCGACAGCTCCTCAACCGTTAGGGGAGCATTCAATTGCTCCACGTCCAGGGCCGGAAGTCACAGGATTTGACACTGATCAAGAAAACAATCAATTTCTGCCCCACCGGGGGAGACCTTAGAGGAGTACACATCAGCATAGAAATCCCGAAACACAGCTAATATATCAGCATGGGCAGATACCAGGTCCCCCAAGGGGTAACAATGGCTTTGATATGGGACTGACCCCTCTGTGATCGTATCATCATAGCCAGCATGTGACCCGTACTTTCCCCTTCCTCATAATATTTCTGTTGGAGGCAAAAACTTTTATTTTCAGCTTTTGTTAGCACCATATGCTTAGCAATATTCTGAGCCTCCACCACGATCTCTCAGTTCGTTCAGAGTCAACAAATGCAGACTCAGCCCTCTCAACCCCCTGAAGCACGGATTGTTCCAGTGACCTGTTCTCAGTCTTAATGGAATTTACAGTTTTGATGAATTAGCCTCTTAAAAAAGCCTTCAGGGGTCGGAAAAAGTAATAACCAGAATGAGTTAAGTTTTCAGCAGGTGCGCTTGGACACTCCAGAAGTAATAATTGCTACACACAAGGGAGAGTGGTCAGAAACAGTCTTCGCCTCATAGCTCGAGGAAGATATTAGGGGGAGCATGGCATCATTTCCTAGACAGAGGTCAATCCTGGAAAGGCCTCTGTGCGTAGTTGAATGGCATGAATAGCACTTCACCTGCAGGTTCTTAATCCTCCAGACACCCCTCAGCCCCAGCTCCGTTAGAAGCCGAGCAAAGGATATCGGGCCCCCACGTACATTACTTGTCGGGGCTCTTGTAGAAAGTTTATCAAGATCTGCATTCAAGTAATTATTAAAATTCCCACAATAATTGCGGGGATGCCAGGGTGGCGTGACATAAAGTAGCCAGAGTCTTGATAACTTCCACAGAGAATGCGGGTGGTATATACACATTCATAATAATGCATTGTAGGCCATCTAGAGAACATAAAAGGAAAACAAACCTGCCATAGGGGTCAACGAGTGAGGTAGTACGGTACATACAAAGGGAACATTTGCACCTATTAGTATACTGACCCCCCTTAGCGTAGGAGGAGAAGGCAGAGTAAAACTGGGTACCAAACAATTTAGCAGAAAAAGGAGAATTCTGGCCAGGGGACAGGTGGGTCTCCTGGAGACACACCACAGATGAACCCAGGCGTCGAACCATGTGAAGCACCGCCAAACATTTCACCCTGTCTCCTAAACCCCTGACATTCCAGCTGGTTATGACACTTTGCTTAGCCATTACGGGGGTATAAACACAAACATAGACCACATAATACCGTAAAATAAAAGATAGCAATGCAGCAAAGTCCAGGCAATGACCTAGAGAAACAGACAGGACCAGATTTAGGCAATGACAGGTGGTGGTGTACAGTCTCTGGATCAGGAAACGCACCCTATAAAAAAAAGGTTAGTCAGGTAGAGATCTTTTGGACCAACTGGGTCCCGAGCAGCAAAAAAAAAAAAAAAAACTGTATTGTCCACAAGGGACTCCGATCTGGTGGGCTAAGTTCAGTAGCTGGCATTGAAGAGCCAACGGGCAACAGGCCTTCGCGGAGAAGTCCGGAAACAAAGACATTTTCGAGTTATCCATCACTAAGGCATTGCCTGCACGGCTTTAGATAGAATAACATCCGGTCCTTGTAGTTGAGTAGTTTAAACAAGAAAGCTCTAGGGGGGTTTCGGGGGGCAGAGGCCTAGATGGAACCCGGTGCACACGCTCAACAGCAAACATTGGGGAAAAAGCATCCTTCCCAAACTTTTCAAAGAGCCACTGTTCAATAAACTGAACCGGATTCTTTCCCTCCATCTTTTCAGGTATACCAATAGCTCTAACATTATTTCTGCGAAGCCGGTTCTCAAAATCGTTGAGCCTCGCGGCGACTCCCTCTGCATGGGTGTCCAGTCATCTTTAATGGCCCTTCTACGGCAGTAGTGCGATCTCACAGCTTCTGCACGTCCTGGCGCATGAAAGACATCTCAGCTTTCATCCCCTTGATTTCGGACGCCAGAACAGAGATTGAGTGGTTACAGGATGTAACCACAGAGAAAATGTCCTGCAATGTGGGTTCAGTCCCAGGCAGGCCTGATAATGTGGCCGCCCACATGCTATTGAGCTCAGGAGTGTTACTCACTCTGTCCCATGGCAGCACAGGCACCATCGGATCCTCCAGTGGCACTGCGTTGTCCGCGTCCGACTGAGAGCTTCATCTCTACCCCCTGCAAATCCGGCGTAGACTGTGCGCCACTCAGGGAAAAAAGCTTCTGCGCGGCCTCCTTTTACTTTTCTTTGGCTGTTTTCCCCGTGGCGCCGCCATCTTAGAGCGCATGTTGCTGGGCTGAGCGGGCTGCAGAACCCTGTTTAGACATCACCACAACGGCAGATTAACACAGCGGCAGGTGGGCAATGACGTCAGGCAGCACCTGAGCCTGAAGAGCCATCGGTAGTAGGGTTGAGCGAACCTGAACTTTGTTTTTTTTTGTACCCGAACCCGGACATTTTGCTGAAAGTTTGGGTTCGCGTCCGGTGTTCGAGAATGTTACGGCGGGCTGCAGGGCAGCCAATCCCCATTTGTTTTACAACTGTGACTAAGAAGCCATCACAGCCATGCCTACTAATGGCATGGCTGTGATTGGCCAGTGCAGCATGTGACCCAGCATGTGACCCAGCCTCTATATAAGCTAGACTCACACAGCCCAGCTCGTCACTCTGCTTTAGCTAGGGTAGGGAAAGGCTGCTGCTGATCTGAGGGAGAGATTGAGATAGGACTATCCTGCTTCAGAAATCTACACCAGCACTGCATCTGTCCCTGTGAGATACTCTGCATTAGACAGTTTAGGGCAAGGTTCCTGCTTGTTCTGATAGGGATAGAATTATATAGGTGATACTCTGCATATTGCACCAGCACTGCATAGGTTCCTGAGAGATACTCTGCATCAGACAGTTTAGGGCAAGGTTCCTGCTTGTTCTGATAGGGATAGAATTATATAGGAGATACTCTGCATATTGCACCAGCACTGCATAGGTTCCTGTGAGATACTCTGCATCAGACAGTTTAGGGCAAGGTTCCTGCTTGTTCTGATAGGGATAGAATTATATAGGAGATACTCTGCCTATTGCACCAGCACTGCATAGGTTCTTGCGAGATACTCTGCATTAGACAGTTTAGGGCAAGGTTCCTGCTTGTTCTGATAGGGAGAGAATTATGTAGGAGATACTCTGCATATTGCACCAGCACTGCATAGGTTCCTGTGAGATACTCTGCATCAGACAGTTTAGGGCAAGGTTCCTGCTTGTTCTGATCGGGATAGAATTATATAGGAGATACTCTGCATATTGCACCAGCACTGCATCTGTTCCTGTGAGATACGCTGCATTAGACAGTTTAGGGCAAGGTTCCTGCTTGTTCTAATCGGGTGAGAATTATATAGGAGATACTCTGCATATTGCACCAGCACTGCATCTGTTCCTGTGAGATACTCAGCATTAGACAGTTTAGGGCAAGGTTTCTGCTTGTTCTGATAGGGAGCGAATTATGTAGGAGATACTCTGCATATTGCACCAGCACTGCATAGGTTCCTGTGAGATACTCTGCATTAGACAGTTTAGGGCAAGGTTCCTGCTTGTTCTGATAGGGATAGAAATATATGGGAGATACTCTGCATATTGCACCAGCACTGCCTCTGTTGCTGTGAGATACTCTGCATTAGACAGTTTAGGGCAATGTTCCTGCTTGTTCTGATAGGGAATGAATTATGTAGGATATACTCTGCATATTGCACCAGCACTGCATAGGTTCCTGTGAGATACTCTGCATTAGACAGTTTAGGGCAAGGTTCCTGCTTGTTCTGATCGGGAGAGAATTATATAGGAGATACTCTGCATATTGCACCAGCACTGCATCTGTTCCTGTGAGATACTCAGCATTAGACAGTTTAGGGCAAGCTTCCTGCTTGTTCTGATACTGAGAGAATTATATAGGAGATACTCTGCATATTGCACCAGCACTGCCTCTGTTCCTGTGAGATACTCTGCATTAGGCAGTTTAGGGCAATGTTCCTGCTTGTTCTGATAGGGAGTGAATTATGTAGGAGATACTCTGCATATTGCACCAGCACTGCATAGGTTCCTGTGAGATACTCTGCATTAGACAATTTAGGGCAAGGTTCCTGCTTGTTCTGATAGGGATAGAATTATATAGGAGATACTCTGCATATTACACCAGCACTGCATCTGTTCCTGTGAGATACTCTGCATTAGACAGTTTAGGGCAAGGTTCCTGCTTGTTCTGATAGGGAGAGAATTATATAGGAGGTACTCTGCATATTGCACCAGCACTGCATCTGTTCCTGTGAGATACTCTGCATCAGACAGTTTAGGGCAATGTTCCTGCTTGTTCTGATAGGGATAGAATTATATAGGAGATACTCTGCATATTGCACCAGCACTGCATCTGTTCCTGTCAGATACTCTGCATTAGACAGTTTAGGGCAAGGTTCCTGCTTGTTCTGATAGGGAGAGAATTATGTAGGAGATACTCTGCATATTGCACCAGCACTGCATCTGCTCCTGTGAGATACTCTGCATTAGACAGTTTAGGGCAAGGTTCCTGCTTGTTCTGATAGGGAGAGAATTATGTAGGAGATACTCTGCATATTGCATCAGCACTGCATCTGTTCCTGTGAGATACTCTGCATTAGACAGTTTAGGGCAAGGTTCCTGCTTGTTCTGATCGGGAGAGAATTATATAGGAGATACTCTGCATATTGCACCAGCACTGCATCTGTTCCTGTGAGATACTCAGCATTAGACAGTTTAGGGCAAGGTTCCTGCTTGTTCTGATAGGGAGTGAATTATGTAGGAGATACTCTGCATATTGCACCAGCACTGCATAGGTTCCTGTGAGATACTCTGCATTAGACAATTTAGGGCAAGGTTCCTGCTTGTTCTGATAGGGATAGAATTATATGGGAGATACTCTGCATATTGCACCAGCACTGCATCTGTTCCTGTGAGATACTCTGCATCAGACAGTTTAGGGCAAGGTTCCTGCTTGTTCTGATAGGGATAGAATTATATAGGAGATACTCTGCATATTGCACCAGCACTGCATCTGTTCCTGTCAGATACTCTGCATTAGACAGTTTAGGGCAAGGTTCCTGCTTGTTCTGATAGGGAGAGAATTATGTAGGAGATACTCTGCATATTGCACCAGCACTGCATAGGTTCCTGTGAGATACTCTGCATTAGACAGTTTAGGGCAAGGTTCCTGCTTGTTCTGATAGGGAGAGAATTATATAGGAAATACTCTGCATATTGCACCAGCACTGCATCTGTTCCTGTGAGATACTCAGCATTAGACAGTTTAGGGCAAGGTTCCTGCTTGTTCTGATAGGGAGTGAATTATGTAGGAGATACTCTGCATATTGCACCAGCACTGCATAGGTTCCTGTGAGATACTCTGCATTCGACAATTTAGGGCAAGGTTCCTGCTTGTTCTGATAGGGATAGAATTATATGGGAGATACTCTGCATATTGCACCAGCACTGCATCTGTTCCTGTGAGATACTCTGCATCAGACAGTTTAGGGCAAGGTTCCTGCTTGTTCTGATAGGGATAGAATTATATAGGAGATACTCTGCATATTGCACCAGCACTGCATCTGTTCCTGTCAGATACTCTGCATTAGACAGTTTAGGGCAAGGTTCCTGCTTGTTCTGATAGGGAGAGAATTATGTAGGAGATACTCTGCATATTGCACCAGCACTGCATAGGTTCCTGTGAGATACTCTGCATTAGACAGTTTAGGGCAAGGTTCCTGCTTGTTCTGATAGGGAGAGAATTATATAGGAAATACTCTGCATATTGCACCAGCACTGCCTCTGTTCCTGTGAGATACTCTGCATTAGACAGTTTAGGGCAATGTTCCTGCTTGTTCTGATAGGGAGAGAATTATGTAGGAGATACTCTGCATATTGCACCAGCACTGCATAGGTTCCTGTGAGATACTCTGCATTAGACAATTTAGGGCAATGTTCCTGCTTGTTCTGATAGCGATAGAATTATATAGGAGATACTCTGCATATTGCACCAGCACTGCATCTGTTCCTGTGAGATACTCTGCATCAGACAGTTTAGGGCAAGGTTCCTGCTTGTTCTGATAGGGAGAGAATTATATAGGAGGTACTCTGCATATTGCACCAGCACTGCATCTGCTCCTGTGAGATACTCTGCATTAGACAGTTTAGGGCAAGGTTCCTGCTTGTTCTGATAGGGAGAGAATTATGTAGGAGATACTCTGCATATTGCACCAGCACTGCACCTGTTCCTGTGAGATACTCTGCATATTACAGCAGCACTAAGTAGGTTCCTGAGAGATACTCTGCATATTACAGCAGCACTGAGTAGGTTCTTTTGAGATACTCTGCATATTACAGCAGCACTGAGTAGGTTCCTGTAAGATACTCTGCATCTTACAGCAGCACTGAGTAGGTTCCTGTGAGATACTCTGCATATTACAGCAGCACTGAGTAGGTTCCTATGAGATACTCTGCATATTACAGCAGCACTGAGTAGGTTCCTGTGAGATACTCTGCATATTGCAGCAGCACTGCATAGGTTCCTGTGAGATACTCTGCATTAGACAGTTTAGGGCAAGGTTCCTGTTTGTGGAGCAGTATCTGTGCACACGCCTACACGTACTGAATGACGGGTCTGCCCCCTTAAACTTCTGAGTCTCCAAATTGGGCACATGGCCTGAGCTTGCCCTTTACCCCTTGGAGGTGCTGGCCTGCCCTGCAGCGAGTGTATTATCTGAACGTGTATTTAGCACGGCAGGGGGCGTTATCACAGACAAGCGCAGCCGCCTGTCCAGAGCCAATGTGGACAAGCTCACATTCATTAAAATGAACCAGGCATGGATTCTACAGGACTTGTCAGTACCTTGTGCAGAATAGACACCGAGCCGGCCTTACCCAGCCATTCTTTTTTTGCTGATCTTTCTAGGGTTTCCACCTCATCCCTTTAAAAGCGAAAACATATTAATTACACAGGTTCTCTGGCTGATTAAGGTGCTGCTAATTAAACTCACTTGGTGCCTTATCAACATTAAATTAGCCACAGAAACTGTGTAATTACTATGTGTTCGGGTTTAAAGGGATGATGTGGCAACCCTAGATCTTTCTCACTCTTTTGGGGTGTACCCTAATTTAAAAAATAAATCAATTAAAAACCAAAACCTGCTGTGTTGGCTACTTCGTCCTCCTCCACCGCCGCTTCCACCTATACCGCCACATCTACCGCCACCTCAACCTCCTACTCCATATGGACCTCGTCCTCCTAGGTCAAGATTATTATTTTTTTTTTTATGTTATTTTAAATTATTTCCCGTTCCACATTTATTTGCAGAGTACTTGTCATGCTCTTCCCGACATTTTGCTGCCATTTGCAGCCCTCTAGCCCATTCGGTTTTTAGATACATTTTAGTAGTCAAAAGTCCGAGTCCCCATTGACTTCAATGGGGTTCGGGTTCGGGGTCAAGTTCGGGTCAAGTTCGGGTCCCGAACCCGGACTTTTTTCTGAAGTTCGGCCGAACCCGTCGAACCCGAACATCCAGGTGTCTGCTCAACTCTAGTCAGTAGCGAGAGAGCAGCAGTGTTTAACAGGATAATGACACAGATTTTCAGCGGAGCTCACCCGATGTGCGTCCTTCTACATCTGCTGCCAAGCCACTACCCGGTGGATGCATCTTTGGGAAGTGTCTCTGAAGAAATGGCCAAGAGTTTGCTGGTACATGAGCTAAAGCTGGCGTCAGTCTTTCTGTGGGAAGTTTCCCTTGACATAATTTGCCTGGTTGCACAAGTCATGCTCTCTTCTGTGACGGCAAAGCATGCCTTGTGGCTGTGCCTGTGGAAAGCTGATCCTGCCTCTAAGCAGGCATAGTGCAGGATTCCATTTGAGGGCTTCTCTCTTTTTGGGAACAAGCTAGACAGTGCCATTACCCGTGCCACGGGCGGAAAGTCAGGGTTCTTGCCCCAGGATCGTTGCCTACTGGGTCAAAGGAGAGCTCATCTCAGGTAAGACCCGGATCATGCGAGAGACGCTCGCCGCTATAGGCTTGGTCATGAGTTCAGGAAGAACTGGAAGAGAAACCAGCCTTCATGTCAGAAATCCTCAAAGGGAGCATCTTCCAGTGGATGTGAAGCCTCCAAGTCCTTTTGATATAGGGCCTGTCCAGGCAGAAAAGGTTGGGGCTCGTATGCTCCAGTTTCAACACGTCTGGGCAGCCTCGATCAAGGATTACTGGACTGTCAAAACAGTTTCCTCAGGACATGCCTGGACTTTGAACAGTTTACCCATACTTCACCCACAGTTTTGCCTCACATACAGGAAAAAAATCAAGTCCTTCTATCATATGAGGAATCTCTGGTGGCTTAAGTTCTAACCAGCGAACGATTTCAAGGGGTCTACTCGCCCCTCTTCATGGTCTTGAAAAAGAACGGCTCCTGCAGACCAGTCATAGACCTGACCCACTTGAATTCTTTCATCAAGAAGGAGAAATTGAAGATGGAGACGCTGCTCACAATTCATCAGACAATCCAGCCAGATGACTGGCTTATGTCCATAGACCTGAAGGATGCCTATTTCCATGTCCCAAAGGCGGAAGGGTTCCAGAAGTATCTTCGCTTTCTGATAGATCAAGTCCACCTTCAGTTTACCTGTCTCCCGTTCGGGCTTACAATATTGCCTCGGGTATTCTAAAAGCTCTTATTGGCTGTTGTGGCACTAATCAGGATCAGAGGTATCTGTCTACCTCACTATCTGGATGACCTGCTGTTACTTTCTTAAAACAGAGAGCAGCTGTTAGGCCGCTTACACACCATCGGTCCAAACTGATGAAAACGGACCGAAGTTCAGTTTCATCGGTCCAAACCATCCGTGTGTACGCCCCATCGGTCTTTTGTCCTTCGGACAAAAGTTAGAGAACTTGCTTTAAAATCGAACCGATGGACCGCTGACCGATAGGTCCAAACCAATGGTTAGTACACAAAAGCATCGGTTCAAAACCCGCGCATGCTCAGAATCAAGTCCACGCATGCTTGGAAGCAATGAACTTTGTTTTTTTCAGCACGTTGTGTGTTTTACGTCACCGCGTTCTGACCCGATTGGTTTTTGGAACGATGGTGTGTACGCACATCAGGCCATCAGTCTGCTTCAGCGGTGAACCGATGAAAACGGTCCGTCGGACCATTCTCATCGGATGGAACGACCGTGTGTACATGGCCTCAGTCCATTGGTCATCTCCACCCTAACCAAGCTTGGTTGGCTGTTGAACAAGAAGAAAAAAACACCTAGAGCCTACACAGTCCCTTATTTTCCTCGGGACTCAATTCAACAAACTGAAGAGCACCATCTCCTTGCCCCTGGAGAAAATTCTGGTGATTCGAGATTCGAGAATTTGGCTCGCCATGTCCACTTCTCTTCTCAGGGCTTCACAGTGTCTAAAGATCATCGGCACGAAATGGTCACAGTGGAAGATGCAGCCCTTCCAGAAGGGTTTTCTCCAACAGTGGGGTCCAGGGTCCCGAGATCACTTTGTTATAACTCCCTCCAATGTGGGAAAGCCTTCCTTGGTGGCTGCAGTGGAAGAATCTCCTCAACTGCCACTCCCTAGCCCCCATCTCCTGGGTTACGGTTACAACAAATGCCAGCAACAGAGGTTGGGTCGCTCTCTGTCTGACAGAGGTAGCCCAAGGAAAATTGAGTTTTCCATCACAAAGGGTAGTGTCGAATGTGCTGGAACTCCGGGCAGCCTTTTGTGCTCTGCAAGCATTTCATCACTTGACGACGAGAGCCTCAGTCCTCCTAAGACTGGACAATACAAAATCAGTCTCACACATCAAGAGGCAGGGAGGTATTCGCAGTCGCTCCCTGCTGAAGGAGGTAGAGCCAATCATGTCCTGGGTCCAGCTGAACTTAACAAATCTGACAGCTGTCTATCTCCCCGAAAAAAAAAAGTCCAGGTGGACTTTCTTTCGAGAGTATCCCTGGACAACAACAAATGGTCTCTCCACACAGAGGTCTTCAATTGGGTTCTGTCTCTGGTAACCATACTGGAGGTGGACCTGTTTGCCTCCCTGTGCAATTTCAAACTAAAGGGGTACTACACGAGATGTCGTTGTCCACAGGCCTTCGGAGTGGATTCCCTGCTGGATCAGTGGACATTCCACAGGACCTATGCTTTTCCCCCGATTCCTGTAATTCTCTGGTTCCTGTCGAGACTCAGGTGGAAAAAAGCAGAAATAGTGGCAATAGTTCTGTATTGGCCAAACAGGCCATGGTTTCCTCTGCTGATTAGCTGCAACTTAGCTGCAAATTATCTGCAAATTATCTGCAACTTAGCTTCCGGGATCCAGTTCTTCTATCTTCCAGATCAGATCTCCTATCTCAAGGGGCAACTCTACATCCATGCCCAGCCAATCTACATCTGATAGTCTGGTTTTTGAGAGGGGAAGGTTTCTACGTTGCTGAACGGCAGAAGAGGAGGTACCAACAGAGTATACCAAAGGATCTGATCGAAATTTGCAGACTACCTTTCAACCACTGAAGGCTCCTGCAATCACCCAAAGATACAGGATATCTTATGAAGTCTTCATACTAGTACTGTTAGACCCCTGTCGGCCTTCCAACCTCCCCATGCTGGTACTGCTGTACCTCCTCTCTCCCCTGGTGTCCAGTGACCCCTGCCAGCCAGTATGGTCTGTAGATGGGGTTCCTGTTCTTGGGGGAGGTGGGGTCCTGGTCCCCAGGGAAGATGGGGTCCCTAGGTAAGTTGTAGTCCCTGTTGCCAGGGGAGATGGGGTTCCTGTCCCTAGGCAGAATGGAGTCCCCATTTCCAGGAGAGATGGAGTCCTTTTCTCCAGGGCAGATGAAGTTCCTGCCCCCAGGTGAGAAGAGGGCCCTGTCCCCAGGTGAGAAGGGGTCCCTGTCCCCAGGTGAGAAGGGGTCCCTGTCCCCAGGGAAGATGGGGTCCCTGTCCCCGCATGAGAAGGGGGCCTTGTCCCCAGGTGAGAAGTGGTCCCTGTCCCCAGATGAGAAGTGGTCCCTGTCCCCAGGGGAGATGGTGTCTCTGTCCCCAGGGGAGATGGTGTCCCTGTCCCCAGGTAAGGAGGGGACCTTGTCCCCAGGTGAGAAGGGGGCCCTGTCCCCAGGGTGAGTTGGGATCCCTGTCCCCAGGGGAGATTAGGTCCCTGTCCTTAGGGGAGATGGGGTCCATGTCCCAACGTGAGAAGGGGTCCCTGTCCCCAGGGGAGATGGAGGGGGTTTGTGATGATGTTTGGGGGATAGGGTCATCTTACTCACCATGACCAAGCTGCAGGTCGGGCACTCATTCATGGTGGCCTGGGCTCCCTCCAGTATGCTGGACTGGCGATCAGCATATCTCCCAGAAAGACCTGTCATCATCTTTGTATGATGGGGTGGAGGGGGGGGGGGGCTGTCAGACAAGCCTGCTGTGTTTTTTGGGGAGCCGGCTCTCATAGGGCTGCACTGCATCTGTGTGCTTAAAGTTTGTTTGCCTGGGAGAAGCATGCAGTGTAGTGTGAGCCGGACACAGGGGGCAGGACTCTGGCTGGGGAGGACAGACACTGGACTGAGCGGCGCTGCATGGAGCAGGAGAGGGGGACCCTGATAAGCCTTCCGAGGACACAGGTCATCCGGGGAATGCACAACTAAAGAGCAGCCAGTGCGGTAGTCGAGCATGGAGCTCTGCTAGTCTCCCCCCACCTCCAGCCACCCGTGCGCATGGTGCACTAGTACTCCTAGCCACCTATTCTGCTGTTGGCCATATGTACAGGGGGGCCGCATGGGCTCCCTGCAGCACAGGGCCTGGTAGCGGTTGCGTCTTTAGCGCCACCTATAGTTATGCTCCTGGATCATATAAAGAAAATAGAGGGAAAGAATAAAATACATGCACAAGCATATAATCTTTTCAGAAAAGGTAACTGTCCTGTTGAAAAAGCAAACTAGTGAAAGTGTTAAGATACTGTGTAGTCACAATATTTTGGGGGCATTTTTCAGCAAAATAAATACACTTGAATTTTGAATTATTGACTAAAATAGTGTGTCTGTAGTCAATACAATATTTTGGGAGATTTTTTAAGTGACCTTAATTCTCTAGTGTTGATTTTTGGATAAATAGCAGCCTAGTGTCTATTAAGCTCAAAATATTGCCTAGTAGTAGTGCTTAAAATCTGTGCATGGGGTCACTACAATATTTTTCAGTGAAATAGAAGCACTTCTAAGTAGATATTTACATTAAAAGCTGTCTGGTGTCTGTCTTGTTCAAAATGTGGCCTGTAAAGTGTGCCTGAATACTTTTTATGAAGTCTGCAATATTTTTGGCTTATTTCTGGCTTTTTATTTTATTTGCACGTCAAAGCAAAATATAATTTTGACATTAAAATTCAGCTTTGTCTAATATGCATAACATTATGTCCTTATTTCTTTGAAAATGGTAAGATATAACACTACTTCTAATTGGTATACAATTAGAACTCTTCTGTTTCTTTATACAAAGCAGTTCTAGAGATATGGTAGAATGACATGCCATTCTGTCTTCCAATTATGATCATATAAATAAATAGAAAATGCATACCTAAATAGGAAACAATTCTCTGCATAAAAGAAAGAAAGAAAAAAGAGATGCGAGAGAATAATGATGGATTCATTCCTCTAGGGCCCACGATTCCAGTGATAAGTGTTGTATCCATGGATCCCAGTAAATACATGCTAATGTTGATTTCTTCAATAAAAGCTGTCTGGTTTCTGTTAAAGTAGGCAAAATGTTTTTGGGATTTTGGATAGAGCAAGTGAGGGTCATAACTCCCGTCAGTTAATTTTTTTGCCATCTGTGTGCCATTGGGGAAATTCTCCTTCATTTCCTGTCACAGCCAAAACAGAAAATCCTGGCAAATGAAGGGAATCTAACCCCCCCCCCCCAAAAAACGAAATGGATGCCCACAAATATATATATATATATATATAATATACATATATATATATATATGTATATATATATATATATATATATATATATATATATATATATATATATATATATATATATATATAGTGAATAGCTGTTGTCATAATACCCTAATACAAGGCATACATACAATTAAACACAAAAGTGCAGCGCTTATAATCTACATGCATATGATATGAGTGTTATACAGTGCTAGCATAAAATAATCACTTGGGGACCCCTGTGTCACCAGAACTGGTGTCCTTATTGAAAGATTTTCCCTCTACCACATTAGTGGGCACAATCCTAAATTTGGGATTTATTTTACTTTCACTTTCAATGATAATGGTAAATAGGACATACGGTTGGATAGGAGATCCCTCATGGGGTTTTTTAGTAGCAAGATATTGTGTAAAACAAGTACCAAATAGTTGTAAAAAATATATATATTTTATTTTATTTATCAAAGTATCAAAATCAAACAAGGGAATGGGGCATAATTACATGGGAGTCAAAAAAAGCAGTTACTGGTTGTGAACATCAAAAACACATCTCATAAATAAAGGAACATAAAACACATGGACTCAAGAATGATAACAGTGAATTCATATGCAATTCCACATATATAAACCCTACGGGTTTCGACCCCAAGTTTATGGTTATGTCACAGTACATGCAGGCATTTATGGTTCCCTCAATGAACTGTAGCTATCCAGTGCCAGCAGCACTTATACAGCCAAAGATTTTGACACTCCCACCACCAAGCTTGACTGTAGGCAAGATATACTTGTCTTTTTATTCCTCACCTGGTTGCCGCTACACATGCTTGACACCATCTGAACCAAATATGTTTATCTTGGTAACATCAGACCACAGGACATTGTTCCAGTAATCCATGTCCTTAGTCTGCGGGTCTTCAGAAAACTGCGGGCTTTCTGAGATAACAGCCATGCAGGTCAATTTGATGCAGTGTCCAGTGTATGGTCTAAGCACTGACAGGCTGACCCCCCCACCCCTTAAATCTCTGCAACAATGCTGGCAGCACTCATACGTCTATTTCCCAAAGACAACCTCTGTATATGAGGCTGAACACGTGCACTCAACTTCTTTGGTCAACCATGGCAAGGCCTGTTCTGAGTGGAACCTGTCCTGTTAAACCACTGTATGGTCTTGGCCACCACGCTGCAGCTCAGCTTTAGGGTCTTGCTAATCTTCTTATGGTCTATGCCATCTTTATGTAGAGGACAATTCTTTTTTTTCAGATCCTCAAAGAGTTCTTTGCCATGATGTGCCATGTTACATATTCAGGTTAAAAAAAGTTCATCAAGTTCAACAAAGAAAAACAAAATAAATACAATCCCATATACAGACGCGGTTAAGACATTAATAGCTGTGTGTTGGATTATTTTGAGGGGACAGCAAATTTACTTTGTTATACAAGCTATACACTCACAACTTTACACATGTAGTAAAGTGTAATTTCTTCAGTGTTGTCACCTGAAAAGATATAATAAAATATTTACAAAAATGTGAGGGTGTACTTACTTTTGTGAGATACTGTATAAGGAGGGTGAATCTTCCTAACCGGGGCACAGACAGCGATAAAAACTGACATGTGTTCTAATCCCTCTCAACTGTCCAAAACGAAAAAAAAAGATTGTTGCCTTTAGTTGTACTTTAAAACAGTCTGATGAAAATTTTTAAATAGTGTGCACAGTTACTGCAATATGTATTTATTTAAAGTGTATAGTCAATATTTGGACTTTTATCTACAGGTAAGCCTATACTCCCCTCGCAATCAGCCGCTTACTGCAGCGGCTCATGCGCACAGGGGATTCTCGGCTTAAGGCCCGGCAGATGCCGGACCTTGCTGGAAAGAAGTCTCCCGCGCGCATGCGCGGGAGTGACGACATTGCGGCTCCAGCCACTCACAGCGCTGGAGCCGCAATACCCGGAAGACCCGCCGAGGCAACATGTCAGCTACCTCGGTGTGGACCAGGAAAGTTACCGACGTCTCATTCTAAGGTAAGTATTTCATAATGAGCTAGTATGCAGTGCATACTAGCTCATTATGCCTTTTGCCTTACAAAAAAAAATTGTCTATGCGACTATACAACCACTTTAAATACTCTGGGTTGATTTTTGGATTACAAGCTGGCTAGTGTCTCCCTGCTCAAAATACGTTGTAGACTTTTGTAGACTTCTATTTTAAAAGTTGTCTATTGTCTGCTCTGTTAAAAATGTGACCTATTAAAAGTACTTAAAAACTTTTCATGTAGTCAGTACAATATTTCTGGCTGTTTTTCTGTGATATAAAACACAATTTTGATCTCTTCATTATAAACTTGCCTGTTTTGTCTTCCTCTGAAACTGCAGCATACAGTATAAAGCACCTCAAAAAGTGTGAATGGGCTGAACATAATTTCAGTAAAATAATAAGTGTGTATATCACATGGATAAGAACCACTGTGGAAAAAATGGCCATGATGATTGATGAATGATGAGCATAGTTATGCATTTCAGTGTGTGGAAAGAAAGAGAGAGAGAGAGCGAAAATGGCAGCCAAATCCAGCAAGGAGACATCCCCATTCAGCAAAGACACATCTAGATCCAGCAAAAAGACAGCCAAATCCAGCAAAGAGACATCCCCATATAGCAAAGTGTGACAGGTGGGGGGCCAGTGTGACAGGTGGGGGCCCTGTGTGACAAGTCAGGGGCCCAGTGTGACAGGTGGGGGGCAGGGCCTAGTGTGACAGGTGGGGGGCAGTGCGACAGGTGCCAGAATTTCACTCACAGAGTTAGCTGCTTGTGCCAGCTTCTCAGGGTGTGTGCAAGGCGAGTGGTCACCTGTCAAGTGTTCCCTGCCCTGGTGCTGGCAAGGTTAGCGGGACGGCACCCCTCCCCCATTATTAGGAAGGATTCCAACATTTCCCTCACTCCTTCCCATCAATAACTGTGACCCGGGCTCAGGAAGGGAAGACAGACTGGGAGTGGGGCGGATTGCCCACGAACATGCCGCTTTGTGAGTGTGAGTAGAGCTGAGGCGGCCGGCAGTGGTCGTGTGTGGTGTGCACGACTGACAAGCTCCCAGTCCCCCTCCTCTTGGCGGACTCTAGTGGTCATGGCTGTACCCTAGGTGGCAGTATGGCCTAGGAGTCTGCTAATTCGTCTATTGGTAGCGTCGGCCTTGTACATTCTGTTCATACTCTGGTCTAGTCACTATGGGATATGTTTTCACCCACATTAAGCCTAAGATGAAACCCATCAAGCAAGGTCTGGACCAGTCCTCTGCCTACACAGCAAGTGGTAAGTTAAATAGGGAGAGTCAGATACAGACCTCTACAACACTCCTCCCACTCTACAAGAGGGATTTTCACAGTATCACTTGCTAAAACAGTTTAAGAAAATGCTGCAGCAAGCACTGAAAAGCACATCTGATCAAATTACAGAGTGTCTCTCCTGTGAAATCCATAAACTTGGGCAGTGCACAGATGATCTGGAACAGCCATGATTGTGAGTTGGAGACCATCTAAGAAAAAAAAATTCTCCAGACATCATTGGAGGACTTTGAAAACAGGTCCAGGGGCCTTAATTTTCACATTCGCAGTATTCTCAAGTTTGTTCAGGACCTCCAATTTACTATTACCACCTTATTTCAAGAATTGTTGTCCTCAATTGCCATTGAGAGGTTTAAGCCTAATCGAGTATATCACCCGCTGCAAAGTGGATGGTCGCCCACCAGGGATATATTTGTGAAAAACATACTGTTTTTGCATGAAGGAACAACTGTTATTTGGGCACATGAGAAAGACACATTTAAATGTTATACATGAGTTCCTCATACCATTTCTAAGCATTGAGTCATTAAGCCACAAATCCACATCTTGGCAAAAAATCGAATTCCATATGGATGGGGCCTTCCTTTAGCTATCCATTTTTTCTAATAAATCCCCTGTTACCTGCCGCACCACCGAAGAGATCCAGACCACCTTGCGAGACTTACAGCTAATTTCTCCTACTTTTCCTCCAGAGGATCAACGCAGGAGATCCACCTCCTGCTCCTCAATGAAATCCAAAACAGACTCTCTTAATCACAGATGTTGAGGCCCCCAAAAATCTGGTGCCTTCACATCCATGACCCTCGCTTCATTGGATCCTACAGATTGACATTGAACCACCAACGCTCTGAAGCTCAACTCTGCCTTGAACTGCCCGGAGCATAGGTGTGCACAACCTATTGCATTAGGGTGTATACCCCAAAGCTCAAACATACAGTACATGCATGTGTGTAAATATATATAGGGCAGAAGGGCAATGGACGGTGTCTGTAGGGCAGAAATTTGTGTTAGTAGTATATTTTTCTATTACTTTTTCACAATTTCTTTTTTTTTTACAATTTTTTTCTGAGCCCCATTGGGGGGCTTTGGTGAAATATCAAGAGTCTAAACAGTCCTCTGATGTCTCACTTTAGAGAAAAAGAGAGGGACTGAGGAAAGAGATTCCCTAGTCCCTTTCTCTGCAGCAAAGCAGCGATGGCAATCTGTGCAGCACAGGGTGATTAGGGCATGCCCAGGCACACCTGGCACACCCTGTGCGCATGCCTATGGCCCCGAGAATAGATACGTTTACTACTGAACATCGCCCTTTGGGGACTTATAGGTCCACTAAACTATTCACAGCCCCACCTCTGCTGTTTTCTGTATTTATGTTTGTAATACGTTTTTGTTCCTCTAACTAATGTCAATTGAGTGTTATCCAGCTTATAGGGATTTTCTCTCTAAAAGTTTGCTCAAGGCTTCCAGTTAAGCAGTTTTGAGGCTTGTGCCCATTAACCGGTTCCCGGCCCACTTACGCAAATATACAGAATGGCTCTCCTGGGTGAAATCCTGTACATATACGGCTTTGCACAGGAGAGCCACCAGAGGGTGCGCGAGCGTCGCCGGAGGCACACGCGTGTGCCCACTGTACAGCAGGGAATCCGATGCACGTGGCCGGCAGCCACGCGCGATAGTGTGCACGAGCGCCAGCACAGGGATTTGTGTGTGTAAACACCCAAATCCATGCGCTGTCAGAGGAGAGAAGACAAATTGTGTGTTTTTACAAAGTAGAAACAGTGATCTGTCATCTCTCTTATTCACTCCGCTCCCCACACAGTTAGAACACAGTGAGGGAACACACGTTTAACCCCTTGATCGACCCCTAGTGTTAACCTTTTCCCTGCCAGTGACATTTATACAGTAATCAGTGCGTATTTATAGCCCTAGTCGCTCTATAGATGTCAGTGGTCCCAAAAATGTGTCAAAAGTCTACAATCCGTCCGTCGCAATGTCGCAATACCGCTAAAAATCGTAAATCACCGCCAGGAATCCCATGAGTTACCCAATGCCGAAATTTTGAGCTACCAAAACGTAAACACTTTTTTTCTTCATGTATCCAATCCGGGACATCCCTAAATCAAATGACACAGTTTGAACATATTAATAAATGTAGCACCCTCTAGTGCAGGGGTGCCCAACCTTTTGAGGAGCGAGGGCCATTTAAGCGACTTGGTAACCGGTCGCGGGCCACAATGAGCGGAGCCGGCGGATGACCGGAAGACAGGGCCATGTCCACTCTGCTTTTGCAGTGGACATGGACACGGCCCACTCTACTCTATGGGCCCTCTGATCTGAGCTGCCCAGATGGGAGGGGACAGATCCCCCCCCTTCCGTTTTTTTTTATTGAATTTGATATTTTATTGAATTGGAGGTAGGTGGGTCAGACTGATCATGTCAAAGAGGCCTAAGGCTGTTTTCACGCTGATGCACTGTGGTTTACCCACACCAAGGGTGCAGCGCAGTGCACCTGCAACCTTTATGTGGGTTAGCTGCACTTTGCCATAGACTTCTATTATATCCTGTAGGTGTAGTGCATTTTCTGAAGTGCACCAAACCTGCAGGTAATAATAGAAGTCTATGGCAAGATGCAGTTAACCCACAGGTATTCTGCAGTGCACCAACAGATCAGTTTGAAAGCAGCCCAGTAACCACTGCAGAACAGATATGCGCGCCGTCGTATCTATGCGCCGAACCAGAAACCAAGATACGCCTAAAATAGGCTTCATCCGACCGACGTAACTTGCCTACGCCGGCGTATAGTGGGCGCATATTTACGCTGGACGCATGTTGCGATCCCATTGATTTTCGATTCAAATATGCAAATGAGGGAAATACGGCGATTCACGAACGTACTTGCGCCCGGCGCATAATATACGTAGTTTGCGTAAGTCGTACGTCCGGCGTAAAGTTATTCCCCATATATGAGGCGCAACCCATGCAAAGGTATGGACCAGGGAACACAAGCCGTCGTATTTTACGTAGTTTACGTTGGACTTGAATATGGCTGGGCGTATTTTACGCTCACGCCGTAGGCAGTGATTCGACGTATCTTAGGCAGTTGTTTCGCCGTGATTCTGAGCATGCGCACTGGGATGCGGCCACGGGTCGGCGCATGCGCCGTTCGTTATATGTATCTGTCTGGCACTCGGCCCATCATTTGCATGGGGTCACGCCTCATTTGCATGTCTCACGCCCACTTCCACCTTAGAAACCCAGTGCAGATTTGGGAGCAAGTGCTTTGTGAATTGAGTGCTTGCCTCTCTGCGCTGCTTCGGCGTAGCGTACAAAAGATACACTACGGCGGCATAAATATGCACCGATGTATGTGAATCCGGGCCTTTGAGTTTAGTAATAAACACTACCTTTAATAACAGTCTTCAATTCAGTTATCGCCAGCTATTGCTGTCCCAGGCAGAGTGCATTATGTTATGTATTTTAATTTTTTATAGTATAATTGTAAATATAATTTCTGAATGTTATATTTGATGCACTCCAAGCTGAAGCAGGTGACCCTTTTCCAGTCCAGACACCCTTTACAGTATATGATGAAATATGATTGAAAATGTATATCGTGATTCTCATGCAGGTGTCTAGTTTTGGACACCATACATGCCATAGGGCAGTAATGGCAAACCTAAACCAAACTGCTGGCATGCAGAGCCATCTCTGTGGGCACGGGAGAGAGTCCAGGTTCGCGGCAGTGTGAGCACAGCAGCAAGCAGCGGCGAGGTGCTTGAATCTATCTGCACAAGTGCAGTGGCGTAACCAGAGTTATGGGCGCCCGGGGCAGATTTTTTTTCCCGCCCCCCATTTAAATAAACATCCACTCTGGTTATAAGGATAATTAAACACATGTAAAGGGCATTACATTTTTAATGTTGATAAAGAGCATGTAGTTCACAATTAATATAATGCCATTAAAAAACATAGAATTTGTATGTTCTATAATGGCATTGTATTAATTGTGAACTACAACTAGGACTAGGCCCCTACCTTCACTAACTAAGTTAAACTAACAAACCCCCCGGCCATCTGGACAGTCAATCACCCCTCAGGGGAGCAATAGAAGTCCATTGGAGAGGTTCTGCGTCAGATCAGGCCCGACTCCCACCCTGTATGTAGTCCCCTGTATGTCCCCATCCCCCATAGGGGTCCCCACATGTAGAACACACATTGATGACAATATGGCCCCTGACAGCTTTATTTAACCAGGCAGTCAGATGAGCAAAAAATGGATGTGCAAAGTGCAGTAACCATAGCAACCAATCAGATCCCTCTTCTCATCTGAGGAAAGGCGGATGCTGATTGGTTGCTGGGGGTGACAGCACTGGATCCTCCAATCACACAGAGAGATGAATTCTTAGTAGCAGAAAATGTCAGTTATTTGCAGCTTGTAGAAGGAAATAAGTGACATTTATTTGTTGTAATGAAAACAATGAGCTGAGCCCCTCCCCCGATCACCCTGCAGAGATGATGTGGGTCCCCTCCTCCCCGGGGGTCCCCCCACGTACCGTAGCGTAGGTGAGGCTGCTGTCCTGTAGTGTGAGGTGGTGGGGTTCCCATCGACGGAGGAATTTGGAGGTGAGGATCTTGCTGAGGAAGGTGCGGGGGTGTCGGATGACACACACCTGGATGCCCCCCTCCTGGAGAAGCTTGTATCTCAGCCCATTGAAGTGAAGCATGGACCTCCGGCACTGCACGGCTCCCTTCCCCCCTCTGGACCGGACATCTCCCCCCCAGGAGGGGTTTGTTCTCCTCGATCTGCCGGTGATCGCTTCCCCCACATGAGCCATAGCAACCGGTGCCTCCCCCCCTCCTCTACAATCCCAATACCGCCGGGGGGGTCCCCGCTCCCACCGCCGGTACTACCGCCGCTGCTGGTCACTGATCGCCGGCCCCGGGCATGTCACATTCAGTCCGGGGGGGAAGGGGGGGTCTGAGCATGGATCGGATGGTGGGTGTCAGTGTGTGTGTGTCTGTGTCACAGCCAGGCAAAGGGGACAAGATTGCAGCAGCTTCTTTACCACCATTGGCTGGCGCCGCATCACTGGAGAGTGCAGCTCTGCAAAGAAACCGCTGGCGCCCCCCCCTCAGCTCAGCGCCCAGGGCAGACACACCGGCGGCCACCCGGTTGTTACGCCACTGCACAAGTGAGTGTGTGGCCCTGCAGCCTCTGCGCCAAAGGTGAACAGGCCTGAGAGCCTAAGAGGGAGATTAGAACTTCACTGCCTCCTTGACGGCCGAAGAGTCGAGCAGCGGGTGCAGCATTTCCCCGGCATCTTCTGGAGCCTGGACTCCTCAAATCTCCTCTTCAACAGTAAGGCCTGAAGGGCCCGGAAGGAGGGAGGCACAGGCTGCGAGGTAGCCCCTGTATGGAACAGAGCAGAGAGCTCACCGGATCAAGGACAGAGACTGGCATGGAATGTACCAGGCCCAATCATACACAGACTACCTGCAGACAAAGACTAGGGCAGGGGGCAAAGCAGGGACTGCCTATAGGGACAGAGCTAGGGGGTTTCTCTCTCATCTCTCCCTCACTCTCCTCTCAGCCCCCCTCTTTGTTCCACCTCTTTCTGTTCCCCCTCTCTCAGACCCTTCTCTCTCAGCATCTCTCTCACACCCCTCTCTCTATCTACCGCCTCTCTCAGTCCCCTTATCTCTCTCTCACACCCCTCTCTCTCAACCCCTCTCTCTCTGTACCCCCTCAGCATCTCTCTCACACCCCTCTCTCTCTCTCTATCCCCCTTCTCTCACTCAGCCCCCTCCCTATCTCTCAGCCCCTCTCTCATTATTCCCCTTCTCAGCATCTCTATCACACCCCTCTCTCTCTCTGCCCCCTCTCTTTCTGTCCCCCTTTCTCTCAGCCTCCTCTCTCTCTGTTTCCCCTCTCTCTTAGCCCCCTCTCAGCATCTCTCTTACACCTTTCTCCCTGCCGCCTCTCTCTCTCAGCCCCTTCTCTCTCTGTTTCCCCTCTCTCTTAGCCCCCTCTCAGCATCTCTCTCACAACTCTCTCTCTGCCCCTCTCTCTCTCAGCCCCCCCTCTCTCTGTTCCCCCTCTCTCTCAGCATCCTTTCTGTCAGCATCTCTCTCACACCCCTCTTTCTCTCTGTCCACCTCTCTCTCACACCCCCCACCCCTTCTCACTCTCACACCCCCTCTCTCTCTTTCACAACCCCCTCTCTTTCAACCCCACTTTCTCTCACACACCCTCTCTCTCAGCCCTCTCTCTCTCAGCCCCCTCTCTCCCTCTCATTTTCCCTCTCTCTCATTCTTCCTCTCTCTCTCTCATCCCCCCTCTCACTCTCTCAGCCCCCCTCTCTCGCTAATTGCAGTGTTGGCACTTTCAAGTAAAGAAGTTGGTTTTGTGTTGCAGTTTGGGCAAAAAAAGGTTTGCCATCACTGCCATAGGGGAATATTTTTTTAATCTGCAGCCGCTGTAATTTTCGGAAAATTCAATGCAAAATTGCTACCTGGATATGTTCTGTACACAGAATGTGTACAGAATGCACCACAGAAATGTAACTTTCCTTTTGTGTAATTGGCTCACCTATTTTCACGGAAGTCTGCACTAACATACAACAAGATTTCAGGCATCTGCTACAAAAAAATAAAAATTCTAATGAGATACTCCCAATAGGAACACATCTAAAGGGATGCAGGACCATCAGCTTTCCTTATTAGTGTCCTGCAGGTGCACAGCTGATTGATAATTAGGAAACCACTCACATTAGATTCACTTCCCACATGGACACAGAAAAACACACTGGGATTTCATCAGAATTGTAGGATTTTTCAACAAAGTTTGTTTAAATACCTGCAATGCACATAGATCACCAAGTGGAAAATGTTTATTTCTCAACAAAATTGGAGTTATGCTTTAAGTAGTCTGCATTTTAATAGTGGTTGTAAATCTCTGAAATGAACATAACATATCCTTCTGTACTTGCCGTAATCTAAGCCACTAAGTGTGATTTCTGTCTGCTGAGACCAGAAAATCTCCCAGCCCACCCTCTAGCACACACAAATGTTTGACTATGAGTGTGTGTGTGTCCGTCCATTCCCTCCTTTTAGGTCTCAGATTAATTTAGCTCTCTGCTCTATGCTGTGCAGTGTGTGGTGCCAGATTCCTGCCCCCTGCCTTTTGTCGAGCAGAAATGTAAAACATTTATATTTTGAACGGCTTTGAGCGGAGAACAGTGGACTGCAGGTACAGCTTCAACTTCTGTAGGAAGATTTGTTTAATCTGTGTATCACTTGAGGCTAGTCACTTCAGTGGGCATATATAAGGGTTTACAACCACTTTAGGGCCTGTAAACTTCTTGGAAGTTGCAGAATGCTAAGTGAAGGAAAGAGATGAGCTTAGATATCCACTACTGATGGTGATTAAATTAATATGAATATCAATGGATTAAGTCATTGTTTTCAGGGACACTTTGGTGCTGGACAGTTTTTGTAAAAGCACATCATGTACTTCGCACTCTTGGCAAAAGTTAGTGCAATCATTTTTTTTTTTATCAACACTGGATGCACATGCTTCAGTAAATATTGGTTAACAAAGTCCAAAGAATAGTGAAATCTGTATCTTAGTATCTGTGTTATATTCCAGTGATTTGGTTTACATATTTGGATATTTTTGCAGGGGCACAAATATATGAATTTCATGTAATATTTTTTATTTTTTTGGATTCGAATGGAAGCAAATATATATCTTCTGTTTTAAAGGAAACACACATATATCTATATACTGTATATATACCGTATACTGTATATATATATATATATATATATATATATATATATATACAGTATATGGTATATATACAGTATCTCACAAAAGTGAGTGCACCCCTCACATTTTTGTAAATATGTTATTATATCTTTACCTGTGACAACACTGAAGAAATGACACTTTGCTACAATGTAAGTAGTGAGTGTACAGCTTGTATAACAGTGTAAATTTGCTGTCCCCTCCAAAAAACTCAACACACAGCCAATAATGTCTAAACTACTGGCAACAAAGGTGAAAATGTCCAAATTGGGGGCAATTAGCCATTTTCCCTCCCCAGTGTCATGTGACTCGTTAGTGTTATAAGGTCTCAGGTGTGAATGAAAAAGAAAGTAAGGTCTGGTGTGACTCCTCTGACACCTCCATCCCTAGTAGTACACAAAAAGACAAAAGAGGTCGCCCTGGGACTTTAGATGAGGTGAGAAAGGTTTAGCCAATGTTCACAGCGAACAAAGGGACAAAATCAATTTATTTGTTTCAAAATGTTCTGTAACAGAGCGGCAACAACAATGACTGTGAGTTATCCGACATAATAGCCAATGTACATAACACAGATTTATTACAAATGTTATACATCAATGAGCAACAATAAAACTTGAGAGTTGCTGGGCCAGTAGATACACATACACAATAAGAAAATAAAATGTACATACATGCAAACAGGGAAGTATGTAAACATAATAATAACCAGCATTTACCGGCATAAAACAAGCATCAATTAAACCCTACGCGTTTCGCGAGACCCTGCTCACTTCTTCAGGGATGGATGCATGAATGTTTTATCTGCAATAATAATAACAATAGATAAGATCAATAGATGTATATTAAAATACAAAGGAAAACAGTGCAGCGCAAAACCAAAAAGAACATATTCAATTGAATATATATTATGTGAAATAAATATAAATATAAATCAATACGTGTAAAGTGAAACAGTCCAAATATTGAATAGAAAATCCAGATACACAAATCTTGGATTTCTTCACTAGGTGGACTTCCGCCCCGCTGAGGAAGTTGTAAAACATAACATGTACAGGGGTTAGAAGCCTGAATACACGTTGCTCGCTGCCGTCCTTTGGAATCAAGTTTTTCCCTGCATTTCCCTGCATTCCTTACTGCCATTTTTTCAGTGGCTAAATGTGAGTAGCCTGTGTTTTTAATACTTTTAATAAATGTTTGAGTCCAGCGGAGAGCACTTAGTTTGTGATTCCTTTTTCATGTTCGGGTCTGTCTGATACTGCTGACCTAGGAGGATTTGAATTGCTTATCTGCTTCCTGGTCTCCTAAGCTGAGATATCTGCCTATTTGACCATATGGTAAAACAGTGGTCCAGTTGTGGAGGTGAGAGTAACCATTCTTACTGGTGGAGGGATCACTTTAAATTTGGCGTTATCATCATCACCTGGTGAAGAATTCCAAGATTTGTGTATCTGGATTTTCTATTCAATATTTGGACTTTATCACTTTACATGTATTGATTTATATTTATATTTATTTCACATAATATATATTCAATTAAATATGTTCTTATTGGTTTTGCACTGTACTGTTTTCCTTTGTATTTTTGTCACTTTTGGATTTGTGTGAGTATCCTGTTTAGTGTTCAGCCAGCATTACTGGTGAAATTAATCTTTATGGTTTTTCACTTTATTTTAGCATTTGCTTTAACTTTATCAAGAGTTTATATATTTTTGCGCTGATTGCACCCCTATTTTTTCATATAATAGATGTATATTGTTGATAAATGGGGGCAGGCGGAATAATTGGCAAGAGAGGTCTAAAGCAGAGACCTCATACTTACCGACGGGCTGAGATACATCGCCAAACAGTGGCTATCAAGATGGTGGTCGTGTAGCTAGTGCATCAAGTTCGGGAGCTGAGGATGTAGAAAAGTGAATGTGAATGGGGAGCAGGTGTGTTAAATTTGGTGTTATCGCTCTCACTCGTTCTGGTCACTGGAAGTTCAATATGGCACCTCATGGCAAAGATCTCTCTGAGGATCTGAAAAAAATAATTGTTGCTCTATATAAAGATGGCCTAGGCTATAAGAAGATTGCCAAGACCCTGAAACTGAGCTGCAGCATGGTGGCCAAGACCATACAGGACAGAACACCTGTCCACAACATGATGCTGCCACCACTATGTTTCTCGGTGGGGGTGGTGTGTTCAGGGTGATGTGCAGTGTTAGTTTTGTGCATCACATAGCGTTTTGCTTTTATACCAAAAAGTTACATTTTGGTCTCATGTGACCAGAGCACCTTCTTCCACATATTTGCTGTCCCCCCCACATGGCTTCTCACAAATTGCAAACAGGACTTCTCATGGCTTTCTTTCAACAAAGTCTTTCTTCTTGCTACTTTTCCATAAAGGCCTGATTTTTAAAATGCACAAACTGAAAAAAAAAAAAAAACATAAATTTCAGCCACTGTGCCCATCAAATGCATTTACTGTGCCCATAAATTACCACCACTGTGCCCCTCAAATGCAACCACTGTACCTATCAATTGCTGACACTGTGCTCATCAATTGCCGCTACTGTGCTCATCAATTGCTGCCAGTGTGTCCATCAATTGCTGCTACTGTGCCCATCAACTGCTGCCAGTGTGCCCATCAACTGCTGCTACTGTGCCCATCTACTGCCGCTACTATGCCCACCAACTGCTGCTACTGTGCCCACCAACTGCTGCTACTGTGCCCATCAACTGCTGCTAGTGTGCCCATCAACTGCTGCTACTGTGCCCATCCACTGCTGTTACTGTGCCCATAAACTGCTGCCAGTGTGCCCATCAACTGCTTCCACTGTGCCCATCCACTGCCACTACTGTGCCCATCCACTGCTGCTACTGTGCCCATCAACTGCCACTACTGTGCCCATCAACTGCTGCCAGTGTGCCCATCAACTGCTGCTACTGTGCCCATCTACTGCCGCTACTGTGCCCATCAACTGCTGCCAGTGTGCCCATCAACTGCCACTACTGTGCCCATCAACTGCCTCTACTGTGCCCATCACCTGCTGCCAGTGTGCCCATTATCTGCTGCTACTGTGCCCATCAACTGCTTCCAGTGTGCCCATCAAATGCTGCTACTGTGCCCATCACCTGCTGCCAGTGTGCCCATCGACTGCCACTACTGTGCCCATCAACTGCTGCCAGTGTGCATTCCCCGCCTGGCACTTACCTCTTCTTTGTGGGGCATCGGGTCACGGTGGGAGTGGTTTCTCACTAACACAGGAGGAGTGTAACTGGCCAGCAGTGTTGCTCATCTTACTTTAAAACAGTAATTAGTTACATTTACAAATTACTTCTCCGAAAAAGTAATTGCGTTAGTGACTCAGTTACTACATTGAAAAAGTAATTAGTTACTCAGCAAAGTAACTGTGACTTTTTTTTTGCCGGCGTATAAGACGACTGGGTGTATAAAACGACCCCCTAATTTTCCAGCTAAAATGTTGGTTTTGGGATATACTCACTGTATAAGACGACCTCTTACTGTGCCATCATACATGCCTCACTGTGCCATCTGTAACATGCCTCACTGTGCCATCTGTAAACATGCCTCACTGTGCCATCTGTAAACATGCCTCACTGTGCCTGTAACATGTCTCATTGTGCCTGTAACATGCCTCACTGTGCCTGTAACATGCCTCACTGTGCCTGTAACATGTCTCACTGTGCCTGTAACATGCCTCACTGTGCCATCTGTAAACATGCCTCACTGTGCCATCTGTAAACATGCCTCACTGTGCCATCTGTAAACATGCCTCACTGTGCCATCTGTAAACATGCCTCACTGTGCCATCTGTAAAAATGCCTCACTGTGCCTGTAACATGTCTCACTGTGCCTGTAACATGCCTCACTGTGCCTGTAACATGTCTCACTGTGCCTGTAACATGCCTCACTGTGCCTGTAACGCGCCTCCTCCTCAGGCTGTTCCGTGATAGGCGGAACAGTAATTTTTCCAGCAGAGCTTCTGTTCAGTGTTCCGCCTATCACAGATGTCCTCTCGTCCGAGGCCGAGGCTGAGGATGAGAAGGCATCCGTGATAGGCTGAACACTAAACAGAGGCTCTGCTGGGAAAATTAGTGTTCCGCCTATCACGGAACAGTCAGAGGAGGAGGCGCGCTTTTTTAATAATGGATGGCCGACCGCTGACACCGGTACATGTAATTGCGGTAACGCCGCCCAAGTAATGGGGACGGCGTTACCACGAGGGGAAGAGTATTCTGGTAGATTTCTCGTTACCCTCAAAAGGGGCATCGTTAGGTAATGGCGTTTATTTTAATGCCGTTACTTACAACACTGCTGGCCAGATCACCAGGTTAAAATAGAGGGAAAAATCCTAAGAAAAAGAAAACGGATGCAGCCACCACAAGTACTGATTGGTAAGCTGCAATATAATACATGTTTGGTTTTGAGTTTAACACCACTTTAATATTCTCTAAGATAAATCTATAAATCCCTTGACTTTAAAAAGATATCTGATTTGTGACAAACACCTCTCTAGTGCCTTCGTGCACTATACGGAGGAATAGGTTACAGATAATTGATAGTGGAAGAGCAAAATAATGTTTAGCAAGAGGATTGCATTTGTTAAATGTCAAGGAAACAGCATACAAAAAAGAAAAGCAGCAGCTGTACCAGAAACATGATACCAATAGCCAGCCATACTAATTATTGTACTTTAGAGATGAAGAAGTTACTATATTTTTTTCACTATAAAGGAAGTATTGGATTAGAGTTTTACATGTTGTACAGTATTGACGTCTGTGTTCTAGAATATTATATGAACTATCTATGTGTATATACCCAAAACAAAAACATTATACTACACATATTTTGTGAAAATGCTTCTACACTAAAAAATTGTGTGCCGGGTCTACTCAAGATTTTTAAGTACTGTCAACTAAACGTATTTTTGTCTGACTCATTAGACTTTTCATGTTTTCAACTTAGTTGTTTTAAGTAAAGTCAATAAAAATGTTTGCATTTATAGACCATAGTGTTTTAAGTTAGGAATACATACCTTAACTTGTCTGGGACTGAGGGCCAGATTCAGAGAGAGAGTACGCTGGCGTATCTACTGATACACCGGCATACTTTCAAATTTCCTGCGTCGTATCTTTAGTTTGAATCCTCAAACCAAGATACAACGGCATCTGGGTTCGATCCGACAGGCTTACGGCTTCGTACGCCTTCGGATCGTAGATGCAATACTTTGGCGTCCGCTGGGGGGAGTTCGCATCGTTTTCCGCGTCGGGTATGCAAATTAGCTTTTTCCGACGATCCACAAACGAACGCGCGGCCGTCGCATTCTCTTACGTCGTCTCTAGTCGGCTTTTTCCGGCGTATAGTTAATGCTGGTCTTTTGCGGCGTATAGATAGACTTGCCATGTTAAGTATGGCCGTCGTTCCGGCGTCGAAATTTGAATTTTTTTTTTCCGTAAGTCGTCCGTGAATAGGGATGGACGTAACTCACGTCTAAGTTCAAAAAATGACGTCGTTGCAACGTCATTTTGCGCAAAGCACAGCGGGAAATTTTGAAACAGAGCATGCGCAGTTCAATCGGCGCGGAGACGCGCTTCATTTAAATGAATCACGCCCCCTAATCGCCGATTTGAATTCCGCCGCCAGAAATACACTACGCCGCCGTAACTTTCAGCGTTGGATTCGAACCAAAGCCGGAAAAGTTACGGCGGGGTAGCGTATCTCTGATACGCTGCGCCTATCCATTTCTATGTGGATCTGGCCCTATATTTTTAAGTAAAGCCAACTACATTTTTCCAGTTTATAGACCATAGGTTCAAGTACAGCCAACTCAATTCTTCCAGTTTTATAGAGCATAGGTTTAAGTAAAGCCAACTCAATTTTTTCCAGTTCATAGACCATAGGTTCAAGTACAGCCAACTACATTTTTCCAGTTTATAGAGCATAGGTTTAAGTAAAGCTGACTCAATTTTTCCAGTTTATAGACTATAGGTAAAGCCAACTCATTTTTTTCCAGTTCATAGACCATAGGTTCAGGTACAGCCAACTCAATTTTTCCAGTTTATAGAGCATAGGTTTAAGTTAAGCTGACTCAATCTTTCCAGTTTATAGACCATAGGTAAAGCCAACAAAATGTTTCCAGTTTCTAGAAAAGTTTAAGTTAGGACCACATACATTAACTTCTTTATTTCAAGTACTTACATTGTTAACTTACAGAGTGCCTTGTACATTCACATCAGTACCTACCCTCAAGGAACTTTCAATCTAAGATCCCTAACTCACATTCATACATGCAAAGTCAATTTACAAAGGAGCCAATTACCCTTCCAGCATTTCAGGAAACCTACGCAGGCACAGGGTAGAACATACAAACAGCAGGCAGCGTCGTGGTCAGGATTCAAACCAGCAAACCTCTTGCTGCTAGACAAAAGTGTTAACCACTACACCACTGTATTTGATACACTGTATATGTTTGAAGGTTTTTACATAAAAATAATACAATAATATGGTATTTAAAAAAAGGAATAGTCGCATGAAACAGGCTTTCAAAACAAATTAACATTTATTATTTATAAAGTGTTACAAATGTAATATTATTAAAGCAACATCAAATTAAAGAAAAAAATGCCTCTCTCTCAGCTAACAAATCAAACTGAAACACATGTATATACAGTATATCCGTCAAGAACATAGAATACAGAATGTATTAGCTTTTTTTTAAGCCTTTTAGGAAAGTAATTTGTACTTTATCCACTTCAGCCCTGGAAGGATTTGACCCCTTAATGACCAGGCCATTTTTTGCGATATGGCACTGTGTTACTTTAACTGACAATTGTGCAGTTGTGTGATGCTGTACCCAAACAAAATTGACCTAACTTTTTTCCCACAAATGGAGCTTCCTTTTGGTGATATTTGATCAGCTCTGCGGTTTTTATTTTCTGCGCTATAAACAAAAAAAGTCTGACAATTTTTTTTTTTTTTTTTACTTTCTGCTATAATACATATCCCCCCAAAAAATAAAAAACAAATGTATTCATCGGTTTAGGCCGATATATATTCACAATAGGCATATATTGATTGTTTTTTGCAAAAGTTATTGGGGCAGATCCACATACATCTGCGCCGGGCGCAGCGTATGTAAGATACGCTACGCCGCTGTAACTTACTTGGCTTTGGTTTGAATCCTCAACGTATTTGCGGCGTAATTTACGGCGGCGTAGTGTATCTCTTGCGGCGTAAGGGCGCAGAATTCAAATGGATCTAATGGGGCTGTGTTTTATGTTAATATGTCGTGACCCGACGTAAACAACGTTTTTTTGGAACTGCGCATGCGCCGTCCTGGGGGTATCCCAGTGCGCATGCTCGAAATTAAACCGGAACCTGCCAATGCTTACGACGGTGACATCATTCTACGCAAATTCCTATTCGCGAACGACTTACGCAAACGACGTAAATTTTTTTAAATTGTACGCGGGAAGGACGGCCATACTTAACATACACCTCAGTATAGCAGCTTTAACTATACGCCGGAAAAAGCCGAACGCAAACGACGGAAAAAAAAAGCGACGGGCCAACGTAGGTTCGTGGATCGCCATAAATAGCTAATTTGCATACTCGACGCGGATTACGACGGGAACGCCACCTAGCAGCCGCCGAAAAATTGCATCTTAGATCCGTCGGCGTACGAAGACGTACACCTGTCGGATCTAGCCGAGATGCCGTCGTATCTTGTTTTGAGGATTCAAAACAAAGATACGACGCGGGAATTTTGAAATTACGCGGCGTATCAATAGATACGCCGGCGTAATTTCTTTGTGGATATGGCCCATTGTGTCTACAAACTATGGTTAGATTTAGGGACTTTCTTTTTATTGTTTTATTGTTTTTACTTTTAATGGCGGCGATCTGCAATTTTTAACGGGACTGCGACATTGCGTCGGACAAATCTGACCCCAAATGACACTTTTTGGGGACCAGTGACATTATTACATTGATCAGTGCTATAAAAATGCACTGATCAATGTATAAATGACACTGGCAGGGAAAGGGTTAACACTAGGGGGCGATAAAGGGGTTAAGTGTGTTCCCTGTGTGTGTTCCAACTGTAGGGGGGATGGGCTACCAGGGACATGACAGAGATAGCTGTTTCTGATCACTGGGAACAGAAGATCTCTGACGTCATCTGGCAAAACAGGAATCGCCTTGTTTACATAGGCAGATCCCTTTTCTGCCTTAGTATATCATCCAACGTCAAAGTGGGTGGGGCTTTAGATTACATAATCTATGTTGAATGTCCAATATCTCAAAAACCAAACAAACAGAAATGTTGTTTTTGTGATACAAATCAGCACAAACAAATTGTATAATTGTTTTTAAAATGAAATAACATGTGGTGCAAAGTGGGAGAGGTTTCATTGACTATATATCGCAATATCTCTGAAGCCAAACCAGCACATACGTCCATTTTTGCAGCACAAATCGTCACAGATGCCATGCAAGCGAATGCTATCTTTGTTTTAAAAATTTAATAACATTGGGTGCAAAGTGGGCAGGGCTTAAGGTTACATAATTCGAATTCCAATATCTCAAAAACCAAACTGGCTGAAACATTCATTTTTGTGGCACAAAATAGTTTTTAAGCTTAACAGCTGGCTTGCAGTAAGCGCAAACTTTGCGTGCACACAAGTGAGTTGTCTCAATAGTTGTATACAACAGACATATGTCCATTTATTTTAAATATATTAATCTGCAAATAAAATAAACATTTTGGATGGCATGTTAAGCAACATTTAAAGCATGTGAACGATAATTTGTTCAATGTTCATTCTAAACTTTCAATGGCATAGCATGGCTTTGTAGTGACTTGGAAAAGTTCATGTCGCTGGTGGCGCTCTTTTGTCGTGATGGGCCTCAAATGTATGGGAACTGCCTTGTGCAGGTTTTCAAAGTTCCAAAAGTTGAACCACCATACGGATCTCGCTACAGCTGTCATTACACAGCACGCGCGCGGCCCCTGGAGGATTGGAAAAGCGGTGAAACCATTTCTTTACTTATGTTCATTTAACAGTTATATATTGTACGGGCATTCACCATTGGTCACCTACTCACTTATGCCAGTCTGAGTTATTTATAGACACACAACACTATCATTTGTTTGTATTGTTTTGTCTTACATGTCAACTGGCTAAGAAGTGTTCTGCCCTAGCAATACCTGGAGAACCAGATGGTGTGAGTTTTTTTGCAGTGCATTTTTTCTTCATTGTGGTAAGCTTTCACCCTTTGAGGGGGTGTCCTTTTCCACATATAGGGGTATCTCACTCTAGAGATGTTAGGTGCACGTGCACTCTAGGTTTGAACACCTTACACACCAACTGAGCTCACTGGGATACCATTTGTTCTTTGAGCTGGACATTCACCAACTCTATTAGCGCTGTTTATCTTTTGAACTTCAGTTCATTGATTTTATAGATACTTATTTTCATATCTTTAAATGGGTTCTCCCGTTTAATTTAAATAGCTGCTTTATTTCACCTGACACCATCTTTCACTATTTGGTGTTTGGCTTCTGTGCTCGGTATCTTTTATTCACTTTCAACCAGCCACTGGAAAAGGTACTTCAGCGCCCCCTAGCGCCGGTTGTGCATTATTAGGCCTATATATTGCACTCTCCTCTTTGATATAATACAACTGCTCAGTAAATGAAAACAGGATTGGTGTTCGTTCACTTTAACCGCCAGTGGGAGGCCTTGCCTGAAATGCATTAATGAGTGGTGAACTAAACTGTACAATACAATACAAAAATAATGTTCAACAATTTCCCAATAGTGATGTTACTGACTATAAGATCCTATTTAGGTCTTTTAGGTTCTAGATAACCATTGGCCAGTAGGAATTCTATTCACACAAACACACACAGAGCATGCCAGTGTTGGGGCCCTTTAAATCCTGTGTTTGAGTACTCAGACTTTTGTGAAGTAATATTTGTAATCCACAGAATGGAAAGGGGTATCTTCGCAAAGTGTCACAGGGTAACAAAGTTTAACAGATGTGGTGATCCACCTTCAGATATGCATTAGCAGTAAATAGGACCTAGCATGATTAAGCAAGATCCACTTACACAAGGATGGCAGAAGATCTTTCACCATTAGATGCACCTGATATATCTTCCTTCCAGCCAGGTCCGTCGCTACAGGACAGGCAAGCAAACAATTGCTTGGGGCCCCAAGCTGGCCTGGGGCCCCCAACTTCCCCTTTCCAGGCTGTAGCATGGCCGAGCTCCTCTTCTTTCCTCCTGTCAGTCCGGCCCGAGTACCGGGCGGTACAGGAGATTCAGTGTCCTGTTCCCGGACGGACTGACAGGAAGTGCACACTGAGTGCTCACTTCCTTTCAGTCCGGCCGGACTGACAGGATGAAGAGGAGCTCGGCCACACTACAGCCTACAGGGAAGAAGGGGAGGTGAGATAGAAAAATATGGGGGGGGGGGGTAAAAAGAACATGGGGGTGGCAGGCAGATCTCCCTCTTTCATGGTGGAGTTGTACGGCGATCAGAGTTTCCCAGTCAGTGCTCCATAGCTGTCATTTGCAGGGTTTCACCCTGGTAACCTGGCAGGAAGAGCTCCGCCCACCCGTGTCCCAGTGTACGGAGACAAGCGTCTGTTGCTAGGCAACTGTAAACACTCTCGGGACCTGGAAAACTCTGTTAGTTTCTGGCCGTTCAGTAAGTCTCTCCCTCCATTGCATAGAATGTTTATTAAAACATGTATGTGCCTATTATTTTTCTGTAATGTCAGTACAGAGTGCAGGAGACAACGAATTACAATATTATAGTCCTAAACGCTCCTGTATGGATTTGAATCCTATTTAAAGATTAGAGTTAGAAATATGTATACATTTGATCATACACTATACAATCTGACTGTATAATCTCCTTTATATCTGCTATCAAATATGTAGCACAAGCACCTGCCTGATTTAATAAAAAGCGTAGGTTTTTAGGGGGGGGGGCAAGTAAGAAGGACACAGGGAGGGGAGTAAGAAGAACATGGAGGCAGTAAGAAGAACATAGGGAGGGGGAAGGAGTAAGAAGAACACAGGGGTGTGGGTGAACTTAAACTGTATGGCTATGATGTGATTCCTGTAGGCTTTGCGTGCGTGCTTGTGCGGGGGGTGGGAGGGGCCTCCATGTCCATTTTGCTTGGGGCCCCCAAATTCCTTCAAACGGCCCTGCTTCCAGCAATTGTTGGATTGATTTCTGTCTCAGTCGACTTGGTGGCGATGGGAGCAACCCATGCCACAGAATCCTCCAAACAGGATAATGATAATGATTGGTGCAGTACTGAAATTCGTCTTTAGATACCACTGCACTGTTAGCACAACCTCAGTAATCAGGCAGAATAACGCACTGCAAACTCTCCTCTCAAGTGTGCACCTCCCTTTAGGAGACTCACTGACAGCAACACACTCTCTGGAAGTGCTCGTGGAACAAGCACATGGGACCCTTTTTTTCTCTGGCTGACACAATGCCTGTTTTGTCTGTTTCTCCTCCTGTGTCCTCCTCTCTCTCCTCCAATCACAGCTCTCCTGGTCTGCTATCCAATCCTGTCCTTCCTTGTTTTTGTTGTTAGGGGTGGGCTTCCTTCTTAGCTACAGCAGGACCCAATCTGCTTTCAATCCTGCAGCTGTACCCAATAGAGTCTCTCCTCCTGCTATCAGTTTAGCCAGAAATCCAATGCAATGTTTCAGAGAGAAATACTCTGCATATATTACAGCTTAAATGCCGCGATGTCTCCGCCTCCACCCTGTCTCCGCCTCCACTGCAGCTCTGTCCTTCACCCCTCCTCCGCTCTCTCGCCTCCCTAGTCAGTCCAGCGATGCTGGCTTTTTTGCATGCTTTGACCTCTGACCAGCATAGTGGCAGAGATTGTTCAGCTCTGTTTTTCCTCCCCCTTTCAGCGGGGTGCGTCCTGAGGCTTTTTAAGCACTTGAGTTGATGAAGTGTGCTGCTATTTTGCAGTGATGGTAAAAAACACAGCAAAACCAAGTACTGTTACTAAACACAGAGATCCGCCCACAGAGGGATGGTACCATCTATAGTCTAATACAAAGGGAGCGAGACGCCTATACAGGGAGGTACCAGAGCTGGGCCAGGTAGAAAGTTAGGAGTACATGTAATGGGAGGAAACTTTGTGTACGTAGCGCAATCCTGACCCCTGCACTCTGTATGTAGCGCAATCCTGACCCATGCACTCTGTACGTAGCGCAATCCTGACCCATGCACTCTGTACGTAGCGCAATTCTGACCCATGCACTCTGTACGTAGCGCAATCCTAACCCATGCACTATGTACGTAGCGCAATCCTGACCCATGCACTCTGTACGTAGCGCAATCCTGACCCATGCACTCTGTACGTAGCGCAATCCTGACCCATGCACTCTGTACATAGCACAATCCTGACCCATGCACTCTGTACTTAGCGCAATCCTGACCCATGCACTCTGTACCTAGCGCAATCCTGACCCATGCACTCTGTACGTAGCGCAATCCTGACCCATGCACTCTGTACGTAGCGCAATCCTGACCCGTGCACTCTGTACGTAGCGCAATCCTGACCCATGCACTCTGTACGTAGCGCAATCCTGAGCCCTGCACTCTGTACGTAGCACAATCCTGACCCATGCACTCTGTACGTAGAGCAGTCCTGACCCATGCACTCTGTACGTAGCACAATCCTGACCCCTCCACTGTGTACGTAGCACAATCCTGACCCCTCCACTGTGTACGTATCGCAATCCTGACCCCTGCCCTCTGTACGTAGCGCAATCCTGACCCCCTGCCCTCTGTACGTAGCGCAATCCTGACCCCTCCACTGTGTACGTAGCGGAATCCTGACCTCTTCACTGTGTACGTAACACAATCCTGGCTAGTTATTACCTAAATTAATATTAAAACCAGTAGCAAAGAGGCAATTATTTATGATAATAAAGAGTAGATGCAAAGTCCTATAGATACAACCGGCCCTTTGAGGGCAACTATACTGCTGATGTGGCCTCCGATGAATTTGAGTTTGCCACCTCTGCTCTACATAAAGATTGCCAAGACCCTGAAACTGAGCTGCAGCACGGTGGCCAATACAGCGGTTTAACAGGACAGGCTCCACTCAGAACAGGCCTCGCCATGGTCGACCAAAGAACTTGAGTGTACATGCTCAGCGTCATATCCAGAGGTTGGCTTTGGGAAATAGACGTATGAGTGCTGCCAGCATTGTTTCAGAGGTTGAAGGGTTGGAGAGTCAGCCTGTCAGTAATCAGACTATATGCCAAACAGTGCATCAAATCATTCTGCAAAGATGAAGTCCCAGAAGGAAGCCTCTTCTAAAGATGATGCACAAGAATGCCCGCAAACAGTTTGCTGAAGACAAGCAAGCTAAGGACATTCTTACTGGAACCATGTCATGTGGTCTGATGAGACCAAGGTAAACGTATTTGTTTCAGATGGTGTCAAGCATGTATGGCGGCAACCAGGTGAGGAGTACAAAGACAAGTGTGTCTTGCCTACAGTCAAGCATGGTGGTGGAAGTGTCATGGTCTGGGACTGCATAAGTGCTGCCAGTACTGGGGAGCTACAGTCCATTGAGGAAACCAAGAATACCAACATGTACTGTGACATACTGAAGCAGAGCATGAGTCCCTCCCTTCGAAGACTGGGCCGCAGGGCAGTATTGTAACATAACGACCCCAAGCACACCTCCAAGATGATCACTGCCTTGCTAAAGAAGCTGAGGGTAAAGGTGATGGACTGCCCAAGCATGTCTCCAGACTTAAACCCTTTTGAGAATCTGTGGGGCATCTTTAAACGGAAGGTGGAGGAGCGCAAGGTTTCTAACATCCACCAGCTCTGTGATGTCATCATGAAGGAGTGGGAGAGGACTCCAGTGGTCTTAAGTCCGTGCTGGAAAATTATGGTGGTCACACAAAATATTGACACTTTGGGCCCAATTTGGACATTTTCACTTAGGAGTTTACTCACTTTTGTTGCCAGCGGTTTAGACATTAATGACTGTGTGTTAAATTATTTTGAGTGGGCAGCAAATGTACACTGTTATACAAGATGTACACTCACTACACTGTACTTTACATTATAGAAAGTTTAATTTCTTCAGTGTTGTCACATGAAAATATATAATAAAATATTTACAAAAATGTGAGGGCTGTACTCACTTTGTGTGTATATACAGTCTAGTATATATGAATGTACATATCTCATTGCAGAATTATGATCTTTTATGTTATTTTATTATGCAACTTGTTGGTCTATGTTATCTGCCATCGTAGGTAAAAAGAGGACACATGTCATTGGATTTTTCTCAATCGGGTTACAGGACATAAAATCAGCTGTGTCATAGCAAATGTCATTCACTGTTATACCACATTCATTTTATGTGCCTTCTTTTGGAATATGTATTGAAACTTTTACTTATTTAGCCAGAAAAGAAAACAATTTTACCAACATTAATTTTAGAAAATTATTTGCGCAGAAATACCTTTTTCAGCCTGAACCTAAAATAGTTGTGAGTACAAGAGAAGCAAGGACATAATTATTGAGGAAGGATTTCAAATTAAATTTTCACTAAAATATTTTTGTACTGAATAAGTAATAAATGAATAGTATATAATAACCAATTTGAGCTTCTGAACCTTGAATGAAATTACAGTTCTATAAATGTTCTTTAACCACTTTCTGAGATTTGGTGTTTACAAGTTAAAAACATTTTTTTTAATAGAAAATTACTTAGAACCCCCAAAAATTATATATATTTTTTTCTAACACCCTAGAGAATAAAATGGGGGTCTTTGCAATACCTTTTGTCACCGTATTTGCGCAGTGGTCTCAAAAGCGCACTTTTTTGAAAAAAAAAAACACTTTAAAAAAAAAAAAAATAAGACAGTAGTCAAGTTAGCCCAATTGTTTTATATTGTGAAAGATAATGTTACGCAGAGTAAATTGATACCCAACATGTCACGCTTCAAAGTTGCGCCCGCTTGTGGAATGGCGACAAACGTTTACCCTAAAAAATCTCCATATGCAACGTTTAAAAAATTCTACAGGTTGCATGTTTTGAGTTACAGAGGAGGTCTAGGGCTAGGATTATTGCTCTCACTCTAAAGATCGCGGTGATACCTCAAATGTGTGGTTTTAACACTGTTTTGATATGCGGGTGCTGCTCACGTATGCGTTCGCTTCTGCGCGCGAGCTCGTCGGGACAGGGAGCTTTAAAAAAAAATGTTTTATTATTAATTACTTTACTTTATTTTATTTATTTTGATACTGTTTTTAAAAAAAAAAAGAAAAAAAAAACTCTTTGGGTCACTTCTATTCCTATTGTAATAGAAAAAAAAGCATGACAGGTCCTCTTAAATATAAAATCTGGGGTCAAATAGACCTCAGATCTCATATTTGGACTAAATTGCAATAACAAAAAAATGATGTCATTCTAAAAAATTTTTTTAAATGTCCCTTTAAGACCTATGGGCCAGATTCACGTAGAATCGCGGCGGCGTAACGTATCCTAGATACGTTACACCGCCGCAATTTTTCATCGCAAGTGCCTGAATCACCAAGCACTTGCGATGAAAACCTACGCCGGCGGCCTCCGGCGCAAGGCGGGCCAATTTAAATGGGCGTGTGCCATTTAAATTAGGCGCGCTCCCGCGCCAGACCTACTGCGCATGCTTCGATTCTTAACTCCCGCCGTGCTTTGCGTGCTGTGACGTAATTTTTTTGAACGGCTTACGCAAATTAGGTTATTTTTAAAATTTCGACGCGGGAACGACGGCCATACTTTACACAGCAATACGATTGCTGTGTAAAGTTAAGGCACCAAAAAAAATTACTAACTTTGCGACGGGAAACTAGACTAGCGGCGACGTAGCGAACGCGAAAAACCACCGTGGATCGCCGTAACTTCTAATTTGCATACCCGACACTGGTTACGACGCAAACTCCCCCCAGCGGCGGCCACGGTATTGCATCTTAAGATCTGACAGTGTAAAACAATTACACCTGTCGGATCTTATGGCTATCTATGCGTAACTGATTCTATGAATCAGTCGCATAGATAGAAACAGAGATACGACGGCGTATCAGGAGATACGCCGTCGTATCTCATTTGTGAATCTGGCCCTATGAGCGGAAGTGACCTGCAGTGATATGGATATGGGTGGGGGCTATCTTCCCCTCACTCGTCTCCATACACAGCAAGAGAGAGGACCGGATCACCTCCGCCACTGCTGATGGCTCCGGTAAGCGGCGGAGGGCACCGGATATGTGGTATCACTGCAATCGTCAAGAGCAAGAGAATTTATTTTGGGTTGTTCTTTGGTGATAGGTTATGGTAGTAAGGTTATGTTTTTTACTATTTTGGGCTAGGTTTCCTTTGGTAATCATAGAAAAAGATCAGTAGATATCCAATAACATTTACTACTAATTGAAAGCCCAATTTGTCCTAAAAAATAAAAGTGGTATGATCCAGCTGGATGTACAAAGTAGTTGTGATGATATGCATGGTTTTACTAACGCATGTCAAAGTTGCAAAATTGTGCTTAGGCATTAATATTTATTTTACCCTTAGGTGTGAAGGGGTTTCGTTTCTCATTCTTCCCCTTGTCGTATATTTACATCTTTAACCGCTTGAGGACCCTTTTACGATTGTACGTCCCCTTTAAGATCCCAGCCGTGGGTTGTGATCACGCGGCGGCGCGCTCGCGACCCGGTCCTCTTCCCCGTGACCGTCTCCGCGGGAACAGCCCCTCTCCCGCTGCTGATAAAAGTGATCTTGCAGCGTATCTGCTGCAGAGACCACTTTTATCTTGTAGTGGACCACCCACTGAAGAAGAGGGCGTAAAACTGCGTAAGTGGTTAAAACTGCTTCTCTTCTAAGTTTTTATGTGTATTTTCTGTATTTTCTGTAGTTCTCTTTTTCCTCGTCGGGAGTCTCAATTCCCTTGTCGTGTTTCTCGTCGGGCTGGTTTACGACGAGAAACACGTTTCTCGGACACTTCATCCTGTTATAGGTGAATCTGTTTCTGCTGCCTCCCAACATAATACCAGTTTTAATACCAGCCGTGGCTATGCTTGACCACTTTCCACTCTCCAGACTTGACAATCTAGTTTTAATTCAGCACATATTGACTTATTTTAACCATCTGTCTGTAAGATCAATTGTCTTCAAAACAGATGCAGCTTACTGCAGACCCAGAAAGGCCTAAAGCAAATCCTCCAATACAATAAGTACCCATTTGTCTTTTCCAGCCTACCGAAACAAAGCACTTTCATCACTCCACCCACAGAAAATTTGAAATGAAGAGAAATGTGGTCATTTGTTTTAAAATTTAGAGTCAGTAAATCTATGGACAAGGATAGTCTGTTAAAATTGTGCTTATAACTTTAGGAAAATCTCCCATCAGTACCATATCTTCTATAGCAAATATTGTAATTTTGAAAAGCGACAGCTATGAAAAAAATTTAAGGACTTATCTATACTTGATAATTTTTCTACAGTAAAACACATGAAATTAACGGTGAAAGCGCACAGAGCCCCAGGCCCCTTACTAACGATTGGCACCCGATGACCCCAAATTATGAGTCACCTGATCACTGTGATAGCCTCTGATTGGCTTCCACAGTGATCAGTCACTGTATAGCCCGCCTCCTGTGTTTTTCTCTCTGTGAATGGAGAGAAAAGATTCAATGTATCTTTCTCTCTCCTTGCAGAGGGAAAAAAGTGTGTGTAATAAATAAAAAAATAATAAAAATAAATACAGAGAAAAAATACCTTGATCAAAGTTTGATCTAGGTCAGTCTCAGGTTTAGTGTGTGGGTCAAGTAAGGGTCAAAGGTGGGGGTCAAATGTCAGGGTCAGCATATTTTAGGCAGGATTTTTTTAAATAAGCATCAGTGTCAGTTAGTGCAAGGGTTAGTGTGTTTTAGGTAGGACAAAAAAATGTGCACCATTGCTTCTGGGCTGTACTACAGGTACAAACAATAACATACACATATGTGGTATCACTGCAATCGTCAAGCAAGAGAATTCATTTTGGGTTGTTCTTTGGTGATAGGTTATGGTAGTAAGGTTATGTTTTTTACTATTTTGGGCTAGGTTTCACAGCCATATCACAAGTCATGACACAGAGAAGATCACAGGGTGTAGGCACCCTGCCAATGGTAAAGGTGAACTTATTGGCTCAAAAGATTGGAACACTGCATTAAAATGAGTCCAAAGTTTAGTATTTTTTCCAAACACAAAAAGAGCGCAACTGCCAATTTGTTTTGGGGGCCACACTTCATCAGCGATGCAATGGATATAAAAAGTTAAAAATCATTAGGATGCAAAAATAAACAATAATAGATAGTTAACAATAAAAGGTTACAATCATATATTTTATACAAATCTAGACCTTGTCATTATAATCTTCATGATATCATTTAAAATAGGCAGAAAAATGTTGATGTTGATGTTGAAAAAGATATACTATTTAAAATTGACAAAATGAATATGTGCCCGGATATATAGTCAAAATAACACATAACATCACTTTGCTAATTTAAAGTGGGTGAGAAACAATAACATAGCAGTACGAAGAAATGCAATGTAATAATACTATGAAACGTGTATATAAAAATCTTAAAGCGGTGGTTCACCCTTAGAGGGCATTTTTTAGCCTTAGATTCCTGCTCGTTTTTACTAGGGGAATCGGCTATTTGTTTTAAAATATGAGCATTACTTACCTGTTTACGAGATGCATCCTCTCCGTCGCTTCCGGGTATGGGCTGCGGGAATGGGCATTCCTTCTTGATTGACAGTCTTCCGAGAGGCTTCCGACGGTCGCATCCATCGCGTCACGATTTTCCGAAAGAAGCGGAACGTCGGTGCGCAGGCGCAGTATAGAGCCGCACCGACGTTCGGCTTCTTTCGGCTACGAGTGACGCGATGGATGCGACCGTCGGAAGCCTCTCGGAAGACTGTCAATCAAGAAGGAACGCCCGCTCCCGAAGACCCATACCCGGAAGCGACGGAAGAAGATGCAGCTCGAAAACGGGTAAGTACGGATCATATTTTAATACAAATAGCCGATTCCCCTAGACCGAACGAGCAGGAAGCTAAGGGAAAAAAAAAAAAAAAAAAGAAATGGTTGAACTCCCGCTTTAAGAATATAGGCCCAGATTCACAACCAAGATACGACGGCGTATCTCTGCGTTGTGCCATCGTATTTATGCGCCTGATTCTTAGAATCAGTTACGCATAGATATCTGTTAGATCCGACAGGCGTAAGTCTCTTACGCCGTCGGATCGTAACTGCATATTTACGCTGGCCGATAGGGGCGTGTACGCTGATTTACGCGTCAAAATATGTAAATTAGCGAACGTACGCCCGGCCGACGCAGTAAAGTTACGCCGTTTACATTAGGCTTTTCCCGGCGTATAGTTACCCCTGCTATATGGTGGCGTAAGTGCGGCGTAACAATGTTAAGTATGGCTGTCTTTCCCGCGTTGAAATTTGAAAAAGTTACGTCGTTTGCGTAAGTCGTCCGTGAATGGGGTTGGACGTCATTTACGTTCACGTGAAAACCAATGTTGTCCTTGCGGCGTACTTTGGAGCAATGCACACTGGGAAATTCCACGGACGGCGCATGCGCCGTTCGGGAAAAACGTCAATCACGTCGGGTCACAGAAGATTTACATAAAACACGCCCCCCTGATCCAAATTTTAATTAGGCGGGCTTACGCCGGCCGATTTACAGTACGCCGCCGCAACTTACGGAGCAAGTGCTTTGAGAATACAGCACTTGCCCGTCTAAGTTGCGGAGGCGTAACGTAAATCAGATACGTTACGCCCGCACAAAGTTACGCGATCATACGAGAATCTGGCCCATAGCTGGTAAGGACTGTAGAAAAAAACTCAGAAAAATTATTAAATAAACTCAGTGATAATTTTATGAGCAGTGCAATTATTAAATTTAAAGGGGCAGATCCACAAAGCACTTACGCCGGCGTATCTCGAGATGCACGGCGTAAGTGTAATTATGCGCCGGCGTATCTATGCGCCGTATCCCCAAAACGAGATACGCCTAAAAACTAGGTTTTTCCGACCGACGTAATTTTTCTACACCGGCGCATCGTGGGCGCAAAAATACGCTGGACGCACCATTGTTTTTCTATGCAAATATGCAAATGAGGGAGATACGGCGATCCACGAAAGTACGTTTGACCGGCGCAGGCTACGCGCTGTGCTCGTAATCTGAATGTCCGGGATGAAGTTAGCCCTCATAAAAGCAGCTTTAACTTTGCACCAGACGTGTGCAGGTCAGCTTCAGCAGCACCGTTAGGGACGAGCTGAGCATCCACACTTGCAGGACAACAATCTGTATGCCAACATGCCAGGGGCATCCATGGTCATAGCTATACTACTGGCTTTAGATGCACATAGAAGGAGGAGGGAACGGAGGAGGAGGAGGGAACGGGAGAGGAGTGCATGTTTCCCTATGAGACTGTGTAGGTGGTGTGTGTCCTTTTCCTCCACTCAGGTCTCAGATTTTACTCAGCTCTATGTTGTGAGATTTCTCAATAGCTCTGAGGGTGTGACATCAGATTCCTGCCCCATGCCTTATGAAGTACAAAAACGCTGTCTAAAATGTGTGCATTAGAAGGCTGTAGAGGAGAGAGGGCTGCATTTAAACATGTACAACTTATGTAAGAAGATTTGTTTCATCTCTGTGCATCACATGAGGCAGATTAAATTGGAGACACTGCGCATGCGCCTTTAGGGACAGTGACTTAATTCACTGGACCGCGGCGCATGCGCAGTGCCACAACTGAACCTGCCAGGGAGCAGGGTTGAATTTCGCTCGGCAGTCAGACAAGCAAGAGGAGGGAACAAAGAAATGGGAAAGAATCCTTACCACTCCCACCATTTAAGAGATCGCATGCTCACCCAACGAGACACCAGGTGACGTAATTCGTTGGCATTGAGATCTGTTCCTGTCTATGTCAGATATGATACTTTCACACACTGCCACTAATCTACATGCAACCAGATTAGCGATTTCATTCTTTGTCAGCGTACATAGGGCGGGTCTACTGACGTCATCATTCTAGGTCATTGAACTGTGAAAGTGCTCTTTGATCTTCACATATGTGAAATTAATCTTTTAATTTTTATTAAAGCTATTTAAGGTACTTCACTGTTGCCAGTATCTTTTATATTGTTGGGGACTCTATACTGAGAGAATCATCTGTGGTCTAGATCAGTGTTTCTCAACTTCAGTCCTCAAGGTCATATTTTCAGGATTTCCCTCAGATGAAACCTCTGTGCTAATTACTAATGCCACGTACACACAATCGGAATTTCCGACAAAAAAAGTCCTATGTGAGCTTTTTGGCGGAAATTCCGACCGTGTCTATGCTCCATCGGATATTTTCTGTCGGAATTTGCCACAGCAAAAATTTGAGAGCTGGTTCTCAAATTTTCAGACGGTAAAAGTTCTTGTCGGAAATTCCGATCATCTGTATGCAATTCCGACGCACAAAAAAAACACACATGCTCAGAATCAATTTAAAGCATGCTCGGAATCATTGAACTTAATTTTCCTCGGCTCTTTGTACTGTTGTAGGTCACCGAGTTCTTGACGGTTGGAATTTCAAACATTTGTGTGACCGTGTGTATGCAACACAAATTTGAGCCAAAGTTCAGTCAGAAAAAAATCCACGGTTTTCTTGTCAGAATTTCCGATCGTGTGTACGCGGCATAATGCAGTGAAACTGATCAAATCACCTATGCAAAATAATGGAAAGCATAAAAACATGACCTGTTGGGGCGCCTTGAGGACTGAAGTTGAGAAACTCTGGTCTAGATGGATTAATATTGGTGCTGTGCAATGGGGTATACTGTGATGTTAGACCTTCCATGCATGGGGGTTAATTTATAAAGGTGAGTTGCTTTCTGATGGGTGTGTTTTCATTATCTGATTATTGACACAGCGGTGGCCTGAAGACTTTTTTATGCTTGGACTCTAGGTGTTAGCATGGACTATTGTTATGGCACTTCTTTATGGATTTGCACTGTTTATATGGGCGCTCCTTTATGTGAAGGGACCAAACATACTTTATGCCTAGCAGAATCAGTGTTAGCAAAAAAATGAATAACTCTCCTGTAATTTACAATAAAGCTTACCAATTAGAAGTCTAACTTCTTATTGTGAAACCAAGCTCTTTCAGGAAGATTTATAATTTTTCTTTGTACTGTATGGCAGTTATCGGTTATTAAACTTTTTTTTAGAACTTTGAGGCTGTGTTCACACTTGCTGAGGCTATGGCTTACAGCAGGGGTCCGGTGCATCCCTGTTCACTAATTCAGGTGTGAATCAGTCCGAATTTCTGCCTGAGCCAAAGACGCACATGATCCTTTCCATATGCGGCCGGCCACCCTGGAGGTGTGTGAACCGACTCCATCGAGAGCTGGTTACACTCTCCTGTCATGGGAATTGGGTGCGGGGAAAACCAAATCCAACTTGCATTAATGTAAACCCAGCCTGAATGTTGAAATACACACATTTGTTTCAGATTCAATGTGGTAGCTGTACACCTATCCTGTGCTAATTTAGGATGCAAAACTTTGGATGATCAATCCCCCCCCCCCCCCCGAACTTCACTGTAATGGTATACAGAAGAAATATTTGGCTTCCCTTTGGCCCTGTATTGTTTTACACATTGCAGACCTGTGCTGTGATTTTCAAAATGTTTATGAAAATATGATCCAAGCCTACTCTCTCTTGACTTGATCATAGCAAGTATGGTAAACAGTGTATTTTCCTTGTAGAACGTTATTTGATGGTATGGATTACTCTTCTTACGACTCTTCCTTTTACAATAGTGCTAAAGGAGACTTGCCAAAGCTTGGCCGTGTGCTATTTAATCTTTTCAATAAAGCAGTTGTCATTAAATAGTAAGGCAGTTCATTTTGGAGAAACTCTATACATTTGGCATACATATGGTTGCCAGGAGTCAACGTCAACTTGAAAAAAACGTAAACATTTCTCTGGACTGTTCACTTGTCTGCAGTGCACAACCCCCCCCCCACCCCCCTATTGGGGAGAGGCTATCTCACTTCCTGTCCAAATGACTTTCTATGTAATCATGTTCTGTCCAAGGTACATTAAGTGTTCTGAATGGGAACACAGAGCTCTAAAACCCTAATGCAATTTATTGTAGATATGAAATAAGTGAACAGTAGAAGCAGCTATTACATACAGCAAGTAGTGGGGTGGGAGTATTGTCTGTGCCTTTGTTTACATCTGTATGTAGACAAAGCAACCAGTCTGTATATTTTACATTTTTTAAAGGGATAATCAGTTTGTAGTTTCGATTTCCAGCATAGAATTGATATATATATATATGTTTTTAAGGAAATAAATATATGCAGTACAGATCATTGATTATGTAGCCACTAACTGAAATCTGTATATAACCTAGGCGATGCCATTCTCTCTTTGCCCCTTTATTAATCTTGTCATTGTTTATATCAGTTTTACGTTAAATGTTGTACTTATAAAGATTCTCAGCTCCCAAGGGCATGCCAAACTCAAGATAATTTACAATCTGTATGCAACAAGTTGCTATAAACAAAATTTACCGTGTGTGTTTTAGAAATAAATCTTTAGGCAGTCAACAGGCATAATCTTTTATGAGAAATATTTTATAGACATTTTGCAGAAGGAATTAAACAGAAATACAAGGAGGCCAGAGCAAAACACATTCAAGGCCACTGTAGGAAAAGATAGCATGTATGGTATTGTATATTACACAGACACAAGTTCTCCTTTCTTACAACCAAAACACAGTCATGGTCAGACTACAGTGTTTTCCTTTACATATTGCATTAAACATGATAAGCCATGCTGAAAAGCTAGCTTTATTTTTCGTTACCAAGTTAAAAAAGACAGCTGCATGATTAGTAGTAAGCATGTACAGTCTATAGCGTAGTATGTATAGTACTCTGTAGCCATTGAATCAAAAGAGAATCCGGCTGTGACGTGATAATGTTTAAATAATGACAAATAAATACAGAAGCATTTGGTGCCTTGCCAGTAATGCTGTGTGCATTAAGTTCAACAAGAATGACTGTAGGATAGAAAAAGCAAGAATCAGTTAGAAAAAAAGGAGGACGGATTTTTTTATTTTTTTTTGTGGTGTGTTCTGCTCTGAATTGTACCCTCCTCCTCTCTAGAGCTTGCTGAATACCTGTGCAGTGCTGAGCTTCAGTATGATTCCTGATCAGACTAACATCTGACACATTGTGTTCTGTTCTCAGGTGTCTGTCCATGTGCTAACTCTCAAGCCTTGGCAAATAGACGGTCAACAGCCATGCAACATTCTCGCTGTCAATAGTTACGACCATGCCCCTGCACAGCAAATCTCCAGGAATAACTTTGTTGCATCAGATTCAAGGAACTGAACTGGAGACAATAAGCAGACCACCGCTGAAGTTACCCCTTGAAAGATCCCTTGGCGAAATGTACGTTGATAGCAATAGGACGGGAATTTTTAACTACCCAGAGGGCACCACTTATGACTTTACTGCTGCTACTGCACCAGTCTACAGCTCTGCCAGCCTCAGCTATGCCACCAGTTCTGAGTCTTTTGGATCAAGTAGCCTAACTGGGCTTCATTCTTTGAACAACGTGCCACCGAGTCCAGTGGTATTTCTACAAACAGCACCACAGATTTCCCCCTTTATCCACCACCATGGCCAGCAGGTGCCCTACTATTTGGAGAGTGAGCAAGGCTCTTTCGGAGCAAGAGAAGCGACTCCTGCTACATTTTACAGGTAATTTTTACAATGTGTAGTAAAAATATGCTTTACAACCTTTCCAGGATTTCCTGCATTACAACACCAGAGCCACAAATTCTTATTCAACTCTTTATCCATCTGTTTTTTCACATCATAATGCAAGCTGTTTTGATAGGTTTAAATGTTACTGTTTTATCTAAGAAGCTTGTTTAATAAGACACAGTGTAAGAGTAAACCTCATGTGCACAGGGCATTAATCCAAAGTGACCAATCAGACTGCATTTATTTATGAGAAAACATTTTAGTCTAAACGATTGCTGTTGGTAACTAAGTAACTATAATTTACACATTATTTTAAATGTTTTAAATAAGACTTTTAGGCCCTTTCTGGAGAGCTTTAAGTGTTGACAGGCACCCAGATCCCATTTTCATAATTTTTTAATTGTTGAATACTTTTGTGATAATTCTTCGTATTTAAAGAAATATATTAGATGACTTTTATATTGATATTTATGCACAATGTGTACCTTCTGAAAAAGTAAGCAATTACATAGGGTTACAACTGTAAAGCACCACAATATATAAAATTAAAAAAAAATGTATATTAGCGGCAAAGAGGTCCTAATAAAAGGAGATAACTGGCATTATGACATTGTTCGATGCATTGATGTCAAACTTTATATCTTGTGATATATATAAAGTCTAGTACTGTACTGCAAGACAGATAACATGCAGATAGAAATATTCTATCTAGGTACCTACAGAAGATATCTGTGTCCCCCTACCCTCCTCTCTCTCTTCTTTCTCTCTCTCTTTCTCTCTCCCTGTTAGGAAAAAGTGGAAACACTTGAGATACATTATAACACCTAATACAGTTAGTACTTTTATTGGAATATAAAAAAAATCTTTTAGCCTTAAGGTTCCAAAAATAATTTTGCTCATGTTCTGATTTTCTGCATTTTGCATGAAAGATAACATTTGACAGCGAGCTAAAATTAAACAGTTACCGTTACCAATATTAGCATGTTTATGTTTGTTGCTCTCATTGGTTATAGTCTTGAAGACATTTATAGTGAATAACTGTAAATTTCCTAAAAATGCTTGTGCTTGCTTAATAGGTTTAATAATCTTGCAAGTTGTAGGAGCTGGCAACAAATAGAATTTAACAATGGGCAGCAAAATCTGTCACTTCCTTTTTTCCCTACATAGTTGGCTTTTAATTTGGCCTTTTATTCTCTTATTGATCAACATTCATTTTCAATTATATGGACTCAAAAGTGATATTTTGGCCTAAAAGCAAAGTAGTAATTGTTAACACAACCGTAGACATTTCTATTTTAAATTCAGCTTTTTAAAAATACTAATAATTATTTTTTAAAACAAAAACCCATAAACCGCTATGTCTATTAACATCCAAGAATATTAAGTTAATTTTAATATTGTTTTAATAGCTATACATTGGTATTAAGGGACATAAAGGCATTTATTCTTGTGCCACAAAATAGTCAACCTGCAAAGTTTTATGTTTTCGAAATGCCTTGATTATTTACAGAGTAAACAGGAGGCTGGACTGGAGTTTATAGGCTTTCTGTCACTTTCTGTAGTAATAAATTTGTTTAATGTGCATGGTGTATACACCTACCAGATGGCACCAGGTCATTGTGACAAACCAAACTGTGATTTACATGTTGGAATTAACCCCTTTAATGTACTCTGCTGCTTGCTTTGAACTATTCTACGATCTCTCTGCTGTCATGGTAGCAAAAAAAATTAGTTATGCTGACATTAATTCATCAAAATCATCAATATTTGTAAAGCTCTTAAAAGATAGGCTTGCCATGTATGGCATGAACCAATATCCATGTGTTTAGCAAATGATTTAGACACTAAGGAATGTTTCATTCTGTAGTGGAATGAAAATGGCAACTGTACAGTCCATGTAAATATGGACGCCAGATGCTTAATGACTTATATTACAATTTAAGACTTAAAAAACACCAAATAATGTTTATTGTTCACCAATAGTTTTTTTTTTTAGAAATACCTTATATAATGCTAACACTAGCTATTTTAATGGGATTTTTGGTTTTGTGTATGGTGTGTCACTTTAACTCTGTGGCATATAAATAAAATATGTATGTCTTATTAGGATCTTTTGTTGGCAGGACGTGTATTTGTGGGTAGTATATTTTGTTCTTTTTTTAGAAAAAGACATCTCTTTACATGTTGATATTTTATAGTTCAAATTACTAATATTTATTGCGCAACTAGTTGCATTGTTGGGTTACAAATGACACTTTACCATGGAGTTCTACAAAAATAAAAAATGGAAATCCTAACCCCAGGGCTAATCCAGGAGAATGTAAAAAAAAAAAAAAACTTTGTTAAGCGAGGTTCAATTAACTTCAATAGGGAAACAAATCCTTAATTATTTTTAAAGGTAAACTCACCAGATCAACATTGTAAAATAATATTTTTTACAAATCTTAGTAGCCATTTCAATTCATGCCACATCCAGCTTGTTTCTGAAATTATACTGGGCTTGACTGGAACACTTTTTGGTTACCTAAGGTTAAACCCATTTTCCTCCAGTTGCAAAACTATTTTCATATTTATTTATACCATAGGTGCACATCTACGTTGTAGATGGTGAGGACTTCAAATGGTGTTGTAAAATCAGTTTTTGTTATATATCGTTTAGTGATGTCACATGTTTCAGGTGTTTATAAAGATGCATAGCACAGAAACATGGTATCTAATAACTAGTATATATATGTATGCCCTGCTGTGACTGTTGGCACAGAATTAAACCTTTGCTCTTTCCAAACTGTATTGGCTGTTTTAGTTTGTCTGGTAGGCATTTAGCCAAATTAGATCTTCCTAATAAATGCTATATATATATATATATATATATATATATATATATATATATATATATATATATATATATATATATGAATATATATATATATATATATACACGCACATATATATTATTGATATATCGATATATCACACCACTGCTGTTTGCAAGGTAGATGCATTTGTAAAAATATGCAAAGTTTGTTATCCTAAACATATTTTAAACATATCTTTATAAACTGAAACAATATCATTAATAATAATAATATCGGGCTTACTTTACTAAGTGCAAAGAGTGAATATTACTATGAATCTACAGTCACCCATGACAACCAATCAGTTATTTTTTCTATCAATGTCAGGTCTATGAAAAATCTACAGTTTGCATACTGTCCATTGCGTTATTAAATAAGCCTGAATGTATCTTTGGAAACATTGTTCTGCAGGATGTATACCTAGAATAACTGTGAAATTATGTTTACAAAATTTCCTTTGAATAATGGTTATGGTTATGGCAGGGGACCAAATGGAAACAAAACACTCTTTACTGCAATGCATTCTCAAAGTGGCAAAGTGTTGTTTTCTTCTTATTAATATGTGGCCAATATTCCTAAAGCCTGTGATGAATATGTACATTTTTAGATACCTATATTTATTATGTTTCTCCGGATTCTTTGTAGAATACCAGCATTAAAAAATAGAGAAGCAAGTTCACTTTGCAGGCACCAAAAAACATTTACATTTTCGTTTTGACCCTCTAATGTGATATTTATTAGTCAATTTTGCTTTTGGTCCTCTGCCCATAATTAGCCAGGAAAAAGTCAGCATCATGCACATGGGATTCCATGTGTAACCCCCTGCAGCTTGCTGGTACACTATATATGCTCTGTAGTTACAGCACCTATTTAACCTCTTCTTTCCACTTTGGGACACCATGCTGGAACAACGAAGGCTATTGGTCCAAATGTAACCATCGCACCATGCACTGTTGCAAACCTTTGATTCCTGTCTGCTCTCAGGTGCTCTGCGAAACATTTTGTCTTTCTGTGCTCACAACAGTCAGTGCTCTTTCTATAGCCTAAACTTGGGGGAAGGACAGAGCAGTTAGAAACCCTGCATTAAAATAAATAAATAAATGTGATGCTTAGAAAAAGATAATACCACATTTTCAGTGCTGCTGACAGTGCAAAGAATCCTATGGAATATGATGAATATACTGTATTTATTGGCGGATAACACTCACTTTTTTACCCTGAAAATAGAGGGTAAACTGCGCCTGCGTGTTATACGCCTGTGCGTTTTATACGCCGATAAATCCGGTAGGTACTTTAAAAATAACGGTTGAACATATTAATATCATAATTCACTTTATGTATACTTGGATCCATGCACAATATATACGGTGTGTGTATATATATATATATATATATATATATATATATATATATATATATATATATATAAAATGAGAGAGCAGAAAACAACATTTGTTGCTATAAATGACATTTATGTGTGCTATAAACCAGCATTTTAATATTGCTGTTTATGTACTGGGGTATAAAATAATTCTCTGTAGGACTCTACCCACTGTTCTTGTACATAGAATAATCCACATGTTTTTTGGATTTGAAATTAAAGTGATTACATATTAATATCCTTTTTCATTAAGCTATTCTATACTTGACATGCTCCATTTTCTTATTCCTATCTTGCCTGTTCTTGTAAAACAGGTGGCAATATGTCAACACTATATATCGACAAAATTACAGTGATTCATGTACAGACAATTTTACTCCTAATGCCAAATTTGTAACTTGTGCCAAAGTACATTCTGAAAAATTCACAAAGTTATTCTGAGCAGTGTTCTGTAGTGTACAGAAATTGCCTATGGTATTGTTAAGCTTCAGTAAATCTATTTTTTTCTTCTATTTTTATTGATCAATAGCTGTGCTTTTTTGCTCACTTGCATTTTATATGCATTGTTGAGTTCATTTCAAATGGATTCTCAACCCACAGCCGTGTATCAAAAGAAATGCTCAAAACTCTTTTTTTTCCATCACACCTCAATGCAGGGCAGGTGAGTTAGGGTCAACTGTGTATTTTGAACGTATACTGAGGACCCCATAGAAATGCCTAAATGCAACCCTAGTATACATGGAAGTGAGCAACATGTTTAGATACCTATTACAACTAGGTCCACATGCAATAATGCTAAAACAGAGATATAATCTGGCATTAAACAGGCATTTGTATGGTATGTTAATTTTAAGGGGTTGGAACCCAGCTCCAGGCCTTCCAACATTAACATTTTAGAGTTTAATGCCTAAAGCAAATATAAATTTTAATGTTATAACCGTTCCAACTTTCACTTACCCCTAACATCCATCACCTTAATACTGGAACTACACAGTAGTTATTGGCTATTTTAACAAATTAAGCCAGCATTTTGAGAAAATTATTGCACAGGTCAAGGCAGCCTGCCACCAACAGTGTATTTACATGTATGTTTATGCAGATAGTTTCCTTGATCCCTTTTATTGTTTCTGTGATCACATGCTGATTGAAAGTTGTTGAAATTGCTAAAACATTGCCATGAGTATGACCAGAATTGAACTAAACTTCTCTCTGCCTCTAACCTTAACACTAAACCCACTAACACCTAACTCATGAAATAAAGCCCAATTTCGGTCACAGTTCTTTCCATATCTTACAGATCACTTAAAGTCCTTTATATCTTTAGTGAAGTTAGGTAAAGTCTTTTTTCTCCAGCTTTACTAAAAAGCCTCCTTGCAAAGAACAGAAGGGGGTGGGGCAGGGACACAACAGTCCTCCTCTGTTGGTTATTGGCCTGAAGTATTTCCAGTGGAGAGATAGGTAGTTTTTAAGCAAGTCTGCAAAAGGAAGACTTTATGTAACTGTATAGAATATATAAAGAAATACAAGGACCCCGAGAAGTACGAAAAGGATAATGCAAGTAATAATGGAAGTTGGGCTTTAAAATGTAACCTACTTCTAACTCTACCCCTCCCCCAATCTTAGCTTTTAAACTAAACCCACAAACTTCGAAGCTTTAAGTAAATATCTAGGCTAAACATTAAAAATGCTCCAAATACCTGTGCTGACTAACCTGTGCAAGAAAAAGGTATGTACTTACTTATTTTCAGGCTGGTCTGTCACATGATCCAGCTCCCCGAGTAAAGTCAGCAGCGGCTTCAGGATAGAGGAAGAAGGGCCGTCATTGCTCCCAGGCATTTTGAACTGTTGTAGCGTGCTCTCTCTTCTCCCCTGCAGCTGCTGCTTGCTGACACATGGAATCACTTGACCGGACCAGGCATACTGAAAAAAGGTAAGTATAGTACATATATCTTTTTTTACATAGGTTAGTCAGCATAGTGTAGAGTGGGGAGGGAGCATTTTAAGACTAGTTGGGTTATTTAGGTTAGGTTTAGCCTGGAATTCTATTTTCACTGCCTCTGTGATATTCAGTGCATGCTGGTTCAGTAGGCTCCACATAAGCTGTGCAACCAGTAGGCTGTACAATACTGTCTAGATCCATGGCTCCTCCTGGGGGTCTTGGAGTTATTGGTGCAAGAGCAGGAGGCAGCCACAGTCAAACCTCTAGTGACTGGGACACTTCAGGCTCATGATTTCAATGTGGTTTTAAGTGGTTAGAGTCTAATTCCTTCTCCCTGGATATCATAGACCAACACATCTGGAATAGGCTTTCGTAGGATAACGCCAGGAACTTCTTCAAACAGGATTTTGCAATGTTTCATGTTGGTGTGCTCCTCTGCCTTGGATTAACACTCAGTCAAAGTCTGACATTCACTACTCTCCTTGCTCCACCCATGACCGTCTTTTGATAAACTGTTGGACTTCAGGCATGTCTTGTTTTCTTTCTAAATCAAGCTTGAAGCTGAGGCGTGGTCACATTCTTAGAAATTGACAGCCCCGCCTGCCTTGAGCTATTCCTGACAGGAAGCAAGACCCCCCATTCCGTATTGCCAGCATCGGACGTGATTGTGAACCAGGAATGGTGCAATGGAATGGCAGATGACCCCGTTTCCTCATTGCAGCCACCAGGGGACTTGCTCTCATGACTGAGGTTATGTAGATGAACTGAATTCTGCTTCCTAGTTCCCACTGCTGGAGAAACCCCTTTCTGGAAGGGCCGCCTTCTCCAGTTTCCACTTGACCCTCGGAACCGTAGACACCATAGTGTGAATCATTTTAGACACTAAAATGCGCACAGGTGGGAAGAAGACAGGGCCAGGAGTATTCTGTTCCAGAACATCAGGAACCAGAGTCGAGGCAAGGGTCCTCTTGATTATATTGAACTGAGCCTCGAGGCACACAGGAGACTGAATGGGCTCCAAGTGACTCTTTTCTAGATTCAGCTGCCATACAAATTTGAGGAGCATTAAAAGACCCGAGCTCTGGGCTCCAGCAGCTGCCCTTTTTTTGGGGACAGTAGAAGGACATCCATATAACTATGCAGTTTGCTCCTTGTTTTGATAAAGACCATAGCAATCAATAAGACCCTGGAAATACACAGGGTGATATTGAAAGCCCAGATGGCTGAAGATGGTCTTGACCTACAGCGATCTAAAGGAACTTGCAGAAGTCTTCTACAATGGGCACATGAAAGCAAGCATCTTAGGTCTATTGGAAACAAGCCAATCACCTAGTCGGACTCCCTACGAATCAGGCACAATGTTTCCAGCTTGAACTTCTGCTTTGCTGAAAATTGTCCCAGGTGCACAAGGACAAAAATCTATCGAAAATAATCCGAGATGAAGACCTCTAATAGACCATGCATGTCCCAAAAGACCATTTTGACGTCCCGAACTCAGTAGCTTCTTGGATACCTGAGATCAAGCTTTTAGCATATTTCTGAGGGGAAATTCGGTCTCCACACCAGCTCTTCCTAAAATCCCGACCTGGTCTGTAAAAATGTGCAGCCCTCGCACGGCCCGAACTTTGTTCTCCAGACTGTCAACTTCCGGACTATTAAGCGATGGTCCTGAGGCAGGACCCCAACTTGCCAACTGTGGCCCGGGTTATGGTGCTATCCAGTTTGCCAAAGATAAAGCTCCCTCAAAGGGAATGCTATATTACGCCTGTTACAGGCAGAATCAGTGAGCCCAGGCCCCAGCCATAGCATTCATTTGCCTTAACTAATGAGAGCATATCCCGCATCAATTGGAGCCTCACTATGAAAACCAACACCGGCTTCTGAAATACAGAGTTTATAAAAATGCTCTTTAATACTGCGTCCACATTCTCCATCCACATTTTCTGCCTTTTCAACATGGCCACAAGAGCCCAGGCCGACTTTTCGGCTATTCGCTGCATCGTCCAAGAAAAAAACAACATGTTTGCTCAGAAGGGGGGTATATCTCGTTACTTTGCTCCACTCATCCAAAATGATGTTCTCTAGTTCCATTTAGAATGGGAAAATAGAACACTCTCTAAGAGGCTACGCCACTATTGCATGATTTAGAGTGCGAATTTGGAGTGCGACCTTGATACGACTGCGTGCAGCCTCGAACCAACTTTAGTCTCTGGATCAAATCTGCATAAAAAGTCGCACCAAAGAGTCGCTACAACTTTAAGTCGCATAGATTGGATGGGGTGCCATTGAAATCAATGGGCTGTGACTCATCTTGTGACTCTATGTGTCCAAAGTTGCATGACAAATGTACTAGAGGAAAACAGAGCCCAAGGTACTTAACGAACTTCCTCTTTCTTTGCAGGAGACTCTACAGGTCCCATACATGTAAATGCATTAACCACAAGGCGTTACAAGGGCAAAGAGACTCATCTACCCCTGCCTCACTGAGGTCTTCATAGATGGATGGCTTTGTTGGGACAGTTCCAGTTCTTCCTGGTCATCCTAGTGAGAGAACACGCCGCAATGGCTGTTGAACTTTGCGTGTGGCTTGTATTCCACTCTTTAAGGGATTCTTGAACCATGTACCGTCCTTTTGCTGGAAGTCACCATCCCCTTTTCCAACCATCTGGGCTTAGCATAGCTCACACAGAGACTTGTCCTCTAGGACCAGAGTCCCGCTTCCCCAGCAGGCTACCTCCTTGGAGCAGTTGACATACAGTAGCAGTGGGTGCGTGAAGGAGGATTCATAGCTTCTACTATGAAGGCTGGACCTTGAAGATGACATATGCCAAATACATCTGGAAGAGGAATGTTGTGACCTAATGAGGTCTTTATCATCTTGTAGGGATTACCTTGATACAGTATGCCTCTCTATACCACACTTGTGCCCGCTCTCTTGGGGTGGCATTTTGGATGGGTGGGGTTTCCGAGAGAGGGGTGGGGCCTGCTAATCAGTGGCCACTAGCGCTGGGGGCCGCCCTTGCATACACACATATACCTATATTAAGGAGGACACGCGGCAGGAGAGAGGTATCACGGACCATCTAGGCTTTGAAGAAGGGGGTACGCCCCAGAAACGCGTTAACTGTTCAGATGTCTGAGGTTCTACTGGCAGGTGCCATGAGGTTCAGTCCAGCTGCCTGAAAAGCGCTTACTTTAATTTCTTTGTGAGTAGGACCATTGCTTTTTATTCTGTTTTTAATAATACAAATTTTTAAGTGGTAATGCACAAGGTCGGTGCGCCCACCTTTCTTTTCTTTTTGTTTTAGCCATATGAACACCCTTTGTTCTGTGGAGGGCTGCAAGACTTCAGACTTTGCCGTTAGACTATACTGCTGTACCCGGTTTGGCGAAACACGAGAGCGCAGGAGGTTTTTTGTGTTATTGCGTTATCATCTTGTGCCATGTATTGTGAATCTAACCTAGAAGGACTGAAAAAAAAAGAAAAATTGGATAGAAAGGAAATGGTTAAAAAACGAAAAGAGTACCGAGGTCACCAAGGAAAGGATAAACCCACCCTTTCAACCTGCTGCACAAGGGATGGAAACATCCACAGCGGGAACTGCACAGGCAGACAGACAATCTGCTCAGGTGATCAAATCAAATCAGAATCACACAGAGGCAGCATACAAGGGTGTTCGTGCAGAGCATATACCTGTAATGATTTCACACAGCATTTAGGGAAACTGCTGCAAGCTGCCCACAGAGAAATACCAATATCAAGAGTACTGACTGCTTTTTGAATTTCTTCACTGAAATTATGCCACCACTGGGGCAGTAGCAACCCAAGGACGCCCGACCAGAAGAGAAAGCAGCGCCTTGGAATGCAAAAGATCTCCCATAGACTGGAAGCTACTAGAGCCAGAGAAGAAACAGACAACAGACATGGAATATGTAATATAAAAGTATACATCACTGCACACGACATCACTGCACACGGCATGAACACAGATCTGCAATTAAATCCTGCTTCCATGATCAAACCGGACCAGGTAGGCTGATCACGCCGTACTTGGGGCTATCTGCCCATTGCGCCACTTGCCTGCCAATAACCAGGCTTTAGCTCTTCCAGCATCTCTTCCGTAAGGCTTATCAGAGTATCGTGACCTGTTCCAGTGCCTCTTCCGTAGTCCCACTCCATACCCCACTAGTAGCTACGGCTTATTATAGTATCGCCAGTGGACGCTGTTTGCTGGTCTTGTTTACGGTAAATTCAGGTACAGTAGTCGAATTACCAAACCAGTCCTTAGGAGGAGAACAAAAAAGCAAACTGGCCTCTGGCTCAGAGCAAAGATTTATGTGAGTGGGGGCCTGTAGGGGAGGAGTGGAGGCGGGGTTAACCAATACGTATGCTGCCATGGAGTCAGCCAGGAAATGGGGAATTTGCTGTGGGAAAAATAGAGATGTTTGTTTCTTGTTCTTCCTAGATTCTCAGAAAACTTTCTAAAACCAGTGCATCACTAGAGTGTGCAAAATCTCTAGTGATCAAACGCCTAAAGTAGATGCTCGAACTTTTTGGTGCAGATAGCATGCCTTGTACCACAGATCATGGAAATAGGGAACTAAAAAAGTGTTAATATATATGAATAAAAGAAAGATGACCTAATTGCCCTATGGAAAAACTAAACTCCCCTATTTGGTTTGTAGCAGAACATGCAAACAGGCAAAAAATGTGTTCGAGCACTCAAACACTGTTAAAGTCTATGGGACACGAACGTGAGAAAACTAAAGTGTTAATTTTAAAGGCTTATTAAAATTGTTTGGGGACCTGGGAACATGTACCAATGCAAAATAATATTTTTAAAATTATTGTTTTTTCAGGAGCAGTGATTTTAATAATGCATGATGTGAAACAATAAAAATGAAATATTCCTTTAAATATCGTGCCTGGGGGGTGTCCTTAGTATACCTGTAAAGTAGTGCATCTTTCCCATGTTTTTCACAGTGCCACAGCAAAATTACATTTCTAAAACTGCTCGCGCCTGTAATGTATTGTAATGTATTGTCGGATCCTGCGAAAATAGATAAAAATATAAAAAATCAAAAATACCCCCAAAAAATTGAGTGGATGTCACCCCCCAAAATCTGTACCAGGCCCTTCAGGTTTTTTTTATTATGTGGGGGGCCCCCAGGCACTATGAACAGCATTATATATACTATACAGCCTGCCCTATTAACTCTGCAGAAAATTGGGCCTTAGGCCCCATACACACGATAGAATCCATCCGCTGAAAAATCCCAGCGAATGGGTTTCAGCGGATAGATCCTATGGTGTGTACACTCCAGCGGATCTTTTTCCGTGGATATTTATCCCCTGGGATGGATTCCAGCAGATAAATATTTGCTGACATGCTAAACAAATCTATCCGCTGGAATCCATCCCAACGGATGGATCCGCTGGTCTGTATAGACTCACCGGATCCATCCGTCCGAAGGGATCCCCCGCATGCGTCGTAATGATTCGACGCATGCGTGGAATTCCTTATATGACAGCGTCGCGCACGTCGCCGCGTCATAATCGCGGCGATGGCGCGGCACGTCATCGTCAGAGGATTTCGGCGCGGATTTCAATGCGATGGTGAGTACACTCCATCGCATGGAAATCCGCTCAAATCCTCGAGAGGATTTATCCGCGGAAACGGTCCGCTGGACTGTATTCGCGGATAAATCCTCTCGTGTGTATGGGGCCTTAGGTGTTGTGGTACCAGAACACTGTAAGCCCTCACAGTTACTCTTGGTGGGCATAGAAACAAGCACTGCTGTGAAACATTATATCAAGAATTGTAATTACATGCCCCTGTTAAACAGGGGCAGACAAATTGGGCCTTGGGTGGTGGTGCCCTAAACCAAAAATATTGTTGGAAACTAACATCATCAAGATTGAGGAGGAATAGGATAGTCAGCATAGGCAGTCTTCAAGTAATCCCACATCCAGAGCAAATTCAATCAGTTATTTGATAGCTGCTGACCCAAGACTGATTCATTTTTATGAATGTGAGCCTATCAACCAAGTCTGTGGACAGGCACACTTTTTGATCCGTTACAAACCCTCCAGCAGCACTGATTGTGCATTCAGAAAGCACACTGGATGCAGGACAGGCCAGTAGCTCAATTGCATATTGAGAAAGTTCTGGCCAGTGGTTCATCCTCCAAACCCAGAAACCCAGTGGATGCTCTGTTGGAAAGGTCACCAAGTCTGCTCTTGCCCCTAGATATTTCTGCACCATGTTTTGCAGACACTGGCGATGGTTGAACCGATTAGACCTTGGAGCTGAGGACTGAAAATGTGTTTAAAGTCATCGGTCAGCCAGCCACCTTCTCCACCACTCTTCCTCTGACTGAATGAAGCCTCAGCAACACATTGTTCAGCACCAGGAAATTGTAACCTCCCAGGGTCTGCAAATGCATTGCATAAATCTTTCTTCAAGGCCTCCTGAAGAGGTTTCATCCTCTGCTCCCTCTGCAAAGGCAGGATTAGTTCTGCAACCTTACTCTTGAAACGTGAATCAAGAATGGTTGCCAGTAATGATACCACGAATCCTAGGGTCCTTTTGCAGGCTTTGCAGAATTAGGGAGGCCATGCAGCGTAAGTTTGCATTCGATTCTGAGTCCTCTGGGTCACTAAGGATCACATGATCCGTAACTACCTCCTTCCAGCCACGTACAACTGCTTGGGTTTCTGGGGACTGAAAACCATCCCTTGAAGACTGCTGCTGAGTAATATCCTCTACATCCATGCTGACACAATCCTCCTCCTCTTCTTCTTCCTGTGTGTTTGGTGGGCCCACAGGAATGTTATCTGGATAAAGGGGGCCTTGAGAGATAAGGAAGTCCTCCGCTTCTGCCCGCTGTTCTGCCTTAAGTGATGATTCCACAAAGGGTGTGCTCCAACAGGAAGACTAGAGGGACAGTGTCACTGATGCATGCATTTTTACTTCTCACCATCCTTGTGGCCTCCTCAAATGGTGACAGGACAGTGACTGCATCCTTGATCAGTAGCCACTGGCATGACAAAAATAAACCAAGCTCCCCTGACCCTGTCCTGGTGCCATACTCACACAGGTACTCATTGATGGCCCTCTGCTGTGTGTGCAGCCACTGCAGCATGGCCAACGTTGAGTTTCACCTGGTGGGCATGTCACAAATGAGGTGGTTGGTGGGCAGATTGCATTCCCTTTGATTGTCGGCCAGTCAAGCACTGGCATTTTATGACCGGTGGAAATGACCACAGACTTTTCTGGCCTGCCTCAGGAGATCCTGTAAGCCTGGGTACCTGCTCAAGAACCACTGCACCACCAAATTCACGACATGTGCCAAACATGGAACATGGGTCAAGTGTCCCTGTCGCAGGCTGGAGAGAAGGTTGGTGCCATTGTTGCATACAACCATTCCTAGCTGGCATGGCGTCAACTGCTCTGAACCTGCCCCTGCAGAGCTGACAGAATCTCTGCCCCAGTGTGGCTCCTGTCCCCTAGGCAGACCAACTCAAGCACCGCATGGCATCTTTTAGCCTGACTGCTTGCTTAGCCCCTTGAACGCTTACGGAGCATGGCTGGTTCAGAGGACAAATCATCAGAAGAGGCCATGGAGGAAGAAGAAGAAGAGGAGGGGGTGGAGGAGAGAGCTGTGGCAGAATAATGCTAATTGAATAGAGTGCAGGAAGGACATAAGAAATGATCAGTTCACTCGATTTTTGTGGGATCAACCAGTCAACCAGTAGGGGATAGTTTAATGATGTAATCAACTAGGAGAGGGTTATATTGTAGAAGGTGTTTTAGTGCAGGAAATATCTCTTTAGGGTTTGTGACATTGGGGGGTGTTTAACTCAGTGGTAACGTGTTTTTTCCGAGAGTCCACAGCATTCAGTTATCAGGTTTCAGGGCGTGGCAGCCCATTTTTATTAAAAGGAACAAAATAAAAATGTATACACAGGATTTCCCACACAGGGATTCTTCTCCAGTAAATTCATACAATCAAAAATGCCAATCCTCCTGGCTCCTAGGCTTACTTTGCCTTGCAGTTCCCTGCTGAACTGGCCTACTCCTGGCCTCAACAGGATTCTCCAGCCCCCTGGGTTTGCTCACTGTCCCCCAGACTTCAGGACATCCTTCAGCCATCTTGGACTTGCTAAATGCCTCGGTTCTCCCATCCTCCCAGACCCTCCTCTGGTATCCCAGGCCCTTGTAGCCGTCCCAACCTTCTCAGTCCTTCAGACACAAAGTCCCTCCTCACCAGGGATGTAGCCTCATACAGGGTGGGCAGTTTTCCTGACAGGGGTTTGTCTTCAAACAGCAGCAGCAGCAGCAGCAGCAGCAGCAGCAGCAGCAGCAGGAGCAGCAAGCTTACACCTCCTACTGCTCTCACCAGCCCATCATTATATGGGCTGTGTGCACCTGGGCACACACCCTGCTGATGTCCACAAGACCTGGACACAGGGTTGGAGATTCCATCCCACCAGAGACACTTAGGGATCTCCAAACTACAGAGCCCCATCCGGCGATATCAAAATGCCAGAGCAGTTTTCTCCTCTCAAAACCTACTCTACCTAGCTCTGCAGTCAGCAGACATGCAAACTCTTAGCCAGATTCAGAGAGACTTACGACGGCGTATCAGTAGATACGCCGTCGTAAGTCAGAATGAGCGCCGTCGTATCTTTAGGCGTATTCTGGAAACCAGATACGCCTGAATTTGGCCAAGATACGACCGACGTAAGTCTCCTACGCCGTCGTATCTTGGCTGCATATTTACGCTGGCCGCTAGGGGCTGTACGTGGATTTACGCGTTGAATATGTAAATGAGCAAGATATGCCGATTCACGAACATACGTACGCCCATCGCAGTAAGCTACGCCGTTTACGTAAAACATACGCCGGCGTAAAGATAAACCACCAAAAAGATGGCGCAGCCCATGCAAGGTATGGACGACGGAACAGCCGTCGTATTTTACGTCGTTTGCGTAAGCGTACGTGAATGGGGCTGGGCGTAGGTTACGTTCACGTCGAAAGCATTGAGTATTTGCGACGTGATTCTGAGCATGCGCGCGCATGCGCCGTACCAATGGCCCTCATTTACATGGGGTCACGGTTACTTTACATGTAGCACGCCCACTACCTGCCTAATTTGAATTAGGCGGGGTTACGCCGGGCCATTTTCGCTACGCCAACGTAACTTAGGGAGCAAGTGCTTTGTGAATACTGGCCTTGCCTCTCTATTTTACGTCGGCGTAGCGCAAATGAGCTGTGCTACGCCCACTTAAAGATACGCCGATCTACTTGAATCTGGCTATCTGTGTCTACTTGCAATCTATTTCCATAGGGACAGAGCATCTCTCTGTCACAGGTTGAATAAAAATGTAAACATATATAAACCCCAATCATTGCAGTAGATCATTAGGGTAGATGCTTTCCCATACAATCTTAGGTTAGTGGGGCCATATTTTCTTTCCTTTTTTTTTTATTGATTTATATTTATCAATTACCTTTTGATAAACTTTAAATCAATTGAATGTAGAAAAAAAACAAAAAACACTGGGAACATTTTTCTCACAAGTATTCTTCTCCATCTCTTAGGCCGAGTACTCACGGCAGGACATGTCCGATGAAAACGGTCTGCAGACCGTTTCCATCGGACATGTCTGGCCGGGGACTGCCCGGGGACTTCTGTTCGATGGCTATACACACCATCGAACAGAAGCCCGCGCGTAAACATTACGCGGGGCGTGTCCGCGGTGTCGCCGCGTCGATGACGCGGTGTCGCCGCGACAATGACGCGGTGACGTGGGCGGGCCGCCTTAAAAATGCTTCCACGCATGCGTCGAAGTCATTCGACGCATGCGAGGGATGCGGGCGGCAGGACATGTACGGTAGGTCTGTACAGACGACCGTACATGTCCGGGCGGACAGGTTTCCAGCGGACTGTTTTAAAACAAGTCCGGGAAACAGTTGTCCGCTGGAAACCTGTCCGATCCGTCCCAAAATGGTCCGCTCGGGCCAACACACGGCCAAACATGTCTGCTGAAACTGGTCTGCGGACCAGTTTCAGCAGACATGTTTGGTCGTGAGTACGGGGCCTTATACATTATTACCTTCTTGTTTTGTAATCTAATTTTGTTTTCTTTATTTTAAAATAGATTCACATTTAGAAATTTCCCTTTTAATTACCCTTAAAGCATTTGAATGTAAGAAAAATCACATGGACAATTTTGTATCTTATAAGTATTCTTATCCATCTTGTTTTGTAATGTTCTTATCATATCCTTTTTCTGTTCAAGTGTGTTTTATCTTTTTTGACAATACAATTTAGAAATTACTACAGTAAATTAAGAGTCTCTTTTCAAAGTTATATAAATATGAATGCTTCTGTGTTTGTAAGCCATGGAAAAGCTTAAATGTGATGGACAAGCAGTAATCTAAGTTCATTACATGCAGATTTGTATCTAATATTTATATGTCTAAGTTGTCAAACAGCGCAGTTTAGCATGCTTCCTTTCTTAAGCCTCATGCACACTTGGTCTGCTTTTACAGGCATTTTAGCTTTTTCTTTTTTTTTTACAGCAGAGATCAAAGGCAATTTAGAGCAGTGGCTGTGCGTCCATAAGGGGCGCCACCCCCTCTCTCCTGGCACCACTCTATCATCATAGATAGATTCATGTAGGGGTGTTTTTTGAAAAGCATCCTTATTAGAGCCATAGGCTGTGTTTGATGGCACAGTGGCTGCGTTTGATGGGCACAGTGACTGCGTTTGATGGCACAGTGGCAGCAATTGATGGGCACAGTGGCCGCGCTTGATGGGCACAGTGCCTGCGGTTGATGGGCACAGTGGCTGCAGTTGATGGCACAATGGCTGCGAATGATGGGCACAGTGGCTGTGCTTGATGGGCACAGTGGCTGCGTTTGATGGGCGTAGCTTACTGCGATGGGCGTACGTACGTTCGTGAATCGGCGTATCTTGCTCATTTACATATTCGACACGTAAATCCACGTACAGCCCCTAGCGGCCAGCGTAAATATGCAGCCAAGATACGACGGCGTAGGAGACTTACGTCGGTCGTATCTTGGCCAAATTCAGGCTTATCTGTTTTCCAGAATACGCCTAAAGATACGTCGTAAGTTTCTCTAAATCTGGCTAAGAGTTTGCATGTCTGCTTACTGCAGAGCTACAGAGCGTAGATTTTGAGAGGAGAAAACTGCTCTGGCATTTTGATATCGCCGGATGGGGCTCTGTAGTTTGGAGATCCCTAAGTGTCTCTGGTGGGATGCAATCTCCAACCCTGTGTCCAGGTCTTGTGGACATCAGCAGGGTGTGTGCCCAGGTGCACACAGCCCATATAATGATGGGCTGGTGAGAGCAGTAGGAGGTGTAAGCTTGCTGCTCCCGCTGCTGCTGCTGCTGCTGTTTGAAGACAAACCCCTGACAGGAAAACTGTCCACCCTATATGAGGCTACATCCCTGGTGAGGAGGGACTTTGTGTCTGAAGGACTGGGAAGGTCGGGACGGCTACAAGGGCCTGGGATACCAGAGGAGGGTCTGGGAGGATGGGAGAACCGAGGCATTTAGCAAGTCCAAGACGGCTGAAGGATGTCTGTTACGGAACCATGAACCAGACGTACAACAAGAGATAAGTGAAAATAAGGCCTTATTGAAAATCAAGCTGTAAAGCAAAATTCCAAACGGATGGTGAAACCGAAGCAGAGTCTTGCGAAGCCAGAGGTCAGGAACCAGAAGGGTAGTCGGACGAAGCCAGGATCAGGAACCAGCAGGGAAGTCAGACGAAGCCAGGATCAGGAACCAGCAGGGAAGTCAGACGAAGCCAGGATCAGGAACCAGCGGGGAAGTCAGACGAAGCCAGGATCAGGATCAGAAGCAGCAGCAGTCTTAGAAGCATGTGAACACAGGAGGACCAAGCAAGGAACTGAAGCCACAGACCTCCTATATATATGAGCCAGGCATCCAGCTCCTCCCAGTGGGAAGGAGGAGCCGCAGGGTGGGAGGCTACAAGAGACCCAGAAACCAGGATGGCCGCCAGCACATGTCAAACGAAGGAGACAGGAGAGAGGTAAGACCATGACAGTACCTCCCCTCAAGGGCCCCTCCTCCGCGGTGCAAAAAACGGTTTCTGAGGGAAGCGTGCATGGAAGGCTCGGAGCAAGGCAGGAGCATGGACATCTGCAGAGGGAACCCAAGAACGCTCCTCTGGACCATAACCACGCCAGTGGACCAAAAACTGCACCCGACCGAGTCCAGGATATTGCTCACCTCATACTCCTCATGATTGCCCACTTGGACCGGACGAGGCCGAGGAACCGAGGAAGTGAAGCGATTGCACACCAGTGGCTTCAACAGGGAGACATGAAACACGTTGGAGATCTGCATGCCAGGAGGAAGCGCAAGGGCATAGGCTACCGGGTTTACTCTGCGAAGCACTCGGAAGGGACCAACAAAGCGAGGAGCCAGCTTGGGAGTGGGCACTCGAAGGTTGAGGTTGCGAGTGGACAACCATACACGGTCTCCGACCTGGTAGGAAGGAGCAGGCGCTCGTCTGCGATCAGCCTGGAGTTTCTGGCGCTGCGCAGAGACCTCAAGGGACTTCTGGATCTGTACCCAAGAGGCGCGTAGGACGGAAAGGTGATCCTCCACAGCCGGAATATCCTGGGGAGAGAATGCCTCCGGTAACACGGCAAGTTGGAACCCATAATTGGCCATGAAGGGAGACGTCCCAGAGGAAGAGTTCACCGCCGTGTTCCTGGCAAACTCAGCCCAAGGCAGGAGGTCAACCCAATTGTCCTGGTGATCGGAGACATAGCAATGAAGGAATTGCTCCAAGGCCTGATTGGATCGTTCTGCGGCCCCATTGGACTGAGGGTGGTAGGCCGAGGAGAAGGAGAGATGAATCCCCAACTGGGAGCAAAAGGCGCGCCAGAACCTGGACACAAACTGACTCCCCCGATCCGACACTATCTCCTTGGGCAAACCGTGCAACCGGAAGACCTCCCAGGCAAAAATCGTGGCCAACTCTTGAGCAGAGGGTAACTTCTTGAGAGGAACACAGTGGCACATTTTGGAAAACCGATCCACAATCATGAGAATGACCGTATGGCCTCGGGATGCAGGGAGGTCCACAATGAAATCCATCCCCAGGTGTGACCATGGGCGCTCCCCGGTGGCTATGGGTTGCAGCAGACCCAACGGAAGGTGCCGAGGGGACTTACTTTGGGCACAAACGGAGCATGCCGCTAAATATGCGGCGATGTCGGAACGTAGGGAAGGCCACCAGAACAGACGTGAAACAGCCCAGGACAGCTGATTCTTACCAGGATGCCCCGCGGTCTTGGAGTTATGGTAGGTTCGCAACAACCGAGTGCGCAACTCCTCAGGCACAAAACATCTGCCGTTGGGTCTCCCAGAGGGAGCACCAGATTGAGCCGCCAAAATCTGCTCACCAAGGGGAGAGGTCAGGCTGGTGCGAATGGCGGCCATGATCTGATTCGGAGGTATGACCGAAGTCGGTATAGATTCCTCCCTGGACAGCTCGGAGTACTGCCGTGATAAGGCATCCGCCCTGATGTTCTTGGAACCGGGTAGGTAGGAGACCACGTAATTAAAACGTGAAAAGAACAGAGCCCATCTGGCCTGATGTGGTGTCAATCTCTTGGCCTCAGAAAGGTAGGTCAGATTCTTGTGGTCCGTCAGGATGAGAACCGGAACCACCGAGCCCTCGAGCAAGTGCCTCCACTCTTTGAGAGCCTGCACTATGGCCAATAACTCCCTATCACCAATCTGATAGTTGCACTCTGCGGGTGACAGTTTCCGGGAGTAAAACCCACAAGGAAGCAGCGGACCCTCTGGTGTTCTACGCTGAGACAGAAGGGCGCCTACTCCCGTCTCAGACGCGTCCACCTCGAGGACAAAGGGCAACCCAGGGTTGGGATGAGACAGAATCGGAGCCGACACAAAGGCGGATTTTAGGGCCTCAAAAGCCCGGATGGCCTCGAGCGGCCAGACCTGGGAATTACTGCCCTTCCTGGTCAGATCCGTGAGAGGCTTGGCCAGCATGGAGAAGTCCCTGATGAACTTCCGATAATAATTGGCGAAGCCCAAAAAGCGCTGCAAGGAACGAAGACCACTGGGCTGAGGCCACTGTAAGACAGCCGAAACCTTCTCAGGGTCCATGGAGAACCCCTCAGCGGAAATGATGTAACCTAAGAAGGTTACCTGGGATCGGTGAAATTCGCATTTCTCAAGCTTACCGAACAGCTTGTTCTCTCGTAACCGTTGCAACACTCGCTTGACATCCAGAATGTGGGCCTCCATGGATTCAGAGTATACCAAGATGTCATCCAAATAGACCACCACACACTGCTGCAACAGGTCACGGAAAACATCATTGATGAATTCCTGAAAGACTGCGGGCGCATTGCACAACCCAAAGGGCATAACCAAGGATTCATAATGGCCGGTCCTGGTGTTAAACGCGGTTTTCCACTCATCGCCCGCCTTGATCCTTACCAGGCCTTACCCCCTTAAGACGATCGAACAGCTCGGAAATCAAGGGTATCGGGTAAGCGTTCTTGATCGTGATGCGATTAAGGCCCCTGTAATCGATGCAAGGCCTCAACTCACCGCCCTTCTTTTTCACAAAGAAAAATCCAGCCCCTGCCGGGGAGGATTTGCAAATGTGACCACGGGACAGCGCCTCCATCACGTACTCCTCCATGGCCTCATTCTCCGCAACCGACAGTGGATAGACCCTGCCGCGAGGAGGAACGGCACCAGGTTGTAACTCTATGGCACAATCGTATGGGCGGTGCGGAGGTAGGGCAACTGCGCGCACCTTATCAAATACATCCCGGTACTCCTCGTAATCAGGAGGCAAAAGAGAGTCCGAGGAAGTACACAGCAACCTGACAGGCCCATGGATGCAACGAGCCCCACACTGTGGTGACCATGAGAGAATCTCGGCCGATCTCCAGTCGAAAGTCGGATTATGCTTCTGGAGCCAGGGGTACCCCAAGACCACCGAGTAGTGTGGAGGCGAAATAACCTGGAAGCAGACCGACTCTCTGTGAACGGCACCAATGGCTATCCCCACTGGAAGGGTCTCATGAGTCACGTGTGACGGCTGGAGGGGTCTGCCGTCTATCGCCTCTAGAGCCAGCGGGGAACCTTGAGCCTGCAGAGGAATGGAATTGGCGGCAGCGAACTCACTATCAATGAAAAAACCACCAGCACCAGAGTCCACCAATGCCTGGGTCGTCACCGAGCCCCCGACCCAGGAGAGGACAACAGTTATCAGTGGTTTATCAACATGGGAAACCGGGGACGAGGAGACTCCACCCAAGATCTGCCCCCGACAGGATCTCAGGTGCGAGCGTTTCCCGGACGGTTCGGACATGCCAACCGAAAATGCCCACCGAGACCACAGTACATGCATCGGCCCTCGCGTCTCCGGAGTACCCTCTCCCCCTCGGACAGGCGAGCAAACCCCAGCTGCATGGGTTCACCCCCAGACAAGTCAACCCCAGGAGGCGTGGGAGGAGAGGGAGGCACGGGTGGGATAGCAAACGTAGGTGCCAAACTGTTAGGAGCAGGGGCGTCCCTAGGGGGGGCCAGAGGGGGCCCTGACCCCCCCAACATCATGCTGTGCCCCACCATGTGCCCCCCCAAAAAAAAAATTTTTTTTTTTTTTTTTGCAATTTTTGTATTTTGCTCCCCGAGAGGGAAAGCGTCCCCAGTCAGCTCTGCGGGGGATTCCTCCCCCTCCCTCTGCTCGCCATCACTGCATAATGCGAGCGCTCACACAACCAGATATTCTAGCCTGGACCGTGTTTAAGTGTGTGCACTGCAGACTGCAGTACACTGTAATCACTGAACTACATTATCTCCATCCCTTCTCTCCCCCCCATCTGTCTCCCTCCCCCTCTCCTGTTCTTTCAAAACATTCACAATTTACTTTCACTTTCAGTTAGGCAGATAATATACGTGCAAATTTCTTTCCTGCATCCACAGATTGCAGGAAATAAACTTGCACGATTCCCCCATCAGCAGACAGTGGTGACAGGGGAATATCCCTCCTGCCCAGCAATTATATTCTCCCGACAAACAGTGATTATTACCAGTGGCTATACAGCAACCACTAGTGATAATTATAAGAGAATCTGCTAATTAATGGCTCAAATCTCAGCCAGTTTCTGCTGAACCAGCTGAGATTTAAACTGTCTATGGCTGGTCTTAGCTCTTAGGCAGCCCATACATTGATTAGCACTGTGGAGTGTCGGCTTCCTGGCGGGATCAGGCATGTGTGATTTCAAACACACCCGAGCCCATCTCTATTGGTTGTAGACAGTTGAGCTCCCTCCAGGTTGCTTAGCAGCAGTGGACCCTTCTCTGATCGGGATGCAATCCAGGTGATGCTCTTAGTCAAATCCTAGTCATAAATATCAGAGATTTTATTGATCAAAGCCCACACTTTACAGGCATAGAGCCAACATGGCTGCGGAACATACGGTTGATTATATTCATGTGGTTGTCCTCTTGATGCTAATAAATACTGTGTTTATTAGATCTGACTGGGAGCATCACCTGGATCACATGCCGATCAGCATGTCAACAGAGAAGGTTATACAGCATTACTGCTGCTAGGTGACCAGCTGGGGGCTCAGCTCTCTATAACCAATAGTGCCAGCCTTCCCCTGCATGCCCCCATAATGTCACCAGCACTAGGTCCAAATAGACTGCTGCCGCTGCCAAGGAGACAGATGCCAGACCAGCGCTGTAAATAGCAGGGACAGGACAGCTGGGGATCCCCACTGTGGCAGAACACCAGGGCCCGGTGGCAAGACAATCTTTGCAACAATGATAGTTCTCCCACTGCTTTGGACCCTTATATTTTCTTGGTGTGATGGTGACATATATCTCTTGTTTTCTGCCACCCTGGGGGGGCCCAGTATAGTAGGAAGGGAGCTCACTGCAGAACATATGAAAGGGCCCATAGTGGGATCGTAGTAAAGGGCCCCAGGATATATATATATATATATATATAATTGCATTTTATAGTTGGCCCCCCTACTTTTGTCCCTGTCCCCCCATGTGCCCCCCCTAAATATGAAAGCTGGAGACGCCACTGGTTAGGAGGCCTCCGCAGGCTCTCCTTAAAGGAAGGTCTCTCCCTGAGTCTGGTGTCAATCAAAATCAGGAAAGAAATAAGAGCCTCAAGCTCCACTGGTAGGTCCTTAGCTGCAACCTCATCCTTCAAGGCATCCGAGAGACCATGAGAGAAAGCAGCGACCAGAGCCTCATTATTCCAGCCCACCTCTGCTGCCATGGTACGAAACTCAATGGCGTATTCGGCTACGGATCGTGAACCCTGTCTGACGGACATAAGGAGCTTCGCAGCAGAGGCGGCGCGAGCCGGCACATCGAATACCTTCCGAAGAGAAGCAACAAAACCGGAAAACTCGGCAACCACCGGATTGTTGTTCTCCCATAAAGGACTGGCCCAGGCCAAGGCCTTGTCCGAGAGCAGCGAGATCAAGAAGCCCACCTTTGATCTCTCAGTGGGAAAGGCATGTGGCAGCAACTCGAAATAAATGCCCACTTGGTTAAGGAAACCTCGGCACTGAGTTGGCTCTCCCCCAAATCGCTGTGGAAGGGGGGCAGAACCGGTCATACCCCGAAACACCGCAGGCGCAACAGCAGGTGTCGGGGTAGACTCTGGCGCAACAACCGGAGCGGCAGTAGGAGCGGACCCAGGAGCGACAACCGATCCATCGGCAACGGGAGCGGAATGAGCCGTGCGTTCAAGCAGGGTTTGCAACGCCACGGCGAACTGACCCAACAGGTAATCCTGCTGATCAAGTCTGGCAACCAGTGTGGGTAGCGAGGATGGCCCTGTACCGTCAAAATTCATGGCTTGGTCCTAATGTTACGGAACCATGAACCAGACGTACAACAAGAGATAAGTGAAAATAAGAAGGCTTTATTGAAAATCAAGCTGTAAAGCAAAAGTCCAAACGGATGGTGAAACCGAAGCAGAGTCTTGCGAAGCCAGAGGTCAGGAACCAGAAGGGTAGTCGGACGAAGCCAGGATCAGGAACCAGCAGGGAAGTCAGACGAAGCCAGGATCAGGAACCAGCAGGGAAGTCAGACGAAGCCAGGATCAGGAACCAGCGGGGAAGTCAGACGAAGCCAGGATCGGGATCAGAAGCAGCAGCAGTCTTAGAAGCATGTGAACACCGGAGGACCAAGCAAGGAACTGAAGCCACAGACCTCCTATATATATGAGCCAGGCATCCAGCTCCTCCCAGTGGGAAGGAGGAGCCGCAGGGTGGGAGGCTACAAGAGACCCAGAAACCAAGATGGCCGCCAGCACATGTCAAACGAAGGAGACAGGAGAGAGGTAAGACCATGACAATGTCCTGAAGTCTGGGGGACAGTGAGCAAACCCAGGGGGCTGGAGAATCCTGTTGAGGCCAGGAGTAGGCCGGTTCAGCAGGGAACTGCAAGGCAAAGTAAGCCTAGGAGCCAGGAGGCTTGGCATTTTTGATTGTATGAATTTACTGCTAGCCGCATCTTTGAAGTGATGAAGGAGCGGTGTGTTTACCGCTCCTCCACCGCTTCGTCCCATTGAAAGCAATGGGAAACCGCGGCTATACCGCCGGCAATGCGCCTCTGTAGAGGCGCATTACCGGCGGTTTTAACCCTTTTTCGGCCGATAGCGGGGGGTAAAACAGCACCGCTAGCGGCTGAATACCGCCACAATTCTGACGGTAAAGCGCTGCTCAAAATAGAGCCGATTTACCGCCACCGCACCTCCCACCCCAGTGGAAAAGGGGCCTCGGAGGCAGAAAAACCCCACCAAAATCATGATCAAGAGAGGAGCTTTTGAGCATGAAAAATGCCTGACTAAGCGTTAGGCACGTTTATCGCTTGAGAGTTTTATCATTTCAATGGTTGGAACAAATTATTATTCTGGCCAATGAAAAAAATGCCCAAGCGCTTAACACACCTAAACATACATACATACAAAGGCATTTGCAAAAATGCAGCCTAGATGCATTTTTGAAGCTAATTTCCTCCCGCTAGGAGAAAAGCATTGATAAACTTCCCAGTGTGCATAAAGCCTTACTGGGACAGGACCCCAATAGCTAAGGCCTCCTCTTGTTTCACTGGTTCCTCTTTCAGAGAGCAGCACACCACTCTTTTTTTAAGCATTATGAACCCTGCTCCACTGTTTGTTTTCTCGTATGGTATTTAAGCAGTGATCGATGTCAACACAACTGAAATTACATATTTTCCTTACTGAAATGTTATTCAGTGCAAAATGAAAAGCAATAATTCTTGAATTCCATGATGATCTAACGTCATGATCGTAGCTTCCAAAGGATTACATTCTCATTTGAGTCTTTACCTCAACTCCACAGAGGAGAACCACCGACATGTGGGAGGGTAAAGCCACTGAAGCCATACATCCCTGGATTGAAGGAACTAACATCTACATGGGGGCTTCTCATTCACCCAACCTGTGGAGAGCCAAAACCTCTGGGGAGTCCTATTGCCTTCCAGGTTTCCCCATAACTAAGCCACACTGTGCAAACCAACCTTCTGAAACTCACAAATTAGAGGGGGAAACTGTAGTATTATAGCAAATAAATTCCATTACTGATGTAGCGCCTGGTTACTTCCAAGTACCGGTGCTATTAAAATTTAGAGGGTGATCAGAGTACTAATGACTCTGGTCCAAATTACAATGGCCCAGATTCAGAGAGCAATTGCGTCTGCGTAACCATAGTTACGCAGCGCAATTGCATACTTGCACCAGCGTTTAGAATGCTCCTGATTCAGGAACCTCGATATGTCGACTGCAGCCTAAGATATGACTAGCATAAGGCTCTTATGCCAGTCATATCGTAGGCTGCATTCTTACGATGGCCGCTAGGGGGCGTTCCCGTAGTGGTCAGCGTATAGTATGCAAATTGCATACTAACGCTGATTCACAACCCTACGCGAGCCCTGCGTACGCAGTTTACGTCGTTTGCGTACGTCGGTTTTTACATAAGGCTGCTCCTGCTAATAGCAGGGGCAGCCAATGCTACGTATACCCGTCATTCCTGCGTCGCGAAGTTTAAATTTTACGTCGTTTGCGTAAGTGAATCGTGAATGGCGCTGGACGCCATTCACGTTCACTTTGAAGCAAATGACGTCCTTGCGACGTCATTTACCGCAATGCACGTCGGGAAAGTTTCCCGACGGAGCATGCGCACTACGCTCGGCGCGGGAACGCGCCTAATTTAAATGATCCACGCCCCCTATGGGATCATTTAAATTACGCGCCCTTACGCCGGGCAGTTTTCCGGAGCGCACACACAATTTACGGAGCTACTGCTCCGTGAATCAAGCGTAGCGCAGGAAATTTACGGAGGCGCAGCGGCAAAACGGTGCGCTGCGCCTCCGTAAAAAATGGGCAAAGCTACCTGAATCTGCCCCAATGTTCAAACAGGGTCTCTGTTTCAGCTTGGCTGTGCTGTGGGCTCATTCTGTTGTTACTGGGGTGCTATCCCACCCCAGGGCGACAGGTGGCAGCAGCAGAGTCGAGACTTGGGTGTTCTTTTCCAGCAGCCAATCAGGAGGGAGTTTACTCGCTGGGCATGCTGGGAGAGGGTACTTATGGGACAGATGCCATTGAGTCTGGGTCTTCTTCCAGTGTGGCACCCACCTTTAGGGTGACCACATCACGGCGCCCTGGTGTTATGGCCTACCTGGCCGGGGCGCACATACCACGCGGTGTTCCTAGTTCCGGGACCATGTTGGTCCGAAACGTTTGAGCAACAGCGGGGACCCAGTGATCGACTGGGTTTCCACTTTTGAAGATCCCAAGCGGTAGAGCTGTTCGGTGGGGAGTCCGTCTGAGGAGCGCCATTGAGAGGCTGGCGGTCCAAAAGGATTTCGACAAACCAGCAGGGATCAAGGTAGCCGGACACTGAAGGATTGGTCACCTGTCAGTCGGTACCTGGGCGACACTAAGGCCCCATACACACGAGAGGATTTATCCGCGAATACGTTCCAGCGGAACGTTTCCGCGGATAAATCCTCTCGAGGATTTCAGCGGATTTCTCTGCGATGGAGTGTACTCACCATCACATTGAAATCCGCGCCGAAATCCTCTGGCGATGACGTGTCGCGCCGTCGCCGCGATTATGACGCGGCGACGTGCGCGACGCTGTCATATAAGGAATTCCACGCATGCGTCGAATCATTACGACGCATGCGGGGGATCCCTTCGGACGGATGGATCCGGTGAGTCTATACAGACCAGCGGATCCATCCGTTGGGATAGATTCCAGCAGATAGATTTGTTTAGCATGTCAGCGAATATTCGATCTGCTGGAATCCATCCCAGGGGAGATATATCCGCGGAAACATATCCACTGGAGTGTACACACCATAGGATCTATCCGCTGAAACCCATTCGCTGGGATTTTTCAGCGGATGGATTCTATCGTGTGTATGGGGCCTAAGAAGGAGATCCAGCCGTAATTCTTCCGAGGAGTATTGCCTCCGCATTTGCAATCAGAGAGGGCCTGTGGCAGAAGTGTCTACCTGAAGTTCATTCCAAGGAGGGTCTGTGGCAGAGACTTTTCCTCAAAAGGTTCGAGTGACACTCCGGCTGGCAGGTCAGTGAGAGAGACCTGTCCGGGTACGCTAAGCCCACTCAGGTAGAAGTGGTGCGGGAAAGTGTTACGTATGGGAGCAGGACTGTTCCAAATACTACGCCTGAATCTGCTGTTCTCCTTCTTCTTCCAAACTCTATCCTTTCATCACCAGTTCATTGTTTTTACCCGGCTGGGTAATAAACAGCACAGAAAAGACACTTGTTGCGGACATTCCTTTACTATTGCTATATGCACCATTCACCCCTAGGAATTCAGAAGAGCCACAAGGTAAATGTGCCACCCAAAACAAACCAGCAGCTCCTCCGGGGGTAGTGCTACACTGATATATGTCACTTGAAATAATTAACATTTAAACTGATTCTAAAGAAGCATTCTCTGCATTAAGATAAAAACCTTTCCCGATTTGCTCCCCCTACCCTCCTCCCTAAATACTTACCTGGGTCTTGTATCGATCCAGCACTGTGCTTGTCTGCAACCAACATGGTTCTCAGTCTCCCCTCTCATAGGCAGTGGGAGCCATCAAATCCTCTTTTTGGGTCTTTTGGGGTACTCCGTTGGTGCTTTTGACTCTACTCAGTGCACCCCCATAGGAAGCCACTTTCTATAGGGGTGCACTGAGAAGAGAAGGAGGACCTCAAAAGAGGAGGTTTGGAGGCCGCTCTGTGCAACCATTGCACAGAGCAGGTAGGTATTGGATATGTTTTATTTGAAAAAAGATGCCTTTACAATCACTTTAATAATAAATCTTGTCTCCTTCTAAGGCCCCGTACACACGACCAAACATGTATGCTGAAACTGGTCCGCGGGCCAGTTTCAGCAGACAAATATTCCTGGACATGTTTTAAAACCGTCCGCTGGAATCCTGCCCGCTCGGACATGTACGGTCGTCAGTACAGACCTACCGTACATGTCCGAGCGCCCGCCGTCCCTTGCATGCGTCGAATGACTTTGACGCATGCGTGGAAGCCTTTAAATGGCAGGCCCGCCCACTTAGCCGCGTCATCGCTGCGTCATCATCGCGGCGACGACACGGACACGCCCCGCGTAATGTTTACGCGTGGACTTCTGTACAATGGTTAGTACAACCATCGTACAGAAGCCCTCTGGCAGGCATGTACGGTGAAAACGGTCCGACGGACCGGTTTCACCGTACATGTTTGCTCGTTAGTACCCGGCCTTAGCCTTCTCACTGACTCCTGAAATATTGGATATATACTGTTAGCAAAACTGTCATCCTCTGTCATCCTATACATGACAGCACCAATCTCTCTGACAGTACTGCCTTTAGCAGCCAATTGGATTTCATCTGACATTTTTGTCTGCTGTCCAGAAAGTTAAAGCAGAAACCTCCACTTTTTCCTTCTTGCAGTCTTAAGGTGTCAGGTTTTTATTGATGTCTGTCACCATGAAAAGAAGTTAGAAAACACACATCAATGCAGAGCTGAAATGGAAACAGGAAGATGACGATTACGTAAGGTACATGCACCGAGGACCAAAGGGGTATAGAGGGTGTTATGAGTTGGTTCACCTTTTCATTTTTTGTAAGATGGGGAACAAACATTTTAAACGTCTGATAGGGCCCTCTGATTCCTCTTGTATTTACTTGTATTGCAACTGTACTGTCTCCCTCCATTTTGTAAAGTGCCGCACAAAATGTTAGCACTGTATAACAATATTAATAATAATAATGTAGTGAACCCAGGAAAGGAATAACATGTGATCTATTGTCAACTGTTTGTTGATTAAGAAAAATCAGTCAACAAAACAAAATAATAAGCTAGTGCACATCTATAGTGCGGGCTACCTAGGGGTATATTTACATACACTATATTGCCAAAAGTATTGGGACACCCCTCCAAATCATTGAATTCAGGTGTTCCATTAACCTCCATGGCCACAGGTGTAAAAGAAAAAAAAATTGGATTTTTTAATACAGCTTACCTGTAAAATCCTTTTCTTATAAATACATCATGGGACACAGAGCCTTAATTACTTAATAGGCTATATAGTCATACAGGTGATTGGACACTGGCAAACCCAATTAGAATTGAGTTCCCCCCCTATATAAGCCCTGCCAAATGGAGAGTACCTCAGTTTTGTAGCAAAGCAATAAGTGTTCCACGTTTAACTCCGAAGAGGGGTGGGAGCTCTGTGTCCCTTGATGTATTTCCAAGAAAAGGATTTTACAGGTAAGCTGTATTAAAAAATCCTATTTTTTTTTATCATACATCACGGTACACAGAGCCTTAATTACTTAATGGGATGTCCCATAGCAATACTAAAATTTGAGGGGAGGAAGACACAGATCAGAATAAGACCGCCATCGAGCCAGAGGATCTATACTGCTGCCTACAGCACACTATGCCCAAAAGCGGCATCCTCGTAACCTCTCACATCTACCTGGTAGAATTTTGTAAATGTATGGACCGAAGACCAAGTAGCAGCCTTACAGATCTGAGCCATGGAGGCCTGGTGATGCACTGCCAATGAAGCACCAAATGCTCTAGTCGAGTGTGCTTTCCCCTGAAAAGGAGGGATCTTCTTTTCTAAACCATAGGCCTGAATAATGACTTGTCGAATCCATCTTGCAATAGTGGATCTTGACACTGCCTGGCCCTTCCTTGGGCCTTGTGGCAGAATAAACAGACAACCAGTCTTCCTTATCTGAGCCGTAGTTTGCAGATAAACCTTTATCGCTCTTCCAACATCTAGAGAGTGTAATACCAAATTCAAATCCCATTGGCACACGGGAGACTTAACTGGCGGATTTAAACGCAGTGCACCCTGAACAAAGGCCCTGACTAGGAAATGAGAGGCAAGCGGTTTTTGAAAAAATACAGACAAGGCCAAGATATGGCCCTTGATAGTGCTCAAAGCCAACTTCATATTTAAGCCCAACTGAAGAAAGGCAAGAATTCTATTAATGGCATACTTCCTAGGATGCCATGTTCTGGGTTCACACCAGGAAACATATGCCTTCCATATTCTGTAGTAGATGAGCCTGGAGGCCGGCTTCCTAGCATTAACCAGAGTGGATAGGACTGGACCCGAGAGCCCACGTTTCCTCAGAATGTGGGTCTCAACAGCCAAACCGTCAAATTTAGACTTTGTAAGGCAGGATGGAATATTGGACCCTGCGACAGTAGGTCTGAGCGCAGTGGGAGAACTCAGGGTCTTCCCACTGCCATCCTTACAATTTCTGCGTACCAGGGTCTCCTGGGCAAATCCGGGGGGCCAACCAAAATCACCGGCTTTCATTCCCTCTTGACTCTCTGAAGCTATCGAGGGAGAAGCGGAACTGGGGGGAACGCATAAATCAGGGAATTCTGATCCCATGAGATTGTCAAGGCTTCTGACCCTTGAGCACAGGGATCTCTTGTTCTTGACACAAAGTTGTCCAGCTTTGCATTGAACATGGAAGCCAACAGATCCACATCTGGGGTTCCCCATTTCTGACATATGCTTTAAAACATGTCGGGGTGTAGAGACCATTCTCCTGGACTCAGTTGCTGGCAGCTTAAAAAATCTGCCCGACAATTTTCTACCCCTGGAATGAAGACTGCAGATAGGCGAGGAATATGCATTTCTGACCAGACAAAGATGTGATTCACCTCTTTTTGGGCATCCAGACTTCTGGTGCCTCCTTGGTGATTGATATAGGCCATGGCCGTAGCATTGTCGGACTGAACCCGGACAGGGCAGCCCTTCAGTCTGTAAGACCAAACTCGGAGGGCCAAATGAATTACCCGAAACTCCAGAGTGTTGATGGGTAGGAGCTTTTTGGCCCCGGACCACGTCCCCTGGGCAGATGCTCCTTCTAGAACTGCCCCCCAGCCAAGAAGGCTGGTGCCTGTGATGACCCCTTTCCAGGTAACCGGAGTGAAGGATTTTCCTTCTGACAGATTTTGGGGGAGCAACCACCAATTGAGGCTCTGGCGAACCCCTGGAGATAAGATCATAGGAAGATCCAGGGCCTGAACATCTTTGTTCCAAGCTGACAGAATTCCGCCCTGTAAAGGTCTTGAGTGAAAATGGTTGTAAGGGACAGCCTCGAATGAGGCTACCATCTTTCCCAATAATCTCATGCATAGACGTACTCTAGCCTTTTGAGGCTGCAAGGAAGATTTCTTCAGATTGAGGACCCAGCCCAGGTACTCTAAATATTCCACTGTGCTGTGGACTAAGCGTGCGGCGGACTGATCTATGATCAACAGATTGTCCAGGTAGGCTGTTACTGCTATGTCTCGTGCTCTCAACCTTGCTAGGACCGGGGGCAGGAGCTTTGTGAACACTCGAGGTGCTGTAGCCAGCCTGAAAGAAAGAGCTACAAATTGAAAGTGGCGCTGATCCACCGCAAACCTTAGAAACCCTTGGTGAGCGGGAAATATTGGCACATGTAGATATGCATCTCTGATGTCTGTTGATGCCAGGAATTCTCCTCCCTAAAGGCTGGAAACAACTGAACGGATAGACTCCATGCGGAATGAGTGAATGTTCAGAAACTGATTCAGGCCCAGATTCAGAGAGACTTACGACGGCGTATCTCCAGATACGCCATTGTAAGTCCGAATGAGCGCCGTCGTATGTATGCGCCTGATTCATAGAATCAGTTACGCATACATTCTGCCAAGATACGAGCGGCGTAAGTCTCCTACCCCGTCGTATCTTGGGTGCATATTTACGCTGGCCGCTAGGTGGCGCTTCCGTTGATTTCCGCATTGAATATGCAAATGAGCTAGATACGCCCGTCGCATTTAGTTACGCCGTTTACGTAAGACATACGCCGGTATGGACGTGGTAACAAGCGTATCTTTTTACGTCGTTTGCGTAAGTCGTATGCAAATAGGGCTGTGCGTGAGTTACGTTCACGTCGTAGGCAGTGTTCGAAGTATCTTAGGCATTCTATCCAACGCATGCGCACTGGGATACGTCCACGGACGGCGCATGTGCCGTTCGTTCAAAACGTCAATCACGTCGGGTCACGATTCATTAGCATAAAACACGCCCACCTCTTCACAATTTGTATTAGGCGCGCTTACACTGGCACATTTACGCTACGCCGCCGTAACTAAGGACGCAAGTGCTTTGTGAATACAGCACTTGCCTCTCTAAGTTGCGGCGGCGTAGCGGAAATACGATACGCTACGCCCGCCCACACTTACGCCGCTCTACGCTCTACGTGTTAGGCCTCAGACTTTCCTCCTAAACCCCTACCAGCTACTTCTGTAATCTTCTCCAAGTTTCCAGCAAGCAGGGGGAGTCACCAAAGATGCTGCTGCTGAGTCATCCAGCCTCCCTGATTCACTCAACCCTGACCCAGAAAAACACACAGGCTTGGCTACCAGAAAATCCTGACAATTTATCTACTCTAACACAAAAAAATCCTAACTCTAGCACTCTAGCAATGCTAGGGAGTGCTAAACTGTTTTGGGATGACCCCTTCCTGTTCCAACATGACTGCGGACCAGTGAACAAAGCAAGGTCCATAAAGACATAGATTAATGAGTTTGGGGTGGAGGAACTTGACTGGCCTGCACAAAGTCCTGATCTCAACCCGATAGAACACATTTGGGATGAATTAGAGCTGAGACTACAAGCCAACACCAGTGCCTGACCTCACAAATGTGCTTCTGGAAGAATGGTCAAACATTTCCATAGACACACTCCTAAACCTTGTGGACAGCCTTCTTAGAAGAGTTGAAGCTGTTATAGCTGCAAATGGTGGGTCAACTCAATATTGAACCCTGCGGACTAAGACTGAGGTACCATTAAAGTTCATGTGCGTGTGAAGACAGGCATTCCAATACTTTCAGAAATATAGTGTACCTACAGTGCTCTCTAATAAAATGCTTTTACTGCCAACTGTGGGGCAGTTCTGAAATGCAAAGCTCAGCCTCTGACACTTCTGGGTGGTAATGGAACTTGACGCCGTCTCCTGTTATGCCTTGTGCACACGACCTGTTTTCCCGTCGGGAAAACTGCCATGACAGCTTTTGGCTGGGAAAACTGGCCTTTTCTTTGCTCCATGGCAGTTTTCCCAACAGGAAAACCACCGGGAATCAAGGCAGGAAAAATGAGAATGTGTTCTCTTTTTTCCTGCCGCGATTCCCAGCTGTCTTTTTCCCAGCAATTTCCCTATGAGAAACACTGCGTTGGAGCATACACATTGCCGGGATTCCCGGCCAAAGCTCTCACCGCAGTTTTTCCGACGGGAAAACCTCTGGTGTGTACACGGGGAAAGTTACCGAGCAGGTTCTCGGTTTTCCCCCCGGGATTTCCAGTGGACTTTTTACTGCCGGGAATGCAGGTCGTGTGTACTGGGCATTACTCCACGTTTCTATCTGCCCATAAAATCAGTATCAGGAAGGGCTGAAGCTCTTTATATAAGAACGGACCAGCATAATGACATAAATGCAGCAAATATTAAAGACTGCTGCAGGTAGGTGCAGGCACCTACCATATAAACACCCGCACTTTACACCAGCAGAAGCTTTTTTTTTTTTTTTTTTTTTTTTATAAGACACATTTTTTTTAGTTCAAAATAATTATTAGGTATATTTGCAATTTAAAATAATGGTTTCACTAAAATTTGGGCAGCTTATAGTTTCCAGGAATAAAACAAAATGTGAAGTTTAGGTTTACTACAACATTTATCTGCCTGTCATGATTCCAAGAATACTGGTGAATCCTTGTGTGACCTTGTTACTTGCAGCCACATATTTACTGAGTGACTAGCCTTTGTTTGACCTTGTTAGATGCTTCTTTGCGCAGTGACTTTTAGGATACATAAAAAGAGCAGATACAGATGATTATATTCATTATAAAAAATCTCTTATTACTTAGACCTTGACATTTTGCTATGTTAGCAGTTGTGCTTGCAGTATAATCTAACTAAAAGTTAGGCTGAGATCTCCTCAGTGCTACAGAAAAGAATACTTTAATATCTGATATTCCTTATTACTATTTTGTGTGGTATTCCCGCTATGCGAGGAGTACAGCTCTCCCAGACCCAGGGAGGGACTCTTAAATTCTTCAGATTAAAAAAAAAAAAAAGAAGAGAGCCTCAACCACAAAGTTCCATGTGAAGCTCTGATACCAAAAGGCTTTTATGAGTCAAAGCATATTAAAGCTATACTGGGCAAATAGCTGAATATGCAGATAAGGTACATATAAGGAGCTTTACCTGTCAAAGGATTTGTATTTCTGCCCATACATTCCTGAGATTTGCACAGTCCTGCCACACAGTACTACCAGCCAAATGACACCACTTTCTTTGTTACAGCTTTAGACAGTAGATGGCATACAGTGGAATTCATGACAAGGGGAACGAAATGAGTGCAGCCTATGACAATTACTTAAATGAAAACAGGTTATAAAAACTCACACGATCTATACAAGTAAAAGCTCATCAGGATTCTACAGTATAGTGAACTTCCCATCCCGCAAGAACCACTGTGCCAAATGATGGAGCAATCATACCAGGCGAGGGGAGCCGAGGACGCTGGATATCGGCTCACCTGTTTTGACTGCCCCATCGTTTGGCATAGTGGTTCTTGTGGGATGGGATGTTCGCTATAGTGTTGAATACTGATGAACTTTTACTTGTACAGATTATGTTCATTTTTTATAACCATTTTTAATTAAAGTAATAGTCATATGCTGCACTTAAATTGCGCTTTCTCTTCTTTACCATTGTCCTTGATCCAGAGCTGGTTTACTTTACAGAAGGCTGCCACTGGAGCTTGCATACAGTTCCTGAACTTTTATGATCTTTTCTGGGAAACAGATGTTTCAAGGACTTTGTCTACCCCCTTTCTGTGCCCAAATTACTACTGCCTACAGTGGAATTCAGAGAAAACTGTCACCCATGCGTGAGACAAATGTTGCTACTTGCAACAGATTTGCAACTTGACAGCAGTTGCTAAGTAGCAATGGAGACTTTACACTACACCACATCACATACAGCTTTGGTGCATAGCAATTATTATTCTTATTCTTATACAGGATCTAGTGCTAACAGTTTGCACAATGCTTTACAATATAAAGGGAGACAATACAGCAACAGTACAATTCAAAACAAGAGGGTTAGAAGGGCCCTGCTCCTGCAAGCTTACAATCCAAGAGGTAGGGGCAGGTAGGGGCAGTCGGCCGCGCGACTTGTGACTGGGAAAAAAACACGGGAATCAATCTCACCTTCACTGAGATCCCTTCATTGGTTGCCAGTAAAAGACAGAATCACTTTCAAGGCACTCTGTCTAACGCATAAGTGTATTCTGGGAAATGCCCCCCAATATCTATGCGAAAAACTAAAAGCTCACAACACCAATCGCGTTCTGCGATCCACCAACCAAAATCTACTCCAGATACCCAAAACCAGATACAAGTCCAAAGGAGAACGAAGATTTGCGGTCCAAGGACCCAGACTATGGAACACTCTACCAACCAGCATCCGGTTGGAGGAAAACCACTTGGCCTTCAGGAGAATGATCAAAACCCATCTCTTCTGAGGGCCCAGGGAATGGATACCAATGGCCCAGAGGCGATTCAGTTCGCATGTATTGCGCTATATAAGTTTCTCACTCACTTACTCACTCACTGTGAGGGATGAACTGATGAGGAAAGTAGAAGATTTGGATGTTAGCTGAAGGCAGCAGAGGCCTCCCTGAAGAGATGAGTTTTCAGGGATCACCTGAAAGTGGACAGAGTAGGAGATAACCGTACAGGTTGGGGTAGTGAGTTCCAGAGTATGGGAGATGCTCTGAAGAAGTCCTGGAGATGGGCATGGGAGGAGGAGACAAGGGAGCTAGAGAGCAGAAGGTCTTGGGAGGAGTGGAGAGGATGGTTTGGGTGATATTTGGAGATTAGATTGGTGATGTAGGTTTGGGCAGAATTGTAAAAGGCTTTGTATGTTATTGTTTTACATTTCATTTGTTGGGCAATGGGAAGCCAGTGTAGGAATTGGCGAAGAGGGGTGGCAGACACTGAGTGATTGGTTATTTACAGGAGTTTGGCAGCAGCATTCATGATAGACTAAAGAGGGGATAGCCTATGGAGAGGTAGGCCAACGAGGAGGGAGTTACAATAGTCAAGATGAGAGATAACAAGGGAGTGAATAGGTTGATTAGTGGTTTCGACGGTTAGAAAGGGGTATATTTTGGAGATATTTCGGACGTGAAGTCTACACGATTTGGATAACATGAATGAGATGCTATTTTGTGACATATCAATAAATGATTTCAATCATTAAATACATTAAGGGTGTGACTAAGGTTTAGGAGGGCAGTATTTTCAATATGAAAATAAGATAAAGAACAAGATAACACAACTTCAAACTATCAGGAGGAAATTTCAAAACGAATGTTAGATAATATTCTACAAAAACAGTAATTGATGCATGGAATAAACTTCCAGTAAAGGTAGCAAGTCAGTCAACAGTAAGTGATCTGTACTGAGACATAAAAGTTTAAAAAAAACAAAAACACACTCACACATATACATAAAATGCATCACACTGACCCTATGCAACGTACACCAGTAGGCCCATTATATTAAGTATAACACACAGCTGTTGGTGTTAATGGGCTCTATAATTGGAAGGTATTGAAATAACTGGTGAGAACTGAGATTGCCAGGGGTATAATCACAACTGACAGCTGGTAGTGCTTCTAAGAGTAATTGCTTCAGATTTAAAAGACAGAACTTTTCATTTTCTTAAAGGGGTTGTAAAGGAAAAAAAATGTTTTTTCATAATAAGCATCCTTTACCTGCAGACATTCCTCTTTTCACTTCCTCATTGTTCGTTTTTGCTCAGAAGTTGCTCTATTTCTTCTCTGTTCTGTTCACTTCCTGCTTGTCTGATTGTTACTCACCACCGTGAAGGGAGGCTTTACTGCGGTGGTCAGTGACGTGCTCGCCCCTCCTGGGAACTACATCTGTGCGGCAGGACACTCTCTACTTGTTAGAGACTTCAAGGAGGTGTGAATTACTGGGCGTGCTGCAAAGCATACTGGGAAATGTAGTTCTTACATGAACGAGCGCCACAAACCAGGAAGTGAATGAGAGAACAGAAACTAGAATGCTGGAGGTGATATAGATGAGGAATTTAATACTGTAGGTAGTTACTCGTTTTTTAACAGAATTATTACACTATTCTGTCTGTCTAACTTGCAGACATTAATTTTAGGTAAAACATTTTTTTCCTTTACAACTCCTTTAATGCAAAAAAAAAAAAAGATACCGTATTTATCGGCGTATACCGTGGGTGCGCGATATACGCCGATACCTGCTTCCCACGCTGAGTTTGAACTGCGCCGCTGACATATACCGAGCGCAGTACACTATCAGTGTCCAGCTGAGCACTGTTTAAAGCTTGTAGGAGGAGTTTTCATTCTTATGAGGCTGCATGACCCCTGGCCCTCTGTCTAGACAGTGCTGATTGGCCCTGTGCTGATCACATGCACCCTCCCAAAGAAAAATATAACCTCTCTAGCAATACACACCAAACTGAGCATGTGCAGAGCGACTCCAAAAGCTCTGTATTATCAAGAGATGGACTGGGGATTGTGAAAGAAGTGGAGAATCAGAGAAGGCAGGATCAAAAAGCCTTTTTACACAATGCAGAGGATTAACCCCTTAGGTTCCACAGTGACTATAACAAGCTGTTGTGGTCCAATTACACTAATTCTACATTAATAACCACTTAAACAAAATAAAAATGAATACAGAAATATCCAGAGGGACTGCGGGAAACTTCCTGAGTATAACTAAATGTTTAGATATTACTGTGTGACTACAGCCTTGTGGAGCTCAGATAGGAGTAGCAATTTTTATGTGTCTGTCAACTCTAAACCTTCACCAAGAACTAAGCTGGAATATTCATCTTCCCTCCACTGTCACATTTTCTAGCAGTGAGAGTGGATTGCATCTGACTGCAGGGTGAGGGTTGAGGGGGAAGACTTGTGGGGGAGGGCCAGCTGGGAGACTTGTGCTGTAACAATGTCTCAAATTTGGAGTGTAAACCATATTAAGGCTTCTTGCACATGATAATTCTGTTTGAGCATCAATTTTTCTCAGACTTTTTGTTGTATGTATTTGCATATATGCATTCGGGCAAAAATGTATTCTCACGTTTCTTTTTCTTCACAATATGTGAATGGGCATTGGCACATATTTGCATATGAGGCGTAAATTGCTGACCAAAAAAGCAGATTTTTCTATTTTTATTTTTACTGAAGATTGCACAGCGCTTGTTTACGCAAAAAAATTATGTTTTGAGTGCTGTCCAGATCAGTGGCAGCTGATGCTCCATCAGTCGGACCCCCCTGCACCATACCCACTCCACCACCCTCCCTTATCACCAGCTCACTTATCCTGTGCTGACAGGTGGAGGCGGCAGCAGCGGCGGCTTTATCTCACAGGCTCCTCCGTGTCCAGTAGGGGTTGAGACAAGCAGGACGGCAGCGTGTTGGCTGGAGAGGAATGTGTGTCATTGGGAGTAAACTAAGGCAGACTTCTCCATGTCCCGGTGGGGGGCTTCCCATGGGTCTCCTCGGCCGTACATCTCCTCCCTCCTCCTAATAGGCCAATAGGATGGCTTCTCCTTTTGGCCAATCGGGAAACGGGTCTCACAACCCACTTCCTGATTGGCCTAGAGGAGGATCAGTGTGGCAATAGGGAATATTCATTTGCTTTTGTCACACAACTGGGTGGGCTTGGAGCGCTGTGCTCTGCGCCCCAAGCTTACCCTTTTTTGAAGCCTTTTAGAGCCGGTGGCTCTAATCACATGCTTCTACCCCCCCCCCTTGGAATCCATGCATCCGGAACCCTGCATGTAGATCAGGGGGCCAGATACATAAATAGGGGGGCGGCGTCCAAGCGCCCCTAATGGATGGGCTGCCACTGGATCAGATTATTTTCTCTCTAGTGGTAGAATGAGAGTGGTCTCTTCATCGCATGTAATACATGCATTTATTCTTAATTTGCCGTGAGGTAGGGGGACACTTTTTTTTTACTCAGATTTACTCAGCGTTAGGTTTTAGAATTATTAATAGTATTTAGAAAGCTTCTGCATAGAAATACAGGGGGGAAAATCTTGGTACATTATTTTAAATACAGAATTGTGTATATTGGCCCTGCTACACTAGAATAAGGATAAGGCTCATGCACACTGGACAATTTTTCTGCTGCTCCTAGGGACATTTGGTATGTTTTTGCTGCCTTTAATTGCCCCTGTATGCTAGTCTATGTATCAATGCACACATAGGCATTTAGAAGAGTTTAGAGGCAAAAAAAAGTGTGTCCAGGAAGCAGCAGATTTTGGCAGAAAAAATACATGACATTTACGCATGTAAATGTGTCTAAAGTGCGTCTAGGCACTGGGCATGTTTAGTGCTTGAGTGTTAATTAATTTCAATGGCCGGAAAAAAATATTACTCTGGCCAATGAAATTAGTTACCACCCAAGCACTTTACATGCCTAAACGCATTACACAAGTTTGCAAGCGTCACATTTTTTTCTTCTAAAACTTTGCTGCCAGGAGGAAAGGAGTCTAGGTGTGCATGAAGCCTAAAAACAATGTTGAACAACAAAACAGTTTTTGTGTAGTCTCCTGAACATTTTAATGAGAAGAGTAGATCAGGACCTATTCCCACCACTGCCTGACAGCATTTAATATTACACAATGTGAACTGTAATGCCGTGTACACATGGTCGGAATTTACGATGTGAGCTTTTGGTCAGATATTCCAACCGTGTTGTAGGCTCCATTGGACTTTCCGACAACAAATGTTTGAGAGCTGGTTCTCAATTTTCCCGATAACAAAAGTCCTTGTCGGAAATTCCGATCGTCTGTATGCAATTCCGAAGCACAAAAAAACTATGCATGCTCGGAATCAATTCAAGGCATGCTCGGAATCAATTTCGAGGCATGCTTGGAATCATTAAACTTTATTTTTCTCGGCTCGTCGTAGTGTTGTACGTAACCGCGTTCTTGATGTTCGGAATTTCTGATAACATTTGTGTGACCGTGTGTATGCAAGACAAGTTTAAGCAAACAATTTGCTGGAAAAAAATCCACGGTTTTGTTGTCGGAATGTCCGATTGTGTGTACGCAGCATAAGTCATAGGTTTCCTTTAGTGTCATTTAAAATGCAGAATTGCAGGCTTTGTTTGCACATCATCACTTGATATGTAATGTGGACAGTGTCATGAATGAGGCAGTATTGGGAAATAACAGGACATAGGCAATTTCAAATTCTGATCTGAATTGCTGGTTAGGCAATAATCGTCTTCGGTATTATTACTGCTGTTTGTTACATGATGCTTACAATTAGTTCACCATAAAAACCACATTTATTGGCTAGTGTTTTATCTATCTGTTCATAAAATAGTATCTTTCAAAACATTAGTAAATCAGCTTCTAATGAGTCTGTAATAGTTTCTACTTGTTTCTTGTATTAAAGTAAAAGAAGATAGGCTTGCACTTTGGTATGTATCCAATGAGTGATAAATTAAAACTTTGCTGTCCTTCACAGCACACTGTGTTTTCTCCTGGTGACTCCCATGTCACATCTGAGTCATGTAGGGATGTGTGGTCTATGGGAGGAACCATAGTGCCCAGTAGGATTTTTGGAATATTTCCACCAGGATTTCAGGTCACGTCTTTCTGAGGCATTTCTTTTTTTTAACACCAGGTAGTGATCATCACTTTTGCCTTGACGAAGGTGGAGAACCCTATAATGTGTTGGCTGTATTTTTACACGCACTGACCAGTAGATACAGGATGTCTTTGTATACATGGCAAATTACCAAACGTTTTATGAGCTTTATTGTGGTGCTCCTTACCTTGTGCAACTGTCTTACTTCTGAAGGAACTACCCACTCAGGGTTTGTTGAGCCCTCACAAAACTTCTGTTCCCACAAGGCCCAGTGCTACCTCATACATCAATCTGACTGAAAGAAGTTTGATTAGTACTCCAATTTTATAAAATGAACAGTAAAATAAATAAAAAAACACATTTCAGAGCCACCTACTCCATTTAAAAGTGCAGTTAGATGCCTGGGTTTTGAAGATCCTTTGGAATAAATTTAACCATATTCATCTTCACCGTGTGAAAGACAATAGGAATTTTTGTACTCACGGTAAAATCCTTTTCTCTGTCGTCCATGGATGGACACAGTCTTTAAAGTCTTGACATATGGGTTATGTTCCTGTTCATAGGAGAGGACAGAAACATAACCCACTTGTCAAGACTTGAGAAGGCTGTGTCCGTCCATGGACGATAATAGAAAATAGGATTTTTTGTACTCACCGTAAAATCCTTTTCTCTGTTGTCCATGGACGGACACAGCCTTCTCAAGTCTTGACAAGTGGGTTATGTTCCTGTTCACTGTACTTTGAAGGCTGTGTCCATCCATGGACGATAAGAGAAAACAATATATGCCTGCTTGTTCAGGTACATAATGCTATGTTTTCCCTGCCAATTTAGACGAGCACCTTCCAATAATGTGATATTAAATGCTCACCCACTTGGAAGATTCATGGGACTGTACAACCCCACAAACAACCACCCTGATTACACCCACCCCATAACCATCCAACCAATCATGATAATAAATAAAACCAGGAAACCGAAGTGTGGAAACTTATGGCCGAGGCCCCTTTATTTGGGTTTTAAAACAGAATATGAATAATCTTGAACCTTTAATTTTACCAGACCGTTAACACTGAACTCACATAGACTTATTACCACTGTTAAACTTTCACCAAACCACCTGCTCAGTCTTTCAGGACTCGAGCACCCAAAATCTGTACCAACCACCAGGTACCACCATAAACACTGTCCACACACACCTGTGGGAATGACATTACCCCATTCAGTCTTTGAGGATTCGAGCACCAAATATCTACCACCATAAACTGTGTCCGCCAGCACCTGTGGGGCGACATTACCCCAATAAAGTTAGAGCCGCTGTAAGGGGAGATGACAGTTTGATTGAAGATTCAGACTGTTGTGCCAGACCACAGATGCTGGCACCTATAAAGGAACAAACTTTGTCCCCATTGGTTGCTTGCTTCACTTTCAACTTTCACTCTAGGCATTTTTTATCAATTAATATTTTTTTTCAGGATAAAAAGCAGAGATGATCTTTTGGCAATAGCTTTCCTCTGTGTCTTTTTATCAGTGACCAGGATGTGAGGTGGGGTGGGGGAGAGACGTCCCGGGGCCTGAAAAATAAACAGAGAAACCAGCAGAAGGATTCTGTACCTTTTATTGTGCTACCGTATTTATCGGCGTATACCGCGCACTTTTTTGCCCTTAAAATCAGGGCAAAATCGTGGGTGCGTGATATACGCTGATACTCGCTTTCCGCGCTGTGTTTGAACCACTCTGCCGACATATACCGAGCGCAGTACACTCGGGTATACTCGGGCAGGCTCGGCTCCGCTCGCGGTCACGTCCTGTGCATCCTGTACGTCCTTTACGCGAGAGGAGCCGAGCCTGCCCGAGTATACCCGAGTGTACTGCGCTCGGTATATGTCGGCGGAGTGGTTCAAACACAGCACGGGAAGCGAGTATCAGCGTATATCGGGGATCGACTGAAAGACACAGCAGGGAGGACACCACGATGGCCGCAGAAGGACGCCGGACCGGACAAGGCCGCCGATGGACGCCGGGCAAGACACCGATGAGGGGCATCCAAACTGTAAGTATTTCTTTTTTTTTAGGAATTTTCCTTCCAGGTTGGGGGTGTGCGCTATACGCCGGAGCGCGTTATATGAAGATAAATACGGTAATTCAATTAAAACTGCAAACCATGACAGAACAATACAGGGGTTGACAAGTCCCATGGGGACACTTGGTTAGCCCATTGTCCCTTGCAGGAGATTTCCTCTAACATTCTAATGGGACAGGAATGTAAAGATAAAGGGGGTTTCAAGATACCCCAAACTCATTTTCCATATGAAATAGGGGCAGCTTGAAGGTTTCAAGGCTCCACTCAGAACACCTCACGCAGGTACGTGAGGGAGCCTTGAAACCATAGGTCACATGTTAGGAAAGTTTTAGAACCAGGGGGAAGCCCTATACAAAGTTTGTTCCGTCAAGGGTTAGTTGCCAGTCGCCTCAAGAGGTCATCAGTGACAGAGCTCCCCTCCCTCTCTAGTCTGTCTTGGGCCTTATTTATGTGGTCGGTCACCTTTTATCAAAAAAAGGGGGACAGGTTATTATTGGATTTTATGGCTGGTTTAATACAACTCGAGTTACAAAAGCTGAGTTGTTTTGTTGAATAGTTTTATTTATGTTTTTTAAAGTTATTTATAGATTTTTTTAAAGTTATTTATAAATTCTGTAATATAATAATATTTTATTATAATTAAACCAATAAAAAAAGGCCGTGGGCAATTATTAAAGTGATTGTAAAATATTGTCTATCTGAAGCTCCTAATCAATTAAAGCAAGCTCTCAAAACAACTTTTTCAGTTGCCCATCCCTCAGAACTGCAATCAACTGCGTTACTTTTGGAATATAATACTGAAACATTTCCATTCCCTTTCTTATGGAGATCCTCATCTTCTGTAGTGAGATCATGGTTTGGTATTACCTGTACTGTTCTTGATATGGATTTTTTTTTTAAAGCAGTCTTGGAACTGATACAAAAAAAAAAAAAACACTTCTTGGTTATAATTTTATGGTTTGGTATTGATTTAAAATGTTCCATTCTCCTTGAAATCTGATTTTACTCATTGCTTGCTTAATTGCAGGTAAATGCATTTTTGCCTAGCCTGGCTACAAACATATGTTTACAAACTATTTGAAAACAAATGATATGTATGTAAAAATATGTCTATTGTATACGAATATTAACATACATTTTTTCTTGGTATGAGCAACATTGACTCACTTTTTCATGGATGGCCATTTAGTAGGCGATTCTGATCCTTGTGTAGTGTGTTCCCATTATCTGTGCATTAAAGTGGTTGTAAACTTCAGACATGAAATATGAACAAAGCATATCCCTCTGTACTTTGAACAACTGTAGAGAAAATATGACTGCAGATAAGCAGGTACAACTTATGTAGGAGGATTTGTTTCATCTCTGTGTATCACTGAAGGCCACACACTTCACTGGATAAATGTAAAGATTTACAACCACTTTAACCACTTAAGGACCGCCTCCTGCACATTTACGTCGGCAGAATGGCATGGCTGGGCACAAGCACGTACAGGTACGTCCTCTTTAAGTGCCCAGCCGTGACCGTGACCGCGGGACCCGCGGACCCGATCGCCGCTGGAGTCCCGCGATTGGTCCCCGGAGCTGAAGAACAGGGAGAGCTGTGTGTAAACACAGCTTCCCCATTCTTCACTGTGGCGCCGTGATCGATCGTGTGTTCCCTTTTATAGGGAAACACAATCGATGACGTCACACCTACAGCCACACCCCCTACAGTTAGAAACAGACATGAGGTCACACATAACCCCTTCAGCGCCCCCTTTGTTTAACTCCCAAACTGCAATTGTCATTTTCACAGTAAACAATGCATTTTTAATGCATTTTTTGCTGTGAAAATGTCAATGGTCCCAAAAATGTCTGAAGTGTCCGCCATAATGTCGCAGTCACAAAAAAAATTGCTGATCGCCGCCATTAGTAGTAAAAAAAATAAAATTAATAAAAATGCAATAAAACTATCCCCTATTTTGTAAATGCTATAAATTTTGCGCAAACCAACCGATAAACGCTTATTGCAATTTTTTTTTACCCAAAATAGGTAGAAGAATACGTATCGGCCTAAACTGAGGAAATTTTTTTTTTTTTTATATCTTTTTGGGGGATATTTATTATAGCAAAAAGTAAAAAATATAATTTTTTTTTCAAAATTGTCGCTCTATTTTTGTTTATAGCGCAAAAAATAAAAACCGCATAGGTGATCAAATACCACCAAAAGAAATCTCTATTTGTGGGAAAAAAAGGACGCCAATTTTGTTTGGGAGCCACGTCGCACGACCGAGCAATTGTCAGTTAAAGCGACGCAGTGCCGAATCGCAAAAACTGGCCGGGTCCTTTAGCTGCCTAAAGGTCCGGGTCTTAAGTGGTTAAAGAGCAACTTTATTGAAAAATATTGCTTTCTAGCTACTGTATGAGATCAATACCTATAATGATGGTATTCAATACATACATTTCTTTTTTATTTCACATGTCTTTATTTTTATTCACATTTACATGCAGTCCAAGGGGATCAGTAAACGTGACAGTTACAGAGGTTGTCAGAAAACATATAGTGTAACACTGCTGCATGTGCTTACAACATATATATATATATATATATATATATATATATATATATATATATATATATATATATATATATATATATAGTTTAAAGTGGTTGTATTTAATTTTATGTAAATAGACAATTGCAGGTTTTAAAACAAGTTGCGCTATATGAAAGTCTCCTTACCTGCTTGCCTTTCCTGTATTCTGTATATTTTTCACTTTTGATGTCACCTGCGCATTCGCCTTATTTCCTATTTTTCCGGGAAGCAGAGACCCTGCCGGAAAAATGCAGCGTCTATGCCAGGGCTGCGTAATTTCCGAGTGTCGACGCCAACCCCGACATCATGTGAGACTTGATTGCACTTCTTCAGCAATTTGAAGAGGATCGTGGACACCGTGGATAGCACTAATACTGCACATGCGCGGGATTGGGGACAATATTTGCTAAGTAAAATAGAATACAGAACTTTTTTCATCGGGAAAAAAGAGAACATGTCCTCTTTCTAAGTCCGTCGGAATTTCCGATGTAAAAACTCTGATGGGGCGCACACACGGTCGGAATATCCGATAAAAAATTTGATCAGACTTTTTCCATCGGAACATCCGATCGTGTGTACAAGGCATAAGACTGACCTGTTAAAGGAAGTGGAAAAATCTGTGTTATAGGGTGGCTCAGAAAAGCAAAAACAGCTGTGGCAAAGCTATTGACAGACTTCATCCTATATGTAATTTTTACATATATGATGGTTCTATTTTATTGGTTCAGGCCACAATAAGGCTTTTGCTGCCTCAATAGGGGTAAGGACATTTTCTGCCCCAACAACATGTCTCTGCATACTATTTTGAATCTGAATGTAGTTAAAGGGTCACTAAAGGAAATTTTTTTTTTAGCTAAATAGCTTCCTTTACCTTACTGCAGTACTGGTTTCATGTCCTCATTGCTCGTTTTTGCTTTGAAGTAGCTGTAATTCTGCTGTGATCTCCACACTTCATGGTTGTCTTTTTCCTTATAACCATCATACTGGGAGCTTTCTCACGGTGGTCTAAGCTGTCATTACTGTGTGTCTAAAACTCCTCAGAACCAATCAGATTCATTTTAAAAACAAAACACTGCCCTGGATTTGTTTGTTTTTGTTCTGTGAGTCTTCCCGACTCACCTCTCACCCGGAACTTCATGTATGTACATTTAAAACCAAAGTGAAACTAGAGGTACATTATATGATAGATTAAATTCAATTTTTAATCATTTTTAAAAGGAATCAGTTAACTTTTATGTCTCTATACCCAATAAACAGTCATTTCAGCAAAAAAAAAGTTTTCCTTTAGTGACCCTTTAATGGTCTATGACCATCAGCCATGTAGTGTAGCACCAGCACCATTTATGTGCATTACCATAGATTGGGAAAGAATTGTTTACCTGAAACCTGTTGTCCAACGAATTCCATGTACACACGATTGGTTAAACCGATGAGAACGGTCTGATGGACCGTTTTCATCGGACCAAACCGATTGTGTGTGGGCCCCATCGGTTATTTATCCATAGGTTAAAAAAAAGCAATCTTGTTTTAAATTTAACCGATGGATACCTAACCGATAGAAGAAAAATGATCGTTAATAGGCACAACCATCGGTTAAAAATCAACGCATGCTCAGAATCAAGTCGACGCATGCTTGGAAGCATTGAACTTCGTTTTTTTCAGCACGTCGTTGTGTTTTACGTCACCGCGTTCTGACACGATCAGTTTTTTTAACCAATGGTGTGTAGGCACGACTGACCATCAGTCAGCTTCATCGGTTAACCGATGAAAACGGTCCATCAGACCGTTCTCATCGGATGGACCGATCGTGTGTACGCGGCATTAGACTACAGTACGCATGATACTATGCTGACGTTTGAGTTTTCTTTATTTAATTTTATAAACTGGATATGGGAACTTCCCCAGACATATCCATTTATAGATGCTAACGTTTGCTGAGCATAATAACAGCCAGTGAAGTTCTTTAACTGTTTGGTAATGGAACCGTAAATCTTATTCTGAATAAAGTTCCACATGTTGAAATCAGAATTTATATATGGAACAGAAAAGGTTTCTCTTTCAGCACATGCTTAACTACAAACCAATAGATAATGTCCAAAATGCAGATTACTGCCAGGAAATATTGTTTCACTCTATGACATACCTACAAGTCTAGATCTGTTTTATCAATGCATCATATGTGTTTACTGAATCAAAGTATAATAATTATAGAGTTTCTGTGAGAAAATAAGCTTACGAGTTTCAAAGCAAAAGCTTTGGTCAATCTTTGACCGAAACTGAAGCATATGCAAATGTTTCATTTTTTTTATTTTAATTTTATTGGTAACATATGTGGTTGTAATGTGTACATGGCTTTAAAGCAGGGGCCCTCCAGCTGTTGTGGAACTACATTTCCCATGAGGCATTGCAAGGCTGGCAGTTACAATTACTCCCAGAGGCATGATGGGACTTGTAGTTCTGCAACAGCTGGAGGGCCCAAGGTTGCCTACCCCTGCTTTAAAGGAACTGTTCTTGCGTGTATTATGGCATTATGTAATTTGTGAACTCCTTTCTAGACATGTGCATTCATTTTCGTCCAAATTTCTGGTATTTTCGTTAACGTTTGTTAAAACGCGCAGAATCCGAAAACCAAAAGAACCGACATAAACAAGTGCTTTATTTTCGTTTTCGTTGCGACAACAGTTCCATATAGATAGGAGATTCGACATGACACTGACAATAGAAATCTATGTCTATCGAACCTGTGGTCGAATGTGCCTAGCCTAACTCTATGGGCCAGATCCACATACATTTGCATCGGCGTAGCGTATCAGAGATACACTACGCCGCCGTACCTTACCTGGCGTATATTCGAATCCTCAGCGAGTTCGCGCCTTGAGTTACGGCGACGTAGTGTATTTCTGGCGGCGGATTTGAAATTGGGCGGGTTGGGGGCGGGTTTCATTTAAATGAAGCGCGTCCCCGCGCTAAATGAACTGCGCATGCGTCGTCGAGAAATTTCCTGCCGTGCTTTGCGCGAAATGACGTCGCAACAACGTCATTTTTTTTAACTTAGACGTGAGTTACGTCCATCCCTATTCACGGACGACTTACGCAAAAAAAGAAAAAATTCTAATTTCGACGCGGGAACGACGGCCATACTTAACATGGCAATTCTATGTATACGCCGAAAAATACCAGCTTTAACTATACGCCGGAAAAAGCCGACTACAGACGACGTTAGAAAATGCGACGGCCGCGCGTACGTCCGTGGATCGTCGTAAATCGCTAATTTGCATACCCCACGCGGAAAACGTCACCCAGCGGACGCCGAAGTATTGCATCTTAGATCCGAAGGCGTACGAAGACGTACACCTGTCGGATATAACCCAGAAGCTGTCGTATCTTGTTTTGAGGATTCAAAACAACGATACGACGCAGGAAATTTGAAAGTACGCCGGCGTATCAGTAGATACGCCGGCGTACTTGCTCTGTGGATCTGGCCCTATTAGTCCAAGATTATTCAACATAGAGAGAAAAGATTCGACATGAAGATTCGACGAAGCAGTCGCCACGAGTGGACATTCATGGTCAAATGCTCCGCCCATAGGCTATAGAAGAATTCTAATGTTGGTTGACTAGTAATAATAATTAATAAATATAATTATCACTAGTGTCATACAACATTAGAATTCTACTATAGCTTTTAGGCGGAACATTCGACCGGAAATGTACGATTGCAGTGTCGTACAGTTTAGCTGCTCCATAGAATCTTCTTAGAACATTCGACAGACACCATGAGCCTTCAATGACAGATTCAACCTTAATTATTTCGGATTTTCGGATGAATGCATTTTTTAACGAAACGAAATAAATAAAAACGAATTTCGGTAGTAACTAAATAAATGTATTTTTCGGACGAAAACAAAAATCTGAAACAAAATATTTCAATGTGCACATGTCTAGCACTCACCAGATGAATGAATATAGTAGGCATTAATCCATGTTTAGGATCCTATCATCTTCAATCAAAGTCACCAGCTGAACGAGAACCGGTATCCAAACCATCATGCTAAATGCAAACAAGCTCACCAGCAAGAAGCCCAGAGAAATGTATTATATTGTGTAGTGTTTACTGCTGTACAACGGTCCATACAACCTATACAAGCATCATAAAACAACGTTGAGTGCACTTACATTGATGGCCACTGCTCCAAATACATGGCATCCCCTTGACAACATGCTTGGCACAAAATGCGTCAGAGGGGCCCATTTGCTGACGCGACACCATCGTCTCCATGTGTTTGGAGTGGTGGGTATCAATGTTAGTGCACTCAATGTTATTTTATGACACTTTTAATGACTGTATGAACCTTTGTGCAACAATAAATACTACACTATATACATTTCTCTGGGCTCCGTGCTGGTGAGTTTTTGCATCTAATGTGGTGGTTTGGATACCAGTTCTCATTGAGCTGGTGACCTTGATTGAAGATGATGGGATCCTAAACATGAATTATTTATCTGGTGAGTGCATGCTTTTGGTGAAGGTCCACGTGTGAAGATGTGTTTAGGCTCTGGGTGTTATCCTTTTGAAATCATACTGTGCTCTATTACCTGCTACCTCTGGTAAGCAGACAAGGCTGCTATCAGTTGCACACTGTATTTAAGGCTCCTCACCAGGATTCCAAGTTCTGCATAATATTTTTTATGATAGAATTTTTATTTGTTTCTGTACAGCGCTACACATTGTCTGATGCCTCGTACACACGGACGGTTTTCCCGTCGGGAAAACTGCCATGACAGCTTTTGGCCGGGAAAACCAGCCGTGTGTATGCTCAATCACAGTTTTCCCGACAGGAAAACATCCGTGAATCCCAGAGGGAAAAATGAGAACATGTTCTCTTTTTTCCTGCCAGGATTCCCAGAGGTTTTTAAGCCGACAGTTTCCCTATGGGAAACACTGCGGTGGAGCATACACACGGCCGAGTTTACCAACCAAAGCTCTCATGGCAGTTTTCCTATCCGAAAAACCGACTATGTGTAGGGGGAAAAAGCTACCAAGCAGGTTCTCGGTTTTCCCCTCGGTTTTACCACCGGGAAAAAAACATATTTAGAATATATAACAAGCTATTGATATAAAATTGTGAAAAATTGTGTAGCACTGTGCTGTCAATTAAAGAAAATCCTAAAAAGGATTGAATAGATGAACAAAGTGCTGCAACTAAATGTGAGAGACACACACAAAAAGAACATATAATAAATAAACAGCTGCGCAAAAATAATACTCAATGTTACTGAATTCCAAAATGTGTAGAAAATGAACACCAGCAAACATATATGAAATAGTAAACCTAGTATTATGAAGTGCAATAATATACAGAATAGAATTCACCATGTATCAAATGTTAACACCAATCAAAGAGTGGAAATACAAATGATGCAAATAGTCCCACTATAAGATGGAAATCACGCAAACTTCATAATTTAAAAGATGGATGCCAGTATATCAAAAACATGAAGTCTTCCTAAGGATAGTCTGGTGACATCAAGCCACACTTCACCCAAGAACAGTGGGCCAAATTCTCAAAAGAGATACGCAGACTTAACTCAAGTTTTCTAAATTTACACGGCACGTATCTTTGCGCACGATCTTCAAAACGAGTTAAGCCCAGATTTCCATATTTTCAGCCCTACCTAAATTAGTTACACCTGCGCATCCAAGGGCGCAAATTACGCTAGTCTCGCCGCTGTTTTTGATAGGCAAAGATGCAAATGAGGGAGTTAGGGCGATTCTCAAAATTAAGTGTGTGCGCCGTATTTTCCACCCTGTGCGCACCTGTTAGTTTCCCTGACTAAATTTCCACATTATAAAACCAGCCCTAATTTTACACATGCCGTGGAAGGGTTTGCTGTAGGTAGTGACTAGAGCTATAGTTGAGAAGGATCTGTCTTTAAAAATGCCAGGGGCATCTATGATTCTGACGGCACTTGCCGCCTTACAGGCACAAAGGAGGAGGATGGCACAGAGGAGGAGGATGAGGGCACAGGCGAGAGTTTATCGGCCACGGCGTGATCTTTTCCAAATGCCAGATTATGAGGTGTATGGCAACTACAGGTTTGATAGGGAAGCCATCCTGGAGATCACCCAACTACTTCAGGAGGATCTTATCACCCCAACCAGACGCTCCCATGCCCTGACACCTCTACATAAAGTGATGGCAACCCTCCATTTTTTATCCAGTTGCTCATTCCAGCGTGCATCTGGAGGTCTGGCTGGGATGGTGCAGTCAACAATGAGCCGATGTGTCCATCAGGTGGTCCCTGCCATACTGCGGCGCATGACCAATCAATTTGTGAAGCCCACCCAGGAGGAGCAGCGTCTGCAAGCCATGACAGACTTCTACAGCATTGCTGGCTTCCCATGGACCATCGGGGCGATAGACTGCACCCATGTGGCACTACAGCCCCCCCATGAAACTGAACACCTGTTCAGAAACAGAAAAGGGTGGCATTCCATCAACGTCCAGATGATTGTAGATGCCCATGGCCTCATCTGGCACGTTTGTGCCAAGTTTCCAGGGTCGTGCCACGACAGCTTCATTCTACGGCAGACCAAGATCTACCAAGACTTGGAGCAGAATGTTATGGAGACAGCTGGCTGATTGGTGAGTGACATTGGTGTCAGGTATGCCCCCCCCCATGATGCAGACATCACAAGGGGCACATGCATGACTAATATCCTCCTGTCTTTTCCCTTACAGGTGACTCTGGATATGCGTTGGGACCCCACCTGATGACCCCCTTTAGGAACCCCCAAACACCCGGAGAACGCAAATTCAATGAGGTGCACATCCAGACCCGGTCAATAGTAGAGCGGACATTTGGCCTTCTCAAGTCGAGATTCAGATGCCTTGACAAGACTGGGGGTACACTCTTGTATTCCCCAGACTTTGTCTGTCAAATTATTGGGGCATGTTGCATCCTCCATAATTTTGCTCTGAGAAGGGGCCTGCATGTTGAGATATGTCCTGACCTAACCCCCCACCCAGGCAATCCCCCCCCCAACCACCTCTACCCGGTCTGCTGAGGGCCAGGCAATAAGGAGACAACTGGCTGAAGGCATCTTTGCCCAGTAAATGGACCTTAATTATCTTTATTTTTTTGCTTTGCCAAGAAAAAATCACAGAGATTATGTGACCTTTAAACATTTTCTTTGCATATAAAATGCACATTACTTATATGTCAATGAGAATGTCTTTTTTGATACAAAACGCACAATAATTATCTCACAATGAGAATGCATGAATGCACATCACTGTGGTCCCTAGCACAGACACATCACATGCACATCGAATTGGATTAGATCCAAGTACCCCCCCCCCCCCTTTGGTACTTGGGAGCAGTAACGCCCCGCCACGGCTCCAATTATGTCACTGTGCATTCATACACCATTCAGGAACTTGGGATGACTTCTCCCTGGTCCTGGGGATCCCTACTTCACCAAAACTGAGGGTGACACCCTTATGTTTTCAGGAATGCCACCCCCCCACATTCACACATCATTCACACACATAAACCAAATCATAAGTACATTATAAAAAATAATAATAAAAAAAAAAAAAGTACCCCTGCAACTTAATGATGTTGCCTAGTGCTCCTTCTGGGCTGACCACGGGCACGGGCACGGCCACGGCCGACTGGGGGATCTTCACGGGGGGTCTGTGCAGGGGAGGGATTATTTTCATGGGGGGGGTCTGTGCAGGGGAGGGAGTATTTTCATGGGGGGGGTCTGTGCAGGGGAGGGAGTATTTTCATGGGGGGGGGGCCGGGCAGGGGAAGAAGGAGCCTCCTTTGGTGTCTGTCCTCCTGCTGGCCTGCCCTCCAAGGCCACGGCTATCCTTGTCAGACAGGCAGTAATGTCAGCCGTATTAGCCTGGCCAGCCCGGGTATTGGCCTGCACAGCCCGGGTATTGGCCTGCACAGCCTGGGTGAGGGCAGTCACCTCCTGGGCCACGCCTGTTGTTGCGTTTTTCAGGTCCCACAAACACGTGATGACCCCCACTGAGTTGGTGGCCACGTCACTCAGTGACTCCCTCATTAAACCCAGGCTGTGCTCCACCTTGCTCATTGATTTTTTTAGTTCAGCCAGACTGCGGGTCTGCCGGGCATTGTCCCTCAACAGACTGACCGGCAGACGCACAAACCCCCCCTGGTTTCAGGGGTCGGCCTCCTACTTGCCCCTGAGGCCCCATACTCACGACCAAACATGTCTGCTGAAACTGGCCCGCGGACCAGTTTCAGCAGACATGTTTGGTCGTGTGTAGTTACGAGCGTACAGAATTTCACCGTACATTTGCCCGCCGGGCCGTTTTTCAGCAGACATTTATTTGCAAACTTGTTTTAAAACCGTCCGCTCAAATCCTGTCCGAACGGACATGTTTGGTGGTGAGTACACAAAACCAACGTACAAAAACCCCGCGCATGCTCAGACTAAATGAGGCCACGGGAGCGCTCGTTCAGGTAAAACTCACGTTTGTTTGGGATATGGCACATTCGTCAATAGAAAGATTAATTCTAGCAATAGAACACTGAAGCAAACCACACAATAAACAACGCTTGATGCCGTCGTTTTATTCATTCTTCTCTTGCTATAAATAATCAGTTATTTAGCTCATGTTATTTCAACTGAGTTGTTCCATACTGAAAAGTGACATTTGTTAGCTGTGATGTAGTAAGATTTTTGCAAACTTTTATTGGCCCGACGTATCATATTTTTAGTGGTCCTCCACATGTCAAATTTTTTGCTTTTAATGTTTAATGGTTATCTTTCCCACTTTATTTAGGTGTTTATAGTTATGTCACCATTTAGAATATTTTAATAGGAAATAGTTTTGATTTTGCTTTTGTTTGTATATTTAACTGGATTATTTTGAAGGTTGTTTAAATTGTCTACCATGTTGGCACACCAAATGCCCCCCCCCCCCCCATGAGTTAGTGAATATTTTAGATTAAACATTTTATTTGTTTGTAATGTTTGATGCCTAAAATAATACCCACAGTATTACAAACAATAGGCATGTTTTTCAAATCAACAAAAAGGCTTTTATTTGAGCAAATTATAAAAAGGAACAAAAACAGAATGGCAGCACTTGAACAGCTAGCAAAATACATGCAAACTTGCATTTCAAACATGGTGAAGGATAAACTAGCCAACCTCAGGAGGCACACAAAATAAAATCTGAAGCAGCAGCACATAACCAAAGGAACCCAAGCTGTGGTAGTCCAAACAAGATGCCATTTGTGGGGGATCAAATGGAAGGCAGGGCATCAACGTCTCCTCTTCCTTGCAACCTTCCTTCCAGGCTGCCTTACAGCGGGTCTTCCCTGGGCCCTTGCAGGTGGGGATGATGTGGCAGCAGGAGTATGATGTTCAGCAAGCCGGGCCGGGTCACATAGCCCAGTGTCTGGGGTCAGCAGCTCCCTCTGCATCCACCAAAGGGCCTGGTTGATGATGCCCTTGGCCAATTGCCTCTGCTCCTCCGTGCCTTTATTGAGATCATGTGCCACGGAGGCACTGTAGGCCTCAGTGGGGTTGAGGGGGGCCCTCATGATGGCACTCGCCTCCTGAATCATTTTGAGGCTGGCTTCCTCCACTGCCCCCAATTTCTTCTTACGGCCTGGTGGCCTAATATAAAGGGGAGGAGCCTGGCTGGTGGTGCTTGTCCTGGGGAGCTGCTGAACGCCACTGGGCCCGGCCTCCTCCTGGCTGCCACTGACCCCTTCGTCCTGGCTGACAGTGAGGAGAGGATCTGCCACCTCCTGGCTGGTCTCTTCTTCCTGTGTAAAAAAAAGGGACATGTTGTAATATATTTAGGAATATAATCACTCACATTTTCATGCTTGAATCTTATTTTTTGCCTTGAATTTAAACTTGAAAACAGACTCACCCTCTGACCCCTGCAGTTGTCATCCCTGACACCTATTTGTTTGCCCACGACTTTAGATTTTTACTTCCCAGCTTGTATTTTATTAACCAATATCAAGTCAAGAATCAAACAATAATTAATATTATTACATAAATAGTTATGAAACTACTATACCTCATCATCGTAGAGGCGCAGATCTGCCTCTCTGTCAGCCAGGCCCTCTTCATCTGACTCTGCAGGGCTGTGGTGATCTGGGGAAGTCCCGCTGGAAGGTAGCATGGAGGGAAGGTTGGGATTCAGACTTGACATAGATGGCCTGCCTTCCAGTTGATCCCGCAAAAATGACATCTGGTTGTAATACCACAGCTTGGGTTCCTTTGGTGGTCTTGCTGCTGCTCCAGATCTTAGCTGCTTTTGGTGAGCTTTGTACGCTCTCCTATATGTGCCCCTGAGGTTGGCAAGTTTATCCTTCACCATGTTGGCACTGCATTCTGGCACCCATGTCCTCATGTATGCTGCTAGCTGTTCAAGTGCTGCCGCTCGTACGTCCTTGTTGTGGTAGGTGGGCTGCTTTGAATCCCACAGGATGGGCATTTCCCTAAATTTATCCAGCAAGTGCTGGATAATCTCTTGGGTCTGCAGGAGATCCATTGGGAAATGATGATTTAGTCTTTTTTATTCTAGATTGAAAAAATAAAAAGAAACCAAAAACACAATTAAAAAAAGCCTCAGCATTTACATTGATAGAATATGTTGTTTAAAAAGTAGTACCTATATAGAAATACAAACACAGTGTCTCTTGTTTAGAAAATGCTGGCCAGCTCTGCCCCATTGGTTGGTTTTAGCTAACATTTTTTTTATACATGCCGCCCCTTTGGTTACATTGCAGGAAATAATAGAAATGTACAACCATACACAATTATTACAAATGACAGCATTCATCAAGGCACTATTGCATGTGTAGATATCCTGCCCCTCAGCATTGATTACATGAAAGAAACTTCCTAATGACCTCTGTCCAACCAACACAGAACAATACTTGGCCTGATCTGAATACACCCTACATAATTGATAATGAGTCACAGCATTTTTGACCTCTCTATTTTGTGATGTCTACAAAAGCATTTGGGTACGAAAATCACATTCTGGTATCCAAGAGACATAATAGCTTAATAAAACTGTGCAACCAACAGACCAAACCCCCATCCCATGGCTCTACATTTTAGAGCCCGCTGCTGATCCCATGTTTAAATTTCTTACCTGCCTCTCTCAAAATCCTTGTTTGTTACGCTCGCTGAATTAACACGTAACCTACGTAATCACGTCAAGCGCCTTTTATCCACTCCGCGTATGTATGAAACGCCGCCCTCGTCACCTTTGCCATGCCCCTAATCAATTTAAAAAGTAAATATGGCGTTAACTGTGTAGGTTCTGGAATCGCGCGAATATTCTCCGCGTAACCTACGTCAATACGTTGTTGGCATTCGCGACACTCCGCATATGCAAGAATCCCCGCCCTCATCTCCGCCCCTGACGGGACATTTCCTCGTTTCCACGCCCCTAATCTCTGTGGGAAGGAAAGATGGCGATGTCACACGAGCGGGCACGGAGCTCTCATGGCGCAAGTGAAGGGACAGAGGCAGGACCGTCCCGATCCAGGCCTAAAAGATATAAAGCCACTAATATGGCGTTCGAAGAAATGGTGGAGTTGGTTTACATCATGAGGAGGAAGGATTATGATGGTGAATGTGGGCCCTACAAAACACCGAACCGTAGAAAGTCACACATAATGGACAAGGTGGCAAGGAGAATGAGGAGAATGTTTGGTGTCACCAGGTCAAAGGAGCAACTCCGGAAGCGTTGGTCCGATTTAAAATTGAGGGAGCCACATCACATGAAGAAGATACTCAAAATTCTGCGTAAAAGTAAGTCCATATTATTTAAGGGGGGGGGGGAATGTCTGCAATAATGTGTTGACATGTATTTTTTCACATCTGCCTCCTTGGCCTGCTTGTACTTTTGAACATGTGTAGATACTGTATTGTGTTTATGTCAAATAACAACCCTTACCAAATTTCGTGAAATAGTAAACACGCGTAATATGACATTGTTTTGCAAAAATGTGACGTTACTCCAGGAACAACACACCTGGACATGGCTGACTGGCCCCAAACTTGGTTTTCCAACATTGTTGAATAGCAAAATCACAGAAATTAAATTGAGTGCATGTGACAGGCAAACAAGATTCATTCTCCAAAATGCAAATAAAGCTGATGTTTTAACATCTGGAAATGCAAAGCACCTGTGTCTCAATAATCAAAGTATATTTATTTGGAGGGTCGACGAGAATTAATGTTTTGGGGGGACATCCATGTGTGTCACTTCTTTGCAAAAAAGGGGCAGGATCAGAGCTTGGCCTAGAACTACGCCAAAAATGGAGGATTGCTGAAAGAATAAACAACCAAAAATCATCATAAATGTATCGTCTATGCAATGTGTGCGATTTATGATATCCAATATCTGTGTGCTGATGAGTATACCTTTTGTTTTTTATTATTTCTTATAGGGGAAAGAAGACGCCAGCAATTGGAGGAGGCAGAGAGGGCCAGACACCCACAAAATCAAACACCTCCACATGTTGAGCAGGAGGAGGCTGGGGAAGGAAGAGAGGAGGATGTGGAAGGAGAAGAGGATGTGGAAGGAGAAGAGGATGTGGAAGGAGAAGAGGATGTGGAAGGAGAAGAGGATGTGGAAGGAGAAGAGGAAGGAAGAAAGGAGGAAGGAAGAGAGGAGGAAGAAGTAATTTTGGACTTAGAATTTATAGCAGATGAAGGGCAAGTGGCGGAAGAACAATTTGGCGAATTGAAAGAAGGTGGATTGATGGATGAAGGAGGAGTCGAAGATGATGGGGAGGTGGTGGAAGAAGGAGGAGTGATAGAAGATGATGGGGAGGTGGTGGAAGAAGGAGGAGTGATAGAAGATGAAGAAATTGGGGATGTGGAAATTATCAGGCCATCAGGTCAGTGTCACCCCTATATTAATAGGGCCAAACATATGCAGATAGGCTGGAAACTATTTACATATTTTGAATGCCAATTTGTTTCTTTTTAGGGGATGAAGATGGTGTAGCACATTTTTCACGTGCAAGTGCTTCTATAATTGTACAGCAGGTAATGGAGTGCAGCACGGAAATGGACATTATGCGGGAAAGGATGCTAGTCATGGAGCAGAATGTGCGAAATGTCATTTCAGAGTGTAGCACGGAAATGGACAACATGCGACAAAGGATGCTAGTCATCGAACAAAATTACAAAAATATCATTGACATGATGGGCCGTGTCAAAGACTGAACCACAGAAGCCCATCCCCCGCCCATCCCCCGCCCACAAAACCCTTTTTAATTTTTGTACTTTATAATACGCCAAAATTTCTAAATGCACACACAGTGTGCCAATATGTGCTATCTGCCATCACAGACTATCTATTGTCTGTGCTTTGTGGGTACAAACCCCTCCTCGATCCTCAAGTAGTTGAGAGGAAGGGTTTGCTCCCACAAAACACAGACATTGATCACCCATGATGTCAGATAGCACATGTGGCCATTTGTCTGTTTAACCAATGACATTTGGCGAGTTTTCACTGAATGTGTGCATTTAGAAATTTTGGCATGTTCCAGTGTGAAAGCACACCATCCATATGACTGACTGCTGTTCTTTTTTTAAATTTTTGTTTGGTGTTGATCTTTTTTGGTTTGTAAATGTTTACAGTTTCAGATCACAAAACGAACAAGAAATCTCACCTAAAGAAAGAAGTTAACGAATTTTTAAAAAAAAAATAAAAAATTTTTTGTTGTGTTAAAATCTTGTTGAAAAAATTATACACAAACAAATACAAAGCCAAAAAATGTTTTGTATAAAAACAATACCCAAACATTTCTAAATGGAAATAAATGTCTTCGAAACAAATACCAAAAAAATAAAAATAAAATAAAAAATAACCAAAAAAATTTCTACATAAATTAGTCTGGGTTATTGAAAACCAAACTAAATAAGAACTTTAATTTTGAACCAAAGTCTAAAAAAATTATGTTTAGAAGTGTGTATATATATATATATATATATATATATATATATATATATATATATATATATATATATATATATATATATATATATATATATATCTATATCTATCTCTAGAGATAGATATATAGGAGACAAGCCCAAAAATTCTTGCGTATAGTTTCAGTGAAATTATTCTTACATTGTGTTTCGATCAGTATTATTGCTAATCACTGTAAATAAAGACAAAAAAATAAATAATTCAAAGCCAATATTTTGTTCCAAAAATTTGCAGGAAATGTTTTCTGCCAAAAAATACACATTTCTTGTTAAAAAATGACTAAAATAAAAAAATTTAATTGTGACATCAAAAGCAGAAAAATGAGTGGCTTCTTATTTCTAGACTGAATACCCAGTTAGTAGATGAGTGAATAATGTGCAAATGTGGTTAGTTAATACATCTGAGTAAGTAAATCTGGCACTAGAAGTGCACTATTTTTGGAGAGAACCTGGAAGACAGAAAAATAGAGAAAAAGCAGTAATGACAAACAACTGTATAAAGTCCAATGGTCTAATTATTTATTAGTTGTGAGAATATTCCTTTCTTTGGGGGCCGAATTAGAAAGAAATATGATCTGGCATAGCAATGGCCCCCCGACCCATGAAGTACTCAACATATTTGTCGCGTACCTCACGAGCAGATTGGGGGGCCAAGCCAGCGCGACCAGTGTCCAGGCCAGGAATGTTCTCTGAGGGTAGTCCTGCCTCAGAGCCCATGGAGGCTAGGTACGTCTGGGAGTGCCTGCGTAGAAAATTGTGCAAAATGCAGCAGGCAAATATAATGGTGTTCAATTTATATTCCGCCAAATGTATCGATGTCAGGAACAGGCGGAACCGGTTGCTGAGGATCCCAAAGGCATTCTCGACTACCCTCCGAGCCCTGGACAACCGAAAATTGAACACACTCCTCTCTGAGGTGAGGGTCCTCTGGGGAAAAGGCCGCATTAGGTGAGGTCCAAGGCCGAAAGCCTCGTCCGCTAGGAACACAAACGGAAGTCCTTCCACATTATCTTCATCTGGTGGCAATGCCAGACCACCAGTTTGGAGACGATCATAGAAATCAGTCCGTGCGAACACTCCCCCATCTGACATCCGGCCGTTCTTCCCCACGTCCACATATAGAAACTCATACTGTGCCGACACCACCGCCATCAACACAATACTATGATAACCCTTGTAATTATAATAGTAGGACCCCGAGTGGGGTGGGGGCACAATGCGGACGTGTTTCCCATCTATTGCTCCACCGCAGTTAGGAAAATCCCACCGCTCGGCAAATTGGGAAGCCACAGACTGCCATTCCTGTGGTGTGGAGGGTAGCTGTGGGGACAAACAAAAAAAGAGATTTAGTACTTTGGCACATAAACATTGCAAACATAATCATACAAGCATCCTTGTGCAACTTTACATTTTTAAAATAGCATTTGCAAATTATGAAGGGAGAATTTCGGGGCACAAATAGATAGGCCCACTTAATTAATAAGAGACTCCACAGCCCTCTGATGGGGACAAAAACACTTTGAAGGGGGGGTGGGGGGTGTTTAAACTGTTTTTAGAAAACAAAAAACAAAAAAAAAAGTGGCATGGTGGGGGTTGGCCCGAAGATAGCATGCTGGACAGGTTAATATTGGGTAAGATCAAAATATGCAGGTAGGCCAAAATAAAAAGAACATGTAAAAGCTGATATCAACATGCATAGGGAGAAAAGGGAACGTTAGTTAAACACACAGCATATCTGGGAAATAACATAAAAAGTTAGTTTGCCACATTATTAAAGACACATTGTGAGGTTAAAATGAGGAAACTTACCTTCATATACTCCTCGTGCATAACTTTAATGATGGCAGCACACGTGTCCGGTATGATGACCCCAAGCGCCTGCGGAGAGATGCCTGTCGAGAACTTGAGGTCCTGCAGGCTCCTCCCAGTCGCCAGGTACCGCAACGTGGCAATAAGCCTCTGCTCGGCCGTGATGGCTTGGCGCATCACAGTGTCCTGCCTCGTGATATAGGGGGACAGAAGTTCCAGCAGACTGTTGAATACGGGGTCCGTCATGCGGAGAAAATTCCTATAGTCATTAGGATTATTCTCCTGGATTTCCCTAAGCAGAGGCATATGAGAGAACTGGTCACGCTGGCGCAACCAATTCTTGGTCCAGAAACGCCTCCGCCCCCTGTTTCTAGCCAAAGTACTGGAATAATGAACATATCCAGCAGCCATCCCATAAACAGCACCAACTCGCGAAAATTGACGCTGCTGCTCCATCATGGCTTCAAACCGGCCGGCTGGTCAGTCAAGAACACACTCCAACAGAAAGCACAATCAAATCCAGCGGGACCTGCAAAGAACGCACGACACACAGATACGAACGCACAGTACGAATCTGCAAAGCAGAACGAACTGCACGCCTGTACCCGAATGCCAACTACGTACCCACAAGCACACGCACTGAACAAGAAAATACTACCTGCTAAAGCCTGGAGACCGAGAAGCGCGAATCAGCTCTAACCAAACCTTCACTAACACGAGCAAAGCCGTAACTAGCAAAAGCGGAACAGAGGGCGTCGCCATTGACTTTGGCCTTTCCCTTTATAGTGACGTCAAACGTGGATTACGTGCACACGTTCAGGTCCGCAGGGAAATATCGTCCGCTGGTGTGTACAAGCCAGCGGGCCAAATGAAAAAACAGCCTTGTATGCCGGAAACAGCCCGTCGGACATTTCGAGCGAACATGTTTGGTCGTGAGTACTCGGCCTGAGGCTTGTGGCCTTGGAGGAGGGGTTGGAGTGACCCATGGGTGCTGCTGCATGTTGGAGGAGGGTTGGGAGGGGCCACCCATGATGGTGGCCTGACTGGTGTGCGCCTCTGGGGTTCCCTCAGGGGATGACTCAAAGGTCATATCTTGGCCCATCAGGATTTACTGGCCAATATCAATATTCTCATCTTCCTCCCCCTCATCCTCCTCCCACTCAACATCCAAATTAGGGGAGTTGTGGGCACTCCCCTCCCATGGCGAATCCTGCCCTTCTTGGGACTCTGCATCAGCCTGTCTTGGGGGTGGTGCAGCAGCCTGCACTGATGGGCCAGCAACCTCCTGCCCTGATGGGCCAGCAACCTCCTGCCCTGATGGGGCTGCCACCTCCTGGGCTGATGGGGCTGCCACCTCCTGGGCTGATGACCCAGCAACCTCCTGGTCTGATGGGGCTGCAACCTCCTGGCCATCTGGGGAGGACACAAAACAATCACAGGTTGGTGGATCCACACACTTGGCACATCTTCCCTTCCCCCACCCACACATGCTAATCACCAGATAGAAAATGTCAAAAAATTACCTGTCCTCATAAGAGGATCAGAGTCAAAGCCAGGCAGGCCCACCACCTGCTGTGGGTGGAAACACTGGGCCACTGCCCATTCCTCCTCACTCATCCTGACTGGGCAGGGTCCCCCTCCTCCAGTGCCCCTGGTATGGGCATGCAGCGTTGCCAGCTTGTTCCGGGACACGCTCTTCAAATCATTGATTTTTTTTTAACTCCAGCGATGGTCCTGGTCTCCCCCCCCCCCCCCGCCGCATTGATCCGATCGGTGATCTTTTTAAGGATCTCCTTCCTCCTGGCCGGGGTGGTGTTGTGGCTCTCAGGGCCATGGAGAAATCGCCCATATTTTATAACGCCCTGAGCAAGAATATGCTTCTCTGCCACTGTAAAATTTAGCTTCCTGCGCTTTGGGGCCATGACAGACAACACCCAGCAACAGGAAACTCACCCAAAAAAACAATCAACAATACACACACACAACAAAGAAAAGAAAAACAAGCAAAAAAAAATAAAAAAAAACAGACAGCTACTATAAATTCAAAAACAAACAGGCAAAAAAGGGAAACAAAAAACAATCACACACCAAAAAAGAAACACTTATCAAAAACAAACAGGCAAACAATCAAAACAAATAACAAATTATCAAAAACAAACAGGCAAACAATCAAAACAAATAACAAATTATCAACAACAAACACCAACTATACTCTCCAACTCCTCAACAACTTTTCTCACAAACAAATCTTACCAACAAACACTGACAAACGTTCAAAGCAGAAGCAACTTGCTTTAGGAAGGGAACACAGGGAAATACTTTTGCAATAGAAGTGTGTTTGACTGGGGCTATTTAGACACAGGGCGATCCTCAAACTAAGTACGCTTGGCCTTTTACCTATCTCACTGATTGCGATGAGCAAAGTTCTGCACATGCCCAGTGAGGTCCAGATTCGTGCGCGCATGCGCAGTACGGCCGGCCCTTCATTTGCATGGGGTCACGGCTCATTACAATGAAGCACGCCCACTTCATTCCCACTTGCCATAACCACGCCTTACGCATTGGAACTTAGGTTAAGGATGGCGCAATTTTGTGCGCAAATGCGCTGTGGATACGGCACTTACGACACCAACTTAGGGCGCCGTAACTTAAATGACATGAGTTAGATAATACTAAATTTGCACAGCTTTTTGAGAATTTGGCCCTAAGATCCCTGTAGATTATCTATGTTCGCAAGATTCCTGTATTCCAGCCTTGATCTCTATATGCTGCTGGCAGATGTCTGCAATTGATCCAGCGTGCTGATGAGCGGCGTGCTGACGTCACCACCACATACAATGCATTGTCCTGGATAGGAACAGGGTGTGATAGCCGGAAGGCTATTACATTGTCACACACATATTTATCTTCACTTTTGTAAGTGTTATTTTATTTTTTTATAATACATTTTTTATATTGGGTTACGCTATGTTGGTTCACATTGTCTATCCTGTGAGAGGAACTGGGGATATACATGGATCGATTGCAGACATCTGCCAGCAACATATAGAGATCACGGCTGGAATACAGGAATCTTGCAAACATAGATCCTCTACAGCGGGGATATGCAATTAGCGGACCTCCAGATGTTGCAGAACTACAAATCCCATGAGGCAGAGCAAGACTCGGACAGCCACAAGCATAACACTCAGAGGCAGAAGCATGATGGGACTTGTAGTTTTGCAACAGCTGGAGGTCCGCTAATTGCATATCCCTGCTACAGGGATCTTAGTTTCTGGTAAGCGGCAGTGGCTTAAGAGGTTGAGGATACTTTTTTCTATCCTAACAACACTGTTCTTGGATGAAGTGCCTAATTGTATTATTTTAGACAGTTATTTTTGTAGCTTTGTAAATCCAAAGAGGTTTTGTCATCCCATTAAAAAACACTGTGTAAATTATTACTTTATCTGCCTAATTACACGCATTGCAAATACTGGCCGCTGTCTTCATTTTCTACTCACATCTGTCCTAAATGTGTAAATTAAGTTACAATTCAAAGTCAAACTCTTTTGTTTTTTTGTAAAACCTCAAGGCATTTTAAATTTGTTTGAAAGTTCTTCAGAAGGATACATAATCCAATGATATTTTTACTGGGATGGTTGTCCTTGAAGCAGATAGTCACAATTGAAACCAAAGTTCTTTTTATGTTGCCTTGAAGCAAACTGGCACTAAAATATTGAAACTGTCGTTGCTGACTTTGCTTTATGACAATGCTAGTTGCCTGGTTGTCATGCTGTGTCAATGGCTTCAATACTTTTTATGTTCTTCCATGGTAAAGGGCCAGCTGGCTGCTGGCTGCAGTGAGTCAGCTGTAGGGGGCAGTGTGATTTATGTTTCATAGCATCACACAGTATCCTCTTTGTTAACGGTTTCAGCCCCGGACCATTTTGGTGGTCAAGGACCAGGCCACTTTTTGCAATTCGGCACTGCGCCTCTTTAACTGACAATTGCGCTGTCGTGCGACGTGGCTCCCAAACAAAATTGACGTCCTTTCTTTCCCACAAATAGAGCTTTCTTTTGGTAGTATTTGATCACCTCTGCGGTTTTTATTTTTTGCGCTATAAACAAAATAAAAGCGTCAATTTTGAAAAAATATCTATATGTTTTACTTTTTGCTATAATAAATATCCCCAAAAATATATAAAAATATATATGTTTTCCTCAGTTTAAACCGATATGTATTCTTCTACATATTTTTGGTTAAAAAAATCGCAATAAGCATTTATTGATTGGTTTGCACAAAAGTTATAGCTTCTACAAGGGGACTGTTTAATGTCATTTTTATTAATATTTTTTTTTTTTACTAGTTATGGTGGCGATCAGCGATTTTTATTGTGACTGCGACATTATGGCAGACACATCGGACACTTTTGAAACCATTTTAGGACCATTGTCATTTTTATAGCGATCAGTGCTATAAAAATGCACTGATTACTGTAAAAATTACACTGGCAGTGAAGGGGTTAACCACTAGGTGGCGCTGCAAGGGTTAAGTGTTTCCTAGGAAGTGATTCTTACTATTAGGGGCGTGGCTACACGTGACGCGTCACTGATGACCGTTACCCGATCACAGGGAACGGTCATCAATGACAGTGTAAAAAATAAAATAGAAAAAGTGCAGCGCAAAACTCAAATATATAAATGATACTGGTATACTCAAACACCAATACCATAAGTGTGAATATAAATATGCAGAAAAAAAAAAAAAAAAAAAAAAAAAAAAAAAAAAATATATATATATATATATATATATATATATATAAAAAATTAAATACAATTCAAACAAACAGTCCAAAAGTCCATAAGTGTCAGAAGATGAGTGAATTAAACGAAAATAAATCTCCACCACGTGACAATCCACCAAAATTTTGAAGTGATCCCTCCACCGTTGTAGATGGCTACTCTCACCTTCATATATGGACCACTGAGTTAACAGATGGTCAATAAAGCAAATCAAATAGGCAGGTCATGAACAGGAACCAGGCTGATGTATTAGATCCTCATAAGACAACCAAACCGCAAAGGACAGGTGCATGTAAAGAGATAATCACATACTAAGTGCTCACTGTTGCAATGTGTGGATTTATTCTTTAAAAGAAGCAAAAGTCAGGCTACTCACATTTGGCCAGACAAAAAACGGCATGAAGTAACAATCTTTAGGAATGAACAGCAGATGAGCGACGTGATGTTTCAGGCTCCTAAACCACCGGACGCGTTACGTTATATCAACTTCCTCAGCGGGGCGGGGCCTGTTGCGTCGCTTTCCTGTCTTTAAATAGCTGCTCATTGTCATAGGGACAAGCATCAGAATGGTGTGTGGGGCCTGACGACGAATCCTGAACAGCTGATTGTTCAGGAAATGATGCAAACAACGTCAGACCATCCAGCATACTGTTCAAATGTGTGCAACTTTATTGTTCACACACACATGGTATAGAACTAGAATATCGCCATCTTGTGGACAATTTAGAAAATTGCATCCGAATGTTAATTTTAAAATAATAATAAAATTAATCAAATCGCTCAAAGCTGTCCATGTACAAACATTGCTGTAAAATCTATATTTTTCTATAGTAACATAATAAATCTTTACATGATACTGCATAATAATCTAAAAACTTTTCAATTAAAAACATATAAACCATTTTATTATTACATTATCAATATAAAATCCCCAGTTAAAATTAATATTAATATTTAAAAACAAAGTTGCTATTTATTTGATATGAAACAATGACATATCTGCCCTTTTTAAGAAACTGGGTTTTCTGTTTGAAAAAAAGGTCAAAGCCCGGTGGGACATTACCTCTTTTGAACAATACATTCGGGACGGTCTCACCCCCAGACGCCTAAGGTGGGATGTCCCACCCAGTGATGGTCTGGGTGATGAGGAGTCCCTACAAGAGTGGTATGACTTCTTTAACAAAAGAGGTCAAGAACTTATGGAATTCCTCCTGAGAAGGAAACAAAGAAAGATGAAACTTCTAGAACATCAGATATCTGATATTAAAACTAAAATGGAAGTTTTCAAAGACCATTCTGATTTCCCAAAGTTATCAGGGGAATTAAAGAATAAACTTACTAAATGGGACATCGATACCCAAAATAAAAAGAAGGGTAAATTTATTAGGGATTCTGGTGATTTTACACGCAAAGAGGTTTTCAAATGGCAAGTGAATGTCGGATCTTCCGACCAGGCCACCAAGCCTAATGTAAAGGCTCCTCCCATCCCCAATACCCCCATCAATACTCCTAGACCATCTGCCCCACCACAGGACTATCAGTCCAATTATGCTCCTTATCCCCAAAGGGGACGGGGGGGGTAATGGCCGAGGAGGGAGAGGAAGAGGTAATTACCAATACCCCATGACCTCATATGGGGGTACTACATATGGTAATCCTCAACATAACAGTTACAGAGGCAAACCTAATTATCCATCTACATCGAGAGGAGGGTACTCCCAAGATGGTGGATGGGGAGAGGACTATCGTTACCATGATAACCCCATACCTGTTAATAATCGGTTTGCCCCATTGTCCAACAGAGAAGAAGTGGAGGGGGGTTTTTTAGGGAACCCGCCCCAGTGGTGGGGCCCCTCATTAACCACCCCGACTGGAAACAGGGGGGGAAAAAGAAGGGAAAGAGAGGGAAACGGGCAGGAAGAAGAACGATCAAAAAAACAAAAATCCCACTAGGCACTGGTATATTCAATATCAGTGGGATTACGTTGACGGATGAAGAATTGCAGGTTTTAGACAAAGGCCTGAAATTCGCCCCTGTTAGGAATTTTAACAAATTTCAGACGTATGTAAATGTATCGAAATTTGTGAGAACTCTTAATATTAAGAAATATTTTTTATCCAAACCGGCAGAAAGATCTTCTTTAATTCCAGTAAGCACTTATTCCACTTTGAGGAATAAAAGTGTCTTTAACCCTTCTAATCATGACTCCAAGCATATTGACGTGTTCAAAAACATGGTCCTAAGTGATTTGGACCAGATGAAGGTAAGAAAAATTAAACAACCCTCCTTCATCAAAAAAGGTATAGCGTCGTTGGAGTCTAAGAAAGAAGTGGTCATCCGTCCATCGGATAAAGGAGGAGGTTTGGTTATAATGTCCAAGCAATTCTATAAAGACGAGATGCAACGTCTATTAGGAGATGCTGACACTTACAAACTTCTAAAAAGTGACCCTATATTTCAGTATAAACAGGATCTCACACTCTTAGTCAAAAAGGGAATAAAAAGAAAAGTCCTTTCTAAAAAAGAGGCTGAATACCTCGACCCCAGTGCTTGTCGCACACCTATTATTTACTTTTTACCCAAAGTGCACAAAAACGCTACCCAACCGCCAGGGCGGCCGATAGTCAATGGTATTGACTCAGTTTCTTCAAGGCTGGGTCAATACATTGACTATTTTTTGAAACCAATCGTCTCTGGAACTAAGTCTTTTCTCAGGGATACTAAACAATGTATCCAAACTTTGGAGAAAATAACATGTACCCCTGAAAGTCTGCTTATTACAGCGGACGTAAGTTCGCTATATACTATTATTGACCACACTGATGCTGTTGCAGCAGTTAAGTGGGGCTTGGCACAGTCTGATCTGTCTTCTAAACATAGAAAGTTCCTCCTGCAGTGCCTTGAATTTTGCTTAACAAAGAATTATTTTTGGTACGACAGAAGTTTCTATTTACAAGCGAAAGGCGTCGCTATGGGCGCGAAGTTCGCCCCTAGCGTCGCCAATCTCTTCATGGCACTATGGGAGGATGAAATTATTTTCAAAGACCCCCCCATGCAACTCAAATGCTACAAACGCTATATCGATGATTTAGTCATGATATGGGAGGGAGATCTGTCCAGTTTGGAGACGTTTATGTCAAAACTAAACAGCAATACTCAAAATATTTCACTCACATGGAATATCAGCAGTGAAAAGATTGTGTTCCTGGACTTGGAAATTTTTAAAGGAGAAAAGTTTTTTAACACTCGTAATCATTTTAAACCCTCTGACAGAAACGGGTATATCCCTTTAGACAGCTGTCACCATAAAAACTGGCTTTGCAACATTCCCAGAGGCCAGTTCATACGCCTCAGAAGGAACTGCACCTCTGACACTGACTTTTTTACACAATCCAAAGTCTTGGTCAACAGGTTTCAACAAAAGGGTTATAACAAAGATGTCATTACAAATGAACTATCACGAGTGGGTTCCCTCAACAGGGCTGATTTAGTACAGGACTCCAACAAACAGGTGACGAAAGAGGGAAATTTTGAATTCAAAATTGTCCTGGATTATAACATCCAGTATCGGCAGTTTGAAAAGATTGTAAATAAACACTGGGAAGTCCTTAAGAAGGACAAGGTTTTGGGGACTGTCCTACCAGCCCACCCACGTTTTATTTATCGAAAAGCCCCCTCTTTAAGAGACGTTGTCGCCCCTGGAGTCATAGATCCTCCTCCCCCTTTTAAAGAGAATAGGATTTTTAATTTTTTATCAGGCTTTTATGCCTGTGGAAGATGCCAATCATGCAAACAATGTAAATTCAATATAAAAAAACGCAAAGAATTTACTTCTTTTTCCACTAAGAAGTCCTATACTATAAAAAATTTGATCACATGCAACACTGAGGGTGTCGTTTATATGTTAGAATGCGACTGCGGCCTACAATACATAGGCCGCACCTCAAGGTCATTGGCGGTGAGAGTAGGCGAGCATGTGAACAATATAAAAAATGGCTTTCGTTATCACAGTGTCTCAAGACATTTTAAGCAATACCATAACAAGAATCCCAAATGTCTAAAATTTTGGGGTCTGGAGAAGGTAAATAGACACTGGAGGGGAGGTAATTACACACGCCACATCAGCCAGAGAGAATCCTTTTGGATATTTGAGGCAAAGGTTCTCACCCCTGAAGGGTTAAATGTGGACTTCGATTTGAATTGTTTCATATCAAATAAATAGCAACTTTGTTTTTAAATATTAATATTAATTTTAACTGGGGATTTTATATTGATAATGTAATAATAAAATGGTTTATATGTTTTTAATTGAAAAGTTTTTAGATTATTATGCAGTATCATGTAAAGATTTATTATGTTACTATAGAAAAATATAGATTTTACAGCAATGTTTGTACATGGACAGCTTTGAGCGATTTGATTAATTTTATTATTATTTTAAAATTAACATTCGGATGCAATTTTCTAAATTGTCCACAAGATGGCGATATTCTAGTTCTATACCATGTGTGTGTGAACAATAAAGTTGCACACATTTGAACAGTATGCTGGATGGTCTGACGTTGTTTGCATCATTTCCTGAACAATCAGCTGTTCAGGATTCGTCGTCAGGCCCCACACACCATTCTGATGCTTGTCCCTATGACAATGAGCAGCTATTTAAAGACAGGAAAGCGACGCAACAGGCCCCGCCCCGCTGAGGAAGTTGATATAACGTAACGCGTCCGGTGGTTTAGGAGCCTGAAACATCACGTCGCTCATCTGCTGTTCATTCCTAAAGATTGTTACTTCATGCCGTTTTTTGTCTGGCCAAATGTGAGTAGCCTGACTTTTGCTTCTTTTAAAGAATAAATCCACACATTGCAACAGTGAGCACTTAGTATGTGATTATCTCTTTACATGCACCTGTCCTTTGCGGTTTGGTTGTCTTATGAGGATCTAATACATCAGCCTGGTTCCTGTTCATGACCTGCCTATTTGATTTGCTTTATTGACCATCTGTTAACTCAGTGGTCCATATATGAAGGTGAGAGTAGCCATCTACAACGGTGGAGGGATCACTTCAAAATTTTGGTGGATTGTCACGTGGTGGAGATTTATTTTCGTTTAATTCACTCATCTTCTGACACTTATGGACTTTTGGACTGTTTGTTTGAATTGTATTTAATTTTTTATATATATATATATATATATATATATATATATATTTTTTTTTTTTTTTTTTTTTTTTTTTTTTCTGCATATTTATATTCACACTTATGGTATTGGTGTTTGAGTATACCAGTATCATTTATATATTTGAGTTTTGCGCTGCACTTTTTCTATTTTATTTTTTACTTGCTTAGGATTTTTGCGAATTTCCCTTAGTGTTCAGCTGGCATTACCAGTGATCTGAACCCTGGGGGTCTGTATCACATAAATACACTTTTAATATCATAATTTTTTGATCTATATATTTGCGCTGATTGCACCTTGTTTTTTATATATCAATGACAGTGTCACTAGGCAGAATAGGGGAATGCCTTGTTCTGCTCTTGCCGACTGCAATCGCGGGCCTCCCGGGAACATCGAGTTCCCAGGACCCGCGGCTGCACTCGCAAAAGGGCACACAGCGGGCGGCAGATTTAAAGGGACGTACCTGTACCAATCTGCCTGCCCGTGCCATTCTGCCGACGTGCATCGGCGTGCGCCAGTCAACAAGTGGTTAAGTCAGTTTTATTTGAAGTGCACACAGTAACACTAATTCATGTCACTGCACAGAAGCATGGTGCATTGTGCTGCTGTACAGTGAGATGCGATCTCTTCCTGTATGCTGCAATAAGTTTATTCAAGTTCACTGCATAGCACCTTCAGGGTAATTTGCAGTGTGAACAGGACACATAGAAACCACTTGTTTTCTTTGTGCCCTAACGGTGTCCCGTGTTCTTCCAGTACAATAAAATGTGGCTCACTGCACTATACACTCACCGGTAGACATGTGCCGTTCGTTTTTCAAAAAATTCAGATGTCTCCTGATTTTCTAATTACAATTTTAAATATACGATTTTGAATATACAATACAATATTTACCGGTAGACATGTGCCGTTCGTTTCGCTCCGAATTGAAATTCGTACAAATTTTTGTTTTTAAAAAAATTCTGATGTATCCGAATTTTCGAATTACAATAGTACCAAACCTAAATGAATCCGAAATAATGAAACACTTTTTGAATTCAACTACTTTTCAAAATTGACTAGTTTTCAAGTTTGACTAGTTTGTAAATTTGACAAGTTTTCAAATTTGACTAGTTTTCGAATTTCCAAGGAGAATAAAATAGACTAGAAAATAAAGGATTAGAATAGTAAAAAAATAAATAAATAAGAAAATAAAAGAATAGAATATATGGGCCAGATTCAGGTACATTTGCGGCGGTCTAACGTATCGCATTTACGCTACACCGCCGCAAGTTTTACGGGCAAATGCTTGATTCACAAAGCACTTGCCTGTAAAGTTGCGGCGGCTTAACGTAAATCCCTCCGGCGCAAGCCCGCCTAATTCAAATAGGGCGTGGATCATTTAAATTAGGCGCGTTCCTGCGCCGAACGTACGGCGCATGCTCCGTTCTGAAATTTCCCGCCGTGCTTTGCGCGAAATGACGTCGCACCGACGTGATTTTTTGAACGTCGACGTGAGTTACGTCCTTTCCTATTCACTGACGACTTACGCAAAAAAAAAAATTAAATTCGACGCGGGAACGATGGCCATACTTTAACATGGCAAGTCTAAATATAGGCCAAGAAATAGCAGCTTTAACTATACGCCGGGAAAAGCCGACTAGCGACGACGTAAGAGAATGCGACGAACGCGCGTACCTTTGTGGATCGCCGTAAAAAGCTAATTAGCATACCCGACGCGGAAAAGGACGCAAACTCCACCCAGCGGGCGCCGAAGTATTGCACCTACGATCCGAAGGCGTACGAAGCCGTATCTTGTTTTGAGGATTCAAACTAAAGATACCAACGCGGCAAATTTGAAAGTACGCCGGTGTATCAGTAGATACGCTGGCATACTTCTTCTGTGAATCTGGCCCTATATTTTTTATATATATATATATATATATATATATATATATATATATATATATATATATATATATATATATTATATATAGAGTAAAACAGAGCAAAATTGAATAGAAAATAAAATAGAATATTATAGAAACAAATAGAATAACATAGAAAGTATGGGCCAGATCCTCAAAAGGGATACGCCGGCGTAACTGCTGTTACGCCGTCGTATCCCTGGGCCAAATTCTCAAAAAGCTGTGCAAATTTAGTATTACCTAACTTATGTCATTTAAGTTACGGCGCCCTAAGTTGGTGTCGTAAGTGCCGTATCCACAGCGCATTTGCGCACAAAATTGCGCCATCCGTAACCTAAATTCCGAGGCGTAAGGCGTGGTTATGGCAAGTGGGAAGGAAGTGGGCGTGCTTCATTGTAATGAGCCGTGACCCCATGCAAATGAAGGGCCGGCCGTACTGCGCATGCGCGCACGAATCTGGACCTCACTGGGCATGTGCAGAACTTTGCTCATCGCAATCAGTGAGATAGGTAAAAGGCCAAGCGTACTTAGTTTGAGGATCGCCCTGTGTCTAAATAGCCCCAGTCAAACACACTTCCCTTGCAAAAGTATTTCCCTGTGTTCCCTTCCTAAAGCAAGTTGCTTCTGCTTTGAACGTTTGTCAGTGTTTGTTGGTAAGATTTGTTTGTGAGAAAAGTTGTTGAGGAGTTGTAGAGTATAGTTGGTGTTTGTTTTTGATAATTTGTTATTTGTTTTGATTTTTTGCCTGTTTGTTTTTGATAAGTGTTTGTTTTTTGGTGTGTGATTGTTTTTTGTTTCCCTTTTTTGCCTGTTTGTTTTTGAATTTATAGTAGCTGTCTGTTTGTGTTTTATTTATTTTTTTGCTGTGATTTTTTTTGTTTGTTGTGTGTGTATTGTTGATTGTTTTTTGGGTGAGTTTCCTGTTGGGTGGTGTCTGTGATGGCCACCAAGCGCAGGAAGCTAAATTTTTCAGTGGCAGAGAAGCATATTCTTGCTCAGGGCATCATAAAATATGGTCGTTTTCTACATGGCCCTGAGAGCCAGAACACCACCCCGGCCAGGAGGAAGGAGATCCTTAAAAAGATCACTGATCGGATCAATGCGTCGGGGGGGGGAGACTAGGACCATCGCTGGAATCCAAAAAAAAATAAACGATTTAAAGAGCGTGTCCCGGAACAAGCTGGCAACGCTGCATGCCCATACCAGGGGCACTGGAGGAGGGGGACCCTGCCCAGTCAGGATGAGTGAGGAGGAATGGGCAGTGGCCCAGTGTTTCCACCCACAGCAGGTGGTGGGCCTGCCTGGCTTTGACTCTGATGCTCCTGTGAGGACAGGTAAGTTTTTTATTTTTTCTATCTGGTGATTAGCAGGTGTGGGTGGGGGAAGGGAAGATGTGCCAAGTGTGTGGATCCACCAACCTGTGATTGTTTTGTGTCCTCCCCAGATGGCCAGGAGGTGGCAGCCCCATCAGCCCAGGAGGTGGCAGCCCCATCAGGGCAGGAGGTGGCAGCCCAGGAGGTGGCAGCCCCATCAGGGCAGGAGGTGGCAGCCCCATCAGCCCAGGAGGTGGCAGCCCCATCAGGGCAGGAGGTGGCAGCCCCATCAGGGCAGGAGGTTGCTGGCCCATCAGGGCAGGCTGCTGCACCACCCCCAAGACAGGCTGATGCTGAGTCCCAAGAAGGGCAGGATTCGCCATGGGAGGGGAGTGCCCACAACTCCCCTAATTTGGATGTTGAGTGGGAGGAGGATGAGGGGGAGGAAGATGAAAATATTGTTATTGGCCAGTAAATCCTGATGGGCCAAGATAGGACCTTTGAGTCATCCCCTGAGGGTACCCCAGAGGCTTCCAGCAGTCAGGCCACCATCAGGGGTGGCCCCTCCCAACCCTCCTCCAACATGCAGCAGCCCCCATGGGTCACTCCAACCCCTCCTCCAAGGCCACAAGCCTCAGGGGCAAGTAGGAGGCCGACCCCGGAAACCAGGGGGGGGTTTGAGCGTCTGCCGGTCAGTCTGCTGAGGGACAATGCCCGGCAGACCCGCAGTCTGGGTGAAATTAAAAAAACAATGACCAAGGTGGAGCACAGCCTGGGTTTAATGAGGGATTCACTGGGTGATGTGGCCACCAACTCAGTGGGGGTCATCACCTGTTTGTGGGACCTGAAGAACGCCACAACAGGCGTGGCCCAGGAGGTGACTGCCCTGACCCAGGCTGTGCAGGCCAATACCCGGGCTGTGCAGGACAATACCCGGGCTGGCCAGGCTAATACGGCTGACATCACTGCCTGTCTGACAAGGATAGCCGTGGCCTTGGAGGGCAGGCCAGCAGGAGGACAGACACCAGGGGAGGCTCCTTCTTCCCCTGCACAGACCCCCCCCCGTGAAGATACTCCCTCCCCTGCACAGACCCCCCCCGTGAAGATACTCCCTCCCCTGCACAGACCCCCCCCGTGAAGATCCTCCAGTTGGCCGTGCCCGTGGCCGTGGCCGTGCCCGTGCACGTGCCCGTGGTCAGCCCAGAAGGAGCACTCGGCAACATCACTAAGTTGCAGGGGTACTTTTTTTTTTTATTATTATACTGTACTTATGATTTGGTTTATGTGTGTGAATGATGTGTGAATGTGGGGGGGTGGCATTCCTGATAACATAAGGGTGTCACCCTCAGTTTTGGTGGAGTAGGGATCCCCAGGACCAGGGAGAAGTCATCCCAGGTTCCTGAATGGTGTATGAATGCACAGTGACATAATTGGAGCCGTGGCGGGGCGTTACTGCTCCCAAGTACCAAAGGGGGGGGGTACTTGGATCTAATCCAATTCGATGTGCATGTGATGTGTCTGTGCTAGGGACCACAGTGGTGTGCATTCATGCATTCTCATTGTGAGATAATTAATGTGCGTTTTCTGTGAAAAAAGACATTCTCATTGTCATATAATTAATGTGCATTTACTGTGCAAAGAAACATTTTAAATGTCACATAATATCTGTGCGTTTATGGTGTAAAACCAAACAATAAAGTGAGATAATGAAGGTCCATTTACTGGGAAAAGATGCCTTCAGCAAGTCGTCTCCTTATTGCTGTGCCCTCAGCAGACCGGGTAGAGGTGGTTGGGGGGGGGGGGATTGCCTGGGTGGGGGGGTCAGGTCAGGACATAACTCAATATGCAGGCCCCTTCTCATTGCAAAATTGTGTAGTATGCAACATGCCCCAATTATTTGACAGACAAAGTCTGGGGAATACAAGAGTGTACCCCCAGTCTTGTCAAGGCATCTGAAGCGGGACTTGAGAAGCCCGAATGTCCGCTCTACAATTGACCGGGTGCGAATGTGCACCTCATTATATTTGTGTTCTCCTGGTGTTTGGGGGTTCCTAAATGGTGTCATTAGGTGGGGTCCCAAGGCATATCCAGAGTCACCTGTAAGGGAAAAGACAGGAGGATGTTAGTCATGCATGTGCCCCTTGTGATGTCTGCATCATGGGGGGGGCATACCTGACACCAATGTCACTCACCAATCAGCCAGCTGTCTCCATACACATTCTGCTCCAAGTCTTGGTAGATCTTGGTCTGCCGGAGAATGAAACTGTCGTGGCACGACCCTGGAAATTTGGCACAAACTTGCCAGATGAGGCCATAAGCATCTACAATAGCTTGGACGTTGATCGAATGCCAGCCTTTTCTGTTCCTGAACAGGTGCTCAGTTTCATGGGGGGGCTGTAGTGCCACATGGGTGCAGTCTATCGCCCCGATGGTCCGTGGGAAGCCAGCAATGTTGTAGAAGTCAGTCATGGCTTGCAGACGCTGCTCCTCCTGGGTGGGCTTTTCAAACTGGTTGACCATGCGCCGCAGTATGGCAGGGACCACCTGATGGACACATCGGCTCATTGTCGACTGCACCATCCCAGCCAGACCTCCAGATGCACACTGGAAAGACCCAGTGGCCAAAAAATTAAGGGTTGCCATAACTTTTTGTAGAGGTGGCAGGGCATGGGATCATTGGGTTGGGGTGGTGAGATCCTCCTGAAGTATTTGTGTGAGCTCCAGGATGGCTTCCCTGTCAAATCTGAAGTTGGCATGCACCTCATAATCAGGCATGGCAAACAGATCGCGCCGTGGGCGGTAAACCCTCTCCTGTGCCCGCATCCTCCTCCTCTGTGCCCTCCTCCTTCTTTGTGCCTGTAAAGTGGCGAGTGCCATTACAATCATTGATGTGCCGGGCATTTTGGCAGTCAGATTGTTGTCCTGCAGAGATGTGTTGTCAGCTCTACCTCTATTCAGTTGATTGAGCAGACCCTTACACGGCATGTGTAAAATTAGGTCTGCTTTTATAATGTGTGAATTTGCCCAGGGAAACTAACAGGTGCGCACAGGGCGTAATCTATGGCGCACACACTTAATTTTGTGGATCGCCCTCTCTCCCTCATTTGCATCTTTGCCTATCAAAAACAGCGGCGTGACTAGCGTAATTTGCGTCCGGGGATGCGCAGGTGTAATTATTTTAGGTAGGACGGAAAATCCGGAAATCTAGGCTTAACTCGTTTTGAAGATCGGGCGCAAAGATATGCGCCGTGTAAATTTAGAAAACTTTAGTTAAGTCTGCGTATCTCTTTTGAGAATTTGGCCCCCTGTTTCTAACTATGGAACTGATCCACAGAATCAGTTTCCCATAGTTAGGCAGAAGATCCGACATGTGTAAGGGACTTACACTGCCGGATCTTAGGATGCAGTACCGCATCCGCCGCTGGGGGCATTTTGTGTCGAAATGCCGCCTCGGGTATGCAAATTAGCACTTACGGAGATCCACAAAGCTTTTCAGCTTCGTTTTTTCTCCGTAAGTTTTAGTTTGCAGACGCAAAATTAGGGCTGCTTTTACAAAGTGTAAACTGTTTACACCATGTAAAAGCAGACCCTTCTGTCCCGATTTTTTTTTTGTTTTGAATTTTTTTTTTTCGCCGTATCTTTTTTTTTTTTCGACGCAACTTTATTGACCCGTCGCGATCCACAAAGCTCGGCGTAACGTAATTTCACGCTATGCACGTCGGGAAAATGACGTCACGAGCATGCGCAGTACGGCCGGCGCGGGAGCGCGCCTAATTTAAATGGGAATCGCCCCCATGAAAAGAGGAATGCCTTGCGCCGGCGGAATTTAAGTTACACAGCCAAAAATTTCTAGGTAAGTGCTTTGTGGATCGGGCACTTAGGTAGAAATTTTAAGGCAGTGTAACTTAAATGGGAAAATTTACGTTACGCCGGATCTTTGTGGATTACCCCCTAAATAACCAGCTTCCGAAAATCAACTTTTGAATAGAATAAATTTGAATAGAAAAGATTAGAATAAAATAGAACATAAAATAATAGAATAGAAAAGAATATAATCAACAAATAGAAAAATAATACAATAAAAAAAACAATAGAATAGAAAGAAATTGGACAATTGTACAATAAAAGATTGGAAAAAAGTTGCCTGGTCTGATGAGTCTCGATTTCAGCTGTGGCATTCAGATGGTAGGGTCAGAATTTGGTATAAACATGAAAGCATGAGTCCATCCTGCCTTGTATCAATGGTTCAGGCTGGTGGTGGTGTAATGGTGTGGGGGACATTTTCTTGGCCCACTTTGGGCCCCTTAGTACCAACTGAGCATCATTTAAACACCCACGGCCTACCTGAGTATTGTTGCTGACCGTGTCCATCCCTTTATGACTACAGTGTACCCAACTTCTGATGGATACTTCCAGCAGGATAATGCACCATGTCACAAAGCTCCAATCATCTTACCACTGGTTTCACTATACACCACTGGGTCACTATACTCCAATGGCCTCCACACTCACCAGATCTCAATGCAATAAAGCACCTTTGGGATATGGTGGAATGGAAGATTCACATCAAGGACGTGCAGCCGACAAATTTGCAGCAACTGCGTGATACTATCATGCCAATATGGACACCAAAGTCTCTGAGAAATGTTGAATATATGCCACGAAGAATGAAGGCAGTTCTGAAGGCAAAAGGAGGCCCAACCCAGTACTAGCAAGGTGTACCTAATAAAATGGCCGGTGAATGTATGCGAAGAGGGCTTTAGGGTGCATTCTTAGGGAGCGATTAGCACACACTGCAAATTCCAGTCTCAAAAATCTGTGGATTCCTGTGGCTGCAAATAGGGATGCACCGATACCCCTTTTTATCGGTGAGTACGAGTATTGATACTTTTAGTCAAGTACTTGCCGATACCCAGTAACAATACGTTATGGTGTGATTTGCGTCTATATAAAATGAATGGGCGCAAATTGCGCTGAAAAGACTCACATACGATTTTCCCACCTGTCACATGCTATTCTTTGCAGTGTGATTTGCGCCCATTTATTTTGTATGGACGCAAACCGCACTGCAAAGTATCAGTTTCAGAGCATTTTTACAAGTATGAGTACTCGTGAAAATATTTGGTATACCTAGCTGCAATGATATAGGTGTATGCAAAGCACTGAGAACATTCAGCCCCATACAATGCAATACGATACGGTGACATCTAGACGAGAAAAATAGAGAACCTGTTCTCTATTTTCTCATTGTGAGATTGTCGGCAGTGTTTTCCTGCCGAGAAACCAGAGCGTCTGTATACTTACCTCTTCATGGAAACCCCAAGCTTCCAAGGCATAGATAGGGTGAAGCAAGATGGCGGCGGCGGCTTCGAATGTGATGAGCGCATGCATAATGTTTCTCCAGAATAATATGTTCTCTGTGTAGCGCCTGGTTACTTTAAGTACCGGTGCTATTTAAATTTAAAGGGAGATCCGAGTGTAGTTAAAACAGGGTCTCTGTCTCAGCTTGGTTGTGCCGTGGGCTCATTCTGTTGTGCTCAGGTGCTCTTCCCACCCCTGTGCAGTAGATGGCAGCAGTGGAGTCAAGGTTTGGGTGCTCTTCCCCAGCAGCTAATCAGGAGGGTGTAGCCTCGCTGTGCATGCTGGGGGAGGGTATTTATGGGGCAGACGCCATTGGTTCCCGGGTCTTCTTCGTCCAGTGTGGAATCCACCTTCAGGGTGGCCACATCATGGCGCCCTAGCGTTATGGTCTACCTGGCCGGAACATCTGAGCAGTGACGGGGACCCAGTGAGCGACTAGGTTCCCACCTTTGAGGATCCCAAGCAGTATTGCTGTTCGGTGGGGAGTCCATCTGAGGAGCACCAATGAGAGGCTGGCGATCCAAAAGGGTCTCGACAAACCACCGGGGATCAAGGTAGCCGGACACTGAAGGATTGATCACCTGTGAGTCGGTACCTGGGCGACATTAAGAAGGAGATCCAGGTGAAATTCAACTAAGGAGGATTACCTCCGTAACTGCAACCAGAGAGGGCCTGTGGCAGAGGCATCTCCCTGAAGTCCATTCAGGAGGGTCTGTGGCAGAGACTTTATCCTACAAGTGTTCGAGTGATACTCCAGCTGCCAGGTCAGTGATAGGGGCCTGTCCGGGTACACTAAACCCACTCAGGCAGGAGTGGTACGGAAAGTGTTACATATGGGAACAGGACTGTTCCAAATACTACGCCTGAATCTGTTGTTCTCCTTCTTCCTGCAAACTCTATCCCTTTTTTTTCCGGCTGGGTAATAAAGAGCACAGCAAAGACAACCAGCAGCTCCTCCAGGAGTAGTGCTACATCTGTTTTGTAACAGCATGCTCATAATTTCTGTGACGGTATCCATGCATCTTATTGCTGGTCATCCTATTTGTCTGCATACTAATTCTCCCTAAACTGTAGCTGTTTAACATTTAGAACTATCTGTAGAAATAAGAAGATTGCTTGATCTGGCCACTGTTGGTCATCTTAAATCTACTGTATTTGGAGCAATAAACATGGAGTCTCTTTTGCTGTTATACTAGACCAGTGGTCTCCAAACGGTGGCCCGCGGGCCAGATGTTGCTCTTTTCTTACTTTTATCCGGTCCATGGGGCACTGTTCCTCCCACTGATATGAGGCAGTAATCCTTGCACCAACAAAAAGGTATCATTCTACCCACTGACGCCCACATTGTGGCACTATTTCTTCCGTGGATGCCAGTGATTGGGCACTCCCACTGACACCAATGATGAGGCATAATTCCTCTTACTAATACCAATGATGGGTTCCTCCTCCTCCTACTGACCACAGGTGCTATATCATTTTTACTTCCACTTACCATCAAGCCTGATGCCTTGTACACACAACCATTTTTAATGGTGAAAAAAACGATGTTTTTTTCAACCCGATTCTTGTCAAGCCTGCCTTACCTACACACGCTCGTGAAAAAAAATGCTCTAGCAAAGCGCGGTGACGTACACCATGTACAACGGCACTCTAAAGGGGAAGTACCATTTGAATGGTGCCACCCTTGGGGCTGCTTTTGCTGATTTCGTGTTAGTAAAAGTTTGGTGAGAGACGATTCACGCTTTTCAGTCTTTGCGCTTTTCAGTCTGTTACAGCGTGACGAATGTGCTATCTCCATTACGAACGCTAGTTTTACCAGAACAAGCGCTCCCATCTCATAACTTGCTTCTGAGCATGCGCGTTTTTTTCACATCGTTAAAGCCTACACACGACCGTTTTTCACGACGTGAAAAACGACAACGTGAAAAACGACGCAAAAGAATAGAGCATGTTCTAAATGTTTAATAGCCATTTTTCACGTCATGCTCTGGAGCCCACACACGATTGTTTTTAATGACATAAAAAAAAAAAAAAACATTTTTCACGTCATAAAAAAAGGTCGTGTGTACGCGGCATGAGACATTGGGGCAGATCCACAAAGATCTGCACCGGCGCAGCGTATCTGAGATACGCTACGCCGCCGTAACTTATTTGGTTTTGGTTTGAATCCAGAAAGAATTTGCGCCATAAGTTACGGCGGCGTAGTTTATCTCTCGCGGCGTAAGGGCGCGGAATTCAAATGTGGCAAACGAACTGCGCATGCCCCGTCCGTAAAAAATCCCAGGGTGCATTGCTCCAAATGACGTCGCAAGGACGTCATTGTTTTCGACGTGAGCGTAAATGGTGTCCAGCCCCATTCACGGACGACTTACGCAAACAAATTTAAATTTTCAAAATTATACGCGGGAACGACAGCCATACTTAACATTGAGTACGCCACCAGATAGCAGCTTTAACTATACACCGGAAAAAGCCGAACGGAAACGACGTAAAAGAATGCGACGGCCGCTCGTACGTTCGTGGATCGTCGGAAATAGCAAATTTGCATACTCGACGCAGATTACGACTGAAATGCCACCCAGCGGCCGCCGGAAAATTGCATCTTAAATCCGACGGCGTACTAAGGCGTACGCCTGTCGGATCTAACACAGATGCCGTCGTATCTTGTTTGGTGGATACCAAAACAAAGATACGACGCGCAAAATTTGAAATTACGCGGCGTATCAACAGATACGCCGGCGTAATTTCTTTGAGGATCTGCCCCATTGTCTATGTCCACTGAAACTGGGGCATGTTCTACTTTCACTGGCAACAGTCCGGCCCCCCTAAAGTCTAAAAGACAATAAACTGACCCTTTGTTTAGAAAGTCTTGAGACCCCCATACTAGACTATTTAATTGCCTGCATCTGCCATATAAAGCCAGAAATAAAAATTATAGGGTGCACTGACCGCAACACAGTGACAAGTGGTTGTTGATCTTGATTTGGCTTATTCAAAATGTAGATATAGTGCTGCAGCCTATCCTAGGAAACCTGGAAGTCATCCACTATTTGAGACCCTCATGGGAGACTGGAAGAGTAGCCTCAGACTGTGGGCGAATCCAAAATTTCCTGGAGGAATTCACAGCCTTGCCATGGCATCCTATCAAATATTAGCTTTTCATCACTCATCAAATCTTTTCCATTTCATGATATACAGCAATACAAACATTCAAATGAACTTCTTATGAATAATTTAAAGCCTAAGTGCCAAAATAAAAATAAAAAAAAACGTGAAAATAATTAGCACTTACAGAGAGCAGGATTTGTCCCTTGATGGTTCTACTCTGGGCTGTGCTGTGTGCTGATGTCATTGCTTTAACAATGATACCGGAAGCACAGGTACAGCAAAAGCATTTCAGTGGCGGCTGGTGTGAATTTTTGGGGGGGCAGCAAACAGTATGACAGCCCCCCCTGGGTCAGTCGGTAGGTTGAGAGCACTTAACCCATCACCGGTGACTTCCCCTTGCTCGGCAGCTGCGGCCTCCCATTCTCCATCACCGGCGGCTTCTTCTTCTCCTGCTCTCCACGGGGGCAGCTTCCATTTATTTCCTCCTCGGCTGATAATTGGGAGTCTTCTCTTTTCGGCCAATCAGAAAACGGGGCTCACACTAGCTTCTGATTGGCCGGGTTGAGGATTAGTGATCCAACAGCGAATATTCACTTGCTGTTGTAACACACCTGGGTGGGCTCCAGGTCACTTGCTCTGCGACCTGAGCCCATCCGATTTTGAAGCCTATTAGAGCCTATGACTCCAATCAGGTGCTTCAAAAAAATCCCCATCCGCTGTAATTTATGGGCCCAGTGATCCAAAAGGGACTGGACGCATGAATAGAAGGAAAGGGGGGTGAATAGCAAATGTATGCTTGTGCCACATCCAGTATATATGAGAAAAGAAAAAAGGGGGGTTCCCCTGGGTGGACTTTTAAGGCACTGATAGTATTAATTCCAAATATCCGAGATATTGAAGTAAAAAATAGTTTTTATTCACAATTATACATATTTAGAAAAAATAAATGAAATATTGAATTAAAATATACAGTTCCAAAGATTGTCACCTTCTTTACACCCAAAGGGTCTCCATAGGGTATAAAGAAGGTTTTCTTGTATTTACCTATATGGTGACAATCTTTGGAACTGTATATTTTTTGATAAATATGTATAATTATATAATTGTGGATAAAAACTATTTTTTTACTTCAATATCCTGTATATTTGGAATTAATACTATCAGTGCCTTAAAAGTCCACTCAGGGGAACCCCCCTTATTTCTGGATGCATGAATAGGGGGGGGACACGGCAGCCATGGATAGATTCGTGGTATGTATGAATCTATTTATTACCATAGGGAATGCCTGGAATGAGGGGGCGGCACCCTAATAGACGGCCTGCCACTGAATTCTCTTTCCCTTTATACATTCATCCATGGGAATTGATGTGACTGGTCTGGAGTTGAGTAGAGACAGTCCAAGGTCCATAGAGGGGCATACAACATCTCACTGATAGTTGTGATTTTTGCTCGCTTGACCTTTCTAGAGATAGAAGGTCAATAAGATCTGGTAAGCGTCCTACTTATCAGGGGTGGTGGTATTCACATATAGAGTCTTTTTTTTTACTTGAGGTGCAGGAGCTCTGAATTGAATGAACTTTTAAAGAAGATTGCTTTAAAAAAAATTCACCATTTCATGTGGACTGTATTCATTATTCTGCATTTTTTAGATCTGACCTACCAGGAATATGAAATGCTGGGTTTACATATTCTTTAAAGTCAATGCTGGTCGTGCATGCACTGGTGTAAATGGCACTAGCAGTGATGGGACATGCATCCTTGCTGCAAACAGTCATGTGACCATTTTATTATGTTTATAGTGCCAACCTTTCCAACTAGAAACTTGGGGAAGTGGTCCTGGGGGACAAGGAAGACGTGGCTCATTAGGATTAAAAAAGTAAGTGACTGGGGCAAATTTAATAGGCATTCTATTAAAAAAATAGAAGGGTTTAATAATACTTTAAGTCAGGGGTGCCCAACCAGTGGCCAGGGGGCCAAATGTGGCCCGCGGAGCCCTCCGATATGACCCGCGACCTCCTGCTCTAGGATGGAATACAATAGATAGAATAATGTTATTATAGTATTAAGTTTATTATTAAAATCACAGTGTATATTTGGGCATATCTGTTCTGTAGTGGATACTGGGCTGCTTTTAAACTGATTACCGTCACCAAGCGTGTGCTCCGGTCAACCAACCAAAACCTTCTCCAAATCCCTAAATCCCGCTACAAATCTAAGGGAGAACGTAGATTTGCAGTCCATGGATCCCGGCTTTGAAATGCTCTACCCACGACCATCCGCTTGGAAGAAAACCATCGGGCTTTTAGGAAAAAACCAAAGACCCACCTCTTCTAAAGGATCAGGACAACACTGGATGCAAGCGCCTTGAGGGGATTAAGTTCGCATTTGTTGCGCTATACAAGTTACTCACTCACTCACTCACTCACTCACTCACTCACTGAGCCATAGACTTCTATTACATGCAAGTTTGGTGTGCTTTCTGAAAATGCACCACATCTACAGGATATAATAGAAGTCTTTGGCAAAGTGCAGCTAACATGCAGGAAAGCCACAGGTGAAATGTGCTGCACTTGAGGTGTGGGTAAACAACCATGCATCAGTATAAAAGCAGCCTTAGGCCCCTTTCACACAGTCAGTCCGACCCAATCGGAACCACCATTCATCTGTAAGGAGTGGCAGATGTAAATGCACTTGTGTCTGTTTACAAATGCCTACCTCCAATCCGATCCGCTAAAAATGTTTTGTTTTTTTTAAAGTAGAGTGGGTTCTATAGAGTAGAGTGGACTGTCATTCACCCGCTCCGCTCATTGTGGCCCTCAATCGGTCAGCAAGTCGCTTAAGTGGCCGTTCGCTATTTCAAAAGGTTGAGCACCCCTGCTTTTTATTGAGTATAAAACATACAAACAAACAACAGTAAACCTACTACAGCATTGGGACTAGACCCACGCAGGAGTCAGTACCAGCCGGCCATAGGCTGCTTCCATCATTAGTAACATACAGCTGTAGCACGTTCACAAGAAAAGTACAAACAAACAACCTAGTGCTGTAGTGGCTCCTGCTCAATTGAAATGTCTAAGGATCAAATATTTCAGTAGAGACCCAAGGGACAATAAAATATATCCAGTAAGCCCATAACAGAGATTATAATACAGAAAAGAAAAAACACCCAATGTATCAGAATCACATCCACCCGTGGAGTGGTATTATGTACACTCTCAGTCAGTCTGCAGTCGCCGTGGAGGCCTCCGCTAGCCATTTGGCCCACACTCTATCATATTTTTTGGGGCATCCTCTATTTTGGTAAGTTCCCTTATAGAGTGGTAATACTTTTTTGACATGTGTTTTCCATAGCAATATGGATGGTGGGGCACGTTTTTTTCCAGCAGAGAGTGATCATTTTCCTGGCACAGAATGACAGGAGTCCTATCAGAGTTCTCTCTGCCACCGCGGAGGCTAATTCTTCTACTAAGCCTAGAAGGCATATCTGCGGGGTTAGGGCTACATCTATTCCCACCACCTCTTGTATTACAGATAGTATTTGTGACCAGTAGTGTTTAATTACTGGGCAGGACCAGAAGATGGGCCGGATTCTTAAAGCACTTACGCCGACGTATCTCAAGATATGCCGTCGTAAGTACAAATGTGCGCCGTCGTATCTATGCGCCGACCCACAAACTAAGATACGCCTAAAAATAGGCTTCATCCGACCGACGTAACTTGCCTACGCCAGCGTATCGTGGGCGCATATTTACCCTGGACGCATGTGGCGCTCCCATTGATTTTCTATGCACATATGCAAATGAGGGAGATACGCCGATTCACGAACGTACTTGCGCCCGGCGCATAATATACGCGGTTTGCGTAAGTCGTACATCCGGCGTAAAGTCATTCCCCATATATGAGGCGCAACCCATGCAAAGGTATGGACCAGGGAACATAAGCCGTCGTATTTTACGTAGTTTACGTTGGACGTGAATATGGCTGGGCGTAGGTTACGTTCGCGCCGTAGGCAGTGATCCGTCGTATCTTAGGCAGTTGTTTCGATGTGAATCTGAGCATGCGCACTGGGATGCGTCCACGGGATGGCACATGCGCCGTTCATTATACGTATCTATCTGAGACTGAGCCCATCATTTGCATGGGGTCACGCCTCATTTGCATGGCTCACGCCCACTTCCACATACGCCGGCTTACGCCTAGGAAACCCAGCGCAGATTTGGCAGCACTGGCTTTGTAAATCCAGTGCTTGACTCTCTGCGATGCGTCGGCGTAGCGTATCAGAGATACGGCAGCATAAATATGCGCCGATGTATGTGAATCCAGGCCGATGTGTATAAAGTCGCTCGGATCCCCAGTATACCTCCAGCACTCCGCTGACAGGGAGGTTCTCATTTTATGCATCCTATACAGGGTAATATAAGCCTGGTGTAGAATTTTGTATTGTATGAGATGGTCTCGAAGTGAGACCAGGATTTTGAAGGGGAAGTCCCAAATGTCCTACAAATCCTCGGAGTCCAGTCCCGGGATGTCCTGTGTCCATCGCTGATGGAGCTTAGACAAATCTGGAGAGGAAACTCTAAGGCCCCGTACACACGAGAGGATTTATCCGCTGGAATTGATCTGCGGATCAGTTCCAGCGGATAGATCCGCTGGTGTGTACAACCCAGCGGATCTTTTTCCGCGGATTTTTTCCGGGCCGACCGATTTCCAGCAGATAAAAATTTCTTAGCATGCTAAGAAATCTATCCGCTGGAATCGGCTTCAGCGGATCGATCCGGTGGTCTGTACAGACTCACCGGATCGATCCCTCCCTCGCATGCGTCGTAATGATTTGACGCATGCGTGGAATTCCTTATATGACAGCGTCGCGCACGTCGCCGCGTCATCATCGCGGCGACGGCGCGACACGTCATCGCGATGGGATTTCGGCGCGGATTTCGATCCAATGGTGAGTACACTCCATCGGATCCAAATCCGCGGAAATCCTCGAGAGGATTTATCTGCGGATACGGTCCGGCGGACCGTATCCGCAGATCAATCCTCTCGTCTGTACCCGGCATAAGGAGATGTGTGTAGAGGACCGAGGTTGGTTTCCTGGTGCATTTATATCGAATGACCCTCACTAGATCAGACTGCACTATTTGCGTGACGTTTGGTGTTATTTGGGCTTTAAACGCATGAGACAGTTGAATATAGCGAAATAGATGCGAGGGATACTAGATGCTTGAAGGGGCGTATAGCCGTGCTGTGGTGAGGTCAGATAACAGTTTAATACTGCATTTGGCCCATATTTTGGGGTCTGGTAGCGGGTAAAGATGGGGCAGTGTAGGGTTGTTCCATAGGGGGGCATGTGGGGAGACTGCATTCCGTGGGAACTTCTCAATTCCCAATCCCGCCCTCCAGGCCTTCAGAGTCGTGTGCATGGAGGTGGTCAAATCATATGGAGCCTTGGGACTACGAAGGGGTAAATGTGTTAGGGCCTCTACAGAACGAACCACAGCCGCCTACAGAACTGACGCTGGGTTGGAAGCGTCCAGCACCAGCCACCAATCTGCCATGACAAGCTGGGCTCCCAGAAAATATTTCCAGCAGTCAAACCCCCCTGCGACACTGGACGCATCAGTGTGGATAATTTAAATCTTGGAGGATTTGGGCCCCAGAGAAAGGAGGAGAATAGTCGGTTCAATTTCGTAGGTAAATTTAGGTATAATTTTCATTTTAATTAAGTTAATGTGGCCTAATAAGGATAGAGGAAGGTTCTCCCAGGCTTTTAGTTTGGCCTTGACTCCTTGGACCACCGGTTCTAGGTTAAGGGGAATAAAGCTGGATGCGTCCTTCGAGACGCGCACCCCCAAGTACACCATTTTGTCTACCCATTGCAGTTGGAGATCTGGCTGGGCTAGTCTTTTAGCCTCAGGGTCTATAGCTAGCAATTGGGATTTTGTCCAGTTCACCCGTAATCCTGTTATTTTAGAGAAGTCAGTCAATACTTGCAACGCTCCTTTAAGGGAGGAGTCCGCGTCGATCAGAAATAGTAGGAGGTCGTCTGCGTACAAAGCTACCCTCTCCTCCAGCCACGCTATTTTTAGTCCTTTTATGTGGGGCAAGACCCGCAATGCCTCCGCCACCGGTTCCATAGCAATTGCGAACAATGCTGGAGAGAGAGGACAGCCCTGCCCGGTACCCCTGGATAGCAGAAAGGGAGGAGAGACGTCACCGCCCAGTCTGATAGCCACCCTCTGGGATTTGTATATAGTTTGCAGCCAGGTAATAAAAATCTATGGAAATCCCATCCTCCGCAGAGTTTCCCAGAGAAATGGCCATTCGATCGAATCAAATGCCTTTTCGATGTCGAAGGAGGAAATCGTTCCAGTGCCCACATTGTCATGTATGGAATGCAAGTTGGTGAATAGTTTGTGGAGGTTAATATCTGTAGATTTATTGGCCATGAACCCAGTCTGGTCCGTGTCTATAATTGAGGGCAGAAGTGGGTTGAGTCTAACGACTCATTGTTTAATTTAGATAACATTTTGAAATCAATGTTGAGAAGTGCTATGGACCTGTAAGAGGCGCACTGTTTGGGATCTTTATTGGGCTTAAGGATTAGAATAATGTGCGCATCTGCCATGGAGGGTGGGAGCGCCCCGCCCTCCAGACATTGGGTATACAGGTCTGCCAGCAGGGGGGCAAGGAGATCAGAGCCAGGGGGTCCAGGAGAGGCGCCACCTCGCCAGGAGTCACATCCCGATACTCTACTGTATAGTGCCTGATAAAAGGTCTGGAACTCTCTTAGGATACCCTCCTGGTATGTAATAGACTCACGTGTAGGAGAAACCAGTTCGGGGATTAGAGTCATAGGGGTGTCATTCTGGGACATCATTGCTAGCAGTCTACCATTTTTATCACCCTGCTCAAATAATCTTTGTTTGGTGTGGAATAACTTTAGACGAGTGACCTCAGTGAGATGGAGTTGGAGATCTCTCTTGGTGGACCGCAGCCACTCGTAGTTGGAGACAGAGGGGTCAGACCCATAAGTGGCTCATGCCTTCTCAATCTCCCCCTCTAACCGCATGGTGTTGGCTCGTTTATTTACCTTCACTGCCTTAATTGCTGACATATAGTGTCCTCTAGTGAACGCCTTGAAGGCGTCCCATACTGTAATAGGAGAGGATGACCCGCATTATGTTCCCAAAATTCACGCAGTGTTTGTGGGGTCTGCCCTGATATCTCATCATGGGAGATCCAGTGGGCCCCAAGGCACCACATGGAGCCACTGCGTTTTTCTCGGGTCCGCATAGTGATCATGAGGGGGGAGTGATCAGAAAGCCTGCTAGGTAGATATGTTGCCTCCACTATGTCAGTTAACATAAGTTGATTTGCAAACGCGTAATCAATTCTGAAGGAGGTTTTATATGAGGAAGAAAAACATGAGTACGCTTTAGTCTGGGGATGTAACCACCTCCACACCTCAGTAACCTCTGCCGAGGGTGTCCACCCCAGCAGGTCCCCAGTAGAGGACCGTGATGGCGTGGGCCTGTCAAGATCAGGGGAGAGGGTGTTATTGAAGTCTCCTAGGATTAACAATTTAGCCGGATAGTACAGGGCAATCCTCTCCAAAATAGTGTACAGCACTTCCGGTTTGAAAGATGGTGGGATATAAACTCCTACAATAATATACCTTTGCTGCCAGGCCGTCACTACCACAATTCCAAATCTGCCAAGGGGGTCTGTATGGACCGCCTCAATTTTACACGGGTAGGATTTGTTAATAAGTATTGAGACCCCCCTGGCATATGAGGAATACGTGGAATGAAAAGTTCTCTGAACCCAGGGCTTTTTCAAGGACATCAGTTTGCCACCCATCAAGTGGGTCTCCTGTAGAATCAGTACTTGTGGGTTCTGCGCCTTGACATACTGGAACATTAGTGCCCTTTTAAATTTGGAGTTGAGGCCCCTGACATTCCAGGATATCATCGACATTGTTCCCGGATCTTGTGACACCATGATCCCAGGGGAGAATCACTAACTTAAGGTTGAATGAGTCCCAACTGAGTCCCACGTGATGGGTGTATTTAGAGCCAGAGCCAACATAACATAACATATAGAAAACATAGAAAACAATATAACTTCCCAAGCACTGAGTGCTTTCCCTACCGGTATCCGGCATCCCCCAAAAACACTGGGGATGGACCGGGAGCCAGTCTATTCCAAAACTGCAAAAATTGCCTACGTGAGGCTCAAAGTTTCAGGGAGGATCCCTGGTGGATTCTGGCCTGTAACAGCAGGCAAGGGTGAGGGGACATGTATCCCATCACATCCGGCGGGGTATCCATAGATGCACAGTGTCCTCAAGAGGGTGCGTTGAAATGTCTTGCTGTAGCTCTGATTAGCTAGGATCAAGCAAAATCAGGAGACCTCCTGTGCGTCACCTCCGCGGGAAAGCTGTGATGCTCCACCCGTAGGTGCTCCCGTAAGTGCAGGGAGGTGGGTTTGTCCCTTTAAGAACCTGGGATGTGCAGAGGCAGAGATTATCATGCAGAGAAGGCAGACACCTGAGGCTGTTGCAATGCTGATCTCCCTCACTGAGATCAGGTGGGTCTGGATGGCAGTCTCTAGCTGCTGTGATGCCTGTCTGCCCCTCCAGAGTGATTGGCACAGGGATAGGAATGTGGAGCGGTCGGTCCCCCCGCAGCCTAAGGCACCCAAACAGGGAGGATGCAGCAAGCTCCGTAGGCCGAAAGATGGCGGCGGCCCGCGAGTGTGTGGAGTCGGCAGTCTAGGTCCCTCGATGCTGTGTACCCCCTCCTGGGATGATTCCACAGGTGGGTGAGGTAGGGGTGACCCCTCGTTCTGCGGCACTAGAGTACGGAGGATGCAGGAGGCTCCGTAGGCCGCAAGATGGCCGCGAGTGTGTGGAGCGGGCTGTCTGGGACCTTCTGGCAGCCCCAAGTGTACCCCCTCCGGAGATGATACCACAGATGGATGAGGTAGGGGTAACCGCTCGCTCTGCGGATCGCGGCACTAGCGTGCGAGGATGCAGGATGCTCCATAGGCCTTAAGATGGCGGCGGGCCTCGATTGTGCAGGGCCGGCCGTGGACTCGATGGTGCCACAATCGTCCGGCCAGGCTCCAAGATTCGGGCCTGGGCTGAGGCAGGGGATGTCCGGGGACACGCAGGGCGGTCTTTAGGGCTCACCAGGGCGTTCTGTGAGGAGGATGGCAGCGGATTCCTTCAGGATATGTGGAGCTCTCTGCCAGCACGTCTACCTCGGCTTACATCTGGACACCCCCCCTGGCACCCCTGCTTTAAGTGAAAGTTGAATACCTGCAATGTACATTGATCACCCAGAGGGTTTTTTTTTTCTCAACAAAGGTTGAGTTATTCTTTAAGCCTCAGGTGAAATATGTTACTTCTGAGATGGGAAAGCATCAGGGATATACCTAAAAATGTGCAAAACCCTAGAAAAAGGACCCTACTCAATATACTCTTTTTACAACTCTTTATTCATGCATGTGTCAGTGATCATTGTTTGCAAAACTTCTCCCTGGTTCTGATGAGGTGGATGGTGAAAGCATGTATTATTAGCTTATCATTAATTAACTCGGTTTCGGTCATCTGTACGTGGTCTTGCTCTATATCCAGCGATAGCAATGTTTTATCAGCAACTTTGGCTGACTACTAAGTTTTGTTTGCTTTTTTTTTGTGGATTTGTGCCCTAAAAGATGTGCCTGGCTGACAGCAATAAGTCTCAAAGTCCGCGTTCAGCATGCTGTGTGATCACAAAATGTGCAGTATTTTCTACATTGACCTTCTATGTCCCTACAAATACATTTATATAAAACGTATCACTATATACATTATATATACACATACATACATACACAGTTAGCTGTGCTCATAAGTTTACATACCCTGTCAGAATTTATGATTTCTTGGCCATTTTTCAGAGAATATGAATGATAACACAAAAACTTTTCTTTCACTCATAAAGGGGGGGAAAATGGGGGAAAGGGAGGAGTGGGACTTTAAATGAGACACCCTAGATAAATGTCTCCATCCCTAATCAATATATAATAAAAATGGGAGAGTTTGGGACTTTAAATGTGGCTCGTGAGTAGAACAGTAGATTGCATGAAAAAGCTATTTTAATAAAATAAATACAAGTCATACAAATATCTTGGCCAGCAGGCTCCACATAAAGATATAAGTTAACGACAATTCTTTAAATAGCTACATCACAGCATGTATGATATCATCAAGCATCTAGGATAGCCTAAAGATTGAATAGGCTGTAGGCTTGACACGAAAAACATTATAAGAAAAAGCAAGGACCAATAAAGTGTATTCAAAACTCTTAAAAAGTAAAAAAAAAAAATAGTAAAAAAAAGAAAAAAAAAAGTATATAGTAAAAAAAAAAGAGTTACAGCAGTAAGGATGAGACACATGGTCAGGAGACAAGACAGGGTCATACACAAGTAAGCAACCAGGATGAGAAATGTGGCCAGAAGGTAATCCGTGGTCATACATGGGTAACAGCTGGAACATAGTCAGTAGCTGGGCCAAGGTCATACACAGATCAGATAGAAGCATGGTCAAACATTAAGGTATGGTCATGATCAGGAGTTCAGCACAAGGTCGTGAACACAGCGTCTCCCTGCAGAGATGTAGTCTCAAGGGGGCAAGCTTACTGAGGAGAAACATGAAGTGAGAAATTCAGACAAAGAAAAAAAACATTTAGAAGGGAAATCGAAGGAAAAGGTAAGTGAACCAACAATGCACTAGCTTAACCGGTTAAGACCCAGACCAATATACAGGTTAAGGACCTTGCCCCACTGACAATTGCACGGTCGTGCGACGTGGCTCCCAAACAAAATTGGCGTCCTTTTTTTCCCACAAATAGAGCTTTCTTTTGGTGGTATTTGATCACCTCTGTGGTTTTTATTTTTTGCGCTATAAACAAAAACATAGCGACAATTTAAAAATATATATTTTTGCTATAATAAATATCCCCAAAAAATATATAATTTTTTTCATGACTGCACCATTATGGCGGACACATCGGACACTTTTGACACATTTTTGGGACCATTGTCATTTTCACAGTGAAAAGTGCTATAAAATGCACTGATTACTGTTAAAATGACAATTGCAGTGAAGGGGTTAACCACTAGGGGGCACTGTAGGGGATAAGTGTGACCTCATGTATGTTTCCAACTGTAGGGGGACGTGGCTGGACGTGTGTCGTCAGTGATCGGCGTTCCCTATATCAGGGAAGAGACGATCACTGACATTGCCACAGAGAAGAACGGGGAAGGTTTGTTTACACTCACCTCTCCCCGTTCTTCAGCTCCTGTGATTGGGTCTGCTGGCGCGGTCACAGAGCTTCGGACTGGGTTGCGAGCGCGCCGCCGCCACCGCGCTCGCGACCCACGGCTGGGCTCTTAAAGGGGACGTATATATACAATATACGTTGGCAGAATGGCACGGCTGGGCACATGGACATATATATACGTCCCCTTTAAGAGCCCAGCCGTGCCATTCTGCCAACGTATATTGTCGTGCGCCGGTCCTTAAGTGGTTAAAGGAACCAGTTTAGAAAATAAAAAACAAACCTTTACAATCCCTTTAATTAATGCTTCATAAGAATTACCACGGTTTTAGTTTAAAGGAACATACCAACTCAATCTAAGTAGTTAAAGACTGGCATTGCATGTCTGCTTCAAATCCAACAAAGTAAATTAGGTATACATTGATATAAGAAACTGCCACTTTTCTTTGGAAAAAGGCGGTAGTTACTTACATATTTATATTTCTTTACATTCTTATAAATGTTGTCTCCTATTTTTAATATTAAATTAGCTCTCTGTCTTGATAATGTGTTATATCAACCCAATATATATCCACACTCCAGCTTGGAAGCAACAACAGGACCCCTTATTGTCTTGGAGATACATATGCTTACATATTTATATATTTTTACATTCTTATACATGTTGTCTCCTATTTGTCTCCTACTTGTAATATTAAATTAGCTCTCTGTCTTGATAATGTGTTATATCAACCCAATATATATTCACACTCCAGCTTGGAAGCAACAACAGGACCCCTTATTGTCTTGGAGATATAAAGTGATTGTTATTGTTCCATTTGCTATCCAATCTACATTTTTTTTGGGGTTCATAGAGGATATTTATTGCCTTTTCTCCCAATGTCTCAGCTCTCTCTAGAAAATATGGATAAGCTTAGGTTCATCCCAAACCTGCAATAAACGGTCACATGACAACAGGCTGCTGGCCTAATCAGTTGCATCCATGAAATTATCTGCCCCATAGCCGGGGTGGTGGTGCCAGTGACACCATTGATAATGGTTATATTTGGCCAGCATCCCTGTCCCTGCGGCTTGCTGCGTGACAGTTTCCCATCAGTTTGGGTCAAACTGAGTTTGGTCCAAACCTTAACTCATCATTACCAGCAATCCCTGGAAACACTATGAAAACACTATGAAACACTGTGAAAACATTTACTTTACTTTCAGAAGTCAGCTTGAATATAATGACTTTATCTCTCCATTCCCGACTGGTTGGAATTTTTTTTTTCTATTGGCTGACAGTGGCTATGACATAAAACTGTCAGCCAATAGAAAAAACAAGAATAAATCCAGCCTATCTAAAGGAGGTATGATATCATTGTAAAGAGAAATACTTACTACACATGCAAGTTATGCTGCTGTGGACATCTAACTTCTGAGGCCTCGTACGCACGACCAGACATGTCCGCTGAAACTGGTCCGCGGACCAGTTTCCGCGGACATGTCCGACCGTGTGTAGGACCTACCGGACAGTTTTCCGGCCTAGCGGACAGTTTTCCAGCGGACAAAAGTTTCTTAGCATGCTAAGAAACTTGTCCGGTGGAAACCTGTCTGTCGGACATGTCCGATGGTTAGTACACCTAACCATCGAAGTGATTCGACGCATGCGTGGAAGCATTGAATTTCCTGGTTCGCGCACGTCGCTGTGTCATCGTCGCCGCCACGTCGCCACCACGTCACCGCGTTTTCTGTCCGCAGGGATTTTGGTCTGATGGTGTGTACACACATCAGACCAAAATCTCCCAGCGGACCGTTTTCATCGGACATGTCTGATCGTGTGTACAAGGCCTGATAGTAAAGGTGGATTTTACATCTATGCACTGGTCTTGTGCGTAAAAGAACTTTTATAGGACAACTATATATAAACAGACATACCACAATGTTGGTTTTAGTTATATTTTACACATTTAAAAAATTACTATACTTTCTAAATAGGACTTTGTTACAATTTAAATGTGCAACAACACAGGTGGATAAGAGGGATTGTTTTCAAAGACTTCATAAATGAGTCACATGTGTCTACATTTACCTTAATTTACTTTTTGAAGGACTGTTTAAACCAGGGATAAGCAATTAGCGGACCTCCAGATGTTGCCAAACTACAAGTCCCATGAGGCATAGCGAGACTCTGACAGCATCAAGCATGACACCTATAGGCAGAGGCATGATGGGACTTGTAGTTTGGCAACAGCTGGAGGTCCGCTAATTGATTATCCCCGGTTTAAACTAATCTGAACTCTATAGTAAACTAGGCTATAGAGCCTTTAGAATATGAACAAGTTATGGCAGATACCACAGTAAGTACATCAAGTCACACCTTGGAATAGTTATTTTTTCTAATCTAAGAGTCAGCTCTTCTTTCTCAAAGACATGCTGTTCCATCGGCTATGCTTAATTCTAAATGCAACCGTGGCTAACCTGGATATTAAAATGTCTACTGTACATATTCTTAACAAACAGAAAATTAGCTTTAAAGTGTAACTGCACACCTAGGCCCGGATTCACAAAGCACTTACGCCGACATATCTCGAGATACGCCGCGTAAGTGCAAATATGCGCCTTCGTATCTGTGCGCCATACCCACAAATTAAGATACGCCTAAAAATAGGCTTCATCCCACCGACGTAACTTGCCTACGCCAGCGCAGAGTGGGCGCATATTTACGCTGGACGCATTTGGAGCTCCCATTGATTTCCTATTCAAATATGCAAATGAGGGAGATACGCCGATTCACAAACGTACGTGCGCCCGACGCAGTGCGCGTAAAGTCATACGTTCGGCATAAAGTTATGCCCCATAAAGGAGGTGTAATTCAGCAGCAGACATGCAAAGGTCTGCACCAGGGAACACAAGCCGGCGTATTTTGCGTAGTTTACGTTGGACGTGAATATGACTAGGCGTAGGTTACGTTCACGTCGTAGGCAGCGATCCGGCGTATCTTAGGCAGTTGTTCTGATGTGATTGTGAGCATAAGCACTGGGATGCGTCCACGTGATGGCGCATGCGCCGTTCATTTGCATGGGGTCACGCCTCATTTGCATGGCTCACGCCCACTACCACTTACGCCACCTTACGCCTTGGAAACCCAGCGCATATTTGGGAGCATTGGCTTTGTGAATTCAATGCTTGCCTCTCTGCGCTGCGTCGGCGTAGCGTAAAGGAGATACGATACGGCGGCATAAATGTGCGCCGCTCTCTGTGAATCCGGGCCTTATACTATAGTTTTGCTTGCCCCTAGCCCACACTGCCAATCTTATACTTACCTGCCATGGATTCAGTGAGATATCACTAAAGATGTTGCATAGCTTCTTATCAAAATCCCCTGTGCTGGGCCCATGCATGTGCTGAACACTAACTATTCAGTCCTATAGGAAATTTGTACTCCACTGGAGCATGTACACATTCTCCAAGGGTGAGGATCGTGATGAACTGAATATGCCAGGTTCAAATTCAGGTGAATTTCCTCAAACATAGCAAAAGTTCTGATCCAGACTCCATTGAAATCGATGGAAGCAGAATCTTCAAAATCAACTTGGCCCATTTTCAAGGCTAATGGGCAGGGGATTGTCAAAAAAGGGCACCAGTAGCAGGGCACTAGTCTGGGGATGATGGGGGGAAATGTACCAATGCAAGAAAGATTTTTTACATACTGTTCAATGGGGAGCAGCATTTGTAAAAATGTCTTAAAAAAGAGCATTACAACTGCAAAATTCCTTTAAATAACAAGCCTGAGGGGTGCATTAAACCTGTTTATACAGGGAAGGAGGCACTGCAGCAAAAATTTAATTTAGAAAGAAACAAATTGTTTAAATAATAATTGACATTTCCATGCTGGCTTTGTATGCATTTTGAAGACTTCCAACCTGTGCCAGGAAAAAGCATCGCTCAGCCACTCATAGAAAGCCTTGTGTTTTTATGGATAAATACAAGGCTTCCTCTGATTGGCTGCAGTAGAGAGGTGTGCGGATGACATCACAATCTCCCCTTTGGCAATCATAGGAAACCTTGTATTTATTCATAAAATACAACCCTTCCTGTGAATGGCAAAGCAGCACTCAGCCTGCCTCAATTTTGTTCAAGGAATAGGATGGAAGTCTTCATCCCACTTCTGGAACACAGTACTAGTGTTAATAAAAGAATTGTTTTGTTTGGACTAGCTTTGCCCAAACAAATTATTACAACAAAAACATGCTGACCTGTCCACCGAATACCACTTAATCCCAAGCTGTCATCTGAAATGTATACAAAGTCACCTGCTGCTTCCTTAACAGCCATTCACCGCGCAGAAGGAAGCTGGAGACATATAAAATGGGTAGAAAAACTCTACTATAAATTAAGTTAAGCTTCCGCCAAACAGCTTCCTATAACATAGTAGAATTTACCCTTAAGCCCTGTACACACACTCGGTTTACTCGGCAAGAACCAGCAAGAAAACTGCTGGCAGAGCTTTCTTCCTGAGTATACCGAGTATGTGTACGAGGCTTTCAGGTTTCTCGACAAGAAAACTGCCCAGAATCTAGACGAGAAAAATAGAGAACATGTTCTCTATTTTTCTCGTCGTGAGATTCTCTGCAGTTCTCCTGCCGAGAAACCCGAGAGTGTATATACTTACCTGTCGCCGTGGAAACCCGTGCATGCTCGAAATGACTTTGACGCATGTGCGGTAGCTTCCTAGGCATAGGTAGGGTGCAGCAAGATGGCGGCGATGGCATCGAATGTGACGAGCGCATGCTCGTCGTACGCAATGACGTCACTACGTTCTTGCCTTTCAAGAGAACCGTGGTTCTTTTGAAAGGAGAGTCTGTACACTCGGATGGCAAGAGATTCTTGCCAAGATTGATTGATTGATTTATAAACCTCAGAAAGACCCCACTTCCTGTGCTTCCTATAGGCCCATTGCGCTGCTAAACAATGACTTTAAAATTTTGACCAAACTCCTCGCTATTAGATTGTGCCCCATGCTACCCTCGGTGGTTGACTCTGATCAAACAGGTTTCATGCCCCGTAGAGCCACAGATGTCAACCTTCGTAGACTCTTCACAAACATCCATGCCCAGCACATTAATGAGGGATCCCGCGCTGTTGCCTCCTTAGACATCGAGAAGGCATTTGATACAGTTGAGTCTTCCTATGGGAGACATTGCGTAGAATATGCTTCCCTCTGCTCTTCATTAAATGGCTTCAGGTGATTTACAAATGTCCCACCTCCTCTGTGCGCCTGGGGGGTCAGTTGTCTGACCTTCAGGCTGTCCAGGGGAACAGCGACAGGGTTGCCCTCTCTCCCCGGCACTATTCGCCCTTGCAGTGGAGCCGGTGGCGGAGGCGCTAAGCACGTCCCCGCATATCAGGGGTCTGCGCATAGGGCTGCTGGAGGAGAGGGTGGCACTGTACGCTGACGACATGCTCCTTTTCCTCGGCGACGAGGGTCCATCGTTACAGGGTGCGCTGACAGTACTAAACACCTTTGCCGGGGTCACGGGACTAAAGGTCAACTGGTCCAAATCGTTGCTATTCCCAATTGACCAAGCAGCAAGGATGACATCCCCTTCTGACACTCCCCTTCAGTGGGTAGACACGTTCAAATATCTAGGTGTAATTATATCCTCTCAAGCAACAGACTTTATTTCTCTCAACTTAGACCCAGTATTGCTACATATAAAAGTCAGACTTAAATCGTGGAGAAATTTACCGCTGTCCTTATGGGGCCAAATTAACCTCATTAAAATGAAGATCGTTCCCAGACTCACTTACCTTTTCCGTCATTCCCCGCAGTGGATTCCAAAATCCTTCTTTAAAAGGCTTAATCAGATTTTTTCTTCCTTCCTCTGGGGCCCCTCCCCGCCGAGATATAAACTAAGCACCTTGATGAGACCGCAAACACAAGGGGGTATGGCGTTCCTCGATTGTTATAAATACTACCTTGCCGCACAACTGGTGACGGCGGCGTGGTGGCTAGATCCAGATGCCTCAAATTCAGCTATAGCCCTGGAGGCGGCAGTGGTGGGCTCATTGGAGGCACTCTAATTACTGATCTATAGGGGACCTCGTGCCCCCTACCCCCTAACCCCCTCCATGTGCATCACCCTACGCGCATGGCGAGCGGGGTTGGCGGTGGAGAAGTACAGATCTAATGAAATCTCACCGAACGCTCCGCTTTGGCTGAATCCGACTGCACCATATGTATGGACCAAATATGGCATCAAACTTATATCTCATATAACGGAGAACAATACCCTGATCCCCTTGTCCCGACTCTCACAGACTTATAATATACCAAATCATTATGTCTTTCGGTACCTACAGCTGTCACATGCGTTTAATGCCCAATTCCCACATTCCTCCTGCATGGTGGTTCAGTCAGGGTTGGAGAAGACACTTCGTTCCAGATGTGCTGAAAAACCAACATCTCGTCTGTATGAACATTTGATATTTGTGTCTCTCCCTCCCATGGATAAGCTCTGGTCCTGTTGGCAAAGAGATATCCCTACGCTGGACAACGATGATTGGGACGATGTTTGGTATTTCCCCTTTAGCTCCCTAGTTTCATTGCGAGCCAGGCTTGTACAGTTTAAAATAGTGCACTGAGCTTACATTACACCTTATAGGCTTCATAAAATGAAACCCGAGCTGGAGGTGTGGTGTCTCCCCGGGAGACTTTACACATATTTTCTGGACTTGCCCTAAGATTCAGCAGTATTGGACTGAGGTGCTGGATCTGATTGGCCTGGTCGCCCTGATTACAGTGCCAATAAGGATGGAGGTGTGCCTTTTGGGCCTGATAGAGACGCTGGTGCCGACTGTTGCGGGGAGAACTTTGATTGGGTTATTACTCTTTTATGCCCGGAAAAATATAGCTATGAATTGGAAGAAACCCACTATGCCTTCTCTGGTTCAATGGAAGCGTCTCGTAAACGAGAGCCTTCCCCTGTATAAAGACACATATGAAAGCAGAGGGTGTCCCTTGAAATACGACAAAATCTGGCGCACGTGGTTGGCGGAACCTACAATGGCTTGATTGCCAGGTGAGGAAGTTACGGAGTAGTTCGTAGGTACTCTGCAGAGGCGGGGTAAGGGAGGATTATGGGCCTGATTGGGGAATAGTTGTTTCTGGTGATGGAGGAGATGTCTGGCGTACTGGATATCAAACTGTGTCTCAAGTGCACATGTACATGCCATGAGTTGTTCAGATTACATGCTATAAATACAGAGACTTGTTAAGCACTATCTGACATGCTGTCTATGTACCAGTTGTTGTGATTTTCCCCCTTTTTTTTTGTTTGTTTGCTTTGGTGTTGTTTATTGTTCAAAAATGCAATAAAAAAGATTTATAAAAAAAAATTTCTTGTTTCTTAAATCATTATCAAGTACCGTTATAGCGGTAGTTGTGGAAAGTTGTATTTCAATTCTAGTTATGCCTGCCGTCTTGTTGTCACTGGTTGCCATGAAGGCACAGCAGTTTAAAGGTCACCTGCACATCAGTGGCTCCCTATCCTATGAGTAAGTGGCGTGTACAGCCACGTAACGCATAAGGAGGAGAGCCGTTGGTGATGTCATCTCCGCTCGCGGCCGAGAGCGGAGTCAATCCACATACATGCTATATGCTGTTTGTTTTCAACTGTACTGTAAGTGCATTTATTTATATTTAAAATTGTTATACGTTTTTACACCATGGAGCCTTTATTGTTTATCTGTTGAGTGCCATCCACCCTGGGATTATTGCTGCCGTGACCTGGGAATCGGTATACGTGGGGGATTGAAGTAACAGGCTGGCCGTGAGACATCGATCTTCAGCGGAGTCTGCTGAGCTTGCTAAGCCAGCAGTATTATAGGCTCTTTTTAGCCTTTTTAAGGTGAGAGGCTTGGGGAAACAGAGCACTTTGTCTGCACATTTGCACCGTGGGAACCTTTTGTGGTTATACCCGTGTTTAGAGTGGAGCACTGATGCACTTTAGAAATCATTATTGTTTGCAGCACTTTTTGTTGTGACCGTTTTTTGAACACTTGATTAACTATTTATTTGCACGATTTATGCACAGAGACTTACTTTGATATATTTTTTTATTATTTTATTATGCATGTTCTGTTACTTACATCTATATTATTTTTTATTTATTAATCTTGGTAGTGAATCACGGTTGGTACTTGTGGTTCCACACACATTTTTTGCTTGTTACCATTATTTATTCATTATTCCTAATTACTTTTTACATCATCAATTTTAGTGCTATTTTGCATTATCACTTTGGTAGTATTATTTATACTACCCGTTTGTTTAGGTTATCAGTATAAATCACTCTTGTTACCCTCCTCATCATCCCGTTGATGGTTGGTGGGCTTAGGGAGAGATGTAAAGCAGAGTGCTGAGACCTGATTTTAACAAATCTATTGTTTCTATGGCAAAATGTAAAATCCAACTCTAGGCAGATAAAAAGTTATCCTCTTCAGTAGGGCTTTGCCCACACTGCAAGAGTAAGTTGTTTGTTTATGTCTAAGGAATAAATACAATATTTTCACAGCTTGACCAGTCCCTACAGTTTTTTGCATGCCTACGCTCTAGTGGTCTAGGGTGCTGACATCATCAAGGCCAGAGCAGGATCCATAGTCCTGCTCTGAACATGAGAAGTGCCATCTGCTGGGGTAGCAGAGGTTCAGGTAAATAAAACAGTTTTTCCTCTCCTCTGGACAAAACAAGGTATTAAACCTTGCAGAAGGATCATTTTTTTTCTGCCTGGAATTGGGCTTTAATAAGGCTTTACTGCGTTTGCAGTTACAGAGGCAATTGAAGGTTTGTTTTAAATTGAATGTACTTCTTGCTAAGAATATGTTATGTGAATGTGCACTTTTGATGTTATTATAATTACAATATCATCCTAAAATTTGAATTAGAAGCAATGGGGAGGAGAGGTCATTGTTTGCAAGTAACTTAACATGAAAGCATATGTAACCTCTGACAACGAATGTTGCTTATTTGTTTCTTTTTGGTCTGTTAAATACAGTGAAAGCTTTTTGTTATATCTTTTCGATAAGTGTTGATACTGCCATAAATCCATTAACCCCCTTCCCACCGCCACCTTCTGACCCTTTAAAAACCTCTAGATACTGGGCGGTGGAGGCGGGCACTCGAGTCATGTGACCACTTGGCTCTCACAGCAGTAATATGATCATAAAGCTCCTGATCCCAAGTATGCATCAGGAGTTTTCCGGTCCCCACCGATGACTGTGTGAAGTGGAAGGAAAATGATAAATGGTTTTTAACCAAGCTCTGTCAGATTGGATGGAGAGCATCTGTGAACAGCATTTTTCAAGTCTTGCCACAGATTCTCAATTGGATTAAGGTCTGGAATTTGACTGGACAATTCTAACACATGAATATGCTTTGATATAAATCATTCCATTGTAGCTCTGGCTGTATGTTTAGTGTCGTTGTCCTGCTGGAAGGTGAACCTCCGTCCCAGTCTCAAATCTTTTGCAGACTCTTACAGGTTTTCTTCTAAGATTGCCCTGTTTTTGGCTCCATCCATCTTCTCATCAACTCTGACCAGCTTTCCTGTCCCTGCTGAAGAAAAACATCCCCAAAACATGATGTTGTCACCACCATGTTTCATGGCGGGGATGATGTGTTCACGGTGATGTGCAGTGTTAGTTCTCCGCCACACATAGCGTTTTACTTTTAGGCCAAAAAGAAGCTCTCTCAGGTTTTTTGGCTTCCTGAGTCCCAGGCCAAGAGCAATCCTTTGCCAAGGATTCCACCTTAATTCTCTGCAAATTAATGCATGCGAGGTGAAACAATGTCCATCAATCACCGCAACTTTGATATTGTCACAATATATATATACTGTATATATATATATATATATATATATATATTATAAATATATATATATATATACTGTATATATATAGTGTAACATGGGGGATCATACGCTCTAGTGGTAGATGAGTTTTAAAGTGATTTATGTCAGTTAGCACTTCAGTTTTAGGACATGGCAGACCATTTTTATTAAAAAGCAAATGGAAAATCCATAACATTTGTGGTTTCCCACATGGGTTCTTCTCCAGTAAATAAGAATAAACAGAAAATGCTAGCCCACCTAGCTCTTAAGCTCTCACTCAGATTTAGTTGCAGTATCTCTAATCTTTATGTGAGTCACCCAGACCTTAGGTTCTTTAGTGCAGGCAGCTTCACTCTAGCAGCCGCATCTCCGTTCTGGACGTAGTCCTCAGGCCTCCTGGAGAGGATTGGGGTCCCTCCTGAATTCCATGCACAGACCTCCTGTTCCACCCAACCTCGTCTGTTGGGTGGAGCAGTCTCCAACTTGGAGCCCTGAGGTATTCATACACCTCCATTATAAGGCCTGTGTGCACCTGAGCACACAACCTACTGGTCCTCCACAAAACCTGGACACTTGGTTGGAGATTCCGTCCTACCCAAGACACTATGAAATCTCCCAACTATAGAGCCCCATCCAAACCTGGAGAAAGATGTAAAAGCAGTTTTCTTCTTTCCACATCTATGCTCTGTAGTCCTGCACTCAGCCAATGTGCACACCCTGTGTCCTTTAAATTACCAATTTAACTCATTAGGGGACAGAAAACACCAGCCCCAATTCTTGATTAGGGCACTCCTGTGCCAGCTGTCAGCCGCGTAGGTCAATCTTATTTTCGGGTGCATTTCCAGGCATGCCCTAGACTGAATCACAATGGGGTCCTACAGTTCTGTATCCTCAGCCTTCTCCCTCTATTCTTGGGGTTCCTGAGCTCACATTTCTTTTTCCGGGGTCCTCTGTCTTTTCTAACACTTCTCCCCAACTCCCTGTCCTGAAGGTTTAGGGATCTGACTTTGTTTAATGAAAAATAACTGCTGTTTGCTGGTCCATGCTCAGCCCTTTCATCTCATAAGGTTCGTCCAGTGGTGCAATACACAAGCCCTCTTCACTGATACTGAAAACTGACCAGGACAACCCTGGACTGCAATGGCAGAAATGCTTTCTTTCTGACTGTTATACAAAGGGACCCCTGATATTTGTGTTCGTCTTTTCTTAATAAACTTGGTAACACATCATTATTCAATGCCATATTCCACACTGGTTTATACATTTCAATGTCACACTCACTAGTAACCTGATTAACAGAATCAACCATTAACTTTTCAATGTCATAATTTCCGGTACCTGTCAGCGTGTCTACGGGTACCTCAACTTGTACCTCTTTGCAGGTGACAGGCAGAATCTCTGCTTTTGCTGTATCCATATCAGGCCCTTCCTTCTTATGAGCTCTAGTGGTTGAGGCAGGATCTGTGCTATTTACTAACCCCTGCTCAGCCACACCTCAGATCGCATTAGCAGATGGGTCCATTACCACATCAGGCAGAGAGACCTCTGATGTTTCCAACAGCTCTCCGGAGCGCCTTTCATACCAACCAGTCACTGGAAGCACCCTCACAGAGAAACGTTGGACCACTGTACTACCCAGTTCCACTGGTGATTAATGTTACCCAGCACCCCTTGTATTACCTGGCTCCACCCATTGGTAGTACACAGTACCACCTTGTCCAACTGTGGTGGAAACACCCAAATGTACAGAAAATGCACGTTTATCAGTTACAATAGCTTACTTGTCATTTCAGTGCACTCCACATCAATATGCAAAACCTTTTTAGATGCCTTTCCCTTATTAAAGATGTGGAGGGGCTCATTCACTGCAGTTTGAGAGACATTTAAAGGGGTCTCCACCTCACTGGAGGTACCCATCATCATATCCCAGTGCTCCCTCAGAGTGCTGTCAGAGGTATGTCTCCTACTCACCCCCTCTAACTCAACAACGAGCCTCTACAAGTCAATTTTAATTACATGGCAGCCTTGACACTTGACATTATTCAGCTGTTGGGCTGTAGACACTACATCTGCCATGCATGCGCCCTTATCCAGTCCTTCTGACTTTTGGGTAGCAATGTTTGCAGGGGTCACCATGCCCTCAACTACTGACTGCTCTACTATCCTCTTGCTTGGCATAGCAGTTGCTGTGTCCAAGCCATTGTCTATCATGGCTAGCAATTGTTTGGCCCAACTGTCCCAATCCATTGTGATTCCATCATGAGTGCTACGTAGCACCTCATTACCTGCTCTAGGAGGCACCTTCTTCTCTGCAGCACAAACAGTACCTTTGTCAGTTCTATATTGATCACATTGTGACAACATACTTTTACTCTCAGATAATGCATCAATTAAGGCAGGCTGAAACACACCATTTTGGCCAGCTTGCCCCGGTGGCGCTACCAATACACTCAGCTGTTTACTTCCATCTTTGGCCAACTAAATTAACCCCTCACCATCTAAATCACATATAGGGTGAGTGGACTGCCCCAACACACTCTCACAGCATGGTGAAGACCCCCTCTGTTCCACCAGAGCAGTATCAGTGCTGTCCTGGACAATCTCTGGCTCCAATATATGGAGACCCCCGGAGACTTCCATGGACAACCCGGGGCTCTGCCTCTGCACTTATACGTCTATTTCCCAAAGACAACCTCTGGATATGACGCTGAGCATGTGCACTCAACTTCTTTGGTTGACCATGGCGAGTCCTGCTCTGAGTGAAACCTGTCCTTTTAAACCGCTGTATGGTCTTGGCCACCGTGCTGCAGCTCAGTTTCAGGGTCTTGACAATCTTCTTATAGCCTGTACCATCTTTATGTAGCGCAACAATTATTTTTTGAGTTCTTTGCCGTGAGGTGCCATGTTGAACTTTTAGTGACCAGTATGAGAGAGTGAGAGCGATTAACACCAAATTTAACACACCTGCTCCCCATTCACACCTGAGACCTTGTAACACTAACAGCAAATTTACAATGTTATACAAGCTGTACACTCACTACTTTACATTGTTGCAAAGTGTAATTTCTTAAGTGTTGTCACATGATATAATAAAATATGTACAAAAATGTGAGGGGTGTACTCACTTTTGTAAGATACTGTGTATGTATATATACATCTCAAATTGCTGTTGTCTGCGTGTTGAGAATATGGAATATGTCTATAGATGCAGATAATAACAGAGTGGGGTGTGTCTGTATTTGGAAGCTGTTATTTATGTGACAGATTCCCACACAGGGCTCTATCCATGTCCCCATACAGCTGTTAGCAAGGAGATTCCCAAGGCAAAAGCTTAATGTAAACAAAGAAGCCTGGGGTGATAGTGATGCCATTACCCAAATATGGCAATGCTCAGTCATTGGGTGGGCAGAGCCAGATGGGGATTTAAAACTCGTTCTCCATCAGGTCTATGACAGGTACACGAATCAGGCACAAGCATTAACAATTTCAATGCTGCAGCCTGATGAGCCTTTTTATGAATTATACCTATGAGCCATAGTGCTGTCCCTCCCACTCCAAGTCTCTGAATACTGATATTTCAAAAATATGTAATGTTTTAGTAAATAGAAATCAGGGACTTAAATAAATAGACCTTACATAGAAGTGGTGTAATGGGTCTCATACAAACAATACGTGCTATCTGTAAAGCCCTGTACACACGGGATTCCCGTTGGTATAAAGTCCGCCAGGAATCCCGACAGGAAAACTGTGGGGAGAGCTTTGTCCAGGAATCCTGGCCGTGTTTACAGGGCTTATGCTCCCTCAGCACTGCCTCGCAGTGTTTTCCATTGGCAAGTTTAGTAAATCTGGCAGAAAAATAACTGACGGTAATCCCGGCGGTAAAATAGAGAGCAGGTTCTCTATTTTTCCCCGCCAGGATTCCCGGCAGTTTTCCCAGCGAAAAAGCATACACACGCCTGGTTTTCATGACAAAAAGCTCTTCCAGCAGTTTTCTTGCCGGGAAAAGCGGTCGTGTGTGTACAAGGCTTATGTCTACATATTTTTATTGTGTAGCCTACACACATCAGCAGGCACTGTACTTCAGCATCTGGTATGTAGACAATAAGGCTTCTCAAGAACGCTTCTAGGAAAAATATTTCAAAATACAAAGTTCCTGTAGAGGCAAGTACCCAATGTGGCTGCATAGAGACAGAAAAAGCCTGCAGTTCTAGAAATGCTTTTTCTCCTGGGTGGTATAATATTCAATTGTAATTGTAATGTTTTTGTGCTTGACATCTGGAGATATTCAGGGCACAGAAGACATACTGCAATGTCAAACTATATTCAGCATCAGACAGGAACAACAGAGCTAGGACCTCATCCTAAACCAACAGCTAACAATATAACATTATATTATCCATTGACATTTTGTAATGTTATACAACCTGGTGTTAACCACAATATGTTTAATCTCCCTTCTTTCAAAGTACCTAAACATGCAAAGGCATGAACCAAAGCATGATGCTTGTTTATAACTCAAGACTTGGTAATGATGACTAGTTTACTAGATGTTGTCATTTGCATGTTACTGTTTTTGTATGACACTTCATCAGTGATTTTAGAATCCATTTTTGCTTCTGGTGCCACTTGCAGATCTGGTGTATACTCTGCATTGTCTTTTCAGCACTGCATAGTCCTCATCTGTTCCATCTGAAAGCAGTTATGTGTTTGTTTTGATCATAACTATCGGCTTGAGGAAGGGACCACTGCAAGGCCCTAAATCTTGGTATTTTTGACTCATGTGATGCTGTCTTCACAACAAATGTGTGATATATATATATATATACTTGGAGTGCTGGTAACTTCGGATTTTCGAATTCAGTTACATTTCAGTCACTTCGAGCACCCACCAATCATTTAAAGGTCAAGTATTGTGAGTAAAGCATCTTCAAATTTGGACTTCGTTATTTTGATCATCTGTCTTCTATAGACACAAGCATCCTCAGTAAAGCTGGTATTTTGTAGCTTAGATTACTACCATGTTCCTCTAGGTCTTTGGGTCATGATGTGATTTCCCTCCTCTGAAGCTGTTAATGATCTTGTACTCCTGTTGCAGTGCATAGATTGCATTTGTTGTTAAATCTGCTATTGTTTTCTGACTAGGACAGGTGAAGTGATCTATGGCTGTTTATGGTTACTTGTCAAAAACAAGAAGAGTGCAATTACACACTCAATGGCATCTGAGCTAGTCATCAATGATTGTGTAATGGAAATATATTAATCTCTTTATTTGGGTTGTATTTGAGTACTAAGGTTTTGCAAAGTTTGAAAAGTGTTCTTAATTTGTCCATTTCACTGTGGATTGTTAGGACTTGAGGCTTCATTCTAAAAAGCAATAGCTTTATTAAACCTTTCAAATTCTTTTGAAGCAAAAATAACATAACCTTCTGGAATTTTATATCTGGAAAAACAAAAGCTTTCCTAGAGATACTACATTTCAAAACATTTTAAAGGTTCAATTTGAAAAATCTTCTGTAATAGTCTACTAGCAGTATATAATTTGCATTAGAAAAAGTGTGATACTGCGCTGAACTAACTACATAAACAAAAAGTGTAAATATATGTAAATAAATAAGCTGCAACAAAAATTGTGATATACACACAATATAAGATCAAAAACAAAACAAGTAAGTTGCGCTAACCATAAGTGAGTATAAATTATCAATTTGATTGATATAAATATAAATAGTGTCCATAAATGAGCAAAAAAGTTTTATAAATAAAAGAAAAAAATGAAAAAGAAATAATGAAAAGTTCAAATTTCAAATGAATAAATTGTTGAATGAAGTAGTGCCCGTGACTAAACAAACAAAAATCCTCCACCGGTGCAATAGATGAATAAATGTCTATGTGCTTACCAGAAGGGCAAGCAGACAAGGCTTGCAGCTGAAAACCCCCAGCAAGGGTCTTTAAACAGAAACCGTCACTAATAGTCCGGATGGTATTCCTCCAAGTTAGGTGGATAGATCCGAGATCCAAGGAGCATGAAAATAAATATATAGGCAACAAATGGTGATGTACCGTAGATAACGAACATAGGCACACCAAGGGAAAGCCTCCACCAAAAAGAATCACCAAATAAGGGGGACTCTTACCAGATATAAGTTATTAGAGAGCTTGTGGCCAAACCCAGCCAGGGCCTTTAGGGGTTAACTCCAAAAAACATCAGCCAGAGGCAAACGACTCTCTCACACAGTATAGCGGAGTAAATCACCCAAAAAAAGATAAAATCCACATAGTGATGTACCGTAGGTAAAAAGATTTAATAAGGTAAATTGCACTTACATAGGAACAGATAAAATCAGCATTTAAAATTTCGAGCCGGCCGGCTACTACGAACGCCCGTCCTTCGGGACCTAGACGCAGCACGTCAAAGCGTCTCCTCCTCCCGACGTACGTTTCGTCAGTATGTGACGTCGTCTGGGGAACGCGTTTGCCTCTGGCTGATGTTTTTTGGAGTTAACCCCTAAAGGCCCTGGCTGGGTTTGGCCACAAGCTCTCTAATAACTTATATCTGGTAAGAGTCCCCCTTATTTGGTGATTCTTTTTGGTGGAGGCTTTCCCTTGGTGTGCCTATGTTCGTTATCTACGGTACATCACCATTTGTTGCCTATATATTTATTTTCATGCTCCTTGGATCTCGGATCTATCCACCTAACTTGGAGGAATACCATCCGGACTATTAGTGACGGTTTCTGTTTAAAGACCCTTGCTGGGGGATTTCAGCTGCAAGCCTTGTCTGCTTGCCCTTCTGGTAAGCACATAGACATTTATTCATCTATTGCACCGGTGGAGGATTTTTGTTTGTTTAGTCACGGGCACTACTTCATTCAACAATTTATTCATTTGAAATTTGAACTTTTCATTATTTCTTTTTCATTTTTTTCTTTTATTTATAAAACTTTTTTGCTCATTTATGGACACTATTTATATTTATATCAATCAAATTGATAATTTATACTCACTTATGGTTAGCGCAACTTACTTGTTTTGTTTTTGATATAATTTGCATTATCTGGCACATAGTCTGACCCAGTCTTTGCCCATGGTCATGAGGGCATTTCCCATGGAATCGTTATTTCTCTTGGGTTTGAAGTACAATGTTAAAATCATAGTGGGCATTTGTTTACCATTTCCTATATTCAGTTCTCATGATTTTAAAACACATCAATATTCTATCTTTGTAGATCGGATCGTCTTTAATAACCATCTCTTTATAAAATTTCCAACACCTGGCACTAAGTATGACATTTCTAGTGTGATCAGTTTAGGGTCATCAGCTTTGTGTTTTCAGTTGTCCATTTTATTAATTAAAATTAGTAAGCTGGAAATGGTCTTTGATAGCAATCTTCACTAAAGCTATTAGCATCATAGATCATATTGCTAAGTTTGTACTGTGTGTGTCACTACAGCGTCATATTTTTAAGGCATAACATCATATTTTGCATCTTCGCTTCTGCAGATGCAAGACTTAATTATTTCCAAGGTTTTGAGATCTGCTTCCATGGTAATTTGTATCCTGTATTTGTAATGATAAAAAAAAAGTTAATGGCTAAACTCAATGACATACTAATCCTTTGTATTTATAGACAGCTGGTTTCTGTCTATTTGTGTCATAGAGGCCAAAACAACACACTTGCAGCAGCATGGTACCAAGCACCTATTTGGATGTATCAACATGAATTGTTACATCTTCTGACAGATCAGAAATGCTTGTTTCTGTTGAGATTCCCAAGATTGTACTGAGAGACATTTGTAGGCCACAATGCTTGACTCTTCTTTTAAATACTAGTTGCCTGGCCATCATTTTTTTTCAATGGCTTTAATACTTTTTGAGTAACAGTGCCTCAGAAGTTTTGACTATAGTCTATTTTTCTATTCTGCGTGTTTACTCCATGTCAGATACTCAAAAATATAAGGCAAGCAATGTCAGTCTACAAAGTTCTTTCAGTTTAGATATCCTTTAAGAGGTCCTCTCAGAGTTGATTAAACATCAGTAGGGTGTGGAATACGCTTTGCCAGGTGACTGGCTATCCCTAGAACTCTTGCAAATGTTGAACATTTTTCAGGTGGTCTCATGTCAGAGATGGTTAAATTTTATCTGGATATGGTATGTATGACTTCTAATTACAATATATGACAATATACATCACTCATTTGAGCACTTCACTTGCTTGTATGATGCATTTTTGTGCACACCACTGCTGATGCTTTTCAGTGGCTATTGCAAGCAACCCAGGTTCAGAATGAACTTTCTGTGTTTGGACAGTGGAACCTGACCCATAATAGTTTGTTAACAAGTATTGTTATTTAACAAAAGAACATAAATTCCACATTAATAATTGTGCTACTGAAATTAGTTTGTGATGTAAATTGCCCCCAGGATTGTTCCGGTTTCTTCTTGTTGGAGACGGCCATTGTGTTGAAGCCCAGGGCAGTCACTTCCTTATATGAACCTTTCCCCCTCTCCTTGACATCAAAATCTATATGTCACTTTCTATGATTAAAGGAGGAAGAAGAGAATATCAGGGAGATAAAATAAGACACTATACTTGTAAAGGCTGCCATACATGGAATGAAATCCAGCCAGTTCAGCAGGGACTTGACAAATTTTGATCCATGTATGGGAAGGCTGATTGTACAGAAGTCAATCTACCAATCAATTCTGTACAACCAGCCTATCAGGTTTTTCCAAAATTATTAATGCTGCAGGCTATATCCGGCTGCACTGATCAGTGTATTCTTATTGTGGGGAAGTCTCCACACCATCAGAACATAATAGCACAAAGGGAGGGATTCCCCTATCCACCTCAAATTATTATAATGTTTTATTTATTTTTATTCAACCATCAGGTGCATGGCCAGCTTAAAGAGGGAGTTCACCCGAAATTTTATTTTTAACATTAGATTGATGCTCATTTTGTCAAGGGGAATCGGGTAGTTTTTTTAAAAATCGAAGCAGTACTTACCGTTTTAGAGAGCGATCTTCTCCGCCACTTCCGGGTATGGTCTTCGGGACTGGGCGTTCCTATTTGATTGACAGGCTTCTGACGGTCGCATACATCGCGTCACGAGTAGCCAAAAGAAGCCGAACGTCGGTGCGGCTCTATACGGCACTTGTGCACCGACGTTTGGCTACTTTCGGAAAATCGTGACGCGATGTATGCGACCGTCGGAAGCCTGTCAATCAAGTAGGAACGCCCAGTCCCGCAGTCCATACCCGGAAGCGGCGGAGAAGATGCATCTCTAAAACGGTAAGTACTGCTTCGATTGTAAAAAAGACACCCGATTCCCCTTGACAAAACGAGCCTCAATCTAATAAAAAAAAAAGGTTTTTGGGTGAACCTCTACTTTAAGTTTAACTCTTTTGTGTCTCCCTGGGAGCAGAGTTTGTTCTGTCACCTATCCTGTATTTCTTTTTTCCCTCCCTAATCTGCGTTTCCTCCACACAGTGTAATTTCTGGTGCTTTCTTCCCCCTTCAGCAACAGTAAATCTTAAAGCTGTCAGCTGATCGGTCTCTAGTGGCTCTGATTTTAGACACAATGCTGAGAATATAGTGTGTGTGTGTGCTTCAAATTTAGGGGAAAGTCTGAGGGTTAGTTGACTCAGACATGTATGATTTTGAGCAAATTTGACTTCTGTTCCAGCCATGGCTGTGCTGTGAGTAACCACTATTGTTTGCCTGGGGTGTTGTTCATACTCCAGGCCAAGGGTGGAAGCAGCTAGGTCAAAGTAATTTGAGTATTTCCCCTTGGCAGCCAATCAGTGGGGGTTGGTCGCCCAGCTGTGCATGCTGGGGAGGGGTAATTAAGGGACAGACATGATTGGACCTGGGTCGTCGCCGATCCTGGGATTGTCGTCCCACCACCCCGTGTGTGGCCCTCCTGACTGGGGGTGCGTGTTCCTGTAATCCTGGCTCTGGATCATGTTGGTCCGGGGTTGTGATCTTCGAAGTAGGCCCAGTAAGCAGATTGGGTCTACGTTCTCAAGGGTGATTCTGTGCTGTCCGTCCTGAGGGATGAAGCCGCTTGATGAAGGACCTATCTTGGAGAGGACCGAGCACGAGCCTGGTGTCTCAAAAGAGGATTCGAACTTCATCGAAGGATGCACCGTTTACTGAAAGGCTTGATGGTGATCGCCTGTCAGTTCCGTTACCCTGAAAGAAGTTAATCTGGAGAGATCCGGATGCTGAATTCTGTACTACGAGAACTTTGTAGGAAGGTCTGTGGCAGAGACTGTACCTGTTCCGTGTGCCATTCCGGCTGCTAGGCTAGTGAGAGAAACCTTTCCGGGTGCGCAATACCCACTCCGGCTAGATTGGCGACGAAAGCTGTATCGCAGGAAACAGGAGTGTTTCCCGATTGAAGTACTGCACCTGAACCTATTTACCTACTACCCTTCCACCCCTTCAACCACTTCTTGTATTCTTTTACCAAGTTCAGCAAATAAATCTTTAAAAAGGAAGTGTAAAGTGTGAGCATTGAACTTTCTCTACTCTCATTCATCACCCTGGACGGCGAGGAAATAGTGGTAACATGCCGCCCGAAAATATCCAGCAGCTCCTTCGGGGGTAGTGCTACAAGTGCAATTCTGCATGTACAGAGCAGGGTGAGACCGTGCATTACTGGATTTAATGTTTTACATAGCTATAACCGCAAAAAAAGCCAGTATGAAGTTAGCTATCAGGACCTAATTCTCTGATTAAAGTTCCACTTTGAATCCAAATATGCAGGACATTCAGCAGGAATTGTAGAGTGGAAAATCCAATAATCCATCATTTGCCAAAGACTTGATATTGGCAAATCTGCCAGTTTTTCTCCAGTTTCTTCCCTGACATATTCTTAATAGCTCATGCAAAACGCTGGTGATGGGCGCTTCCTGGTTAGGTATGATGATCCGCTCTGCTGATCCCCGCTGAGCTGGGGGATGACAGGGCGGTTCCCGCACACTGTGCAGGGACCGCCCTGTCAGATCTCCGCTCCCCCCTCTGGGGGGATCGGATGAACACGGACCGTCTGTCCATGTTCACCCGATCCGCTCTGCAGACGGATGGAAAAATAGGATTTCCCTCTGTCTGCAGAATCGGAGGATTGCGGATACTGATGAGATCAGGTGTCAGCGGATGTTTATCCGCTGACACCCGCTATCTCATAGGGATCAATGTATGTCCCTTTTTCATCCGTAAACGGATGGATGAAAAAGCGGACATACGGTCCGTATGTGTGAAAGATGCCTTACAGGAATTTTTGAGGAAGGCCAGGAGAGTTTGTATCCAATTCAGGCAGTCATACTCAGCCAGTGTTCAGCTGGGTGAATTTTAGCATAAAATTAATTTGCTTGTAAACCATCTGATATGTGATACATCCACCCAGTGGTCATCTCTCCTTCAGGCCTCAATCTAACTGCTTATGCATTCTATATCCACTATGCCATGTGTTTGCCCATTGTTTCTAAAACATAGCACTGTCCTTTTTTTTTTTTACTTCTTTATCTCTGAAATGTAGGTCAGTGGTTTTGAGGGGCTTTAGTCCACTTTGGGTTGACAAAATTCATACAGAATACAGTATGGTGCCAAAAATAAGGTCACAGGTTATATGACTTGCTTTGACGCTGTTTGGCAACTTGAAAAAATAAAGCTAACACTATGGGCCAGATTCTCGTACATCCGCGTATCTTTGCGCGGGCGTAACATATCCGATTTACGTTACGCCCCCGCAACTTAGACAGGCAAGTGCTGTATTCTCAAAGCACTTGCTCCGTAAGTTGCAGCGGCATAGCGTAAATGGGCCGGCGTACGCCCGCCTAATTCAAATTTGGAACAGGGGGCGTGAGTTGTGTAAAATAACCATGACCCGACGTGATTGACGTTTTACCCGAACGGCTCATGCGCCGTCCGTGGACATATCCCAGTGTGCATTGCTCCAAATACGCCGCAAGGACGTATTGGTTTTGACGTGAACGTAAATTACGTCCAGCCCCATTCACGGACGACTTACGCAAACGACATAAAATATTCAAAATTCGACGCGGGAACGACGTCCATACTTAACATTGGTACGCCGCATGTACGCCACCATATAGCAGGGGTAACTTTACACCGGGAAAAGCCTAACGTAAACGGCGTATCTGTACTGCGTCGGCTGGGCGTACGTTTGTGAATTCGCGTATCTAGCTGCTTTACATATTTCTAGGCGTAAATCAGCGTACACGCCCCTAGCGGCCAGCGTAAATATGCAGTTACGATCCGACGACGTAAGAGACTTACGCCGGTCAGATCTAATAGAAATCTATGCGTAACTGATTCTAAGAATCAGGCGCATAGATACGACGGCACAACTCAGAGATACGACGGCGTATCTGGAGATACGCCGTCGTATCTCCTTTGTGAATCTGGGCCACAATCTATAAGTTGTATAGTACATTGATATAAACAGATGAAAAAAGTTTTAAAATTTCTGAAAAAACTATATGCGTGAACAAATGTACCGGTATCTACTGTATATCTTTAAAAATTCATATGCCTGTACAAACATAAAAATATACATATATATGTTTAAAAAAATATACACATTCTTTAATTATTATGTGTGTGTGTGTGTGTGTGGAAAAATTGCATTTTTATACAACACTAAGCAAGCCGAATATGAAATATTTTATAAACACACATTACAAAATATTTATTTAATTGGAAAAAAGGTTGTTGAAGGCTTTTTAAAATTGTGAAGTAGCATTTTTTTTACAAGGTGTTAGACAATGTGTCTGGAATATGATGAGGCACATATAAGTGGCTGGAACATGAGTCAAGTGTGTTGCTTTGTGCAGTAAAAATTTAAGTGACGCAGAAGTCTGGAATAAAATGAAGCACAAATGTTAATGTTAAAGTTTGACTGAATTTGTGACACATATAAAAATGTTGTAGCACCACCCTGGCTCCTTTGGGAATGTAAGGTACTACCAGAAACAGAGTGAGCTTGCATTTTCCCAGGGCTGAAAATTAAGGATGTGTATTAATTGGGCGCCAGTCACTTTCAGGGATTTTAAAGAGTTTTATTTCTCATGATATTACATGGGAGAGAGATAGCTGATTTAGAACAGCGTTACTGCGTTTTAGACTTACAGACACCATCTTTAAGGCTATTACAGGTAAAGAGGGCGTTTAGGTTAAAACAAGCAATCTGTACCTGTTCCAGAAGTAGAAGCATCTCCAGTAGCAACAATCACCTCAGTGGTCCTCCTGATGAGTTCTCAGCCTGTCTGTTAGTTATTTGTCATCAGAATCTCCAGCGCTTCAGCTCCCAGGCTTTTTCACCAAGCACATGCAAAGACGTCCTAGGCCCCAGGCCTAGCTAAAACAGCTGCATTTCATACATCCCTGAGAGATTAAAAGGTCAATCCCAAATATTTATGCTCTCACCAGCATGTACAACCACTATAAACTTCCTAGAGATTGGCCAAGGGGAACATTAATATTAATAACCCAGCAATACTTTGGCCTCTTACTCAATTGTCATCAGTAAGTTACCAGTGAAACCTATTGCCAACAGGGAGAAACAACAGTAATGCCCCGTACACACGATTGGGATTGCCGGCAGTAAAAAGTCCGGCGGGAATCCTGGGGGGAAACCGAGAACCTGCTAGTTCACTTTCCCCGTGTACACACCAGAGATTTTCCCCACGGGAAAACTTCGGTTAGAGCTTTGGTCGGGAATCCCGGCCATGTGTATGCTCCACCGCAGTGTTTCATATAGGGAAACTGCCAGGAAAAAGACCACCGGGAATCGCGGCAGGAAAAAAAGAGAACATGTTCTCATTTTTCCTGCTGCGATTCCCGGCGGTTTTCCTGTCATGAAAACTGCCATGGAGCATACACACGACCAGTTTTCGCAGCCAAAAGCTGTCATGGCAGTTTTCCCGATGGGGAAAACTGGTCGTGTGTACGAGGCATAACACTGAGCCTAGGGGATGAACCAGACTACAAATCAGCTTGGGCTATCTACTACTCTGCAAGCCTAAATTTGGTAGTCACCCCTGCTTAGGGCAGAGTGGCTGCACTTTTTTGCAACTAGCATACCAGTAATAAAATATTGAGATATGGTGAGGCATACATTTTTGGTGATAATGGAATATGAATCTTGAATTAATCTAGTGATGTGTTAATACTATTATGGGTATTGGTACATCTCAAAGTGAATCGATTTCACTGTCAAAAGCTTTTTTTTTATTTTGAGATGATTCCTGTATAAACATCTTTACTTCCAATATTTTTTTATTGAAAATGAACAATGTTGCATCAGACATAAGTAACAAAGATAGAAAGAACAATCGAGCTCTGTCAGATTATATTACTCATACAAAGAGTCATAAGCATAAAACCTATAGACAAAATAAAGAGACTCAACATAAAATGCAGTTAGCGGGAAAGCCCATTAATATATCCATATGACATAAGGATAACCAAGGAAAAAAAACACAATGTTTCCTTTGAATCGTATCCCTCCCCTCTTCCGCTGTGAAATCATTCACTGAATGGTGATAAAATAGAAAAAACAAAAAAGAAAATAAGAATAAAGCTAATGAGCCATATTCTCGACTCCCTAGGGTCCAACTAGTGGTTGTCCCAGGAAGCCACACTACCCCATAATCGCAAGAATGATTCACACCAGGAGCAAGATGCATATAAAGAACAGAGGAGGAAGAGAAGAGGGAAGAAAAAGGAGGGGAGGGATTGGGAAGGGTAGGGAAAGATAGGGAAGGACAAGGGAAGGTAGGGAAGGGGAAAGAAAGGGGAACCCCTCCATATACTTCCACCTACATCATGTTAACGTAGAGACAGAAGTTCCGTTAAAGCATCCCACAGTTGGCAACAATAACAACAATAGCCAATTCAACATTAAACGTTTTTAAAAGAAAAGAGAAAAGGAAAAGAAAAGAGAAAAAAAAGAGAGGGAGAAAAGAAGAGGAGAAGAGAAGAGGGTCAGCCGGAAACATTTTATGACGGAGATAGGTAACGTATCCACGGATCCCACGTCATATCGAATTTCTTAGTAGAATCGCGAAGGACACAGGTGAGTCTGTCGTTAACCATGATCCAATTAAGTTTATTCTTCACGTAATCAAGAGGAACCACCGACTGCTTCCAATATCTAGCAATAGTTATTCTTGCCGCCAAAAACATATATGTGATTAACGTCATTGATTTTTTGGGAACCTCACTGGGTAACTTATGAAAAAGCGCTGATTGCGGGGATCGACGTATATTAACACCCGTTACCGAGTAAATTAAATTAAATATACGAATCCAAAACCTAGTGACCACGGGGCACTGCCACCAAACATGAAGCATTGTACCCATCTGTCCACAACGCCTGAAGCAATTGGGCGATGCGGACGGGTGCATCTTAGCGACTCTGGTCGGGACCAAATACCAACGTAGAAGTGTCTTATAATTTGCTTCAATTAATGTAGTGTTAATAGAAATTTTGGATAAGGTGAAGGCAACATCTTGCCAATCTGATAATTCCAACGTGGTATTCAAATCCCGTTCCCATTGTTTCATGTAAGGGAGCTTGGCATTCGGGTCAGTGAGGATAGTGTATACTGTAGATATCCTTCCCCGTAGAAGGCCCTTTGTTTGGCAAGATAATTCAAAATTTGTAAGAACCATGGGTCCAGCCAACTGATTAAGTTTAGATCGTATAAAATAAATAATCTGATTATATCTAAATAGTTCGCTAGAAGGCATCTGATATGTATCTGTAAGATATTGCAACGAGTGCGGTTGATCTCCAACAAGATAATCACCTATCCTAAGGAGCCCCTTGTTTAGCCACCACAGAAACAGCATTGGAGTCATTCCAGGAGAAAATTCAGGGTTAAAGAAAATGGGGGCTAATGGAGTATGTGGGGAGGACAAAGGTTTGCGATGTCGTACTCCGTCCCAGACCGCCAGTGAATGGGACAGGGTAGGGCACAATATCGGAGGGCGAAGACGACCAGGAAGCCACATTAAAGAGCCTATAGCAAAGGGGTGACATGAAAGAGCCTCAATAGAGACCCAAAGGGGTGTAGATCCTTTAGCCGTTGTGTAGGAAAGCTGGGTTATTTGAGCCGCCTGATAGTAGGCCTGTAAATTAGGGAGGCCAAGCCCACCAGATTGTTTCGAGACACATAGAGTCAATTTATTCATTCGCGGTTTCTTATTGTACCAAACAAAATGGGAAACCTCTGATTGCAATCGCTGTAAATCTCCCCTCGGAACCGCAATTGGCAAAGTCCTAAAATAAAAGTAAAAGTAACTTGGGTAAAAACGTCATCCTAATAGAGTTGATTCTACCGAACCAGGACCAGGGATAATCTGCCCATCGCCGAAGATCCTCCCGAAGTCGACTGAAAAGCAGGGGATAATTAGCTCGATAAAGAGTATCGATCAAGGGTGTCAGTTGAACACCTAAGTATGGCAACGATTTTTGTGTCCATTGGAATTTATATAGAGTCCGTAAGGTTGAGACCGTCGCGGTGGGTAAAGAAATATTGAGGGCCATAGTCTTTTGGGTATTTAAAGAGAGTCCCGAGATCCGAGAGAACCGATGGAACAGGGTCAAAAGATTAGGTAAGGTCAGTTGAGGATTTGTGACATACATAAGAATGTCGTCGGCGAACAGGGAACATTTATGCTCCCTCTGCCCACAACAAATGCCATGTATATCAGGATGAGATCGGATTGATACAGCTAGAGGTTCAATCGCCAAGGCAAACAATAAAGGGGAGAGCGGGCAGCCCTGTCTCGTCCCACGTCGGATAGGAAATGATGCCGATTTATATTCCCAAACAGAAACCTGGGCCGATGGATTACTATAGAGTTGTTTAAGCAATAAAATAAAGGTGGAGCCGAATCCAAATGCTTCCAGAGTAGTAAATAAGTAATCCCAATGTAAGCTATCAAAGGCCTTGTGAAGGTCCAAAGATAGAAGTAATAATTCCCTCGACACAGGGGCATCCCATTTAGAGCGCACTGCAGAGATCAATGCTATGGAACGACGAATCTGATCCAGCGTCTGACGCCCGGTTATAAATCCAGATTGATCCTTGTGAATACAATGCTCTAAAAAAGAACCAAGCCGTATGGCTAAAAGTTTCGTCAGGATTTTAAGATCGCAATTAATTAAGGAAATAGGCCGATAATTAAGAATGTCTGTGGAATCTTTATGTGGTTTGGGGATAACACTAATGTACGCCCTATTGTCATCTAAAGGAACTTTTCCGCCATCCCGCAAAAAATTTAAGTAGAGAGCCATGTGAGGAGCCAACTGCTCAGAGAATTTCTTATAATAAATATTAGAGAGGCCATCAGGGCCCGGAGATTTATGTAATGACAGTACTTTAATAGTATTCTGTATTTCCTCGCAGGTAATGGGTTGGTCCATAAGCTCTCTATGGGATTCAGTGAGGGATGGCAGTGATAAGGTGTGCAAAAAACCTTCAATGGAGACAGGAGTGTGGTCCTGGGTTGGGTTGTATAATTTAGTATAAAACTCTTGAAATTCCTGAAGAACTTTATGGGGATGTTGGGAGAGATCGCCATTTGAGAGTCTAATTTTTGGAAGAGCTACGTGGGAATGTTTAGGGGAAAGTTTACGCGCCAACAACAAACCCTGGCGATCCCGCCAAGTAAAGAACTTATGATTAGTCCATCGCAACTGTTTTTCTGCCTTAGTGGTGAGACAAACATTAAGTTCCATACGTGCCTGTTCAAGTCTAACCAATAGGTCAGGGTGTGGGGAGCGTTTGTGTTGAGTCGCTAATTCTTCGTATTCCGCAGTCTTAACACAGATTACCTCATCACAAGCTTTTTTGAGTCTAGATGATAGCTGAATCAAAAAACCCCATATGGAAGCCTTATGGGCCGCCCAATTAATGGCAGGAGTGGTATCTCCCGCCCGATTGATGTCAAAATACATTTTCAAATGAGAGAGGATATCTAAACAAGAAGACTCATCACTAAGCATTGATTCATTCAATCTCCAATGGGATTTAGCTAATCTGACAGATAAATTAGTGAACACCAATACAATCGGATCATGATCAGACAAAGGCGTCGCAATTATTTTAGCCGAGACCAGTTTAGGCAGTAAACCCGAGGGGAGAAAAACATGATCGATACATGAATAACGGTTATGGGCCCTGGAGAAGTGGGAGTAGTCTCGAGTGGTAGGATTGGCCTCCCTCCAAGCATCAATAAAATCATAATGGTGTAGCAGCTGAGCAAACTTACGGCTTTGTTTAGAAGGGGATTGAAGTTGAGGGTGATGAGACCTATCCAACATGTGATCCAGCGCCAAGTTAGAATCACCAGCTATAATGACATCACCCTCAAATTCAGAGGCCAAAGAATGAAATAAAGAATTGAATAAGGTGACCTGGTTCGTGTTAGGAGCGTAATATACCAAGATCGTCACTAAATTCTCCCCCAAGTGCCCTTTCACCAACAAATACCTCCCCTCTTTGTCCCGTAGTATTTTAGATTCGATAAATGAAAGCCTACTGGACAAACAGAGCGCTACCCCTCGTTTTTTCTCTGTGGCATTAGCAAAATAACAAACAGGATAATTTTTATGTATATACCGGGGAGTAAAGGAAGGAAGAAAATGTGTTTCCTGAAGGGCTACAATATCTGCCCCTATGGACCTATAATAATTAAACAATTTGATACGTTTAGACGGTGAACCCAGCCCTTGAACGTTATGTGAAAGCAGTCGTATGGTTCCAATGGAATCAGCAAACTTGGACATGGTCATTGAAAAGAACAGCTGTAAACACCAGACTCACCCACCAATGCACAGACAACACGAAAGTCCTGGCGAGATTCCGGCTGACCCTCAGAGGATAAAAGGAAAAAAAGGTTAAAAGCAGAAAAAGTAAATAAAAAAAGAGAGAAAAATGACACAAGGGCTTAGAAACGCCCAGTATCAAGAGGTGTAGCATAAAGTGATTCTTAGACAATATAAAACACAAAAAATGTAACCAAATAGTCCAGAACTCAAGTTCTGGAAATGTAGGAGTCTCCACCAAAGGCAACCAATGGGAAGAGTCCGACAAGTCAGGACAGAGCATAGCCACCCCCCGGTACATGTATAAAACAGCAAGTAAAATTACCCCCCAACCCAAACACCAGGTTCAATGACACCCAAAATAAGAGCAAAACATAGGCAGCAGCTAATGTCCCGCGAAAGGACCACTGAGAAGCCGCCGCCCCACCAACAAGAAAAAATCAAAAAATAAAAGACAAAAAAAATAAAAAAAGAGTAACTGGTGTCAGTTAGGAAATTCTCAAGTAACTCGGCGAGAAGTCGCAGATTTCCGTGATGTCGGGGAGGACCAAAGTGGCAAAAGCGGAGGACCGCCGGATCTTGCTTGGTTCTGAGACGATGGGTCATGGGAGATAAATCCCAGTTTCAGCATGATTTTTTCACCTTCAGCAAACGTGGCAAAAGAATGTGATCTATTGTTATAGGTGAATTGTAAGCGAAAAGGATAGTTCCAGCGATAGCGAATATTACGTTGCACCAAAGGCGAAAGCAAAGGTTTAAACGCTCTTCTTTTTTGAATGGTAGCTTGGGAAATATCCGCAAAAATCTGGAGCTTGCAACCTTCAAATTCCAGATCCGGGTGCTCTCTGGCGTACCTCATGACCGCTTCTTTGACCCTGAAGAAATGAGGTTTCACAATCACATCCCTAGGAGGCCCATCTTGTTTCAGAGGCACAAGAGCTCTATGGATACGATCAATTTCCATGTGGAGTTCGTCAATATCAGGGATAGCAGATTGCATTAAAAAATAAGCGACAGAGGGAAGATCTTTAATCGTTTCTGGCAAACCGCGGACACGAAAATGATATCGCCTGGCGCGATTTTCAAGGTAGTCGATTTTAGCGTAAGCATCTTCCAAGCGATCATGAAGTTCAGTAATCATATTAGAATTCTGCGCCACTTTGTGAACAGTGTCATCAACTTTGGATTCAATGCTATCTAAACGACAGCCTAGCTCCTGGAAATCTTGCTTTATATCTGCAGCCAGCTTAGTGGTAGCTTTCCCCAACTCTCTCTGTAACATGTCTGCAAAACGTGCCAGAAGAATAGCATCCGGAGAATATGGGAGCGGTGCAGGCAAGGGAGCCAAGGAACCTCCAGGGCTATCAGCATCAGTGTCCTGGCTACTGGGCTGCATTCTGTCATTGTCTATTTCTTCACTGGCCTGGCTGAGAAATATATCTGCCATGTCTCTATCCAGAGCTGAGGAAGCATGGGAAGCAGGGCTTGGAGATGACAGGGCCTGCGAGTAGGACTTGGCAGGGCTGGTGGAAACACAGGGAGGGTCGGTCAGCTCACCTGTAATCAGGGGGATCTTGGCTGGAGGCACATTGCTATTCCCCGAAGCTGGGGGTTTCCCCTCATTCTCCTGCGGCCGTGTCCTCCTTCCATCTGTCTGCATGGCGCTAGTAGCGGTCGCCATCTTGGAGTCCTTCCCGGACCCACGAGGCTGACAGCGTGATTCGCCGGTCCTCCCCGCCGACCGGATGGACATGGAGCCCCAGGTGTTGCCGACCACGTCCGAGGGTAAGCCGGGTAGGGGGGCTGCTGAATCTAGCTTAAAGTGCCGGGGGTGTGCGGAGCGGTCTAGGGATGCATCCGCTCCTGCCGCCCGCGCATGCGCTCCCTGTATAAACATCTTTAAACTGGCTTTCTGGATGAACCTTTTATGTACTTGGAAAGTATTCTGAGTGTCTTATGTAGGAGATTTCTGGGTGAATTATAATATACCTTTAGTGTAAGTGGTCTTACTTATTTGGTGAGTGCCTGTCCAACTAGGGTATACATTTAATAAACCGTGATAAGTCGAGATCATGATGATCACTATTATACAAGTCTTATATAGTGGCAAACTGCTTGCGCAGTGCTTTACAAAATGGAGCGAGACAGTACAGTTACATTACAATTAAATATAAGACGGATCAGAAGACCCGGTTCATTAGAGCTTAATATGAATTTATCTAAAATGTTTGGGGTGGTGTTGTTTTTTTAAAATAAGACAACAAGCAGTAAATGAAAAAAATATACCCAGACGTGTTCTTTTTGCATTTTAATATTCAGACTAACAAAGCATATTTTTTTTTACACTTGTATTAAGTGTTAAACATTGGCAGCAATTTAGCAATTATGCCTTCAGCCATGGAAACAGAGAGTACCAGATTAATTCGCAAGTTCTGTAGTACTAATGCCATTTGTCAATTATACATTGTGTTCTTGGTTGTATTACGTGGTTACATTAGTTAAACAATCAGAGTATATTATGTAATTTTCTTCATTTAGATTTTTTAATTGAAATAATGTTTGCTGTGAAAAAAAAGCAAATGTAACTGAAGTTAATTTAATGTAGAATACAGAAAATAACTTGTTATGCAATAAGAATGGTTTACATTTTACAATATGTTTTTGTTGCTGAATACTTACTAGTGACTAGGGTGTAACTAAAGTTGTGTATATAGTCCACCTAATTATTCTCCGGCAAAGGATGCACATTACATTAAAGTGGAAGTAAACCTAATTCATGAAATTTGAGCTGCATATATATTCAGTGTTTTCTTACCTCTCTTCAAAGCACTAAGTCCCGTGCCTTTCTCCTGCTCTGTTCTTCTGTTATCAGCCTGATAACTTCTGACAAATTCTCCATGAATTGAGATAAAAGCAGCCTGAGTTTTGTGTTGGGGAGGATGCTATAAATAGATTAGCAGAAAGCTAAACTATTCAACAAACAGTTCTGAAAGTCTTTACCTATGAGGAGAGGGGGTGTGTGCATTTCCTGCAATCAGCTGTCTTAGCTGTATGCCCAGGCTTCACTGCAGTGCTAATAAGGAAGAGAAAATCTCCTAACACGATCTAAACTTTCTAAAGAATATATAAATCTGAAGACAGCAGATATGCACGTAAAACTTATGTAGGCTGTTCACTTCACTGGGAATATGTGAGGGGCTACATCCATTTTAAAGCGTTATTAAACATTTTTTTTAATATATATATACAGAATCGTAGCGGATGTCCAGGCTTACATAGAATCCTGCTGAAAAGTGCCCTATTTTGCACTTTCGGCCTTTTTGTGAATTCTCAATATTATTTGTATGTATACACTACTAATGTCCTTGCATCATGTAGGGAAATCCCTCATCATCGGTCATATAGATGTGTAATTTGACTCTGTTTATTTCATATGTAGCCAGGTGCTGGCTAGTCTGCCTGTGTTAACGTGGGACATTCTTTAACCACTTGCTTACACATATACCCCTTCCTGCCCAGGCGAAATTTCAGCTTTCGGCACTGTGTCGTTTTAACTGACAATTGCGCAGGCGTGCGACGTGGCTCCCAAACAAAATTAACGTCCTTTTTTTCCCCACAAATAGAGCTTTATTTTGGTGGTATTTGATCACCTCTGAAAAATGTATATACATATAAAATGCCACCTAATATGAATCATGTGTCATTTGTGATATAAAGCAGCGCTCACATAGAAAAAATAAATCAACATATAGTTAAATAAATAACAGAGTGAATAAGTGAATTATACACCTTATATGTGAAACAATATATAAGTGCAATTGAAATCACACACAAATAAATAAATGGCAAAAATGTCTAAATCCGTGAACTGAATATGTGGACATAAAAATAAAGTTCATAAGCAGAGAAAATTCCTTTCAGGATCCTTAAGATGTACTTCCACCACACCACAGTGTCTGCGTGATTCCACCACCCTTCAGAAATGCGCACTCACCGCAATAAATGGCCTAGCACTCTCGTGTTTAGGCAAAAAGGCTTAAACTGGAATACTCAGCTCAATAGATGGAAAATCCGTATTAGAGTGAGAACTCCAAGATGGTAGCCACATGAATAATGAAGAGAAAAGAGCACAATAGTGTGATATTGCAAAGCAACTTTTAATAAAACACTAAAAAATCTTCCAAAAGATGCACTCACAAAACACTCTCTTGTATCAAGCAGTGAATAAATCCAAAGAATCACAGTGTTGCACAAAAACAAAACAAACTTCTCCAGGTGAACTAGTGGTCATGGCGGACCAACGAACAGCCCAAGTGTACTCACAGCCCTTTGATGGTGTACTGAAGCAACTGCTAGGATGGATGCTGGTATCAGATCGGACCGTCCCACGTCTAGCTAGTTCAGGTTAGATTGCGGAAGTGACCTAGTGACCACGCCCCGACATGTTTTGTCACAAGGACTTAGTCATGGGGTTACACTGCAGGCTGAACTCAGGAAGGGTTAGACCATCAATATGAATTGAGATAAATAAATTAATCCAATTATTATTAGTATAAACCGGAGAAGCTTTAAAAAAACAACTAAAGGATCATTTAAAAACTTTACAGCACTGCATATTTAGCACGTTAGCATGTTATGTTTTACAATTGTTGCAGTCAGTCCAATAATTATGATTGTGTCTGAAAACCATTACAGAACCCAGTGATACATTGTCAGTGTGTCAGTGTGCAGAGTGTTCAATTATACTAATAAATTGTTGTGTTTTACACTTTTTGTATACAGCAATCATTTTTTGGGTTTATAAAGAATTACAAAATTCCAACCCACTATTGCAGTGTGCAGAATTTTCCATAATCAATAGTAGATTATTTTAGCATTTGTGTTGCCCATTTATTCACAGCCAATCCAATAATAGTTGTATGTCAACAATACACAAAATATTATGGCCACTGCCATGCAACTGATATTAAACAACATTTTAATGCTCCTGTCCCCTCTAGTGCCTCCTTCCCAGATTTTCTTCTTTATTTATTTTCCTATTCATCTCCTCACCATAGTCCCATGTGTAAACAACATCAACACTATCATTTTTTTCTGATACGTTTTAGAAGTTAGCCAGCATGTCATCCAATGTGGATGCAAAGATGTGCCACTCTCCCTTTTTTTTAATCAGATTTGATTATTTTTTCCCATGTACATAACAAACATTTACAAATAAACAAAACAACCAAAAAAAAAATTACCCAAAACAAGAAATTCCCTTTCCTCCTTTTCCCTCCCTCTTCTCTCTCTCTTCCTTACTACTCCGCTTTCCTTACTGCTCAGTTAAGCTGATAAAACTTTAACAACAACACATTTATTTCATTATTACCAAGTATACCAAAAATTCCAGAAATATTCCAGGACAAACAATAAACTGTATAAATGGTTAAAGTAATTGTCAACAATCAGCTTGTAAAACAACCCATTCAGTTTAAAATACAAATGAAATGCAAAGATTTGGATATAGATATAAAAAACATTATAAATACATATTTACCCTTTGATCACATTCCCTCTGTTCTCAGCTGCATAAGAGCTGGGGGGGGGGAGCAGCAGCTCCCCTGCATAGTGTGGTCAGTTGTTAATAGGAAAGCAAGGGGACTAATAGAAACACCAGGGATTTCCCACCTAATTATTGCCCCTACCTGATTATGTTTCATATTTGTGGGATATCTGGAATTGACACAGAAAAAGAGTTTATCACATCTGTAATGTATTGCCGGATCCCTGTACTTACTAGTCACTTTAAAAAAAAAATGATACATGTCCCCCAGGGCAGTATGCCCCATACCCTTTTTATGGCCAATTACTTGCATATAACCTTTTAAAATGAGGGCTTTTGATTTTTCAAGATTGACTACAATGGGGTTTGCCGTTTGGGTCAGAACTTCTGGTGCGAACTGAACAGGGGCTGTTCGGTCCATCTCTATTTTAGATATCAACTAGTAAATTTTTCATATTCTGTTCTGTAGTCAAAGTGAGCTCATTTCATTCGTATTGCTAAAATTTACTGCCTTAGTATATTTATTTTATTACATGTTAGAAATAAACTATTATAAATGTCTGTTTTGGATATGCTTATGTCATCCAACATCTACAGCAGAACTCCCATTAATAAAATAAATTTTAAGTACCACAAATATATAAGGATAAATTTGATTTATAAGTCTGTAACTCGGTCAGTGAAGGATTTTTTGAAGGTTTTCCTATGAAGGCAAATTTCATTCTTAGAATAAAAAGAAAAGTCTGAACTTACAGAGAGAACTTCCTGACTTTAAGCAGTAACTCAATTTTTCTGTGTAAACTTTCATGCATCATTAAAAATCTGGCAGAAATGCAATATCTGAGCACATTGTTTGCATTATGCTTTTTGACTAGAAGATGCCCAATTATTAAAAAAAAATAACATGCACCTCTAACTTGCCAAAAAACGCTTAAAACAGAGCTGACAGGAGACTAGTAAGTACAGTACTTTTAAACTATTGGCTCAAACCAAGAGGGCCTACCTAGCGTACTATACAGTAATTAGTATTCTTGGATGGAGGCATTTACAAGTTAAATTCAAATATTTACCTCTACCTGGATTGAAAAGCTGATTCCTGACATGCACCTGATTTATTATAAAGACAGTTTTCTTTATATATATTTTTCTTTATAATGCTGTAGAAGGCTTTCTGATAGGGAGGTCTGTGTAAAAAAAAATTGCAGGGTCCTTTATCCCTAATGGGTTGGTAGAGTTGGTCAAACAGTTTGGCCCAAGCATCAGTTTGGGCCAAACATTCGGTGTTCAGCAGATGTTCGCCCTGCCAAATGCCCTGCAATGCACTGGGTGCTGCATAGTGCATTTTGCGCCCTGTTTGGGCAAAACTTTGCCCAATCAGGGTGCAATATGGTTGTTAAGGAGCAGGGAGGCCTGCCGTGGCATCCTTAACAACTGATGAGTCATCAGTTGTTAATGGGTTTCCCCACTGACAGCTGAGTGAAAAAATAAAAATGGCAGTAAAAGAAAGTAAAAAAAAACACTACCTTCTGACATCACAGACCAGTGCATGCTGTGTCAGTGACATCAGAAGGGAGCAGTGCCACTAGGTGACGTAGCCAAGTGGCTCCGCCCCTTACCTACATAATAAATGTCAAATGGAGCAGCCTGCAGTAAGCAGCCAGCCTTCAGCCTTCTTGACGATGGGAGCATTTTTTTTTTTTTGGGGTACAGCGTGTGGTGTGAGTGACAATGGATTTACAGTTTCTTTTTTTTTTAAAGGGATTGTAAACCTTGGTGTTTTTTACCTGAAAAAACACCTTGTATTCTCCGCCCCCCCGAGCCCCCGTTTTACTTACCTGACCCTTGAACTTCAGTGGGCATCGCATTCCAATTGGCTTGTCGGCTCTTCATTGGTTAGATTAATAACAGCGCAGCCATTGGCTCCTGCTGCTGTCAATCAAGCCAATGATGTGGTGCGCCAAGGGGCAGGGCCGAGTCATACACTTGGCGGCTATGGCCACTGATGGAATCACACGGGAGCGCGCCCGCAAGTTAACCCCCTCTTGGTCTCATCAGACCAGAGGAAATGGTTCCAGTAATCCATGTCCTTAGTCTGCTTGTCTTCAGCAAACTGTTTGCAGGCTTTCTTGTGCATCATCTTTAGAAGATGCTTCCTTCTGGGACGACAGCCATGCAGACCAATTTGATGCAGTGTATGGTGTATGATCTGAGCAGTGACAGGCTGACCCCCTATACCTTCAACCTCTGCAGCACTCATACATCTATTTCCCAAAAGACAACCTCTGGATATGATGCTGAGCACATGCACTCAACTTGAGACCACCACCTGTGGTCTCCCAACTTCTTTGGTCGACCACGGCGAGGCCTATTCTGAGTGGAACCTGTCCTGTTAAACCGCTGTATGGTCTTGGCCACCATGCTGCAGCTCAGTTTTAGGGTCTTGACAAACTTCTTATAGCATAGGCCATCTTTATGTAGAGCAACAATTATTTTTTTCAGATTCTCAGAGAGTTCTTTGCCATGAGGTGTCATGTTGAACGTCCAGTGACCAGTATGAGAGCGTCAGAGCGATAACACCAAATTTAACACACCTTCTCCCTATTCACACCTGAGACCTGGTAACACTAACAAGTCACATGACACTGTGGAGGGAAAATGGCTAATTGGGCCCAATTTGGACATTTTCACTTAGGGGTGTACTTACTTTTGTTTCCAGCGCTTTAGACATTAATGGCTGTGTATTGAGTTATTTTGAGGGGGACAGCAAATTTACACTGTTATCCAAGCTGTACACTCACTACTTTACATTGTAGCAAAGTGTAATTTCTTCAGTGTTGTTCAGTGTTAGCATAAATATTTTCAAAAATGTGAGGGTTGTACTCACTTTTGTGAGATACTGTATATAGAAACATAGGTCTACTGCATTTACACCCCTTTTTATGGGGGGAAAAAGTTGCATCAGCTCCACACTCCAATCCTTGAAATCCATCAATTCATCCTAGATGTATAATCTCTGATAAGGGGCTGGATATACTCTTCTGTTCCTCTCTCCAGCTTATGACTGGAAAGTGCTCACAAAGAATAATAAAAAACTGCAATAGTGTAGTGCTTAAAAACAATGCCACCACTTTATAAGAAAATAAGTAAAACACTCACATAAATGCATATGAACTAGTACAGTATAATTGTACCAAGTCTGGATAAAACACAGGTAATCATTGGCACTTCTGGTTTCCTGGTCTAACATCACCCCTCTCTGCCCAAAGCGTTTAAACGTAAACATGATTTTTATCAGAGGATAGAAGCTGAGTGACTTACACCAGGCAATATCAGTTTACATGTTGCTAAGGTTATAGCCTAATTTGCATTTGCAATCCGTTATACTAAATTTACACCATAAACACTAAATAAATTCATCAAAATGTGTCCTGTTGTACATGATAAATCAATCAATAAATCAATAGTAAATAATAAAGTCCCATTGGTGCAAACAAAGATACAACATCAATGCTCGAATATCCTCTAGATATATTTCTTGCTGTGATACAAAAACCGTCTCCGGTCGTGCAAACGTATTGATCTTCCACCACCTGGATAATTAGTACGACACCCAATGTGCACAAGTAGTGAATCGTGCTTACCAGACCTGGTTGACCTCTTTAATGAAAAAGACGGTCAGATGCGCTTGAGCAGGATAATGCCTGCAGACATATAAATGGAGCATGTACGATACCTCACCCTCGGAATGTTGAGATTTTAGAACATGGAATACAAACAGAGAGCTTCCATAGTGCAACTCTAATTTATTAAAATGGAATAAAAACACCAGTCAATTGGCTACTCACATAAAAAGTGCCCCTTTATCACGTACAACAGGACACATTTTTATTATTTACTTGTTGTTGCATATTATAGGATAAGTTGTGTAATTACATATTACTCTATAGCACCACCAGTACACTTTTTAGCATGCATCAGATAGAAGTCACATACACTTCATCACTTTCTAGGGGAGCAGCTTAGCACACATTGTGTGTTTGGGACCTTTACATGGGCACCCAAATTATTGTTTAATAATATATATAAATATTTTTTTGAGGCGTGGAATTGTTTTTTTATATTTGCATAAACACTAGAGGCTAGTATTGATACTCATATAGAAATTCCTCTCTTTTACAATGTGACTATGGGGGTTATTTACTAAAGGCAAATCCACTGTGCACTGCAAGCGCACTTGGAAGTACAGTTGCTGTAGATCTGAAGGGGACATGCAAATAACATAAAAATCTGCGTATTTGCTTGCACATGATTGGATAATAAAATCAGCAGATCTTCCCCTCAGATCTAGAGCAACTACACTTCCAAGTGCACTTGTGGTACAGAGTGGATTTACCTTTAGTAAATGAACCCCTATGTTTTGAATATGCTTTGTGTTCTTATACGTAATGGTCTTTTTGCCCTTCCCATATATTGCAGGTTACATGGGCACTGCAATACATAAACTACACCTTCAGTGTTACATGAAATAAAATATTTTACTTCATAATGTCTAATATAGATATGACTACAAAATTTGTCTTCTTTTTGTTGATATTTTCTGTCCTTCTACATGCATAACATCTTTTACATGATAGCAACTCATTTCAATCAAAGGAGGTCCACTGTTTTCCTCTGAGACGGTCAACTACATTCTGAACAGTTCTATCCTTTATTAGCGGGGCTTTCTTGTACATAAACTTCAGTCTATCTGGCAACATTTGTTTCAAATGCCTATCCGCCCTGAATTTGGGCCAATATTTCCTAATTATCTGTTTCACTTTTCTATGTTGGACATTATAGTTTAAGACTATAGATAGACCCATATCCTCTTCTTCCTGCTATTCCTATCTTCATTTCGTTTTCCTCTTTCCATATTCCCCACTTCTTAGATCTTATCTACAATAAATTTCCTTATATATATTTTTTAAATAAATCTTTGGCTAATTCTTCCTGCTGTTCCTCAAAATCTTATTTCTTAGTACTGTTCTCCCTCAGTCTTATTATCTTTAGGGATGTTTAATAGCCAGGGTTCATAGTGACAACTATCACTGGGTATGTACCTATTTCGGTCTGTAGACTTGAAAAATGTTTTAGTGCATATACTGTTATCGTCTATATACCATTGATGGCAAACCTTGGCACCCCAGATGTTTTGGAACTACATTTCCCATGACGCTCATGCACTTTGCAGTGTAGTTGAACATCATGGGAAATGTAGTTCCAAAACATCTGGGGGTGCCAAGGTTTGCCATCACCAGTCTATACTATTCTCCTGATCCAGATAATTAATTCTTCTTTTGTTGAATTCCCACAAGAGTCATATGTTCTGGTCATTATTATGTATTAACAAAGTTAAATATCATAAACTCTCTTCATCATTTTCCCAAAGGATGATTACATTATCAATGAATCTTCTGTGCAATTTTATTTGGGTAGGTCTGTTCCGGTAAATTATATTCTTCTCACTGGAACATAAACACATTTGCAAAACTGGGTGCAACTTTTGCACCATTAGCTATAACTGTATTCTGTTGATAAAAGCCTGCTCACACCATAAATAATTGTGCTTAACCACTTCAGCCCCAGACCATTTGGCTGGCCAAAGACCAGGCCACTTTTTGCGATTCGGCACTGAGTCACTTCATTTGACATTTGCACAGTCGTTCGACGTGGCTCCCAAACAAAATTGACATCCTTTTTTCCCACAAATAGAGCTTTCTTTTTGTGGTATTTGATCACCTCTGCATTTTTTTTTGCGCTATAAACAAAAATAGAGCGACAATTTTGAAAAAAAAAATGAATATTTTTGACTTTTTGATATAATAAATATCCCCAAGAAATATATATATATTTTTTCGTTCAGTTTAGGCTGATACGTATGCTTCTACATATTTTTGGTAAAAAAAATCGCAATAAGCGTTTATTGATTGGTTTGCGCAAAAGTTTTACCGCCTACAAAATAGGGGATAGTTTTATGGCATTTTTATGAATATTTTTTTTTTTTACTAGTAATGGCAGCGATCTGCAATTTTTATCGGTACTGCGACCTTATGACGGACACATTGGACACTTTTGACTCATTTGGTTTCGCGTTTAGTATCTTGAAGATAGGAATTGGTCCTTTGCATAATTAGTTAAAGGTATAAATCTTCATATTGCCCCAATCTAGCCCCCACTAACTCTATACCATTTACTATAGGTTGGCTGGGGGGTTTTCTTGTCTTAATATATTCTGGGTGAGATGTATATTACGGGTATCCTACATGAGTCTGGGACTAGGAATCTTGCTTCCTTGGTGTTCAATAACTGTTTCTTCATTCCTCTTCTTACCACTCTTTTTAAATCTTTCTTATATGCAATAGTGGGGTAGCCAGATAACTTCTGATGTACGTATCATCAAGTAATATTCTTATTTCTTTATGATAAGCTTCTGTTGATGGAACCACTATTCCACCCCCCTTGTATACCATTCAGACTACAATATCATTTATTTGTTCCAGGCTTCTAATACCATTTCTTAAATCCAAGGGGTCCCTCAATTTTTTACTTTCAAATTCTCCAAAACTTCTGTAACCATCCTTTGAAACACTTCTATATGTTTGTTATTATTCACAGGAAAATTAAACAGTGGTATTTCTCAATGTACCATGCTGGATACCAGCCTTTTACTTAAAGTGATTGTAAAATCTCATATTTTTTGCTTTAAAAATAACAAACATTTTATGCTTACTGTAACGAGACCCTTGCTCGCTTCCGCTCTCCCGACACTCCTCTGCTACTATTGAGTCAGCTTGCAGATCGCAACGTCTGATGGTTCGGTCATCCAAGGCTCCGGGATCCGAACTACAGCTATGTGCCGTTCGGGATCCATAAGAACAAAACATCAGGCAGGCTGTATGTAAGTTCAAACAGGAAGACCTTTATTGGAAGTACACAACACACTTTTAAACAGAATTTGGAACATCCCGCCCCCAACAATCGCTTTCCTATTGGTCAATTGTAAAGTACATCGAGTTCTCCTTCAGGTCCTCATAACCATGCAAATGAGGACTTGAACATGAGTCAGCCGGGATTGGTCCGATAGCTTGAATGGAGGGACTGTTATGTGTATTGAGACAGAAGCCCCAGGGGGCAATCAATGTACACAATAGCCAGAGCAGGTGGGAGAATGGATGGACAGCCGCACTCCAAAAACTCTTGTTGAAAAAAGACGTGTTCTTTATTGTAAAAAGGAAAAAATGCACAGCACACAACAGCATACAGTGGGATAGACAGCTGACGCGTTTCGCATTAGCAGAGCTATGACTAAGCATGAGTTGTTAATGCGAAACGCGTCAGCTGTCTATCCCACTGTATGCTGTTGTGTGCTGTGCATTTTTTCCTTTTTACAATAAAGAGCACGTCTTTTTTCAACAAGACTTTTTGGAGTGCGGCTGTCCATCCATTCTCCCACCTGCTTAATTCTATGCATTGCCAGCACCCGTGTGATTCCTGAGTGGACATTGATTACCTGCCTGTGCTCACCTGGAGCGGCGGTCTCCCTACCTATCGTTACACAATAGCCAGACACAGAACAATGGAGCCATCTGGCCTTAAGACAGAGCAGAAGACCCCCCACTGTGTAACAGATTTCAAAGAGATACCCTTCAGCATTCCAAGGTCCATGACACTTACCTTCACTGTGCAGTGGATTTACACATAGCAACCCAGATCCTCCTCTTCTTTGGTCCCTCTTTGGTGCTCTTGGCCCCTCCCTGGCCCCTCCCTCCTGTTGCATGTCCCCACAGCAAGCGGCTTGCTATGGGGCACCTGAGCCGAGCCACAGCTCCATGTGTCCATTCACACATGGAGCAGTGGCCTGGCCCCTTTCTCTCCTGACTGGCTGACTGATTTTGATTGACAGCAGCTGGATCCAATGAGGAGGGCAGTCCCAGGCAGCCGACACACCTGTGCAACATAGCTGGATAGAAATGGGGCTCAGGTAAGTATTAGGAAGGCTGAGGGGGGCTGCTGCACACAGAAGGCTTTTTATCTTAATGCATAGAATGCATTAAGATAAAAAAAAAACTTTCTGCCTTTACAACCACTTTAATACTGTAGAAGGCTTCCTGATAGGGAGGTCTGTAGCATTGTTTTTTTGCAGGGTTTTTATCCTTAATGGGTTAGTTCATCTTTACAATAAAATTGCCCATGCACTCCAGCATCCCCAGTAAATTAAAATACTTTGCTCAGGTTCAATGTCATACTTGAACATCATGTGCAGCCTCACCCCCCCCCCTCCCCTCCTGCTTAGATTGCAGGATGCACCAGACATTGGTAGCCCATTCAAAAAACACATTTGTACAATGCCCTTTCGACCTCTGGTGCTCAACACTAAGCTCAGAGGCTGCTGTGGTACAGGGTGAAAGTGCTTGTTGTGCATGGCCAGATTTTGTTTGAGTCAAAAAGCTAATTCTTGTAAAGCTGTGGGCACATGCCCTATATTAGGCACCTCCTATATCTAGGCAAGACAGAGGTTTGCTCACCTAGGAGTTTTTCACACGGGCTTGGGATTGGCCATGCACAGTCTACAGGTGTGACTTTGAATATGACTGGGCATAAACTGCAGCTGGAAATTACTGGTCTCCACCACTGCAAAAAGTGGTATGGAGGATCATGTGCCAGGAGACTTGGATAAGTAAAAAAGTAAATACATAGATATTTTGCTTAAAGTGGTAGTATCAGGTACTATCAGGTAGTAACAAAAGTACACTTACCAAGGCCAAGATGCTGAGGGTGGCTCCCTTTGACACCCGGCGCGGTCCACCCCTGAAGTGGGGACAGGGGAACAGACGCACCAGGAGGCACCGGTACCGATGGGAAGGTGAAGGTTGGGTGCGTGAAACAGGAACAACCAGGCAGTAGTCCACTTGGAAATGGCTGAAAATACGGCAGGGAATTCCAGGAGGTCCGGGAAGCAGGATTGGTAGGAAACAGGGAAATCCAGAAAACAAGGTCAGATAAACAAGGTAGTCCAAAGTTCAAGCCAAAAAGGTCAAGGGCAGGTGAGATCAGAATAGTCCAATAAGCAAGCCGAGGTCAAGGTAGGAGAAAGCAGCAATCCGGTAGAGTATAGCCAAGGTCAGGTAAACAGGAACAAGATCAGGTAAGGTTTTTCCAGGATCCAGGAAACACTCCAAACAAACGCTGTGACAAACCAGCAACTAGCCACAGGAAAGGGAGAGGTTTAAATAGCCCGCTCAGGGCTCTGATTGGCTGGACGGAACTACAGGTCTTGCGCGTCCGTGCGCGCGCACCTGCACGCGCCCGCGCGCGCCAACACCACACACGCGTGCGCCAACACCACGCACGCGCGCGTGGCGCAAACAGCCGCGATTGCACCGTTCTGGAAGGCAGGTAAGAGTTAGTGCCCTGACAGTGCCCCCTCCCTAGGGGCGGACTCCGGACGCCTAAACTGTCCATCAGTTCCGGATGGTCCCGGTGAAAAATTCGGATCAGGCGAGGAGCATGTAAATTTCTGGAAGGTTCCCATGAGGTGTCTTCAGGCGGGTAACCCTTCCACTTGACAAGGTACTGGAGTTGTCTCCCTCTCTTCCGACAACCTAAAATAGATTCGACCTCAAATTCTTTTTCACCTTCAATCTCCACTGGAGGAGGTGGAAGTTCCTCCCTTCCTGGAAAAGAGTCTGGAATAACGGGTTTGAGCAGAGATGCATGGAATACGGGGTGGATCTTGTATGACCCTGGTAATGTTAGTTCAAAAGCCACAGGATTGATCACTCTTTTAATTTCGAATGGGCCTATGAATCTGGGACCTAATTTCCGAGAAGGAATGGGTAACCTAAGGTTCGTGGCCGATAGCCATACCTTCTCCCCGACTTTAAAAGCTGGACACTCCTTCTTTCCCTTATCGTAGGATCTTTTGTAATTTTCCTGGGCTTGTTGCATGTTTTTTTGAAGTCTTTGAAAATTTTGTTGTAAAGCAACTATATGTTCTTGGACAGCAGGTACAGGAATCTCGGGAATTGAATTTGGAAGAAAAGTAGGATGGTAACCATAGTTAGCCCAAAATGGAGTCTGGTTAGTGGATGAATGTAGAGAATTGTTATACGCAAATTCTGCGGATGGTAGCAAAGACGACCAGTCATCTTGCGACGAGGAGCAGAAGCAACGGAGATACTGTTCCAACGTTTGGTTGGTCCTCTCTGTCTGACCATTGGACTGCGGGTGGTAAGCTGATGAGAGGCAGATTTTAATCTCCAGAGATTTACAAAGTTCCTTCCAAAATTTAGATGTACACCTCTATCCGAAACTATGCTTTTGGGTGTTCCGTGGAGCTTCACGATCTCTTTGAAGAAAACTTTAGCGGTTTCTGCTGCAGAGGGTGTGCCAATCATGGGCACAAAATGTGCAAATTTGGACAGCCGGTCGACCACTACCAGGATTGTAGTAAAGCCTCCAGAAGGTGGTAAGTCTACAATAAAATCCATAGAGATGTCCGCCCAGGGGCGTTCAGGAACAGGAAGAGGTCTGAGTAAACCCCAGGATTTGGCGTTTGGGCCTTTGTAACGCTGACACCGAGAGCACGAAGTTACATAGTCTTTACAGTCCGACCTCCACTTTGGCCACCAGAAGGAGCGGCTAACTAATTCCGCGGTTTTCGGAGCTCCAAAATGGCCTGCTAGTTTGTGGTCATTGAATATGCTCAGTACTAGTTGTCTTGCTTGTTCAGGTACAAAAATTTTGCCTCAAGACCATAGTAAACCGTCTCGTCTTTCAAGAGAGAGTGAGGGTATGTTGGTAATTTGAGTGGAAGCCGTCTTTAAAGAGGAAAGTAGATCCAACTGAGAAATCAGAAAGAAATTTTGGGACGTCAAGATGGTACTGGGTTCTGACTGATCAGGAGTTTCGGTGAACATTCTGGATAGGGCGTCAGCTTTTCCATTCTTAGATCCTGGTCTGAAGGTTATGTGAAAGTTGAAGCGGGCAAAGAACAAGGCCCAACGGGCTTGCCTAGGTCTCAGACGTTTGGCAGATCGCAGGTATTCCAAGTTTTTATGGTCTGTGAAGATCAAGATGGGGTGAAGAGCACCCTCTAAGAGGTACCTCCACTCTTCTAGAGCGAACTTAATGGCCAACAGTTCCCGGTCCCCAACATCATAATTTCTTTCCGAGAGATTTCGTTTTCGTGAAGCGTAAGCTATGGGGTGCAGTAAGGATTTGGGTCCTTGCCTTTGTGACAGGATAGCACCGATGGCCGTCTCCGAAGCGTCGACCTCCAGGATAAAGGGCAAGCTTGGATCTGGATGCCTAAGGATAGGGGCTGAAGAAAACAAGATTTTTAACTTTTTGAATGCTTCTTGAGCTTCCCGGGACCAATGAAAGCGATGACCTTGGTGAGTTAGACGAGTGATAGGGTCCACAATGGATGAGAAACCAACGATGAATCTTCGGTAAAAGTTGGCAAAGCCAATAAAACGCTGTACCCCTTTTTTGTCAACTGGCGCTGGCCAATCCTGAACTGCTTTGACCTTTTGCGGATCCATGGATATACCGTCGGTTGAAATGATGAACCCCAAAAACTGAATTGTAGTCTTCTCAAATTCGCATTTTTCCGCTTTAAGATAAAGCTTGTGTTCTCTGAGGATAGTCAGGACCTTCTTAACGTGGGTGCGATGTAGTTCGAGTGATACCAAAAAAATGAGGATGTCGTCCAAGTAGACGACTAGAAAGTCATCCAGATATTGGCGAAAAATGTCATTTACCAGATGTTGGAAGGTGGCAGGGGCGTTGCAGAGGCCGAATGGCATTACTAGGTATTCAAAGTGCCCGAACCTTGATCTAAAAGCGGTCTTCCATTCGTCCCCATGCCTGATCCGGATGAGGTTGTAGGCCCCACGGAGATCGAGCTTAGAGAAAATCCGGGCTGATCGGAAGCGTTGAAAAAGTTCCGGAATGAGGGGCAAAGGATACCTATTTTTGATGGTGATTTTATTTAGCTCCCTGTAATCAATACAGGGCCTGAGGGAACCATCTTTTTTCTCAACAAAAAAGATTCCAGCCCCGGCTGGGGAAGATGAAGGGCGGATGAATTTCTTTCCTAAATTTTCATCGATATAGGCCTTTAGGGCCACCAATTCAGTCTCTGAGAGTGGGAAGATTCGACCAAAAGGGATTTTAGAACCGGGAAGTAAATCAACGGGGCAATCGTATGGCCGATGTGGAGGAAGGCGGTCAGCCTGTTGCTTATCGAACACATCCTTAAAGTCTGAGTATGCAGCAGGAACGTGTTGAAGATCCGATGGTGCAGATATCAAGGTGGAGCAGGAGGCTTTAACGGGAGGAAGACAATGCTGAGAACAGAAAGCAGAAGGGAATGTGATGTCTTTTTTGAGCCAGTCTATAGAAGGTTGATGCGCTTGTAGCCAGGGTAAACCCAAAATAATAGGGAATAAAGGGGAAGGAATAAGGTCCAGGCACAGATACTCTCGATGGCCGGTGTCGGAGATGGCGTGGATGGGCAGAGTTTCCATGGTAACTAATCCAGAGCGGGGTAGAGAGCCGTCTGCCAGATGGATCTGCGGGAGCTGTAGAGAAAGAAAAAGTACAACATAAGTCTGTGGTAAGTTGGAAATATGGCAATTGAAAAAAGACGGTAGTCTTGACTTACTGGGTCTTATGGGACAGGTGCGAAGAAAATGTCCTGCAGCGCCACAATACAGGCAGAGGTTGGACTGCCGTCTACGTTGTCTCTCTTCAGGGGTGAGAGGTGCCCGGAGTAGACCGAGCTGCATTGGTTCTGGATCTGAAGACGAAGCAACAGGTGGAACTGGAGCAGGTGGAGGAGCCGGTGAGAATCTAGGCGGAATCCAATTAGGACGGGATGTCTGGAAGCGTTCCTGCCGGCGTTCTCGAAGGCGTCGATCAAGCTGGGTGGCCGATTGGATTAAGGCTTCCAGAGTGGCAGGCGGGTCACCTCTGGCTAGCTCGTCCTTGAGGGATTCCGACAACCCTTGGCGAAACTGGTATTTTAGGGCAGTTTCATTCCACCCTGTATCAGCAGACCATTTACGGAAGTCAGCAACGTAGTCCTCTACGGGTCTCCTCCCCTGAGTTAGTTGATGAAGGGTAAGTTCTGCGGTAGCTGAACGGAGAGGATCATCGTATAACTTAGATAAATGTTCAAAGAAAGTGTCCATGGTGTCTAATATCGGGCTCCCTTGTTCCAACAAACTATGGGCCAAAGCTTGTGGTTCATCTGCAAGGAGGGAGATCACGAAACCAACCTTTGCAGCTTCTGAACAAAAAGTCCTGGGTTGAAGAGTCAGATACAGGGAGCAAGTGTTCTTAAATGCCCGAAATTTATTTCGGTCGCCAGCGAATCGCTCCGGGGTAGGCACACGTGGTTCAGGGTGAGTTACCAGCACTGGAGAGGCAGAAGAGGGTTGAGAAGAAGCAGGACCTGTAGCTAATGCCGCGGAGGCGGTCGAGGATCCGGGGGTGACATTCATCTGTTGTAAGCGACCATCTATATGCAGATAGCCTTCCTGAAGTTTCTGTACCGCTTCGGTGAGGGCTGAGACTTGTTGGCATAGCGTCTCAAAAGGCGAGCGCACCCTGTCGGCCTCGGACATCTGGCTGGTTTGTACTATCAGGTACTATCAGGTAGTAACAAAAGTACACTTACCAAGGCCAAGATGCTGAGGGTGGCTCCCTTTGCGACCCGGCGCGGTCCGCCCCCTGAAGTGGGGACAGGGGAACAGACGCACCAGGAGGCACCGGTACCGATGGGAAGGTGAAGGTTGGGTGCGTGAAACAGGAACAACCAGGCAGTAGTCCACTTGGAAATGGCTGAAAATACGGCAGGGAATTCCAGGAGGTCCGGGAAGCAGGATTGGTAGGAAACAGGGAAATCCAGAAAACAGACTGTGGTCAAGGAAGCTCAGATAAACAAGGTAGTCCAAAGTTCAAGCCAAAAAGGTCAAGGGCAGGTGAGATCAGAATAGTCCAATAAGCAAGCCGAGGTCAAGGTAGGAGAAAGCAGCAATCCGGTAGAGTATAGCCAAGGTCAGGTAAACAGGAACAAGATCAGGTAAGGTTTTTCCAGGATCCAGGAAACACTCCAAACAAACGCTGTGACAAACCAGCAACTAGCCACAGGAAAGGGAGAGGTTTAAATAGCCCGCTCAGGGCTCTGATTGGCTGGACGGAACTACTGATTGGCCCGCGCGCGCCAACACCACGCACGCGCGCGCCAACACCACGCACACGCGCGCGCAGCGCAAACAGCCGCGATTGCACCGTTCTGGAAGGCAGGTAAGAGTTAGTGCCCTGACAGGTAGTAAACTGCCGATGATTTAAAAACATTTTTTAACCTGTAAGCTTAAGCCATAATGTGCATTGCATACTAGCACATTATGTGACTTACCTCAGAACAAAGCCCTTCCTGTGGCGAGCTGTCTCCACTGACAAAGCTTCCATCTTCACCCATCTGCCTTCCGGGTTCTTGGACTCCGGCTGTGTGAGTGACTGGAACCGCAATAACATCACATGCCGCTGCCATTTACAGCACAGGATTCTGAAGTAATGGGCCAGGTGGCCGTTCCTTTAGAGTGGATATGCCGGTGATGTCACAGTCCACGTTTAGGAGATATTTACAGTGCCTATAGGTAAGCCTTAATTTAGTATACTATATATAGTAAAAGTAATGTATGAGAGTCTACTCCCACAATAGATTAATTCAAAGATTGGTCTGAGAAATAAATTTGTGACGGTATTACAATGATATCCCCGTCAACGTTCCCTTCTTCCCATAACGAAAATCACCCCAATATTCCACGAGGAGGGATATTCCTGGAGTCACCCCAAAAAGCCACACATGAGACAAGCTTACTGCTGGAACAACACAGACTTTAATGGTTTTCTTCTCAGCTTTTTATACAGTCCAAGACATTCAAGCAACAATGAAATCTCCACCCCCCCCCCCCCCCCCCCTAATCACACACTAAGGCTAATTACTAAAACATTCTAGACAGGTCGGCACCGACCGACAATTATCATGTCTAATCACTGCACATTCCTTAAACAACAAACCACCTTCACACACTTGAGTTTCCTAAGCAGACGTTTCGTCTGCTTCCAGTTTGACACCTATTAACACCTCTGAGAATCACTAGGTTTTTAGACAGGGTTATCACACAATTAAGGGCCTTTCAAAAGCTAGCCTTATTTAACATATGAACAGTGTTCACAGAGAGAGATGAATCACACATGAAACACCTGTAACCTCTAACCCACAGCATTAAGTTAGCAGGGAGAGCATTAGACTGAAGCACATAGGCAAAAAGTCCTTCACAAAATTTATTTTCTTGTTTCTGCAAACTTTAATTTTAACTTTTCTGACTATCCCATCCTTACTTGAAATAGTTTTTGTGAAAAGGCCTAGAGGACACACATATCTTTGAGGTCAGACAAAACCGATGAGAATGGACCGAAGTTCAGTTTCATCGGTTCAAACCGACCGTGTGTAAAGCCCATCGGTCTGTTTTCCTTCAGTCCAAAATTTTAAAACATGCTTTAAAATCGAACCGATGGACCGCTGCCCGATCGGTCCAAACCGATGGTTAGTACAGAAAGCATCGGTTTAAAACCCGCGCATGCTCAGAATCAAGTTGACGCATGCTTGGAAGCATTGAACTTCAATTTATTCAGCACGTCGTGTGTTTGACGTCACCGCGTTCTGACCCGATCGGTTTTTGGAACAATAGTGTGTATGCACATCAGACCATCAGGCCACTTCAGCGGTGAACTGATGGAAATGGCCCGTCGGACCATTCTCATCGGTTTGGAACGACCGTGTGTACGCGGCCTGAGACTTTCAGTCTTTTATGAGAACAATGTCATCAGGTTTTAAAATAGGTTTATAATTTTCCCACTTGATAAAGGTACGCAAATTGGAGATGTTCGATATTTGAACAGATATGCATTTCCCTGGCTGCACCAACAAAGTTAGTGATTTGAGTGGGTATGTTTTACAGGGCCCTGGATATCAATGAAATGTCAAAGGGTATTTATGAAGCTGGAAGTGTTTCTAGACTCAATAATCTCATTGCGGACAGCTCTAATGCTCATACAGAGGAATATGACTAAACAAAACAAACCACAGAGCACGCTGGCCTTGTGAAATACACAGTTCACTTTGTGGTTTCATTTATTTGTGCACAGTACCAGATTGATCTATCTATCATGGTATGCTGCAGTATAATAATATAGAAAACAGCTTCACACATGTCTGCAAAATACACCAGTTTAACTAATTTGTTAAGACCTGAAGCGCTTTGGATTTAAATGAAGGGGAATGTAGATGCCCAGTGCTTTCAGTTTGCATTACCCCCTCTCTGTGTGGTCACTAGGGATGAGCTGAACACCCCAGTTCCGAACCGAGAACATGCAAACAGGCAAAAAATTTGTTCGAACACGCGAACCCCGTTAAAGTCTATGGGACAAGAACATGAAAAATCAAAAGTGCTAATTTTATCCCTTAGGCCCCGTACTCACGACCAAACATGTCTGCTGAAACTGGTCCGCGGACCAGTTTCAGCAGACATGTTTGGCCGTGTGTAGTCCTGTGCGGACCATTTTCGGGCAGATCGGACAGGTTTTCAGCGGACAACTGTTTCCTGGACTTGCTTTAAAACAGTCCTGTCCGCCCGGAAACCTGTCCGCCCGGACATGTACGGTCGTCTGTACAGACCTACCGTACATGTCCTGCCGCCCGCCATCCCTCGCATGCGTCGAATGACTTCGACGCATGCGTGGAAGCCTTTTAAAGGCAGGCCGCCCACGTCGCCGCGTCATTGTCGCGGCGACACCGCGTCATCGACGCGGCGACACCGCGGACACGCCCCGCGTATTGTTTACGCGCGGACCTCTGTTCGATGGTGTGTACGGCCATCGAACAGAAGTCCCCGGGCAGTCCCCGGGCAGACATGTCCGATGAAAACGGTCCGCGGACCGGTTTCATCGGACATGTTTGATCGTGAGTACTCGGCCTTAGATCCATTAGATCCATTCTAATTTTATCCATTAGATCCATTCAAATTGTATCCATTATTAGATCCATTCTCCAGCAATGCTTCAGTCTCCAGCAAGGAACGAAATACCTGTGACGTGTAAGAGAGGGCGGGGTCACCCGTCCACATCATTGGGCAACCCACGGCTTTCTCCTTACCGGGGGTTACCCAATAACTTGGATGGGTGACCCCACCTCCTCTTACGAGTCACAGGGCATTCGTTCCTCCCTGGAGACTGAATGGGGACTGGAAAATTGCAGAGAATGAGACTTGTAGTTCAGCAGCATTAGGATTCCATAGTAGAGGGATTCACACAGGAAGATACTCTTAGGTTGTCCGCAGCGATAGCAGCCTGGACATTTGCTAGCTGGCTATAATGTTGTAGCCTGAGTTGATGTCCAGTGTGGTAGCAAAGGTACGTGTATTGTAGCGTGGCCGGTACCGCTGACAATAATAGAACAACGTTTCTATTTAAGGTAAATGCCTTTATAGGCAGGAGACAGGTGCAGTGCATCGCCCGGGAGCCGTATGCATTCCAGCGTGGAACGCATTACGGCGCTGAGAGCAAAAAAAGTAAAAAGTGCTTCTGCGCCACCACAGAAATATAAAATATGAAGGTAAAAAAACAAAAATGCTGCTTAATCTGAATAAGTAAATAAATGATTATATACCTCAAAGTGGATGTGATAAAAATTGATCAGCGCATAAATTAAATAGATCAATAATGGATGAATAAATGATACTAAAAGTGATGTATAAACTAGTGGTCAAATGCCAAAAAATAACAAAAATTAATTATGGCAAACAATATAGGCAAGAAATATATATATATTTGCACAATTATATTTATTTATATATATATATATATATATATATATATATATATATATATATATATATATATATATATATATATATATATATATATATATATATATATATATATATATATATATATATATTTTTTTTTTTTTTTTTTTTTTTTTTCTTGCCTATATTTTTTGCCATAAATAATTTTTATTTTTTGGCATTTGACCACTAGTTTATACATCACTTTTAGTATAATTTATTCATCCATTATTGATCTATTTAATTTATGCGCTGATCAATTTTTATCACACGGCGCTGAGAGCGCCTGTTATAACATACTATAGACACCCCCAGGTACGAACTTTAAAGGAATATTTCACTTTTATTGTTTCACTTTAACCACTTAAGACCCGGACCTTTAGGCAGTTAAAGGACCTGTCCAGTTTTTGCGTTTCGGCACTGTGTCGCTTTAACTGACAATTGCGCGGTCGTGCAACGTGGCTCCCAAACAAAATGGCCATCCTTTTTTTCCCCACAAACAGAGCTTTCTTTTGGTGGTATTTGATCACCTCTGCGGTTTTTGTTTTTTGCGCTATAAACAAAAATAGAGCGACAATTTCGAAAAAAAATCAATATTTTTTACTTTTTGCTATAATAAATATCCCCCCAAAATATATATATATATAAAAAAAAAAATTCCTCAGTTTAGGCCGATACGTATTCTTCTACCTATTTTTGGTAAAAAAAAATCGCAATATGCGTTTATCGATTGGTTTGCGCAAAATTTATAGCGTTTACAAAATAGGGGATAGTTTTATTGCATTTTTATTAATTATTTTTTTACGACTAATGAAGGCGACCAGCGATTTTTTTCGTGACTGCGACATTATGGTGGACAGTTCGGACAATTTTGACACATTTTTGGGACCATTGTCATTTTCACAGCAAAAAATGCATTTAAAATGCATTGTTTACTGTGAAAATGACAATTGCAGTTAGGGAGTTAACCACAAGGTGGCGCTGAAGGGGTTAAGTGTGACCTCATCTCTGTTTCTAACTGTAGGGGGGTGTGGCCGTAGGTGTGACATCATTGATGGTGTTTCCCTATAAAAGGGAACACATGATCGATGACGCCGCCACATGTTCGATTTGAATTTGAAGCTCATCCCTAGTGGTCACAGACAGAAAAGCCAAAGATATCAAGTCCAGGGTCTGAATTGTGTATATTAGCTAGACGATTGGCCATCGTTTGTGTTTAATGCCACAAAGTTTGCAGCAACTAATAGATTTGAGAACAGCTTTCAGCTCTGAATATCTACAGGCCAGTAGCTCAAAAAGCTCCTTTTGTAAATAGTCCTTGATTGACTTGATAATGAGTATGCAGCACAATCAAAGAAGGGATGTCAATAAAATCCAGTGAAAGGGGAGTGGGGACCGGGGTCGAGTCTCATTGTCTGTATGGCCGGGGGACTGCTGGGGACATACAGCCTCCTGTCCCCCAAAGCCCTACACATTAGGAGATACTGTCTGCCCCATCTTTCTTCTCCCCCTGCCCCTTATGTCAGAGACGGGAAGGAGGAGGTTGTCAATGTGCTTCACATATAAGGGGGAATTGTCAGTAGCACATGGGGGTGTCTGTCCCCTGACACGATCAATCGCATGTTTCTCAGTATAACTACTTTATGTAAGTAGAGATTGCTTTACTCCTTTTCAATATTGAGTGTGACTCCTTTTTTGGGTCTCCAGCACTCTCTACTTCCATACCCCCTCTACAATGTTATCCATTGTTTGGTCTCCATCAGCCATCCATTCTGGTATGTATGGTTCTGGCTGATACATGGAGTGATGACCTATGAATTATTATTCTTTGCTATTATCTATGTTACTCTTTATACACTCATTTTACTCTTAGATAAGTGATTGGATTGGCTGGGTTCTCCTTCCTTTTTTTTGGCAGTCCTTGTAGGCCCCAGCGCTATGGCAGTGCATCCATCGACTCCCCCTTCCCTTTCTCATCCCACCTTGCCTTTCCCCCCGCTCCCCCTTTCCCACTGGTCGATACAAGGCGTGGAGCACATCCAGGGGATACCTGCTATACTGTTAAACACAATTAAAACATTGTGAGTATGATATACATGCTATGATGTATTTTTTCTTGCACCTGCATTACATACCTGTTGTAAAACATTTCGAGCCCGTAATGTCCTCACCCAAAGCCGAACCTTCCCTCGGCTCCGGGGGGAGGCGCCGGCATCTTAAAGCGGAGTTCCACCTAAAAATGGAATTTCCGCTTTATCCACTCCTTGCCCCCTTACATGCCACATTTGGCATGTAATTTTTTTTGGGGGGGGGAGGGGGCTTCAGGAGGAGTGGGACTTCCTGTCCCACGTCCTCCTTCCGCCGAGGGGCTGGAAAGGCGAATAGCTTAATCGCCTTATTGCAGCCCCTCCCTGTAAGCAAGTGCCTGTCCAAACGGACGGCGCCGCGCCGCTCGTGCATGCGCAGTCCTGCTCGCGCATGCGCAGTGGGTGCCCGGCCGTGAAGCTGAAAGCTGTCACTGCCGGGTGCCCACACTAGGAATGAAGACGCTGGAACCATGGAGCAGGTAAGTGTCTGTTTATTAAAAGCCAGCAGCTACACTTTGTAGCTGCTGACTTTTAATAAACTTAAACAAAGGCTGGAACACCCCTTTAAGTAAGAAAATCAGGAAGTGAAGCCTTGCGGCTTCACAGCCTGTTTCCCTACTGTGCATGCATGAGTCGCGCTGCACGTTCTGGCTGGTCCCTGCTGTCTTCTTGGACCTGAAGTTTACCAGAAGACAGTGGGGGGCGGAGGAGGGGCCGGACATGTCGTTGATCGCCACGGAAACGGCAGCGATCTTTTGACGGAAGTGGGAGCAAATACCTGTATTGGACAGGTACTGTATCTGCTCCTCCCTGAAAGGTGCCAAATGTGACACTGAAGGGGGGGAGGAACTGGATAAGTGGAAGTTCCATTTCTGGGTGGAACTCCGCTTTAAGAAGGAATTGCTATATATTCCTAAACATGTTCCAGGTGTAATGCCGCGTACACACGATAATTTTTCGGCCGAAGCCGAACCTTCCCTCGGCTCCGGGGGGAGGCGCCGGCATCTTAAAGCGGAGTTCCACCTAAAAATGGAATTTCCGCTTTATCCACTCCTTGCCCCCTTACATGCCACATTTGGCATGTAATTTTTTTTGGGGGGGGGAGGGGGCTTCAGGAGGAGTGGGACTTCCTGTCCCACGTCCTCCTTCCGCCGAGGGGCTGGAAAGGCGAATAGCTTAATCGCCTTATTGCAGCCCCTCCCTGTAAGCAAGTGCCTGTCCAAACGGACGGCGCCGCGCCGCTCGTGCATGCGCAGTCCTGCTCGCGCATGCGCAGTGGGTGCCCGGCCGTGAAGCTGAAAGCTGTCACTGCCGGGTGCCCACACTAGGAATGAAGACGCTGGAACCATGGAGCAGGTAAGTGTCTGTTTATTAAAAGCCAGCAGCTACACTTTGTAGCTGCTGACTTTTAATAAACTTAAACAAAGGCTGGAACACCCCTTTAAGTAAGAAAATCAGGAAGTGAAGCCTTGCGGCTTCACAGCCTGTTTCCCTACTGTGCATGCATGAGTCGCGCTGCACGTTCTGGCTGGTCCCTGCTGTCTTCTTGGACCTGAAGTTTACCAGAAGACAGTGGGGGGCGGAGGAGGGGCCGGACATGTCGTTGATCGCCACGGAAACGGCAGCGATCTTTTGACGGAAGTGGGAGCAAATACCTGTATTGGACAGGTACTGTATCTGCTCCTCCCTGAAAGGTGCCAAATGTGACACTGAAGGGGGGGAGGAACTGGATAAGTGGAAGTTCCATTTCTGGGTGGAACTCCGCTTTAAGAAGGAATTGCTATATATTCCTAAACATGTTCCAGGTGTAATGCCGCGTACACACGATAATTTTTCGGCATGAAAAAAACTTTGTTTTTCAAAAATGTCATTTAAAATGATCGTGTGTGGGCTTCACATAATTTTTCAGGTTCTGAAAAACTAAAATTTTTTTTCCCGAACATGCTGCATTTTTTAACGTCGTTTTAAACTATGTCGTTTTTCGGGTTGTAAAAAATGATCGTGTGTGGGCTAAAACGACGTAAAAAACCTGCGCATGCTCAGAAGCAAGTTATGAGACAGGAGCACACGTTCTGGTAAAACTACCGTTCATAATGGAGTAAGCACATTCTTCACGCTGTAACAGACAAAAAAGCACGAATCGTCTTTTACTAACACAGAATCAGCTAAAGCAGCCCAAAGGGGAATGGAACTTCCCCTTTATAGTGCCGTTGTACGTGTTGTACGTTACCGCGCTTTGCTAGATAATTTTTTTTAAATGATGGTGTGTAGGCAACATTGTTTTAATGATGAAGTTGGGAAAACGTTGTTTTTCTGACATGCTGAAAAACAACGGTTTTTTTTCCATGCTGAAAAATGATCGTGTGTACGCGGCATAAGAGCTTCAAGGTTGATTAGAAATACAATGCATGGTTGTCAATTTGATTTTAAACCTACCTAACATAATTGTAACTTGTTGGATCATGCTTTTATTGTCTGTAAATAAAGTTTGCTCATTTTACCTCACTTCACATTGATACTGTCTCAGAATTTGTCTATTAAGACCCAATGGAAATATTATTTTGTTTTGTAGCTGTCTGTGTCAATGTACGCGACAGTGGGCCTCGGGAGCGAGAATGCACAAAGCTGCCTCCCATGGGGGCACTGGACAGAGAGGAGGGGCCAGGATGACCGGTGGGGGACTCGAGAAGAGGAGGATTGCGGCTGCTCTGTGCAATTCCATTGCACAGAGCAGGTAAGTATAGACCTGTTTGTTTTTATTTATTTTTTATTTGCCTTTACAATTGCTTTAAGCTATCCTAACAACTAAAATTGTAGCACAAAGTTCTCGTCTGGGTATAGTGGGCCAAATTCTCAAAAACTCTGCGTAACTTAAATTTCAGCAGTTAAGTTACACTGACTTAAAATTTCTACCTAAGTGCCTGATCGTCAAAGCACTTAGGTAGAAATTACACGCTGTGTAACTTAAGTGCCGCCGTCGTAAGGCGGTCCTCCTCTCCTGGGGGCGTTTAAAATTTAAATGAGGCGCGCTCCCGCGCCGGCCGTACTGCGCATGCGTGTGACGTCATTTTCCCGACGTGCAGCGCGCGAACGTAATTAACGCCGGTCGGCTTTGAGAATTTCGACTGGACACTAAAGTTGCGACGGGTGAAAAAAAAAGACGCGCCGGGAAAACAAATAATTATAAAAAAAAATGACAGCGTCGCTCAGCATGCATTCCTGAGAGGGAGAACTCCATGCCAATTTTCAAAGAAAAAAACGGCATGGGTTCCCCCCCCAGGAGCATACCAGGCCCTTAGGTCTGTTATGGGTTGTAAGGAGACCCCCCTCCGCCGAAAAATCGACGTAGGGGGTCCCCCTACAATCCATACCAGACCCGTATCCAAAGCACGCTACCCGGCCGGTCAGGAATGGGAGTGGGGACGAGCGAGCGTCCCCCCCCTCCTGAGCCGTGCCAGGCCGCGTGCCCTCAACATGGGGGGGTTGGGTGCTCTGGGGCAGGGGGGCGCACTGCGGGCCCCCCCACCCCAGAGCACCCTGTCCCCATGTCGATGAGGACAGGACCTCTTCCCTACAACCCTTGCCATTGGTTGTCGGGGTCTGCGGGCGGAGGCTTATCGGAATCTGGGAGTCCCCTCAAATAAGGGGGCCCCCAGATACCGGCCCCCCACCCTAAGTGAATGGATATGGGGTACATCGTACCCCTATCCATTCACCTGGAGGCAAAAAGTAAAATGTAGTAAACACACAACACAAGGCTTTTTAAAATATTTTATTATTCTGCTCCGGATGCCCCCCCTGTCTTCGTTATTAGCTCAATTACCAGGGGGGGCTTCTTCTTCCGCTCTCCGGGGGTCTTCTCCGCTCTCTGGGGGTCTTCTCCGCTCTCCGGGGGGGGGCTTCTCCGGACTCCGGGGGGCTTCTTCCATCTTCTCCCCTCTTCCGCTCTTGACTCGGCGAACCCCGGTTCTTCTGCAGCTCTCCGGTGCCTTCTTCTTCAGCGCTGGCTGCCTGCTATGTTTGTGTGTTAGCTCGATTTCAAACAGGCAGCCAGCGCGGTCTTCTGTGGCGTCAGGGTCTTCTCTTCCTTTCTTCCGATGTTGCCTCGTCGCCTGTTGTCGCTGTAATGATGGAAGCGCGCCTTGCATCCCATTTATATAGGCATCACCGTCCCATCATGCTCCGGTAGGTACCCACGTGGTGGGTGCACGTGGGTAGGCACCCACCTCGTGGGTACCTGCCGGAGCATGATGGGACGGTGATGCCTATATAAATGGGATGCAAGGCGCGCTTCCATCATTACAGCGACAACAGGCGACGAGGCAACATCGGAAGAAAGGAAGAGAAGACCCTGACGCCACAGAAGACCGCGCTGGCTGCCTGTTTGAAATCGAGCTAACACACAAACATAGCAGGCAGCCAGCGCTGAAGAAGAAGGCACCGGAGAGCTGCAGAAGAACCGGGGTTCGCCGAGTCAAGAGCGGAAGAGGGGAGAAGATGGAAGAAGCCCCCCGGAGTCCGGAGAAGCCCCCCCCGGAGAGCGGAGAAGACCCCCGGAGAGCGGAGAAGACCCCCGGAGAGCGGAAGAAGAAGCCCCCCCTGGTAATTGAGCTAATAACGAAGACAGGGGGGCATCCGGAGCAGAATAATAAAATATTTTAAAAAGCCTTGTGTTGTGTGTTTACTACATTTTACTTTTTGCCTCCAGGTGAATGGATAGGGGTACGATGTACCCCATATCCATTCACTTAGGGTGGGGGGCCGGTATCTGGGGGCCCCCTTATTTGAGGGGACTCCCAGATTCCGATAAGTCCCCTCCCGCAGACCCCGACAACCAATGGCAAGGGTTGTCGGGAAGAGGTCCTGTCCTCATCAACATGGGGACAGGGTGCTCTGGGGTGGGGGGGCCCGCAGTGCGCCCCCCTGCCCCAGAGCACCCAACCCCCCCATGTTGAGGGCATGCGGCCTGGCACGGCTCAGGAGGGGGGGGACGCTCGCTCGTCCCCACTCCCATTCCTGACCGGCCGGGTAGCGTGCTTTGGATACGGGTCTGGTATGGATTGTAGGGGGACCCCTACGTCAATTTTTCGGCGTGGGGGGGTCTCCTTACAACCCATACCAGACCTAAGGGCCTGGTATGCTCCTGGGGGGGAACCCATGCCGGTTTTGAATTTAAAAATTGCCGTGGAGTTCTCCCTCAGGAATGCATACCAAATGCCGTCGCTGGAATGGGCCTTTACAAGGTTTGGCTAACTTTCCACATTGTAAAACCAGCCCTAATTTTGCGCCGGCAAATTCGGAACTTAGGCAGAAATCAAAGTGCTGAAATGCTTTGAAAATCTGCTTAAGTCCTCATTTGCATACGCAAAGCTGGATTTCAATGAGAAATGCCCCCAGTGGCGGATGCGGTACTGCATCCTAAAATCTGACCGTGTAAGTGTCTTACACATGTCAGATTTTCTGCCTAACTTTGGAAAAAGCCTTTTGAGAATCGTTTCCAAAGTTAGGCACAGGGATACGCAGGCTGAACAGCAGTTAAGTCTGCGTATCTCTTTTGAGAATTTGGCCCAGTGTGCTTAGGATATGTAGCTAGTTTTGCTTTTCCCCTAACAAATCCTACAAGGCATTGGGCTAGATTCAGGTAGGGGGACGTAAGTTTGTGCAGGCGTAGCGTATGTTATTTACGATACGCCGCCGCAATTTAGAGAGGCAAGTGCAGTATTCACAAAGCACTTGCTCCGTAAGTTCCGGCGGCGTAGCGTAAATCTGCCAGCGTAAGCGCGCCAAATTCAAATTGTCAAGAGGTGGTCGTGTTTTATGTAAATAAAACATGACCCCACGTAAATGACGTTTCTCACGAGCGGTGCATGCGCCGGCCGTGAACGTATCCCAGTGCGTATGCTCCTAATCACGTCGCAAATAGTCAATGCTTTCGACGTGAACGTAATTTACGCAAAGCCCTATTCGCGAACGACTTACGCAAACAACGTAAAATTTTCAAAATTCGACACGGGAACGACGTCCATACTTAACATTGGCTATGCCTCATATAGCAGGAGTAACGTTAAGCCGGAAAAAGCCTTACGCAAACGACGTAAAAAAATCCGCCGGGCGCACGTACGTTTCTGAATCGGCGTATCCAGCTCATTTGCATATTCTACGCTGAAATCGACGGCAGTGCCACCTAGCGGCCAGTGTAAATATGCACCCTAAGATACGACGGCGTAGGAGACTTACGCAGCTCGTATCTTAGCCCAATTTAAGCGTATCTGGTTTCCAGAATACGCTTAAATTTTTGGCAGCGTAGATTCAGAGTTACAACGGCGTATCTACTGATACGCCAGCATAACTGTTCTCTGAATCTAGCCCATTGTGTTTTGATGCCCACAGTTTTAAATTAGACAACAGGAGCTATTGCTTTAACAGAAGCATCAGAAAAAAATACAAAGTTCTTGTCTTTGTACTTTTGTAGAGAGGAGAGATGCCTTTGAAGAGTATCTGGTTTAATATGGCCTGTCATACCACTGAAGCATGGAAGCTGATACTGTAAGGGGAGTCACTTTGCTTGGGGATCTCTTGTTTGCAGACTTAAGGCTTGTCACTAATTTGCAGTGGTGCCATACAGCATCTTTGACTTGTCACCGCAAGGTCATATTTTATTATCTCTTCTTGAGGGTTGCTACTTAGCTTGTAGAGTTGATAAATATTCTGTGAAATTTGTTGCAGAGCTCCTTGGGCTTAAAGCCAGGATATTAAGTTGGTTCTGGTGAAGTCTTTCTAGGGATGCTTCTTTTGCCTTGTACACACAATCGGTTTTCCCGGCGGTAAAAAATCAGCCGGGAAAACCGAGGGAAAAACCGAGATCCTGCTCGGTAGCTTTTTCCCCTACACACGGCCGGATTTCCCAACAGGAAAACTGCCATGAGAGCTTTGGTCGGGAAACCCGGCCGTGTGTATGCTCCACCGCAGTGTTTCCCATAGGGAAACTGCCGGCTTAAAAACCGCTGGGAATCCCGGCGGGAAACTAGAGAACATGTTCTCTTTTTTCCCGCTGGGATTCTCAGCGGTTTTCCTGCCAGGAAAACTGTGATGAAGCATACACATGGCCGGGATTCCCAGCCAAAAGCTCTCATGGCAGTTTTCTTGCCAGGAAAACCGGTCGTGTGTACAAGGCATAAGAGGACGTTCTGGTGTATTTGCTTAGCCAGTAAGTGTGATTTCTAAATTTTCATAGATGCCTCTTGCTGCACCTTCTCAGCTTCTAAGCATGTTTTTCGAGTCCCAAAGCATAATTTCTTAGCCTCTAAGGCTGGCACTACATTATACAATATTTTTGTACAATTTTTCCTTTAGATTTACCGAAACCATATGATATGAGGTCAGACCAAAACACTTTCAATTTGTATGCATTCAGGCAGGCCCTTGCACTACATACTGTAATTGAAGTTATAGCTAAAGGAAATTGAACAAGAAACATGCATAATGCATGACAAGTAGGGATGAGATTTATGTTCGACTCGAACATTGGCTGTTCGCCCGTTTGCTGAACAGTGAACAATTTGGGGTGTTTGCGACTACACGTCCCGTTTTTAAAGATGGATATCTCGGTAACGGCAGCAGCTGCTGCCACAACCGAGATATCCATCTTTACTGTGAGCGGTCCTGTAAACGATAATGGTGGTCTCCGCGGCAGATTCCTCGCAAGATCACCGTTATCGGCGGCGAGAGAGGGCCCCCCCTCCTGCCGCTCTCCCGTGCCCTCCGGAGGCGGCGGAGGCGATCGGGTCCTCTCCCCTGCTCAGCTGGGATACAAGTGAGGGAAAGATGGCCCCCACCTGTCCCCATAGCATAGCAGGGCGGAAGTGACGTCAAAACGTCACTTCCGCCCATGCTTCTTAAAGCAATATTTTCTTGTTGTCATTTTTTTTTTTTTGCATTTAAGTCTAAATATGAGATCTGAGGTCTCATATTTAAGAGGACCTGTCATGCTTTTTTCTATTACAAAAGTGATCCATTTATTTTTATTTTTTCAGTGTAAAAATTTAATAAAATAAAAAAAAAAAATAAGTAAGAATACAAAAACATTTTTTTTTAAAGTGCCCCGTCCCGACGAGCTCGCGCGCAGAAGCGAACGCATACGTGAGTAGTGCCCGCATATGAAAATGGTGTTCAAACCACACAAGTGAGGTATTGCCGCGATCGTTAGAGCGAGAGCAATAATTCTAGCCCTAGACCTCCTCTGTAGCACAAAAGATGCAACCTATAGAATTTTTTAAACGTCACCTATGGAGATTTTTAAGGGTAAAAGTTTGACGCCATTCCACGAGCGGGCGCAATTTTGAAGCGTAACATGTTGGGTATCATTTTACTCGGCGTAACATTATCTTTCACAATGTATAAAAAAATTGGGCTAACTTTACTGTTGTCTTATTTTTTTTATTAAAAAAAGTGAATTTTTTCCAAAAAAAGTGCGCTTGTAAGACCGCTGCGCAAATACGGTGTGACAAAAAGTATTGCAATGACCTCCATTTTATTCTCTAGGGTGTTAGAAAAAATATATAATGTTTGGGGGTTTTAAGTAATTTTCTAGCAAAAAAAACTGTTTTAGTCTTGTAAACCCCAAATCTGAAAGTGGTTAATATGCAAGTTATTGTTAAAAAAAGTGTTTGGGGACCTGGGTCCTGCCCCAGGATACATGTATCAATGCAAAAAAAAGTTTTAAAAACTTAAGTTTTTCCGGGAGCAGTGATTTTAATAATGCTTAAAGTGAAACAATAAAAGTGAAATATTCCTTTAAATTTCGTACCTGGGGGGGGGGGGGGGGGGTGTCTATAGTATGCCTGCAAAGTAGCTCATTTTTCCCGTGCTTAGAAAAGTCCCTGCACGAAATGACATTTCTAAAGGAAAAAAAGTAATTTAAATCTACTCGCGGGTCGCGGCTATAATGAATTGTCGGGTCACGGCAATACAGGTAAAAGTAATTGGAAAAAAAACAGCATGGGTTCCCCCCTTAGTCCATTACCAGGCCCTTTGGGTCTGGTATGATTATTAAGGGGAACCCAGAACCAAAATAAAAAAAAAATGCGTGGTGGCCCCCCCAAATTCCGTATCAGGCCCTTCAGGTCTGGTTTGGATAATAAAGGGAACACTGCGCCATTTTTCTTTTTAATGGTGTGAGGTTCCCCCAAAAATCCATACCAGACCCTTCAGGTCTGGTATGGATTTTAAGGAGAACCCCCCACCAAAATAAAATAAAATGGCATGGGTTCCCCCCAAAAATCCATACCAGGCCCTTATCTGAGCACGCAACCTGGCAGGCCGCAGGGAAAGAGGGGGGATGAGAGAGCCCCCCCTCCTGAACCATACCAGGCCACATGCCCTCATGTTGATGGGGACAAGGGCCTCATCCCCACAACCCTTGTCCGGTGGTTGTGGGGGTCTGCGGGCAGGGGCTTATCAGAATCTGGAAGCCCCCTTTAACAAAAGGGGAACTCCAGATCCCGGCCTCCCCTATGTGAATTGGTAACGAGGTACCCCTACCATTTCACAAAAAATGTGTCAAAATGTTAAAAACCACAGGAGACAGTTTGGGACAAGTCCTTTATAAAAAATAAAAAAATGTAAAATAAAAAAAAAGGTTCCAATGATGTAATTCAGTCTAGAGTGATACGGGAAAAAAACCCTGCCGCTACAAACGATACCACCTCCATAGGAGGCGCCCGGCAGAATGACGCTCTCCCAGTAAAACTCTTTTATAGCGTGCGTGCCTCTCTGATGCAAGGAGAAAGTCCGGGGTTACCCAATAACGTGTACGGGTGACCCCCACTGGCGCAACGCAGGTTTCCCATGACACGTCAGAGGGGGGGTTACCCGCGCACATGACAGGTGCGCCCGGCCGAATGACGCTCACCCGGTGTGACAGCTCTTTTATAGCTGAGGGCGGGGCCACCTGTCATGTGCGCAGGTAACCCCCCCACCCTCTGACGCGTCCTATTCGTATCGGTGGGTTTTTTTTCGTATCGCTCGAGACTGAATTTCATCGTTGGAACCTTTTTTTCTTTTTAATAAACGGTCTCCTGTAATTTTTAACATTTTGACACTTTTTTTGTGAAATGGTAGGGTACAATGTACCCCATTACCAATTCACATAGGGGGGCTGGGATCTGGAGTTCCCCTTTGTTAAAGGGAGCTTCCAGATTCCAATAAGCCCCCCCGCCCACAGACCACCACAACCATTGGGCAAGGGTTGTGGGGATGAGGCCCTTGTCTCCCTCTCATCCCCCCTCTTTTCCTGCAGCCTGCCAGGTTGCGTGCTCGGATAAGGGTCTGGTATTGATTTTTCAGTGGAACCCCACACCATTTTTTTTAAATGCCGCAGGGTTCCCCTTAATACCCATACCAGACCTGAAGGGCCTGATATGGAATTTGGGGGGAGCCCCACGCATTTTTTTTTGGTCCGGTGTTCCCCTAATACCCAAAGGGCCTGGTAATGGACTACGGGGGGAACCCATGCTGTTTTTTTTCAATGACTTTTATCTGTATTGCCAGGACCCCGACAATTTATTATAGCCACGAATAGTTTTAAATTACTTTTTTTTCTTTAGAAATGTCATCTTGTGCAGGGACTTTTATAAGCACAGGAAACATGCGCTACTTTACAGGCATACTATAGGTACGAAATGTAAAGGAATATTTTACTTTTATTTTTTCACTTTAAGCATTACTAAAATCATTGCTCCTGAAAAATCTGCCGTTTTTAAAACTTTTTTTACATTGATACATGTCCCCTGGGGCAGGACCCGGGTCCCCAAACACATTTTATGACAATAATTTGCATATTAGCCTTTAAAATTATCACTTTTGATTTTTCATGTTTGTGTCCCATAGACTTTAACAGTGTTCGCGTGTTCGGCTCATCCATAATGACAGCTTTAGTGTGCTTTTTTTTGCATTTCTAATGACACTTTGTGCTGTGCCCTCTCAACCTCTAGCTATTCTTTTTCCATTTCTCATCTGCATTACTTGCTTAGCATAGGCTGCTCAACCTTTCAAAACTGACTTGTGCATTACTTGTGGTTAAGGATTTAGAGGAACTGAAGACTCAGGACCTTGTTTTCTAAAGTCGCGTACACACGACCATTTTTCATGTCATGGAAAAAAACTATGTTTTTCTCGACGTGATTCTTGTCAATCCTGCCTTGCATGCTTATGATCATGAAAAAAAATGCTCGAGCAAAGCACTGTGACGTACAACATGTACAACGGCACTATAAAGGGGAAGTTCCATTCAAATGGTGCCACACTTTGGGCTGATTATGCACATTTCCCTTCTCATAACTTGCTTCTGAGCATGCACGTTTTTCCCCCGTCGTTTAAGTGTACACACGACCGTGTTTCGTGTTTCACGACGACAAAAATTACGAGAAAAAATAGAGCTGTTCCAAATATTTAATGCCCATTTTTCTTGTCGATAAAAATGCTCTGGAGCCTACACACGACCGTTTTTAACGTCCAATTTTAAAAATTGCATTTTTCTCGTCATGAAAAATGGTCGTGTGTATGCGGCATAAGAGTTGTCCCATTAGTCAGTTTGGGTCAAGTGGTAAAGAAGGTTCTGGAAGGTTAGAAGGTCGAGTTGTGATTGGTCATTAAAGTCATGTGACCATTAGAATCTTCCATAAGCTTGTTTTGTGCCTAAATAAATTGCCAGCTGACAGGGATCCTGGCCACTTGCTAGAGAAGAAGACTGCAAGGAGCTCCCCTCCCTACCCCCCCAACGCCCCCCATCATGGCTGGTTTATGTGGTGGATCCCTAGTTTGAATAGCTAAAGGGGATATGTAAGGAAATGTTAAACTGAAGGTTGCTATAGAATGAGATTCCCAGTGGCGGAATTACCAGGGTCGCAACAGTCACACTTGTGACTGGGCCCTGGAGTTCTGCCCATGTGGGGGGTCCAAAAGCCCGAAATGTGGCTTCAGGGTTGCTGGCTACAGTTATGAGCAGAGTGTGTATATTACACTCTCTGTCACCCCGCACTGTTAGCCCACTCCCCCCCTCCTCACACGGATGTTGGACTGGAGAGGAAAGAGATACAGAGAGTCATCCCACCCCCTCCTGTGTCCCTGTGTCTCCGCCCACATTCCAATCTTCAGCAGCTCCTCCGTACTTCGCAAAGAGAAACTACATCAACCTGCAGGTAGATAGTGGAGGAAAGGCCAGCTTGTACTATGGATGTTGCAACCCTTCACAGAGGATCCACAGCTCTCCAGGTCAGCGAATCACCTTGCTTCCTAACGAAACTTCTCAGTGATTGAAAAGAAAGCAGCACACAGGTGGGCCAGTCATTAAGGGGACTGAAGAGAGTGGGTTGTCACCTCCAGAGCCCCTCAACCAACACAGCAGCCCATTGGGGTTTTCCTAGTGTGGTAATCAAGGGCCCCATGATGGGAGAAAATTACACTAGGATTATTAGAAAGAGCCCCCGGGACCAGAGGTCAGGGGGCCCTTCATGGTTCCTTGCACCGGGCCCTGAAGGTTCTAGTTCCGCCTCTGTGTTCCCCAAGCCCTAACATGGTGTTTGGCTTCTTATGAGTGCTTCTTCTACCTGGGAGTCCTCAAAGTTGACACTGGTTTCCCAGGATGCACCTGTTTCCCTTTCCTGTAGAGAAGGCCAATAGGGAAGTATGAAGGCCCAATAGAAGTCATACACTGCTAAAATAGGCTGTTGATTGAATTGCAAACAGTGCTATTTAACCACTAGATGAAACACAACACAAAGTCAACAGGAATAACAATAATTTAGGAGGATCTTTATGCAGGAGGCATGACAGTAAAACTCAGTTTGAAATGGAAATGGTTTGAATTCTAGCAAAGACACATTTTTGCTTTGTTACCTCATCCTCTCGCCTAATATACCTACTGTGACGGATCTCAGATACCCCAGGTGGGCACATCCGCCAGACCTGTGTCTCCTGTCCTCCAAACGCACCCGCAGCCTGCAACCTTGCCATAACCAGCCCTTAACCCCTCAATCACGAGACAATCCACACAGGTGTTGAGGGTTAAACATCCAGAGCTTAAAGGGTCACTAAAGGATTTTTTTTTTTAGCTAAATAGCTTCCTTTACTGGTTTCATGTCCTTATTGTTCGTTTTTGCTTTGAAGTGGCTGTAATTCTGCTGTGATCTCCACACTTCCTGGTTGCCGGTTTCCTTATAACCATCATACTGGGAGATTTTCACGGTGGTCTAAGCTGTCATTACTGTGTGTCTAAAACTCCTCAGAACCAATCAGATTAATTTTAAAAACAAAACACTGCCCTGGATTTGTTTGTTTTTGTTCTGTGAGTCTTCCCGACTCACCTCGCACCCGGAACTTCATGTATGTCCTTTAAAACCGAAAGTGAAAGTAGAGGCACATTATATGATAGATTAAATTAAATTTTTAATCATTTTTAAAAGGAATCAGTTAACTTTTATGTCTCTATACCCAATAAACAGTCATTTCAGCAAAAAATGTTTTTTCCTTTAGTGACCCTTTAAACTGTTTATTAAATTCCAAGACATACAGTTTTACACAGTTAGGGACACTCCCCTTAGCCTTGTCTAAGAGGGGAGGGGGGGCAAGCAACAATCAATGGGAACTGAACATTTGTACATTGAAACAGTCTACAGATACCTAATGAGATTATGGTAAACAGGCAGCCTCAATACCCACCCCCTGCGGAGAGATGTCTCCAGCCCAGACCATTGTCTATGTGTCATGAATCAACACAATTAGGCACAGCAACAAGGGGGGGTGGGGGAGAAGGGCTGTAGCATTGCATTGCATTACATTACATTACTTTATCTCAATACCAACTTGTCCCGGGTCTCCAGTATCTTCTGGCCCATAGTCTGTCGTTAGGAGGCACGTGCACAGTCCCTTCCAAAACACACAGTGACAGTGGGTTCTGTCACACCTACCATACCTACTTTTCCCTTGCTACACTGCTGCTCCTTTTTAGGAGCCTAATGACATATCTGTTATGTAGGAGCATGTAACGCATAACATGAGACAGCTCTGTCATCAGTGTCCATGGGCCACATCTATGCTATAGTTTGAATTTGAATAGTATTCTGTACTACTATGTAAATAAAATAAATAAATAAATAAACAAAATAGATTGAAAGGGAAACAGCCGCAAAATCTAAATAGGTTCACAACACGTGCATAAATGAAAACATTTGTGATCTTGCACTATTCCTTCATCTATACATAGATGCCATATATACCAAAATCATAATAAATAATAATAGTGACGAGTGAAATATATATATATATTGTAAGGGGTTAGCTCGGTAGCGGGGTGTGTGACCCCTTGGATGGGTTCACTACACACTGAATTTATACAGACAGGCAGTCGAAGACGGTTTAAAACAAAGATTTTGGTTTATTCTTCCATCTTGCTGGAAACAAGTGCAAGCATCCAAGCAGCATAAACAAAATCAAACATAAAATAAACCCTGGCCACTTTGGGCGTCTATCTTCCACACAGGAACCTATCTATGGAGTCTAGCACAGCCTACTGCTGGGTAGACACTGCTGGTCATACAGCAGAATAACATTAGTCTTTTGATTTTTTTCACACATAAAAATCAATCCTCTCCTCACCTTCTCAGAAGACTTTCAGTGCACTGCTCTCCTTACTCACAAAGCCTCAGGATGCAGCAAATTTGTGGTAATCCTCTGGACTACTTATAGAGGCCTTAATTGCCTCATTCTAAACAGCTAAAGTCTTCCAACGCCCTTAGACCTTTTTCTGGCTACATTTGCAGCCGACTAATAACAATTGGTGTATTGTCTAATCAAGGCAGAAATTTATGTCCCGTCTCTGACAACACCCACAGATTTACCTGACTTCCTGTCACAATATATATATATATATATATATATACACACTTCTCAAAACAAGTAAACACTTTGAAAACATATCAGATCTCAACAGGCAAAAATCTCATGCTGGATATCTATACTGATATGGACTGGGTAATGTGTTAGGAATGAAAGGATGGCACATCATTTGATGTAAATGAAAAAATAATCCACCTACAGAGGGCTAAATTCAAAGACACACCGAATATCAAAGTGAAAAAAATTATGCAGTAAGCCTGTCCGTTTTACTGAAATTTCATTGCAACAACAAGAATGGTCCTCAGTAGTTTGTATGGCCCCAAAGTGCTTGTATGCATGCCTGACAACATCAGAGCATGCTCCTAATGAGATGACAGATGGTGTTTTCCGGGGTATATCCTGCCAGATCTAGACCAGAGCATCACTGAGCTCCTAAACAGACTGAGTTGCAACCTGGCGGAACCGGATGGACCGAAACATAATGTCCCAGAGGTGTTCTTTTGGATTTAGGTCAGGTGAGCGTGGGGGCCATTCAATGGCATACATTTTTTCATCCTCCAGGAACTGGCTGCATGCTCTCGCCACATGAGGCTGGGCATTGTCATGCACCAGAAGGAACCCAGGACCCACTGCACCAGCGTAGGGTCTGACAATGGGTCCAAGGATTTTATCCTGATACCTAATGGCAGTCAGGGTGCCATTGTGTAGCCTGTAGAGGTCTGTGCGTCCCTCCATGGATATGCCTCCCCAGACCATCACTGACCCACCACCAAACCGGTCATGCTGAACAATTTTACAGGCAGCATAAAGTTCTCAGCAGCTTCTCCAGACCCTTTCACGTCTGTCACATATGCTCAGGGTGAACCTGCTCTCATCTGTGAAAAGCATGGGGTACCAGTGGTGGACCTTCCAATTCTGGTGTTCAATGGAAAATGCCAATCGAGCTCCACAGTGTCCGGCAGTGAGCACAGAGCACACTAGAGGACGTTGGACCCTCAGGCCACCCCCATGAAGTCTGTTTCTGATTGTTTGGTCAGAGACATTCACACCAGTGGCCTGCTGGAGGTCATTTTGTAGGGCTCTGGCAGTGCTCATCCTGTCCTTCCTTGCACAAAGGAGCAGATACCAGTCCTGCTGATGGGTTAAGGACCTTCTACGGCTCTGTTCAGCTCTCCTAGAGTAACTGCCTGTCTCCTGGAATCTCCTCTATGCTCTTGAGACTGTGCTGGAGAGACACGGCAAACCTTCTGGCAATTACACGTATTGATGTGCCATCCTGGAGGAGTTGGACTGCCTGTGAAACCTTTATAGGGTCCAAGTATCGCCTTGAGCTACCAGTAGTGACACTGACCCTAGCCAAATGCAAAACTAGTGAAAAACAGTCAGAAAAGATGAGTAGGGAAAAAAATGTCAGACACCTCCACCTGAAAAAACACTCCTGTTTTGGAGGTTGTCTCATTGTTGCCCATCTAGTGCACCTGTTGTCAATTTCAATTAACAGATATATATGTGTGTGTGTGTACGCTGCCACCAGCATCTCACTGCATAACCAAAAAACATGAGCCTTAGGATCAAATCCTATAGGGGTAAACTGATCCTTCCTCCCCGAGTCCCCTCTGCAACTTCTCAGTCAAAGATTACATTTTACATGTGGGGGTGAAGAAGAAAAACAAGCCTCCAATAGTGTATTAATGTACCACAAACCACGTGGAAGTCATGTGACATGATGTGATGTAATGTGTAGGCCATAGCCAGAGCACACAGTGGACCGGAACTCATGTGAGAGGCGGAAAACGCTGATAAAACGCTGATTTTTATCAATCTGAGTGCTTTTTACTGAATTCTGATGTAAGTAGATGCAGTTTTTTAATAAATGGTTTGTGATACGTTAAAACACTTTTGGAGGCTTGTTTTGTCTACTTCATCCCCACATATGAAACGTGATCTTTGACTGAGAAGTTGTGGAGGGAAGTTCGGGAGGAAGGATTAGTTTACCCGTATTGGATTTGATCCCAAGGCTCATGTTTTGTGATTATGAGGTGGGAGTTCTGTGAGCACTGAGGTGTTGGTGGCAGCGTATATAGACTCTCTGGGAAAGATCTATCCAAGGATTAATCACCGATTGTACTGGAAAACCTATCTTTCTACTACTATTGCACTGTTTTATATATATATATATATATATATATATATATATATATATATATATTATTTTTTTCACACATCATTACTATTATTTATTATGATTATTGGTATATATGGCATCTATGTATAGATGAAGAAACAGCACAAGATCACATACATTATCCACATCTAAGCTATAAGCTAATAGAGAAGGAGATAGATGGATAGATTGGGGTAAGGAGTTCTATAGGCTTGGAGAGGCTCTGGAAAAGTCCTGGAGACAAGCATGGGAGCAGGTGATGAGAGAGCTAGAGAGTAGGAGGTCTTGAGAAGAACGAAGAGAACAATTAGGTTGGTATTTAGAGACTAGGTCATTGATGTAGCTGGGGGCAGAGTTGTGGATGGCTTTGTATGGAAATTGTTAGTAGTTTGAATTTAATTTGTTGGGTGAGCGGAAGCCAGTGGAGGGATCGACAGAGGGGAGTAGCAGAGACAGAGCGGTTGGTAAGGTGGATGAGTCTGGCAGCAGCATTCATGATGGACTGAAAGGGGGTTAGAGTATGCAGAGGTAAGCCAATGAGGAGGGAGTTGCAATAATCGAGGCGAGAGATGACCAGGGAGTGAATTAAGAGTTTTGTGGTGTCATTGGTTAGAAAGGGGTGTATTTTGGAGATGTTGCGAAGGTTGAAATGGCAAGATTTGGACAGTGATTGAACGTAAGGCTTAAAGGACAGTTCAGAGTCTAGAACTACTCCTAGGACCTTGACATGTGGGGATGGGCTGATAGTTGTGCCATCAATTTTGACAGAGAGATCAGGGGAAGAGGCACGTGGGGGAGGGAAAATTATAAGTTCCGTTTTGGATAGATTGAGTTCGAGGAAGTAGTGCGACATCCAAAGTGAAATATCTGATAGTAAAATAGTGATACGTGAGGAGAATGAAGGAGTGAGTTGAGGGGTAGAGAAATTGATTTGAGTGTCATCAGCGTAAAGGTGGTATTGGAAGCCGTGGGAGGCTATCAGCTGACCCAGGGAGGAGGTGTAGATTGAAAATAGGAGAGGTCCACAAACAGAACCTTGGGGGACCCCAACAGAGAATGGAAGAGGAGAGGAGGAAGTAGAGTTGTAAGTAGCGCTAAAGGTGCGGTTGGATAAGTAGGTAGAGAACCAGTGAATACAGTCATGGAGACCAAAGGTGTGGAGTTTTTTGAGGAGGAGGGGGTGGTCAACCGTATCGAAGGCAGCAGAGAGGTCCAGGAGTAGGAGTACAGAATAGTGTCCCTTAGTTTTGGCCGTTAGTATATCGTTTGTTAGTTTTAGGAGAGCAGTTTCTGTGGAATGTTGAGGATGAAATCCAGACTGAAGGGGATCACACATCCTCGGGATAGACGTTTGTCCCACACATGTCCCCCTTCTAGATGCTGGGTTCCCTCCAAAAAACGAGCTGACATATACCAATACTCCTGATGAAGTGGACTGCGATTCACGAAACGCGTAGAGTCTTAGGATGCCAAGATATGATTACGACTCATGCTCACCTTATTTTTAAAGTATATACTATCCTGTACTAGAACATTTTTATTTATCTCATCAAAAAATGTATATGTCGGCTCTTCATTTTTAATCCATGTCTTTATTATAATGGAAACTGTTATTATGGAATGTTTGAATATGAACATTTAATAAATTGATTACTTTTTGTACTTTGTAATCCTTACGTACTTTGTATGTAATCCTACAGTGACTTGCCTCATTCAATTCCCATGACCATTGCCATTTTTTCTTGTATGTAGGTATGGAGGCATGCCACAGGGGATGCTTCAGGTCACAATTCCTTTGTTCCCTACACATAAATTGAATGCTGTTTTTTATATAAACTGGTCTAAAACTGTTATTTCTAAAATACATTTTATGTTTCCAGATCAGGTTCAGACAGCAGACGCCAGAATGGAAGAGATCGGATAACTGGAACTAATGATAAAGGAACACCAACGATGGAATCCAGTAAAGAGACACGATACTGTGCAGTATGTAGCGACTATGCATCTGGGTATCATTATGGAGTCTGGTCATGTGAGGGCTGTAAGGCTTTCTTCAAAAGAAGTATACAAGGTAACATATACATCAATTAAATGTTTAATATATTAATATATGGATATCTAAAACATTCAAAGCATTTGTCATGTATGTCATTTTATTTTCTTATTAGGGAAACACGTATAGCAATAACCTTGGCGCACAGTATTAAACATTTCAGCATTCTCATCTTTCAGCATTCTCAAATTATAACAAAAGCATACCAGTAACTCTACACCTACCTTGTCAGTTTTAGGACTTGTTATCTACTTTTATTGCCCTTGTCCTATAATTACTAGAAAACCTTCAAGTACTTCAACTGAAGCCTTTCACCTTCTCCGATCAGTGGCCCTCACTTCAAGACACCAAAACACAGAAACAAAATCCACTCCTAACTAACAAACCAAGCTGTTCACTGTGATTCATGGCTGTTAAGTTTGGGCTGTAACCTAAAGGCCCATACACACGATCTGACTTTTTGACAACAAACTTCAAAATGAGCAGGTTTCCAAAAAATACGACGGTGTATACGCTCCATCGGATAAACTTTTTCGGTTTTCATCGGACAAATGTTCGCTCTGCAAACGGACAAACTTTTCGGCAACAAAAGTCCTACGGTGCAAAATCCTATCGTGTGTACAGAAGTCCATCGGACTTTAGTCCAAAGTACAAACACGCATGCTCAGAACCAATGTTAAAATCAACCAACAATATCAGAAGTTGACCAAAGGGTGGTGGTAAAGAGCAGAAAAGAGCTGAAAAAACATGTGATTTTGGGAAAGTTTATTGAAAAAGTCCTTCCGTGTGTATGCATACCAAGTTCACGGCCAACGCCCTTCAAACAAAAATCCACGGAAAAGTTTGTTTGAAGTCCGACCGTGTGTATGAGGCTTTACTCTCCTAACTGCTCCTTCCCATCTCAGCCAAAGGCTGGGCTTCCAGTTCCAGCACTGCTGCACCCAAAGCTGAGACAGCAAGGTTTTCAAATCAGCCTTCCTGGCTAATTCAGACTGCCCTGCCAGACCTCTTGACCATGTCTTGATCATTTATTTATCTTCACTGCAGTCAAAGCAATACAGTCTGGTCAAGTGACCAAGACTGTGATTGGATGTAAAAGATAAGCAGCTCACTGATAAAATCACCTACCTCTGTGCGCTCTCCTCCAACCAGTGAGCTTAATTTACTAGATTTTCAGCACTGTACAATGCCGAACACCTATACTGGCTTACAGTGCTTCCTCTTCCACCCACAGCAAAACAAGAAACACAATTTTTTTTGACTAAAGACATTTCCTGAAAAATGCTCATTGTCATGCTTCACTGCTTTTAGTTACTGATCCAAAAATCATTTGAAACGGGTCAGTAACTCAGAAAGTACTGAAAGTTGTAGCTCAGCTCAATAGTCAAACAACCACCAGCAATGGTTGTGTCTGTATATTAAAGTGTACGTGAAAGCTAATTTCTTTTTTTTTTATAGTTCTGACTAGAGTAGAAAATAGTAAAAAATGTATCTAAACCCAAAAGTAAAAATGTAATATGTTACAGCTTACTACTCTTTTAAGGAGTTGAAAAGGCAGAAGTTGTTTTTATCTTAATTCATTCTATGCATTAAGATAAAAAAAATTGTGTATAGCAGCCCCCCCCCCCCAGCACCCCCTAATTACCTACCTGAGCCCCTTCTCTCTCCAGCGATGTCCACGATCCCCTCAGCCATCCAGGACACTCCTCCTGATTGGCTGAGACAAAGCAGCACCGTCATTGGCTCCTGTGGCTGTCAATCAAAGTCAGTCAGCCAATGGGGAGAGAGGGGCGGGGCCAGGTTGGGGCTACGTGTCTAAATGGATACACTTAGTTTGAATCGGTGTGGGTGCCCCATGTAGCAAGCTGCTGGCTGAAGAGCACTCAAAGGATCCGGGGCTGCTCTGTGCAAAACCAACTGCACAGAGAGTGACATTTATTTGCACCTTGAATGCGGTGAGGAGATGTCGTATTTCACACAGAAAAAAGCTTGATAAAAGCCCTCAAAAGCTACTTTGATGCATTGGTCGCATATAGCGCAGTCCATTAAAATGAATGGGATGCCCTATATGTGTAGCCTGACAATGCGCAAAAAATATATATAAATGTGCAAATGCGCAACACCTGCCATCACATGCCATAGTTGCACTGGGGCCTAAAAGTGGTGGTTGGCTAGTTATAATTTCCTTTGGCTATTTTTCTTTTGAACCTACAAGTAAGTCTGTTTTTTTAACAGACCAAACTTTCCAGCAAAAAGTGGAAGTTAGAGAGTTGAGACAAACCATTTAACATAACTGAAGAATGTCATAATAGTCAGCTTTATTCATTCATGTAAAACCTTTATCCCGAGAAGAAAAACGCATTGTAGCTGTGACTGCTTAAAATGTATTATCTGGGGTTTCAATATGTTAGTCAAGTCCATCTAAATGTTATAAGGGCATCTACCGTAAGACTACCCTCTCCCCTAAATTGACAATGCTGCTGTCCAAGGGTGTCTCTGTTGCTCCTCCATACAGTTGGACCACCTAAGACAAGAAGTGTGTTACTGGCCAGATCACCAGCTGATAATAAGAAAAAAAGGCTAAAGAGAAAATAAATGCAGCCACCAAATTTAAGGATTGGTAAACTGCTTTTGTTTGGATTTTTGTTTTTGGGTTTATATACACTTCAGGATACCTGTTTTGTTTTCCTGTTTGTGTCTTGACAGGGAGAATTTACTTCACTTCTTGTCCCAAAGACACTTCAGAAAGAAATCATTCCAAAGTGAGGGGAAATCTCCTCTTTGTTGTCACCAGAACAGGTTTACTCACTAAAAGATTTTTCCCTCTCCTCCTGTTCCTGTGACAAATCAAAAATGTTACATTTCACATCAATTTCTGCATCGGACAGTCTTTTCTTTACATATAATTTAATTAACCACATGTTTAATTTTTCTCCAATGATAACATAAACCTATAAACCTATTTTAACAGCCTTGCTTTAAAGCAGACCTTCAGTAATTGTTTCCGCTTTCCATCTATTAAATCTTATGCCCTTGTTTTTTTAAATTTGGATAGTAAAACATTTTTTTTCTGCCAGTAAATACCTTCTACAGGTAAATAAAGGGGTGTGGGGGTGTGGGGTTCTTCCCCCTTATAGGTGGAAGAACAGACAGCGCCACCACCCCCACACCCCTTTATTTACCTTTCTCATAGTATCCCCCACGGGGGGTATCTTTTTAGGGGGGCTGCAGTCTAGATGATTTTGCCCTAAGCGCGGGTATCGCTATATCCATTTACCTAGTAAATACCTTATACAGCCCACTTCCTGTTTATTGTCTGGTAAACAGCCTAGGCTTATGACATCACGCACAGCTCTCTTTCTCTCACTCTCGTGAGAGTTTGACAGGAAGGGATGGGATGAGTCATAAGAGCTGAGGGTGTGCATCTGTGTGTCTGTGTAAATCCAAGAAGTGAACAGGAAGCAGCTTCAGCTGCCCACAGTTAAAATGGTTGCAGGCAGACTTAGTAGAGGGAGATTTCTGCAGCATATTTTCGAAGTACAGAATCACAGTATAGATAAATTAATATGCAAAGTGGTATTAGGGAAGCCTCAGAATGGCAAATATGTTTTTATTAAAAATTATGTAAGCAAACTGCAGTTCCTCTTTAAAGTTTACATTTTTGGTAATTTGCCTACTAATGAAGGGAAACAGAAAGTAGAAATGTGTCTAAATATCTTTAAAGCACAAAACATTTAACTTGGAACTTTATACTGGGATTTTATTTCTAAATCAGCTGTATTCTGGAGTTACTAATGAAAGACTTATTTGAAAAAAAAAGTCTCTATTCATCAGAATGACATGGAAGAACGTTTCAGCTCCCACCTCTCCGTTTCAGCATTGAAATCATAAAACTTTTATAGTGGTGGTAATCAAATACAAATAATCTTTGATTCTCCTGCTTATTGAAATGCAGATTTATATGTTCTGCAGAAAAATGCACAATTCAGGATGCCAAGCAACCATTTGTCATGAATTATACAATTTTCTGCTATTAATAAACATTTTTTGTATGTGCAGCTGAATAAAAAATAAGTTGTTCATTTGCAAATTAATTTTCTCATCATTACTTTTATAGTAAGTAACATTTGATAATTTAAGAGTCCCAGCAGTCTATAGTGGGTCAGTAGAGTAAGCAACTGCTTTGAAAAAAGCAAACCTAAAAGGATACTTAAAGTGGAGGTTCACCCAAAAACTTAGGGGCAGATTCACATACATTTAGATAGGCGCAGCGTATCAGAGATACGCTACGCCGCTGTAACTTACTTTTTCATTCTTTGAATCCACAAAGAATTTGCGCCGTAAGTTACGGCAGCGTAGTGTATCTCTCGGCGCATAATTCAAATCGGCGGGTAGGGGGCGTGATTCATTTAAATGAAGCGCGTCCCCGCACCAAATGAACTGCGCATGCTCCGTTTCTAAATTTCCCGCCGTGCATTGCGCAAAATGACGTTGCAACAACGTCATTTTTTTAACTTAGACGTGAATTACGTCCATCCCTATTCACGGACGACTTACGCAAAAAAAAAAAAAAATTAGACACGGGAACGACAGCCATACTTAACATGGCAAGTCTATCTATACGCCGCAAAATACCAGCTTTAACTATACGCCGGAAAAAGCCGACTAGAGACGACGTAAGAGAATGCGACGGCCGCGCGTACGTTCATGGATCGTCGGAAAAAGCAAATTTGCATACCCGACGCGGAAAACAACGCAAACTCCACCCAGCGGACGCCAAAATATTGCATCTACGATCCGAAGGCGTACAAAGCCGTACGCCTGTCAGATTGAACCCAGATGCCATCGTATCTTGGTTTGAGGATTCAAACTAAAGATACGACGCGGGTAATTTGAAAGTACGCCGGTGTATCAGTAGATACGCCGGCGTACTCTCTCTCTGAATCTGGCCTTAATTTTTAACATTAGATTGAGGCTCATTTTGTCAAGGGGAATCGGGTGTTTTTTTTAAAATCGAAGCAGTACTTACCGTTTTAGAGATAGAGCTCTAAAACGGTAAGTACTGCTTCGATTTAAAAAAAAAATTTTTTAAATTAACACCCGATTCCCCTTGACAAAATGAGCCTCAATTTAATGTTGATCTAATTTTTTTTTTTTATATGTTTATTTGTTTTTTTCTTTTCTTTACATAAAACAGCATATGGAAAGGCACAGGCCAAATACTCTGCCAAAAACAAACATGAATACAATCCTCTTGACAAAAAAAAAATACATACATATTCGCTCTGGACCCTCCCATAAACTCCCTCACTAAATCTTCCCACTCTAACCCTTTTCTTAGTCATCACTCTCTCTCACAGAGAGACAAGTGATGCATCTGCCCTTTCCCAGCTCCCCCCCCCTCAAAAGACGAGAGAAAAAAAAAAAAAAGAAGAGAAAAAAAAGAAAAAAATATAAAAGAGGGGGAGAGAGGAGGGGAACCCCATCCTCTCCCTCCCTTAAACCACAATTCACAACAGGAAAGTCGGTTTATCCTTCATATTATATTTTACATTATAATTCCCTGCGCGTATCCGATTCTTCATTTATCAGGTTCAGTCATTAATCTTTTCCCCTCATCTGAATTTTTAAACAAATTCCAGCTCCTCCACGTTTCTTTGTATAGTTTATTTTTACCCTTAGCTGAGAGAACTAGGTCTTCCATAGCTTCTATATCTCTAACTCTATTTATCCACTCTAAAACTGTTGGTGAGGTAGTATCCCTCCACCGTAAGGGTATACCATGCAGGATCTAATTTAATATTTACTTAAAGTAAATATTAATACTATCTACGGGACAGTTAAAGGTGTGTATGCCATTAAAATATAAGGAGGACTATTTGGAAATTATATAATCAAGCTTATCAATATTGAGCATTTTATCCAACAAAGGACTACGTTTTAAGAGATCTTTTCTGGACCTATTTTGTAAGCACTGTTTAGGCACTATACATATTTACACTAAAAACTGTAATGCCGCGTACACACGATCATTTTTCGGCATGAAAAAAACGTTGTCTTTCAAAAACGTAATTTAAAATGATCGTGTATGGGCTTCACATCATTTTTCAGGTTAAAAAAAACGACAAAAAAAAATTCGAACATGCTGCATTTTTTATCGTAGTTTTAAACGATGTTGTTTTTTCGGGTTGTAAAAAATAATCGCGTGTGGGCTAAAACGACGTAAAAACCTGCACATGCTCAGAAGTTATGAGACGGGAGCGCTCGTTCTGGTAAAACTACCGTTCATAATGGAGTAAGCACATTCATCACGCTGTAACAGACAAAAAAGCGCGAATCGTCTTTTACTAACACGGAATCAGCTAAAGCAGCCCAAAGGCGAATAGAACTTCCCCTTTATAGTGCCGTCGTACGTGTTGTACATCACCGCGCTTTGCTAGATCATTTTTAAAAAACGATGGTGTGTAGGCAACATCGTTTTAATGATGAAGTTGGAAAAAATTTGTTTTTTCGACATGCTGAGAAACAAAGTTTTTTTTTATGCTGAAAAATGATTGTGTGTACGCGGCATTACACTAGCATCATAACATTTTTTCCTTTCCACTGTAAATCTGCTCTCTTATAATCATGGATTTTTCATCCTTCTAACTGTTCAATGTTAGTTTAGGAGCTTTAATTCAATTGACTTCTTCTTCAGATTTGTAGAAGAGCTTTAGCCCTGTATCATCTTATTTCTGGTATTTTTTCTGGAAGTGGAAGTGTGATTTAATGGGAAAATTGATCTTATGTATATTATCATTGCATTTGAACTTTTAAGTAGCATTTTTATATGCCCACAATATAATAAAATAAACCTGCTGACTTGTTTTGAAATATAAGCTCCCTCCGGTTCTGGATTGAGGCTCATAAATGTGCCTTCTTCAATGTTCTACTACTATAGCTTCTACATCTAAGTCTGTTATATACAGTAGTTTATCCTTCTCTGTTTTTAAAGTCTTGGTCATTTGAGCTGTTTCATCGAAGTTTAATTTACTGGCTATAATGAACTGATTTACCGTATTTATCGGCGTATAACACGCACCCTAACTTTAAGAGGGAAGTTTCAGGAAAAATACCTTCCACGGCCCCCTGCGTATAACACGCAGGCACAGTTTACCCTCTATTTTCAGGGTAAAAAAGTGAATGTTATACGCCAATAAATACAGTAACCATTTAAGGACCTTGCCTGTTTTTCAGATTTGGTGTTTACAAGATTAAAACAGTTTTTTTTTGCTAGAAAATTACTTAAAACCCCCAAACATTATATAAATATATTTTTTCTAACACCCTAGAGAATAAAATGGCGGTCATTACAATACTTTTTTTCACACCGTATTTGCGCAGCGGTCTTACAAGCGCACTTTTTTTAGGGAAAAAAATCACTTTTTTTAATTAAAAAATAAGACAACAGTAAATTTGGCCCAATTTTTTTTTCATATTGCGAAAGATAATGTTACGCCAAGTAAAATGATACCCAACATGTCACGCTTCAAAATTATGCCCGCTCGTGGAATAGCGTCAAACGTTTACCCTTAAAAATCTCCATAGCGAGAGCAATAATTCTAGCCCTAGACCTCCTCTGTAACTCAAGGGCTAGAATTATTGCTCTCGCTCTAACGATCGCGGTGATACCTCACTTGTGTGGTTTGAACACTGTTTTCATATGCGGGCACTACTCACGTATGCGTTCGCTTCTGCGCGTGAGCTCATCGGGACGGGGCGCTTTAATAAAAAGATTTTTGTTTTCTTATTTATTTTTATTTATTTTATAAATTTTTACACATAAAAAAAAATGGGTCACTTTTAATCCTATTACAAGGAATGTAAACATCCCTTGTAATATAAAAAAGCATGACAGGTCCTCTTAAATATGAGATCTGGGGTCAAAAAGACTTCAGATCTCATATTTAGACTAAAATGTAAAAAAAAAAATTGTCATTTGAAAAAATGACAACAAGAAAATATTGCTTTAAGAAGCATGGGCGGAAGTGACGTTTTGATGCCGCTTCCGCCCTCTTATGCTATTGAGACGGGTGGGGGCCATCTTGCCCTCACTCGTATCCCAGCCGAGCAGGGGACAGGGCCCAATCACGAATCCGCCGCAGAGACCACCATTACCAGTTAAAGGACCGCTCACTGAAAAGATGGATATCTCGGTTGTGGCAGTGGCTGCTGCCGTTGCCGAGATATCCATCTTTAAAGTACCGACGTATATGTACATGAGTCCTTAAAGGTGAGGAATAGATGATTGTAAAAGGCTCTTTGCGGCTGTCTTTTTATATGAGTGTATGTTTATTAAAGCAGAACTTCACCAAAGCTCCGCCCTTTCTTCTTCTCCTGCAGTTTTCTGGGACACATTACAGGTCCCAGAAGACTACCGGACCATTCACAAGGCTCGGCTTGGCTCGCACATGCACATTAGGAAACCAGGTGTGAAGCCATAAGACTTCACTGCTTGTTTCCCTTACTTGAGATACCAGCACCTGCAACCAAAGCCGATTGACATCACTGGATCCCTGGACAGGTAAATGGCCTTATATTAAAAGTCAGCAGCTACAGCAATTGTAGGGGGGAGCCTGAAGCTCCTCTTTAAAAAAATGTCATAGTTGACATAGAGAACCAGATCTGAAAATGAGATCCTGTTTCTACCAAAATTTGCATTGAAACGCTGATTTTTAACTTAGTTATAAACTCGTTCAGTAGTGATTCTTTACTTGTCCATATGACAAGGATGTCATCAATATACCTGCATCACATACTGTAGCATAGATATATTGACCAGTTTATGTCAGAAATAATTGTGCTTTTCCACCCCTGAGATACATATTGCCATCCCAAAGCACCTTTCCAGTGTATGCCCACATCACTTGTGCAGTATGTCTGTGATGTCATCACCTCTGCAGATGTGCGATGCAGGTGTTTGGTAGAAGATATAAGAAGAAAGGGGCCACTGAGCCCTTTTTTTCTCCTTGGCACACCACTGGAACCACCTTTATTTTTCTGTCCACATTCCCGCAGTCTGGATGTAAGTCTGCATTTTCTGGTTTATATTGGATCAATTTTTCCTTGCTGTGCTTTATGGATTTTTTTTTCAACTTTATTCCTTGGGGTAAAGGGTACCAAGATGTTTATGTAAAGTATGTTTTTTTTAAGGGCTGTGGGTTTAATGTTTATGCAACGCCAGGATAAACCTTCAGATGAGGTGTGTATGGTATATTGTCATGATGTATTTGGATTGATCGTAACATGTATGGCAAACATCTAAAAAAAAATCCTATGTAATAATAAGATGCAGGTTCAAACAACTTGGGTGTATAGAGTGTTTCACATTCTTTGCTGAATATCTCATCAGTAGATTTATTATACAGGACTATGCGTATGCTTGGATCTGCTTTTTTTCTCTTTATTAGCAGTACTTTTTATTAACACTGAGTATTTTTGGTGACATATATGAAATAAAGCAACAACACATTTCATCATTAAATTTGATGAATAATATATTAATCCTTCACACCTGAATATTCACTGATATATATACAGGGTGGGCCATTTATATGGATACACCTTAATAAAATGGGAATGGTTGGTGACATTAACTTCCTGTTTGTGGCACATTAGTATATGTGAGGGGGGAAACTTTTCAAGATGGGTGGTTATCATGGAGGCCATTTTGAAGTAGGCCATTTTGAATCCAACTTTTGTTTTTTCAATAGGACAGTCACTGATGTTTCTTCATTAGACCCCTTTCACACTGGATACGCCTATAGCGGAGCGTTAAAATCGCGGTAAAATAGCGGTGTTTTACCGCGATTTTAACGCTCCGCTATAGATGTATCCAGTGTGAAAGGGGTCTAATGAAGAAACATCAGTGGCTGTCCTAGCTTCATTCAGCAAGAGCCCATAGCGTAGCACTCGCCGCATGTCACTGGAGAGCACATTGAACACATTTTATAAGTGGTCATAAACTTGTAAAAAACTCATGAAAGACTAAAGTTACGTTAAAACCAAGCACACCATTGTTTTTCTTGTGAAATTCTCAATAAGTTTGATGTGTCACATGACCCTCTTCCTATTGAAAAAACAAAAGTTGGATTCCAAATGACCGCCATGGTCACCACCCATCTTGAAAAGTTTCCCCCCTCACATATACTAATGTGCCACAAACAGGAAGTTAATATCACCAACTATTCCCATTTTATTAAGGTGTATCCATATAAATGGCCTTATGGTAGCCATTCCCAATCCTTCACTAGTTTGGGCACAGAGTCTATAACTGGAAGGGGGGGGGGGTGATAATTAACAGCATATATCGGCTCCCAGTTATTAGTGAAATATGATCCCAAATAGCAAAATCTATGTGTGAATTCTCTACCAGGAGAGCTATACCCATTGTTCCTACCTACCCATAATTATTATCTTTTAAATTATATCCGACAAAAGACACAAGTCTATGGTCTTAGCTAGATATGAACTTGGTTCAGAGATGTGCAAAAAACAATTATCTGCAAAAGTTCATTGTTTTCATTCCTACCAGTATACCAGGATATTATTTTCTAAACAAAGAAGCAAGTGGTTCCACTTCAAGATTCAAAACCTCATCTCCACTGGCAGTCCCCTCAGATCCCTATCTTAGGTAAATATAATTCCTCATCATCCCTGTCATAGAGGGGATGAGTGGGATAAGTTCCCAAATGTCACCTCTCTTTCCCCTTTCTTTTTCTCCTTTCCACCATCTCAGGTTGCAAAAGATATGGAGAACACATAACCTATAAATATAAAAACGGGGGGGGGAACTAATGCGCAAAACCAACCTCAACAAGGGCACAACAAAGCTAAAATAGGAAAATCAACCTAATAATGCAGCTGCCACGACTAATAGTGTTCACACACTTAAAGCAATTAATGACAAGGGGGGGTGTAATGGCGCTTGCAACAGGATCTAATTAAAACTAAATATCAATAACTATTTCCATAATGTGAATAAGTTGTCAGGAAAATGTGCTCCACTGGTTCCTGTGTAAAATGTGTTCCACTCTGAATAAAATCATATACCCACCCAACATTAACTGAATAATGTGGAGAGTAGTAAGAGTGGATAAATGATGATAAAAAAGACAAATGTGCCAGTGACCCGCACAATATTAATAGCGAGTGATCTGGAATCGTTCAGATAAAATTAACAAGCAGTAGCTATCTTCATAAACATATAACATATATAGTGCAAATATGCAAATAAGCTCAAACCAATCCAAAGTGCATAGTGCAATAAATGAATAATATCCATAAAAGTGAAAAAAACATCAAAAAGTGGAAGAAATATAAATAATAAAATTCCAATCCATGCATAAAAGTGAAAAAAAATTCAATCCATAAATGACTGCAGTGAAAAATGTCCCATATAATTCACCAAGCAAAGAATGAATGAATATAAAGTGCATCCATGCTTCACTTCTATTAAGATTCTATGATGAGTGCTTCAGTGCAAAGTAAAAAACGTGCTTCCAAAATGACAGACTCCAAACCTTTCCACAGTGCAGTAGTGAAGATGGAAATAGTTAATACAAGCCCCTTACCTTGAAGCGGCTTGTATGTAAGCCTTATAACATGTAAATGAAGGATGTCCCACAGCCAGCCTGCCGTTCTTACACTGCATAAACAGAGACCTGATCCCAGCAATGGCACTCAAAAAGAAAACAAGGAGGCTTCCATAGCGTAAGACCATTCACAATTTAATGAGTAAAAACAGTTAAAACACTTACATTTACATGTTATAAGGCTTACATACAAGCTGCTTCAAGGTAAGGGGCTTGTATTAACTATTTCCATCTTCACTACTGCACTGTGGAAAGGTTTGGAGTCTGTCATTTTGGAAGCACGTTTTTTACTTTGCACTGAAGCACTCATCATGGAATCTTAATAGAAGTGAAGCACAGATGCACTTTATATTCATTCATTCTTTGCTTGATATTGCGTTCTTGACTATTGGATTGGATTGTTTTTCATCTTCACGTTATTATTGCACTGGACACATTTCTTTATATATATATATATATATATATATATATATATATATATATATATATATATATATATATATATATATATATATATATATATATATATATATATATATTTTTTTTTTATATTGACATTTCTTGATATTTTTTTTTTTTTTTAATTCCTTGGTGAATTATATGGGACATTTTTCACTGCAGTCATTTATGGATTGAATTTTTTTTTCACTTTTATGCATGGATTGGAATTTTATTATTTAGATTTCTTCCACTTTTTGATGTTTTTTTCACTTTTATGGATATTATTCATTTATTGCACTATGCACTTTGGATTGGTTTGAGCTCATTTGCATATTTGCACTATATATGTTATATGTTTATGAATATACTGCTTGTTAATTTTATCTGAACGATTTCAGATCACTCGCTATTAATATTGTGCGGGTCACTGGCACATTTGTCTTTTTTATCATCATTTATCCACTCTTACTACTCTCCACATTTCTCAGTTAATGTTGGGTGGGTATATGATTTTATTCAGAGTGGAACACATTTTACACAGGAACCAGTGGAGTACATTTTCTTGACAACTTATTCACATTATGGAAATTGTTATTTATATTTAGTTTTAATTAGATCCTGTTGCAAGCGCCATTACACCCCCCCTTGTCAATAACCTATAAATACTAAATCATTTAAGTGATTATACCCTAATATGGTCTGTATCCCTGTACCTCCATGCTATACATTACATTTACATTTGTATCTATAAGTTTTTTTTACAATACTCTCTACAGTGTACGACAATAATGGTCATCGTTTCCTTCTAGAAAATGTTGGTTAGACTGGACACCACCTCGCTGTTTAGCATTCTGTAAACCTCCACACTATATCCATGTGGTCCCAGGGGCAGATCCAGAGTCTAGTCTCGGAAAGGGCACTGCCAGAAAATATGATTTTTTGCAGGCAATTTATTGGGGAAATGGCTGGTGTTAACGCTTAAATCATCACGGCACCATGGTTGTTATGGTGTCAGGATAATTGTAGTGCATTATTTCTATTATTATATTGTTATAGAAAATGAAATAGTTCAACTCACCATAATGCAGAATCAGTGGGAGCCCCGAGTGTGTCACTTGCCACCGTCGCCTACCACCAGATGCAGATTGTCACTTGCCACGTCGCCTGCCACAAGTTGTAGATTGTCACTTTCCTGCTAAGGTGGGGATTGTCACTTCCTGTGTCCCTGAATCAGACAGCAGAGGGATGATGTAATCTCTCTGCTCCCCATGGCTGCCTGCACAGCAGTGTTGCCAACCGTTCATATTTTTACGGACAGTTCGTAAAAACAGGGGACTTTTCCCCCCGTTCCTAAATGTCCGTGGTTGCGGGAATGTGCCAGTAAAAATAGCCGAGATCGGTTCGGCTTGGAACTGCGCATGGACATTGGAGGCAGGGGGTGATTGGAGGCAGGGGGTGATGGTGGCTGCGGTGGCACCGCAGAGGGGGATTGAGGCAGGGGGCAATGGAGGCAGGGGGAGATTGGAGGAATGGGGAGATTGGAGGCAGGGGGTGTTAGTGGCAGGGGGTGATTGGAGGCAGGGGGTGTTGGTGGCACCGCAGAGGGGGATGGTGGCACCGCAGAGGGTGGGGGATGGAGACAGGGGTTGTTGGTGGCACTGCACAAGGGGATGGAGGCAGGGGGACGATGGAGGAAGGGGGTGATTGGAGGCAGGGGGCCTGGGGGTGATTGGAGGCAGGGGGAGATTGGAGGCAGAGGGAGATTGGAGGCAGGGGGAGATTGTGGTACCGCAGAGGGGGGTGAAGGCAGGGGGTGTTGGTGGCAGAGGGGGGTGGAGGCAGGGAGTGATGTGACTAAATAATTTGCCTTTATTTTATCGAAAATAACAAAAATATGTTTTTTTTACCTTAATATCTACCCTAAATCACATTGCTATTTGCCTAGTGTGCTTGTTTGTAGCCTAAATACTGAAATTTGCACCTAAAAAATTAATTTAGTAACTTTTGTGAAATGCCAGTAAAAGCATGGCTGCGCCAGTAAATTTCAATCTGGTAGGTTGGCAACACTGCTGCACAATGAGTAAGGGCGGAACGGCAGGGATGCAGGACGGGTGCCAGGCGGTGAGAGATGATGTCATCTCTCTGCTCCGATGCCCGCTGATTAGCCATTCTACCCACCGAGCCTCCTCTCTCTCCCCCGCCCACTCAGCTGCGTCCACTCTCTCACCCGCCCACCGAGCAGCCCAGTTGCCCAGCTCACCCACCACTCGGTCCGCACACTCACTTGCCCGCCGAGCCACCTGCCGGCTTACCCACCACTCACCCACAACTAATTTCTCAGGGGGGGAATTGCCCTGTTACTCCCCCTTGGATCCGCCCCTGTGTGGTCCCGAAGTATTGAAATCTGAAATATTGTTCATACATATTTCACTTCATCTTGTCTTATGTTACCATTTAACTAATTGACTATTGTCTATTTTTTTAAATTTACATTATTCTTCATTTTGATCTCTAAATACACTTTCTACTGTATATTATATGAGGTTACTACCAGTCCATGTTTATTTTTTAACCTAGAGATAATATTATACATTTTTTATTCCAGGTTAAAAATATGTTTTCCTAGTTCATAATACCTAGACCATCTTGCTAAATGCATTATAGTTCTCTTAATTCCATTATTATATATTGTTACAATTGTTCTATAGTACTCAAATATTCCTCATACCCTTTTTTAAATGATACATTGAATTTTTTTTTTTTACAGCAAAAGCAATGTGTTGTATAGACATTTTGTGGTAAATCTAGATATTAAAACAATCCTCTACTCAGCTCCATATAATACAATGTTTTATATGTTAGAGGTAGAAAAAGAAGCACCACTGAAGCTGGCCATAGGTTACTCATTTTTTTGATAAGCCAGCAGGCTGATTGAAAAAAAAATCCTCCCCACTTGGACATTGTATTCTGACAATGGAAACTCTCCACTGTCAGAATACACTGATTTTCTCGGCCAGAAACAGCAAGAAAACCGCTGGCAGAGCTTTCTTGCTGAGTAAACAGTGTGTGTATACTTACCTGTCTCCATGGAAACCCGGGCATGCTCGAAATGACTTTGATGCATGCGCGGTAGCTTCCAAGGCATAGATAGGGTGAAGCAAGATGGTGGCGATGGCATAGAATGTGACGAGCGCATGCTCGTCGTAGTCGATGACGTCACCGTGTTCGTGCCATTTAAAAAGAACATCTTGCCAGGAATCTCGTCAGGAAAAACAACGTTTCTTTCCTGACGAGAATCCCAGCCGTGTCTACAGGGTTTCAAGCCCATTGTCTGCAGCCACTGATCGAGAAAAATTTTCCAACATTCCTGTTTGAAGTCAGTCGTTAGATTTATTTCTGTGGAGCATTAAAAGCCATACATAGATCAAAATCCGGCCAGTCCCTGCTGAAACTTTTCATCCATCTATGGCCATCTTTACTCCATCTAGCAGTCCTTTTTGGACAGTTTTTGTCTTTTTTCTTCTATAAAATAAAAAATAAAAATCTAGTGGTTAATAAATACAAACCAAAAAAAGCTCTATCTGTCTCCAAAAACAATATTAGTTAATTTGGGTACAATGTGGCGTGACCACGTAATTGTCAGCCAAATGAACACAGTGCTAAAAACAGAAAAATGTCCTGGTAGTGAAGGGGGTGAAACATATTGGTACTGAGTATTGGTACTGAGGTGGTACAGAACACTAGCTGTTATTGTTTACATGTCTTTACAGTAGCCTCCTTCTTATTATGGTAACTGACCTTTTACCTCTTACTACCTTTCTGGTCTTTAATGATCTTTCTTAACTACTTTGTGGTAGCCACTACCCTTCTATAATGCTTTAAGTACATAGTCCAGTGATATAAAAGACATGACACGGATAGATATAGAAATGCAATTTATTCTGTGAAGCCAATTTGCAAAAAAGGCTGCACATTTTATTACTGATACACTGTTGGTTACTGTTGGTTAATTTAGACAAGTGCAGAACGAAAAAATGCATTTTGTTTCATTTTGATTCACTATTTACATACATTTGTTTTAATCCATTTAATTCGTTTTTGATACAGTATTTGTTTCATTTATTCATATTCAATCGATTAATCGATTCTAATTTTCTGAATTCAAATAGATTCTAATCGCTTTCAAATTTATTTGGAATAGTTTTTGAATTTGAATAGTTTTCAAATTTGAAAAGTTTTCAAATAGTTTTAGATTTTTTTCCAATTTCCAAAGAGAATAAAATAGAATATAAAATAAAGGAATATAATAGATTTTTTTTATAGAATCGAAAAGAATATAACAGAAAATAATAGAGTAAAACTGAACAAAACAGAATATAAAATAAGATAGAAAAGCGACAAATAAAATAGAATAAAAAACAAAATAGAAAAAAAATAGAAAGAATATAACCATCTTCTGAAATTCGAATAGAAAAGAATAGAATAGAAAAGAATAGAATAAAAAAAAATAGTTATACTTTGGGAAATATAACCATTTCCCCAAATCCCAATAATCACTTTGAATTTGAATATAATAGAAAATAATTGATTAGAATAGAATTTAAAATAAAAAAATTGTATTGAAAAAAGAATAGGGGACAGGGGAGGGAGGGGGGCGGGGGGAGGGTTTGGTCTATAATTAAATTTGATACGTAAACTAATAGTAATAAAAAAAATGAATGAAGTAAAAGATAAATATATAAAATAGTATACGGAAAACCACAAATGCGAAACCGAAGAAGAGACGGTATTTATGTATGAATGAAATCATGAGCAAGTCTCTCGCTGTGGTTGAGTCTGACGCATTTTAAAAAAAAAGAATAGAATAGAAAGAATATAACCATCCTCCTATTCTAATCTATTATTTTCTATTCTATTCAAATTCATTCTGTTTGAATTTTGGGAAATTGTTCTATTCTTTTCTATTCTATTGTTTTGTTTATTCTATTTTTTCTATTCTATTATAGTCTTTTCTATTCTATTTTTTTCTTATGTATTCAAATGAAAATGTATTCTATTTGAAATTATAATTTTCAGAAGATGGTTATATTCTATTGTATTTTATTATTTTGATATTCTATTCATTTCTATTATCTTATTTTTTGTTATATTCTTTTTTTATTCAATTTATATATTTTTTTCTATTCTATTCCTTTATTTTCTATTCTATTTTATTCTCCTTGGAAATTGGAAAACAAATCAAAAAACTAATCGAATTTGAAAACTATTTAAATTATAATTCAAAAACTATTTGAAAACATATTCAAATCGATTTGAATTTGAATTCCATCTGAATCATTTTTTATTTCGGATTTGTTTAAATTCGGTACTATTGTAATTCGGCAATTCAGATACATCTGAATTTCCAAAAAACTTAAATTTCTTTGCACTTCAATTCAGAACAAAACTAACTGCACATGTCTAGTTGAATTTATCAACTCTTATGTGCCAACATACCTAGATGCTCCTTGTACATTTACAAATATGTCATATTATATTGTGTTTGTATTTATTGTTAAAACTTCAATAAACTTATTGAAACAGTAAAGAAAACAAGAAAAAATGGGATTACAACACTGCCAATGTTCACAAAATGAAAACCTATACAGATTTATTTACTGTGACAACTGTAGTATCCCATATAAACTTCTAAAACCTTTTAAATGTATCATTTGAACCCAATATAATCATGACCCTCTTGCAGAAGATTTGTTATGACTGTATGTATAAACAAACATCAACTTCAAAAATCACTCAGTGGGAACTAAGTGCACCCAGCAAATTTATTGAAAATGCCATATGTCATATGCAACAGCATGTAATACATAAGGAATGAATAAGTAACCATAAGCATATCTGTATTCAATTAACAATAGTTTATAGTTCCTAAAACTGCAATATCATAGTATATAATGAATTGCTTATATATAAAGATTGACTGAAACATATGTATATATTAAACAGGTGAAAAGGCACAACATTCCATATGCTAAAAAGAAATAATAAAATGATAACAATAGTTTTTAGTTTTAAGAGCAAGCAGGCTGAAGTCTTCCAAAATAAACACTATACTTATTTATACCTATGCTGGAATGCACTGGTTCCCCAAACTTTTAACTAATATTGATATTATTATACAGTATTTATATAGCGCCAACAGTTTGTGCAGCACTTTACAATATAAAGTACAATATAAAGTACAGTTACAATACAATAAAATACAAGAGGGTTAAAAGGGCTGTTATTTACTATAAGATAGAAAATGCTAAATAGTGCAGTGCTAAATAATCAACAGTGGTATACTGGTTAGAACAACCACAAAATAATGAATGCAAAGACCTGGATCGATGTGGCACGGTCTCGCAGGTTACCCAAACGGTCTGGATGGCTACTATGAGGCAGATTCCAATGCTGGAGAGACAGTGGTCCGTCCGCTAGCATGCCCCTGTTGACGACTTTTTTAGTCGAAACGCGTCGGATTTTTGCATCATTGCACCCCATACTGCTTTTACTTATTCCTTTTTTATGTGATCACTTTTATTATTATTTTGTGTCATTTATTGTATGACCTTTTTAGTCTAATAAACCTTGATTGGTTTTGTATGACCTGCACCATTGGGAGTATTTTTTTCTTGTTTTGCCCTCATCTTTGGAGTCGCACGGATTTTCTTTACACCTATCCGCTAGCGGACAGACCATTGTCTCTCCACTCCAGCGTTTGGAATCTGCCTCATAGTAGCCAACCAGACCGTTTGGGTAACCTGCGAAACCTTGCCACATCGATCCAGGTCTTTGAGACCACAAAGCCTGCTTGACCCACTGTTACATAACAGATGAGTCCATTACCACATGGTAACAGTACCTCCCCTTTTTCCTGCATGAAGTAACCTTGATCTCTCCAGTCAACTGGCTATTCAGCATCCAGTGTTGTGGCTTGGAAGGAATTTTTCTACACTGTGTGTTCATTATACTGTATATGTACTTTCACATTATTGTATTTAATTGCGTGTTTCACTTTTCATTAATATTTTTTATTGGTTGCATTCAATATTTTGTGGCTGTTCTAACCAGTATACCACTTTTGATTATTTAGCACTGCACTATTTATCCTTTATTCTTGTTTGACTTTGTTTGTTAGAGTGCTGGCAGCTTTTCCTCACATTTGGGTTCTAGCGCAGTTTTTCTTCACTTTAGATAGAAAATGTTACCTTTTAATACTATGGATGTATAGTTGTGCAATGTGGACACTGAATGGACTCAGTATAATTGATTCTATATTCTTATAAATACAGTGGAACCTCGGATTGCAAGTAACGCGGTTTACAAGCATTTCGCAATACAAGCTATTTGAAAAAAAAAAAACCTGACTAGTTAAGCCGCTGGGGTGTGCAGTACCACATTTGGCAAGAGTTGCGGGGGCGCCGGTGATGTTCAGAGACACTCGGAAATATTCCGTTCCTGAATGTCTCTGGTGCCCCCACACCTCTGGCCACATGCGGTACTGCACAGACAAGCAGTGACTGTGGAACGATTATCTACCTATGGGGAAACTCGCTTTAATATATGAGTGCTTTGGATTACAAACATTGTTCTGGAACGAATTATGCTTGTAATTCAAGGTATTACTGTACATGCTTATTCAATGTATTTGTACTTTTTGGACTCTATATGACCTCAATCTGCCATAAATGTCTTTTGCATGTGGTTTATGTTATATTAACATTTTCTTAAAAAATGTGATGTATTGCTGCTTACTTATAATGTTACACATGCATTGTTGTGTGTGTGCCTTTAAATCATTTTGTCCTCACTCCATAACTAGAGGATACTCTATGTAGTTAGTCCCACCCTTCTTCTTCATGCTTTAGTCTCCATTCATCACATGTGCTGTATTTTGCTGGAGATACACACTGTGATTTATTAATCTGATGTTCATCTGGGAACATCTGCACAAGTTTACAATTAAAGCTTTCTATGATCTGCAGGATGTCATTTGACTCAAGTCACTGCCTGCCAAGCTACTACACTGAAAGTTAAAGTGGATGTAAACCCAAAATGTTGTTTTTTCATTAAGGTTTCCACCTTGTATGGTATAGGATTTCATGTCATCTGTGCCCAGTATTGCCACAAAGAGTTAATCCAGCTCTGAGAAGTCCTCTTATTTTTTTTCAGTGAGATGAAAACTGACACAGAGAAATAGGAGTCAGTTTTTCCCCCTTGCTGTGAGTGACAGGTGATTTACAGATCTCATGCAGGAGTCTGAGAGAGACATTCAGTGTACTTCAGATCCCCTCCTCCTTTCATTTCCAGCTTTTACAGGATTGGCTGCTGCACACCTCAGCATGATTGGGCATGCTTGAAGTCATGTGGTGACTTTTCTGTGATTTGACTGGATGTTAGTGATCATAGCAGAAGTTCAGTGTAAGAAATACACAGAAGAAAATACATGTTGACAAGGGGAGTGTAGAAGTAAGTGGGGATTCTACTGACATCACGACTCCACCCACTGCGCTCCGGACAACAGACTCACCCACAGAATCTGCAGTTTTTTGGGTCTCATAACAGACAGAGGGGAGACATTTGACTGTTAAGGATACATGCAGGAGGCATATATATTCTTATCAGTGGCGGCCCGCCCATAGGGGGCGCCCGGGCACCGCCCCCCCCCCCCCTCCTGTAGGCACCAACAAAAAAAAAAAATATATATATATATATATATATATATATTTTTTTTTTTTCAGTTGCCCCTTTAAGAAACTTGAAAAAAAAATTTTTTTTTCCTTTATTTAAAACATGTTTGAGCGCCGGCCACCATTGCCCTATGAAGCGCCGTGTCAATGCAATCTTTAGATTGCATACATGGTGCTTCATATGCGGCTTTTCAATCCCCGCCTATCGAGCGCATTGCAAAGCGCTGATGAGCTTCCCGTCCCCCTGACAGTGCTTCTATTGGCGCTGGGAGGCGGGAGCATTGTTACTTCCGGCCATTCGTCTTTTAGACGAAAAGCGGAAGTGACGTCACGCGGGAGCGCACATCATTTCATACAGCCCGAGCGGAACGGTAAGCCGATGGATGCCTGCCTGGGTTGTTGTGTCACGTCACGGCTGATGACTTTGGGGGCGATCAAGCCAATCCTGCACTACTTGATCCCCATCCCGATTGGAGCCTGTTATTGTAGTTAGACTGCTGGGACTTGTAGTTCTCCATCTTCTCATGGAGAAGATGGAGATTGGAGAACTACAAGTCCCAGCAGATTATACATACAATAAGGCTCTAAAGTGGATGGGTGTGTGGATTGCATGCACCTATCAATCCCCGGGGGGGGGGGCAGGATCAGATAACACTGTTATCCGATCCTGCACCCCCCCCCCCCGGGATTGATAGGTGCATGCAATCCACACCCATCCACCTCAGAGCCTTATTGTATGTATAATCTGCTGGGACTTGTAGTTCTCCAATCTCCATCTTCTCCATGAGAAGATGGAGAACTACAAGTCCCAGCAGGTTTCATATACAATAAGGCTCTGAGGTGGATGGATGTCTGGACAGTGACAATTGATGGGCACAGTGGTGACAATTGATGGGCACAGTGGTGACAATTGATGGGCACAGTGGTGACAATTGGTGGCACAGTGGTAACAATTGATGGCATGGCACAGTGGTGACAATTGATGGCACAGTGGTGACAATTGATGGCACAGTGGTGACAATTGATGGCATGGCATAGTGGTGACAATTGATGGCATAGTGGCTGTGTTTGATGGCATGGCACAGTGACTGCATTTTATGGCACAGTGGTTGCGTTTTGATGGCACAGTGGTTGCGTTTGATGGTATGGCACAGTGGTTGCGTTTGATGGCATGGCACAGTGGTTGCGTTTGATGGCATGGCACAGTGGTTGCGTTTGATGGCATGGCACAGTGGTGATAATTGATGGGCCCAGTGAGGCTGCAATTGTTTTTTTTTTTTCCGTTTGCGCCCCCCCAAAAAATTTGAGCACCAGCCGCCACTGATTCTTATAGATAACCACTATGGCAGTAGTTTAGAAAGGATGAGAGTGGGTTTACATACACTTTAAGCTATCTCACCACAACTGGATCATTTATAGAGATCACACTTCCAGAGCTTAAATTGCAGAAGCGGAACATTACCAGTATTTAGATGTAGTGGCTATGTTATTTTTTCTTTTGTTGAGGCTTTTCCTTTCATTTTCACCTGGTAATCCTGCCAATAAAACATTTGCCGTCCCTGAGTGGCTACGCTTGATCCTCCACTTTATCTATCGAGGCATCCATAGTTATCACCCAGTGTAAACATGTCTGAACAATAACAAGGGCACCTTATTTTTGCCAAGATCAACAGGTATTTTCTGTGCCTGTTAAAAATGTTCTATAAAATGAAAACTAACACAGCCATCACATCTAAGGAGTGGTAAACTGCTATATTATATATTTTTTTTCATGGGTTTAGATGTACTTTTATTTTTTATGTGATGGGAAACACAACAATATGAGCTAAAACATGTGCATGGGAACACCCAAACTCCCAAAACACAATAAGAAATTGAGGGCTGATTTAGCTATATATCTAAAATTTGCTTTCGGCCCACTGACCCTGTAATCAAGTTTATAATTCTATTATTATTATAATTATTGTTGTTATTATTATATTTTGGGGTTCTTGATATGTATACTTGTGTGTGACTTTTTTTTTATTACTTTTTTCATTTTTTTATTTAAGTTTCTTCCTACCATCCAGGGGATAGTGAATACTATTTGGCATTTGAAAATGTAGGGATGAGACATGGGGGCGTGCCCGGATGCAGGTGCAGGTGCGGAGGTGTGCTGTGTTTGTGGTGTGAGGCAGGCATGTGAGATGTGAGGTGAAAGCCGCGTCTCCTACGGCCCTACCACCCCAAGCATGTTGTTTAGACCCCCCTGCTGATTCCCCCTGTTAACCCCTCTGTGCGTAAATTCTGCTCTGCTGTGCAGTCCTGTGCAAAATCCACTGAACCCCGCCGAAACCAGCTGTCATCTTTAACGTACCTTGCGGGGAGCTGCGGAGGTCTGGAGCATTCCTGTGACCTGATCCGGGTCCCCTTCGACGAGTAAAAAGGACGGTGGAGGTTTGGAAGGCAGCAGCCTGGAGAACCAAGCCTGTGATTGGAGAGTGGTGATCAGCTGATGGGATCACATGACCGGCTCAGTGAATCCCAGGGTGTCGTGGCCCGGAGGACAGAGAAGGAGGCGTCGGGGACATTCGGGGGTTTCCCGGAGGTTCCCCCCGTACTCCCCACCGTATCTTACACCGTATCTTACACCGCGGCAGGGTACAGGAGCGGGTGAGTGAAAGGAGACATGTCCAAGATTTTGCTGCACTGAGAGCGGTGGAGAGCTGCCACAAAAAGTGTAGGGAATGAAGGCTCTCATAGAAGTCTGAAGCCAGCATCTGATTTATACAACAGGGGTGAATCGTGGAAGATCAGCACGGAAAGGACACAGTGAGTAACCCAGTATAATACTGGTGGGGTGCATTATACATGGAACTGTGCATTAACCGTTAAACTGATCAACTGATTAACTGACTAATTGAGCAAACTAAAAACTGTACCAAACACTTTATTCCCCCCCCCCCTCTGTATAAGGAGGAGAGAGGGAAAGAACTGTTTTATTTATTTATGTTTTTCCTTTTTTCTGCTGACTGTAATAACAAAGATCTGGCTGGTTAAAGCCAAAAGTCAAAGCTACAAGGGGACCAGCTAATCTTTCCCTATACTTTGGGTGCATCTCGTTGTTCTTTTTTTTGTCGTTCATTTCCATCTGTTATGGCTCTTTTAAGGACTATTAAGGACCACCTCCCATCTGGAATCCATCCTTTAGATTTTTTTTCTTCTCTCCTTAATCATAATTTTTTTTTTGGGGTACATCTTGCTGCTCTTTCTTGTCACCCATTCCCCTCCAACTGGAGGACAGGTTGGAGTGACAGAGAATGCACCACTGTGGGACAACAGGAACCTCCAGGAATTGGAGACAGTGGGAGAAATTAAAGAATGGGCAGTAAAAGGGATAGTTAGACTGGCTCAGCTATATGAGGCAAGTACTTTAAAAACTTTCGCTACCTTAAGAAAGGAATACGATGTCCCTAATTACACGTTCTACAGGTATCTCCAAATTAGACACGCGTTAAATGCACAATTCGACAGAGCGGGTCCAAATTGGATCAGGAACCAAGTCTCTCAAAAACTAGGTGGAGGGATAGAAAAGAAAGGGTTTATCTCTGAAATCTACCCATATATATGTGAGGGGAATATTGAGGGGCCAGAGCAGCTTAAATGTAGAAATAAATGGGAGGAAGAACTTGGAACCATAACGGGCGACCAGTGGAGGAAGGTGTTGGAGAGAGGGCATATGGCCCCAGATGTCAGGATACGGGGGATTTAATACATATGTTGTGGAGATGCCCAAAACTATTCAGGTATTGGCTAGGGATCATCGATATTACTAACATGACATATGGGACTAAGTTGGAGATGGACCCTAGAACGTGTATATTGGGAATATGGGAGGAAAGAGGTGGAATGGTGAGCACTATAACAGCAGTGTTAAGGTGCCTCTTTCAGGCAAGAAAACTAATCGCTCAAAGATGGCAAGCAGTAAACCCCCCAACAATAAGTGAGTGGACTAATGTAGTGACAGCAACAGTATGGAAAGAGAAAGAAGTTTATGTTAAGAGAAGAAATATCAAGGAATTTGATAAAATCTGGAAACCGTGGCTGCTTAGAATAGGATACCCTGTGTAAAATGATGTTTATTAAACGGAATAATAAGGGTGGGAGGAGGGTGGGGGTGGTAGGATAAATAAATCAATGGGGAAATACATAAGGTTATGACATGCGGGGAATGAGACATTTTTTGTAAAAGGAACAATATGAATGTAACCTGTTTTTATACATGATGAAAAAAACGTAATAAAGAGAATTAAATAAAAAAGAAAAGAAAATGTAGGGATGAACTAGGTGTTGTTAAAATAAATGAATTACATTAGACTCCTTGTGCCAAATCATTTAAATCAAGTCTTTAGTAGAACCAACAATTAAATCTATTTAGTATACTAAGAAAAGGAAAAAAATGTAACTGGGTAATACAAAAAGCCTAGTACAAGCTGTACACTGTAATGAGTTGGCATAACATGTGAGTTTTTCCATCATTTATCTGTTTTCGTTAAAAAAAATAAATGTTTAATCTTTTCTGGGGGAGATTTTGAATAAAAAGACAGGTTATTTCTTTTTTTTTACTTTCAAGATTCAGGCCCAAAGTCCTCCTCCATGGCCTTTAATTATTTACTGCTGTGTCTAATAAAAATGGAAACCCGAAGTTCCAAAGTGATTACAATTCATATCTGTAATCTTTCAAGCTGCAAACACTAAATTATGATGTTTTACGTTGTGGATTTTTTGACATCATTGTCCTAACAGGTGCATGCAAAGAGCAAAATTCACACTACCCTACTCATCCTCAAGGTCGATAATGCATATTCCAAGTAAACAAGAAAAAATAACAAAAGGCACTAATGTCACAAAAGTATAAGGTGCAAAGTCAAAGCAGTATATGTTCTTCAGTAGTTTTCAAGTTGCTACTTTTTTACAAAATGTGGGCAACCCCAAATATGTAATTAAAAAGGAAAGTGGTAAGAAGTTAGAGCACAAGACCCTAGTGTGTGTGTCAGTGCAAAATAAAAAAGTATGCAGTACATCTCTGCAATGCATGCACATTGCAACATTTTATTCCTTTAGGCTCGGTTCACACCTAAACCGGCTGCGGATTGCACAGGAAGGCTGTGCGTCCCTGATCTCCATTTCAGGGGAGAATCAGGGCAGAATCTTTGCTGAATTCAGCCCTGGAACGGAGCCAAAGACGCACAGTGTTTCTGTGCAAGCCGCTATGTAGCCCCCCCCCCCGGAAATATGTGAACCGGCTCCATAGAGAGCCGGTCACAATCTCCTGCTATGCGAATTGGATGCCCACCCAATTCGCCTAGGTTTGAACCTAGCCTTAACCGATTGCCGACCAGCTGTGGCAGGTTGGCATGGCTACGCAAATCACCCTAGCTATACGTTGGCTCTTTAAGAGGCTATAGTAGGCACCCCCCTGCCCGCAGCGTGTCCCCGGAGCTGATGCGCGTGCCCGGCGGGTGGGATGTCCTGACAGAATGAGAACGGGGATCTGTGTGTGTAAACACACAAATGCCGGTTCTGTTAGGGGAGTGGAGACAAATCATGTGTTCATACTAAGTAGGAACACACAATCTGTTTCCTCCCCTAGTCACTCCCATTCCCCCACAGTTAGAAACACAGTGAGGGAACACATTTAGTCCCTTGATCGCCTGCTAGTGTTAACCCATTCCCTGCCAATGACATTTATACAGTAATCAGTGGCTATTTTTAGCTCTGATCGCTGTATAGTTGTCAATGGTCTCAAAAAAGTGTCAAAAGTGTCTGATCTGTCTGCTGCAATGTCACAGTCCCGATAAAAAATGTGCAGATCACTGCCAATACTGGTAAAAAAATAATAATAAAAATTACATAAATCTTTCTCCTATTTTGTAGACGCTATAACTTTTGCGCAAACCAATATACGCTTATTGTGATTTTTTTTTACCAAAAATATGTAGAGGAATATATATCGACCTAAACTGAAGAAGAAATTTGTTTTTTTCCAAAAGAGTAGCTCTTTTTTTGTTTATAGCGCAAAAAATAAAAAAAACGCAGAGGTGATCAAATACCACCAAAGGAAAGCTCTATTTGTGGGGAAAAGGACATCAATTTTGTTTGGGTACAACGTTGCACGACTGTGAATTATTATGTGTCAGCCCTGTCCCATCCCCACATTGTAGATATTCATCTATCTATAGCCCCCAAGATAACACCTATCAGGCTAATTAACCGCCGGAGCCCAGGTCCCACTGTGATTGGACACAGCAGGAGCCAATCAGTGGGTCCGGCAGACACCGGTAATCATTCGGAGAGAGGCAGATTGATGGTCTGCCTGTAAACAAGGCCGATTGCTGTACTGCTAGTAAGAAAGGCAGAGATCTTGTGTTTCTGCTAAGCAGGAACACAGATATCTGTCTTTCATCAGTTAAGCCACACACAGTAAAGCCTTGTACACATGGTCGGACATCAAACAAACTTTCTCTTTGGATTTTTGTCCGAAGTCAGTTGTCCGGTCACACGCTCTGACTTTTCTGCAAACTTTTCTAAAACTTTCCCAACATCACGTGGTTTTTCTGCTCTTTTCTGCTCTTTACCGCCACCCTTTGGTTAACTTCTGCTATTGTTGGTTGATTTTAACATTGGTTCTGAGCATGCGTATTTGCACTTTGTACAAAAGTCCGATGGCTTGCTGTACACACGGTCAGACTAGGCACTATCAGACTTTTGTTGATGTAAAGTTTGTCCGTTTGCAGACCAAACTTTTTGTCCGATGAAACCCGAAAAATTTGGCCCGATGGAGAGTACACACGATCGGACAAATTTGAAAACTTGCACATTTTGAAGTTTGTTGGCAAAAAGTCAGACCGTATGTACGGGCCTTAAGAAAGCACTCCCAGGGAACACAGATAACCCTTTGATTGCCCCTGGTGTTAACCCCTTCCCTGCCGGTGCCATTAGTACAGTGACAGTGCATGTTTTAGCACTGATTACTGTATTGGTGTCACTGATCCCCAAAAATTGTCACTTAGTGTCAGATTTGTCCACTGCAATCTCACTAAATATTGCTGCTCGCCCCCATTACTAGTAAAAAAAAAAAGTCCATATATCTATTGCATAGACATAAATCCATTGCATAGACGCTATAACTTTTTCGCAAACCAATCAATGTACGCTTATTGGGATTTTGTTTTACCAAAAAAAATGTAGCAGAATGCATATTGGCCTAAATTCATGAAGAAATTAGATTTTTTACTTTTTTATGGATGTGTTTGTTTTATAGCAGAAAGTAAAAAAAATATATATATATATATTTTTTTCAAAATTGTCAGTCTTTTTTTGCTTATAGCACAAAAAAAATAAAAAGGCGGTGAGGTGATCAAATAAACAAAACAGTGTTGAATAGATATAGCAAAACACTTTCAAATGTACATTTAGCAGACCAATAGGGAGCAAAAAATTATTTGTTGGGGTCAAGCACTTGTGAGCTCTCAAGTGCAGAAACAGCCCTGTTATTGACAGTCAAGACAAGCTTTTAATTACAGTGATCATTTTAAAAAAGCCAACACATTACAGGGGTTCCAAGAGGAATTGAACCCCCGAAATGTGTTGCTGTAGGGTACTTTTTAGAGCTATCTGTACCACAAATAGAAGCCATGGAACTGAACCAATCATTTTCTGTGGTTAGTGCTTGACTGGTGGTCCCATCACTCAAACCCTCTAGAACTGCTTATCCTAATCAAATCTTATGCCGCGTACACATGATCATTTTTCAGCATGAAAAAAAACTATGTTTTTAAAAATGTCATTTAAAATGATCGTGTGTGGGCAAAAACTAAGTTTTAAACCTGCGCATGCTCAGAAGCAAGTTATGAGACGGGAGCGCTCTTTCTGATAAAACTAGCACTTGTAATGGAGCACATTCATCACGCTGTAACAGACAGAAAAACGCGAATCGTCTTTTACTAACACGGAATCAGCTAAAGCAGCCCAAAGACGAATAGAACTTCCCCTTTAGAGTGCTGTCGTACGTGTTGTACGTCACTGCGCTTTGTTCATCATTTTTTTTAAACGATGGTGTGTGGGCAACGTCGTTTTTAATGATGAAGTTGGAAAAACTTTGTTTTTTGGACATGCTGAAAAACAACGTTTTTTTCATGCCGAAAAATGATCGTGTGTACGCGGCATTACAGTTAAAAATACCCTGTAAGATTAGTTAGTCCTCCATGGTTTTTAGTGCAGTATATGTAAATGGGTACTTCCCAACATATCTTGCTCTTATATATTGTGGAAAGTGAACTTGTCAGCCCTCAAACTTTTAAACGTAAAATTCATTACCAAGATCAGAAATAAAAAAAATATGCCTCCCATTAACTTAGACACAAAAACCTTTTTCTGTGTACTTCTGTTAATGTGGAGTTCCTACTAAAATAAAAATATTAAAAGTCAGCAGCTCAAAATACTGCAGCTGCTGACTATTAATAATCGGACACTCACCTGTCCTAGGGGCCAGTGATGCGGTGGGAACAAAGCCCTACTGGTTTCCCCCTCCTCTCCGCGGCGCCGGCATCACTACTGTGGGCGCCCGGCTTCACAGCCGGGTACGCACTGTGCATGCGCAAGCCACGCTGCACACCGTGATAAGCAATGGCTAAGCAATCATCTGGGACCTGTGACTATGATTGCAGAGAGGGAGGGGGGAGAGGTGACCTTCCAATGCCGCGATGCCCAGGAGGAAGTGGGATCTGAAACCCTCTAAAAAGAGGGTTTACGCTCCCCCCCCAAAAAAAAACATTATATGCCAAATGTGGCATGTCAGGGGGTCACCTTCCCTTAAAGCGGACGTTCCATTTTTGGGTGGAACTCCGCTTTAAACTAGGTTTGCTTGTTATTATAGTTTCTATTTTCCTGACTTCTGGGATAAACTCTTTCTCCGGGGCTAAGCCTTGCCCAGATACCTATCCCTTTTCCAATGAGGGAATTCTTTGTGGCCACTGGGAAGTGCTTTCAGACAGGGGATTGGCAGGTGGAATGGGATTTGCCCAAAGTGTATAAAGATTATAGCCTTAAAGGCAGTAACAAGTTAAAAACAGTATTAACAGGATCCTCTTTGATTGATGAATGTAATAGCATGATCCTTGGAATCACTTTCAAGCAAGTCTAGAAGACAGACTAAATTTATATAAAGGCCCAAATAGCTCAAATAAAATAGAAATACCTTTTATAAGTAAATTAAAGTATATGGACAGAACTTACTGACCTACCTTTTCTGGTTTCAATACTCTGTGACCTGGAATAAGTAAAATAAATTAAAGGAAATTAGGGGATTATTACGACAGTTGGGCAATACGCAGAGCAATGGCAGCCTACAAATTTCTCAACAGGTTTCCATTATATATATATTTTACCATAACCTTCAATTCTGCCTTATTAACCCCTTGGTCATTCTATGAACCTTTGAAGGTGCATTAAAACATTAAAACAAAAGGCGTTCAATGGCTTACAGCTCACTTTCTTTCTAAAGTGGTCATGAGTATAAAGCCTGTTCCCTGCCAGCATGCTGCACAGTTGGATTCTTGCTCACTGTCTGGAAGCAGTGAATTTATTGCAGAGGTCTGACACACACCTTACTCAGTCATGCTCACAGCTCTTCAATCAGCAAATCGTATCCTTATTCTGATTGGAGAGTTTTGGTTCTAATTTAGCAAGGGTCCAATTCTGAAGCATGCTGGTGGAGGACAGACATTTCAACCAGCTGTGGCTGTTTTTTAAAGACAACACACTGTAGGACTTTATGCATCTTTTTCTGTTAATGTACAATCTATATGCTAAATATGGTTTGCACCTAAATGGAAGGTGACCTGCTGTGCTGGGGGAGAGGTTTATGGTAATGCTGGAGAAGTATTTAAACTAGGATTGAGGGGGAGGTTGAATTAGATTATAACGGGGCAGACACGTCAGACAGGGGTCAGTCCCTTTTAGTGGGTGAAAGATTAGGGGAGGGCTATGGCAAGTAATAAGAAGGTTCCAATGTTACAAACAACCATTGGAAATGTTACTATTTATACTAAAAGTAAAAAATATGAAAAACACGTGTGCAGAATGTGACAACGTATTAAAGTGTTTGTTCAATACCAGAAGTCTGCCAAGAAAATCAGGTGAGTTGGAAGCTTGGTGCATGAAGAGAACTATGATTTAATTGGTATTGCTGAATCTTGGCTTCATTCTTCACATGACTTGGCTGTTAATATTCCCCGGCTATGCTCTCTTTTGGAGCGACAGGGTAAAAATGAACGGTGGTGGTGTCTGTCTCTATGTGAGAAGTGATCTATAAAGAGTGTGAAGAGGACCTAGCTGATTGTGAGTGTGATAAGGCTGAAGCATTATTGGTGTAACTGCATATGGGTGTGTGTAGTTTAAAGTTAATCATTGGGGTTTGTTACAGGCCACCCAGTGTTAATGAGGAGGTGGAGACTTAGCTCATTGCACAGAGCATGACTAATGCATCATTAGGAAGCTACTGATGGCTACCGCGGCTATCTTCTTGATGATGCATTATTCATGTGAAACGCGTTGAGGCATAGTGGTCAACATCACATCCAAGACATGATACAAACGCCAGTTCCCATGCACAGAAAAGCTTGTAAGCCATTGATACAGATTGCTGGATAGGCTTAGTGCCGGTCGGAGGCACTTTTAAATGTGTGTTGCTAATTGTAAACTGGGGCCCAGATTCACGTAGAAGAGCGCATCTTTGTGCGGGTGTAATGTATCCTATTTACGCTACGCCTCCGCAACTTTTACAGGCAAGTGCAGTATTCACAAACCAAAGTTGCAGCGGCGTTGCGTAAATAGGCCGGCGTAAGCCCGCCTAATTCAAATGTGGAAGATGTGGGCGTGTGTTATGTAAATTTATTGTGACCCCACGTAAATGACGCTTTTTACAAACGGAGCATGCGCCGTCCGTGAAAGTATCCCAGTGCGCATGCTCCAAATTAACCTGCAAGAAGCCAATGCTTTCGACGTGAAGGTAAATGACGCCAGCCCTATTCGCGAACGACGTAAAACGTGAAAAATTTGACGCTGTCCCGACGTCCATACCTAACATTGGTACGCCTCATCTACGCCTCATAGAGCAGGGGCAACTTTACGCCGGAAAAAGCCTAACGTAAACGGAGTATCTGGACTGCGACGGCCAGGCGTACGTTCGTGAATCGGCGTATCTAGCTGATTTATATATTTCTAGGCGTAAATCAGCGTACACGCCCCTAGCGGCCAGCGTAAATATGCAGTTAAGATACGACGGCGTAGGAGACTTACGCTGGTCGTATCTTATACAAATTCTGGCGTATCAGGCGCCAAGATACGATGGCTCAGACTCAGAGATACAACGGCGTATCTGGAGATACGCCATCGTATCTCCTACGTGAATCTGGGCCTCGATGTTTAATACAAAAGTTTATAAATATGTTGCGCAATGATAGCATATCTGTTATTTCCAAACTGAGTGCAAGGTGAATCCTATTTAAGTGGACACAGGATCCCTGGTGGATTGGATGATCACGCTTATAATAAATGGCAATTTGGTAAGTGAGAAATTTGGATGATGGAGGATTTTGCACAGGATTGGTGGTGAATAGCAATCACAAAAAGGAACAGGACACTAACAATAATTTGAGGAGAGTAAACTAGTATCACTATTCACTTTTGATGGACACTTTCTTGATAAATTAATATTCACTTTTGATGCTTAAACATTTTGGCACTAGCACGCAGTGGTGTTGGTACATATATTTTTTTTAGACAATTTTTTTTACTTGTATTTTTTGCTTTTATTTATCAATATAAAGCACATTTCACATTGTGAAGGGACTATAGCTGCAGCAGACCACATACCGTATTTGCCGGCGTATAAGGCGGCTGGGCATATAAGACGACCCCCTAATACTGAGTTTAATACATATAGGTAGATGGCGCATGATTAGAAGAGCACAGTCAATAATCGAAAGGTAAACACATCATAAGGTCCATGTCAATAACATTAAAATAAATGAATAAAAAGTCCAATAAAAGTCCAATGGCACATTAGCGGCAGCAAAATTCTGAAGCAGAAGCGAACTCTGAAAGATATGTACAAACAAGAAGAAAAATGCGCCAAACTAAGTGCAGTAAGTAGGTATTTAATTCAAATAATTTGTACACAGTAAAAATGGCTACTCACAAAACCAGTGATAACACAGGCATGATAGGGAGAACGGCTGGTCCGGTGTCACAACATGTCATCAACAGCTACAAGGGCTTCGCAGCAGGCTGGTCTCATAACCTGGTCCCATGAGCGATGGAAATAGAGGTCAGAGGTGTTCGGGAGCCTTTGGGGAACTCCAGGGAGTACAGGAGCCGTGGATGCTGTTTCAAAGCGGCGTGCGTTCCAGCGTGGAACGCAACGTATCGCCGTACGACCGGAAGTGACGTGGGGACTCCGGGCAGCCAATGGGATGACGTGTTCCCCAAAGGCTCCCGAACACCTCGGACCTCTATTTCCATCGCCATTTTTACTGTGTACAAATTATTTGAATTAAATACCGACTTACTGCACTTAGTTTGGCGCATTTTTCTTCTTGTTTGTACATAATACTGAGTTTAAAACTGTGATTTTGTGCTCTACTAGCCGTATAAGAGGATCCCCCTTGTGGGGTAATACCGTTGTTCAAAAACTAAGAGGCTGCAGCCTGCCGGGTGCTCTGTAAAGCTATATGTAATCAGTATACGCTCGGCCAATCCCGGCGGGCGATGCATTCTGTTGATGACTACAGAGCCTGCTACGCCTGCTCGGATTGGAGTAACAACCTCTGCCAATGGAGTAACAACCTCTGCCAATCCGAGCAGGCTACAATCCGGGATTGGCTGAGCGTTGCATACTGTTTGTACACAGTATAATCGAGCACCCGGCGGGTTGACATCAACCTTGCGGCCTCTTCACCCGGCGTATAAGACGACCCTCGGTTTTTGTCGGGTGTAATTCCAGTGTGAAAGGTTGTCTTATTCGCCGGAAAATACTATTTTATATTTCATTATCTAGTTTGGATTTTGCACCATTTACACATTTTTATTATAAATTTTATGGTATAGTTCATAGAGGCTCCAACTAGAAATGATGCTCTGCTGGAACTGGTATTCTCAAACCATGTAGAGCTTATTACTAATGTTCATATAAAAAACATCTGAGTATCAGTGACAATAACACCATTTAATTTAATGTTAGCTGTAAGCAAAAAACACATACTGGAAAGATAAAAGCACTTAACTTTAAGAGAGCAAATTTTCCAAGGCTGAAGGCTGCTCTCCAAGACTTAGTATGGGAGGGAATATTGCCAATGATGAACACAGAACTGAAATTCTTTAAAACGACTGTATGCGAACACACTTCAAAATATATTCCCATGAGCAACAAGTTTAAAAGTCTAAAAATAAAACCAATGTAGCTCATGACCAAAGTTAAAATAGATTTTAAAAAAATATAAAAATTAAGTAACACGATCAACATTTAGATGCAAAAGAGAGTAAGACAACCCCAAAGAAATTCTTCAAATATACTAATAGTAAAAAGGTCAAGTCTGAGCAAACAAAATAATCTAGAGTAAGTGACTGGGGACAAAGAGAGGGAAAATGTATTATATACCTTCTTCAGCTGTTTATATACAAAGGAGCATATGGGAGCTATAATGGGGATGATTTTGACACAGCCCGAAATGATCCACAATGGCTCAAAATTCATATGGTCCAGAAATATTTAGGCAGAATAAAGGTCAATAAGGCACCTTAACCAGGTAATTTTAAAGCCATTGTTTTGCATTTTTAGGGACTCTTTAATGACTGGAATAGTACCACTATATTGGCGTAGGGCAAACGTGGCGCCTAGATTTAAAAAGAGATCAAAGTCTTTACCAAGTAACTATAGACCTTTTAGTTAACTTCTATAGTTGGGAAGATACCGGAGAGTTTAATAAAGGATCACTTAGATTCGTTTTTACTAGAAAAACAAACATTTTAGGCAAAAGTGGATAGAGGGGTGGCTGTCGATGTGGTATACTTGCATTTTATCTACAGGCTTGGAAAAATAAGTCTGTAAATGTATAGAAAATTTACCATATTCAGAGTAGTGGTTAATGATTCTTACTCTGAATGGTCTTGGGTTATCAGTGGTGTACCCCAAGGTTCAGTGTTTGGACCTTTACTTTTTAATATATTTATTAATGATATAAATTAAAAGTAAAATTTCCGTATTTGAAGATGACACCAAGCTATTCAGTGGAATAACATCCTTACAGGATGTCTCCAACTTACAAGCCAACATCAATGCACTGTTTAACTACTTGCCGACCGCCCACCGTCGTTATACGTCCTCACTTTAGAGATAAATATCTCGGTAACGGCAGCAGCTGCTGCCACAATCGAGATATTCATCTCTTCTGTGGGCGGCCGTGTTAACGATAATGGCGGTCTCCGCGGCGGATTCGCCGCGAGATCGCCGTTATCGGTGGCGGGAGAGGGCCCCCCCCCTCCCGCCACTCTCCCGCGCCCTCCGCCGCTTACCGTAGCCGTCGGTAGCGGCGGAGGAGATCGCGACCATCCTGCAGCTGAGCGGGGACGAGACTGAAGGAAAAATCTCCTTCGCCCGTCCCCATAGCTCCGCTGGGCGGAAGTGACGTCAAAACGTCAGTCCCGCCCAGCGTCTTAAAGAAACATTTTTTTTTTGTCATTTGAAAAAATGACATTTCCAAATTTTTTTTTTTTTTTTGCATTTAAGCCCAAATATGAGATCTGAGGTCTTTTTGACCCCAGATCTGATATTTAAGAGGACCTGTCAATGCTTTTTTCTATTACAAGGGATGTTTACATTCCTTGTAATAGGAATAAAAGTGATAATTTTTTTTTTTTTTTTCAGTGTTAAAAATTCTAAAATAAATAAAAATAAATGCGAAAAGCAAAAAAAAAAAATTTTAAAGCGCCCCGTCCCGACGAGCTCGCGCGTAGAAGCGAACGTATACGCGAGTAGCGCCGACATATGAAAACGGTATTCAAACCACACAAACCGCCGCGATCGTTAGAGCGAGAGCATTAATTTTAGCCTTAGGCCTACTCTGTAACTCAAAAAATGCAACCTGTAGAATTTTTTAAACATCGCCTATCAAGATTTTTAAGGGTAAAAGTTTGACGCCATGCCACGAGCGGGCGCAATTTTTAAGCGTGACATGTTGGGTATCATTTTACTCGGCGTAACATTATCTTTCACAATATATAAAAAAATTGGGCCAAATTTATTGTTGTCTTATTTTTTCATTTAAAAAAGTGAATTTTTTCCAAAAAAAGTGCGCTTGTAAGACCGCTGCGCAAATACGGTGTGACAAAAAGTATTGCAATGACTTCCATTTTATTCTCTAGGGTGTTAGAAAAAAAATATATATAATGTTTGGGGGTTTTAAGTAATTTTCCTGGTGCCTCCATGGCAGCATACTTGTGATAGAGCTCCGCCTCGACTCCTCCTTCAGGGCTAGTGAATAGAATAAATTAAAGGCATAGCCCCTCCCCCAACATTCTCCTTTTTTCCCTCATACCTTCTTGTGCTGGTGAAGAGTAGATGTATGTCCATACCTCTGCAATCGGCAGCGTCCGCCGGGTTTAGCCTTTCCCGGGCGCAGTCCCTGTTCTTGGTGTGCTTGTTGTTTTATTTTTTGTGATGCTCCCTTTAAGTCCGGTCAGTTTGATGGGGCAGGTGCCTTTTATCCTGACAGGCTTGCAGTTGTTGATTGTTTCCCCCGAAATCAGCGGTGGGCTACAGTTTTTGTTTTGTTTTGTATATCACTCGACATCACTGCGGCCATCTTGGATTCTGGAAGAGGGGCCAGATTTGCCCTTTTTCTTCCAGAGTCACTTTGCAATGGTGGTTTATGGGATTATTAGCCCATCCACCTGAGCCTAGTTAAGTTCAGATTCAGGATTAGCTGTCAGAGAGTCTTCTCAGCTGTGCCCTGCTAGGTTTCACTGATGCTGCTCTGTGGTAGCTACCTTTTTGTGTTTATTCTCAAAAAAAAAAAAATGGTGCTAGATAAAATAATTAAAATAAATGTATGTTATTTAAAAAAAAAAGAAAAGTGTAAAAAAAAAAAAAAAAAAACTCCATAGTTCCTTTTTTTTTCCCTTTCTTACTAAATTTCCGCAGCTGATCCTTTTGCCTAACTCCGCAATTAGTCATTTATCTTGCAAACAAAGATTCTCGCACCCCTATTAGGTATGTGACCAACTATATGTGAGTATTGAAAAAAAAAAAAAAAAAAAGTGCGCTCACTGTCTAATGTGAGTTCCTTACACCGTGGCCCTGCCCACTCCAAGAGGTCCAGAAAATCTTCAAAACAATCGTTCAATCACTTCAGCAGTTGTCCCAGGTTCAGGATACAGAACCTAATCTCCCTGGTCCTGCAGCAGTCAGTACACCTCTGCCACTGTCAGGCTGACCAGCTAGAGATTCACCACCTGTAGACAGATCAGACCGCAGGTCTCATTCTTCACGTCATAGATCAGAGAGATCAAGATCCAGAGGACAAGATCCTTCCCCCTCTCCTAGGACCTATACAAAGAAGAAATGCTGGACAGGTGGGGCCACACCACTACCAGACAGAGTGGTCTGTAAGGACTGTTTTATGGACTATGAGTCCGGCTGCGAGCTAGAAAATCAGCACGCTGTAGACCTGCTCAAGTGAACAATGAAGGACTCCTTCTCCGAGCTTGCGACTTGGGTCCCCGTTCAATCACTTCAGCAGTTGTCCCAGGTTCAGGATACAGAACCTAATTTCCCTGGTCCTGCAGCAGTCAGTACACCTCTGCCACTGTCAGGCTGACCAGCTAGAGATTCACCACCTGTAGACTCTTCAGAGGAGTCAACCTTCTGGCTTCAGTCTCTCCTTGGTAAATCTGTTCTTCCAGGCAGTCAAAACTGCAGTCACCTGAAAAGACGCAGAAGAGCCTCCCCAAGAGTCTACGAGTTACTTCCCATCCTCAAAGGGAGGCAGGTTCTCTTCTTGTTGAGGCGACATTAGCCAGGTCATTCAGAATGAATGGGCAAAGACTGATAGAAAACTTTCATGGGGCTGGTACAATAAACTATACCCATTAACAGAATCCATGCCAGTGGTAGACGCATCGGTGGTGCGACTCGTAAAAAAAAAAAAAGTGCGCGCTTTACCAATGGAGGATTCCGCTTCCTTCAAAAGACCCTCTAGGCATGCGAACCAACCTGGAGCTGAAGAGGAGCTATTTAGGCGCGGGAGCAGCATGTAAGCCAGCTATCGCCCTCACATCGGTATCAAATGCCATAAGATCTTGGACATATAATATTGAGACGGCTTTGCGTCAGGATGTCCCCAAGGAGGATATAATTAAAGCCTTGGAAGAACTTAGACTGTCAGCAGACTTTGTCAGGGTGGCGGCCATTGACACGATCAGATGCTCTGCAAGATCCATGTTGCATTCAGTAATGGTGAAGAGGGTCTTCTGGCTGGAAGATTGGCTGGCTGACTTATTCTCCAAACAAAATTGGTGCAAAATCCCATTCAGTGGAAAAGCACTATTCAGAGACAAAACGGTTAAAGCTATCTCCAGGCTGTCAGGAGGGAAGTCCGGTGTGCTTCCCCAGGACAGAAGGATGCGAAGATTCAGAGGCAGGTCCTCTAGATTCCGCCAGACAAATCCAATAGATTTTAGGCAGTCAAGACAGCCCAGAGACAACAAAAGACCTTGGAAAGGTACTCAGACATTCTTTTTGAACAGGAAGATGAAGGACATTTCCGTCTCCACAGGAGCAGAAGCAGTCTTTTTGACGCCAGAGTAGCCCAGGCACTCCCGGTGGGAGCCAGGCTAAAGTTCTTTGTCCCAGTCTGGACCACATGCTGTCAGGACCCCTGGGTTCTGTCTACAATTCAATGGGGGCACCTTTGGAACTTCTCTCATCCCCCACCTCGGGATTCTTTCAAAGGAACAGAGATTCCATCCTCTCAGCCAAGGGCTCAAGCTCTGTAAAACTTCCTAACGTCACTTCAGCCTCAGGGGGCGGCTGTTCTGGTTCCCTTGGCAGAGTGCTTCGCAAGCGTCTACTCCACCCTATTTCTGGTCCCAAAGAGGACGGGTGGGTGGAGGCCTGTGACAGGCCTTCAGAGGCTCAGCCGGTATATCTGCCCCAAAAGCTTCAAAATGGAGTCCCTGCAGAGGATTATTCAGGCAGTCCAGCCATAAGATTGGATGATTTCTGCAGGATGCGTACCTACACGTTCTAATTCTATCTGCATTTCAAAAATGTCTGAGATTTGCAGTGGGATGGACCCACCTACAGTTTCAAGCCCTGCCTTTCGGTCTGTGCACCTCTCCCAGGGTGTTCACCAAGATACTAATATCCGCTTTGGTTCCCCTGCGGGAAAGGGGCTTGAGGATATTCTACTACTCGGACGACATCCTCCTCCTAGCAAGCAATCCGGATCAGTTGGTATGTTACCGGGAAATTCTTCTACAGTCTCTAAAAGAGCTAGGGTGGCTAATAAATTCCGAAAGGAGTCAACTAGCACCCACACAGCAGATAATCTACCTGGGTGCAATGTTCAACACTCAGGAGGGGACAGTGTCATTACCACCGCCAAAGGCAAGGATTGTCACCCAGAGAATGATCAAGGTAATCCGGAGCCCGTATCTGACAGCTTCACAATGTCTGAGCCTCATTTGCACAGTGTCTCCTTGTATACCCATGGTTCCTTGGGCCCATTGGCACTTAAGGTAGTTCCAGACAGGTTTCTTGGCGCAGTGGAAGAAACGACGACTATCCCAGACGATACTACTGACGGGAGTAATGCACAGGAATCTTCACTGGTGGACAGTTCCAGAAAACCTCTCCAAACCGAGTCACCTGGTCCCCCATCCTTGGATCACAATTATGTCCGATGCAAGCGGAAAGGGCTGGGGAGCCCATTCCGGGGAAACCAGAATACAGGGTAGATGGTCATGTTCTACCCAGGGAGTGGTATCCAACATCTTGGAGATGAGGACAGCCTTCTGAGCACTAACTTTGGCGTCCCAAATCAGAGGCCAGAGAATACTTCTACATCTAGACAACATGGCAGCTGTCGCTTATCTGCAGAAGCAAGGAGGCACTCGCAGCAGGTCGTTCCTCAAGGTGGTGATGCTGATCACACTCTGGGCAGAGAAGAACCTCCTGGACCCCAGAGTAATGTATCTGCCGGGCAGGTTGAACACGGAAGCAGACACGTTGCCCAGAAACTTCCTGGACAACAACGAATGGGCTTTCCACCCCCTCGTCTTCCATCAGATTGCCAGCATGTGGGATCCCCCTCAGGTAGACCTGTTCGAATACCAAGCTGGACAGATTCTTCTCTCGAATGCAGCATCCACAAGCCGAGGCAGTGGATGCCCTGTCATGCCCCTGAAGGTTCACCACAGCATATGCCTTTCCTCCCAGGCCATTAATATTCAAATTCCTCCTGAGGCTCCTCAGGGAGTCAGTCCAGGTGGTGGCAGTACTTCCGTATTGGCTGAAGAGACCCTGGTTCCCTCTAGCCATGCGCCTCAGTGTGAGCTCTCCAATCAGGATCCCTCCTTTCCCTCAACTTCTGTCGCAGGGCAGTCTAGTTCATCCAAACCCTCCAGAAGTTGAATCTTCGAATCTGGAGGTTGAGAGGCGAGGGTTCGAGTCCCTAGGGTGTTCCCCAGGAGTCATAACAACCCTTCTAAAAGCCAGAAAAACTGGCAACTAATGCCATATAATCAAAAATCTGGGACAAGTTCTTGTCATCTGCTACCGGAAATGGATTTGATCCAATCCTTCCCTCTACGTCCAATATTTTAGGTTTCATTCAGACAGGACTTGATCTGGGGCTTGGTCTGAGCTCCCTCAAAGTGCAAGTAGAAGCAGACTCTGCCGCAACAAGTAAGAGATGGGTGGAGGATCTCTTGGTAGTCACTTTCCTCAGAGGAGTATTGAAGATTCGACGACAGCTGTCAGACGATCATTTCCTAAGTGGGATTGTCCCTGGTCCTTGAAATTCTATCTGACCATCCCTTTGCTCCAGTGGAACAAGTAGCAAGATGGAACCTGACACTAAAGACGGCTTTCCTGCTAGCCATTACATCTGGCAGAAGGATCTCGGAACTTCACACCTTAGGGATGGGTGACGGCCACATCTCCTTCTTCCCGAACAGGGTGGAACTTCGCCCCTTCGAGGGTTCACACCTAAGGTCGCTACTCCAAGCCACCTGTTGGAACCTGGGCACTACCAGTGTTTACAGACACAGGTTCAGAGTCTTGTCGTGAGCTGGATGTATCCAGAGTGCTCAGGGCCTACCTAGCAGCCACGACCCCTTCAAAAACTCTGAGAGACTTTTCATTGTACTGTTCAGTAAATACAGGGGCAAAGAAGCTTCCATCAGAACTCTGGCATCTTGGGTTGTAAAGTTAATCCTGAAGGCCTACAGGGTAAAGAATATTCTTCATCCTGAGTAAATGCTCATTCTACAAGGGCAGTCTCGGCTTCCTGGGCAGCAAGGGCTAATGTTTTGTTGAAGACGGTGTGCAGGGCCGCCACCTGGTCTTCTCACCATACGTTCCTCAGACACTACCATATTGGTCTAGGAGCTCTCACGACTGTTGAGTTTGGAAGAAGGGCAGTTCAGGCTGCTATGTCTTCTTCTAATTAAACGTTTATTATTAAGCATTATCCCACCCATATCAGCTAGTTATTTATCACAAGTATGCTGCCATGGAGGCACCAGGAAAACGGAAAATTGTATCATACTTACCAGTAATTTTCCTTTCCTGGTGCCTATCCATGGCAGCATACGCTCCCACCCTCGGTATTCTATATTACGGAGAATGTTGGGGGAGGGGCTATGCCTTTAATTTATTCTATTCACTAGCCCTGAAGGAGGAGTCGAGGCGGAGCTCTATCACAAGTATGCTGCCATGGATAGGCACCAGGAAAGGAAAATTACTGGTAAGTATGATACAATTTTCCGTTTTCTAGCAAAAAAAAATGGTTTTGTCTCGTAAACACCGACTCTGAAAAACAGGCCCAGGGCTAAAGTGGTTAATCGGACAACTGTGTGACAAATGAGGTTTAATGTTGATAACTGTAAAGTTATGCACTTGGGGACTAAAAATATGCACACATCATACATACCAGGGGAGTACAACTGGGGAAGTCCATGGTGGAGAAGGATCTGGGTGTTCTGGTAGATCATAAGCTTAACCATTTGCCAACTGCCTAACGTAGATTTACGTTGGCAGAGTGGCATGAGCAGGCAAAGAAATGTACCTGTACTTTGCTTTGAAACTGCTGCCTGTCATTGGAAGCAGTGATCACTGTCATGTCACTGGTAGCCCAGCCCCCTCACAGTTAGAATTACTCCCTAGGACACACTTAACCCCTTCCTTGCCACCTAGTGGTTAACCCCTTCCCTGCCAGTGTAATTTACACAGTAATCAGTGTATTTTTAAAGCATTGATCGCTGTATAAATGACAATGGTCCCAAAATAGTGTCAAAAGTGTCCAATGTGTCCGCCGCAATATCACAGTCACGATAATGGCAGATCACCGCCATTACTAGTAAAAAAAATAATAATAATAAAAAGGCCATAAAACTATCCCCTATTTTGTAGACGCTATGGGGGCAGATCCACAAAGATCTGCACCGGCGCAGCGTATCTGAGATACGCTACGCCGCCGTAACTTACTTGGCTTTTGTTTGAATCCTCAAAGAATTTGCGCCGTAAGTTACGGCGGCGTAGTGTATCTCTCGCGGCGTAAGGGCGCGGAATTCAAATGCGGCGGGTAGGGGGCGTGTTTCAAACAAACTGCGCATGCGCGTCCCTAAATTTTCCCGCCGTGCATTGCGTTAAATGATGTCGCAAGGACGTCATTGGTTTTGACGTGAACGTAAATGGCGTCCAGCCCCATTCACGGACAACTTACTCAAAAAACGTAACATTTTTAAAATTAGATACGGGAACGACGGCCATACTTATCATTGAGTACGCCACCATAAAGCAGCTTTAACTATACACCGGAAAAAGCCGAACGGAAACGACGTAAAAGAATGCGACGGCCGCTCGTACGTTCGTGGATCGTCGGAAATAGCTAATTTGCATACTCAACGCAGAATACGACGGAAACGCCACCCAGCAGCCGCCGGAAAATTGCATCTTAGATCCGACGGCGTACTAAGGCGTACGCCTGTCGGATCTAACACAGATGCCATCGTATCTTGTTTAGTGGATACCAAAACAAACATACGACGCGCAAAATTTGAAATTACGCGGCGTATCAACAGATACACCGGCGTAATTTCTTTGAGGATTTTCCCCTATATCTTTTGCGCAAACCAATCAATATACGCTTATCGTGATTTTTTTTTTACCCAAAAAATGTAGAAGAATACATATACATTTTTGTTTATAGCGCAAAAAATAAAAACCACAGAGGTGATCAAATAGCACCAAAAGAAAGTTCTATTTGTGGGAAAAAAAGGACGTCTATTTTGTTTGGGTGCAATGTCACACGACCGCGCAATTGTCAGTTAAAGCGACGCAGTGCCAATTCGCAAAAAATGGCCCAGTCATTGGGCAGCCAATTCTTCTAGGGCTGAAGTGGTTAATTAATAATAGCATGCAATGCCAAGCAGCAGTTTTCAAAGTGAGCAAAATCATTTTGTGTATTAAATGAGGTATGGACTGCAGAGAGAGAGACATCATTTTGCCCCTGTACAAATCATTAGTAAGAAGAGCAATCAAACTGATAAGAGGCATGGCGGAGCTCAGCTATGAGGAAAGATTAGCTGAACTGAATTTATTCTCTGTAGAGAAGAGAAGATTAAGGGGGAAATGATAAACATGTATAAATACATAAGTGGCCCATATAGTGAACTCAGTGTAGAGTTATACACAGAGGACAGTGGGTCATCACAGAGGACAAGAGGGCACTCTTTACGCATTGGAGGAAAATAGATTTAATCTCCAAATACAGAAAGGCTTCTTCACAGTAAGAGCTGTGAAAATGTGGAACAGACTCCCACAAAAGCTGGTTCTGGCCAGTTCAGTAGATTGCTTTAAAAAACACCATAATATAACGGGATACTAAAATGTATAGGTAAAGTTGATCCAGGGAATTTCCAATTGTCTGTTGGGGAACCAGGAAGGAAATGTTCCTCCGCTGGAGCAAATGGAATCATGTTTAATTGTTTTTTTTTGCCTTCCTCTGGATCAACTGTGGGTTTAGGATAGTAGATACGGAGGTTTTCTATTTGTGTGTTTTTTCCTTTTTTTTCTGTGTTGGTTGAACTAGATGGACTTGTGCCCTTTTTCAAGCACAATAACTATGTAACTATGAATGTATTTAGCTAATTTATACTAAATGTTCAATTGTGCTTTAGGTAGTTTACAGTACAATGCACATTCATATTACCTTCAGAAAACAACCAGTTAAGTTTTACTACAGGCAGACGTAGCATTGATCTAATGCCAGCCTCTTAAAAGTATTGTGATTTATAAAATCAGATAAGAAAAGAGAAGAGAATTTTCTTGTACTTGCCAGACTCTAAGGAAAACTGATTACAATCAGCCTCGTGACTGTGGGTGGACTTTTAATGTATTTTATTTTTTATTTTAACTTGCAACTGGTAGAAAAGAACACACACATGATTGCAGCATTTAGAACATTACATGTAAAATATTGTAAAATAATAGTTTTTACCTTGTGTTGATTTTCTAATTATTTAGAATTGTCCTCTGGCAGTATATCTGAATTGAAACAATTTGCAGAAAAAACATAGCTAAAAAGCTGCTATGGTGGTGCCGTTCTTGTTTTAGCTTTATTGCATTTGTTAGTGTTGTTCATTAAATACTTTACATTGGTTGTTGTTATGTTCATTCACAGTATATATATATATATATATATATATATATATATATATATATATATATATATATATATATATATATATATATATATATATAGTATGTGAATAAATTATTTGCATAAAACATTGCCATAAAGATTATATGGCAGCCAAAATCCAAACACTGTATGTTGTTACAGACATGCATGTATCCAATGAATATGTGCGCAATCTACTTTGTAGAATGATCTTTTTTATTGTCAGTTCAGAAAGTGGAAAGCCTCAAACTGTATTTCCATATTTGAAGCAACTGGTATAATGCCTCCTGTATATATGGTACATGTTCCCATTTACATAGCAGCTGCAGCCATGAGCTTGGTACTGTGATTGATCTTGGCCAGTTACTGGCTTTTCAGCAAAAGTTACCCAGGTGCTTGTAGATACCCCCAATCACTTTTACAGGACTGAGAAGGTACCGCGTATGGTTGTTCCAGGGCACTCCTGTTCCTCCAGGGAACGCAGTTAACTTTGTCAAGATGCCTAGTGGGAGGAGCTTGGGAAACATCCATTCCCCAATCAGCTTTGCATCTAATTTAATGTACAAGCATTTTGTCACTTACAGGTTCAGAGTTGTCATTCCCTGGGCACTGACTTGTAATGCAGCTAATTAAGCCTCTATTTACTTGACATAACCCCGTGTTTTATATTTTACCCCAAAAAATTGTATTCTGATTGTGTGCACTAAAGTTAATTTTCGTGTATTTTGTATAAAAATATATGTTTGATACACAGTTATGAAAATATCACGCAGCATAGCAAATTGAATCTGCCACCATTTTATTTTACATGGCCTCTGCTTTCAGGGAAAAGATATTAAGTAATTTTCTAGAAAAAAATGCAGATTGTATCACGTGTGTGAAAATTTTAAAACTTGGGTGGTACATTGTATGTTAATGAACTTCTCTCAGTTTGTCCCTTCAAATTGAAACTGTTTAGAATAAATTGCAGTTCTATGTATAACCCTGCACCAAAGAAACAACTAGAAAGTTAAGAAAGATTAAAATAATATTTTTATGTATTGCTGTGGAAATGGGACTACATAACAAACATGTAGTGGGGGTTTCGCAAATTGGACTGCAAAAGTGGAAATAAACATCGAGGCCTCGTACACACGGCCGAGAAACTCGACGAGCCAAATTTTCCCATTCCCGTCAAGGAAATAGAGAACATGTTCTCTTTTTAGCCCAACGAGATCCTCACCGGTTTCCTCGTCAAAAAGTGTACACACGACCAGTTTCCTCGGCAAAAAAAAAAAACAGCAAGCTTCTTGCTGGTTTTTGCTGAGAAACTCGGTCGTGTGTACTAGGCTTAAGAAGTTTTTTTTTTCCTTGGGATTGAACATACCTTATGCATGGTAATGCTAAGTTCCATAATTGATATTCAATAACATGAGCAACACAACCAGTGGGTACCTATACATTTAACTACCACAGTGGTTTTGATTTGTAGCCCAAAAATATGCTGATGGTGTCAATATTTCAAGTAAAATATCTGTGAGGGGTAACTGTAACCTTGCTTGATTTTCATAATGGAGAGAGCTGGACATAGATCGATTGAAATTCGGTCAGTTTAGCAGGCACTGGGCCAAATTAGATCTGTGTGTGGCCCTCCTTCTTCAACAGAAGTTAATCATGAAAACAACGTCTGTTGAACAGACACGCTGGAAAACTTTTGTCAATCAGTGGCTGCAGCCAGTCAGCTTCATCCACTGAACATTTGATTGATAAGGTCTTTTCTGTATGCGATGTCCGCCAGGTACCCGTAATCGGCGGTGACAGCAGGGACGTGGAGCTCTGTGTGTAAACACAGAGCTCCACGTCCTGTCAGGGAGAGAGGAGACCGATCTGTGTCCCTTGTACATAGGGACACAGCATCGGTCACCTCCCCCAGTCAGTCCCCTCCCCCCACACAGTTAGAACACACCCAGGATACACATTTAACCCCTTCCTCACCCCCTAGTGTTAACCCCTTCACTGCCAGTCACATTTATACAGTAATTGGTGCATTTGTATAGCACTGATCGCTGTATAAATGTGAATGGTCCCAAAATTGTGTCAAAAGTGTCCGATACATCCGCCGCAATATCACAGGCCTGACAAAAAAAACGCAGATCGCCGCCATTACTAGTAAAAAAAAAATCATAAATCTATCCACTATTTTGTAGGCGCTATAACTTTTGCGCAAACCAATCAAACGTATTGTGATTTTTTTTAACAAAAATATGTAGAAGAATACGTATCGGCCTAAACCGAGGGAAATTTTAATTTTTTTTAAAAAAAATTGGGATATTATTATAACAAAAAGTAAAAAATATTGTGTTTTTTTCAAAATTTTCTGTCTTTTTTTGTTTATAGCGTAAAAAATAAAAATTGCAGAGATGATCAAATACCACCAAAAGAAAGCTATATTTGTGGGAAAAAAATGATAAAAATATAATTTGGGTACAGTGTTGTATGACCGCGCAATTGTCATTCAAAATGCGTCAGCGCTGAAAATTGGTCTGGGCAGGAGGGGGGTTTAAGTGCCCAGTAATGAAGTGGTTAAAGGAACCTATTTAGAAAATAAGAAACAAACCTTTACAACCCCTTTAAAACTTAATTTTTTAGCTTATTGCTGCTTTCAAATGTGAAGAAATTATATAAAACCACTAAAAGTTCATGTAAAAACTACAACTAACTAGAATTGTCCAATTTTAGTCCTTGGGGTAAAAAAATAAAGAAAGGAAGACAACTTTGGTTATAAACTAAGTAGAACACTATACATTTGTAATTTTTCTTTTCAATACTTTTTCCTCTGCTTTCTTCTTTGTTTTGTTTTTTTAATAATGCCTGACAGCATGTGAATTTGATAAAAGTGAAACATATCTGTGTGAAGTCAATGCTTAGAAAAACATCTGATACCAAACTTTTTCAAGGTTATGAAGGTCATTAAAACAGTTCATCTCTCCTCCAGCTGATTTTCAAAAAGTCCATCTTTTTTTTACATGCCATATGGTAAATTTTAATACTGTTTGTATTCTTACAAAAAAGAATTTTATTTTGGTTTATAGTTCTTAGTGTAGAAATGTTAACCTTTTTTTCAAGGCTTAATTGCCACTGGTTGTTTCATATTTCTATGTTTAAGTGAATGTTTAGAAAAAAAGCTTTCACTATCAAACCCTCTCCAAGACAAAAGGTCATCAGGGTCATTAATGCACTTCAATTGTCTTCCAGCCGATTTTTACAAAGACCCTTATTTTCTTTACAGGCCATAATGACTACATGTGTCCTGCAACCAATCAGTGTACCATCGACAAAAACAGGAGAAAGAGCTGTCAAGCCTGCCGACTCAGAAAATGCTATGAAGTGGGGATGATGAAAGGGGGTATGTACTGCGTGCATTCAATGAAGAAGCGACCAAATGTGAAAAATATCCCACTTTGTTTTACTCAATGTCTTATATCTAGAACACATCTGAACTTGTACATGAGTGATTAATACCAGCATGATTTCTGAACAGTCAGTTGAAATGTTTGCAAAAGTCCATTTAGGCTCAAAATAGTATAACTGAGAAGTAATGCTCCTGTAAAATTTTAGAGCCACACAAAATAACACTTAACATACAGTCAACACCACATTTATTTTACAAGGATAGAATAGGTGAGCCAATCTGATATTGCAGAATAGCAGAAATATTGGTCTACCTGGTTTATCAAATGTTCAAGATTACAGGCACCAAAAAAGAGTATGTGTAAGGCTTATGCTGGTGATACAGTACATACAACAATAAAATGGTTGGGCATTGATTTGCTTGGTTTAAACAATATTTTCCTAGATAAGCATCATCAAAGATAGGCAAATGAAAATAAATATTTGGTTAAATTTCACTGGATTCCTCATCTAGGCCATTGCTTGACCTAATTGGGGTGGCCCATTGCTTGCCCTTATTCGGCCCTTGGGACACTTTTTCTCAATTTCTTCCACTGACACCAATGATGGGGCAATATTTCTTCCACTGACACCAATGATGGGACACTATTCCTTCCACTAATACCTTGTAAAATTTTAGAGCCACACAAAATAACACTTAACATACAGTCAACACCACATTTATTTTACAAGGATAGAATAGGTGAGCCAATCTGATATTGCAGAATAGCAGAAATATTGGTCTACCTGGTTTATCAAATGTTCAAGATTACAGGCACCAAAAAAGAGTATGTGTAAGGCTTATGCTGGTGATACAGTACATACAACAATAAAATGGTTGGGCATTGATTTGCTTGGTTTAAACAATATTTTCCTAGATAAGCATCATCAAAGATAGGCAAATGAAAATAAATATTTGGTTAAATTTCACTGGATTCCTCATCTAGGCCATTGCTTGACCTAATTGGGGTGGCCCATTGCTTGCCCTTATTCGGCCCTTGGGACACTTTTTCTCAATTTCTTCCACTGACACCAATGATGGGGCAATATTTCTTCCACTGACACCAATGATGGGACACTATTCCTTCCACTAATACCAATTTTGGGGCACTATTCCTTCCACTAATACCAATGTTGGGGCACTATTCCTTCCACTAATACCAGTGATGGGGCACTATTCCTTCCACTGATACCAATGATGGGACACTATTCCTCCCACTAACACTAATCATGGGACACTAGTCCTCCCATTGACATCATTGATGGGACATTATTCCTCACACTCGTACCAATAATGAAATAATAATGAAATAAAAAGACACTATTCCTCCCACTAAAACCAATAAATGGGGCATTGTTTACATCACACTGATGCTGGGGCATTTTCAACTCCAACTGGCCACAGTCCGGCCCCCCTGAAGTCGGGAGGATGGTAAACTGGCCCTTTGGAAAGTTTGGAGACCCCCTGATCTAGATGAAAAATTTCCAATGAGCACTTTTTTTTTATGAAAATGTACATTCTAATGAATCTTGCACTAACAAACTGCTGCATAAAAGTAAATAAACTGTGGAGGAAAGGATAGAAACTATACTTGCCTTACCTCAGGTTTCAGCACTGCAGGTGGTAATGTAACAGTACTTTCAGTGAGATCGCGGGGAATACTGAATATCCAAAATCACACAAGAATACACATTGCAAAAGTATATTTTTGTGAGGCCTGGAATCAGCATTCCTTGGGGTCTTACCAAAAGGAGCATGACATCAACTTTATCTAGACACAGGCATAAGCCAAGGGCATATTATGTATGGGGATTTATGGGGATTTATCAAGCAGGCCTTGTTTTTTTACTTTCAATAATTTTTTATGAAAATATGAAGTCAGACAAAGAGAAAATTCCGTAAGCATTACAACAGCAAGGACTCTGACACAAGCATCATAAATACCATGAATAATAAACATCTCTCCAAAACTAGAACAATTATTATAGATGGAGAAAAGCAAAATGAACATTGTGAAGCTGAATAGCCTTGTGCCATGTCTGTCACGATAGAAGGCAGGAGAGAGCATCCAGAAAAATCGTTACACAACTTACGTCAAGGACTACAGGGAGAAACGTCTCAATTCACTATGCAAAACGCACGCAAAAAAGGGAGCCATGAGTGGCAACAATAACCATTGTAAAAGAGAAGTCCCCAACAGGAAGAACCTCAGACTTGACAGAAAAGAATGGAGTAAAGACAAAAGAAGGGGAAGTGGGAAAGAGTAGGGAGAGAAACCCAGAGAGGAAAACAAGAGCCAAAACTCACATGGGGAGAACTGATCTTGTTTGGATCCCCTACAGCTTCACATGAACATATTCAGCCCAGGGGCTCCAGATAGCCTCAAATAGCTTAGTAGTATCATTGACCACACTGGCAATTTGTTTGTTGAGCATTTTCCAAAACACCATTTCGTCTCTATAGTGAGATACACAGCAAAGTCTTTTTCCAGGAAAAGGCTATAGAAAGTTTTGCAGCCAAGAGCATAAGAAGATAATAAGAAGATCAGTCGCTGCTTGCAGCAGGGAATATGCTCAACTGGTTCACTTAACAAAGCAATACAGGGTTGTTGGGGGTTTGGGATCTCTGAAACCTTTCCGTATCAAAGCAAATACCTTATTCCAGGAACCCCGTAATCTCAGACACTCCCGCCATATATGATACATAGTCCCAAGTGCATGGCATCATTAAAAACATAGGGGTAAGGAAGACAGATAAAGTCTTGACAAAAGGAAAGGCACCATGTACCACCTAGTCAGTACTTTGACATTGGCTTCCATTAGGGAAGCATTCAAAATACCCTTATAAGCCAAATGAAAGGAAGAGGGCCAATGTTCCATATCACTTTCAGAGGCTAGATCCAAATCCCATGCCGGTATGTAGGGAAATTTGTCAGGGGAGTCAAGCAGCAACCTATAGATGGTAGCTGTACCTCCCTTGTGCCCTGCTTCCTTGGTACACCATGTCTCATAGGGGTGACCTTAGAATCCTTAGTCACCAACGGGCCTAGAGAATGCAAGAAATGGGAAATTTGAAGAAATTGAAAGTATTCCGACAAGGGCATTTTCAATTCGGATCGTCAATGGGCTAGTGAAAACGGGCCACAAGGGGTCACAAAGTTCCCAATTCTGTATAGGCCCTTGTTTTGCTACCAGCGGAAAGTCTCAGGTTCCTGACCAGGGGGGAAGGCAGGATTGTTAAACAGATGGTTTAGAGAGGAAAAGGTTTTGGGATTGTTTCACACTCTATCCCAGACAACCAAAAAATTTGATAAAGTGGGAGCCAATATGGACTCTCTACGTTTTACTAATTTCCATTTGACATAATCCAGAGGTACCCTGTTCACCGCCAGCCTTTAGACCTTGTTTTTTTAATGCAAAAACAGTCCCCATTAAGTACAAAAAATTGGTTTATTTTTCAAAACAATTGTAACATTGAATTATCAGTTGTTTTGTGGGTCATAGGCTGGACAAAGATCTTTTAACATGCAAAAAAAGCTTCTATATAGTCCAATGTAATATATCAGTGGTCATTTAAAAAATATATTGTATTCCTTGAACATTTACAATGTGGTGCTATAGCTGCTAATGATTTAGATATTACGATAATTATGTTTTTGCATGATGTAGTTATGTTATATTATTAGTTATATTAGTTATATTACCTGTTACTGGCAGTGGGATAAGCAAATGTTTACTTTAAATGAATACATCTTGCAAAGCAGGGGTTACAAACTCAATTTCATTGTGGGCAGCATCAGCATTATGATTGCCCTCAAAAGGGCCAGTTGTATCTGTAAGATTAGATGTCCAGTGCATCCCCTCCCCTTTACATTAGATGTCAAGAGCCACCATCAGAAGTTGAGTCCCCCACTCTCCCTTACAGTGCACCCCCTCTTCCTTATGCTGCTGCTGGGAAGAAGATGGATGCATTGCTTGAAAGCAGAAAGTAAGGGTCTGTAGTAGGACCAGAGGATGGCTGGAGCTCTCCTGCAGCTGCAGGAGAGGTTCGAGGGCCACATGGAATGGCCTGGAGGGCCGGATTCGGCTTGCGGACCTTGTGTTTGACACCTTCTGTATGTAAAGTGTTTGCACTAGCTAATGTCAGGCATGCTCTTAGAAAACATGTCAGTTCACACTTGGTAATTCTTACAGGAAATGTCTCCATAATCAAATATGATTTCATAGGCATTTGTAGTATTATTGAACATATCGTTTAATAAATCAAAAAAAGAACAAAAAGACTACAAAAATGCTTTGGGTGACCGTTCCCTTGTCTCCTTAGACTCTCTGACCGTGATGTATTGTATAGTTTGTACACTATTATCCAATTTTACTGGACTGTGTACTCACACACATTCGTGTGCTGAAATGCCAGAAAGTGATAACGTCAAATAAAAAAAGGGAATAGGGAGTATGATTGCTACCATTTGATTGATTGTAGCTGTAAGAGTAGCTTGCATTACCTATCAAATTAGGAAAATAATCTAAACTAAAATAAAAGTGGGAACCCCAACAACTGAAAAATATGTAAAGAAGTTTCAAAAATTATAAAGATTTATTTAATTTTAATGTTTTAAATTTTTCTCAGGAAAGAACATATGCAACCCCCTTAAAGTGGTATTAAACCCATAAGAAAACATTTAGTATTTTTTAGATGTGATGTCTGCATTAGATTTATTTTTTAGGTAATCTTTCTTATATTTTAACCTGGTGATTCAGCCAGTAGTTTTTTTTTTTTTTTCAAAAGAACCAGCTGTCTTGCAGATTTCATCAGTAACAGGGATGAGACACACAATTAAACACTGACAGGCTGCTTACAATCAGCTTGTACTTTCTCATGTAAAAACGTTATTCCAAAAAGAAAAGAAAACTGTTTGTTGTACTGCTTATATAGTGTTAGCTGGCATTTGGCTTCAATTTGTCAGTGTATCTGCTAGTAAATCTAACACCCCCTCCTCCCAAATTGACAACGCTGCTGTCCAAATCTGCCGCCGGTGCTCATTCATGTGATGCATTCAAATACAGGGGTTGTGTTACTGGTCAGATTCCCAGGGAAAAAATCTTGGTATTAAACTCAAAACCAAAACATGTAATATATTGCAGGTTACCAGATGTGGTGGTTACATTGGTTTTCTTTTTTTTACATTTCTATTTAGAAAATTACTAAAAGTAAACTTTGATTGGAAAAATGGAAAAAAAAATCAACAATAATCTAGCCTAAACTTCCATAAAAGACTCAATCTTGCTTGTCAGCAGCCAAGTATCACTTAAGTTGGGCATACATGGGTCATATTTTTTCGATCAGCCAGCAGATTGTTAAAAAAATAAAATTGAACAGATTCCCACATCCACTCAAACGAGGTGCATAGAGGAATCTTTCCCACTGTGATATTCTGATGGAGCTGTCTCGTTTTCAGAATCAAGAATCAACCTCAAATTCTTAGCATCTTACATGAAATAAATATTTAGTGAATTGGATTCAGATGAAGAAAGACCTAAGCTGAATCAGAGCTTGGTATCAATTACTGTAGAATGTTAGCCCATAATCCTTTGCACCAGACCTCCTTTGGCTTCTTTCTGAACATTTTATTTTGCTGACCCATAACTAGTTCAGCTTTTTACCCTACATACCCTTTATTTACTTAGGTTAACAAAGCAATACATTTATTAATTTTTTTTGTTTGTTTTTGTTTTAAGATGAGCTAGATTTTTTTTTGGTAATGTCTAGATAAAATTCTTTTATATTGTGTACAACCTATAGACCAAAAAGAATAGCAAAAGTAAAATAAAACACACTTTTTTTGACTTTTTATTGTATTCGTTTTTAAAAGAACATGCCACTAAAATTATAATTTTGGTAAAAAGCACTGCAAAATTATTTAAATGGTGTACATAATTTTAATGTGACAGTAGAAGAAAATAGCAATCAAATAGAAAAATTTAAGGAACGATAAATATAAGAGGTTAAAAAAACATAAATCATTAGACAAATATTAGTTAAGGTAAGGAGTCACTTTACTTAGAGATGAGTAAATAGTAAATAGAAAAACATTTTATATAAAAAAAAGTTGCTTTATGCAGATCAAAAGTCATTCCTTTGTTCTCAAGATAAATTGAGTAAATGCTTTTTAAAAATAATGTTACACTGTATCTCTAAATAACACTACTGGACAGTGTTTACAATAATCAATCAGGAGCTCTGTTTTGACATCAGCAGCTCTAAACACTGCTGCAATCAACAGCAAGTCTCTGCGTTTTTTTTTTTAACCGTAATTTTTACTTTTTGTTAAAATAAATAACCCAAAAAAAGTAAATAAAAAACACATTTCTTCATCAGTTTAGGCCAATATGTAATCTTTCACATATTTTCACATATTTTTGGTAAAAAAAATCACAATAAGCGATTGGTTTGCACAAAAGTTATTGTGTCTACAAAATAGGGGATAGATTTATGGCATTTGTATTATTTATTTATTTTTTACTAGTAATGGCGGTGATCTGTAATTTTTGGCAGGACTGCGACATTGCAGCAGACAGATTGGACGGGGAAAGGGTTAACACTATGGGGCAATTAAGGGGTTAAGTGTTCCCTAGGGAGGTGTTTCTAACTGTGGGGGGAGTGTACTGACATGAGGAGGTAATAGATTGCTGTTCCTGATCACTAGGAACAGACAATCTATCTCTACTACCCTGTCAGAACAGGGATCTGTTTGTTTACATACACAGATCCCCATTCCGGCTCTCTGTGTAGCAATCACGGGTGAATGGCAGACATCGCGACCGCCGGCCACCCGCATCGGCTCTGACATTATGCCACGGGCGCTCTTATAGCGGCCGACGTACATCTAGGGCGTTTCGCACACCCGTGCCAACCTGGTTGGCAAGCGGTTAATTCATGTATTTTATTTTAAGCTCTATAAATACAATAAGGTAGCACTCTTTACATGAAGAACATATTTTTTACTTAGTACACCTACAGTGCCTTGCAAAAGTATTCATCCCCCTTGGCATTTTTCGTGTTTTTTTGCCTCACAACCTGGAATTAACATGAATTGTTTGAGAATTTGCATCATTTAATTTACAGAACATGCCCACAACTATTTTTTTTTTCTATTGTGAAGCAAACAACAAATAGGACAAAATAACAGAAAAGGTCAATGTGCATAACTTTTCACCCCCTAAAGTCAATACTTTGCAGAGCCACCTTTTGTGGCTATCACAGCTCCGTCCTAGCCTCAAATCACACAGAGTGGTACAGGTTTCGCTCAAGAATATCCCTGCATTTAGCACCATCCATCTTTCCCTCAACTCTGACCAGTTTCCCAGTCCCAGCTGCTGAAAAACATGGTGTTCTTTGGGTGATGTGATATGTTGGGTTTGCGCCATACATAGCGTTTTCTTTGATGGCCAAAAAGTTAAACTTTAGTCTCATCAGACCAGAGCACCTTCCTCCATACATATTGGGAGTCTCCCACATGCCTTTTCACAAACTCAAAACGTGCCATTTTGTTTGTTGCTGAAAGAAATGGCTTTCATCTGGCCACTATGCCATAAAGCCCAACTCTATGGAGCGTATGGCTTATTGTCGTTCTATGTACAGATACTCCAGTCTCTGCTGTAGAACTCTGCAGGTCCTCCAGGTTTTCCTTAGGTCTCTGTGCTGCCCCTCTGATTAATGCCTACTTGCCCGGTCCGTGAGTTTTGGTGTGCAGCCGTCTCTTGGCAGGTTTGCTGTTGTGCCATGTTCTTTCCATTTGGTTATGATAGATTTGATGGTGCTCCCAGGGATAATCAAATATTTAGATTTTTTTTATAACCTAACCCTGACTCCTCAACAACATTGTCCCTTACTTGTTTGGAGAGTTCCTTGGTCTTCATGGCAGTGTTTGGTTAGTGGTGCCTCTTGCTTAGGTGTTGCAGCCTCGGGGGCCTTTCAAAAAGATGTGTATATGTAATGACAGATCATATGACACTTAGATTGCACACAGGTGGACATCATTTCACTAATTATGTGACTCCTGAAGGTAATTGGTTGCACCATAGCTTTTTATGGGCTTCATAACAAAGGGGGTGAATACATACGCACATGCCAATTATCAGTTTTTTATTTCTAAAAAAATAGTTTTATGTATATATTTTTCTAATTTTACTTCACCAACGTAGACTATTGTATTCTGATTCCTCACATATAATTCAGATTAAAAAAACATTGAACTAAAGGCTGTAAAGTAACAAAATAGGTAAAAAGCCAAGGGGGTGAATACTTGCAAGGCACCGTATACACTTGGTATACTTATACACAGGATGTTCTGTCACAATCCATATTGGCAAAAGTAGGGCTGTTTAACTCTGATTTGCAGATAGAAAAATATATTTATTAAAGCAAAAATGACAACTGCTTAGGTAATATAAAAACTCTTCAACACACTCATCATAGTCAGTGCTAAAAGTGCCCCTTTTTCAACAGCTTCAATGTTTTAGGTTAAAAGCATTTTAAATAGGCTTTTTGTGCTGACTAGTTGGAGAGGGTGCTGGGAAGTTTTTGTACTGCTCTGAAGAAAACATTTATCAACTCTCTCCATTAAACCATATTTAGAAATTTAGCGGCGGTAAAAGTCGTTTTATATGGGTGAACAAACAAGAATAGAGCACAGACTTGCTGGAAATGTGCAGCAAGTACTTTCAGAAATAATAGTTAATAAGAATACAGAGAAAAAGACAACACAGCGTGTTATAAATATAATATGGCTTTTACATTGAGCATCCGATCTCTCTTCTGCAAACTGGTAAAGAAAGGGAGGGCTATGGCTGCAAGCCTCATGTTTTTTACTGCGTGCTGGAAACCAATCAAAGTGGTTCCTGGGTATAAAATCATTTGGTATATCTCTCATATCTCCCAAGCAGCAATTACATTGGAATAATTGGCCCTGGACGCAGGCAGCCTGCGTCCAGGACCAATCATTTTCATGTGATTGCTGCATGAGCGATTACATGCGAGTGGGTGCGATTATCTGTAAGAGCAGAAAGGCCTCCCATTTCTTTCAATGGAGTTGCCTGCTCACAGCTAATCGCAGGCAGGATACATTCACAAGTGAAACACCCTAAAGCTCGCTACACATTTTTAAATTTGACTGTGCAATCTCCTTTAGATTAGCCAAGATATGTAGAACTGGGTAGGGCTGATAACACTCATTGGGATTTCAGTGAAACACAGGCAATGTGTGTTGTCAGTAGGGATGAGCCCAACACCCCTCCCCCCACCGGTTCACAACAGAACATGCGAACAGGCAAAAAGTTTGGGCGAACATCCAAACCCTATTAAAGTCTAATGCCACATACGCACGACCGTTTTTCATGACGAGAAAATTCAAATTGTTTTAATTGGTTGTGAAACACGCCCATGTGTAGGCTCCAGAGCATTTTTCGCGATGAGAAAAATGGCCATTAAAAATTTAGAACCTGCTCTATTTTTTCTAGTTGTTTTTCACGTTGTGTGTAGGTTTTAACGATGGGGAAAAAAATGTGCATGCTCAGAAGCAAGTTATGAGATGGGAAATTTTCATAATCAGCCCAAAGGGTGGCGCCATTCGAATGGAACTTCCCCTTTTATAGTGCCGTTGTACGTGTTGTACGTCACCACGCTTTGCTCGAGCATTTTTTATCAGGATCATGTGTATGCAAGGCAGGCTTGAGAGTCAGGTCGAGAAAAACATTGTTTTTTTCCATGACATAATAACGGTCGTGTGTACGCGTCATAAGAGACATGAACATGAAAAATCAAAAGTGCTTGTTTTTAAAGCTTCTATGCAAGTTATTGCCATAAAAAGTTTATGGGGACCCAGGTACTTTCCCGGGGAACATCTAAACAATTTTTTTTTCAGGAGCGGTGATTTTAATAATGCTTAAAGTGAAACAATAAAAATGAAATATTCCTATTACCGCTTAAATCGTTCTTGATCTACAGTACCTGACCTTGGCTTGGTATGAAGAGATTCCCAAATTTTCCACTTTTTATTAAGTCATTGAACAGTACTGACTGGTATATTCAGGCTTTGGATATCTTTTTATATCCTTTTACATCTTTGTAAAGTTTCATTACCTTGTAATGCTGCGTACACACAATCAGGCTTTTGCCCAGCAAAAAGCACATCGGAATTCTGACAGAATTCCATCGGAGTAAAATAGAACATGTTCTATATTTAAACGCCAATGGAATTCATCAGATTTTCTGATGGAATTTCTCCGATGGGGCATACACACGGTCGGAATTTCCGATAGAAAAGATCTGTTTGACTTTTTCCATTGGAAATTCCGATCGTGTGTACATGGCATTACACAGGTCTTTTGACTGTTCTTTTCTACCTCCTCATTGCTCGTGTCTAGCCTGCTTAGTGTATCCATGTGAGAGCTAACAAACTCATTGACTATTTATACCCAGACACTAATTGTGATTTAAAAAGCCACAAATATGGCAAATTAACCTTTAATTGCCATTTTAACGGGTGTGCCACCTTCTGTGTCTGTACCAAGGCCAAATATTCCAGAGTATGTTATCAGTGCAATTTGGGTGATTTCTGTTATCATAATGATTTTAAAGGGATCCAAAAAACGATGTGATAATCATGTGATTGCTATCCTTAAAAAAAAATGTTGGCATGGTCAGTCATTTTTTTAAAATTAACTCCAAAATTTCTCAATTTCTGCCAGGGTATGTAAACTTTTGAGCACAACTGTATAACACTATGTACAGCCACCATGTAAGCAGCCTTATATAGTGTGAGGTGCTTTGGCCAATCACAGCAGAATGCACTGTAACTGGCCAAAGCATGCAGGTCAGGTGCATGCTATGGCCAATCAGCAGCCGTCTATGCACGGTGGGCGCTCAAATTTGCCGCAAATTTCCCATATGTTTGTTTGTTCAGCGAACAATGAACACCCAATGTTTGAGTCGAATGTAGTTGTCTGCTTCGTCAGACATTTAGAAGCACACTGCATTACCGGAAGGCCAACAGGTATTTTTCTGTACTTGCAGTATATTTAAAGTGTTACTAAACCTAGGAGCCTGCATTCACTATATCTGGTCTCCCACAGTACACAGAACATGGAAATGCAATTATTTTAGTAATTATAAACTGCTACATTTTCTCATCAGCAGTATATAGTGTCTTGTAACTTCTATAAGTGTCTGGTTAAAGCTTGTAGGAGGAGTTTTCATTCTATTCTGACTGTCCTATGAGGCTTCAGGTCCCCTGACCCTCTGTCTGGACAGTGAGGATTGGCCCTGTGCTGATCACATGCACCCTCCCAAGAAAGGAAAGAATTAGAAAATACATTATTGAAACAGTCCTCACTACAAAATGTTTAATTGTCTTTGAGTCCCTTTCATGCCTAAGCCTATTTCTGACATTGCTTACAAGTTAAAATCTGTATTTTTTGCTAGGAAATTACTTAGAACTCCCAAACATTATATATATATATATATATATATATATATATATATATATATATATATATATATATATATATATATATATATATATGAAAAAAAACAGTATTATTAATAAACTCTAAAACGTCCCAGAGTCCAATATAGTACTGTAGCAGGGCTAATATCAAACCACCGTTTGAAAGACTTCTTTATGCAATCCGCATAGGAAACAATAATGGTGCAGAGGAAAATGGATGTAGTTGATTAAACAGTCTTTACACAGTGGTCCTTTCACCAAGGGATATTCACCTTTTGGGGATGCACTCACCAAATGTAAAAATCAGATCAGCATGGAATCATCATATACATCTGCCATAAGTATTGCACTCTCCACCAATCGCTCTTGCTTGTTAAATAAGGTCCGCAATCCCACATGAGAAAATAAAATTCATATAGTGCAGTACCGTTTTGTAATGTTTATTAAAACCCACCAGTACCCCTTATACAGATATGCGTACCCCAAGATAAAAGATCTCAAGCAAATATTAAATGATACTTGTGACTGTGATCGCTCCAGTCACCATAACACTGAAGCCTCCCGGGTTACCAGCGAGTATGCAGACTTCCTTTTTCCTGGTCCTTGGAACGCTCACAACACTTCTGGTCATACGATAGGAGTCACAAGCTGACACGTTTCGTCATTGGCTGACTTCGTCTGAGGGCGTATATATTATTTTTTTTGTAGAGAATCTAGAGAATAAAATGGCGATCATTGCAATATTTTATGTCACGCTGTATTTTCGTCCTTCAAATGCAATTTACGGGGAAAAAAGACACTTCCATGAATTAAAAAAAAAACGAAACAAAGCCGAGTAAATAGATACCCAACATGTTATGCTTTGAAATTGCGTACACTCGTGGGATGGTGACAAACTACAAAACCTAAAAGTCCATAGGCGACGATTTAAAAAAAAATAATGGTTACCAAGCTAGAGTTACAGAGGAGGTCTAGTGCTAGAATTATTGCTCTCACTCTGAATATCACGGAAATACCTCACGTGTGTTATTTGAACACCGTTTACATATGCGGGCGCGACTTACTTTGCTGTGCGAGCTCGTGGGGATGGGGGTGCTTTAATTTTTTTTTACATTGTTATTTAAAAAAAAAAATTATCACTTTTATTGCTGTCACAGGGAATGTAAACATCCCTTGTGACATTAATAGGTGGTAACACATTAATCTTACCTGCCTGAAAATCACTTGCCAGATCCCTCTATCTTATCATGTATGGCCACACTGAGAATGCGTGCAAGCATGGTGGGTGAAATTCAATTTGAATTTGCTGTCCTTTGCAAGTTTGCAGACCATTGAAATTTATCCTGCACAAAGTGTACAGGGGGCCTGCTGAACTTTGCTCTCTGGGATCGTCCAGGAGTTGAGTCTTGAGACAAGATGAAACATGTCTCTGTCTTCAGGCACATCAGTAAATGTTGGTTCAAAGGGCTCCAACTGAGTTAGGTTTTGGTTCAAAGGCCATGGATCTGAATTAGGTGATCAGCTGGCTGTCTATTATTGTTAGGATACATTGCTTTTCTTGGAAATCTTGGAGAAAATGGTGAAAGAGCAGAAGTTAGCCACCATTGAACCTTTGGTGTCCGAGGTTTGTGGGTTACAGACTTGGACAAGTTCTTTAAAATCCTTTCTGTGAGTTGTAATGGGTTTGAGAAGTATACATGATGTGGGGGTCACAGTTCTTGGGTACCTTCTCTCTGAATACCGCAGACTGGCAAACATGGTATAGGCTGATGTAGGAGAAATCCAGGGTCTTCTTCCCAGAATGTTTGCAAATTTCAATGCTAATGTTTACCTATTCATTAAACTAGCACTCTTTCCCAGACTGAAGGTGAGAGTCCTTGCTCCACCCATAACTGTTCTTTAACAAACTGCTAAATTTAAGACAGGCAGCATGTCCACTCCGACAAAACGTAGCCTGGTAGGATAAGTGGCTCATTGAGAAATGTACTATATGGTTGTATTTAAGAACACTTTAGCCACGTAATGGGCCCTTTTTTTTTTCATGTAGTTGTATCAGGGTGTGATTGAACCATGGGCATGCCCTATTATCTTGTGGGTGGTACGTGGTAGTGTACGACAATACCTAGAGAGTGGCACCATTCTTAGCAGATGTACCTGATCCAACTGATCCACTAGATGGACTTGTGTCTTTTTTTAACCTAACTAAGTTTGTAACTGTATCTGATGTAGACAGCCGTTAGGAATGCAGAAGTGCTTCCACACCATTGCACACCATCTTGGCAACAGTCTTAGCGCTCTGATTATCATAGAATGTTATTGCCACTGCAAACCTGGTAAAGTGGTTACCAATCACTAGAAAATTATGTAATCCATCTTCTGACATGTTGAGTGGAAGAAAGTTGATGATCAGTATTCCCCGTGGAATTCAGGCCTCTGCTCCTTCAACACTGAACGGACCACACAGTGTCAGCAGGCCTGTTCACCCAACCAGAACAGGCCCACACACATAGCTTGTCTTATGAACCAGGTGAACATTGTATGGACATCCCAGTGTCTAGCTTTCATGTAAAATTTCTCTGCCACAGAGAGAGCTCAGGCAATACAACCTCCCAGGTCATTAATGAATCAATGGGGAACATTTTTCTGTGGTACAGTATACCAAGCCTAAGGACGATACAGGACCATTAAAAAACCTCTGACTTTAGCCACAGTCACTGGGGGGTCTCCTCCATTTCTGTGTGGCCTTTACTTTCTTGGGACTGGGGAGTATGCCTTGTCTAGAGATGACATGTCCTGGGAACTCAATCTCTCACTTGAATAGATGGCCCTTTTTGGGTTTTAGCTTCAGCCCATGCTTGTGCATCTGAGCCAACACAGCATCCAAGTGTGCAAGATAGTCCTCAGATGTGTCAGAAATCACTGCTGCATCATCTAGATATATCGGCATACTATTAAGGTTCATATTCACAAGTCAGTGCTCCATTGTCCTCTGGAATGTGGTGGGCTTGTTGTTCAGCTGGAAGGACATGCTCTTGAACTGGCACAAAACTATGGGAGCAATGAAAGCGATCTTCAATCAGTCCACCTTGGCAACAGGGATCTTCCAATACCCACTGGGTAGATTTGAGTGTGGATAAAAATGTGTCCAGTCTTAGAGAGGCACGGAAGTCCTTAGTCCATTGAAGAGGCTAGGCATCCCTCATGTTAACAGCTTTCAAATGTCTATAGTCCACAAAGAAGTAAAGGGTGCTGTCCCTTTTCCTCTTCAAGGCAAATAAAGCCACTCATGGCTCTCAATATCTTCAATCACCCCTTCTTGCCTCATCTGTTCTAGCATTTGCATGACTTTTTGGTGGGGTGTTGTATGATTTGATATCTCTTCTGGAAGGGATCTCTCCTGTGAATATCTTGTGTTCAACTCTACTGCTACAGCCCAGGTCATGATCCCCCTGTGAGAGCATCTCTGACCACTTATCCAACAGACACCGTTACTTTTTCTAACAGAGTGTGTGTCAGTTGGTCAGTGATCAAGTTATAAAAGTGGTAGCATTTGTGCGGCTTCCCACTAGTTTAATTCTTGCCAACCACTGAGAATTATTTACTCTTGTCACATACTGTATCAACGACTGTGAAACCTTTGGAGCTCTATGTGACCAATCTTGGGGGCAATCATGTCTATGATTAGGGCAAGTTCTGCCATTGCTTTCCCATGAAGCAGGTGGAATGGAAGAGTTTTTGTGTTAAGAATGCTAGCATATTGTAGTACCATACCTTGCTGGAGAACTGTGAGGGCCCTGGCAACAAATGTAGCCACTTCTGCTGGCAAAGGTTCCATGATGACAGTGAAGCCTTCCAGTTCGTGGTGCAATCCAACATTTACATGGGGTATGAGATCTTGGTTAAGTGGCTTTTTTCTGCATGTTTACAGAACACGTGTCAGGGTACACCAGTTCTTCCAGTTTGAAACAGCTGCCTGATATCTGTCAGGGAAGGTTCCCCCCGCTGGTGATACTGCCTGGTATTTGGCGTGTAGTACTATGGCCCACCACCAGGTGTCTCCCTGCAGTCTTTGACTGCCAGGGGAGCTCTCACCTGGTGGTATTATGTGATCCTTGGGCTGCATTACTGGCGTCCACCAGCGGGGAGTTCTTGGCAGTGTGGGGCCGACATCTCCTGCGATCAGGCGTCACCTGAGCTTGATTGCAGGAGATGTGTATAAATACCTGGCAGTGACAATTAGACCTTGCCTTGATATCTTTCTTGCGCCCTAACCTGAAACCTGGAACCTGAACCTGAACCTGTTATCCTGTACCCTGTGCTCTATGCTCTGTACCTACACCTGTTCCCCCTGTGATCCATCCATCCCCCTCCTTGTCCTGTTTGTGCTCCCTTTCCCCAGCTGCTGACCTCCCGTTGACGATACTGGCCTGGCCCTGTTGTGATTCCGGTTTGTCCTTATTACTTGTACATATTAGTCTATTACTGTTATTATTTGTGGTTTCTGTTGGTGTTGGTTGGAGTGTTTTTGGAGGTTGTTATTTTAATATATTATTTCACTATCCTTAATAAACCATATTTTCACTTAAAACACGTCTGGGTTCCCTCTGTTGCAGTCCACACAGTTCTGATCACATCTGATTCATGACAGTATATCAAGGCCATCCCTGATCAGAAGTGGCTGCACAGAGGAACCATATTGGTTCCATTGGCTTGTTGAAATGAACCCTAACGTGATTCCCTATTATTCTTTGCTGGCGTCTGAAAGTGGTGACTATCTACGCCAGACACTAAAAGAGTGGACCCGTGACCAGCTGCTTGAGATCATCCGTTTGGCCCACTCCCAGGTTGACCAAGGTTGTGTTTTGTTTGGAGAGGTGCAGCCTTTGATCCAAATATGTGCTGAGCTAGCACTGTCCTCTGTTCCAGGGACCTGTGATGATTTTTCTCCCCCTTTCAGTGCTGATCAGGTGGAATCTCTGGTGTGGCTGCTAGAGGATGATCCCTCATGCTTTTGTGAGCACTATTCAGTTTGTTCCCGGCAAAAACTTTTGGAATGTATTCAGTCAGTACAGACCCTTGTCAGACAGGCAGCATGTGATTCATTCTTTGTCCAACCAATACTCTCTGCATGGTCTGATATGTTACAATCAATCCCAGCCAACCCACAGCAAACCACTTCTACCATCAGACACCTACCTGTTGAAAAGCCTGTTCTCCCATCACCCATGGCAACCCCAGTCGCAGCTCAGTATACACTGCTTCCCACCAGATACCAATACCCAGTCTCTGCTCCCTGTACCTATCCTGCATTCAACCCACCTGTCTCTTCTCAGCTGCCTACAAACCCACAGCAAGCCACTTCCACCATCAGACACCTACCTGTTCAAGAGTCTTTTCTCCCATCATTCATGGCAACCCCAGTCGCAGCTCAGTATACACTGCTTCCCACTAGATACCAATATCCAGTCTCTTCTCCCTGTACCTATCCTGCATACAACCCACCTGTCTCTTCTCAGCTGCCTACAAACCCACAAAAACTTCCTCCAGCTACTGTTCCCTCTTCTCTGCCATATTCCAATCCTCCTTTCCAGTCTGCTGCACCCCTTACCTACAGAGCTTCTGTGGCTAAGCCCAAGAAAAAACGAAAGTTTTTCCCAACCAAGACGATCCTGCCAGTAACCCAACCTGTCTCCACACCAACCAACCTGCTCCAGTCTGCTTGCATGCCAGCTGAACCTGATAACCAGCCTGATTCTGCCAAACCTCTACCTGCTACCCGGCCAGTGCCTCCACCTGAAGTTCCCATATGCCAGCCTGATGTTCCTGTGCCAGTTTGCCAGCCTGATGTTCCTGTTTGCCAGCCTGAGGTGCCAGAGCCAGTTTGCCAGCCTGAGGTGCCAGAGCCAGTTTGCCAGCCTGAGGTGCCAGAGCCAGTTTGCCAGCCTGAGGTGCCATAGCCAGTTTGCCAGCCTGAGATACCAGAGCCAGTTTGCCAGCCTGAGGTGCCAGAGCCAGTTTTCCAGCCTGAGGTGCCAGAGCCAGTTTTCCAGCCTGAGGTGCCAGAGCCAGTTTTCCAGCCTGAGGTGCCAGAGCCAGTTTTCCAGCCTGAGGTGCCAGAGCCAGTTTTCCAGCCTGAGGTGCCAGAGCCAGTTTGCCAGCCTGAGGTGCCAGAGCCAGTTTTCCAGCCTGAGGTGCCAGAGCCAGTTTGCCAGCCTGTTCCGGTGCCATCTGCCCAGCCTGTTCTGGTGGCATCTGCCCAGCCTGTTCCAGTGCCATCTGTTCAGCCTGTTCCAGTGCCATCTGTTCAGCCTGTTCCAGTGCCATCTGCTCAGCCTGTTCCAGTGCCATCTGCTCAGCCTGTTCCAGTGCCATCTGCTCAGCCTGTTTCAGTGCCATCTGTCCTGCCTGTTTCAGTGCCATCTGCCCTGCCTGTTTCAGTGCCATCTGCCCTGCCTGTTTCAGTGCCAGCTGCCCAGCCTGTTCCTGTACCATCTGCCCAGCCTGTTCCTGTACCAGCTGCCCATCCTGTTCCTGTACCAGCTGCCCAGCCTGTTCCTGTACCAGCTGCCCAGCCTGTTCCTGTACCAGCTGCCCAGCCTGTTCCTGTACCAGCTGCCCAGCCTGTTCCAGTGCCAGTTGCTCAGCCTGTTGTTTCCGTGCCAGTTACCCAGCCTGTTGTTCCAGCTGCTCTACCTGTTCCGGTGCCAGCTGCTCAGCCTGTTCCAGTGCCAGTTACCCAGTCTGTTGTGCCAGTTACCCAGCCTGTTGTGCCAGTGGTCCAGCCTGTTGTTCCAGTGCCAGTGGTCCAGCCTGTTGTTCCAGTGCCAGCGGTCCAGCCTGTTGTTCCAGTGCCAGCGGTCCAGCTTGTTGTTCCAGTGCCAGCGGTCCAGCCTGTTGTTCCAGTGCCAGCAGTCCAGCTTGTTGTTCCAGTGCCAGTGGTCCAGCCTGTTCCAGTTGCCCAGCCTGACATTTCAGTGCCAGTTACCCCGCCTGATGTTTCGGTGCCAGTTACCCCGCCTGACGTTGCAGTGCCAACCGCTCAACTTCTTGAGCTTCTGTCTGCTGCCCAGCTCGACGACCCGGAGCCTGCTGCCCAGCTCGACGACCCGGAGCCTGCTGCCCAGCTCGATGACCCGGAGCCTGCTGCCCAGCTCGATGACCCGGAGCCTGCTGCCCAGCCCGACGACCCGGAGCCTGCAGCCCAGCCCGACGACCCGGAGCCTGCTGCCCAGCCCGATGACCCGGTGCCTGCTGCCCAGCCCGATGACTCAGAGCCTCTGTCTGCTGCCCAGCTCGATGACCCGGAGCCTGCTGCCCAGCCCGACGACCCGGAGCCTCTGTCTGCTGCCCAGCTCGATGACCCGGTGCCTGCTGCCCAGCTCGATGACCCGGAGCCTGCTGCCCAGCCCGACGACCCGGAGCCTCTGTCTGCTGCCCAGCTCGATGACTCGGAGTCTGCTGCCCAGCTTGATTTGCCCCTGTCTGCTTCCCAGTTTGATGTGTCTGCTACTCAGCTTGATGTACTTTTTGCCCAGCCTGGGATGTCTGTATCCGCTGCCCGGCTTGACACCATGGACTTTCCCCAGCAACAGCTAGTTGGAGCGTCCGGAGGCCGCTCCTTTGAGGGGGGGTACTGTCAGGGAAGGTTCCCCCCGCTGGTGATACTGCCTGGTATTTGGCGTGTAGTACTATGGCCCACCACCAGGTGTCTCCCTGCAGTCTTTGACTGCCAGGGGAGCTCTCACCTGGTGGTATTATGTGATCCTTGGGCTGCATTACTGGCGTCCACCAGCGGGGAGTTCTTGGCAGTGTGGGGCCGACATCTCCTGCGATCAGGCGTCACCTGAGCCTGATTGCAGGAGATGTGTATAAATACCTGGCAGTGACAATTATACCTTGCCTTGATATCTTTCTTGCGCCCTAACCTGAAACCTGGAACCTGAACCTGAACCTGTTATCCTGTACCCTGTGCTCTATGCTCTGTACCTACACCTGTTCCCCCTGTGATCCATCCATCCCCCTCCTTGTCCTGTTTGTGCTCCCTTTCCCCAGCTGCTGACCTCCCGTTGACGATCCTGGCCTGGCCCTGTTGTGATTCCGGTTTGTCCTTATTACTTGTACATATTAGTCTATTACTGTTATTATTTGTGGTTTCTGTTGGTGTTGGTTGGAGTGTTTTTGGAGGTTGTTATTTTAATATATTATTTCACTATCCTTAATAAACCATATTTTCACTTAAAACACGTCTGGGTTCCCTCTGTTGCAGTCCACACATTTCTGATCACATCTGATTCATGACAATATCCTATTAAAAAGGGTGCACCTTCTGCATCTCAGCCCTGATGACATTTATCCTAGGGCAGGGGCTTTGGGGAATTGTATATACACTCTCGACTGCTGCAGCTACTGGGAGTGTGTGTAAATCTGATAAACTGACTGCTGGCTGTAAGATGGAAGTAATGGCTGTGCAGAGTTTTTGCCTGTTAGTAAATATAATGCATCATTGGAAAAAGGAGAAAAACCCTTTCCATGAGAGATCTCAATGACATCCTGCCCTTGAAGAATCTGGTGACTATGGGCAAGAAAATAATTTAGACTTTTACGTTCATTTGGTCAAGCTGGATGCTTTTCAGAAGGTTAGATACATTCAAGAGATAAATTACTAACTGATACTTCCACTGCCCATTGCCTCTTATAAAAGTTGATCTCACAACTTGGATTGTAGTTAAACTAAGGATGCAACATGTCCTGAGTTCTAGCACCTATGCCCTACCCAGGGCTGACAATAGCTAATAACTAAATTAATGGCGAAGCACATTTTCTACTGACAGCTTTACACTATATACAGTTATTTGAAAAAGTATGTGCCCCTCCCTGATTTTTATAATTTTTTTTGCATATTTCTCACAAAAAAATATATATTACACAAAGATAACCTGAGTAAATCCAAGATGCAGTTTTACAATTATTATTGAATTTATTAAGGGGAAAAAGCTGTTCAAACCTGACTGACCCTGTGAAAAAGTAATTTCCCCCTCCCATGCTGAATCATGAATGAATTGTGATTGACCACAATTTTTTGGAAAGCTGAGTTAAATTTCACTTGCCACACCCAGGCCTGATTACTACCAGACCTGTTGAATCAAAAAATCACATAAATAGAAACTGTCTGACAAAATGAAGCACGCTAACAGATCACAAAAAGCCACACATGGTGCCGCAATCTAAAAAAAAAAATCAAGAACAGATTAGAAACACAGTAATATACATGTATCGGTCTAGAAAGGGTTTCAAGGCTATTTCCAAGGCTTTGGAATGCCTACAAAAATTACTCCAAGAGCATGACGATGGCTCATCTAAGAGGTCATAAAATAACCCAGAACAACATCTAAAGAGCTACAGGCCTCACTTGCCTCAGGTAAGGTCAATGTTCATGATTCAACAAAGAGAAAGAGACTGGACAAAAATGGCATCCATGGGAGAGCTCCAAGGCCAAAGCTACTGCTGACCAAAAAGAACACAAAGGCTCATCTTATATTTACCAAAAAACATCTTGATTATCCCCAAGACTTTCAAGCAAATATTCTGTGGACTGATGAGACAAAAATTTTACTTTTTGGAAGATGTGCGCCTCTCGTTACATATGGCATAAAACTAATACAGCATTTCATAACTAGATCCAGTCAATCCAGCAGGTGTGCAGGCACTATCCTGTCAATGCTATATTTGACTATATTTTAGTAAAGAAGTCAAATATCTGTGGTAAGCGCATTATGATTTTTGAGCACTTTGGGTGAAGATGAATCATTATGTCTGGTGAAGGAACATATTATCACCTTAAGCACGAATATATATAGAGTTATTGAAGAAAATCTGTCACGTGGTTTCTCTCACTATATATATATTGGGACTTATGAACAATCAGCCACTATTGTATAAAGCAGCACTAAGGAACTTTGGAATACATCACCCATATGAATGTTTTGCATATATAATAGTATTTAGGTGGTTGGTTATTTTTGTATTTAATTTGGTATAATTAATACATATGGTGGTATGTAGTAGTTTTATTTTTTTCATATTGAGCGCCCTCTATCCACTACCTTATTCACATTTTATAACAAGAACATCATACCAACAGTCAGACGTGGTGGTGGTGGTGTGATGTCTGGGGCTGCTTTGCAGCTTCAGAACCTGGACGACTTACCATAATTGATGGAACCATGAATTTTCAGCTCTACCAGATAATCCTAAAGGAGAATGTCAGGCCATCAGTTCCTGACCTCAAGCTCAAGTGCACTTAGGTTATGCAGCAGGACAATGATCCGAAACACAACAGCAAGTCCACCTCCGAATGGTTCAAACAAAGCAACATTTGGGTTTTGGAGTGGCCTAGTCAAAGCCTGGACTTAAATCCAAATGAGATGTTGTATCATGACCTTACACAAACCGTTCATGCTGGAAACCCTCCAATTTTGCATAGAATTATGGGCCAAAATTGCTCCACAGCAATGTGAAAGACTCATTGACAGTTATTGCAAATGCTTGATTGCAGTTTTTGCCGCCAGGGGTGGCACAACCAGTTAATAGCTTTAGAGGGCAATTAAAGCCAGACAGGTTTGGACAGCTTTTCTGCTTTACTAAATGAAACCATCATTTAAAAACTGCATTTTGTATTTACTCGGGGCATGTTTGTGTAATAATAACATGTGTTTGATGATCTAAGTCATTTAAGTGTGACAAATATGCGAAAGAAAATGTCTTCCTTTGTGGATAAAAACTTAAACAATGCAATTTAATAAAACTGAACATTGCTAAACAGGCACTGACATATCAAATGAAGCTAAAGCATAAGAGACCTGGTGAAATAGTGTGATGTCGGCAGTGGCGTGCCCCATTTTACTATGACCCTTACAAGATACACCAACATGATGTAAGATTCTTAGAAGTCACTGGAATGTTAGAAGAGTCTACTAGAGGCCATTGCTGTGTAATAGACTTCTAGAAAGTACCGAAGGACGACCAAAAACGAATAACATGCTGCAAGAGGCAAGAGACCACAGCAGCTGACCATTGTTTTTACAGATATCAGATTGTTTATAGAGGTTGTCTATTGCTGTCCTATAACTAGCGACACAAAAATATATTGTAGAAAAAGAAGCAAACATACAGGGATTTAGGATGAGATGATAGAAGGCGAAGTTGAGTTAATTCTGATAATGAATGTTGTTCTGAGGCCAATGCGGGTGATGTATTTGACTTCCAGGGCAGAATATTGTTTTTTAGCATCCTCTTTTGTATATACAAAATTATTTACAGTAATAATCATTAAATTAGATGAATAATTATCATGGACAAAAACAAACACACACATAAAATCATAGTGTCTCCTTACATTGGTGGTCAGGGGGGAGGTCCCTAGTTACATAGCTTGTCAGTGTAAAAGTGCACACTTACATTCGTGGTCAGTGTATATATATTTTTGGTCAATGGGTAGAATGCCATATTTAAGTGGTCAGTTAGAAAATGCTGCCTACATTTATGATCAGTGAGTAGAATGACCCGTTACATTGATTATCAGTGGGAAAAGGGACATTTTACAGACAGCTGTAGAGATCATTAGTGAGGTAAGTAGCCTCTTTGAGAGATGAGAGAAAATACTGCATTGGTGCTGCTGGTTCTGCCAAGTGACATTAATTTGTACTTTCATTTTTTAAAGCATTGAAGTTCTGTTGTGTTGAAGCAGCCAAAGACCTTTCCCTCTTTTCATAAAAAAATATCCTCTTGCACAGATATATTTTTTGTATTCTGAATAAATTTGAGCATGCTCTGAATTAAAGAAGATGTTGTGGAAGGTAATTAATTATTTGTTTTCACAGACACTGTGTCATCCATCTCATTTGCTCTAGGGAGGTTAAGTTTCACTCTGCTTTGCAAAGGCTTGGCAGGCCATTGTTGAGGATCTGGTGATGTGTTTCCTCAATTTGCTGACATCAAAACAAATCAATGCTGAACAGTCAGTGTTTGTTCCATCAAAAGGGCTGTTCAGAGGATAATGCCCGAGGTGGCAATTGTTTTATGCTTATAACTTTATTTTCTTCAGTTATAAATAAAATCATCTCAGGCGTCATCTGCATGCCATTGGGCAGATTTCTGTTCACTTCATGTCCTGTGGACTCAACATAAAGTAAGAGCAGTTCTCCCCAGAGTAAACCAAATCCCTTTTGGACAGTTGTCACAGGAACAAGCATCCCTGTTGGAAAATATCTCCTCATCTTTTGTTGCAGCCACTCCATATGGGGTGCAGGGGCGCCGCCCCACTTGATCCATGTGCCTGGCCCTTAATCTACAAGCAGGGCGCATGTACTCCAATGTTTTTTTTTGAAGCACGTTATTAGAGCCAGTGGCTCCAATTGGTTTTAAAAAAAGCATGGGCTCGGAGCGCAGATCACTAAGCCTTGAGCCCACCCAGTTGTGTGGCAATAGCGAAATTTTTTTTTTTGGGCTGGGAGAAGAAGAAATGCCATGGCAGCAGTGTCTTCTTCCTACCCTACCCGCACCTCTCCTGCAGTAAGGTATGGCCATCAATTGCATGCGTTGGGGGGGTGGCACTCGTGCAAGAGGATCTTCGCCGGGGGGGTTTATGTAGTGCCAGTGGATCACCCCATTTTGATCGATCGATTGATCAAAAGCCAGGGGGTGCGAGTAAGGGGGGCAGGTCTGCTTGCTGCCCCCCCCAAAATATTTTGACCATAAGCCGCCACTGTGTAATAACCTAAAATGTGGCATTTTAAGTCACAGTAGCAGTGGTAACCAGGACACAGGGAGTGAATAATATCCCAAGACAGATAGCAATAAAACACTTTAACCATTCTAACTCTTCCCCACTCTATGCAAAAAAAAAAACAGCATTTTGGCTATATATATACTCTGTATTGCATCTTATAACTCAATTTCTGTGCTTGCATACTGTATATACTTTGACATTTTAGGCGTACTTATTTTGAATTAGACACTAGTGCTGGCTTAGGAGAGCAAACTATGTGTGGGTCTGCAAGGATAAAAGAATGTTTCTATTTAAATTAAAATTATGTTTCATTGCCAGAGTATCTCATATTTGAAGGGTGAAGGTTGAATCACACAGCTAGAAATTACTTACAACAAAGCAGATGTTTAAATTGGAGAAAGAGGCATTCCAGACATATATTAAGAATATGTTCTAGTTTATTTCATTACAAGTAACATTTTTCGGAGGATTTAGCAACCAATTTTTTTTATTTATTTTTTGTTATTTTCCCAAGGGGAGCATACAGGAAGGATCTACATGAATAAAATGTTGGGAAACTGCAGCCTTGTTTTAGAATGTGAAACTAGTCATAATCTGAATGAGTTTTGATGACATCTACTGTCTTCAGTTATGTCCAAGATTTCCTTCCCACCATGCTTGACAGATATGTTTCTCTTTGATGGATGCAAAGATGTAGGTCAGTTGCTCATCCCCTTGGCTGAAGATTGTTAGACCTCAGCCAGCAATGTGTCTTCATGGGCCAATCAAAATATTGCTTACATCTTAGATGAGAGATGAACAAGCACTCATTTGTCTTAAAGCATGATATGTCTTTCTTGTGCAACCACACATCATCACTTAACGAAGAGAATGAGAAGCTGGTGCTGTTTCAAAATGCCAGTTCTACAGGGAGTTAACATTTGGCACCTGTATGCTCTTATCTAAATATGCCTAAACTGCTTTGTGTTATGCCTTTTACCTTTGAAGTTCATTGCCAGACTGTTTGGGGTTAAACAACAAAGCATATGAGTGTTGGAAGCCAACAAGCACAAACTTAGCAATGCTTTTGACTATTAGACATTATTTATACATACTACTGTTTCAAAAATAGTTCTCTTAGAACACAACTATATTGAGAAAACATGCTGATCATCTATTTACTGTTGCCCACCCAAGAAATCAAAATAAAATTGAGACCGGATCCCACCAACAGAGAAAGTAAAGCCTTGTATAAGACTATGGGCCAGATTCACAAAAGAGATACGACAGAGTATCTCAGATACTCCGTCAGATCTCTCAGAGTATCTATGCGACTGATTCATAGAATCAGTTACGCATAGATATCCCTTAGATCCAACAAGTGTAATGGACTTACACTGTCGGATCTTAGGATGCAATACCGCGGCCGCCGCTGGGGGAGTTTGCGTCGTAAACCAGCGTCGGGTATGCAAATTAGGAGTTAAGGCGATCCACAAAGGTTTTTCCCGTCGTTACGTCATCGCAAGTGTAAGATTTCCATCGCATAGATAGGGCACCTTTAATATGGTGTAAAAGTACTCCACCATGTTAAAGTATGCCCGTCTTTACCGCGTCGCTTTTGAATTTTTTTTTTAATTTTTCTTTTTCCCGGCATAAGTACTTTGAGCACGTCGCGATTCTCAAAACGTTGGCGCGTCGTAATTTCGCGCAAAGCACGTCGGGAAATTTGCGACGGGAGCATGCGCAGTACGTCCGATGCGGGAGCGCGCCTAATTTAAATGGTACCCGCCCCATTTGAATTGGGCCGCCTTGCGCCGGACGTGTTTACGATACACCGCCGCAAATTTCCAGGTAAGTGCTTTGTGGATCGGGCACTAAATCTGAAAACTTGCGGCGGTGTAACGTAAACGGGTTACGTTACGCTGCGCCACAGCTACGTGAACCTGGCCCTATGTTTGTATCATAATCATTGTTCATTATCAGAACATAGCTAAAGCAAATTTTGCATTTCTGTTTTTTTTTTCTTTCTATTTAGTAATAGTTATGCCTCGTACACATGGCCGGATTTTTTGAGAAAAAAATTCAGACAGGCTTTTTTTCTAGTGTAGCACTACCCCAGTAGGAGCTGCTGGTTACGTTTTTGGTCTGTACTCTGACTATCAACCCCACTATATTTGGCTCGAACCCTCCCTTGGCACAACTGGATCACAGTACGATTGTGGGACCCACCAGTAGTTGGGAACCACAATGATATACACAGCAAAGAAATTGCAATTAATTATGGTTACTTTGTACGGCCCACCTGTCCAGAAGGGCAACAGATAAACTCCACACACAACTGTCTGATTAACCAAGAGGCAATTGTTTACTTGGTAAGAAAGATAAATAAAAAAGTTAAACAAATACAGTTGACTGCCTACAGGGCCCTGCAAGAGTCAATGATAAATATTGAGAACAGGTTCAAATATCACAAACCAATGTACATACCTGTGCAAGAACACGGTGGAGGGGTCCCTCCTGTACAATACTACCAGCACTGAAGTACCTCTCCACCAGGCCTCACCCAGCTCTCAGGAACAGCAATACTGTACAAAATGAGTATGAAGTAATTACTCTATGTATATAAGTCTATAACTCTTTAACTCCCCCTAGCGAGAAGTCCTGGGACATGTGTCCTACTATGGTGGCTTAGTTGATCAGACTAAGCCTTGTAATCATTCCTTTCCTGTTAACGGAAGTCTTCGCTAGCATTAGTTGGTGCATGTAAACAATTTGTAATCCAATGGAGATAAGTAAACTAGAAACAAACGCTAAACTAAGTATGGCGTGCTAGCAACACTAATGCCAATCCCTTTGATGCACAGTCACTGCCGGATGCCACGTATCCCTGCACGTGGCGTGTTAACCTCCAAGCGACAATGGTGAGTCTACTAGATCCACCTTCCTGCGACACAGTTACTATAGTGGTGGGCAGGTGCCTTTCTCACCCAATGAGGCCTCTCCTCTCCGGTATGCTCTGTTTGTAGTAGTCTGGTCTCGACCTCTCTGCAACTGACAGTCCCTGGTCGTCACAAAAATGCCGGTGAACAGGTGACACTGGTTGCCCTGGAACGTAGGCCAAAAACTTCTGTCAAGGATCCCCTCTCAGGATGGGCGATCCGCGCTGGCGACTGTAGGCCCAGGCTTCTGAGGCCTAGGCTTCCTTGAAGCAGGCCTCAGCACAGGCTTCCTGCTTGCTAGAAGAGGCTGTCCCAAGAGAGCGAACCAAGGCCTTCCTTCCCCTTAAATTCAGTCACCCAGCAGGCTGGGCAGGGTGCAATGCACTTTGGGTGGCACAGTTGCTCCATGGACATCGTAGTCTGTCAAACACCCAGGGCAATGGAGTCTTTATCTCCCTGCGCTACAAGTTCCATAATGCATTGTTGTAATCATGTAAAACCAAACAAGTGGTGGCAATATAACGATTGGCCACTGGAGGGAGCTGAGTTCCTTTTTAATTATAAACTGTAGTTTTTCAGCCACATTGCAAAGTGGCACCTTGCTTTACTAGGAAAGACCAGTCGTGTGTAGCCTCCCTCTGACTTTTTTTTTTCGGAAGTCCGACAGACCTTAGATAGAGAACCTGTTCTCTTTGTTTCTTTACTAAAACTGGAGAGTGCAAAATCTGATGCAGCTCTGCATAGAAGCCAATAGGCTTCCAGATTTATTTTGTCAAAGCTTAAGGCTACTTTCACATTGGGGCCGTGTCCATGTTACTGGTAAAGCGCCACTAGTTTTATCGGCGCTTTACCGCTGTTATAGCGCCACTTTTTGGCCTTTAGCGGTGTGCTTTCAACCCCCGTTAGCAGCCGAAGAAAGGGTTGAAAGCGCCTGTGTTGCGGCACTGCGGAAGTGCTTTGCAGGCGCATCTGCTGCCGATTTGGCATCACTGCCCATTAATTTCAATGGACAGGGCGCTTTGGGAGCGGTGTATTCACCACTCTCGCACTGTCCCAAAGATGCTGCTTGCAGGGCTTTTTTTTCCGCCCTAAAGTGCACCGCCCCAGTGTGAAAGCACTCTGGTTTTCACACTGGGGTGGCTTAAGAGGTGCTTTTCAGGTGCTTTACAGGCACTGTTTTTAATTCTAAAATGCCTTAAAAGCGCCCAAGTGTGAAAGGGGTCTAACTGAATGAGCTAAAGTTAGAAGCCAATTGGCTACTATGCACCTGATTTTGCACTCTCCATTTTAAGTAAATCAGTCCCAATGTGACTAGAGCCAGACTTCTGTGGTGTATGTTGTGTCGTTTTATGATCATCCACTGCTAACATGAAACTGGATGATCTCTTGACATTAGGAGGTACCCCTGACTTTTTGCACAGGTTTAGTGCAGAAGTAATATTGCAGAAAAGGCATACAGTGCATCCGGAAAGTATTCTCATCGCTTCACTTTTTCCACATGTTGTTATATTACAGCCTTATTCCAAAAATTATTAAATTCATTATTTTCCTCAAAATTCTGTAAACAATACCCCATAATGACAACATAAAAAATAAATAAAAAGTTTGAGACTTTAACCACTTACCCCCCGGACCATATTGCTGCCCAAAGACCAGAGTACTTTTTGCGATTCGGGACTGCGTCGCTTTAACAGACAATTGCGCAGTCGTGCGACGTGGCTCCCAAACAAAATTGGCGTCCTTTTTTTCCCACAAATAGAGCTTTCTTTTGGTGGTATTTGATCACCTCTGCGTTTTTAATTTTTTGCGCTATAAACAAAAATAGAACGACAATTTTGGAAAAAATGAATATTTTTTACTTTTTGCTGTAATAAATATCCCCCAAAAATATATAAAAAAACATTTTTTTTCCTCAGTTTAGGCCGATACGTATTCTTCTACATATTTTTCGTAAAAAAAATCGCAATAAGCGTTTATTGATTGGTTTGCGCAAAAGTTATAGCGTTTACAAAATAGGGGGTATTTTTATGGCATTTTTATTAATATTTTTTTTACTAGTAATGGCGGCGATCAGCGATTTTTTTTTCGGTATTGCGACATTATGGCGGACACTTCGGACATTTTTGACACATTTTTGGGACCATTGGCATTTTTATAGCGATCAGTGCTATAAAAATGCATTAGATTACTATAAAAATGCCACTGGCAGTGAAGGGGTTAACACTAGGGGGCGGGGAAGGGGTTAAGTATGCCTGGGTGTGTTCTTACTGTGGGGGGGGGGGTGGCCTCACTTGGGGAAACACTGATTTTCTGTTCATACATTGTATGAACAGAAAATCAGCATTTCCCCTGCTGACAGGAACGAGAGCTGTGTGTTTACACACACAGCTCCCGTTCCCCGCTCTGTACCGAGCGATCGCGTGTGCCCGGCGGCGATCGCGCCCGCCGGGCACACGCACGGGAGTCGGGGGCGAGCGGGGGGCGCGCGCGCGCGCCTCCGGCGGCGCGCGTGCGCCCCTAGTGGCGGCTGAAAGGTAGGACGTCCATTTACGTGCTCTCGCCTAGGAGAGCCACCTTGTGGACGTAAAATGACGGTGCGGCGACGGCAAGTGGTTAAATGAGGCAGTTGATAACACAATTGTAAAAAGTAATTCACGTCTATTAACATGGGCAATGAAGACCCATAACAACAAGTAGGTACATAGATGATAAAATCCTGAACATGCAGAACACAGCAAATTAGCAAGATGAAATATAAATACATAAAAAATCGGATCATATAGGACAGTATATACCATGTCAGAAACCACATATGCAATATAGGTACTGTAGGTTACCTTTTCCACATTTTGTTATGTTACAGCTTTATTCCAAAATGGAGTAAATTCCTTATTTTCCTAAAAATTCTGTAAAAAATACCCCATAATGACAACTTGAAAAAAGTGTTTTTTGAAAACTTTGCCAATTTATAAAAAAAAAACGAAAAAAAAAACATGTACATAAGTATTCACAGCCTTCACTCAATACTTTGTTGAAGCACCTTTGACACCAATTACAGCCTCAAGTCTTTTTGAGTATGATGCAACAAACTTGGCAAACCTATTTTTGGGCAGTTTCTCCCATTCTTTTTTGCATGACCTCTCAAGCTCCATCAGGTTGGATGGGGAGTGTCAGTGCACAACTATTTTCAGATCTCTCCAGAGATGTTTAATCGGGTTCAAGTCTGGGGCTCTGACTGGGCCACTCAAGAACATTCAGAGAGTTGTCCCATAGCTACTCCTTTGTTATCTTGGCTGTTTGCTTAGGGTTGTTGTCCTGTTGGAAAATGAACCTTCTCCCGGGTCTGAGGTCCAGCGTGCTCTGAAGCAGGGTTTCATCAAGGATGTCTCTGTACATTGCTGCATTCATCTTTGCCTCGATACTCACTAGTTTCCCAGTTCCTGCTGCTGAAAAACATCCCCACAGCAGGATGCTGCTGAGGGCCGGTACAAGGAGGGGCAGAAGGGATGGATGCCCTGGGGGGGACAAATTACTGAAGGAAGAGGGTGCGGCGTAGGTGAAGTGCTTGTGCTTCTAAAATCTGTGTATGTGTGACTAACACACCAGGCGGGTGGGGGGCACTGGCCGGCAATAGCTGTAACAATGTGCCGAGTGTGACAATTGCGCTCCTTCACCTTGCAGAACATTCGGATAGCCCAGCCCTTTACTTCTCTATTGGTTGAGATACCTCACCTGACAGACGCTCCATAGTCCCGGCCTGGTGTTACGTCACTGAGGGGCCGGCTGCCAGCCTGAGACAGGATTAGAGAGGACCCAGAGGAGGGGAGCACAGTGTGCTGCTGCTAGAGTTGTGACCTAGAGGAGCTGCCGAGCCTAGGAGGATCCAAGCACTTGTAATCCCACAAGTAAGCAGATGCCATCTGCATATGGAATTAACTCTTTGGATTGAGGTAGTGGGGGGAGGGGGGGCTGAGATGAAGTTATTATCAATGGGATTTGTAATATGCAGCATGAGGGGTTTTGTGGGATAGGATCCGTCACAAGGGGGTTAATGTATTGCCACTGGTTACTGATGCGTTAATGACCAGTGGCAGTAAATTAAGCCCTTTGTGCTGCATTAGTGGCACCAGTGTCAATGTTAATGCAGCACAAAGGGGTTCATTAACTGCCACTGGTCACTAATGCATCAGTGCAGTGACCAGTGGCAATACAATAACCCCATCATGCTGCATATTACAAATACCATTGGTAATTAACCATTTGTCAATTCGTCACAGTGCTTATAATGCGATGGGGTGGCAGCTACAGGTGTACGTCCCTGCCTGTATCAGGGTTTCGGGGCACATGCCCCCACCCACTTACTCCCGAGTGATTTGAAACAGCAGGAGACTGTCATCAGATCCCAGCCAATGACTCTTGGCCAGTAACTGCTGATCCGCTGTGTCAAATCACAGCCCAGAGCCCTGTGTTGACAATCAATACAGGGTACTTTACAGATGGACCAATCACTTTTTTTTCTTTTCCCTGCAAAGCAGAGGAAATAAACAAATTGATATGTAGTAAAAAATCAGCACACATTACACATTGTTAGGCACACAATTAACCTCTTGGTTGCCCTTAGATGTTAACCCCTTACCAGTCAGTGTCATTAGTACAGTGATAGTAAATATAATTACCACTGACCAATGTATTAGTGTCACTGGTGATGTGGCAGTTAGTCAGTTCCCACAAAGTGTCAGTTAAACTGGGTACACATGGGCCAAATGTCGGGAGACAATGAGCAGTTAAAACAAACTGGCTAACATTCGGCCCGTGTGTATGGTGGTCTGTCTGACAGAAGCCGGCCATTTGGCTGGCCTCTGTCAGACAAGCATGCTAGAAAACCAGCAGCTGACTGACTCCTGATCAGCACTGGCTGAGAACGTTGATCCGAGTGTTCTGGCAGTGGGGGCGTCCCACTGTCAGAACATAACAGCTAAGGCTAGGTTCACATCACGATTTTTACATCCGATAATCGGACCGTTAAATCGGATGGAATCGTATATGACAAAATCGTATGTAATCGTATGTCAAAAATTTTCACTAAAAAATCGGATCCTGATTTTAAATAATGTCTGGCTTTCTGGGAAAAAGAAGATTCTTGAAGTTTCTAGCTCGTTCCAGTGTCTAGTGTGCATGCGTAATAAAAAATCGGGTATGATTTATCGGATAAAAACGCACAGTCATCCGATTTATTACGATTTTAGATTGACCACAATGTAAAAAAAATCGGACACGATTTTAATACGATTTCAAATCAGGACCAAAAATCGTGGTCAAACACGATTTTTGATACGATTTTAAATCGTATCAAATCTGATGCGGTTCAAATCGGATGCACTTGGGGACCTACATTAATGAATGGAAGTGAATGGATACGTTTTGCCATACAGATTTGTACAATTTCAAAACTAAGAATCGTGAGAACAAGTAGGATGATAAAATCGTGGTGTGAATGCACCCTTAGCAGGGTAGATGGGAGGGGCAGTTTGCCATCTTCTCCCTGGGCATAGGATGAATTTGTCCCGTCACTGATGCTGCCTCCACAATGCTTCACTGTAGGGATGGTATTGGCTAGGTGATGATCTGTGCCTGGTTTCCTACAAACATGATGCTTGCCATTCAGGCCAAAAGAGTTCAATCTTTGTTTCATCAGACCAGAACATTTTATTTCTCATGGTCTGAATGTCCTTTAGGTGCCTTTTGGCAAAATCCAGGCAGGCTGTCATGTGCCTTTTACTGAGGACTGGAGTGGCTTCCATCTAGCCCATCTACCATACAGGCCTGATTAATGGAGTGCTGCAGAGATGGTTGTTCTTCTGGAAGATTCTCCTCTCTCCACAGAGAAATGCTGGAGCTCTGTCAGAGTGAACATCTGGTTCTTGGTCACCTCCCTGACTAACGTCCTTCTCCCCACGCAGTTTGGCCAGGCGGCTCGCTCTAGGCAGAGTCCTGGTGCTTCCAAACTTCTTCCATTTTCAGATGGTGGAGGCCACTGTGCTCATTGGGACCTTCAATGCTGCAGAAATGTTTCCGTACCCTTCCCCAGATCTGTGTCTCGGAGGTCTACAGACAATTCCTTGGACTTCATGGATTGGTTTGTTCTCCGATATGCACTGTTAAGTGTGGGACCTTATTTAGATAGGTGTGAGCCTTTCCAAATCATGTCCAATCAACTGAATTTACCACAAGTGGACTCCAGTCAAGTTGCAGAAACATCTCAAGGATGATAATTAGAAACAATTTCGAGTGCCATGGCACAGGCTGTGAAAACTCATGTACATGGGATTTTTTCAGTTTTTATTTTTAATAAATTTGCAAAGATTTCAAACACACTTCTTTCACATTGTCATTATGGGGTATTGTTTGTAGAGTTTTGAGGAAAATAATGAATGTAATCCATTTTGAAATAAGGATGTAACATAACAAAATGTGGAGAAAATTTGGAAAAAGTGAAGCGATGTGAATACTTTCCGGACGCACTCGAATGTCCTTCGAAATTGGCATGGATTTGTGGTATCTGCAAATGCATGTGTTTGTGTCTGAAACACAGACTGCAAATGCATGTGTTTGTGTTAATCTTGAGATCGATTTTTATGTCCCTGAGAAATTCCTTGGATTGCGTACTTTTGCAAATAAATTCATGTTGCCCATTGAGTCCACCCAATATTTCTAAATGAGTACCATGGTTGGTAAATATGTAATATGAATTTTCTTTAAAAGTTCATGCTAGTTTACCTCTAGTTCCTCTAAATATTGCTGTTAATCTTTCCATAATTGATATAGTCTTATTGACGTTATTTATTTTTTATTTTTTGCCTATTTGGATTTTATTACGGTAAATTGTTTCATTTAGATTAAATCATTTTGTTAGTTCTGGCTTCAAATATACTAAATGGCTGGAAAAATTATGAATAATATGGTATTTATACAGATTACAAAGAAAGCTATAAACTATTGTTAATAATAAATCGTAAACAGAGGAAATTAGGCTGTAGCAAAACATTTATCACTTAGTTTTGGCAAACAGTAGAGCAGAAAGGTTCACTACATGCTCCTATCCACAAAAACCAACAACTTTATTTTTGAAAATTTATTCAGGCGAATCATTGGAGTGTACTGCTTTGTTTCAGTAAAGCAGAAAAGCACATTCCAAAAAATCTTCACCATTGTCTAATTGGTCAATAGCAACAGATCCAAGTGTTCTTTAACAGTTAACAGATTATCCTTCATTTTAAATGTATAGCTTTTTAAAAACTGAAACAGCTCACTTTGGAAGAACATTTTCACTTTCCAAGGCAATTTCCCATTAGCTTAGTGAATTAGGTCAAGCTCTGCTGACTTTCATATTCCAATCACGTGAAGGAAACAATACAGTTTAGTTTCATTTTCCTTGAACATGATTGGGTATTCATAGCAATTGTGGATTGTCTCCACATGCACTAATCTAAGGAAAAAAATCCTTGCAAATTAAAAATTCTATTGCAAAGTCATCAGCCTATTTTCCTTTGGGAAATTAACCCCAATGTCTAAATTAAAACCAATATTTCTATATGATGTTAGACCTTTAGGGCCCATTCACACCTGAGCATTTTGTAGCCTGAAGCCTGAAGCCTGAAGATATAAAATGCTAGAGGGGAAAAAATCCATTATTCTCAATGGAGAATATCACATCTCCACTCCAAAACGCCTGAAGCCGAACGCCTGAAGCTCAAACAAGTTCTGGACCCTTTTTTGTCGCTCGAATTGGTCTGATTTGGGCGTTTTTGAATGTTTGTATTCCCATAGAAACTAATGGGAACGCTCGATTCAAGCGTCTAGCACAACAAAGAGCGTTTCTACTGGCGTTTTGTCGCTTTAATCTGTTCTGTAAAATAGAACATTCACCCAGGAAGAAGATAAAAAAAATCTACAAACATAGCAACAAATGATGAAAGAGATGATAATTTTTCCTATTGGCTCATATAAAAAACGATGAAGTTCAAAAACGTCGGACAACGCTGTATGCAAACGTGCAAATACGTGCAAATACGCTCGACATTCACAAACGTGCAACAAAACGCCAGAAAAAAATGCTCAAAATGCTACGCTCAGGTGTGAATGGGGCCTTAGCCTGATTCACATTATTCACACATTATCATATAGTTAATAGATTTAAAAGCCAAGATATAATACCAGGACATGGGTGTACCATTTTGAAAAACAGGAATCTTATTGAGAAGGTAATTATTGTTCAAATTAGTGTTCAAAAATGGGGTCAAGCGTTTCCAGACTTCCAGACTAAATCTAAAAAATAGAGAGACAATCTTCAGTAATCAGGAAAAGTCAATGGCTACAAATGAATAGAAAAAAATTGATACATTTTGTACAAAATTAAATTTACATGAAACACAATTTTTTATTTGAATTTAGAAACCCATGAACACAACTGAATATAGTTTATTAGAAAGAGATTTATGCCAAATTAGCTTAAAAGTAATCTAAAACAGTTAATGCAGTTGCAGTAAATGTAGCAAAAAAAATATAGAGGAGCTTTAACTATGGAAGTTGTCCTGTAATTTCGCCCCAGCAAATATGATGTGGTGTCAAAGCAGACAACTAAGTAAACTCATCACAGGTCAGGATCACGCTCTTAATGACCTGCCATGATTTTTATATAACCCTTTGTTACTGTTATTTCACATGACAAGTGCTTCTCACAGTGAACAGTTTTATATTATGTATGATATTCACCGTATTATGTGATTGAGATCTAGATTAAGGAATCGTTTTGTGCTGTCCAAAAGTTCTAACTAGTGTCTGGAATTGGAGGAGGAGAATAGGTCGTCTTTCAAAATGATTCAATTTGTGATTTTTGATGATCAAGTCATTTTAAGAAATTGAGCAATCTTCTTTTATTTTTATCTCTTCTATTTCTATAAGGCTTCTTATTTTCCTGATTTTTTTTAGATAGATGGTGGTATACTGTATGTATCACAAGAAAGCAGCCTTAAAAAAGTAAAGCATGAGAACAGTCTTAAACACCAAGTTACTACCACACAAAAGTGTTAGTTTCAAGGTGCTCTTGCCAACTTTTTTCCCCTTTTCCAACAAGTGGAAAAAAAAGAAATTCTCTTATGGGGGTATACAAACAGAAAAACAAGGTCTGCTTATTCTCTGTTCAGCAAACATGAAAACAATTGCATAGCCTACAGTTACACAACTATTCCGCATCTTCTTCTACCCTTTTGCAACACTAGCCCCTCTAGTTAGATGTAAAACTGGCATCGACTGGTGACCAGGGAACCCGTCCACTCTTTTTTAGTGAGGCTACAGAAGTCTTACTAGACAGGAGTCAACCTTTCTGCTATACAGGCTATGCCTTGGGAAGACTTTGACAATGATCTTAGGGGCGTCTGAATTTTTTATTTATTTTTGCCCCTAAATGCCCTTGCATGGTAGCCTAAATCACTTGACATGCCTAAATGTGCCTAAATGCGTTACATGCATTTACAACGTCCAGTGTTTTTTTCTGCCAAATTTCTGCTGCCAGAAGAAAAGGCATCTATGAGAAATGTGGAAAAAAAATGCGCTAGTGTAAACAAAATTAAATTAAATTAAATTAAACTAAACATTCAATAAGAGGCTGCAGCTGGCGTGCGATGCACAAAATGACATACAAAATAGAAACAAAGCCGCGCCATAAACAGTAAGCTATAGTGATTGCCAGAAGTGTGTATGTGTCAAGTCCATATAAGGGGTTAACAAACACAGGACACCCTTGAATCAAAACCAGTCCATATAGTGAGGTTGATACCCCGCTGTTAACACAGGTCTCAAAGTAGAAGATTTCTTTAAACAGTTTCTCAGATAAACTTCACACCACCAAAGTGACTGGATATATATAATTAGTGAACCCTTCACCGATAATGAGAGGCCGCTTACCAGAGGGCAAGCACAAATGAGCAGATGGCTATAGCCCAGCCGCGGCCTTTGGTATTCACAGGATCACTCGGGGACAGATATCAGGAACCACTCATAAGGTATCACCATCCAATACATCCGGTAAGAGAGTAAGGAAAGAATGCACCATAGCGTAACTCCGTATCAAAAGGGCGTTTTAATAAAACATAAGATGTACTTACAAAACATAGAAGTAAAAACAGCGTTTTTTAAAATTTGAACGTAGCCGGCCGGCATACAAGGATCTTCAGGATCTCGAGTATGGGCTAAATTACCACACTCAAGATGGCGTCAGTGGGCACCATTACTATGAATGTTTTAACTAGGTCTTTTTTTACCTGGTAGACATCGTATATCAAATGAGGGTGATACCACTATTAGCTAGTTTTTTATTGCCTAGAGGTGTAGCGCCACACCGCCTATTACTGGCAAATTGACCACAATCAAGATGGCGTTTTTGCTGCTATTGCTCCGCTTTCACAATGAGGTGCAGCCCTTTATAACTGGTGAATCACTGCTATGCCCTACCCCATTGATAACGTCCTGTTGATGATGAAACGCGTCTGGGAGGACGTGCAGTGACGTCACCACGCAGAGGAGGAGGACTCCTTGTATGCCAGCCGTCTACGTTCAAATTGAAAAAAACACTGTTTTTACTTCTATGTTTTGTAAGTACATCTTATGTTTTATTAAAACGCCCTTTTGATACGGAGTTTTGCTATGGTGCATTCTTTCCTTACTCTCTTACCTGATGTATTGGATGGTGATACCTTATGAGTGGTTCCTGATATCTGTCCCCGAGTGATCCTGTGAATACCAAAGGCCGCGGCTGGGCTATAGCCATCTGCTCATTTGTGCTTGCCCTCTGGTAAGCGGCCTCTCATTATCGGTGAAGGGTTCACTAATTATATATATCCAGTCACTTTGGTGGTGTGAAGTTTATCTGAGAAACTGTTTGAAGAAATCTTCTACCTTGAGACCTGTGTTAACAGCGGGGTATCAACCTCACTATATGGACAGGTTTTGATTCAAGGGTGTCCTGTGTTTGTTAACCCTTTATATGGACTTGACACATACACACTTCTGGCAATCACTATAGCTTACTGTTTATGGCGCGGCTTTGTTTCTATTTTTTATATCTATGAGAAATGGCCAGTATGCATGAGGTCTCTGAGTCACTCTTAAAGAATAAAGTTTGAACTTTTTGTTGTTCTTTTAAATAGCGTAGGCAAAGGGTTAGCACCTCTGTTAGTTTTTTGTTGTGGTCTATTACCTTTTCCTTCTAATCTTCTTCTGGTGAAAACTATTGCAACCTCCCCAAAATGAACACAAGCAGTAAAACCTGACAAAAAAAATTAAAAGTAAAGCTTCTTTGTATTATGTAGAGGAGGAGAGGGTTAGGACCCCTGTCAGGTTTTCAATGTAATCTGACCCCTTGGTGAGGAGCTTTTTCCTGTCATTTTGTTCTAATCTCTGGCCCGTTATGTTTCGTATACTGAAAACCAGAAGTATGTACTAAAAGGCCTATGTAAAAAAATGCAAGTATTGGACATTGCTGACAGTACTTACTAGATTTTGGCAGTAAAAAAAAAAAGTGCTAACTTTTGATTCTGTGCCCAATTTTTGTTATTTTTTTTTTTCATTTTGATTACTGCTTTCCTTCTCTTCTCTCCCCCTCAGCTTGCTGCATATATTGTAGTTATCAGGGCATGCTGTCAGTTTGACAACTGAAGTCCCGCTCTGTCTAGAAGAGCTACTTTAAGCAGCAGTTTCAGCACTGATCTGCACAAACAGGCTTTTTTGCTCTTGCTAAAATGTAAATACAAATAAAAAAAATGTAGCTAGCAGCATCTCTCAAGAGAAGGTAATTGCAATTTATCTTTTTTTTTTTTTTTTTTAACACAGTGTCAACTTAAAGTAGGATTCAAATGAAATTCTAACTATACTCAAACCTGCTCTCACCTCCATTCTAAAACTCTTCTAACTGCCCTATAAATATGTATATATTTACCTATCCTGAGGGAGCTCCAGTCTGGTCATGTTATCTCCCTGGGGTCTGGCTTTAGTGAGGAAGAGAGATCACAGATAATGTCTGCAGAGCCTGGACAATTCATTGTCAGCTGTCCTTCCTCTACACTGAAGCCGCCACTGGGATCCGATACTGTATAAGTAAATATAGACATCTTTCCTTTACAGAGTAGTTACAATAGTCTTAGAACAGGGGTGGTAGCAGTTTTAGGTATAGTTAGTGTTTGACTGGAATTCCACTTTTGGCCACCAAGAGCAAATGACCAGTCAGGCAGCTGGGGTGGGGAGACGGTTTCAAAATTGGAAAAAAGTTTAATTTTATTAAATAAAAATTATTTCCTTTTTTAACCTCTGATTAAACTCTAGTTTTCCTTAATTAGCCCTAACTAACCCATGCCTCTTCCTGTTCACCTTCAGATTTTTTTTTATCAATGATTTCGTGTTTTTGAAGACCATACACCAGTATATTGTAGGCACATAACAGAAAGTGGTAACACATCTGAGAAAGTATGAGTACAAATGGTAGAAAGAAAGATTAAAGGCTGTATGATAAATTAAATGCCAAATAGAATATATTGTTCTCTTGACAAAGCCCAAGATGCGAGCATCAAAGACATACACATCACCGCAAACTACAGCGATAGGTTCTAAAGAAGATTTGCAATTGTGTACTTTGGGGTGGGTATCAACTGGAATCCTTACAAAAAAAAGACCCCCCTTAAGAGAAAAAAAGCAGAGCTTAAGATTGGGATAACATATGGCCAAGGTCATTGGTATGCAGCTGAATGAGCCTAAGGAGACAAGATTATATGACATGAAAAACACACAAATTGTCCAGAGCAAAACCATCACCCTAATGGTATCAAGTAATGTAAAACAATATAAAAAGTACAAAGTGTAGTGGACAGATAATAATTAATGTAGAAACAATGTAAATTACTAAAATAAAAATAAAAGAACAATAAATATAAATGGTATTAGAAAAAAAATATTTTGAGCAGACCTGATTCATATACAGTGCAATGCGATTGGTCTGTCAGTACAAGGAATGGAATGGACCTTGTTATAAGTGGAATTCAATCAAAACTGGTAGAAGATTGTGGCGTCTTGAAGATTTAGGACAGCAGGAAAGGGGAATGTGGTTTACTAATATCTTTATACTTAACTTGGTGCTCACATTAAGAGTTTAAATTGGCCTGTAGTTAAAAACCAGGGAAGGTCCTTCCTTCTTTGGCCAAAACAGTAACATGTCTTTCCAGTAAATAGGTAGAGATAGAGTGGTCTAGAAAGGTGTTAAAGGCTTATAAATGTGCTTTTGTACATGGCTAAAAGTATGCCTCAAACAATACTGCTATATGATTTCCCGTGAGTTATAGCAGGTGTGTTGTTGAGAGCAAAATAACCTGGGAGATGGTTTGAATCATTTTCAAGTCTATAGGGTTGTCCAGTAGGAATGTATTTAGCAGACAGATTTTTGAGTGCCGCTCCTGTTGGTCAGAGAGAAACTTTGGTTGTGTAGTCATGCTTTGTATGTACAGAAGGTGGCATTCTGACATTAAGAAGTAATCAATTCTTGAATATGTATTGTAATAATTATGTGGGCTCGGAGTAGGTGAAATCAAGTGCCATGAAGCTAAAGCACAGATAGTTCTTTGTTTCATAACCGCTTGCCAACTGCCTCACATAGATATACGTCAGCAGACTGGCAAGGGCAGGCAAAGCAATGTATATATACGTTGCTTTAAACCTGCCCCCTGGCAAGGGCGAGCGCACGTGTACGCATCTGCCGCGATCTCCCTGACCGTGCCCGCGGGACCCGAGGACTCAATGTCCGCTGGTGTCCCGTGATTGGGTCACGGAATGGCAGAACAGGGGGATGCCTTTGTAAAGAATGCCTGGTGACATGTCACTTATCGTCTGCTTCCTCTCATCGGAAGCAGCGATCAGTGACATGTCATGGCAAGCCACGCCCCATAACAGTTAGAATCACTCCCTAGGACACACTTAGTGTTAGAATATTATTTCAAATTCATAATTCGGCAATTCATAATTCATGGCAAGCTTGCAAAACATATTTGGTTTTATGATTAATCATAATAATTAGGTATGAGTGAATGACCTTGATCAGTTGATATGACATGATTCTTCAATCTAAAGCTGAGCATTGCTGGATATTTCTGATTAGCAATTTGAGTATGACACATAAGGAATCTTGGTGTAGAGTGACAAGAATAGAGATTCAGAATAGATCTGTATTTACGTAGTGAGATCAATAATATACTTGTTTATATCTATTGTTGAGTTAGTTTTAGTGAAGTCTTAGTCATACTAATATGTATTAGTATATAGTTACTTAATGAAGTTATAGCTGGTAATATATGTTCATATAGATTATGTAGTTTATGACGTTACATCATCAGCACATCATTCTAAGTATAGAGTGTCACATGTGTGCCTGTCAATCAAACTCCATACGACTCTCGTATGTGCTAAAATGTTCCTTTGGTATAACATATTGCTGAACATAGCAGAAATTAATGTGTGCCATACACAAGGATCTAAAGGGTCTAAGTTTGGACAGTATGAGGTCATGACGTTTATTTGTAAAATATATATATAAGCTATGCTTTAAGATGGGAGGACACATTTCACACTCACTCACACACACAGACACACTCACTTACACCCACTTTGAAAGATAACACTGACATATTTATTCAGACGGACGAGGAGAACAGATGAACAAACCAGAAGTCTAAAAACTTAATTTCCTGTTTCTTCTTGACTTTGGAAAACTCTCAGAAGGCAAGATGGAGCCTGAAACAGCACACATGCTTTCATAAGCTTGCTACAGCACTATCAATTCTATTTCATATATTTTCATCTACGCTAAACTGAACTGTAATACTATTTTTCATTGTGTTTATGATGCCACCTGTGTGATAATAAACTCACACGTTAATTTCAAGTCAAACTGACTATGAATGCTGTTCATTCAGAAACACCCTTGAGATACAAGAATATTAAATATTAATAACTATTCTTCAGTGGCGAGCTATCCAATATACCATCGTATCTATATTTTTACGGAAATCTCGACCCTTGATGAGAGGAGGAGAGATTGGCGCAGTTTTGCGAATATTCAAGTCTCGAGAAAAAAGACGGTTCAGAACCTATCAAGCAAGAGGCGTTTGTGTTGCGTCAGATGTGGACAACAGTCCAGTAACAGACGGTTGAAGATGAGAAATTTTTCTAATTACGGTGAGTAAAAATTATGGGATTTATAGATGAAATAGCTAGAGATAGTAAGCTAGAATTTAAAGATGTGTCTTTTTATCCAAATGACAGTCACTTGTGGTCATATATGCACCAAGAATGCTTACAATCTAATACACAGATCGACAAATCCAGGTTTACTGTGCGTAAATTACATGAGAAAATAAGTTATGTATTGAAATTAGTGAGAATATTTAATAAGATGATTATTAATATTTTACCTGCCAAAAATGTGTGTACACTAAATCAGACAGAGACTAATAATGTACAGAACACAGGAATACATGAAAATGTGTCCCAAGATTCTCTTAGTTGTTCTAACTGTGAGATTCTTTGTAATTACTTAGAGAATCTTGAGGAACAATTAGAATCTAAAAAAATGATTTTGCTAGAGTTACAAAATGACAGTAGACAGATTTCTGTAATAAATACAGATGACAAAAAGACTGAAACCAAGTCAAAGCTACAATCTTATTTCCCGGAAGGTTCGGAAATAGAGAATGTTGATGCTACTGATGAAATGGAAATGAAACATAAAAACTTAGGGACAGATTCACGTAGATGGCCGTAAATTTGGGCGGGCGTAACGTATCTGTTTTACTTTACGCCGCCGCAAGTTTTTCAGGCAAGTGCTTTATTCACAAAGCACTTGCCTGCAAAGTTGCGGCAGCGTAGCATAAAACACCCGGCGGAATTCAAATTCGGTGGGTAGGGGGTGTTTCATTTAAATGAAGCGCGTCCCCGCGCCGAACTAACTGCGCATGCGCCGTCCCTAAAATATCCCGGCGTGCATTGCTCTAAATGATGTCGCAAGGACGTCATTGGTTTTGACGTGGACGTAAATTACGTCCAGCACCATTCACGGACGACTTACGAAACAACGTAAATTTTTTAATTTTCGACGTGGGAACGACGGCCATACTTAACATTGACTGCGCCTCATAGACCCAGGGGCAACTTTACGCCGGGAAAAGCGTAAACGTTGTAACTTTACTGCGTCGGCCGCTCGTACGTTCGGGAATTCGTGTATCTAGCTAATTTGCATACTCGACGGGGAAATCAACGGAAGTGCCACCTAGCCGGCAAAAAAAAATTGCAGTTAAGATCCGACGGTGTAAGAGACTTACGCCTGTCGGATCTAAGGGATATCTATAGGTAACTGATTCTAAGAATCAGTCGCATAGATACGAAGGCGCTAGGCAGAGATACGACGGCGTATCTGGAGATGCGCCGATTCTTTTGAGAATCTGGGCCTTATTATGTAGAACTGCAAAACTAAAGTTGCAAATACATGACCATCTTATGAAAGTTTTAAAAGACTTTCCTATTTATGACGTTGAGGCTACTGTATTTTCTAATTGGGATTTATTTGAAATGTTTGCAGATCGTTTTAATCTTTCAAACGATCAACGCAATTAATTTTTTCAGTTGTGGATTCCTGTTAATTTTGCTAAACAAATCCATTCACTTTTTAGTGATGACGAAGGTCAGGAAAGACAAAATGACGCGACAGATAGATTGCGACTATTATTGCTATGTATGACCGGTGAGCAAAAACCGACCATAGAAATGTTAAACCTATTACAGACTACTGCAGAACAAGATCCATTTTGGTTTAAAACAAGATTTTGCAAGGTTTATGAAATGATTTTTGGAGTAGATGATGAAACTGACCCAGGTTTAAAAATAGCTTTCATAAAAAAAATTTAATACCTTGACCCAACTTCCGTAGCTATAGCACAGGAACGTCAAAATTTAAATGCTATAGTAAGCTTCATTGACAAATTAGGAGACAATTGAATCAAAGCAATCTCACACACGAAGTTGCTATTATTCAATGTGACAAAAATAGTCAGGCTACAGACGTGTCAGAAACGACAGGTCTTAGCAGGAATGACAAGGACAGGTGCAGACAAGTAAGGCAAGGAGACCCCATGACGTGCATTTACTGTCATGGATCTGGCCATATGAAAAAACATTGCTTTAAGTTTAAGAGTGACTTACAAATAAAAACTAAAGATATGGAGTATGAAAAATCAGCTTTTGCCACTGAAGTCAAAGAGATCAGTAATTTGACTGTTAACAGTAGTTCAGACAATATGGCAAAAGGAGCTGTCACTGAAAGAGAAGGTTTATTGCCATTGCCAAAAATAGAATCACACCCGGATTCAATTTCCCTGCCATTACAATATGTAGCACCAATTATTTTGGACGAGAATGGGAGGCCATATATAAAATGTTTACTGAATGGTAAACATATTAATTGTCTCATTGACAGTTGATCTGAGATTATGCTTACCAGAGAAAACATATTTGTGAAACCCAATTCTCCTATGTGTAAAATAGTGGGTTTTAATAATACAGGTAATTCCATTGCTAGACAGGTATCCAATGTAACATTTGAAGTACCTGGATTAGTGAAAACTAATATTAAAATTTGGGTCCGTCACGAAGCAGAGAATATACTTGGTATTGATGTAGTCAATAAAGAAAAATGGGTGATTGATTTGGCTAATAAAAGTATTTGGAAAGATCCATCTAGGCCCAAATCACTGCTGATTGATCCCTCTGTATACAGTAATGTTGGTTCCGTTACCAATATGTCTACAGAACAAAAGTGGCCTGGTGTTGATGGAAATTGTGCTTTAAAGGAAGTGGTACAATGTTTTCCAAGTTTGTGGTCACAGTTCAAAAATGACATTGGAACTTTGAAAAGTACCGAATTAAATATTGAAGGAAAGGATCCAGAACCCCTTAATCAGTGTGAGTTACCACTAGAATCATTTGGTCCACTTTCTGACATTATTCAAGAAATTGCAAAACTTGGAATTGTAAAGAAAGATAAATCGGTGGTAAATAACTGTATTATACCTATAAAAAAACATTGATAATTCATATTCTTATTGACGTAAGAACATTGAATAAGCACATCACAAATAGCCCAGTTCTTCCTGATAAATCTAACATAAAGTTACATTTAAATGCTGAGAACTAAGGCCCCGTACACACGACCAGTTTCCTCGGCAGAATTCAGCTTCCGACCGAGTTTCTGGCTGAATTCTGCCGAGGAAACTGGTCGTGTGTACACTTTCGGCCGAGGAAGCCGACGAGGACCTCGGCGAGGAAATAGAGAACATGTTCTCTATTTCCTCGTTGTTCTATGGGAGCTCTCGGCCCGCCGAGGTCCTCGGCGGCTTCAGGGCTGAACTGGCCGAGGAACTCGACGTGTTTGGCACGTCGAGTTCCTCGGCCGTGTGTACGAGGCCTAAGTGTTTTCTGTATTTGGAATCGCTAATAGCCATTTTTCCATTCCTTTAACTAAAAGTTGTCAATACAAACTTGCGTTCACATTCAGAAAAAGAGACTTATACGTTCACTCATTTAATACCTGGTCTAGGTATTGGTGATGGTATAGTTCAATGAACTATAGCAACAATACTTTAAATTTTTTTTGCATTTGTCAGCACGTGGTACGATTTTGCTTAGTACTCAGAACATCGATGAACATATGGCTCTTTTGTCTGAATTGTTTATGATGTTACAAGCTGAAGGTTTAAAATTAAACACGACAAAAGTTCAGCTGATGAAAAGTCAAGTGAAATACCTTCACATGCAAATTAGTCAAGGAAAGAGACAATTGTTGCCAGAAACAGTTAGCGATATTACTGTAATCCCAACTCCAACAACATACAAGACATTGCATCAATTTTTGCATAAAATAAATCATTGCAAAGGGTTTGTACACTGTTTCGCAGAAAAAGTTAATGTACTATATCATCTTTTGAGAAATAAAAGTAATATAGTTGATCAATGGGGTCCGAAGGATAAAAATGCTTTTGAAGTGTTAAAAAAAGATTTGCAGAATGCTCCAGCATTAAGTACAATAGAGGTTTGTTCTGAAGCATCATTTGTTTTGAAAACTCACGTATCTGAGAATGCCATCTCAGTAACATTGTCTTAATTACAAGAAAATAATTGCCTATTTCTCCAGAGTTTTATCATTTTTGGAAAAAACTTTTGAGCCAGGTGTGAAGCAACTGCTAAGTGTTTACTATGCAATTAAAGCTACAGAGAGCATAGTGAAATCAAACAAAATCATTGTACAGACACCTGACTGCTCATTAAAAGGTATTTTTGAGGAAGGTAGTTTTATAGAAGTTAAGAAAAAATATCCTCTATGGTTCAGAGCTTTATTACCCATACACATTCAGATAGATGGGAACAGAAGACATCTTCAGGAATGTACACCAGCACATGTTTATACATGTTTATACAGCAGTCTTTATCTCAGGTTTCCAGCATAAGAGCTGAGAAAGACATTGAAGTACTTGTTACTGCAGAACACTCTAACACTAGAATAAGAACTTCAACACAGAATACCGTTACACATATTTCTAATCGTTTAGAGGTGAGAACAAAGGCATAGACCATTGTCATCTCTGGGGTGATATGAAATCTAACTTTGTTCATTAGAACTGGAATTTGTATCATGACCAAAATGAAATATTGCGTCCTGACATACCTAAACTTCACAGTACATATATTTTATAGTTTAGGTCATTTTAGACAGGATAAGGACAGTACATAGTCACACAGAAGTTTTCTCTAAAGGAAAATATAAGATAGTATTCACATATAGTTTTAACAAATTTACAAAGTTATTGTCCCATAATGTTTTAACATTTGTTGAAAAAAATAGGAAAATGTACAAGAATTAATATCAATATTTTATTCCTGAGTAATGATACTGCCTCTCTTTTTATAGATATGGCATCTAAAATCAAACAAATATGGAGGATAACAAGCTCCTATAAAGAGCAAAGAGAATATCAAGAAAGTTAAAGAAGAGATCCTTTCGGGGAAAAATATTGGACAAAAGATTTATATTTCATATTTATGACTATTGTATCTAATTCAACAAGGTTTTTCTAACCTAACAGAACTTGAAGAAGAAATTTTAAAGACATTTCATGAAAAAAAAATTAATCAGAAGAAACTTTATCTATCTACTATAGATAAATAACTTAGGATTGAAACATTTGTTCACATATACATTTTTTGATTATCCAATTATTCTGATATTAATGTTCACATTAAGTTAGGATTATTATTATTTATTTTTCTTTATTCACATATTGAATGTTAGCACAATCATTCTAGTTAATAGAACATCTTTTGTTCATAACTTAAGAAACATATAACTCTTAATAGAACAATGGAAACGTTATGAAAAGAGTGTAAAATATATTTCCAAAGAGCTAAAATATTATTTGAGCACATATGTGGAAATATATTATTGCATTATACTTATTTTCAATATTATTATTAATAATTATTGATATCAATCATCATTATGTTATACATTTAAAAAAAATCTATACCATTATTTTAAGATTTTGATTAGATAGATCTAAGAGGAGTTAAAAGTAAAGAGAAAAGCATTTAAAAGAAGGAATATTTCTAGCTGCTTCAGTTCTGAGGAATATTGTGTCCGATCATTTAATACAAGGTGGAGCAATTGAGATACAAATGTGGTTCTGTGTGTATTTAATAATTTTAGTATGATTAATCATAATTCAGGGGGGATTGTTAGAATATTATTTCAAATTCATAATTTGGCAATTCATAATTCATGGCAAGCTTGCAAAACATATTTGGTTTTATGATTAATCATAATAATTAGGTATGAGTGAATGACCTTGATCAGTTGATATGACATGATTCTTAAATCTAAAGCTGAGCATTGCTGGATATTTCTGGTTAGCAATTTGAGTATGACACATAAGGAATCTTGGTGTAGAGTGACAAGAATAGAGATTCAGAATAGATCTGTATATACGTAGTGAGATCAATAATATACTTGTTTATATCTATTGTTAAGTTAGCTTTAGTGAAGTCTTAGTCATACTAATATGTATTAGTATATAGTTACTTAATGAAGTTATAGCTGGTAATATATGTTCATATAGATTATGTACCGTAGTTTATGACGTTACATCATCAGCACATCATTCTAAGTATAGAGTGTCACATGTGTGCCTGTCAATCAAACTCCATATGACTCTCGTATGTGCTAAAATGTTCCTTTGGTATAACATATTGCTGAACATAGCAGAAATTAATGTGTGCCATACAAGGATCTAAAGGGTCTAAGTTTGGACAGTATGAGGTCATGACGTTCATTTGTAACATTTATATAAGCTATGCTTTAAGATGGGAGGACACATTTCACACTCACTCACACACACAGACACACTCACTCACACCCGCTTTGAAAGATAACACTGACATATTTATTCAGATGGACGAGAACAGATGAACAAACCAGAAGTCTAAAAAATTCATTTCCTGTTTCTTCTTGACTTTGGAAAACTCTCAGAAGACAAGATGGAGCCTGAAACAGCACACATGCGTTCATAGGCTTGCTACAGCACTATCAATTCAATTTCATATATTTTCATCTACGCTAAACTAAACTGTAACACTATTTTTCATTGTGTTTATGATCCCACCTGTGTGATAATAAACTCACACATTAATTTCAAGTCAAACTGACTATGAATGCTGTTCATTCAGAAACGCCCTTGAGATACAAGAATAAGAAATATTAATTACTATTTTTCACTTTCCTGCCCCCTAGTGGTTAACCCCTTCCTTGCCAGTCACATTTTTTACAGTAATCAGTGCATTTTTATAGCACCGATCACTGTATAAATGTGAATGGCCGCAAAATAGTGTCAAAACTGTCCGATGTGTCTGCCATAAAATGATAAAAATGCCATAAAACAGGGCATTAGTTCTTTAGCTCCATTTGGCACTATATTATCTCAGCAATTCTAATTGAGTTTCAGCCAACAAAATAAAGGGACATTTCAACAAGACCGCAATGATTTATGAATTATCAATTGTTCCACTATCCAACCTGTAACGCCCCCTTTTTTGAGATATTGGCTCCAACTACAGAAATCCCTCCAACTTAACCTCATTTTTTTGCAACTGCTACTCCCATCCCACCCCCGGGGGGCCGCTTATGCTTCGTTAGTCCATAACTTATTATGATTCTTGATAACTACGTTTCTACATAGCGGTGTATTACGGCTGGACTCTTTAGCATATGTGACATATTAGGCGTCTGGACCTTAGTTGTTTTATGTTTGTGTATTGTTTGTAATTGTCCTTGTGTTTTATTGTTTTGCACCAATCGTATCAAGCATACACGGTGTGATGTTGACTGTTATTTTTCTATACTGGTCATTATCAGCTCATCTATAGAGCAACAGTTTTTACATTTTGTATATGACACTTTTTTGATACTCAAAATAAATGATTGTAAATTTTATTATATCGGTCCATTATTGCCCATTGCTGCCGATAGTAGCCGTCTAATTTTCTCCTGGAGGAACCGTCTTCTTGGATTCCAACGGGGAAAAACTTTTGTTTTATGCTACCTCAAAATAACCTGCAATGCCAATAAGAAGTCACTAAACACCCCTGTTTAGTCACCAACCTGAAAATTCTAAATACAAATAATTGGTGCAACACTTTTTATAACCAAAAGCAAAAAGCACATACAGTATGCACTTGCTTATGGCATATAGAAAGTGCTGTACCAATTATTTTTATATAATCTTATTTTAATGATTAAAATTTTTAGCACCAGTGTCTAAGTTGAAAATCTCTACAATCATATTAAATTAAGAGGCAAATGTCATGCCTCTTGACTTTAAAAGAGATGTATCCTTATTCAAGTCTGCCTGATCTAGTCAAACTATTAGAAATCCAAACAGGCACCTAACATTGCTTCTAACATATGTTCTTAAATTGAGATTTTGCAAGTCTTTAATCTCCAGTTCTCCACAATATACATCACTGTTCCAAAAAATGTCTATTTCACCCTTAGTCAGCCATAACATGAAATTGGTTCTAAAGCTAATAAACCTCTTGCCACTTGCTGTGCCCCCCCCCCCCAAATACTTATATACTTACTTGAGTCCTGTATTGATCCAGCACTGTGCCAGTGTGCTGGTCTTCTCTCCTCTCTTCTGCTCTCACAAGCTTGGCTTTGTCAGTCAAATCCTGTGAGCAGAGAGTAGGGGGCATGACCGAGCTGCTCTGCATGTGTCAATGATTGCACACAGCCCAGCTCAGAAACGCGCACACACATCTGCCCCATAGTAAGCACTTACTATGGGGTCAGACACAGAAGACACCAAAAGCCCCGGCAGGGGACCCCAGAAGAAGAGTTTTAGGGTTCCCGGCAGTTAGTATACAATAACATGTTTTTTTTGTTTTGTTTTTTTAAATTAGCTTTAGAAATGTTTTAAATGCTAAATTGACAATTTAAACTGGCTCCTGCAAAAAAGGGACCACACTAGTGAATCTCTTGATTCTCTAAGGGAAATGTTTAGAAAAGTATTTATGATTTTTGCATAATAGTGATGTACCAATATACTGAACTGCTTTATGTCTAACTTAATTATGTGGCGGAGTCGTTTGCTTGAGGTTTAAAACTCTATTTGAAGAGCCTTTGACATTTGTCCATTTAGAGAAAAGGCACAGTGCCTTTTAGTATCATCCACAGGTACTCTCCAACACTATCAGGTGATGATCAGTAAGAGAAACTTGCTGGGGTGGAAGGTAACCTATCAGGAACCACTGCCACTTTTCCCTGAATTGGGCAGAAGAATGGGCAATATTCCTAGTACCTTCCAGCGTGTCCTCAGTGACTGCAAGTCTTCAGCCTTCCATGTGACCCCCATGTGGGTTTCAATCTACCAGTTATTAGCATAATCTCTGCCTGAAGTCTACTTTAGTGCCACCCTGTGTATTCCTAGTTTGGTTCCTGTTCAATGTCCCATGCATTTCTACCTACCCCTAATGATTCCTGTTTGTCTACTTGCATTGCTACTCATGCCTAATTATCCTGTGTGTCTTCATGCACTTCTTCTCAATATCGATGTATTTCTGTGCACACTTGCCGGCATGGGCTGTGATCCCTATGCTCCAGACCATAGGGATCAGGAGGCATTAGTCCCTGGTTGTTAGGATGCCGGCGGCTGCCGGATCCTCATCAACTGATGACTCATCCCTGCTGCTGACTGCAGGGATGAGTCACTGGTTGTTAGGACAAAGGTGGGTGCCTGCACCTAACAACCAGTACAAATCACACACAAAAATGCTTTAAAAGTAGTCTATGGACCATAAAATTGAACTGCATCACACCAAAGTAGCACACAACCTTTCCTCAAAGCCTCATTACAACTGCGCTAAATTAATTAATGAGCATCATTGGAAGCAATATTGTTTCCACTATCAAGCGATTCAGTGAGACCTAAGTCACAACTGAAATTGCATCAGTATGAACCAGGCCTAAAGCCTCATACACACAATCAGATTTTCCACAAAGTGTAGGACTTTTGTCCGAAGGGCGTTGGCCAGGAATTTATCTTGCATCAAATGGCATACAATTGTTGGCCAACAAACAAAAAACTAAGTGGTTTTTCAGCTCTTTAATGCCACCCTTTGGGCACCTTGAGCTAATGTCATGTTTGGTGAGCCTTGATTCCGAGCATACTTTGGACTTTTGTCCGACGGACTTGTGTACACACGCTTGGAAAATCTGACAACAGACAATTGTTTTCAGAAATTTTTTAAGTATGCTATCCAACATTTGCCTGCGGAAAATCCGACAACAATTTACGGATGGAGCTTACAAACAGTTGGATTTTCCGCCAACAGCCTGTCATCACACAATTCTTGTCGGAAAATCCGATCGTGTGTACGAGGCTTTAGACTGCTTCTTGGGCTAAGTATACACATTTACGGCCAGATTCAGGTAGGGAGTGCGTAACTCTGTGTGGGCGTACAGTAGCGTATCCTATTTACGCTATGCCTCCGCAACTTTGACAGGCAAGTGCATTATTCACAAAGCACTTGCTCCGTAAGTTGCGGCGGCGTAGCGTAAATTGGCCAGCGTAAGCCCGCCTAATTCAAATGTGTAAGATGTGGGCGTGTTTTATGTAAAATCATTGTGACCCCACGTAAATGACGCTTTTTACGAACAGCGCATGCGCCGTCCGTGAAAGTATCCCAGTGCGCATGCTCCAAATTAACCCACAAAAAGTCAATGCTTTCGACGTGAACGTAAATTACGCACAGCCCTACTCGCGAACGACTTACGCAAACGGCGTAATCAACGAAAAATTCGACGCTGGCCCGACGTCCATACTTAACATTGGCTGCGCCTCATTTAGCAGGGGTAACTTTACGCCGGAAAAAGCCTTACGTAAATAGCGTATCTGTACTGCGACGGCCGGGCGTACGTTCGTGAATAGGTGTATCTAGCTGATTTACATATTCTAGGCGTAAATCAGCGTACACGCCCCTAGCGGCTAGCGTAAATATGCAGTTAAGATACGACGGCGTAGGAGACTTACGCCGGTCGTATCTTAGCAACATTTAAGTGTATCTCAGTTTGAGCATACGCTTAAAGTTGCGACGGCGCGGATTCGTACTTACGACAGTGTATCTACTGATACGCCCAACGTAAGTCTTTGTGAATCCGGGCCTTAGTTTATTATCTGCAGCCGCTGAATGCAAGTTTTCCAGCATGGCTGTTCAACAGAATCGTTCAACAGAATCTATGTCTCAATCTAATGACTGACTTCTGTTGAAAAGGGAAGGCCACACACAAAAATCGAAATTCAGCATATCCTTGCTGAACTGGGTGAATTTCAGTCTCTCTGTACCCACTTTAAATCATTCCTATGGTTTTGTCTGTTTTTCATGCATTTTCATAAGAACTTAAAGAAGCTACCTAGAGATATTTTCACATGCTTTATTTTGGTGTCCAGAGTGCCCTAAGATCTTCCAAGCCTGCCGCACTCCACAGCCCATGGCAAACATTAACTTATGCCCCGTACACACGATTGGAATTTCTGATGGAAAAAGTCCGACTGACCTTTTCCATCGGAAATTCCGACTGTATGTATGCACCATCGGATTATTTCCATCGGAAATTCCGATGAATTCCGTCAGAGTTTAGACAGAGAACATGTTCTCTTTTACTCCAATGGAATTCCGTCGGAATTTGGATGTGATTTTGGTCAGACAAAGGTCTGACCGTGTGTACGGGGCTTAAGAGGTGCAAGCTATGCTACATGGTCCTTGGCACTTCGACTAATAGAAAAGCACACATTTCAGGTCCATCTTCCCAGCAGGAAAACATCTATTTACATAGTGAGCTAAAGGTTGAGGACTCATGTGATGCTCTGAAGGCTAAAACAAGCTCTTTGCAGGTACAGTACCTTTAGGAGCCCTACTTTAAAGTCTCATGCCAGATGAATAATCTTATCCAAATAACATGTTCACTTTAAATCTGTTATGTGTACATCATTATACAATGTAAACAGCTGTACATTTTAAGCTTCTGAATTGGGTTGGAACTGAGTGGGTAGAGAAGATAACATGGGTGGAAGGAATTTAGGTATGTTCCTGTAAATGAGTTTTTTGATAAAATTAGATATCATATCTAAAAAACAGTTCAGTTCTGAAAACCTAATCAATCACACTATGAGGATTGAAGGGGATGCCAAGAAAAAAAATAATCTATGTTCACTTATTTTTCAGTAGCTGCTAAACCACAAATATTTATTATATGAATCCATCAGGATCCAGTCTAACAAGTAACTGAAAATTATTTTGAAATTGATTTTACTTTCAGTGCCTTACATGGATAGGCTTATTTCTCAAAAACCTAAAACAGACAATATTAATATTGCTTACCAAAACACATTGATTTACTTAACGCGAAAAATGTTTGCTTAATGCAGAGAAGCTAGGTCCAATTGAGTGCAAGCAAAATTCATATATTTTTTTACTTTTATTTGATATGAACACACATTTACTAGGTTAAAGTGATTGTAAAGGTTCCCGTTTAAAAAACAAACAAAAAAAAAAACATGTCATACTTACCACTGTGCAGTTAGTTTTGCACAGAGTGGCCCCGATCCTCCTGTTCTGGGGTCCCACGGCGGCTCTCTCGGCTCCTCACTACAACAGATAACCCCCTCTGGGAAACTCTCTCCTGAGGGGGTTACATCTAGGGCGCACTCCCGTGTCATACACTCGGCGTCCATAGCCACCAAGTGTATGACTCAGCCCCGCCCACCGGCGCCCATGTCATTGGATTTGATTGACAGCAGCGGGAGCCAATGCCTGCGCTGCTATCAATCTATCCAATGCACAGAGTGGCCCCGATCCTCCTGTTCTGGGGTCCCACGGCGGCTATCTCGGCTCCTCACTACAACAGATAACCCCCTCTGGGAAACTCTCTCCTGAGGGGGTTACATCTAGGGCGCACTCCCGTGTCATACACTCGGCGTCCATAGCCACCAAGTGTATGACTCAGCCCCGCCCACCGGCGCCCATGTCATTGGATTTGATTGACAGCAGCGGGAGCCAATGGCTGCGCTGCTATCAATCTATCCAATGAAGAGTAGAGAAGCCGCGGAGAGAGCAATGCGGGATCGGGTCCACAGAAATTCGGGGCTCAGGTAAGTAAACGGTGGGGGGCCGGACACTGCAAGGTGTTTTTTCACCTTAAGGCCTCGTACACACGACCGAGAAACTCGACGGGCGAAACACATCGAGTTTCTCGTTGAGTTCCTCGTTAGGCTTGCGTACACACAGTCAAGCCAAAATCTCCTTGTTCTTAAACGCGGTGACATACAACACATACAACGGCAGGGGAAGTTCGATTCCACTGGCTAAACTTTTGCTGGCTGCTTTTGCTAATTTCATGTGTTTGCGTGTTAAATAAAAGCTTGGTAAGAGACGATTTGCACTTTTCAGTCTGTTACAGCTTTAAAAATGTGTTATCTCCATTACAAATGCTACTTTTACTCCCATCTCATACTTTAATCTGAGCTTCTCGTTGAAAACCACCCCGTCGAGATCCTCGACGAGCCAAATCAGACTCCCGTCGAGAAAATAGAGAACTTGCTCTCTTTTTGGCTCGTCGAGGTTCTCGACAGTTTCCTCGACGAAAATGTACACATGACCGTTTTCCTCGGCAAAAAAATATCTCCCAGCAAGGTTCTTGCTGGTTTTTGCCGAGAAACTCGGTCGTGTGTACGAGGCCTAATGCATAGGATGCCTTAAGGTGAAAAAACACAAAAGTTTACAACCCCTTTAAGTAGACTTTCCACACCTTTAGCAAATTAACCGCTTTGCTTCTTTTATAAAAGAAATGTGTTCATTTGGCAGAGAAAGGATACATTTTAGAGTATGATCATTGAGTTGACAAATGAGTGTGTTCTTTATTGTGACAGTAATTTTTGGAAACATTTTATAACATCTAATTTATTTAAAGGTATCAGAAAGGATCGCAGGGGAGGACGTATGATGAAACACAAACGACAAAAAGAAGAGCAAGAGCAAAAGACTGAAGGCAATGCAACAGAGATAAGGGCAGCCTCCATCTGGGTGAACCCCTCTGTGAAAAGCATAAAGTTGAGCCCTGTATTGTCTTTAACAGCAGACCAGCTTATCAGTGCCTTAATGGAAGCAGAGCCTCCTATTGTTTATTCTGAGCATGACTCAACTAAACCACTCAGCGAGGCTTCCATGATGACCCTGCTAACAAACCTTGCAGATAAAGAACTGGTGCATATGATTAACTGGGCAAAAAGAGTGCCAGGTAATTACACACTTAATTATTTCTTATTTACATTGTTTAATTGTTTGATTTGTAGAAGTGCCCATACACAGGCTGGTTATCATAGCAGTTTTGGTTATGTTAGAATTACATTTTTAGTAAACATTCCTATCACAATGTACTTAAGACTTGTATGGACAGCTTGGTACACCTTCCTATGACCATAGGTCTTTGTGGCTGCTCAGCTCTATACATTTAAAAAAAAACATGAATAGAATAAGACAAATCTATATGCAATAAAGCATTTGTGTGTCTGGAGAATTACATGAGAAAAATAATGAGATGAGATAATGAGAAAATCTACCTCAAACTTAAGGCCGGGTTCACACCTATGCGAAATAGTTGCGACTTAAACTGCATCCAATTCGCATAACATTATAAAATACATTGATTTCAATGAGGCTGGTTCACATATGTGCGATGCATTCGCACAGCGCATTGACGAAGAAACGTGTGCTTTTTCTAGGCATTGCGGTGCAGCTCAGGTGCAAATTCAGGCCCATTATCTTCAATGTCACGCATCTGATTCGCACATGTGTTCATTTCTCTTCAGGATTTCTCTCATTCAGCTCAATACACTTCCCCCCTCTCCCTCCCCTCTCCCAGGTCTCCAAATTCGCATCTAAAATGGAGCTGATCTGCTTAACAGTTCTCTTATCTCTCTGCAGAGATAAGAGAGCCTAAATTTACACCGCACAAGTATAAATCCGGCCTAAAAGTTTGGCTCCCTTAGGGTAAGGTGACCAGATTTTTAAAATGAATTCCAGGGACATATTTTTTCTTTACTAGTAATGGCAACAATCAGCCTCTCAAGTCTTACTCTTCGGGCCCCGGTACTGCTGGATGGGGAGAGGAGGAAGATCACCACGCCAGGGAAGGCAAGGAGATAGGCAGGTGGCTTGCCAGGATTTGAGTCAAGGCAAAAGAACATGCGAGCGAAGCTGAATGGGCATGCGCCCAAAACTGAAGAAATATTCCCTCAGCTCCGACCAGCACATGATAAGGGGCACAGATAACGGGAACAATACAACCCCCCTATGCTAAATTTTTTACTTTTAATTTTGAAATTGCCCCTGCCCCCTATTAAATCCAATCTGAGGACAAAACCAGATACAGACTTGGTCCGGGGACAGTGTCCTCAATCAGGGGACTGTCCCCTGAAACTAGGGATGTCTGGTCACCCTACCTTAGGGGTCAGAAACATATTGACAGGAAATGCTCCTGATTTTGATCATCGTTTATTAATGATCACTTTCAACAGCCGGTGGCAGTTATTACACTGGGAAGCTGTTTAACTTGCTGGAGAACCCTCTTGATTTATTCAAATCTTTTATCTTCCTATACAAAAGTAATTCAACAGATCTTTCTCATGAATCAGCCAAGGGTGACAGGTATCTCCCCACCTATTGATACCTGCCTGTCTGTGGCCACCTTAAAGTGGTTGTAAACCCTTACAAACCACTTTTTCTACAGATAAGCCTATACTAAGGCTTACCTGTAGCTAGCCTGGATATCTCCTAAACCTGCACGGTTTAGGAGATATCCCCCTGTAGCTGCATGTGCCTAAATCAAGCTGCATGTACCGTTGCTTCAGTTAGACTGTGCCATTACAGGCAGCTCCTGCGCACATGCGCAGGAGTGATGTCACACGGCTCCGACCAATCTCAGAGCCGGAGTCAGCAGCCTCGGAAGGAAGAGGGGTGAAAAGATGGACGCAGCCTGCACAGGGGACAGCGCAGGATTCGTTTGCAGGTAAGTGTCACATAATGGACTAATATGCAATGCATACTAACCCATTATGCTTTTAATTTGCAGGGTTTTCAGTGAGCAAAATAGGAAGTAAAACCCATTAGGGTTTACTTCCTCTTTAACTTCTAGTTTATGCAGCTTTAAAGCAGTATTAAACCCTAAAGCCTTGTACACACGATTGGATATCTGATGGAATCTAATCTGATGGATTTTTTCATCGGATATCCGCTGAAGCTGACTTTCATCAGTCTTGCCTACACACCATCAGTCAAAAATCAGACCGTGCCAAAAAGCAGTGACGTAAAACACTACGACGTGCTGAGAAAAATGAAGTTCAATGCTTCCGAGCATGCGTGGACTTGATTCTGAGCATGCGTGGATTTTTGACCGATGGACTTCCACACAGACGATCGTTTTTTTCTATCGGTTTTTTATCCATAGGAAAAATTTAAAACATGTTCTATTTTTTTTCACCGATGGAAAACAAACCGATGGGGCCCATCGGTCTGTTTTCATTGGACAAACCGATCGTGTGTACAGGGCTTTAGCCAAAATGTATTATGTTGCAGCTTACCAGTCATTATATGTAGTGTCTGCATCAGTTTTCTTTTCATTGCATTTTTTTCTCTCTGTTTTCACCTGGTATTCTGGCCAGTAAATTCGGCCACCGATAGATCAAATCTTCAGCAAGAACTGGCCAAGATTCAAACCATCTATGGGCAGGCTGATGTATCCAAGTCTATCTATCGATCCACTTGGGTGCAAGCAGCCTTTTTAGATTTTTTGAATGCAGTTACCAGTGGCTATAGCCTCTAGCAGTGATCATTGTGTTCTGTTGGCAAGGAAGGCTCAATGCAGCAAGAGGAATTTCCCCATGAACACTGAATGTGTTAATGGGGGAATCAAGCAATTTATTAATATATCGAAAATACCTCATGAAGTGGGATTGTATAGGCAACGAATAAAATTTTCAAAAATATATATGAAAAAATAACAATTTATTACAAAAATAGTTACAACATGTACAAAAATATCTCGAGCATTATAGGAATATACATAGTACAAAAACAAAACATGGATGATGCAGATACTGTCCGGCATACGGTACCATCACCATAAGGGAGGTAAAGTTGTAGCTGAAAGGCCGACGCGTTTCGAATGCTACGCATCCTTCATCAAGGCATAAAACAAGTATTGCATCTAGAGTAGAGCAAAAAATATTTTAAATACATTCACATTAAATCATTGTATTCTCTCCATTGAAGTGCAAAAGCACATACACATCCTCTTCCTCGAGTAGGGAAAAGGCATAATTCACAATGAAGAGGACTCACCTATTGCTTAAAAAGCTCCACGCCCAGGAGTGTGGGGCAGAAGGCCCCCCGGTGTTCAGGGACGCCGATGTCTCCTATGGCAGGTTGCACCATTTAAAACAAATCCCCATTTGAATGTTACTCATAGAGTGGATAGAACCAATTGGTTCAATTTGGGTGGTGTTTTTGCAGTCCTATATAAAGGAGATATATCAAAGACTTGTGTCAAAAATAATAACCCAGCATTTGAGCCTCAAAAAACTGGTTGGGAATTGTATTCCAAACCGTTCATGGAAAACTCACCACCAGTAGTTTGAAGTCTTTGTATCCAAAGAAGGGGAGAGCCGGGTGCAGGTAAATCCTGAAAAGATTTGGGTTGCCCAGACAGATTCCCCTTGGAGAGGAAAGACAGCTCCTTGTTCTCCTACATATGGAGAGGGAATGACACCACCCAACCCTCTTGGCCCTCCTTAAGTACTTACCTTAACTATATTCAGGTGCTGTAGTCCTCCCCCTCATCACCCATCAATTGAAACATGTTCTTCCTGAGAAGCCATGTGTGGCTCCTTATTGTTTTCAAGCAAACCGCCGCTGTTACAAGGCGCATTGTAGCGCCGTCATTCAGTGTATATCGATCCGCGTCATTTCCGGAACCGGAAGTATCGCCGCGGCCATTTTGGTAATGGGATTCGAGTGCCAATCGATTCACCGTTGTGAGTTGCCATTCGATTGCCACTCGAATGCCACCCCAATAGGACTAAGTTGTCATTCGACTCGCCATCGCGAATTGCCATTCAATTGCAATTCGATTGCCATACAGTTCGCCCCCGTAGCCATTTTATTGGTTGGTTAAATCAGGGATATCTGAAAACCTCTCAGCCGGATCCGGAAGTTCCCCGGCGGCCATTTTACAAAAGGGCATAGACCTAAATTGGACGTTTGATTGTATGTCTTGTTAGAGAGTAGCAACTTGATTGAAAAAGGTGCAACTATAAGGGGTGAAAGTAGGAGGATAAGAACGTTCAAAAGATGACCTTGATCACAGTTTGAAACAGTCATCATAAGGGCAAAATCGAGCCCAAGTTTGTGTGTGTTATGGTAAGGCACTATTCTCCTGTAGTTCTTGAATGAACCACTGGGAGACCTTTGGGAGAAAAAAGCCACAGCTGCCTTCTATATCTACCCAAGGGGATATGACTATCCCCCTTTGTCTGGGACTTTATTAGAACACAGCACCCACGACAACCGACTATGTATTCTCTACCAAAGGTGCACAAAAACTTGCAAGACCCGCCGGGACGTCCAATCATATCTGGCAATGGATCAATTTCGGAATGTGTTAGTCAAGTAATTGACCAATACCTCCGACCCCATGTACTTGACCTACCATCCTATACTAAGGATACAATTCATCTTCTGCAGGTGTTGGAGGATTTAACCATACCTCCAGATGCTATCCTAGTAACTATAGATGTAGAATCACTCTACAATAGTATTCCGCACCAACTGGGGTTAGAAGCCATCAAGCGGGTACTCAAACAAAGACCAACCACAGATTGGAAGTTTAATCATTTCATTTTGACTATGCTGGATTTCATCCTCCAGCATAACACTTTTCTTTTCCAGGGCTCCCACTACCTCCAGGTACAGGGTGTTGCTATGGGGACGTGCTGTGCACCCTCATATGCAAACCTGTACCTGGGGGAGTGGGAGCGGGAATTTTTGTTGGGTGAAAGTGCGTCTATGTGCGCTGCTAACATTCTTGTTTGGCAGCGCTACATAGACGACATTTTTATTGTTTGGGACGGTCTGGAGAATGAACTTCAAGAGATGTTGAGGCTGATGAACATCAACAGCTTCAATCTTTTTTTTACCATGTCATACAATGACAAGGAGGTCAGCTTTTTGGACATACGTATCTTTAAAGAATTGGATGGTGCACTTGGCACATCCTTATTCAGAAAGGAAACGGCGGGAAACACTCTGCTTCACGCGGAGAGTTTTCATCCGGAAGTACTTAAGAAATCTATCCCATATAGTCAGTTCCTTCGGCTTAGGAGGAACTGCTCCACGGATTTTGACTTTCAAAGGGAAAGCGACCTGCTAACTGAACGCCTCTTGATAAGAGGCTACACAAAAACCAGCCTAAAAAAGGCTTTCAACAGAGTGAGAGATACAAATAGACGATCTCTCATCTTTAAACCCAAAAATACCAGTAAGAAGGAAGAATCCAACACTAGGGTTATCATAAATTTCTCCAATGAACATCAAAAAATCCGAAAGACGATCTCCAAGTTCTGGCCTATCCTGACAGAAGACCCTATTTTAAAGAATCTAATCACAAACCAGCCACAAATAACTTTCAAGAAAGCACCCTCCTTGGGTACACTTTTGGTCAAAAGTGAGTACAAGGGTATAAACAAAAAGGATCCTTGCAAAACATTTGGCACCTACCCCTGCGGGACGTGTGCCCAATGTCCCGTCATAGGGAGGAGAACCACACTGACACTGCCAAATGGGGATACCTTCTCCCTGAAACATTTTGCAAATTGCAGAACACGGGGAGTGGTATACCTCATGCAGTGTCAGTGTGGTTCTTTCTATGTGGGTAAAACCAAACAGGAACTACACAAGCGAATAGAGAAACATATGCATTCTATGCGCATTTGTAATCTCTATCTCCCATTGGGTCGACATATAGCCAAGCATCACGGCTATCATATGCCTAACTTAAATTTCACTGTGTTGGACCGCATTCACATTCCCCTACGGGGGGGTGATTGGAACAAAACTCTACTGCAGCGCGAAATGCGTTGGATTAGATATTTAAAGGCTACTACACCTCCCGGCCTCAACGAAAGTGAGAGTTTTAGGCCTTTTTTGGAGGGTTTTTCTTCTGGCAAAACAGATTAGGATCTCAAGCGGGGATGAAGAATGTCGTCCCCGATTTTGATTTCCTGGATGACTTTGCCCACATTTTCCAAATCTTTCCCCCTTTCCCCTTCACTGTGAACGCAATAGACATTTTCAGGTTAGGGCCCAGCACATATATGACACTTAGAAATAGGGAGGGTTGTTTTGTTCTCTTTTTTTTTTTTTTTTTTTTTTTTTTTTTTTGTTTTTTGCTTATCTTTATTATATTTGATATGTTGTTTGACTCGATGTTTCCCTTCCACCGTATTTATGCGGACTGATTTGAAGGGATTCTTTGTCATAATTGGGACTTTGATATTTGTTTTTCTTTCTTGCACTTAACCTAAATTTGCTCTTTTGGTTCTATAGCTTGGAAGTGTGGGTCACGGGCCAACCACCCCGGTCGAGTGGACATCGGTGTCTCTATGGCTATTATGCAGGTTGTTTTCCATTTTTCCTCACTTTGTTTGACTCATCAGCTGCCAGGGGAGACTTTGGGCCTTGTACCCAAATGTCATTGAATCTACCAAAAGGGGGATAGTCATATCCCCTTGGGTAGATATAGAAGGCAGCTGTGGCTTTTTTCTCCCAAAGGTCTCCCAGTGGTTCATTCAAGAACTACAGGAGAATAGTGCCTTACCATAACACACACAAACTTGGGCTCGATTTTGCCCTTATGATGACTGTTTCAAACTGTGATCAAGGTCATCTTTTGAACGTTCTTATCCTCCTACTTTCACCCCTTATAGTTGCACCTTTTTCAATCAAGTTGCTACTCTCTAACAAGACATACAATCAAACGTCCAATTTAGGTCTATGCCCTTTTGTAAAATGGCCGCCGGGGAACTTCCGGATCCGGCTGAGAGGTTTTCAGATATCCCTGATTTAACCAACCAATAAAATGGCTACGGGGGCGAACTGTATGGCAATCGAATTGCAATTGAATGGCAATTCGCGATGGCGAGTCGAATGACAACTTAGTCCTATTGGGGTGGCATTCGAGTGGCAATCGAATGGCAACTCACAACGGTGAATCGATTGGCACTCGAATCCCATTACCAAAATGGCCGCGGCGATACTTCCGGTTCCGGAAATGACGCGGATCGATATACACTGAATGACGGCGCTACAATGCGCCTTGTAACAGCGGCGGTTTGCTTGAAAACAATAAGGAGCCACACATGGCTTCTCAGGAAGAACATGTTTCAATTGATGGGTGATGAGGGGGAGGACTACAGCACCTGAATATAGTTAAGGTAAGTACTTAAGGAGGGCCAAGAGGGTTGGGTGGTGTCATTCCCTCTCCATATGTAGGAGAACAAGGAGCTGTCTTTCCTCTCCAAGGGGAATCTGTCTGGGCAACCCAAATCTTTTCAGGATTTACCTGCACCCGGCTCTCCCCTTCTTTGGATACAAAGACTTCAAACTACTGGTGGTGAGTTTTCCATGAACGGTTTGGAATACAATTCCCAACCAGTTTTTTGAGGCTCAAATGCTGGGTTATTATTTTTGACACAAGTCTTTGATATATCTCCTTTATATAGGACTGCAAAAACACCACCCAAATTGAACCAATTGGTTCTATCCACTCTATGAGTAACATTCAAATGGGGATTTGTTTTAAATGGTGCAACCTGCCATAGGAGACATCGGCGTCCCTGAACACCGGGGGGCCTTCTGCCCCACACTCCTGGGCGTGGAGCTTTTTAAGCAATAGGTGAGTCCTCTTCATTGTGAATTATGCCTTTTCCCTACTCGAGGAAGAGGATGTGTATGTGCTTTTGCACTTCAATGGAGAGAATACAATGATTTAATGTGAATGTATTTAAAATATTTTTTGCTCTACTCTAGATGCAATACTTGTTTTATGCCTTGATGAAGGATGCGTAGCATTCGAAACGCGTCGGCCTTTCAGCTACAACTTTACCTCCCTTATGGTGATGGTACCGTATGCCGGACAGTATCTGCATCATCCATGTTTTGTTTTTGTACTATGTATATTCCTATAATGCTCGAGATATTTTTGTACATGTTGTAACTATTTTTGTAATAAATTGTTATTTTTTCATATATATTTTTGAAAATTTTATTCGTTGCCTATACAATCCCACTTCATGAGGTATTTTCGATATATTTGTAGTACTATGGGATGATGGCAACTACATGCTATCATATGTGAGTTGGTTCTTTTTTCCATCAAGCAATTTATTTTCCGTCCATCCGTGGTGGATAGAAAGAAAATTGCATAATCTATGGGCTGCTTTACACACCTCCTTTATTAGTGAGATACAACTCTGGATGAATGAGTCTGTGGGGAGGAGAGTGTTAAAGTGTTAGATTTAAGTACACAAATGCCCTGTACACACGAACGGTTCATCCAATGAAAATGGTCTGATGGATTTTTTCATCAGATATCCAATGAAGTTGACTTTCATCAGTCGTGCCTACACACCATCAGTTAAAAAAACAATCGTTTCAGAACGCGGTGACGTAAAACACAACGACGTGCTGAGAAAAATGAAGTTCAATGCAGGGCTGTCTTAATGAGAGGGCACACCTGGGCCCCTGTTTTTTCCCCAAAGCAGCTGGTTCTTGAGCCCACGCTGCCACAAAATTGGGGGCCCCATGATGGCACTGGGAGTGTTAGATACACAGGGGAGGCAGTCTGCCTCCTACCTACTTGATGCCTGTTTACCTGCACTGTCATCATTGTAGGGGGCCCCAGAGCAGTACTTTTCCCAGGGGCCCATGATGTTATTAAGACGGCCCTGGTTCAATGCTTCCAAGCATGCGTCAACTTGATTCTGAGCATGCGTGGATTTTTAACCGATGGACGTGCCTACAGACGATTGTTTTTTTCTATCGTTTTTTTAACCATCAGATAATTTTAAAACAAGTTCCTATTTTTTTCACCGATGGATAAAAAAACGATGGGGCCCATGCGGCATTAGAGATCGAAGCCAATCTCCACCTCATACTTTAAAATCAGTTACAGCAACAGAAATTTCCTTTTGGGATGAAGGTTTTGCATGAATAAATAATAATAAATTATAAAAATAAGAATTTGTGTAAATACTGCTTTTATCTAGCCTAGAAGTGGAGTAGTGGTTAAACAATGAAAGTAGTGTCACATAAAAAACCCATACGTAAATCATTGTATTGAAACAAGGTAAAACTAAGACCCCATACATTCTATTCAATTTTTGTCTTCAGATTTACCAAAACCATATAATATGAGGTCAAACCTTAAAGCCCTGTACACACGATCGGTTCATCTGATGAAAACGGACCGATGGACCGTTTTCATTGGATGAACCAATCGTGTGTGGGCCCCATCGTTTTTTTATCCATTGGTGAAAAAAAATAGAACCTGTTTTAAATTTTTCGTATGGTTAAAAAAACAATAGAAAAAACCAATCGTCTGTGGGGAAATCCACGCATGCTCAGAATCAAGTCGACGCATGCTCGGAAGCATTGAACTTGACTGATGAAAGTCAGTTTCATCGGATATCCGATGAAAAAATCCATCGGATTAGATTCCATCAGATATCCGATCGTGTGTACAGGGCTTAAGAGTTTCAATTTGTATGCAATCTGGCAGGCCTTTGCACTACATGGTTTTGGTAAATCTGAAGACAAAAATTGGCAACAAAATCTAATAGTGTGTATGGGGTCTTACTTAAAGAGGTTCTTACACAGCTAACTGTGGTTGAAGAAGGAACACAGTTGAGGGAAGAGGCTGTGGGGGAAAAAGAGAAGCTAAAATGCTAGAGGGAAGAAGAAAAGAATCAGACAAGGCTGAGGGAAAAAGGAAAGTATGGTGATGATGAAGAGGAAAGAAGAGTACCCCAGAGGCTCACGTAAACTAATGTTAATTCCATCACACTATATTACAACTCCAAAAAATGGGTGGTCAGCCTTGATGATGGGAATTGATTGAGCCAAGGCTGCTAAGTGCATACAAATTCATTATGTTTATTATTGAGGACTGCCATTATTTTCTTGTTCATAAGTGTGCCATGTACATGACTCTTTACCTCTTCGAAGCTAAGTGTCAGGAACTTCCACACACTCGCTATTGTCTGCTTCATGTGAGTGATAAACATGCGATCCCATCAGGTTATGTTTTATATCGGTTTATGTAGAAACACTTCCCAAGGGGTTTTGTGTAGGTTAATATGGAGGACCGTATTGACCATAGTGTATATATCCACTGTTTTTTGACCCTGGGAAATGTCCACCAGATATGTTTCATACAGTATCTCACAAAAGTGAGTACACCCCTCACATTTTTGTAAATATTTTTTTATATATTTTCATGTAACAACACTGAAGAAATACAACTTTGCTACAATGTAAAGTAGTGAGTGTACAGCTTGTATAACAGTGTAAATTTGCTGTCCCCCTCAAAATAACTCAACACAGCCATTAATGTCTAAACCATTGGTACACCCCTAAGTGAAAATGTCCAAATTGGGCCCAAAGTATCAATATTTTGTGTGGCCTTCATTTGTTTTCCAGCACTGCATTTAACCCCCTTGGGCATGGAGTTCACCAGCACTTCACAGGTTGCCAGGTTGCTCCATGACGACATCACAAAGCTGGTGGATGTTAGAGACCTTGAGCTCCTCCACCTTCCGTTTGAGGATGCCCCACAGATGCTCAGTAGGGTTTAGGTCTGGAGACATGCTTGGCCAGTCCATTACCTTTACCCTCAACTTCTTTAGCAAGGCAGTGGTCATCTTGGAGGTGTTTGGGGTCATTATCATGTTGGAATACTTCCCTGCGGCCCAGTCTCCATTGGGAGGGCATCATGCTCTGCTTCAATGTGTCAAAGTACATGTTGGCATTCATGGATCCCTCAGTGCAGACAGCACTCAGGCAGCCCCAGACCATGACTCTCCCACCACCATGCTTGATTGTAGGCAAGACACACTTGTCTTTGTACTCTTTACCTTGTTACCCCCCACAAACTCTTGACACCATCTGAACCAAATAAGTTTATCTTGGTCTAATCAGACCACAAGACATGGTTCCAGTAATCCATGTCCTTAGTCTGCTTGTCAGCAAACTGTTTCTGGGCTTTTTTGTACATCATCTTTAGAAGAGGCTTGCAGATCAATTTGATGCAGTGTGTGACGTATGGTCTCAGCACTGACAGGCTGACCCCCCATCCTTTTAACCTCTGCACTCATACATCTATTTCCCAAGGACAACCTATTACTCCAATCCTCTGGAATTAAGGCGGTATCGAAGCCTTGTTCCCTTTTTGGGCAATATGATGGGGCTTGCATGTTGGCAGGGAGATGAGGCCCTGGGTTGTGAGCAATGAACCATGTAACTATAGACCTGTTTAACTTCTATATTTGAGAAGATACTGGAGAGTTTAATAAAAGACCACATAGACCAGTTCTTGCTGGAAAAAAATATTTTCTTGATCATGCATCCCCTCTCACCGTTTCAGGTCTGATTTCAGCCCAAATTTTGGGCTGAGTTTGAACCTAAAATTGGCCAAAAGATGCACAGGGCTTCTGTGCAAATTCGCACCAGAGCCTCAGCCGAGATATGTGGATCAGCTCCACAGAGAGCCAGTTAAAATCTCCTGCTATTGCAAATTGGATGCGGGGAGAATGCTCAAAAATGTCACTCTCTAGATGTCCAAAGTTGGTAGAGACATCCCAAAAAGACTTGCAGCTGTAATTTCAGCAAAAGGTGGCTCTACAAAATATTGACTCAGGGGGGCTGAATACAAATGCACGCCACACTTTTCAGTTATTTATTTGTATAGAATTTTGAAAACCATTTATCATTTTCCTTCTACTTCACAATTATGTGCCACTTTGTGTTGGTCTATCACAGGCATGGGCATCCGCAGACATTTTTTCGGGGGAGGGGGGCGCTTCGGCAGCAGCAATACACAGTCGCTTTAAACACTTTCTTCGACTGCTAGCTGCTGAATAGCGCAGCTAAAACGATGGTAAAGTGCCTCTTTTTAGCGGTGGTTTACCGATAACGTGGCCAGCTGGCAGTGTGAAATAACTCTTGAGATAATTCAGCTTCACTCCATGCCCATATAAATATAGCCTAGAGATTGTACAGACACCCATTTCAGCACAGATGGATCCCCCTTTAGCACAGACCCCCTCCCTTCAGCACAGACCCCCCCTTCAGCACAGATGGACCCCCCCATTCAGCACAAACCCCCCCTTCAGCACAGATGGACCCCCCTCCCCCATCCCATTCAGTACCTCAGATGAGCGCGGCACAGGTACAGCAGGTTCCCTCCCCCTGTGTACACATAAACACTGGAGGGGAGGCAGCTTCACTCTGCTCACTGTGCCTGTGTGACATCCGGTCCGGAACGGCTCAGGCAGCCTGCGACTGCGAGAGAGGGGGATGGTTGATCAGGTGCAGTGGTGTCACCCTGCACCAGACCACCCCCCCTTGCAATGCCACGGCCAGCAGCTTGCCTCTCTCTCCCTGTTCTAACCTGCCTGTCACCACGGCACTGTCACTGCTTCAGTCACGGAGGGGTGTCTTCACTCTTCAACACCTTCTTGATTCCAGGGGGGGTCAATTGCCCCCCCATGCCCTATGGAGCAGACGCCCATGATCACAGGGATCTCCAAATTATGGCCCTCCAGCTGTTGTGGAACTACACGTTCCATGAGGAATAGTAAAACTCTGACATTCACAGACATGACTAGGCATAATGGGAATTGTAGTTTCTGAACAACTGGAGGGCCATAGTTTGGAGATCCCTGGTCTATTACATAAAATCCCAATAAAATACATTTACACTTTTGGTTGTAACATGACAAAATGTGGAAAACTTCAAGGGGTATGAATACTTTTTTAAGTCACTGTATGGACAAGCACAACAAAATCAATTTAAGTAAACAATGCATCTTTGAATCAATTTGTATTTGGGAAATAATGCATACAGTGAAATCAAAGTATTCTGCTTCATCAGCCTGTGAAAGTTGGATATTTCCTTCCTGCTCCCTCTTGTTATGACTTTCTCTGCTGGCTAGAAAACTCTATTTTCTTTCTATCTCTACCAGGGTCAAAGGTATATCCTAGTTACCATAAAGTAGAAAGGCCAAAAATTTTAAAAATAAGGACATGTCCAGTTTATATGACACTTGGAGCTTACAAGAAGATTGGTCTTAATGAAGGGAGGCTATACCTCAGAAATGCATTGGCTTTTATATCATAAAGTGTACAATCTTCCAAATAAAGTGGATTCAAGTACAATAGTAGAGTCCAGGCATAATGTATTTTAGTGTTAAAAGTGCAGAGACAGAAATTATACATTTTAAAATTATGAGCGCCTATCGCCGCACCGATTGGTGCAGTTAATGGGGGAGTGGCATTATAAGCCTGTGTCTTAGTCGTGTCCTACACAACGCAAACGAAAGTGACACGTCCGCTCCACCGCAGCCTTGCCCAGGAGCAGGATGTGTTTGGATTCTTGCTCTCATATCGAGGTCTGATTGGCGGTTCTTCCCCTGGAGGAGACGGTGAAGTTCTGCTCAATATATTTTAACTCAAGTACGCGCAATATATGAGGGGATTGTTTATGTGGGGGCTTTTATATTATATATAAATAAATGGAATTATGCTATGTTGGCTTGTTCTTGTTTGTTTATCTGGGTTGGAGCCTGCAGCACTTTATTTTCTCCCTGGCTGATGTAGAGTGCAGTATTTCATCTGATGTTGATTCCATGCTTACTGTTTGGCTATTGACTTGCTCCGGTGAGGGGGTGTGTGTTCTCACGAGGTGGACCAGGAATTTTCGGTGGAAGGTGCACACTGTCTATTTCTGTAGGATCACCCATGGACACTGTTTAAATCTTTTGCACTTGATCATCTATCTAAAACAATTATTGTGGGGTTGGCCATTTAACATTTACCAACATTAGCGCTGTTTTGGTATAGGACTGGTACAGTTGGACTGTTTTCTAGTAATTTTATATCTTTCTCTGGATTTTAAAATTATACTTACAATTGAGCATTATACCAGTTCACATGCTAAGAAAAGTTCACCCGTTTAAGGGCAACTAGGTGCATATATCAATGCCAAAGAAATCAGTCCAGTAATGCTTTTTGTTATCTACTGCAGAATGTCATGGGAAAGTCCCTCATAAAGGACATGCCATTAATTCTAAAGCGCTGTCTAAATTGACAGCACTATATAAGTACCTTAAAAAATAATAATACTAATTCGACTTTTAACTCACTCACCATTCATTCAAGGTGTATCTCTAGGAGTTTTTGAGCAACTTAATTTTAAATATGTAATACAGATTGTGCCCACAATAATCCCAAAAGTGCTATAATTTTTCTAAATAAAGAGAGCACAACAGCAGTTGTTTACCAACAGGTGTACTGTCATTAATTAAAACCTCACACAAAAAGAAACAGAAAGTGAGGAAATTACTTTGAACTCTTTCACTTGCATGTGTAAATTTTAGCTTGAGCTTTTTAACTCTGCAACCAGACTTTTTTCAGCAGGAGGTAAGGAAAAAACATGTGTAGTGGAGCCAGGAGCGCTACCTGTTGATTGTCCATGGAATTGAAAAATAATTATATGGAAGGTTTCATATTTACGTGACCTAAAATAAAATATAAAATGACCATCAAGGACAATAAAAAAGGAAATGTATACAAAATAACTGTACAATTCATTTAATGGAGCTAATAATTAGTACATTTTATGAGAACATGCAATGCTCATTGATGTTTCTTTTAATGAATGGTTCGTGATCTGTTGATAGTATCATTTCTTTCACACTGAACTTTAAATGATAAGTTGAATTACGTATGTCAGGCGTTGTGTTACAATCATCCTTCTTCCATGCCTCATTTCCCATTGATAAAACCAAAGAAGGGTATCCAGTGTCGTCCTTTATTTTTTTATAAATATTATTTTGCAAAAAAATACAATGAAAATCACTGCACAAAAATTGTCAAGTGTTATTCCACTTGTTAGCATGTTCAATTTTCCCAGATGGAAATGTATCTCCACTTTATGAGTTACAATGTGTTTCCTACAAAGACTCTCAGCCTAACATGTCCTTTTGACTTTACTGATTCTGCTTCTCCCACACAAGAACTTGCATGTTCTTAATTTGTACTGGTCAGAGGAAATTGCTATAATTAATTTTGGACTGTGTCTTTTGATGTGACATCATCCACAGTTTCATGAAAGTGGTTAAGCTTGGCTTCCATTCTCACTGATTCTATAAAGAAAATGAGGCGGGAAAACAAAAAAATTAATCTTCTTAATGTGTAGCAACGCGGCTGTGCTAATGTTGTAATTAAAACTGCTGTAATGACATCTCATTACTTTGCTTACTTTCCCATCCTTATGGAAAGATCATTGACTACAGTAAAGCAGGCAGACACGAGATCAACATAATCATTTATATTCATTGCTAATTATTTTTACATATCTTGCAGGATGAAATAAACATTTAAAAAATGGAAGACATCTGAAGGTTTAAAATGTCTGCAGGTGTCTTCAGAGGAGATTCATTTTATTTTCTAATAGCGAAATGCAATAACCAGACCTTGAACTTCTTGGGCTAAGCTTCAGTCTTTGGGCAGAGTACATCATGTTCTAAAAAGTTTCTATTTGTAGACATGATGCTGTGTTAGTCTTGAAGTTAATTTTTCTACTCTAATTTCCCGGTACATTAAAATACATGTCGCTGTTCAGAAAGCACAGATTTGGCCAAGTTATTCTGAGATCTGTGGCTGTATATTTAATAAAACCTTATGAAGCACAGTATGAAAACAAATTAGGTTACCTTTTCAACTCAAAAACAAATGTATATTTTAATAGGAAAAAACAAAGGTATAATGGATATATATTTCAACATTAAAATTAGGCTGGATTTTCCTGGCTTTGTGAACTTTTATTCACCTTGGCTTAGAATTCTATCTGTCCATGACCCATCATACTTTGTGCCAAGCTATACATACATGCTTTTTTTTTTTTTAACATTTCTAGCTTAAATACTTTACAAACTAACCCTATGCTTCAGTCTAACCCTTCATAAAAATCCTAGCTTCCTCCAATAATGACCACAAATCACCTCAATTTGCATATCGTAGTGTTTATTATATAGAATGGTATACTATGCACTGTAATATATATATAAAATTGGAGATGCAATCTCAATCTTTGCAATATTGTATTATATATGTAGCTTGATGAAGGACAAGGTTATGTCTGAAATTTTGCAGTCACTTTTCTGATTGCAATATACATGAAAATTTCAAGTAAAAAGAAATACTTCAAAGATTGAGATTGCATCTCTAATTTTGTGGATACATGTCTGGTGGAAAATGGAGGAGAGCCACACTAGATGTAATCCTATAAGAAGGATATTGACTAGAGATGGCCTGGCAGTTCGCCCGGCGGTCGGTTTGCGGCAAACTTTGCTTGTTCGCGGTTCGCCGAACAGGCGGACATCTGGTCCGCAATTTTACATTGAGAGGAACTTTGACCCATGACACATCCATCAGGTGGTACAGGACAGCCAATTGAGACATTTCAGAACATGGACATACCCCCTACCTTATAATTAGACCTGATCTGGTGGCCATTTTACATTCTGCTTTTTGTCAGTGTAGGGAGAGGTTGCTGTGTGGAGCAGGGACAGGCTGCATTGAAACAAATCGCTAGCTAAAAGGTCCTCAAAAGTCCTTTTAAGGACTGGTATAGGTGTACTATTGTTTGGTGTGCAGTATATAGGGGTGTAATACACTTATAATATACTTTCTAATATAGAAAGCATATTATAGTGGATTTGTATTGTGCAGCATTGTGACTGATGGTGTATTTGGGTACTGCAGAATTTTCTTTTCTGTTTTTCTGCCTTACCTCTGCTACACACAGTGACAAACGTTACTGGAAAAAAAGTTTTATAACTGGTGCGATAAACCAGTGGCCCCCCAAAACGACAGATTGAAGTGGGTTGCTATAAAAAAAAATACTTTCATAATAGTGTATTTGGGTACTGCACAATTTTTGCCTCTTTCGCTGTGTTACCTCTGCTACACACAGTGACAAAATTTACTGAAAAAAAAAAGTTTTATAACTGGAGCGATAAACCAGTGGCCCCCCAAAACGACAGATTGAAGCGGGGTGTTATATAAAATATACTTTCATAATAGTGAATTTGGGTACTGCACAATTTTTGCCTCTTTCGCTGCGTTACCTCTGCTACACACAGTGACAAAATTTACTGAAAAAAGGTTTTATAACTGGTGCGATAAACCAGTGGCCCCCCAAAACGACAGATTGAAGCGGGGTGTTATATACCTTCTTCCACATATACTGCGCTTCTCTAGAGACTTTTGTCACAGGGTCATTTAAAAAATGACAGGCAGAGGAAGAGGCAGGCCCTTCCGCAGGGGTTGTATGGGTAGGGCAGGAACACCAGGCCGGAGCCAAAGTGGGAAGTGGCACAAGGTGCGTTCGATTACGTCAAAGGACGCACCTTCAGTCACAGGAATTATTTTCCGATCCATCAGAAGACATTTCCGATGAGCAGCCATTCTTGGCATTGGATTAGGAAGAGGAGGTAGCAACAGCCACCACTCAGCAGTCTGACGACAGTACCCAGATCAGCCCAAGGAGGTTGGTCCCCGCTGTTGCTGCCTACTCCGAGATCTCTAATGTTAGTGGTGGGGAAGGTGATGTAGATGATGACGTGTCTACAGACGTCACGTGGGTCCCCACAAGAGAGGAATAGGAGGGGAGTTCAGAGGGAGAGATGGATCAGCAGATAGGGAGGAGAAGCAGGCCAAACTTACATTCCACAGGAGGGACAAACCAGACTCCTAATGTATCAGGAGCAAGCCATCAACCATGTACGGTCACATCTGGCGCTCCCAGGAAGCCGGACCATGACTCCGCAGTGTGGGCTTTTTTTAACATGTCCGCTGCTGACAATAGTGTTGCCATCACAGTAAGCCCAACACTGACCTAGGGACGACCGCCTTAAGAAGGCACCTGGCCTCCCATCACCGAGCCCAGTGGGAGCAACGCCATCAGAACCCACAAAGCCACACTCCAGGCTCTCACCGTCCAGCCTCTTCTCCTTCTCCTCTATACTCACAATTGTCCTCCACTCCACCTTCCATCATGCCGTCCTCATGTTTTTCTGCAAAAAGGCAGGCTTCCGTGGCCCAAATGTTTGATCGTAAAAAAACGATGACGCAGGATAACCCTCTTGCCCAACGGTTGACCGCTGGCTTGTCGGAACTCATAGCCCGCCAACTACTGCCATATAAACTGGTGGACTCGGAGACCTTTCGAAAATTTGTGGCCATTGGAACACCACAATGGAACGTCCCAGGAAGGAAATATTTCTCACAGAAGGGCATCCCAGAGCTATATGGCCATGTTCAGCGGCAAGTGAATGTATCTCTGGCACACAGTGTCGGTGCCAAGATACATCTGACCACAGACCCGTGGTCTAGCAAACATGGGCAGGGAAGGTATATAACTTTTACTGCCCACTGGGTGAACCTTCTGACGGCCATCAAGCATGTAACCCGTGGCACCCATGTAGATTTGGTTTTACCGCCACGGATTGCATGCTGGCCTGTCTCTTCTTCTCCTCCACCTACTCCATCCTCCCTCTCCTCCTCGGCTGACTCCTCATTTTCCGATGCTACCATCTCTTCCGCTGCACCACCCAAGATCCCCAGAACCTATTCAACATGCCAGGTGAAACGTTGCCATGCTGTGCTGCGTCTGTTGTGCCTGGAAGACAAGAGCCACACTGGTCCTGCACTCCTTTCAGCTTTGCGTTCACAGGCAGATCAGTGGCTAACACCTCTCAATTTGACAGTTGGTAAAGTGGTGTGCGACAACAGTGCCACTCTGCTGAGCATGCTGAAACAGGGCAAAATTACACACGTGCCACGCATGGCACACGTCCTGAACTTGGTCGTGCAGCAATTCTTTGCCAAACACCCTGGGGTCCAGGACGTCTTGCAGCAGGTTAGGAAAATCTTGGGCCATTTCAGAAGATCTTACACGGCCATTACTCGCCGTGCTGACATTCAGCGGCGACACAACCTGCTCGTTAGATGTCCTATTTGGGACTGCCCAATGCGATGGAACTCAACCTTGTATATGCTTGATAGACTGTTCAAGCAGAAACATGCAGTTAATGACTACCTGTACGAACTCTGCGGAGCTTGTTTTTTTTCACCGCGCCAGTGGCTGCTCATGCGCGACTCATGCAGACTTCTGCGGCCATTTGATGAGATCACCAAACTGGTCAGTCGCAGCCAGGGCGCAATCAGTGACATCGTACCTTACGCCTTCTTTCTGGAGCAAGCCGTCGAGGAGCAGGAGCAGGAAGATAAGGAAGTCGCAATGCTGGATGAATTCCCAGGGGGGCTACTCCACCTGAGACAAGTCAACAACGAGAGTCTGAAGAGGAGTCAGAGGAGGATGGTGCCGGGGCGGATGAGGAGGATCAAGAAGAGCATGCTTTAAACCTTTCTGGGATGCGCTTCCAGTTTCGTTCAAATGGGGGCCTTCATGCTCCAGTGTTTTAAGAGGGACCTCCATATAAAAAGCATAAAGGGCAAGGACCAGTACTGGGTGGCAACGTACTTAGACCCCCAATACAAACAAAAAATGGCGGAAATGTTACCACCATCACAGAGGGCTATCAGAATGCAGCACTTCCAGGCCTTGCTTCGAGGAATTTCCACTCACAGATAAACAGTTGCGGGTACCAATACAACAGCGCCTGCAAGAAGAGGGCGGTTTGAACATGTGTTGGTCACTAATGATATGAGATCATTCAGATCCAGCATCATGGACCGACAGGTGTCCGACTACATCGCATTAACGGCCAATGTGGACTTACTGAGAAGTGATGAACGCCTGGACTACTGGGTGGGCAGGCTTGACCTCTGGCCAGAGCATGCACAATTTGCAATGGAACTGTTGGCTTTCCCCTCGTCCAGTGTCCTGTCCAAAAGGACGTTCAGCACAGCAGGGGGGGTCATGACCGATAAGCGCACAACAGTGTTGACTACCTCACATTTCTAAAAATGAATGAGGCATGGATCTCGGAGGAATTCAACACATGTGACCAGTAGACCATGTTTGATTCAAATTCCTCATGACAGGCCACAAATATCCGCCACCACCCATAACAATTTATGGTCCCTGTCTTAGGTAAATACAGTGGCATAAAAGGCCTTTTATGTCCATTAAATGCCTAATTTTTGGGGCCTACACTTATTTATCCTGTGAATGCCTAATGTACCACCAGCCACAGAATACAAAGTTGTTTGCTGTCAGGTGAACGCCTGCCGGCTAATTTTTGGGGCCTGTAATGGGCGGCACTTACTTCTGTATCCGGTGAATAGCTTAATGTACCTCCAGCCACAGAATAAAAAGTTGTTTGCTGTCAGGTGAACGCCTGTCGGCTATTTTTTAGGGCCTGTAATGGGCGGCACTTACTTCTGTATCGGGTGAATGCCCAATGTACCACCAGCCACAGAATACAAAGTTGTTTGCTGTCAGGTGAACACCTGTGGTCTAATTTTTGGGGCCTGTGCTGGCCGACACTTACTTCTGTATCCGGTGAATAGCTTAATGTACCTCTAGCCACAGAATACAAAGTTGTGTTGCTGTCAGGTGAATGCCTGTCGGCTAATTTTTGGGGCCTATAATGGCCGACGCTTACTTCTGTATCCGGTTTTTCGCTTAATACTTCTGGTACGTCAGTGTCCATGTTGTGGGACTATTTGTGCACAGCTAGTAAGTATTTTGTGGCTGCAAATATGACCTGAAGGTTTTTAATGTTTGCCTGCCATTAAAGTCAATGGGGCCCGCCGCGAACTTGCGGTTTGCGAACATTTGAGAAAGTTTGCGGTTAGCGTTCGCGAACCGCCCCGTCAGATGTTCGTCCATCACTAATATTGACTACACAGCAGAAGTGTCCCACCTTGGTATAGTGTGTATGTGTATTGTGAGGGGGTTAGCCCAGCAGCGGGTGTGTGTGACCCCCTGGATCGGTTCAGCACACAAAAAGTCAGGTGCAGCAGACAATGGTAGGTGGAAAACAAAAAGGTGCGGTTTTATTTGAACTATATACAAAAAAAATATGACAGAAAACAAAAGAGATACAAAAAGAAATCCTGGTCAACTTGACCTGCTCGCTATACACATTGGTGTCCCAAACTAACAACTGGGTACAACCTTATGCTGCCCCAGTCCCTGACTACCTGCTGTTTAAGTTCTTAGTAGTAGCCACACAGGCTTGGTCTCACCGCACAGAGATCACACTCCCCAGACTATCAACACAGATCTGGTTCCAGGTTGGAGCATCTCTCTTAGCATGCTGGGAGTTTTTGAAGAGGACCTAATGAGCCCACCTAATTCAGCTGGGCTCATCAAGTCCTCCCAGCACTCCCCCTAGAGGTATAAACTGGCATAAAGCCTGAACCTAGGACACATATATACTGCATCCTGGATGCAACCAGGGAATTTAACCTGCCTGCTGCCCCAGTATCTATCTATCTATCTATCTATCTATCTATCTATCTATCTATCTATCTATCTATCTATTACCAAAAGTATTGGTATACCTGCCTTTACAAGCATATGTGCTTTAACCGCTTGCCGAGTGCACTATAGCTGAATGATGGCTACAGTGTGGCTCGATAATTCTGGGAGGCAGTACATTGACGTCCTCCCAGAATCGCCTGGGGCTCGCACACGGGTGTATCCGTGACCGCCGGGTCCTCTCGGATCACGATAAATGGCCGCTGATATCGAATGCATACAGTCCCTCCCACATATTAAACCAGTGTTCAAACCACACATGTGAGAAATCGCTGCGAACATTAGAGCCAGAGCAATAATTTTTCCCCTAGACCTCCTCTGTAACTCAAAACATGTAAGCAGTAAAAAAAATTCAAGCGTCATCTATGGGGATTTTTAGGTAGCGAAGTTTGGCGCCATTTCACAAGCGTGTGCAATTTTGAAGGGTAACATGTTAGGTATCTATTTACTCCGTAACTTCATCTTTCACATTATGCAAAAACATTGGGCTAACTTTACTGTTTTGTTTTTTTAAAGCACAAAACTGTTTTTTTTTTCATAAAAAAAATGTGTTTGAAAAAAATTGCTGCGTAAATACCGTGCAAGATACAAAGTTGCAACGACCGCCATTGTACTCTCTAGGGTCTTTGCTAAAAAAAACATATATAATGTTTTGAGGTTCTATGTAATTTTCTAGCAAATAAATGATGATTTTTAAATGTAGGAGAGAAATGTCAGAATTGGCCTGGGTGTTCCAGAACGCCTGAAGGTGCTCCCTGCATGTTGGGCCTCTGTATGTGGCCACGCTATGTAAAAGTCTCACACATGTTGTATCGCCATACTCAGGAGGAATAGCAGGATGTGTTTTGGGGTGTCATTTGTGGCATGCATATGCTGTGTGTGAGAAATAACCTGCAAATATGACAATTTTGTGAAAAAAAGAAAAGAAAAAAAAAACCTTGATTTTGCAAAGAATTGTGGGAAAAAATGAAAACTTCAAAAAACTCACCATGCCTCTTTCTAAATACATTGGAATGTCTTCTTTCCAAAAAGAGTCATATAACAGAAACGAAGAAAAAATATATTTTTTACAGAATTTTCAGTATTTTTTCTTCTATAGCGCTAAAAATTTAAAAAACAACAGGGATCAAATACCCCCAAAAGAAAGCTCTATTTGTGTGAAAAAAAGGACAAAAATGTCATATCGGTACAGTGTTATATGACTGAGTAATTGTCATTCAAAATGCGAGAGCACCGAAAGCTGAAAATTGGTCTGGTTAGGAAGGGGGTTTAAGTGGTCAAGTGGTTAATGGCATCCCAGTCTTAGTCCCTAGGGTTCAATATCAAATTGGCCCACCCTTTGCAGCTATGACTCTTCAGGGAGTGTGTTTATGGAAATGTTTGATTTTTCTTTCAGAAGCACATTTGTGAGGTCAGGCATTATAGCGGATGAGAAGGCCTGGCTTGCAGTCTCTGCTCTAATTCATGCCAAAGGTGTTCTATCGGGTTGATGTCAGGACTCTGTGCAGGCCAGTCAAGTTCCCCCACCCCAAACTCGCTCATCCATGTCTTTATGGACCTTGTTTTGGGCACTGGTCCAAATTATTTGGTGAAGGTGGGATTATGGTGTGGGGTTGTTTTTCAGGGGTTGGGCTTGGCCCCTTAGTTCCAATGAAGAGAACTCTTAAGGTGTCAGCATACCAAGACATTTTGGACAATTTCATGCTCCCAACTTTTTAGGAACAGTTTGGGAATGGCCCCTTTCTGTTACAACAAGTTTGCAGTGGAGGAACTTGACTAACCTGCACAGAGTCCTGACCTCCACCCGAAAGAACACCTTTGGGAATTGGGATGAATTAGAGTGTAGACTGTGAGCCAGGCTTTCTCATCCACATCAGTGCCTGACCTCACAAATGCACTTCTGGAAGAACTGTCAAACATTCCCATAGACATACTCCTAAACCTTGTGCACAGCCTTATCAGAAAACGTAAAGTTGTTATAGCTTTAAAAGGGTGAGCCAGCTCAATATTGAACCCTACAGACTGGGATGCCATTAATGAGCGTGTAAAGGCAGGCATCCCAATACTTTTGGTAATATAGCGTATATATACTTTTATAGTTTTCCACTCATATAGATATTGTATAAACTTCATTTATTGTGTGTAATATATTCGCTTAGGCAGCCATATAGGTGAATTTTATAGAAAATAAGTCAACTGTGTCCCCTAGACCATCTATATGGGATTATTTTACCCACCACAGTTATTGACGGTTTAGACTAAGTAGTCATTTTAGGGGCAGATCCACAAAGAGAGTACACCGGCGTATCTACTGATACGCCGGCGTACTTTCAAATTTCCCGCGTCGTATCTTTGTTTTGAATCCTCAAAACAAGATACGACGGCATCTGGGTTAGATCCGACAGGCGTACGTCTTCGTACGCCTTCGGATCTTAGATGCAATACTTTGGCGTCCGCTGGGTGGCGTTCCCGTCGTTTTCCGCGTCGAGTATGCAAATTAGCTATTTCCGACGATCCACGAACGTACGAGCGGCCGTCACATTTTTTTACGTCGTCTCTAGTCGGCTTTTTTCGGCGTATAGTTAATGCTGCTATTTGGTGGCGTACTCAATGTTAAGTATGGCCGTCGTTCCCGCGTATAATTAAAAAAAAAATTTGTTTGCGTAAGTCGTCCGTGAATCAGGATGGACGTAATTTACATCCACGTAAAAAAAAATGACGTCCTTGCGACGTCATTTAGCGCAATGCACGGCGGGAAATTTAGGGATGGCGCATGTACAGTTCGTTCGGCGCAGGGACGCGCTTCATTTAAATTAAACACGCCCCCTACTCGCCGATTTGAATTACGCGCCATTACGCCGTGAGAGATAGAATACGCCGCCGTAACTTACGGCGCAAATTCTTTCAGGATTTGAACATAACAAAAGTAAGTTACGGCGGCGTAGCGTATCTCACATACGCTGTGCCCATCCAATTCTATGTGAATCTGCCCCTTAGTCTTTAGCTCCCTATTCAATGCTAAAAAATGCAATTGTTCGTAGAGTTTTTGAAGAGTTAGGCCGAATGTCGGGTGGCATCGGCCAGTGTTCAATAGAAACCGGCAACGTTCAGCCATATATAAAACCTTCAGTTTTCTCCTTAATCAAATTTCTATGAATCTCCTGGCCATGTCTCCTCTTAATGCATTCATTAACCCACCTTTTTCCTTTCTGGTTTTAGACTTTATTTGACTAATCTCCTTAATAACCACTTAAGCCCCGGACCAATATGCTGGCTAAAGACCCAAGGTGCTTTTACAGTTCGGGACTGCGTCGCTTTAACAGACAATTGCGCGGTCGTGCGAAGTGGCTCCCAAACAAAATTGGCGTCCTTTTTTCCCCACAAATAGAGCTTTCTTTTGGTGGTATTTGATCACATCTGCGGTTTTTAGTTTTTGCGCTATAAACAAAAGTAGAGCGACAATTTTGAAACAAATGCAATATTTTTTACTTTTTGCTATTATAAATATCCCCCAAAAACATATATAATTTTTTTTTCCTCAGTTTAGGCCGATACGTATTCTTCTACCTATTTTTGGTAAAAAAAATCGCAATAATCGTTTATCGGTTGGTTTGCGCAAAATTTATAGCGTTTACAAAATAGGGGATAGTTTTATTGCATTTTTATTTTTTTTATTTTTTTTACTACTAATGGCGGCGATCAGTGATTTTTTTCGTGACTGCAACATTACGGCGGACACTTCGGACAATTTTGACACATTTTTGGGACCATTGTCATTTTCACAGCAAAAAATGCATTTAAATTGCATTCTTTATTGTGAAAATGACAGTTGCAGTTTGGGAGTTAACCACAGGGGGCGCTGTAGGAGTTAGGGTTCACTTTGTGAGTGTTTACAACTGTAGGGGGGTGTGGCTGTAGGCGTGACGTCATCGATCGTGTCTCCCCTATAAAGGGGATGACGCGATCGATACGCAGCCACAGTGAAGCACGGGGAAGCCGTGTTTACACACGGCTCTCCCCGTTCTTCAGCTCCGGGGACCGATCGCCGCACTCAACCCACGGCTGGGTGCAAGTACAGGACGTATATATACGTGTTTGTGCCCAGCCGTGCCATTCTGCCGACGTATATGTGCAGGAGGCAGTCCGGAAGTGGATAAGAAGGCCCCTGAGATATGCTTTAGCAGTGTATCATACGGTAAACAAACATGTTAAAACCACATTCATTTTTAGAAACTATTTAATTCAGTAATCAACTGAATATGCATTTTAAATAAAGTGAGCCTCTACCGATATATTTTTTATTTCTGAATAAAAACTTGTTTTTCTTCCTTTCTAAATGTATACTGCTACATTTCTTTAGTGAAAATAACCCAAATCAGTGTTTATTATTTAGTCTGTAGGAAAGTTATAGGGTCTTTGTACCTTGGTATGTGGTATATATCTGAAAATCGATCAATCCTAATGTACTGATGGCCTATCTCATTTCTAGAGGCCTGAAAACACCAGGATACCACAGGTATCCTCCAAACTACACCTTTTTGGAAAGTAGATACTGTCCAAGGTATTTAGTAAGAGGCATGGCAAGTTTTTTTAAGTTGTACATTTTAGTCACAATTTTTTGGATAATGAAAAAAAAAGTAAACATTTTTTTTACATACTTTTACCAGTGCAGAACAGTGTCATAATTTAAAAAGGGGAAAAAAGAACAGAGTGTGCACCAGCCTTGTGCATTACCTTCGTAACGCTTTAACCACTTCCATACTGGGCCTATTCTGGCAGTCCTCTCCTACATGTAACTACATTACTCATCATTACTCATAACAATAATTACTCAGAACCCCCAAAAATGATATATTTTTTTAAGCAAAGACTCCAGGGAATAACATGGCGATAGTTTCACAACTTTTTATGTGACACAGTATTTGCGCATTTTTTTGGGTAAAAAAGTTACATGAATTTAACACAAAAACAGTAAAGTTAAGCCCTGTACACGCGATCGGTTTGTCCACTGAAAACCGACCGATGGACTGTTTTCATCGGACAAACCGATCGTGTTTACAGGGCCCCATCAATTTTATTTCCATCGGTGTAAAAAAATAGAACATGTTTTAAATTTGTCTATGGATAAAAAAATGAAAAATCCGATTGTCTGTATGGAACTCCATCGGTCAAAAATCCATGCATGCTCAGAATCAAGTCGACGCATGCTCGGAAGCATTGAACTTTATATTTTTCGGCTCATCGTAGTGTTGTACGTCACCGCATTTGGACACGATCGGATTTTTGACTGATGGTTTGTAGGCAAGACTGATGAAAGTTAGCTTCATCGGATATCCGACGAAAAAAAATCCATCGGATTAGATTCCATCAGATATCCGATCGTGTGTACAGGGCTTAAGCCCAATTTTTTTGTGCAGTGTGAAATATGATGTTACGTCGAGTAAATAGATACCTAACATGTCACGCTTTAAAATTGCACATACTTGTGGAATGGCGATGCTTTACATTTTTTACAGGTTACCAGTTTAGAGTTACAGAGGAGGTCCTGGGCTAGAATTGTTGCTCTTGCTCTAATGCACGTTCGCTTCTGTACGTGGGGACGGGGGCAATTTAATTTTTTTATTGTTTATTTTACCTTTATTTATTTCTTTTTTTATATTTTCTTTTAAAAAAAATTGAAAGCACTTTTATTCCTATTACAAGGAATGTAAACATCCCTTGTAATAGGAATAGTGCGTGACGGGTCCTCTTTATTGAGAGATGTGGCGTCAGTAAGACCCCCACATCTCTCCTTCAGGCTGGAAAGACCAAGATAAATAAAAACTGTCTCTGCCTTTCCAGCCATGTCTCAGGCAATGTCACTTCTGCCGTCCCCGACATGACATCATAACGTCATGCCTGGGCCTCTGAGGCTCATAGAGATTACTGGGGACCATCTGGTCCCCAGTAATCTCTATGCTCAACTTCTGGCGGTTACAAATTCATTCTCCAGCTCGCCGATCGCATTGGGCAAGCCGGTAGAAGCACCGGAGGGCAGCGGGAGGGGGGTTGTCCCATCCCACCACCTGTAAGAATGATCAAGCGGCTGAACTGACGCTTTTATTGTTTTCACAGTGCACTAAATCGCCAGCTGAAAAAAGATGATATCTGAATGATGCCTGTAACTGCAGGCATCATTCAGATATCCCCACTCAAAGTAAATGACTTTATATTATGTCCTTGGGCTGGAAGTGGTTAATATATAAAAAATAAGAATGCATACTCACAAACGAGTAATAAAAATCAAGCAATTTGTATAAGGTCCATCATTTGCATCATCCAGCGAGATCTGCTGGTCAGTAACAGTGGTGGGGGGGTGTGTACAGTCCAAAGAAAGTTGATGCATTTCGAGGGGGGGGGCCTTCTTCTTCTGAGCTAAGTTTTGAATGCAGGTAGATGGTCTTTTGATAAAAGACCATCTACCTGCATTCCAAACTTAGCTCTGAAGAAGAGGGGACACCCCTCAAAACGCGTCAGTTTCTTTGGATTCTACAACCCCCACCACTGATACTGGCCAGCAGATCTCTCTGGATGATGCTGGAGGGGTACTTAAGCTCAGGAGTATTTGTTTCTTAATATTGACAGTGTCATCATATAACTGGTGTGGCAGTGATCAGGGACACTGACTGGTGACAGTATGTAAAAGAAGAAAAGCAAAACATTTTTTAATAATTTGTTATTTTTTAAAATGTTTATTTATTTTTTATTACCTTTGTTTTCCTTGTGTATGATTTTTTTTTACATACTGTGACCAGAGCAATGCGGTGTTACCACATTAACTTTGTGCTACTAGGGAAGTGATCAAGATTTTTTTTTTTACTCATTATAATTGCTTATACCACTGAATATCACTGTTATAAGCAACCATTTTTACTGAATTAAATCAATTACTTCAGTGTTTACTATTGTGGTTAGCTGCGATTAGCCACAGCTAATCACATGGTACATATGGGCTGTGATTGGCCCTGTCTGTACCTTGTGATCACTGTGACTATTCACAGAGATCAACACAACAGTACACAATAGATGGCATGAATAAAAGCCATCCATTCTGTACAATTGCCATGTGATCGGCTGAGAATGGTCTAGCACTAGGTATAAGAGAATCAGTACCTTCACTAAGTGGAAGAGTGGACAAAGGTGATTTTCTTCCTGAAACATTAACCAGTAAGAACATGTATTGGAATCAGAAGAACTACCGCAACACGCATGCAGGGGCCCCTGAGGATGATGCAGCATTTGTCTTTGTGTTAGAAACCTGAACACAAGATCTGTGGTGATGGGGAGTCCCTCCAGCCGTTATCCAACCAGTCTGGATACAATCCTAGTCATCTGTCACCTTGTAGGTGAAATAATAGGATAGAGATACTCTATTTATCACTAGGATTCAGCAATCACAGCTATGGATAGCTGTAGTTAAACTATTAAAACATATATAAATACTTGTATAATTGTTTTTCTGATCTAGTATTAGTAGCATTTACAGGACATGTGGCTGAGACCTTCTCTCTCTCTCTCTCTCTGCTTCCTCCTGGCTGGTTGATTACAAAATTGCTTTCTACCACTAGTACGGGTACTAGTTTCCAAGTATTCCAAGTACATCTAATTTTGACTATATCCAGGACCAGGAACATGGGCAGCAAGTAAAAATAATTACAGTTCTGAAAAAGTATTAGAGGAATCATAATGGTAAGGGTCTTAGAATTAGAAACCTTAAAAAGGCAGTGAATGTAAAGCACTTACATAACACAAGCAGCACAAGGTCAAGTATTTGCTTGCCAAAAAAAGAAGTTATTGTAAATACTCAAGTGTGCTTTAAAAAATTAAAAAGGAACAGACATCTATGCTTGGCTACCATTGCATATGTACACATATGGTAAGCAGTATGTTCTGTGCACTTTTCAGCCTCTTTAGGTTCTAAAAGAATGTTCATTTCTATCTAGCCAATGAGCGGCCTCTTGAGGATTTTAAAAGAAATGCATCACTCCCTGTGTCACTATTTTCGACTTTGCAGGGTACATTTATGAGTAGGATAAAAATATCAATTGTAGCTTTTCTTTTTTTTGTATTTCTTGCAATTTAATTATTAATTTCTTTGGTGAAATTCAGAAAACGGTAATTTTTCTCCCTGTGTAATTTTCTATAATTTCTAAATGTCTGTAATTTAAGGATCTGGCCAGGACAGGGCTGGGTATATTCATTCAGAATTTTAAAGGCTTGTTTAACAGCAGGTAAGAAGGTAATATATATCTTCCTGACAATTACCGTACATATAATAGCGATTGCAAATGTATTAGTTTAAAGTGGAGGTTCACCTTAAAAACAAGTATTTACCATTAAATCCAGCATACTGCCGGCATGTACAGTATGCTGTTTTTTTTTTTTTCACTTTACATACCGTAGTATATGTATTTCTTCCCCTGGCTTCCGGGTAGTGAATCCCGCGGGACTGGGCGTTCCTATTCGAGACTAAGTGATTGACGTGATGACAAAAGCTTTCCACGACGCATAATGCGCATCACGAGTTGCCGAAAGAAGCCGAACTGCGAGTCGATGCGCACCTACATTCGGCTTTTTTCGGAAACTGGTGACGCGCCTTTTGCGCCGGGGGGCAAGCTTTTGTCATCAGTCAATCACTTAGTCTCAAATAGTAACGCCCAGTCCTGCGGGATTCACTACCCGGAAGTCGGGGGAAGAAATATATATACTACGGTATGTAAAGCGGAAAAAAACCCAGCATACTGTACATGTCGGCAGTATGCTGGATTTAATGGTAAATGTCGGCAGTATGCTTGGATTTAATGGTAAATACTTGTTTAAAGTTAACTTGCGTTTAATATGAGCGCTGACTGAAACATTTGTTGAAGCATATTTTTTTATTTTTTGGGGGGGGGGGCAGGTTTTAAAGGACTAAAAAATATGTGGTAATATTACTGAGGCATGTCCAGGGCTCCAGTGGCAATATTTACCCTTATCTTTCTCTCAGCCCCCATCTGATCTCAGATCAGCCTTAAGCGTCGTACACATGATCAGTCCATCTGATGAAAACGGTCTGAAGGACAGTTGTCCTAGGTTAACCGATGAAGCTGACTGATGGTCCGTCGCGCCTACACACCATCGGTTAAATAACCGATCGTGTCAGAACGCGGTGACGTAAAACACAACGACGTGCTGAAAAAACGAAGTTCAATGCTTCCAAGCATGCGTCGACTTGATTCTGAGAATGCGCGGGTTTTTAACCAATGGTTTTGCATACTAACGATCGGTTTTGACCTATTTAAGGCTAAATAACCTATGGCGCCCACACACGATCGGTTTGGACCGATGAAAACTATTTTCATCGGTTTAACCTATCGTGTGTATGAGGCTTCACTTCCCCCTTAATTCCCAGACCTCAAATTGACCCCCATCCCTCTTAACTCCACCCCAGCCCTCTTCTTCCTTAACCTCCCTTGGATCTCAGATCAGCTCTCCTTCCCTTTGGTCACTTCTGACCCTCAGATCAGTGCTTGTGGCCTTTCAGCTTAATCCCTTTAGCCCTCAGATCAGCTCTCACTCGTTCTCTTTACCTTTTCCATCCATCCACCATCCTCTTCGACATCAGACCAGTGTGGCACCACACAGTGTACTGAGGGAGTTTATGGCAGGCTTTACTATCAGTTCTGTGTCATGTGAAAGAAGAAGAAACTGGGGATTGATTCCCCACACTGCCGTACCAGTGACACACTGTTTAGAATTCTGTTACTTGCATTAGGTTCTGGAAAGCGCTTTTCACCACCCAGCAGTAAAACATTGGAAGCAACATCCGTAAGCTAATGAGACACATGTAATTTCTTGGAAAGTTTCCATCCATGTTTCCTAATATGTCCCATAAATGTCCAGTTTAGTGGACAAGCAGGACATGTCAGTGTCTTTGTATTTTTTAATTGTGGTGTTCTTTATGTGGAAACATTATTTTTTTTAGTGTGTCTTTGTTATTTTTTTAAATGCTTATTAAAGACAAAACACTTATTTGAAGAACTTCTCAACAACACTGCAATTCTCAATATGTATCCAACACACCAGAGTTGTATGGAGCTTTATATTGTGAAAGAACTTAACCTAGCTTTTATTGAGCAATAATAGCACATAGCCCCTTTGGTAACTTATCACTTAAATTAGTTCTTACCTAAGTATTTTAATGATGTATTGTGAATTCATGCATATGGTAGCAAGTTATATATCACATAAGTGTCATTTTCCTGCACCTACTCAATAGTAGGGATGAGCTTCATGTTCGAGTCAAACTCACGTTTGACTCGAACATCGTATGTTCGATCGTTCATCGAATTACGAAAGTTTTGGGCCGTTCGCGCCAAATTCGAGTGGCCTGTCACGGCCCATAATTCACTGCGGCATCGCAGTGCATTGCTGGCTGATGATTGGCCAAGCATGCACTATGACCCGCATGCTTGACCAATCACAGCGTGCAAAAAACGGAGAGCCAGAATTGGCCAAAGCCAGGGTGGATTTGGCCAATTATGTCTCAGGGGGTTTAGTACTCCACACTATATAAGGCTTCCTGGAAAGTGGACTTGTGTAGTGTGTTTGGTGGTTTACAGAGAGAGACAGAGAGAGAGTTTAGATAGATCCGCTCTTCCTAATATACTGACAGGCAGGCAGGTGATTGTGCTAGCTGCAGTATTTTCACGTGGTGTACTGTCTTTGTCCTCTGCACAGTGTGCACCTAAAGCTACATCAATAGATTTGCTGGTGTTTTTTCATATTAATTTCTAAAGGCAGGGATATTCTCATATTAATACCACAAGCAGGGGATCATTCTGCAAGTATTTTCACATGGTGTGCTGTGTCCTCTGCACAGTGTGCATCTAAAGCCACGTGAATACAATTGCTGTTGTTGTCATATTAATATCACAGGCAGTGGCTGATCAACAAGTATTTTCACTGCGCCCATTCCTACGCATACCAAGAGTAACTGTGAGGGCTTACAGTGTTGTGGCACCAGCACCACCACCACCACCAACACAGGCCCAATTTTTCTGTCCCTGTTCAACAGGGGCATGTAATTACAATTCTTGATCTAATATTTCACAGCAGGGCCCATTCCTGCGTAACTGTGAGGACGTACAGTGTTGTGGCACCAGCGCCAGCACCAAAGGCCCAATTTTTCTACCACTGTTCAACAATGGCATGTAATAACAATTCTTGATATACTAGTTCACAGCAGGGCGTTCCAGTGCCCACCAAGACTAACTGTGAGGGCTTACAGTGTTGTGGCAACACCAACACCTAGGGCCCAAATTTCTGCAGAATATATATGGCAGGCCCCTACTTTCAAACATCCAACTTACAAACGACTCCTACTTGCAAACGGAAGGAGACAACAGGAAGTGAGAGGAAATCTACCCCTAGCAAGGGAAATTCTCTTCTGTAAGAGGTGTCTCCTGTTCACTGATGCTTTATCACCAATCCTTATTTCACTAAAAAAAACAAATTTTCTAAAAATCATTTGTCATTGGGACAGAAAGTGAGGTGCAATCTTCTGAACAGATGCGCACAGACAGCAAAACAAATGTTACAGGGGTGATAACCCTTCTTATGTTTTCAGAAAAGCTTAAAAATAATTTTTTTGGGCTGGAGCTACACTTTAAAAAAGTACCATTTCAAAATTACAAACAGATTATACTTAACAACAAACCTACAGTCCCTGTCTTGTTTGCACCACCTGTATACTGCTGTTTAAAGTATATAGGGCCAAAGGGGCTGGTGGGAGGGGAGGGGGAACCCATGCTATTTTTCTCAATGATTTTCATCCATATTGCAGGGACCAGACATTACATTAAAGCCGCAAGCAGTTTTAAATTACTTTTTTCTTATAGTAATGTCATTTTGTGCAGGGACAGTTCTAAACACGGGAAACACATGCCACTTCACAGGCATACTATAGACACCCAGTATGTACGATATTTATAGGGATTTTTTTAAAAAAAAATCACTTTAAAGTGGTAGTTGTACTACCACTTTAACCTACAGGTAAGCCTATAATAAGGCTTACCTGTAGGTATAAAGAATATCTCCTAAACCTGTAAAATGACCGTTTTTAAAACTTTTTTCTCCATTGATATATGTTCCCTGGGGCAAGACCCGGGTCCTCAAACCCGTTTTACGACAATAACTTGCATATTAGCATTTAAAATGAGCACTTTTGAATTTGAACGTTTGAGTCCAATAGACTTCAATGGGGTTCTAAAAGTTTGCGCAAACGTTCGGTCCGTTTGAAGGTTCCGGTGCGAACCGAACGGGGGGGGGGGGGTGTTCGGTTCATCCCTACTCAATAGTAGGATGTTTATTTATTTATTTATTTATTACAGGTACTTATATATTTGATATTTCTAAGGTTGAGCAACACAGTTGCTTTAACCCTTTTTTTGTCTAGGCCTATTTCAGACATTTGTTGCTTACAAGTTAAAATCAGTATTTTTTGCTAGAAAATTACTTAGAACTCCCAAACATTATATATATATTTTTAGCAGAGACCCTAGAAAATAAAATGGCGATCGTTGCAATATTATTTGTCACACGGTATTTGCGCAGCGCCTTTTAAACGCAATTTTTAGGGAAAAAATACACTTTCATAAATAAAAAAAAAAAAAACAGGAAAGTTAGCCCATTTGTTTTGTATAATGTGAAAGATGATGGTACACTGAGTAAATAGATACCTAAGATGTTATGCATTGAAATTGCGCACACTCATGGAATGGTGACACACTACGGTACCTAAAAATCTACATAGGCGATGCTTTAAAAAAAAATTAAGGGTTACCAGGTTGGAGTTACAGAGGAGAGATGAGCAAAGGGCTCACAAAGGTAATGTTGGTGTGTTGTTTAGTAGTCGAGATGCAAACTTCCCACACTGGGCTGACAACACTGCTTACTATTTAAATGAAAAAGTGTCAGTTTTGTAAGCCTATGGAAGGAAGGAAAGAAGGTAGAGCTTGCATTTCTGGCAGAATCACAAGGCATCATCTATTGTTAAAGTAGTAGTAAATGTTCCAAGTTTTTTGAATGATTGCTTTCTAACCAACCAGGGAAATATTCCCCAGTACAACATTTACTATTCCTGCAGTCACTGATACCCATGAGGGACAATCCTCTTCTAGTAAGACTTCTTCATCAATCAAACACTGTGGCAGTGATGAAGAAGGGGCAGGTGGTATTATATTAGTATTTTAATTGAGATTCTTTGCTGGATGTGATTTCAGATCAAAAATGTGCATTGAGAGCAATTTTTTTCTTGTACTCTACAAAAAATATCGTATAAGGTCATTGTAGAAAAATGTGATTAGCTTTTGATTTTTTTTTAACCCTGCAAACACATTAACAGAGTATGCTGGATAAATCATTGGTAAAGACAACTTTAATATTTAGCTTTAAGTCAATACATAAAACAAATTAAATTTGATATATTGATATAATTAACACAATTTTACAACATAAGGTATACTGGAAGAATACTTGGTAAAGACGATTCTAATCTCTAGTTTTAAATCAATACATAAAACAAATGGAATACGATAAGTTGTTATAACTAATGCAGTTCTCCAAAATGAAAAAACAAGTTATTAATGTAAATTATTTTTGTTGTAGGTTTTGTGGATTTAACACTTCATGACCAAGTTCATCTCTTGGAATGTGCTTGGCTTGAAATCCTCATGGTGGGTTTAATCTGGCGCTCCGTGGATTATCCAGGAAAACTTTCATTTGCTCCAAATCTCCTATTGGACAAGTAAGTCTTTTTTTGTTTAGGAATAAATAGAACATAGAAACAAAAAAATAATAATAACGCAGAACATTTAAACAGGATTAATGCAGAATTTAGGGCCAATGAGACATGCAGAGTCTGGATGATGCATATCATAACACATATCCAATTACAATATATATATATATGGGTTAAAATTCACAATGTGTAAATTATAGACATGTTTTATGTGAAAAGTTTAGTGACTTTATATATTATATTTAAGCTATGTATTAAGTCTGTTTCTATAGATCCAACTCCTATTTGGATGTTTTTCTATAGCTCTGTTCAAATTCCAACTTGCACTTTCTTACCAATCTTTAGAGATTTTGCTTGAAAAAATATTTCTGCTGCCATGTTACAAAAGATGGTTGCCATAATAAAGAGACTGTCACATTATAGAAAGATAGATTGTATTGAAAAATTGGAGCTTCAGGGAAGGTCTTGGGCCGCATGTTGTCTTAGTGATTAGTCCTCTTGCTTTGCAGTACTAGAGTCATTGAATCAAATCCCAGCCATGACACCACCGTGTTCTTCCTGTGGTTGTATGGGTTTCCTCCCACACTCCAAAGATTTTCTGGTAGGTTAATGGTGCATGTAAGCAAATGAGGTGGGGACCTTGGATCGTAAGCTCGTTGAGGGCAGGAACTGATGTCAATGTACAATATGTAAATAAGCTGCATAAATTGTAAGCACTATAAAAATAAATAGAACAAAGAATACCCAGAGGGCAGAAAGATGGAGTTTTGAGGTACAAAAACGAAAAAAGTATTATTACATAGACAACATAAAATTACTATAAAATATTCAAGCAAAAACAGTCCTGTGGTTACAATACAGAAGAATGGTTGCCTTTACATGTTTCATCACAATCGTGGCTTCGTCTGGAGCTTCTGTTGTACCTTTACATACATTATCACCCTTAATGATTATGGTTCCAAATAATCCCTAGACCCCCCCAGGAGGTCCGATCGGTAATGTCTGTGTGAAGCGCAGGAGGGAAGAACAAATACCCTCCAGTTGAGCCTGTTTGTCATAGAGAAGGGTGCTTAACAGATTTAATCAGTCAGTATGGCTGTTGCCATTTGTCCTGCTGCCAGTGAAGCATTTAATAACTGCTCAAAAAGGGTTATTCCCGTGGATTGGATCAACTTTAATACTGATCTCCCCAGTTAAACAGGTGTTTTATTGACACTGAATTAAAGCGGAGGTTCACCCAAAAAACAAGTATATAACATTACATTCAGTATACCTCAAACATGTACAGTATGCGTTTATTTTATTTTTTTGGGGTGGTGTACATACGGTATTATCGGTATAATACCGTATGTGCCTGAGAAAAACTTCCCCCGGCGGATAAGGCTCGTCACGACTTTCCGAAAGTAGCCGAACCGCGAGGCGCGCCTTATCCACCGGGGGGAGTTTTTCTCAGGCACGTCAATCATATGGGTGAAGTGCCAGATGACATTGCGGCACAGCACAGGAACGCCCACTCCTGCGGGAGTGAGTACCCGGAAGCCGGGAGGAAAATACCGATAATACCGTATGTACACACCCAAAAAAAACAAAACGGCATACTGTACTGTGCATGTTTGAGGTATACTGAATGTAATGTTATATACTTGTTTTTTGGGTGAACCTCCGCTTTAAGGAACAGAGGCAATTCAAATTTAAGGAAGCACTTATATTGCACAAGCACTTTGAAATTTGCTGTGACTGTCTCAAGCTCTCACTAGAAAAATACTGATACTGACTGATTAAATCTGTTGAGCACCCTTCTCTAATGCCTCGTTTCCACTGAGCGGATCGGTTCGGTACGGTACGGTTCGGTACGCTATTTTGGGTGTTTCCATTATGAATGTGTGCCATTAAACCAAACCGTACCGGACCATTCTGGGTCCTGCTTCAGATGTGGGGCCATAGAAAATGGAACGGTTCCATTAGGGCGGAGATACAATACATTCCACTGATTGGTGGACGCGCTAGGCGGTCCGATTTGCAGTGGAAACGCTCACGAGAATAGACCGGTCCCATTCTAACCGCTCCAAATTTACTGATCCGAACCATTCCGTTCAGTGGAAACAAGGCATAAGACAAACAGGCTAAACCGGAGGGTATTTGTTCTTCCCTTCTGCTCTTGGCACAGGCATCCCCGATCGGACCCCCTGGGGGGGGTTTAGGGATTATTTGGAACCATAATCATTAAGGGTGATATTGTATTTAAAGGTACTACAGAAGCTCCAGATGAATATATATAAAACAAAAAGTGCAGTGCATAAAAAATAATTATACATGAAAATTCATATTCAAGATCTATAAAGAGATATACATCAAATGTGAAATGATAAATGTAAAAAATATTGTCCATAAAGATAAAAAAAAGCACACAGTGAATTGTAATAGTGTATACACTGTAAACGTGAAAGAGTATACAAAAGTACACAAATAATCTCATTTAAATCTGCGTTTTAAATGGGTGGAGCCAGGCACACATGCTACTACACATGTGTGGCCGAATGTCGGCCATTTTGGTTATTAAAGGAACCAAAATGATGTGCTGCACTTTTTGTTTTGTAGGTATAAAACCAGGTATAGAACCTTTGGCACAACATACAGAATAAGGCATTGTGGAATAAAGAATGTACATAATTAGGCAGTGGGGGGATTGGGAATGTACAGCCCAGCATACAGATTGAGATTAGAGTTCATGGTAAACTAGGGCATTAGAATTACTGCGCTCATTCTGACATTTGTGAGGATACTTCACATGTGTGTGGAATCACTGTGTACATATTCATGCTATGCTAGACTTACTGCGTGTTTGCATTTGCATGAGAACATGGGGGAACAGGATTGCCTTAACATTTTTTTTATTTACATTTTTTCATTTAACTTTATTGGTATAACAATGAGTAAACATGGTCCCTTGTTCTAGCTTCAGGCAGGGACAGGTAGTTTTTATGGAGACATCAGGGGTCCATTAGACCTCTGATGCCTCCCCTGCACCCCAAGGCAGTTGACCAATCACAGATCATTACTGCTGTAAAGTTGCCAGAATCACTTTTATATTAAAGCCAATCGTCAGCATTAAAAAATGGTACCAGCATCATGGCTGCAGCTGCAGCCATGAACCTGGTATAACCACTTGCTCTCCAGGACGTTTAAATACATATGTTGGATGGCAAGTGCTTAAAGTGGAACTGTAATTGAAGTTGAATGGCTGAAGTCATTAGGCGGCTAGGCCCAATTTAGTTAAAGTTTATTGCCAGAAGTCAAAAGGCAACCTTAGGCTGCATTATGGAGAAAAACATCTCTGTCTATAAGCACCATTATGACTCAAAGAAGGGAATTAGTCTACATCAGCAACATTGGAAGAAAGTCCTGCTGTTTCTTACAATTGGATTGTGGAAAGTAGGGTATGCCTTCTTGCTATTGCACAGATGGGGGTTGAAGCAAGGAAACAATTTAAACTTTTTATTAAAGTGGAACCTTTTTTTTAAATTAACACAATTGAGGAAATATATTTTGCCCTAAATCATTTGAGTTTTGCTTTACTAGTTTGTATTAATTATAAGATTTCTTAACAGAAACAATGTATCTGTTTAAGATTTATATTTTCTTTGTAGCATACAGTAGATATTGGGAAATGTCCAAGAAAGGGGGTTAAAGAAACATGGTGAGGTGCTTTATAGATTTCATTTATGCCAGAATAACTGTTATTTTGAAATCTACATTTTATAGTAGAAAGGTTGGTCACAGTAAATGAACTATAACAATGCTTCTTGGAGCAGAAAACATACCCCCTGCCTGAACAGACTTCTGTAATGTTCAATTACTGGACTGGGAAAATAATGTTTCTCACCTACTAACATCTTTTTCTAAGTAGGGGGAATGAAAAAAGATTAATATGCAAGTCTTTATGTAAAATAATTCATAGTGAAGGACCATAGATTTGGCATGGCACTAAGATCTATGTAGGCAGACAAGGACCAAAAGGTCAAGCAGAAAGTAACCAAGTATATTAAACTGCTATATGTGGGCAATGGAGGACCAAGACACTAGACGGCAGTAATGCAGATTTTACTACTTTCTTTTAATGTCTGTCAAATGTCCCATTTCAAGTTCAGGTCCATTATCATTGTTCTTGAATTCTAGATTATATAGATTTTTATGTCTAAAGCCAAAACTTAGAAAAGTAGAGATTAGTTAAAATCCTACCAGATGGTCGACACAACAGGAAGTGAGAGCAAATCTTTCCAAAGTGCCTTAAATCCAAATAAAACACCACAAATCAAAAGGGAAATTTTAATTAGAACCAAGAAGGAGGGTTAACACTACCAGACCTCTCAAACAGCCTCTCTGACTAGTATAGTAGATAGGTACCAAAATATGGAAGACAAACAATGGGTCAAATTAGAAGAAAACATTATAGGTATTCAACTCAAAGTGCTCCCCTGGATAAAACCTCACTTAAGACCTGGAAATAAAAAAACTAACAATCTTTGTAAGAGCCACATTAAAAATATGGGACACAGAATTAAAAAAGGGGAACCTATCCACTATGATGGGACCAATGACCCCATTGTTTTCCAATCCAGAATTTCCGCCAGCTTTAGCAACCACAAAGTACTTAAAGTGGAATATATTGGAAAACGCTAGGGTGGCCCAGATCCTAGAGGAAGGGAAAATACCAAAAATGCAAGATCTGGGACCCGAATATGAACATAAATGGCTACAATACCAACAATTAACCACTTCAATACAGGACACTTATACACCTTCCTGCCCAGACCAATTTTCAGCTTTCAGCGCTGTTGCACTTTGAATGACAATTGCGTAGTCATGCTACACTGTACCCAAACTACATTTTTATCATTTTGTTCCCACAAATCGAGCTTTCTTTTGATGGTATTTGATCACCTCTGGGATTTTCATTTTCTGCTAAAAATAAATAAAAATGACCGAAAATTTAGAAAAAAAAGAAACGTTTTTTTTTGTTTCAGTTACAAAACATTGTAAATAAATAAATTTTATCCTTCACTGATGGGCACTGATGGTTCTGCACTGACGGGCACTGATAAGGCGGCACTGATGGGCACCGATGAGGTGGCACCAATGAGGTGGCACTGATGAGGTGGCATTGATGGGCACTGATGATGGGCACTTATATGCGACACTGATGGGCACTGATAGGTGGCACTGATATGCAGCACGGATGGGCACTGATAGGCGGCACGGATGAGTACTGATAGGCGGCACGGATGGGCACGCATAGGTGACACGGATGGGCACAGATAGGCAACACGGATGGGCACTGATAGGCGGCACGGATAGGCACTGATAGGCGGCATGGATTGGCACTGCTAGGCGGCATGGATGGGCACTGATAGGTAGCACAGATGGGCATGGATGGTCACTGATAGGTGACACGGATGGGCATGGATGGGCACTGATAGGTGGCACTGATGTACTGTAATGTGTTGTACCAATGGATGCCAATCAGTGCCAAACAATAATGCCTGCCAATAAGTGATGCCCATTGTGGGCACTGATTGACATTCATTGTGGGCACTGATTGGCATCCATTTGGCATCCATTATTCATTTCTGATTGGCATCCCTGGTGGTCTAGGGTGGCATACCTGTGGTGGGCATCCCTGGTGGTCTGGTGGCATCCCTGGTGGTCCAGTGTGGGCATCCTCGGGGGGGCTGAGCTGATAATCGATCAGCACAAACCCCCTCTAAGAGACGCGAGTGAGGAAACGCCGATCACCGACTTTTCCTGTTTACATCGTGATCAGCCGTGATTGGACACTGTTGATCACGTGGTAAAGAGTCTCTGTCAGAGACTCTTTACCTGGATCAGTGTTGCGGGGTGTCAGACTGACACCCTGCAACAACGATCGCTGCGATGCGCGCCCCCGGGGGCAAGCAGTGGCTCAATATTCTGAAGACGTCATATGACGTCCAGTCATTTTGCTATATGGCGGGCGGCAAGTGGTTAATAACATACATTGTAACAAATATAGTAATATCTTCAATAAATAGACCAAAAACGAAATTTGAACAAATCTTAATAGATGAACAAAAAACTACTAAAAAATGATCCAAGATATACGGTTTACTACTCCCAACTGGACCCCTCAGAGAATTAACAGGAATCAAAAAAATGGGAAAAGGAAACAGGAAGATCAATATCAGAGATAGAATGGGAGAACATATTTTCAACAATTCATAAAACTTCTTTAGCGACTAAGTACCAAGAAAGCGTTAAATAAAATAAAAAATGGACAATCAGATATTTGTTTGAGATGCAAACACTACGCACCACATTTGGTATAGTTGTCATTTGGTGAGAAATTTCTGGGAAAAAGTTCACAAGATATATTGGAAAGTGTCGGGAGTAGAGAGGAATCCAAACATAGAAATTTCCTTGCTATCTTTAATTCCAGACTCAATAAAGAGTATCAAGAAATATATTTTTCATCATATTGCAACGGCAGCTAGAACAATAATAGCTCACAACTGGAGAGAAAATAAAAGCCCAAATATAGTAGAATGGATATGTGAAATGAACGAAATACAATATATGGAAAGACAGATAAGAGAAGAAGGATATATAAATAGTCAAATGCCAGAAATATGGCAAAAATGGGACGAACTTCGGCTCTCGGAAGGAATGAAAGAATATATATGGAAAATAAGGAGAAATACGAAGGGGAAAGGTAAATGAAGTAGAGAAAGGTAGAGAAGTAAGGGGGAGACGGGATGAGGGGGGTTTTTATATATATATATATATTCATATTTATTTATTTTGGGGGGGGGGTGAATGGATGTTAAGATGAATGGATATGGGAGAAGGTGGAGAAGTAAGGGGGGAGATGGGATGAGTTTTTTTTTTATATATATTTTTTTTTTTTTTTGGGGGGGGGTGGATGGATGTTAGGATGAATGGATATGGGAGATAATAGTAGCAAATGTAGATTAATGATGAAGGGTATATTATTTTAATGATAAAGTAACATATATACATCAAGATTCGGTAGATTGAATAATTAGTGGGAATAATGTATATTGTAATTGAATCTTGTTTTAATGTAAACGTTTTTTGTATTGGAGAAACCCATGTATCCCCCATCCCTCTATCCAAAACAAGTTTTGGCTTTTCATGCACTGTATTCAGAGCCTACAATTTGGAACTTCACACAAACCTTTTTTCTAAAACTTCACTCATTGCCTTAGACCTCTATGATAATCATTCATTTAATGGTGTTTTATGTTGATGGGAATCTATAAAGATCATGGGTCAGTTTTACTTCAGTTTTTCTTTTTAGTTTGTACATTTTAAACTTTTTTTATACCTGTATTTTTACCATATGTTTTTAATACATGGCAATTGCCAGAGCAGCAAAGAGACAGTACAGCAGACACTGCTTCATTTTTCTAACTCCGTATTTATGGTTCAAACTTTCATGAGCAGTTTCATAAACGATGAGTGATCTGCTTAGTGATCTGCTCTTTTTGTTCAGCTACCATTTAAAACATCAGGCTTTTTTAACAAGACATCAGGCAAAAAAGCATTTTTATTTCACATATTTCACTTGATAGAAAGAGATATAAGCTTCTATCCATACAAATGGTTTGAAAGTTGTGGGGGTACCATCATTCTAACATTGGTACATAAATAGATACTAGAAGTGACCCCTGCGAGCCCCCCAGTGGAAAAGTTAATGGACTATACCAGTACCCAAATATTAAACAGTTGAAATATTAAAAAAATATTGTATTTATACAAAGATAGTAGAAGGACATCTATGTCTCAGGCACATGGCCTGGGCTCTGAGCATTCTCTTCTGACCTCCTTCCTATATAACCCCAGAATGCCTGCCGGGCTCACCCACTAGATGTCTTTGCCTTGGGCAACACTGTACCTGTTTCACTTTGGCCACTTGGTGGACCCAGTATCACGCAAGATGCTCTCATTCTCTGCACTCCAAAAAAAAATTGATGTGCCTCATGAGGTGTTTTATGGGTACCTGCAAATACGACATTATGCCCAGTCTTTTGCCCCAAACGTCCAATTTTCAGCGCCGACCCCCTTTGAGATACTTGTACTGGAGGGATCAGCGCTCCGAGGTCTGATTTCGGACATATATCGGCTGCTCAACTCCTACTCCTTCTCTACTCAGGGTAAGCATATCTATATGCTTCATTGGGAAAAGGCACTGGGAGAGGAGATCCCGGAGGAGACCTGGCAGACGATCTGGTCCCAAGCAGCCAAAAGCTCTTTTAGCATGCTCTATATGGAGAACTCTTATAAAATTCTATACTTTTGGTACCTGACACCAGATGTCCTCCATGTCATCTATCCCTCCAGCTCGGACAGGTGCTGGCGCTGTCAGGGGGACAGGGGGACTCTGTACCATATATACTGAACCTGCCCCAAGATTGTGCCTTTTTGGACAGAGACACAGCTTTTTTTAACCCGGCTGTTAGGGGTGCAGGTCCCTAGGACCCCAAAATCATTCCTCTTGGGGGTCTCATCTTTGCAAATCCCCAAATGTTCTAAAACACTGCTTAGGCATGTTCTGACAGCTGCGAGGTGTCTGATTGCCCTGCACTGGAAGCGCCAGTCCCCACCCTCCCAAGCAGACCTGTATACTAGAATAAAAGACATTGATCTGATGGAAAAAATGACAGACTGGATATGCATGATAAGGTCTGGAAGGAGTGGCACTGGCGGGAGGATCCGCCCTGAGCCGACGGTCGAGCTTCCCTACCCTACCCCCCCTCTTTTTTCTCTTCTCCCATTTGCACTCTCCCTTCCCCTAATCATTTTTCCTATCAATTTTTTTTACTGTTTGTTCCTTCTCTTCTCTTTCTGGATATATCTATAAGTTGCTGGGAGACCCTGCTTCACAGCTTGCAGACCTCATGTGGAGTTAGTGGGGATCCCCCAGTTGTTTGTCTATTGGTTTAATGTTTTCTGCGATACACTGGCTGTACTAATGTAATGCTAAAGTGCCTGTGTTACAGTGTTGACTTTTTGTATATTTACCTGCTGGTATGTTTAAAAAAAATGTATTTGAAAAAAAAGGACATCCAAATGGATCCACAATTTGGATAAAACAGCAACTGATTATAATAAAACATCATCAGATCATGAAATATACAAATAGTTCTAGATGTTACCACGATATCCTCAGACATATGCTAGGAAGGAAGAATATATGAATTATTGATGTTCTGTATATCCTCTACATGTTTCGTGACAGTACCCACTTCTTCAGGAGGAATTATATAAAGTATCAAAAAAAAAAAAAAAAATTACATTATAACAGCATATCAATGAATTGCAATATATATATATATATATATATATATATATATATATATATATATATATATATATATATATATATATATATATAATTTCACTCAATATAGTTTTCACCTAACCCCTTGTCCGCCAAAGATGCATACCACCCATCATGGCAGTCATAAGGGTTAAAAAGGGATTGTTGCCTCCTATTAAGACAATGAGATTGTTTAAATGTACTCTGCCAGCTCTGTTCAGTGTGTAGAAGTGATTAGAGCAGCTTTCAAGCCACCCCAATAATCTTTCCAATGTAGAGAAGGTCCTCCTCCTTCCTACCACTGCTACCACTGATTTATAAATGCTGAAGATCAGACCAGTGTCCATCTTGTTTACCAAATATGACAAGTGGGGAAGATGGAGGAACGTGTCCCACCCCCTCTTCTTGCAACTTTAAATGAACCAAGGACTGCACAATTCTGAGCAATCCCAGGTTCATGCTCAGTATAGAAAAGGGAGAATAAAGAGTGAGAGACAAGTTAATACATTTTCTATTATGAATAATTAACGGTTCATTCAGGCATCCAATCTATTTTCTCTTAATGCTCAGTATAGTGTTGGAAACTGGGTATGAAGGAGATCAGGGAAACTGTGCCCCCGATTAAGTTCTCCAGAATACAGGTCTATTTAGACCCCTGATGTCTCTGTGGAGAGAACATGTCACCCCTGTGTATACTGTCATCGGGGAGTGTCTTTTGGTGACAGTAATTAAGTTACATTTAAAAAAATGAAACAAAAAAATTGTAAAATAAAAAAAAACACATAAAAGCACTTGCACACACCCTTGCACTAGTGCACCTAATCTGGCAGTTATGCACATTTAGGCACATTTTCTTTTTATTGTTAATAATTGGCAAAACACATTATCACAAGTCATGGCACACACACATTAAAGGTTTATGCAACAAGTGTGAATGAGCTGCTAGGCTGACTTTACACCTTAACATTGTGATAAGAAGACTTTCCACAGCACGCACATGTCAGTGTATTGCAGCTCATTTCATTTTGGATGGCGCCCAATGTACTAAGGCATCTGACCTGCATTGCAGTGCACCACAACAGGTTGTAACACATGTGTTTTGCATTGTGGTGCATCAGAGAAAAACCTCAGGTGCAGCTTTGGTGGGTGGGTCCACTAGCAGCTAATGAATGAACTGCCTTAGTACAATATACAATAATGCATGGCATACCCCTTTTTTATGTGTGTGCAGTAACACAACGCACCACACTGCAATGTTGAGAAGGAGTCTTTCAGAATAATTTTATTCTAAGTGTAAGTGTAATAAGTGTAATTTCACTTAATGCTCAATACATCAATCAATTATGTAAAAGTTTTTAGTGTAAGTCACATAAATATAGTTTTGTAGACAAGCGATTTTCATTGTTTCACAAAAACACACAATATTAAATGTATACATAAAAAGTTCCAGCTACGTGGTACAAAAGGCTGTTATAGCTTGTTATAGGTCAATAATTATAGGAATATAGGGTATATTGTGAAGGCCTCCCTAATATTGTACAGAGTGTCACTGTTTGTGATATACATAGATGCAACATATGTATCTAAATTCGACACCATATGTATGACCACATACAACTTAGTACCTAGTTTTGTAGGTAACACAGGTTGGAAGAAATATATATATATGTCCAGCACAAATTTAGTTTCTGATTATACTTTTATGCAGGAACCAGGGGCGTTGTGTGGAAGGCTTGGTTGAGATTTTTGATATGCTGGTCACTACAGCTACACGTTTCCGAATGATGAGGCTCTGTGGGGAGGAGTTTATCTGTTTGAAATCTATCATTCTTCTCAATTCTGGTAAGTATGTAAATGTCATTATAGATCACCCCAAATTTTCTACACTCCTCAGTTATTGTTTCAGTTGGTCGTATAGCATCCCTTGTGTCAGCCTTTTGTGTGTTCAGATTAGATGTTGTGCTTCCACTTCAACCTAAGTTTACTTTGTAATCTAGTTGGGTCCCCCCAAACTCCATACCTTGCATTTATGTGTGAAAAAATTCTCATACCAACTGTATGTAGGCTGAAATAAATGACTCTAAATTTAGTCTGTATCCGAGCTGTGCACAAGTTGTTCTGGATTCACATTTAGGCCTCGTACACACGACCGTTTTCCTCGACAGAATCCATCAAGAAACTTGGTGGCAGAGCTTTTTTGCAGAGGAAAACGGTCGTGTGTATGCTTTTCATCGAGAAAACTGTTGAGGAACTCAACAAGGAAAAAAGAGAACAAGTTCTCTTTTTCCTCGACGGGAGTCTCAATTTCCTCGTCGTGTTCCTCGTCGGACTGGTTTTCAACGAGAAACACGTTCGTGTGTATGCTTAGAAACCCATGCATGCTCAGAATAAAGTATGAGACGGGAGCGCACCTTCGGTAAAAGTAGCGTTTACAATGAAGATAGCACATTTGACACGCTGTAACAGACTGAAAAGTGCAAATCGTCTCCTGCCAAACTTTTACTTAACACGCAGTAACATGAGATTAGCAAAAGCAGCCCCAAGGGTTGTGCCAGTGGAATCGAACTTCCCCTGCCGTCGTATGTGTTGTACGTCACCGCGTTTGAGAACGAGGAGATTTGGTCTTGACCGTGTGTACGCAAAGAAAGCTTGTCGAGTTTCTCGACAAGCCTAACAAGGAACTCGTCGAGGAAAACGATGTGTCTTTTCCGACGTGTTCCTCGGTCGTGTGTACGAGGCCTAAAAGTGTAAGGCCACATACACACTGTCGGAATTTCCGATGAAAAAAGTCAGACGGATATTTTTCATTGGATAATCCGACCGTGTGTATGCCCCATCGGACTTTTTCCGTCGGAAATTTCAACGGACTTAGAAAGAGAACATGTTCTCTTTTTTTCAGACGGAAAAAAATTTCTATTGGAAATTCCGTTCGTCTGTATGGAATTCTGACGGAGAAAGAAACAAGTATGCTCGGAAACAATTTGATGCATGCTCGGAAGCATTGAACTTCATTTTTCTAGGCTCGTCGTAGTGTTGTACATCACCGCGTTTTTGGCGGTTGGAATTTGGTGCGTTCGTGTGTATGCAAGGCAGCTTGAGCGGAATTCCATCGGAAAAACCCATCAGAGTTTATTTCGTTGGAAAAAACGGTCATGTGTACGCGCCATTAGTAAACCCGCCTATCGTTTTCAGCCAAGTAAGCTGCCATCTTTGCCTCTGTTTAATCTACAATTGCCATGATGCTGCACATGTGATCAGTTATGACACCAGTCATTGGATGGTTTGACAGTTTGGTTGAAAGCACAACCAACTGGAGTGTTACATTTCCGTCACATGTCGGAAATTAAACTGTTTTATGGAAGGATTCCACTTTAAATACATGAACATTTAGAAATGACTTGCATAACTACTCGCTATCCTAAAATGAGGAATACATCCCTTGTTTTTTTATTTGTTGTTGACATTTGAATACTATTTTCTTCTGACCTTCTCTAAAAATGTTAGTTTGCTGTTTGATATTCAGAGCCATTGACCTCAATACTTTCTAAGATACAAACTTAGAGCAAGTACGGTATTCAGATCAGATGTTCTTATCTGTGAGTTTCAAGTCAGTGGTTTAATGTCTGATCAGCATAACTCTATACGGTCCAAACAGAAGCTGCACTCCTCACAGTACTCCACCTTGTAATGATTGGTGCCCAGCGTGAATGCCAAAGATGGTGCAGTGCCAGAAGAGAATACAAAGATGCAAAGACTGCATCACGTAAGGCATATGAAACTGATGCTTCAAGGCCCCAAAACATACATTTCTTGTGCTTTGTCTGAAGCTGTCTTCACAATCTATTTGGAGTGCTGATGATTTTACATCTTTGTGATCAGTATAAGAGTCAAGCAGCAAACATTTATAGGACAAGTAGTTAGCAATAGCCTCCCCATGTTTACTGTACTTTCCATTGTTTTCATGGAAAGCATTTTGGTTCCTTTTGACCAACCTCACCCTAAGCTGACAAGCTTTCTTACATATAATCTAGCATTAACTTTATAAAATGAGCCTTGGCAAAGAAGATCAAGGTTGCCCTATTTCACTACAGATTGCTTTGAGGATGAAGGTGCCAAATGTCGGCATTTTTTAATCTGAGGCTTTCGTTTTTGGGATCATTTATAAATAGTTTGCTCCAAAAGCATTACTCGCACTGGGCATAACACAGAGACGCCATAACTCTTATTTTTAAACGTTTTTTTTTTACTTTCTTGACAGATTTTTTGTATGCCAAGTATTTCTAAACAATAATCGTTAACCAATAAGTATAATAGAACTTCCTTATTAATTTATGTTAGCAGTTTATTCTTTGATATGACGCCATTTCATGTTTTGTTACAATAGCTGAAATTTGACATTAACAAAATTATGTATTTTGTTTATAGTGCAGCCACAATTAGAGTCCATTAAAATATGCTTTATGTTATAGGTGTTAATTCATGATTTATAGTCTGTAACTACACTTAGATAAGAATAATAATCATTTTTATTATGTTTGTGAACAGCAGAAACATAAAAAGTATTGTTAACAGAATGAAGACATATTTCACTGTTGGCCTGTTTAATGCACATTTTTATATTAAAGTCCAATTAAACCCTTGTTATTTATTACTGTAATGCAGTCAGGATGGCAGCACATTGAAGAATTGGACCGAATTTTACATATTTTACTTTTTTACGTATTATGTTTAGAGCTTGAACACATATTTAGAAATTAAAAGCATATGCGGATGATGGCTACCAAACTAACTAGTACGATGTCTGACATGCATTGGTCTGTCAGATGTATGTACCACACATGCTGCACATGTGATCATTTATGACACCAAAAAACACAAAAACACTAGCGCTCAAATCGGTGAATGATAATAATACTAATAAAAATTATATATAAAAAATCAGGAGGTAACAAAACATCTCAGAAGCGAATATACGAGTCCAGAGCAGCAAGGTAAAATCGTACCCGGAAGTACCAACTGCACACAAACTAAACACTAGAACCAGCGCTCATGAACTCAAACAAGTAGTTTAATAAAATAAAGGAAGTCCATGTCATATAACATATTGCAATGGGATGTTTCCAATCCAATATAAACAAAAATAAAAGTTATCTATGAGGAATCATGAGTAGCTAGCAGTTCACAATAGACAGTGTGGAAGTCCACACTCCATACAGCAAACAAGGGGGTTAAAGTTCCTGATGCAAGGCTCAAAGGCTCATATGGTGGAAAGGGGTATGTTCACACTACCTTAAGCTGATTCCAGTGTACAAGCCAGCAAAACAATCGAGAATGGGGGGGGGGGCCCTCCAGCATAAACGACGTTGGCCAGAACAGTAAGGCTGCATTCACACCTGAGCGTTGGTCATTCGGTCGTTTTTTGCGGCGTTTTTTTCTGGCGTTATGTCGCGCGTATTCATGCTTATTTGTTCGTTTGCATACAGCATCGTCCAACATTTTTGTACTTAAATGTTTTTTATTTTAGCCAATAGGATAAATTATCATCTTTTCATCACTTGTTGCTATGTTGGTCGATTTTTTTAATCTTCTGCCTGGGTGAAATGTTCTATTGAATAAAGCGACGAAACGCCCGTAGCAAACGCTCGTTGTTGCGCTAGTCGCTTGAATCGAGCGTTTCCATTACTTTCTATGGGAAATGGAAACGCTCAAAAACAACCAAACCGCCCGATGCGCGACAAAAAAGGGTCCGGAACTTGTTTGAGCTTCAGGCGTTCGGCATCAAGCGTTTTGGAGTGGAGATGTGAACCATCTCCATAGGGAATAATGTATTTTTTCCCCTCTAGCGTTTTTGAGCGTCTTCAGACGACAAAACGCTCAGGTGTGAATGCAGCTTAACTCAGCTTAGCCGAGAAAAGCACACACTCCTCTGTCCCTGTGAGCCGATGACATCACTCTCATGCGACGCTGACAGCCATCTGTAGACACAAGCAGTGTTGTGAAAAGAATGTTCCATGTAATACACTGTTCAACTGAAAATGTCAATACGCTGCTGCCCTCTAGTGGGGAAAGGTGGAAATGCACGAAAAGGATCCCAAAAGCTCTTAGGATGACTTGCAGTCAAAAAAATGAATTGCTATAAAAATTTCTCATGGACCAAATCATATGTGCAATGAAAATTATTTTAAAAGGGGTTACCATGACAATGCGTTTCGCGCTCTATGCGATAAATCAAAAGACTTTTGAAAAAGCGCATAGAGCGCGAAATGCGTTGTCAAGGCAACCCCTTTTTAACATAATTTTCATGAGGAAGGAGCCAGTGGATCCCATTGTTCTCAATAAAACCCATGAATGCAGGAAGAGAGCACAGTCAAGAGTGGAGTCAGGTGAGTGTTTAGGGAGAATGGGGAAAGCACAGACAGTGTAAGGTTTATTTACTTTACCTCCACCTTTGGGAACATGTTATGTGTTCCATCTATTATAAGGGTAGAGCACATAACATGTTCCCGCTCTTGCAGCTGCTTCCCAATCCCCCCCATCCTGTGACCGCTGTACAGGGATTTTCCCCAGTACCCACTCTTACTATTTGAAAAGAGCACAGTCCTGTAGGGCTTTGCTCATATGGCCACATCATTCCTTCAGAGAGTTCTGTGGATGAGTCAACTACAAGTACCGACAGCCTTTGTGGCTGACAGCTTATAGTTCTCAATAAACTACCAGGGCACTGTTGAGAGCTCTAGGTAGTTCATTGATTCTTCCTGTCATTGTGCAACTGCCTACTCATACGAGGTACATGTACACAGCTTACACTGACAGGAACCATGCCTTTCACCCACTTTTCAGGCTCCTGCAAATAAATAAGTAAATGCACTTTTTTTTACCTGCAAAAAATGTGCATTTATTTATTTATTTTTAAGGGTGAACTTATCCTTTAAGGTAAAAAACCTACTCACTTTGGAACCACTTTAATCCAAAACTCATTAAAGTCAATAGGGACATGTCCTGAAAATAAATTGTGGGCATTTTCAAGGATAATAGACAAGTGATTGTCAAATGAAGGGCATATGGAGCTGGGCACCACATGAGAGAAAATGTACTAATCCAAAAATGTTTAAAAAATACCACTCGACAGGGAGTGGATCCTTTTTTTATGCAACTTCAAGGGCCACATGACAAAAACACCATTTCTTTCTAATACACGCTAGGGAAATAGCTTTTAGTTGTATTATGGAACAATATATACACATAATTGATACCTGTAATTGATCTTTCAAATTATTAATTTAGTGTAATGTAAACACAGCAGCAGCACTTCAATATGATTAATTTTCATGTGAAAATAAATGAGTTGTCAAGTAGTTTTGGCTACATCTATATATTTTTTTTAATTTATCAGTAATAGGTCAGAATTGAGTGATAAAAATAACAGCCACAACATATCTCAAAGCTATAGAAAAGTTTAGTCTTCAAAATAAATAACTAAAGCTAAAGCCCTTAGGGCTCTTTCACACGGCGGAGCGTATGTCCGCTTTTTCATCCATCCGTGTACGGATGAATAAGGAACATACATTGGTCCCTTTGAGATTGCGGGTGAACATCCGCTGACACCCGATCTCACCCGGTTCTGTAATCCTCCGATTCTGCAAACGGAGGAAAACCCTATTTTTCCATCCGTCTGCGGACCGGATTGGGTGAACAGACGGTTCATGTTCATCCGATCCTCCCATAGAGAAGAGAATGGAGAAAAGACGGGGACCGCCCTGTCATGCTCCGTTGATCCCCGCTGAGCAAGCGGAGGTTCACAGGGCGGATCATCACTGATCTGCCCCATGTGAAAGAGCCCTAATTTTCTTACTAATTACATACAGAGGAAAAACTGTTTCATAGCTTATGGTACCCTTTGTTGCAGTACCATGCTGTATTGTCTTAAAAGTTTAATTGCTGTAAATGTCAAAATAGAGTGCAGAAAAACACTTCAAAACCAAAACCTTACCATTCAAAGATGAGGGAGTTTTTGCGTTGAAATAAAAATGACAGTAGCATATTTCAGAGACAATAGCCATAGCACAGTGGCTGGAGAGTATAGCTTGGCTAGGCTGAAATGTAAGAAAGAGATGAGGCAGGTTTTTCATGAAATAAAAATTAGAGCATATTATTTCAGAGACCACAAATCAAAATATTTTGCAGGCTTGCTGCACCTTGTGTAAGTAGTTTTGCTAGGCTGCATTTGGAGAGGGAGAAACAAAGCATGTTTTATAAAAAATACTCAAGTCCTGAGCTACTAGCCAGGCCTTAAGAGTTACTCGCCACCTGTTGCCCCACCCAAACCCTACCTTGCCCCGCCCTAAAACACGCCCTTGTAAATTATCTCATGAAATAACACTGTTAACTGTTTTATTCAGAATTTTCTAAAATAAATAACAACAACCAGTACACCTCTACCTCCAGCACCTCCCCCAGTACGCCTCTACCTCCAAGGCCTCTTCCAGTAAGCCTCTACCTCCAGCGCCTCCCCCAGTACGCTTCTACCTTCAATGCCTCCCCCAGTACACCTCTTCCTCCAACGCCTCCCCCAGTACGCCTCTACCTCCAACGCCTCCCCCAGTACGCCTCTTCCTTCAATGCCTCCCCCAGTACACCTCTTCCTCAAATGCCTCCCCCAGTACGCCTCAACCTCCAACACCTCCCTCAGTATGCCTCTACCTCCAGCTCCTCCCCCAGTATGCCTCTACCTTCAACGCCTCCCCCAGTATGCCTCTACCTCCAACGCCTCCCCCAGTACGCCTCTACCTCCAACACCTCCCCCAGTACTCCTCTACCTCCAACACCTCCCCTCTCCATCACACCTATGTCTCCTTCTCCCCCTAGCACACCTCTATACCTATAATCCCTCTTCCAGTTCCCAGTATGTCTCTGCCTCCAATGCCCCCCCCAGCAAACCCGTCCTTTGTGCTTTTAATGACTCTCCAGCACACCTCGTCTTCCAACCTCCCCTCACCAGCGTACCTATGCCTCCAATTCCGCACCCCCTCCCCCCATTCTATCATACCTATGCCTCTGATTCCGCCCCTCCCCCCATTTTATCATCCCTAAGCCTCAAAATCCACCCCTCCCCCCCATTATATCATACCTATGCCTCCAATTCTGCCCCTCAACCTATCATACCTATTCCTCCAATGCCACCCCCCCCCAATCTATCATATGGTATGATAGATAGGGGGCAGAATTGGAGGTATAAGTATGGTAGAATGGGGGGAGGGGGCGGTATTGGAGGCATAGGTATAAGAAGAATGAGGGGAGGGGCATAATTGGAGACATAGGTATGATAGAATGGGGGGAGGGGGCAGTATTGGAGGCATAGGTATGATAGAATGAGGGGAGGGGGCAAAAATGGAGTCATAGGTATGATAGAATGGGGGAGGGGGCGGTATTGGAGGCATACGTATGATAGAATGAGGGGAGGGGGCAGAATTGGAGTCATAGGTTTGATATAATGGGGGAGGGGGCGGTATTGGAGGCATAGGTATGATAGAATGAGGGGAGGGGGCAGAATTGGAGTCGTAGGTATGATAGATTGGGGGGGGCAGAATTGGGGGCATATGTATAATGGATTGGTGGGGGGATGATTCAGACTTATGCCTCCAATTAACCTACCCTCCAATCCAGCACATATGTTCTCTCAATCCCCCCTTACTCCCAGCAAACTTCTTGCTCAGTCCCCAAATGCCTCCAGAACATCACAACAGACTGTCATATACTCACATATCACTGTCCTGCAGCCACTGGGGTCAGGCATCGGTGCACTCCTTGGATAAGTGTGAGGTGGAGAGGGGCGTTCCCAGGCGGCTGGTACACTGTGAAAAGCTGCTATCCTGTGGAAGGTTGAGAGGGGCGGTCCCAAGCGGAGGTGGAGAGGGGTGGCCCCAATCGGCGCTGACTGGTACATTGCTTTTTACAATTCTGCTGCTAGCCTGTGCAGGGGCGGTGCTGGCTGGTACACCACTTTGCAAAGCTCGCACTGCGGGGCTTGCTGTAGAATAAATATTGAACTGGCGGCACTGCTAATGTGTGCATGGCGAGAGAGGAACTGCATACATAGCACAGCCCTGTCCATACTCACACTGCCATGCTTTGTGGACCATGTGTCTGTGGTCACTGACTGTGTGGTCCAGGAGACATTAACTTCTACATCCTGGTAGTGAGAAGGGATGGCCTTCTGGGCAAAAATATTTCCACTGTGGTGCTGCACAGGCTACACAGTTGCATAATGGGGTAGAGCTGGAATTGGAATACATAGCTGTGAAGCCAGACATTTTGCCAAGCTGGCATTGAGACACTGAACATGAGGTTAATTGAGTGCAATTTTTTCTTCTGCTGCAGCAGCTGGGGAAGAAACACCTGCCTGATCAAGGATGCTGCTAGAAGCAATGGGGTGGGATTAGGAGACTCACAATGAGGTTCATGTCTACTCTTGGCCCTACTCAGCATGGTACCATGATAACCCTTTTCCCGCTTGATTTAAATTAAGGTAAGCCTCTCAAATCCCTTGTCAAACTTCCATCTCTATCGCTTGAGACCACAGATGTCGCATCATCTATGCTTCCAACACATGCAATAACATGAAATCTTAAGCATCCTCCTGCAGCAAGTTACTCATTACTTATATGCTGAAATAATCCAGCTGACTCCTCCTAGCCAGATTGTGGGGCAATGGCAAAAATAGTTGTGATAGAGTAGGGTGCATTCACAATTAATGAAAATGTGCTGCCTTCTGCCTGGGAGGAGGAAGGTTTTGTTAGACACTCCACAACCTCCTGCACATGTTTTGGCAGTATAGCATGCCCACTGCCAGAAGAAAAGGCAGATGCGTCCTGCCTCTTAAAGGTGTGGTTCAACCACTGCTTTGTGTTGTGAAGCAGAACCTGTTGGCCACCTTCTAGCTCTGCATGAAGAACCTCTAGGGTTGATTTATTAAATGCAAATAGAATTTGCACTTTTTGCGAAGTGCAGGTGCACTCTGCAAGAGCAGTTGCTCCAGAGCTTAGTAAATGAGCAGAAGCTCTGCTGACTTCCATCATCCAATCATGTGCAAGCAAAAACATTTTTATTTAATTTCCCTTGTATGTAATTGGGTACTCTTTGCAAAGTGAAGCTTTATCTCATTTACTAAGCTCTGGAGCAACTGCACTTGGAGGGGGAAACTGCCTATTTACCTTTAGTATATCAATCCCTGTGCCTCTCCCTTTAGGCCACCCTGACATGATAAATACAAGGAATTGCATAACTATAGCACTGCCATCTTTTCTTTTATGCCATGGGGAGCCAGCTGTCTTCTCCTGGTTCTTGACCTTGGTGCTCTAATGATGCGGCAACACATCTCTCACATGCACAACGAGAGATCTGGTGCCACATCTGTCTATTGAATTGAGGAATGTAATGCCTCCTGAACAATATATGTTGTGCATTGAGTGACTTAATGTTGTCTATAACAACTTGTAGCACCGATTTTACTTTTCCTCATAAAAGCACTGTTACAATAGCAAGGTAGTACACAGGGGCGGACTGACCATTGATGCACTCGGGCACTGCCCGAGGGCCCCATACCACTAGGGGGCCCCATCAGGGTTGCCAGGCTCAGTAAAACCAGGGACAGTATGTACAAATCTGTGTTTTTTTTTTACATCTGTCCCTGATATGTCCAAAACCGACATGCTTTTGATGTGAAAATCCCGAGATTTTAGCTGCCTCGCCTCTATACTGCTTCTTGGCTTAGTGGCCATCTGTAAGCCCGGGGGCCCCATAATCTTCTATTGCCCAGGGGCCCCATGAGTTGTCAGTCCGCCCCTGGTAGTACACATTCACTTGACTTGTCTACAGGACAAGTGAATGTGTTTATCCCTGACCCCATGGTAAGGGCATGTCAGAATGCATAGTATGCATATTTTAATATTTTAGGCATTCATGCCATAAAGTTTGGGACACAATTCATTTTTAAAGTGTCAGGATTTATTGGGTTAAAGTGGAGGTTCACCCGGAACTAACATTTTTTAACATTAGATTGATGCTCATTTTGTCTAGGGGAATCGGCTAGTTGTTTTAAAATCGAAGCTGTACTTACCGTTGTAGACAGCGATCTTCTCCGCCACTTCTGGGTATGGGCTGCGGGACTGGGCGTTCCTATTTTGATTGACAGTCTTCCGACAGGCTTCCGACGGTCGCATCCATCGCGTCACGATTTTCCGAAAGTAGCCGAACGTCGGTGCGCAGTATAGAGCCGCACTGACGTTCGGCTTCTTTCGGCTACTCGTGACGCGATGGATGCGACTGTCTGAAGCCTGTCAGAAGACTGTCAATCAAAATAGGAACGCCCGCTCCCGAAGACCATACCCGGAAGCGGCGGAGAAGATCGCTCTCTACAACGGTAAGTACAGCTTCGATTTTAAAACAACTAGCCGATTCCCCTAGACAAAATGAGCATCAATCTAATGCCCCGTACACACCATCACTTTATGTGATGAAAAAAAACGACACTTTCTGTGAAGTAAAAAATGACGTTTTTGAAACTTCAATTTTCAAAGACGAAGTTGCCTACACACCATCGTTTTTCTCACAATGTTCTTGCAAAGTGAGGTTACGTTCCACCACGTTTTACCATTGAAGCTTGCTTCATAAGTAGCTTCTGGGCATGCGTGGATTAAAAAACGTCTTAGAAAACGACTTTTTTTGCTACACACGGTCAATTTCTGTGAAGTAAAAAGTGCACTTTTGAAAAACGACACATAAAATTGAAGCATGCTTCAATTTTTTTTGGTCGTTTTTTACAAGACATAAAACGACGTTTTCCCCCACACACGGTCAATTAAAGTGACGTTTTTAAAAACGTAATTTTTTTTCATCACATAAAGTGATGGTGTGTACGCGGCATAAGGGTAAAACATTTTTTATGGGTGAACTCCCGCTTTAAGTGACTTTTGCACAGGCATCTATCCTTACTTTTTTAGGTTCTTTTGTATTATCTATCAGGAATTATGAAGGTGTTATTAGCATTATGCAGACAAAAATGTCTTTTAGAGTAAGTATGATTGTATAGGAAGAATTTTGGAATGAATGTTTATGTTTTGTATTTGGTTTGTTTACTCCACAATATACTGCATATTTGCATATGTTAGAAATGTGTAAAATTAATATTTACTATCATTTAATTGTCTTTCTTTTTATACTCACAGGTGTATATACCTTTCTGTCTAGTACCCTAGAATCTTTAGAAGACACAGACCAAATTCATTTGATTTTGGACAAGATCATAGACACATTGGTGCATTTTATGGCTAAAACTGGACTATCCCTTCAACAGCAGCAAAGACGACTGGCTCAACTGCTTCTGATACTTTCACATATTAGACATATGAGGTAAGAAGCCATCTAATCATTTTTTTAAAAAGGAAATAACATTGCTGAGTAAACATATTTTTTCAGCTATATAGTATAATTAGAGATTCCTTGATTAATAATCTTAACCTCCCTGGCAGTATGATTCTGTCTGGAATTACGTACCAAAAGCGGTACAATTATTTGCAAGGAAATTTGGCGTTTTATACTGTAGGCCTGTAATTCTTAGGAATAACTCACTTAAATCTGACCAAACAAGATTCTAATAGGCATCCCGGATATGACATTTTTTTTAAAAACAAAATTATAAATTATAATATAATAAATAATTATAAATAATTATAACAAATAATAATATAATTCTAATAAAAATTATTCAATAATGTAATCAAATCAAAATCACTGAAATTTTCTCAGTTGCAAAATTGTCGCTGTCATTATTTTTTTTTTTTTTTTATGACGAATTTCCCCACAAATCGCTATCGCACAATTCTGCAAGTGATTATAATTTATTATCGCTGTTTTCTAGCTGATCTAAAACCATTTTTAACATAAAGGGACACTTTTGGTTGCTATGGACAATCTACAGTTTGCAGGGAGAAAGAACCGTTTTTATTATATAAAAGTACATGTAGGACACTGGGCAGACCACTAGGGACAAGGGGGGGGGGGTGTATTTTTTACATACAGTACTGTAATCTATAAGATTAAAGTATACTGTATGTATAGTGTTTGTTTACATTTTTGAATTTGGCGCCGATCTCCGCTCCCGTGCGTCGTAACGTCGCAGGAACGGAGATCCGCGGCACAGAAGGACGCTGTGTGAATCGAGCGAGGTCCCGCTCTCTCACACAGCGCGGTGGCATCGCTGGATCCAGGGACAAGGTAAGCCAGCGCACGCTGCAGGCTCTGCATATCTACCCCGAGCGTGACTCGGGGATACTGATCGCAGCATGAACCGCCAGGCAGGTTAAAGACTATGGCCCGGATTCACAGACAGCGGCGCACATTACATTGCTGCAACGCATCCCCATGTGCGCTATGCCGACGCAGCGCAGAGAGAAAAGCACTGCATTCAGCAAGCTATTGCAAGCTATTGCTCCCAACGCTGCATTGGTGTGGCGTAGATTTCAAAGGCGCAGGCCGGCGTAGGTGGAAGTGGGCTTGACCCATGCAAACCCATGCAAATGAGGCGTGACCCCATGAAAATGATGGTCCGAGCACCAGACAAGTACATTTAATGAACTGCGCATGCGTCGTGCCGTGGATGCATCCCCCTGCGCATGCTCACAACCACGCCGGAACAACTGCCTAAGATACGCCGGATCACTGCCTACGCCATGATTATATCCTACGCCCAGCCAGACTCACGTCCAATGTAAACTACGTAAAATACGCCGGCTTGTATTCCTTGGTGCAGACCTTTGTATGTCTGCTGCTGGGTTACACCTCCTTTATGGGGCTTAACTTTATGCCAGACGTACAACTTACGCGCACCAGTCGTAGCCTGCGTCGGGCGCACTTACGTTCCTGAATCGCCGTATTTTCCTCATTTGCATATTTGAATGGCTGATCAATGGGATCGCCACCATGCGTCCAGCCTAAATGTGCACCCACGCTACGTCAGCGTAGGCAAGTTACATCGGCTGGATAAAGTCTATTTTTAGGCGTATCTTAGTTTGTGGGTCCGGCGCACAGATACGACAGCGCATATTTGCACTTACGCGGCGTATCTTGAGATACGTCGGCGCAAGTGCTTTGTGAATCCGGGCCAGAATATTTACTGGTATACTCTGTATACTATATACAATATATTGTTGTGTATATACATATATATGTGAACTGTCTTATCAATCCAACAGCTTAACAAAATTTGAAATAACATATGGGCTACACAGATACATTCTTATTAACCTCCCTGGCGCTATGATTATTTCACATTTTAGATGCTGAAAGCGGTACCATTATTTTGCATGGAAATTTGGCGTTTTATATTGTAGGCCTGCAATTCTTAGGAATAACTCACTTAAATCTGTCCAAACAAGAGTCTAGTAGACATTCCGGGTATAATAAAATTTGAAACACAAAATCATAAATTATAATATAATAAATAAATATAAATAATTATAACAAATAATATAATAATAGTAATAAAAATTAATACTTTTAATTTTTTGATGACGAATTTCCCCACAAATCACTATCGCTCAATTCTGCAAGTTATTCTAATTTATTATCGCTGTTTTCTAGCTGGTCTAAAATCACTTTTGACATAAAGGGACACTTTTTGGTTGCTATGGACAATCTCCAATTTCCAGGCAGAAAGAACAGTTTTTTTTATATAAAGGTGCATGTAGGACACTGGACAGACCACTAGGGACAAAGGGGGTGTGTATTTTTTTTCATACAGTACTGTAATCTATAAGATTACAGTATACTGTATGTATTGTGTTTATTTACTTTTTTAAATTTGGCGCCGATCTCCGCCCCCGTGCGTCGTAAAGTCGCAGGGAACGGAGTTCGGCGGCACACGGGCACTGTGTAAGCTTAAGTAGAGAATATGGTTAAATAGTTGTAATAGCTTCCTTTACCTTAGTGCAGTCCTCCTTCACTTACCTCATCCTTCCATTTTGCTTTTAAATGTCCTTATTTCTTCTGAGAAATCCTCACTTCTTGTTCTTCTGTCTGTAACTCCACACAGTAATGTAAGGCTTACTCCCTGGTGTGGAGAAAGCCTCTTGAGGGGGGAGGGGGCGAGCAGGCAAGTCAGGACACTCTCTACTTTGCAGATAGAGAAAGAAGCTGTGTGTTAGTGGGCATCCTGACACTCCTGCTCACCCCCTCAAGAGGCTTTCTCCACACCAGGGAGAAAGCCTTGCATTACTGCGTGTAGTTACAGACAGAAGAACAGGAAGTGAGGATTTCTCAGAAGAAATAAGGACATTTAAAAGCAAAATCGAAGGGTGGGGTAAGTGATGGAGGACTGCACTAAGGTAAAGGAAGCTATTTAGGGATTATTATTTTTTTTACCTTTACAACCCCTTTAAGTTGTGTTAACTTTGCAAAGGAAATGAAAAAGTTAGGATTTCTACTGGCACCTGATTGACCATTTAAAAACTGAAAAGAGCTTTTACATGTTAATTTTGTAGATGAAAATATTTTCATCATAGTTTGATAGCTGCATGTTTTTAGTGATGAAAACTAAAATAAAATTCAACTTAAATTCAGATAAATAAAATACCACTAAAACTAAAATGGCACTTTAGTCAAAGGGCTAAATCGAAATTTGACGTTAAAATCAACAGTGGTCAAAAAACAATATTCTTATTTGTTTATGAAATTTGGTTTTATTTATAAAGATGTTACTTGGTACTTGTTTTCATTATTAACAGAGAACTATTAACCACTTAAGCCCCGGACCATATTGCTGCTAAATGACCGGGCCACTTTTTGTAATTCGGCACGGCTTTGATTAAACTTACAATTGCGTGGTCGTGAGACGTGGCTCCCAAACAAAATTGACGTCCTTTCTTTTCCCACAAATAGAGATTTCTTTTGGGGGTATTTGATCACTGATCATTTTTTGTGCTACAAACAAAAATAGAGCGACAATTTTTTATTTTTTGTAATATTTTTTACTTTTTTTTTAAATAAATATCTCCAAAAAATAAACATTTGTTTTTCCTCAGTTTAGGCTAATACATATTCTTCTACATTGTTTTGGTAAAAAAATTGCAATAAGCGTTTATTGAATGGTTCGTGCAAAAGTTATAGCGTCTACAAAATAGGGGGTAGTTTTGTGGCATTTTTATTAATATTTTTTTTTACTAGTAATGGCAGCGATCAGTGATTTTTATCATGACTGCGACATTATATCTGACACATCAGACACTTTTGACACACATTTTTGGGACCATTGTCATTTTTACAGCGATCAGTGCTATAAAAATGCACTGATTACAGTGAAAATGACACTGGCAGCGAAGGGGTTAACCACTAGGTGGGGCTGTAGGGGTTAAGTGTGCCCTAGTGAGTGTTTCTTACTGTAGGGAAGATGGGCTGTGTGTGACATGGCACTAGGCAGAGCGGGGAGATGCTTGTTTACATTAGCATCTCCCCGCTCTATATCTCCGTGAGATGATGGCGGGTATCCCCACGGCGATCGATCCCACGGGACCCACAGTCGGGTTCACGGATCTCACAGCCGGCATGCGCGGGCGCGTCGGCGGCAAGCACACATGCACAATGGCACTTCCTTAAAGGGGACGTATATATACGTCCTTCTGCCCAGGAGTGCCATTGTGTCGACGTATAGCTCTCGGGAAGCTGTTAAAGTTTGTATATTCAGGTAATATGTGCAATGACATTACAGCTAATAGAGTTTACGCTGGAATAAATATGATTATTTACTCAATCATAATGTAAAGGTGACAATAAATAAAAAAAGAACGTGCATATAATCAGTGGAATTGATATGAGTATCCAGAAAGGTAATCAATATAAACTTAAATAGTCCAAATGCATATAGAAGTGAAGGAAAGGTAGCTGGTGCATCTACTCCAGTTCACAAAAAATAATCAGTAGTGTCCAAATCACTGTAGCACCACCACTGAGTGAATTGCAAACTCAACAACAATTGGCTGTGACAATGTAAATCTCTCTGGATGTAACACAGCACCATCCTTGTGCTGAGCACTCTAAGTGAAGTCCAATGGGGAATAAAGAAAGCTCACCAGGAGACCAGATAGATTTTCTATAGTGTAAGGTTTATTAATCCAATGATAAAATGATAAATGTGTTTTTTTCTGGAGTTCCACTTTAAGAAAGCTATGTTTTAGCGTTAGGGTTCTGAGAAGTAAATAATAGGATGTACTTGGCTAAGAAATCTATGTATCATGCATTAATACTTGGCTGTACCTAATGTCATAAATCTTTTGATTAAATGAAGAACTCCTCTCTGAAACATTGCAGCTCGAAAAGGCTTCCAAAACATACAAGATGGTATATATGATAAGACATTAATATTTATTGAGCATTAAACTAAATAACCAAAAGAACACAATATTTTCTTTTTTTATGTTTAGGTATTGTAAGTCTTGTAAAAAGTTATTGCCAGCTTTGATTTTATTGAAAAAGAGAGACAGTGTGATTATATACACTACAGGTCATATTTAATAACCACATGCAAATATCTTTGAGGCTTCAAATTAAGTTTAATTCATAATAATGACTAGTTGTTATGAACTATGCCACATTGCTGCTCTTTGTGCCATATTAGTTTGTAATACCCTAACATTGACCATGGCCTTAAGAAACAACAATCTCGGGTCTATAGACACAAAAGACACCCTCGATAAAAGCTGTAGCCGATACCCTCATCTGAAAAAGAAGCCCGGTACACACTACTAGTTTAATTTTCGTTCAACCTAACGGACTAGTACATCGCCCCTGCTGTTCTATTGTGTTCTGACAGGAGAACGGCTCCCCACCAGAACACTCCGGTCAGCTCTCTCAGCCATTGTTTGAGAGTGTTGATCGGGAGTCAATTGGTAGACCATTAACGGTCATGCCAGCTGATGTCGGACTGGCTGTAGTATACACAGGCCGAATGTCGGCCATTTTCTATTGAAGTAGCAGATGCCACCCGACATTCGACCCGTGTGTACTAGGCTTTAGGATACATTCTCACCAGTGAATTTAGCTAACTCTGAACACAACAAACTATCTGCCCCTGGCCTCCTGTGTGAATTTAAGCCTATTGTCATGCTGACCTCCATCTGAGGTCTGTGGTCACCTTAAAGCTAAACTCTAGAAATAAAAATACTTTAAGGCCATAAATAAAACAAATTGTAGCAAATGCCTTTGGAAAAATAGATAATACCTTGTAAAAATAGAAGTGACATTAATACTGTGTTACACATAGCTTGTCTATAGAGGAGAGCTGTGTGTGAGAACCATCAGGTCAACCTACTACAGGCAGCCTGGAGAACACTACAGGGTGGCCAATATAAGACCAATAACTCGGTACAAGAGTAGCAGTGGCAGAAAATTACTGCACAGAAGTAAAGTGTAGAAGTTGTTTCATGCTGGAATGTTGCACAGATATTAATGACATGCACAAAAGACACGAATGCCTCTTACACACGACCAGTTTTCCCATCGGGAAAACTGCCATAACAGATTTTGGCCCGGGAAAACTGGCCGTGTGTATGCTCATGGCAGTTTTCCGACAGGAAAACCGCCGGGAATACCGGCGAGAAAAATTAGAACATGTTTTCCTTTTTTTCCTGCCGGGATTTCTGTCGTCGGTTTTTAAGCCAGCAGTTTTCCTATGGGGAAAGCCCGCGGTGGAGCATACACACGGCCGGGTTTCCCGACCAAAGCTCTCATGACAGTTTTCCTGCCAGGAAAACCGGCCGTGTGTAGGGGAAAAAGCTACCAAGCAAGTTCTCAGTTTTCCCCTTGGTTTTCCGGCAGACTTTTTAGTGCCGGGAAAACCGATCATGGGTACAGGGCATAAGGAGTCTATTTACCTATATATATAGATATATATATATCTCTATATATATATGTATATATATTCCTGTGCGAATGTCTTGAATAACGTCCGTAATTTGTGTAATATGTGCACTTCCTATTGTCATCAGCTAGTGACAATAATGTAGTATTTTACTGAAATACCGCAATCAGGAAAAAACGACACTATGGCTACCAGATGGAGCTGACAAGTAAACATAATACACAGATTGCCGCAATTATCTGTGACAGCTGGGTAAATGCTTGATACAGTCATACAGCAAATTGTTTCTAAATACATTCCTAAGATGCAAGTAAGAATAAACATACCTTTTGTATTCAGATAAGGGAAGAATTGAAGGAGTGAAGACTGAGGTCCACAGACCCAGGTGCAAAGTTTTGAGAGGAACCTTTAAAGGGGTTGTAAAGGTAAAAAAAAATCCCTAAATAGCTTCCTTTACCTTACTACAGTCCTCCTTCACTTACCTCATCCTTCGATTTTGCTTTTAAATTTCCTTATTTCTTCTGAGAAATCCTCACTTCCTGTTCTTCTGTCTGTAACTCCACCCAGTAATGCAAGTTTTTCTCCCTGGTGTGGAGAAAGCCTCTTGAGGGGACGAGCAGGAGGGTCAGGACGCAATCTACTTTGCAGATAGGGAAAGGAGCTGTGTGTTAGTGGGCGTCCTGACACTCCTGCTCGCCCCCTCAAGAGGCTTTCTCCACACCAGAGGGAAAGTGTCGCATTACTGCGTGTAGTTACAGACAGAAGAACAGGAAGTGAGGATTTCTCAGAAGAAATAAGGACATTTAAAAGCAAAATCGAAGGATGAGGTAAGTGAAGGAGGACTGCACTAAGGTAAAGGAAGCTATTTAGGGAAAAAAATGTTTTCCTTTACAACCCCTTTAATAACTTCATCATGGCCCTATGCACAAAGTTAGCTGGCCGGACCCCTCTTCCCATGTTCTATCTGTCTGGCATTCTCCATGAGCAGAAGAGATGGAGCCATCATGTGTCCCGCAACTGATGGCTGCTGGATAACTTGAAGAAGGCTGATGCTAAGACCGGGGTGACAATTTAAAATAGGGTAGTAGCTGGAGCTGTTGTGTTTTTGTCTGTAACAGAGCAATGTGCTTAAAATAGCCATTGCAAACCCAAATGGGTCACAAGGGCTGGTCAAAATTCTTCTTACGATGTGGAAAGTAGGAAATGCTATGCTCATGGATGTGACAAACCATTTCACGTGGCCCCTGTTAGGCAATGGGCACAACAAACTAGTTAAAAGCAATTTAGCAGCCCAGAAACTCCTGGCCTGAGGTATTCTTGCTGCCCAAAGCAGTCGTCCGGTGTCCAAGGTCTACACTCAGATGGGGTTGCGGGATGGGGTGTTAGAGGCAGGCAGGGAACTATAATGGGAAAGGAGAAAATCCCTGAACTCACCACAGCAACTACTTTCCAGGGGAGGACCCACCAAGTGGGCATATCCTCTCCTTAATAAAGAGGGTTTTCATTGACTGGAAATACCATGACGGAAAAGGAATTCTCCCTGTGAAGAACCAAGCATATTCCTCAATCTTCCATAAATATAGTAATGACAAGTCAGAACCTGATCTCAGTAGAGAGAGATCATCCCTCACCTAACACTAGAAAAAAAACTTGAGGATTGCTGGCATTGGGATGGCCTATCGGGCTGCCCTAATACCTTTGTTAGCCATTGTCTTCACCTGGAAGTAACAGTATATAACTCATGGTCAAGTCTGTTTTAAAGCTTATTTGCTGCTTGTTAAGAATATGTAAATGTTTGAATGCTCATAGCCTGACCACAGCTTTACTTTAGGAGACCAGACAACATTCCTGTTTACTCATAATGAAGAACTTATATTCCTTTTTATGCATTTGTTTTTACAGCAATAAAGGGATGGAGCACCTGTATAGCATGAAGTGCAAAAATGTTGTGCCGCTATATGATTTGCTGTTGGAAATGCTGGATGCACATCGCATGCATACACCCAAAGATAAATGTGTAACTCAAGAGGAAGACAGCCGCAGCCCACAGACTGAAGCCCCGACTACTTCACCCTGCGTACAGCCTTATTACGTAAATAGGGAGGAAACAAGTTTGGAAAACACATTATGAAAGAATTCTGTTCTCTTTTTTTTTTTTTATTATTCATTGGTCTTAAGTGGCCATGCAGTTCCCAACAATATACTACCTACTACGTATAGTCTGCTCACCGATTTAGCTGAATAATGCTGCATATGTAAACACACTCCGGCACGCATCTTTTCAATGATTTCTAGTGCAGGGTTTCATCATCTCTTTGCAACATATCTAAGTGGAAGAGGAGCCATTGGGCTGAAGGACTCTCTCCATTACAATCAGCGCTTTCTGTGATTTTATTTTTGTACGCTATTTCATGTAACTCTGTGCTGCCAAGGAGCACAACTACATTTCTACAGCTTTCAATAAAATAGTTTGGATAGTGTTAAAATAGCATGGACTATGACTGATGCAAAATCAGTATATACTGTAGTTTCACATGTGCAAGTTTTTTATCTAGCACCAAGCATTTACAAAATATCATTTATATGAACATTTTATCTACAGTTATGTTAGTGTATCTAGTTTTCAGTGTTACTGTAGATCCCACTAGTGACATTTCACTTACTACTTTATATAGTTCATCCCATCATATTCCTATCCATTATTCATTTTCTTAACCGTTTATCAATGGTTTCTCTGACTATTAATCAATCTGACAAGGGAGCGAATTGAATATATGTGTAGTGCCAAAAGTTTATTGGGCACAATTGTTTTACAGTTAAGTGGTACTCGTTAGGATGACATTAGCCTTGACTTTTGGCATAAGAATGTGGTGCTCCAACCAGGTCCCACCGATTCTTAAGTCATAATATATGTTTAAGAGCTTATCTTCATTTTGTGTTCTCTTTGATTATTAATAAGCCTACAGATGTAGGATTTTTAAAGGCACTAAATTATGATAATGTTTTTGATAATTTAATAATGAAACAAGACAAAGTTGGCCTGAACTGTAACTAAACCACCTTAGTAAACAGATGGCCTTCCTTTTGTTCAATTAACTGGCAATGTTAAAAAATGATTTATATAGCTATAAATATGTACCCTATAATATACATTTCTTAAAAATACCTTCTCAATATGATATATTATGAGAATGTTTCAAATCACTTATTATTGATTTGACAACATTATTCTACGTTGCCTAACATGCCATGAGCCAAAGCATAGGTAACATTTTGTTTGCACTATAACAAATGACACTTTGAATTAGCTTGACTGCTATGAGCAGCAGCCAGAACCAATAGACCACAGGAATAAAACTTTTAACAGCAAAATCCCTGCCTTTCATTTGCCGTTGGGGTTTAATAAATAATTATTCTGTTACAGCAAACTGGACCATGCTGTATAAAGGTTTATTTCCTCTGATTCAACTGCAAGTTTAGGATTCTGTGGATGGATTTTTACATGTTTTCAAGCATAAATATTTAGCCCCAAATTCTGGGGAGTTCTAATATGCAAATTTTGACACTTCTTTGCACTGATAGAAGCTTGCGTATTCCTTCTTCCTCCCTTACCTTCCAATTGGCCTAGATTATATTTGCTTACCAGTATGATACTCTACCACTTTTTGGCCAACATGAAGGTGTGATAAAGGAGTGGAGAGTTTAAAAAAATTGCTAAGGAATGGTCCTGAGACCAGTTCAATAAGATTATAGCACCGACAAGTGTACTTTAATCATATTTACTATAAAAAAAAAAAAAACCTCTCCTATACTAATATTAAAATCATTTTATTACTCTAAATGCACAATTTATGTCACCTTGAGTTTTGCACAAAACACACGGTTCTTTAGAAAGATATTTATATTGTCCTGTATGTACATCCTAATTAGATCATCTAAGTTGTAATTGTTAGTTCTCTGAGTTCACACCATTGCGAATTGGATGTGGAATTCCCTGCATCCAGTTCGCATGTCAGGATATTGTGACTGGCTCTCAATGGAGCCAGTTCACACATCTCTGAAGCGGCTCAGGTGCGAATTTGCACAGGCGTCCTGTGAGTTTTCTGGTCTGTTTCAGGTCCGAATAGAGCCAAAAATATGAGCTGAAATAGGACCTGAAACAGGGAATGGAGATACACACACAGGACCTCTGCTGTGAGCAGCCCCGTTCCTCAGTGTAAACCCAGCTTCATACTTTTCATTTATATGGCAAGAACAAACAAACATGTAACAAACAAAACAAAAGTAAAACATTTTCTAAGTCTGTTGGTGTCTGTGTTAATGTTATTGTGTAATTTAAACTTTATTAGGGTACATCTATGCTGACTAATCATCCAGAATGTCTAGGCATGGAGACATTAGGAGGCTTTTACTGCTTTGTGCAAGCACGTTTGAACAGACGTATGACCAAAGCTTTTTTGGCCATACCTCTCTTTTGGTTCACAGGAGGGCACTTACTTTTGCACTCCCGTGACCAAGAAATAAGCTAAAGCCTGCTGTTGGTTGATGTCCCAGAGTCGGCCCAGGATCTGTAAGGATCCCAACAATAATGATGAATGGTGCATAACTGGCAATTGGCTCAGCCTCTCAGTGCACTATTGAGATCCTAAACCAGCTGCTCCAACCCCTTTCCCAGCCTGGCGCTCCAGTGAGTGATTAACAGTCACCGCTTTTTGCTCAGAGTGAACTGAGAACTGAGTTTGCATGTGATCGCTCAGTCCTCAAGATTAGAGCCTGCAGAGAACAACTGCAGGTGAGTATGAATGTTTGATTCCTACACTTTCCCAAGTAATTTACACCCTTATGCTCGGGTTTTCCACTTTTGATTACTCAACAAAAACAGTAAAAAAGGGAACATTTGTTTTATTTATTTAGACTGCGCTACAACACACGCAAAGTAAAATCCATACATGGATTGAAATTCATTTGGTTCCTCAGGTACTGGCCAAATTTCAATCCATGTATGGGCAGGTTGACTGTACCCAAGACGATCCATTAATCAACTTGGGTACAACTAGGCTGTTTCCACATATGGCTATAGCCACGGGAAGTAAACATTGTATTCTGCAGGCTAGGGATGCTCCCAGGGTCCTCCGATGGTAGAATACAACAGCATAGTGGGAGGCATTCCCACATCAACACTGACTGTGTTGATGGGGGAATTTTTGCAATCGTACCATCTGGCCTGCTTCACCTACATTGTTGATCACTAGAGTGCTGAATGCCAGTTGCCCCACTTCATCCTTTTCTTTTTTCCACCCACTAATGTAAATTAGCAAAAAAGCTAGCATTTTTAAAAGCAGATTAGTTTAAGTATTCCTCAGATTTTGTTTAGGCTAGATTGACTATAGACACAGATGACTAGAAAAGTATGTATCAGTGCAACCATCTCCTTCCCTATAGAAAATTACCATAAAACTTTATTTTGTTCATTATAAAAAAGTGGACTGTAGTAAACACTTAAAAGTACGGCTGCGGAGATTTCCTTTTTTTAATACAGCATATGTATTCAAAAAAAGAAAAGATCCCACTTCACTTCATGTCTCCACTGTAATAATACAATTAACTTGGTAAAAAAAAATGCAAATTCTCACAAAGGTGATTGCAGAAAAATTAATAAAAGACATGCCATATTTTTCGCTCCATAAGACGCACCTGACCATAAGACGCACCTAGGTTTTAGAGGAGGAAAACAAGAAAAAAAATATTCTGAACCAAATGGTGTACTATCATAATTTTGGTGTACTAAAATTGTAGACTGAGGAGGCGTTAGCCACCTGGCTCGCGCTGACAGGATGGGGTGCATTCCACTGCCATATGCTTGTATAGAGGCCCTCAGCGACATGAGCATGTCTTTCATAGTGACATCTTAGATGGGCTGGCCTGTAGTTGGAAACTGTGCAATGAGGCCTGGCAGAGTGGCAGGAGGGTAATGTAAAGGAGAGGCATCTTCCACATCCATAAGAGGAGAAGATACATCTGGCTCTCCAGAATCTATGCAGGGTCTGGATTTCACTGGGTATGTGTGGAGGGAGATAAGGGGTTAACCTCCAGGGCATGGTTAACATTTCCTCACCTGTAATGACAGGTTCTTCTGAGCCTGCACTTGCTGCTCGAGCCGAGTAAGGCTCTAGAGGTCCATCAGCTGGCGGTGCATTGTGACTCCCGCTGCCATTTTAGTGAAGCATGCACTGCATAGTTGGGTAGAAAGCAGATTATTTTTTTTAGTGGTGGCAGGTCTTGGCGGCATCTCTGCATGTCCGGGCGGTCAGTAAGGTATGAGTACACGGGAGGCTAGATGGATCACTGCTGGAGAGGTCCTGGGCTGTGATGTTGAAGCTGATTCCCTGGTGCAGAGCGGAGCTCTGGATCAATGCAGCCATACTGCTCGGCGGCGGTGCCTGGTCAGTATTCGCTTCATAAGACGCAGAGACATTTTCCCCTATTTTTTTTGGGGGGGGGGTGCGTCTTATGGAGCGGAAAATATGGTAGTTTGATTGACTAGTTTATATATTTTTTTTGGGCAACTACTGAAAACACGTGCCTAGTTTTACCATTTTTTAGAAGGGAAAAATGAAAATTTTTAGTTTCAGACTCACATATTGCCTTAAGATTTATGTGATATATTTTCCCTGCAGAAATGGTGCTGCATGGATACCTTGTATGCCTTCAGATACAGCAGATAACAAAGGTCAGCCTATAACTTCATAAGAGATCACTATAGTTCCAATTGATTTACTAAGGTAGGAGAGATTTTTTTACTTTGAAAAAAAAAACTTCAATCATCCAAACAAGATATCATGCATATGATTGTATGCTCAAAGTGAACATAACTTCTTCTGAATATCTAAGCTAAATAATCATTCTCTACTTTTTTAGCACATCAATGAGTTATTAAATATTAAAATATATTGAGTTTTGATTAGAGTAGTGCACAATTAGAACTCTTTTTTGCTTTCTGTGTCCATCTTTGTGAGATTTCACTTCACTTCCTGTACCTGGATACAAAAGGAAGTGGAAGGAAACCACTACAATATAAGGGGAAATCACGCATTTGCTGTCAACAGAACAGGCATTATCCATAGACATAAATGCTTATGATTTGAAAATGAAAAATAATTTTAGGCAATATGTTACCCTTTTACTGTTTTGTTTGTACCGTTAAATAATGACATAACTAAAAAAAAAATTGGTGCTCTATAAAAAAAAAAACGAATTGTGCTTCAGCCACAGTTGACCTATCTATTTCAGCATCCTCTGTCCAATATCGGCTTGATATAGTTTTACAACCATTTATTAGGAATCCTAGCTGCTGTGTTGACACATGTAATTCATAGTCTGTCAGAACAGAAGTCAGTTATTTCTAGAGAGTAAACCTATGATGATTATTTGAACAAACAGCAGCTCACCCGCCGGCCTATAGATTCACGTTCAGTCGTAGGTGTTTGGACAGCGTTCCCCTCTATAATCCACAAGTAAGAAGATGGTCACCACTCCAGGATCATTTGCAGCCAAAAAAAAAGCAGTCACTAAAGCATGCAATTGCAACAAGTTTCATACTAACTGACCTTTCTCAAGTGATAATAAAACAACTCATCTCAGTCTTTAAACACAAGTGGCCTCTGGCCTTCCAGTAGTCTATGGAAAACTCAGTCTGGATAACCTTTTACTTATGGAAAAAATATAAGTATATATGACATTATAACAATAATAGCACTTTAAAATTTCAGTGATAACATGAATATATTTAACAACTTCCTGCCCGGTCAATAGACAATTGACGTCCAGGAAGTGGTTGTGAAATTCTGACAGGACGTCTATTGACATCCAGCATGATAACATGTCGGCGCACGCCCGTGGGGGCGCGCAGCGCGTCAATCGGTGATGCTGGGTGTCAGTCTGACACCCTGCATCTCCGATCTCGGTAAAGAGCCTCCGGCGGAGGCTCTTTACCACGTGATCAGCCGTGTCCAATCAGGGCTGATCATGATGTAAAACAGGAAGAGCCGTTGATCAACTCTTCCTCACTCGTGTCTGATAGACGCGAGTAGAGGAGAGACGATTGGCGGCTCTCCTGACAGGGGGGGTTCACGCTGATTGTTTATCAGCGCAGCCCCCCCTTGGATGCCCACACTAGACCACCAGGGAAGCCACCAGGACCACCAGGGGGGGCAGCATGTGGATGGCCAAGTACATCCCCTAATTGTTTGGGTACAGTGTAGCATGACCGCGCAATTGTCATTCAAAGTGCGACAGCGCTGAAAACTGAAAATTGGCTTGGGCAGGAAGGTGCGTAAGTGCCTGGTATGGAAGTGGTTAATGTACCCAGTTGATATTTATTATTTGCCTTGTTCCAAATATAAATGTTATTCATATCCCCATTTGCACATCCAAAAAAATCATAATTTATTCATGAGGCAAATAGGTATATTGGTATATTGTAACATTAGGGTAACCTCATTTATCATTTGGAACATTTCTCTGAATTAAATGACAGAATGGCCCCAAGTATATCTATATCCCATTTATAATTTGTAACATTAGCATAACATTTTTGTGAATTAAATGCCAAAATGTCCCCAAGTAAATTAATATTCTATTTGCAATTTGTGCTATTTGGATAACATATCTCTGAATTAAAAATCCAGACTGCCACATATTTTAAATTTTCTTAAAGTGTATGTAAGGGCAAAACTTTTTTAGATGTGGATAGATGAAGGAATGGTTAGGATTCCTGTTAAATTCATTTTTGCTGTATGTCCTATTGTGGAATTTTCTATTCCAGAAAATCAGCAGAAAGTAAGAGGTGATCTCAGACCAGGGGTCCCCACTAGAAGATTTCTTCTCACCTCCAGTTCATGTGACAGTGAAAACATTTTTGATTTCCGTTCACTTTCTGTACTGGAGACATTGGTCAGCAGAACCAATAGTAAAAGTCAGCGCTTGCAATGGGGACACAGAGAGCAATACAACCTGACGGGTAAAGTTTGCACTTTAGAAATCCTTTAGGATCATATCCCCTGACTTCTCTCTATTCCTCAGTAAAAAAAAGTTGTGGTATATTCCCACTTGAACAGATTGAAACATTGAACAGATTGCATGTTTTTGATTGCTGGAGTCACATCTATGTTCTGAAATCCTCCTCGTCAAAGGGCATGTAGTTTAATCTACGTATTGGAATGCAGACCATCTTCTTTATGATTGCTAGAACCTTTGCACTACTGTATAACCAATATAGCACAATATAGCACACATGTCAATCACATTCAATAAACTATGGGCTGCTTACTTACTTTGTAGGAGGCACACACAAAGCCCAATTGAAACTTCAGTTTAAATCAGCTAAATACGCTGCAGAGGCATCAACATGTGTGCCCAGATTTAGTTTATTGTTATAGCAGCTACAGTCCACATAAAAAGCCAGTCTCCTTTTAGCAGCTGTAGAGAAGGGCCCGTACTCTCTGTGGAGAAGCAGTAGTCTCCCTGTAGAGGTCTGATACACCCCCTACTTTGTCAGACATATAGCTTTGCAATCAGCAAAGCTTATGCTCCCTGCTGATTGAAGAGCTTTCATTCTAACCTAAGCCATGTAAACACAGGCTCAATGTCGGATGGCATCGCCTGGTTCAGTAGAAACTGGCTGACATTCAGCCCGTGTGTACTGCAGCCGGTCCAACAGAAGCCAGCCAAAGAGTCATGACTGAAAAAGGTCTGCCGACCGGCTCCCAGTTCCTATAGCTGAGAGCGCTGACCGGAGTGTTCTGACAGGGGGAGCCCTTCCCCCTGTCAGAACACAATAGAACAGCAGGGGAGATCGCTGTACTTACATCGGGTTGTGAGTACAGCGGCTCCAACCTGAGCTGTCAGTTTTTTTTTTTCATTGTGCCCGCAGGGTTTAACGAAAAAAAATCTAGCCGTGTATACTAGGCTTTATTAGGGGATAAACCTCCGAAAAGATATCACTGCTTGCCCATGTAATGCAATTATCCAACTCTGCAGCTGAGAACAGGGGGTGGCCTTTTTTTCTCAGGCTGTGGCTGTTTTTTAAAGCAAACAAATTGTAAGGCTGAGCACATCATTTTCTTTGGTGCACACAAATACATGACATGACATTCATATAAATATGTCTAGCACTATATTTCCCATATACAATAAATATGTAATATTCATATATGTATGTTTTCACTGGATGATTTTATTATCTTAAAATTGCACTATAACTGAATGTAAGATTAGCACTAAATTGGGTTTAAAATCCCAGCAATGCACTCTAGAATGGACCAAAATAAACTTTGTAATCCAGACAACTGTATATCATTCAACTGTAAAAATGTAAAGTTTAAAAAAAGGTATTTCATGTTTTTCTTTTTGGATTAATGTTACAGTTTTGTAAATAAAACCAAAAAAAAAAAAGAAGATTTGATTACAAAAAAGCTGAGTGTTATACAAAAGAATGATCTTTTATGCACAATAGTTGGGTATAGTCGGGTGGGATTATATTTTTTTTGGGATAACCACACTTACAATTCTAAGTTGTCACTGGATATTAATTTCAAATTTTTATTTGGCCCATAGATCTGGCTATTAATCCTATAAGTAAACTTCTTATTGATCAAAGATACCACTGACCTAAATTCTTAAGTCTGCTTTAATAGACATAGACAAAGACATTAGAGAAGTAGAATTGGGGCAGTAAAATCAGGAGAAAATTACCTGTCAGACAAAAATATTCCTGGACAGGGTTCTGAACTCAGCTAAATCTTCATACAAAGGCATTGAAGACTCTGCTGATGCTGGTACCCAACATGCCGAGCTGCTGCAGGTGGCAACTTCAGATCATGTAGTCCAGATCCACAGCACCACAATACCTGCTTTTCACAGCCAGTTTCATAAGTCAGTTTCTGATTAAATTACTGCTCCTACTTAACCTCTCCTACATCTAGTACAGCAGACCTTACTTTAGGCTTATTTAATAAAATGGCACACAACCCCCCCACTAAAATGCAAAGTTCAGTAAACAGTCAATTATGCTCAATCTTCTTTGATTGATGGCAATTGCACTTTGCAGTTTGCTCCTTGCACTATTCAATAAATAAGCCTAACTTTCGTTACTAATTGTTAGACAGGCCTAATAGACCCCCGTAGATGTAATATTCTTCTAGAAATGCATTAAAGACTAAATATAAATCGTATCAGTTCTTACGTGCCTATGTATTTTGACTGCTGCATTTAGAAAAAAATAAAAAATAATAATGGTCACCTTAATTATTTAAGAAAATATTTAAAAAAATATTCTTCTGGACACTTTGTTACTTTGTTGTAGCAACGCTAATTTTGCAGTATATTTCTTTTTTTTTTGCATGCTACAATACTATAACTCTATTCAGTGAGCACCTATATGTCTTAGTGTAGGCATCCATATTGTGGACTATACTAACACATGCTTAACTGTTACAGGAAAACACTGGCATTAATTGGTAGAGGTGTTTATTATTCCTGCCTGTCTTATCTATGACTGATGTATTTCTAGTACAATTACAGCCTTATTTCTTTATGTTTCTTTCAGAACTATTTTAGAGATCCCCTGTTACCATAATAAAGACAACTGCTTTAAAACCTGAACCTGTATTTACTACAATTTGCCATTTGGTTAGAGTCTGAAAGGGTTATAATGTTTGTCAGGTTTTTACTGTTAATTCTGATCTGTCCTTTGACAATCACCACGCAGAAAGTGAGGTTGATTCTCCAACAGAAAAAGGGACTCTCTCTCTCTCTCTCTCTATATATATATATATATATATATATATATATATATATATATATAAAATGTTCGTTTTTTTGGGCAAAAGTGTTGCCACCAGAACCAAAAGTGGGAAAAAATTTTGAATAATGTCTGAGATAGCAGTAAAAAAATCCAACAGCGTTTCAAAGCTTTTTTCACTCTATAAAAAAATGTTGTCTGAACTTACACTTTAATGTACATACAGTAGATCTGTAAACTAAAATCTTCTATCTTTAGGTATGCAAAAATGGGTGGGTGCACTTTGATTAGACTGCACTTAAAAGACCAGGCTACCAAAACTATTTTTAGCTCTAAGTAGATGCCAATGGTTTGAACTACTCACCAGCAACCTAAAGCTTTCAAGGTCTCCAATGGCGATATAGTCGCTCATCTACTGTAGACAATACAAGGGGTTCTCATAGCCTTTTGCTGACATTTAAAAAAAAAAAATATTCTGAGAATGTAGCAGGAATAGACAAACACCTTAAGTTGCAGCAACACCTTCCACAGAAAAGGGCCAAGAAAACAGAAAATCTGTTTTGTGGGTCCTGGAAAGCCAGTATACAATTCAACCCTTTATCATCCACTCATTAAAGCCTAATTAAGCATTGAGTTCAAATCTGTTGAAGATAATCCAAGTGCATCAAAACAAAAGGTGTGCAATATTTTTACAATTTGTTTCCTTTAAGCTGGCTACACATTATACAATTTTTATATACTGTATTTATTGGCGTATAACACTCACTTTTTTACCCAGGAAATACAGGGTAAACTGTGCCTGCGTGTTATACGCAGGTTGCTGTGGAAGTTTTTTTTCCTGAAACTTCCCTCTTAAAGCTAGGGTGCGTGTTATATGCCTGTGCGTGTTATACGCCGATAAATACGGTAATTTTCTTGTTCAACTTTCCTTTAGATTTACCAAAACCATATAATATGAGGTCAAACCTAAACACTTTCTCACATTTTATGCAATCAAGCAGGCCCTTGCACTACATAGTTAAAGGTAAATCTAAACGGAATTGAACAAAAAATATATATATTGAGTTGCCAGCTGTAGAAATAGCTACGGGCTGCATAGAAAATCCTATGCCCAGCCAGCAAGCTGCAGAGATGGACCTCTGTTCTTTGTGTGAAAGCAGTAATCTCTCTGCAAGGGTCTGACACAACCCTACTGTGTTACAGCTAGAGCTATCCAATCAGCAAAGCTCATGTTTCCTGCTGGCTGAAGAGCTATAGCTCTGACCCAGTAGGGGGCATACCAAACCTCTGCAGAGAGAACACGGTTTCCACACAGAGAGCAAGTTAATCTCTGCAGAATGCTGGCAGTGGATATGCATTTGCTGCTAAAGAAAATGAACAGTAAATTAATTGTATTTGTTTTAGTGCACCTGGGATAATTTAAACCAAAAATTAGCTTGAGCTCGATATGTGTTGGATGGACCCTAAGCCCTGGTTCACACTGGTGCATTTTGACATGCAATTTGAAATGTCAAATTGGCGGCATTTTCCGGCAATGGCACCACCCTAATCGGTGTGACGCCGCATCTGCGGCGCTGTACGGATTTCAAAAAGTCGTTTCTGTACTACGTTTTGCGATTTCAGCCTGCGATTTACATTGGCATCTATGCAGAAACCTGCACAGATGTCTCTGTAATCGCGGCCGAAATCGGGACTGACGAGCGGGAGTGAAATCTGAACTAAATCTCTGAAATCTGAACTCGCCTGACTTAATTTCCGCAGCCCAGTGTGAATCTGGGCTTAAAGTTATTACACTGAAAAAATGTGTTGATAAAAAATATATATATGTTGCCATCAAGTTTATAGAATAATATCAACTTTTTTTGACTGCAACAATACTATTTGGACCTAATTTATTTGTCTGTAGTTTTGTTTTGTATGGAATGTATTGTACTTTATGTAATTTGTATGCATTTCTTTCAAAAACACAGTTTGCTGTGCATGTGAGGAATAGCACCTTATATATCAGAGATGTCTACAAAGTCTCTGAGAGTGACATTGGACTGTTGAATGTATTTCTAATAATGTGTCAGACCGTTTCTAAATGCCAACATTTAAAATCTTGACTAAAAATTGCATGTGCAATTAATTGTGCCTTTGTCTTTATTTTGTTTAATAAGCTCTCACTTAAATGTACCAATTAAAATGACCATTACTATGACAATATTCTGCTAATGTCTGTTTTATTTCCTGATGCTAATGGCACCATTGGCTCAGCTTTGGTTTCTTACTACAGTTGAATGCAATTAGCTGCTATGCGTGAATCTAGCACCTTAAAGTGTATTTCTACTTTTGCAGTGGAAAACCCCACTATATGTTTTTGATGTGTTCCCATTCACACCTACAAAAATGTACTTACCTTTTAGGTATGAGTCTAAGAATTTCTGGACAATCTAACATTGGAGTTGATTTACTAAAACTGCAGGGTGTAAAATCTGGTGCAGCTGTGCATGGTAGCCAATCGGCTTCTAACTTCAGCTTTTTCAACTAAGCTTTGACAATAAAACCTGGAAGCTGATTGGTTTCTATGCAGAGCTGCACCATATTTTGCACTCTACAGTTTTAGTAAATCAACCCCTTTGTCTTTTCCCCACAAAAAAAACAAGCTTTCCATGTTTAACCTCCCTGGCGGTATGATTCTTTCCGAAAAAACATGCTGAAAGCGGTACCATTATTTGCAAGGAAATTTGGCGTTTTATATTGTAGGTCTGTAATTTTTAGAAATAACTCACTTAAATCTGACCAAACAAGATTCTAATAGGCATCCCGGGTATGACATTTTTTTAAAAACAAAATTATAAATTATAATATAATAAATAATTATAAATAATTATAACAAATAATAATATAATTATAATAAAAATTATTCAATAATGTAATCAAATTAAAATCACTGAAATTTGCTCAGTTGCAGAATTGTTGCTGTCATTATTTTTTTTTTTTTTATGACGAATTTACCCACAAATCGCTATCGCACAATTCTGCAAGTGATTATAATTTATTATCGCTGTTTTTTAGCTGATCTAAAACTATTTTTGACATAAAGGGACACTTTTGGTTGCTATGGACAATCTACAGTTTGCAGGGAGAAAAAAAGGTTTTTATTATATAAAATGACATGCATGACACAGGACAGACCACTAGGGACAAAGGGGGTGTGTTTTTTTTACATACAGTACTGTAATCTATAAGATTACAGTATACTGTATGTAAGGTGTTTGTTTACGTTTTTGAATTTGGCGCCGTTCTCCGTCCCCGTGCGTCGTAACGTCGCAGGGAACGGAGATCGGCGTCACACGGAGGCACTATGTGAATCGAGCGAGGTCCCGCTCGCTCACACAGCGCGGTGGCATCGCTGGATCCAGGGACAAGGTAAGTAAAAAGTGCCTGTGGATCTAGCGAGGCAAGCCCGAGACTGACTCGGGGTTACCGATCGTAGCAGGAAAATCTAACCCCGAGTCAGTCTCGGGAACACCGCCAGGAAGGTTAACCGGTACCCAACCTGCCGTTGCAGTTTTACTGTGACAGAATGGCTCCCCTGTGCGAGCCGCCGTAACTGTACGTCGGCCCTTTAAGACGCTGTAGGAGGCGTCTTTTTTCAAAATGAACGCTCTTCTTTTTTTGATAGCACAAAAAAATTTAAACACAGAGGTGATCAAATACCACCAAAAGAAAATTCTATTTGTGGGAAAAAAAGGACATAAATTTTGTGTACAGCCTCGCACGACCATGCAAATGTCAGTTAATGCGACACAGTGGTGTATCGACAAAAAATGTCCTGGTCATTAAGCAGCCAAATCTTACGGGGCTGAAATGGTTAATAAATAATGCAGGGCAGTTTATAAATGATTAACTCTTTGTTAGGACAGACGGTGTTCAAATCTAGATTACATCTGATAATGAAAAATTGTGGTGAAAGCATGTAAGGATTTTTAAGCAAGTAAAAAGCACTTAAAAAGGTAGCAAGCTATTTTTTTTAAGTTATGCTATGTTAATGGAAACATGTAACAAATATAAAGTAAGTTTTATCCCAATTTGGCTGCAAAAGTTGGAAATACATTTTAAATTGCATGTATGTATGTAGATAGACAGATAGATAGATAGATAGATACAGTAGATAGATAGAGATAATCACTTCAACTTACTTGATTACAAGAGTGGCTAACATAGTGTCAATCAAGCACTTAGCTCAGACAACAAAACAAATACATATGACAGCTCATCCATGAGAAAGAGCCAACCGAACATAGAAAAGGGGAGGAGATGAAAGACGCCCAGCAGCCACTGGTGTAGCATGGTTTAATGTGGAAAATTTTAATCTAAATCTCAAATAAAATACATTCACAATAAAGTATAGGGCAACTGGTGGTCTAATTCCAGATGTGGTCTCTCAGTGAATGTCCAATGAATGCCAGAGCCACCGGTGAGCTCAGCCGCCGGGGTTTCAATGCTGGATTCCGAACAATCCTGCTGGTGGATGCCACTGAGAGAGAGCTGTCAAATTGGGAGAGCGACCTGCCAACCCATGATGCTGGATGGTGAATCGGGACGCGTTTTGGAAATAAGCCACACCTCTCTCATCAGCCTGTCAAATCCATTAACCTCCATAATTTTACTTGATTACAACAGTGGCAAACATTGTACCAAACAAGCACTTTAGCACAAACAACAAAACAAATACACATGACAGCTTATCTATGAGAAAGAGCCAACCAAACATATATTTGAAAAGAAAAACATTTAAATCCGTAAACCTTAGGCTAGGGTTTCACTGGCAATTACATTTTTTTATTGCTCTACCTTTATTAGCTACCAGTGTTGACAGTTGTGGTCCCCATCAACAGTTGGGAACCAATCAGAAAGCTATGAAAGCTATCAAGGCTTTATTGACTAAAATACAGTTTTAGCTTGCATAAGTCAGTGAGGACTGTAGACAGCAGCGTGTCTCTTTTTAACACTGTAATTGTTTGATGCAATTGTAGTATTAAAAAAAATAACAAAAACATGTAAAACAAATATTTATTTAAAGGAATACTAAAGGTTTATTTTAAAAAAAATAACAAACATGTCATACTTAGCTCCCCTGTGCAGTTAGTTTTGCACAGAGTGGCCCCGAATGTTCTCTTCTAGGGTCCCACGGCAGCTGTCTTGGCTCCTCCCTGCAATAGCTAACCCCCTCTGGGAAGCTCTCTCTCGAGGAGGTTAGCTTGCGGGCGCACTCCCGAGTCATTCACTCGGCGTACATAGCCGCCGAGTGTATGAATCGGCCCCGCCCCCTCCCATCATTGGATTTGATTGACAGCAGCGGGAGCCAATGGCTGCGCTGCTATCAATCTATCCAATGAAGAGCCGACAAGACCTGGGGAAAGCAACGCGTGATCGCGCCCATGGAGATTCGGGGCTCAGGTAAGAAAATGGGGGATCGGGGGGCCTGAGAGTGCAAGCTGTTTTTTCACCTTAATGCATAGGATGCATTAAGGTGAAAGAACACAAAGCTTTACAACCCCTTTAACCATCATACACTGATGCTACTATAATTCATCTGAGCATCTAGGCTTCAATGAACTCTGGAAATGAAAGACAAAAGTTATCACCAAATGGGTAGATTTACTAAGATTTAATAAACTGTGCAATTTGAAAGTGCAGTTACGTTAATTTTTTCCAGAGTTTGGTGAATGTGGTAAAATTCTGCTAATTTCTATCACTGAATCATGTGCAAGCAAAAATGCTTTTTATTAATTTTTTCCTCTGACCCGATTGGGTATTCTTTACAAAGTGAAGCCTTAGCACATTCATATGCTCTGAGGAAAATGAGGGTGCACTTTCGTAAATCTACCCCAGGCATTATTTAACATAACCATTTAAGGCTTCAAGGAATTTTACCTAGCTGTGTTATTCCAGAGAAAGAAAAAAATTCCAGATATGTGTTTTCAGAATTTAGAGAAAATCGACAATTGTGCTAAAAAAAAGTAATACAACCAATCTGTATTTAAAAAAAATACCTTCACTTATTACTTTCTAAAACATTTTACTTGCAATATGGCAGCATTAAAGCATTTTACGCAAAACATCCTCAGAACACTCATTCCAACTTGTATGATTTGCTGTTTAATTTTTCCAGGAGTTTGCACAGTGTTAAAAGGCATCTCCTGCAACAGGAGTTTTTTCAAAGATTTCATAATATAACAGATGATCAATACCATAATATAACAATATTTGTTGGTACACACAGTTTATTTGGATTGCAAATAGATAAGAGTTAGATAATAGTGGTATAGTGACTGATTGGTTATTTCCATAAACCTAAGCTGAAATTTTAATGATTTCTGACGTTTCGGTAAAGCATAACTGAAAATGTTAGACTGTTTCATCCAAGCCATGGTTATAGGCATTAGCTAAGGAATAAATTCATATTTTAGCTTGCCCTAAAAATGAACATGCTGTGATGGAGTACACATACTCAATGTTTATATATAAGAACCAAGAGAAGATAGCAACAGGAAGCATATGTAAATTCTGGTTATGGCCAGTTTCAGGACAGCAAATCCAATATCACAAAAGGCAAGGCTCAAGAACATCCAAAGACGATGTTGTAGTCAATGTACTATTTTAGATTACCACAATTGCACACATGTTAGCCTCCTTGGTGTATTTATTGTCCTATAAAACGAATATAATTTTCATGTGCATGACCTCTTAGTAGTGTATATGTTAAGAACCTACAGGTATTTATCACCACACAAAGTTCAGAGTACTCCCCCAGACAATGTCTTCAATTGCTTTTTTGAGACATTATGCAACATCATCATCTATCAGTGTTGCCAACCAATCTGTTACTGACACAACACCCAAAATGTACTCGCACAGCCAAGTTTTTACTGGCATTTCCAAAAGTTACAAAATTATAGTTTTGGGTGCAACTTTCAGTATTTTGGCTAGAAATAAGTACAATATGCAATTAAATGTGATTGAAATTAGATAGTAAGGCAAAAAAACATATTTCTTATTTTAGTTTCGATAAGTAAGTAGCTCAGTGACACAGATGAAATTTACTCTTACAGTGACGCTGACAGCAGTGTGCAGCAGCACAGATGATAATGACGCTGACACAACACGTCTCTCTCCGCGCCAGGTGGTCCCTTCAGTCCACTCCAATCCAAACAGCACAGACAGTCCCGTTTCCAGCATATGCCTTACTCCTGTCCCGCAGACGCGCACATGTGGCTTTGCGCGCTCCACCTGGCTTCCTTGCACCGCGACATCACATGACACGTTCAGGCACCGCCCGTGCTAGACCTGCCCTCTGTCGGCACCGTCCAAACACTGTAGCAGGCACTCGGATAGTCTCTGCCAGCGTCGGACCAGAACTGCGCACGCACCCCAGTACAAATCATTAGTAAGACCTCATCTGGAATATGCAGTTGAGTTTTGGCACTGGAGAAAGTGCAGAGAAGGGCAACCAAACTGATAAAAGGCATGGAGGAGCTCAGCTATGAGAAAAGATTATAGGAACTGAATTTATTTTCTCTTGAGAAGATGATTAAGGGGGGATACAATCAACATGTACAAACACATAAGGGGTCCATATAGTGAACTTGGGACCAGATTCACAGCGGAGATACGACGGAGTATGTCAGATACTCCGTCGTATCTCTCAGAGTATCTATGCGACTGATTCATAGAACCAGTTACGCATAGATATCCCTAAGATCCGACAGGTGTAATTGTTTTACACTGTCGGATCTTAGGATGCAGTATCGCGGCCGCCGCTGGGGGGAGTTTGCGTCGTAAACCAGCGTCGGGTATGCAAATTAGGAGTTACGGCGATCCACAACAGTTTTTCGCGTTCGCTACGTCGCCGCTAGTCTAGTTTCCCATTGCAAAGTTAGTCGTCGTTTTGGGTGCCTTAATTTTACACAGCAAACGTATTGCTGTATAAAGTATGGCTGTCGTTCCCGCGTCGAAATTTAAAATTTCACGTCGTTTGCGTAAGACGTCCGGGAATACGGAAGTACACTACGCACGTCGCCGTTCGAAAAAATGACGTCAGTTCGCGCAAAGCACAGCGGGAATTTCGAAACGGAGCATGCGCAGTAGGTCCGGCGCGGGAGTGCGCCTAATATAAATGGTATCCGCCCCATTCGATTTGGACCGCCTTTCGCCGGACGTGTTTACGATACACCGCCGCAAGTTTCCAGGTAAGTGCTTTGTGGATCGGGCACTAAAACTGAAAACTTGCGGCGGTGTAACGTAAACAGCTTACGTTACACGGGCGCAATTGTACCTGAATCTGGCCCTTGGTGTTGAGTTCTTCACTTTATTATCACCACAGAGGCCAAGTGAGTTCTCTTAACGTCTGGAGGAAAAAAGATTTATTCTGCAAACACGGAAAGGTTTCTTCACGGTAAGAGCTGTGAAAATGTAGAATAGAGTCTCCCAAGAGCTGGTTCTGGTCAGCTCAGTAGATTGCTTTGAAAAGGTCCTGGATTATTTCCTAAATGTACATAATATAACTAGATACTAACATTTATAGGTAAAGTTGATCCAGGAAATATCTGATTGCCTCTCAGGGAATAGGAAGGATTTTTTTACCCTGCTGTAGCAAATTGGATCATGCTTTGCTGGGGTTTTTTTTTTGCCTTCCTCTGGATCAACTGTGGATAAAGGATTGTGTACATAGGATTGTATAGGTTGAACTGAATGGACTTGTGTCTTTTTTCAATCCTACTATGTAACTATGTCACAGCCATATTGTTTACTGGCAACCTTTTTCTGTCAGGCCTCGTACACACAACCGTTTTCCTCGGCAAAATCCATCAAGAAAAATGCTGGCAGAGCATTTTTGCAGAGATAAACGGTTGTGTGTATGTTTTTCGTCGAGAAAACTGTCATGGATCTCGACGAGAAAAACATGCTCTCTTTTTTCTCGTCGGGAGTCTCAATTTCCTCGTCGTGTTTCTCGTCGGGCTGGTTTACGGCGAGAAACACATTCGTGTGTATGCTTAGAAACCCGCGCATGCTCAGAATAAAGTATGAGACGGGAGCGCACCTTTGGTAAAAGTAGCGTTCGTAATGGAGATAGCACATTTGTCACGCTGTAACAGACTGAAAAGCGTGAATCGTCTCTCACCAAACTTTTACTTAACATGCAGTAACATGAGATTAGCAAAAGCAGCCCAAAGGGTGGCGCCAGTGGAATCAAACCTGCCCTTTATAGTGCCGTCGTACGCGTTGTACGTCAGCGCGTTTGAGAACGACGAGATTTTGTCTTGACAGTGTGTATGCAAAGAAAGCTTTACAAGATTCTCGTCAAGCCTAAGAACCTTGTCGTGGAAAACGACGATTCTTTTAGGACGAGATTCTCGGTCGTGTGTACGAGGCCTCACTGTCATTTACTTGCAGGAGAAAAAGTGCCCATTTTTTTTTACTTGCTGTCACTTTGTGATGTAATACTAGGTAACAATGTTGCCATCCGATCACTGGTGGAGTGGAGGCAGAGGTAATGTTTCCTTCAGCCTGCAGCAGAATGATGACATACTTGTGGCAGACTTGCTAAAAGAGTAGAGAATCTTCATACAATAAACTGGGCAAATATTTTTCCAATCGTGTAAAAAACATAGCAGATCAGCAGGATAATGATCTTTCTCTGCAGAAAAACGACTCATCTATAATATTACTCACATATAAAATATGCAATATCAGCATTTTTTTCCTCTACAAAAGCTTTCAGTATCCTTTTCAATGTGAATTTTTTACCATATCATCAGTTCCTGTTTTGTGAAGACAGGTCAGACTGTTGAGACCGAATATTTCTTCCACATCTCTAGATACATTTGTCAAACTGTATGTCAGATCTACTGACCCAGCTAAAAAAGCTGTCATAAAAAAGGGGAGAAAATGACAAAAAAAATAAAAGATAGGTTTTGCTTCACAGAGAAAAAATTGTTTCACGCTGTCATAAAAAACAGTAATTTTTTTGAAAACCACATAGAAACATACATTGGCTCGTGTTATAGAGTTAGGCTTAATGTACACAACATTTTTTAAATCTCTATAAACGACTATATGACTATTAACGACCCTGGGCTAGATTCAGCAGCAAGCAATTTCAAATCTGCGTCGGCATACCGTTACGCCGATTCTCCAAGGCAGATACCAAAAAATAGGCTTCCTCCTCCGACGTAACTTGAATGCGGCAGCGTATAATTGTGTGCATTTTCACGCTGGCCGCTAGGGGCGCTTCCGTTGTTTTCGGCGTAGAGTATGCAAATTACCTAGTTACGCCGATTCACAAACGTACGTGCGCCCTGCACTAGTTTTTTACGTTGTTTGCGTAAGGCTTTTTTGGTGTAACGTTGCTCCTGCTTCTATAAGGCGCACGCAATGTTAAGTATGGACGTCGTTCCCGCTTCGAAATTTTTTACGTCGTTTGCGTAAGTCGTTCGCGAATATGGCTGGACGTCATTTACGTTCACGTCAAAACCGATATGTCGTTGCGGCGTACTTTGGAGCAATGCACACTGGGATATGTACACGGATGGCGCATGCGCCGTTCGGAAAACACGTCAATCAGGTCAGGTCATCACACATTAGCATAAAACACGCCCCCCCTTCCACATTTGAATTACGCGGGCTTACGCTGGCCCCATTTACGCTACGCCACCGTAAGTTAAGAGGCAAGTGCTTTATGAATACAGCACTTGCCTCTCAAACTTACGCCGGCGCAGCGTAAATACGATACGCTGAGCCGCCGTATGAATGGGCGCAGCTACGTGAATCTAGCCCCCTGTGTACATGTACTGATAAGATGACATAGAGGAGAGTTCAGAGGCAGCTGAAAAAAATGCCCAATTGCTCCTAAACATCTGTTTACTAGCAGTGTATATGAAGCCTTAAACTCTTACTTAATTCAGGACTCTGCATTCACTATATCTGATCTACCACAGAACACAGAACATGGAAATGCAATTATTTTAGTAAATATAAATTGCTAAATACCTTTTCTCATCAGCACTATATATAAATCTTGCGGCTTCCATCCATTCCTGGTAAAGCTTGTAGGAGGAGTTTTCATACTGCACTGAGCTACCCCATCAGGATCCAGGACCCCTAACCCTCTGTCTGGACAGTACTGATTGGCTCTGTGCTGATCACATGCACCCTCTCAAGAAAAAGAACAACCTCTCCAGCAATATACACCAAACTGAGCATGTACAGCCTGACTCCAAAGGCTCTGTCTTATCAGGAAATGTTCTGGAGAAGGTGGAAGAAGAGGAGGATCTGTGCATACAATATCAAACAGCCTTTTTACACAGTGCAGAAGATTAACCCCTTAGGTTTCGCAGTGAGTATAACAAGAATGCTTTACTGCATATACAGACTGATTTTACTGTTGTGGGTTTAGTAACACTTTAAAAAGATTTGAAATGTTATCTTCATCAGATAAAGCAGTAAGACAAAGTACACACATGCACACACATACAATGTATTCTTCTGAAATTTTGATGTATCGTATTTTTCGGACCATAAGACGCACCTGACCATAAGACGCACCTAGATTTTAGAAAGAAAAAAGGATTCTGACCCAAATATGTACTGAAATATTCGGACCATAAGACACAGGGACTTTTTCACCCATACATTTGAGGTAAAAAAGTGTGTCTTATGGTCCGAAAAATACGGTATATATACTGTTCTTTTTACCTGTAAACATGAGAATGTCCATAGCAACCAAAAAGTGTCCTTTTACGTCAAAAGTGGTTTTAGACCAGCTAGAAAACAGCGATAATAAATTTGAACACTTGCAGAATTGAGCGATAGCTATTTGTGGGGAAATTCGTCATCAAACACTGAAAGTAATGACAGCGACAATTCTGCAACTGAGCAAATTTCAGTGTTTTTAAGTTGATTACATTATTTAATAAATGTAATTATTATATTATTATTTGCTATAATTATTTACAGTTATTTATTATATTATAATTTAAGATTTTGTGTTTCAAACTTTATCATACCCGGGATGTCTACTAGACTCTTGTTTGGACAGACTTAGGTGAGTTATTCCTAAGAATTAAAGGCCTACAATATAAAACGCCAAATTTCCATGCAAAACAATGTCCTGCTTTCAACATCAAAAATCTGACATAATCATACCGCCAGGGAGGTTAAATATAATGCGATTTCTCTTATCATCCGATTCTGTTCATCTCAAGTCACATCAGAAATGGCACCAGCACTTAAAGTGGTTGTAAACCTACTTTTAAAAAAAATCAAAAAACTAACACCTGTCCCACAACTGGGTGCTGTGTCAGGCGGTGCCTGACACAGCACAGGCCGTGACATGTTGTCCCTGAGTTACTTCTGAGTATCGCAGCTCCGGTGCTGTGATCGCGATGACGTCACTCATGCGCATACACGCGGGACCCCCCAGTAACATACGTGCCATTGCTTCGGTGCGCATGTGCCGATTACATCAGAAGGAAGGGCATATACAGTATATATATATATATATATATATATATATATATGACATTTATAAAGATATTTTGTATTTACTTAATTGAACACATGTGGTATATCAAAAGCAACGTCCCTTTGACTGATATTCTAGTCACCTTTTTTCTTTTGAATTAAACCATTTTACCCCTTTGATTCACTTTGTGAATGGAGCCCACTGAGTCTAAAATAAGATATGTAATGAAAACAGAATGATTAAAATCAGTAGCGGCCTCTCCATTAGGGGGGCGCCCCCCTAATCCAATACGTCCCCTAATCTACATGCAGGGTGCCAGACGCATTGATTCCAATAGGGTTTTTTTTTTCTTTAGACGCACATAATTAGAGCCAGAGGCTCTAATTGGCTTACAAAAGGGTGGGCTCAGGGCGCAGTGCTTACTCAGTTGTGGAACAATAGCGAATTAATATTCACTATTGTCTTCTCCTCCCGGCCAATCAGGATGCAGAGACGCAGAGGAGGAGGAGACACAGGAAGGAGTTGAAGCTGCCCACGACCTAGATGGGGTAAATGTGGGGCAGACTGACCGACTGGGGGGTGGGGTGTAAGTGCGGGGCCGACTGACTGGGGGGTGACGACGGGATGTCTTGTTTGCCGCTCTCCCAAAATATACAGCACCAGCCTCCACTGGTTATATTTATGGTGACGAGGGAGGAAAGGAGGAACCAAAAAAGGCAAAACAAAGGCAGACTAAAGTGGTTGTAAACCCTTACAACACACTTTTTGCTACAGGTAAGCCTAAACTAGGTCAATTCAAACAAAAAAGGGTAATTAGAATATCAGTTAAAGGGACATTGCTTTGGATATACCACATGTGGTGTATCAAAAGAAACTAAGTTCAATTAAGTAAATACAAAATATCTTTATAAATGTCAAGTATTACATGAAAATAGTATAAAAAAAATCATATATATATATATATATATATATATATATATATATATATATACCCTTCCTTCTTCTACAAGCATTTGTTATTGGTATTTTTATATGAGTGTAATTTTTTTATACTATTTTCTTCAAATATTTGACATTTATAAAGATGTATTTTTTTAATTACTTAAAAGTAAAGTAAAGTTAAGTTGCTCCAGAGCTTAGTAAATGGGGAGGAGCTCTGCTAACTTCCATCATCCAATTATGTGCAAGCAAAAATGCTGTTTTTTTATTTTTTTTCTTGCATGTGGTTGGGTATTCTTTGTTAAATTAAGCTTTAGCTCATTTACTAAGCTCTGAAACACCTTACAAAATGCTAATTACCCTTAAGTAGATCTATAGGCAAAAAGTGTTTTCTTTCATTTTGAATGGAGTAAGGGAGGGTTATAACCCCCGTCAATTTTTGTTTAATTTTAATTTAATTTTGTTCAATTTTGCCATCTGTATCCTCATTTCCCCTCTATTACTTTTCTCGGGACAACCCAAAATTTGATTTTCTTTTACTTTCACTTTCAATGATAATGGTAAACAGGCCAAAGAGGGTGAACCAACCCCAATGATTTCCATATTTCCATAGTTATGGTTCTATGCATTACTGTTGAGAGAATTGATCCAAAAAGGCAGAGACTACTCAAAATTGGCTATTATATTTTTCCAATAGTACTACTCACAAGAACCCTTGAACCTGATGCAAACAGTGGACTGACCCTTGGAAGTCATGCAAATATCAAAATGCCTTTATGAGTGTGTGCCAACCTTGAGGAGTGGGCTTTCTTAGAAAATGGCATTTGCATGAAGACCTCCCTTGGTAGCACCCACATGCTGAGCCTCCATGATTAAAATAACTCAAATCCAATGAATGGAAGGTGCGTACCAGGGACAGTCAAGCTGGTGAAGAAAGGCTAGATGATGCTGGAGATCATCCAGTCAGGAATTGCAGTGGGCTCTATCTGACTTGCTGCAGTTTCTAAAACAAACTGTTAGGCCCCGTACACACGACCGAGTTTCTCGGCAGAATTCAGCCAGAAACTCGATCGGAGCTGTATTCTGCCGAGAAACCCGATCGTGTGTACACTTTTGGCCGAGGAAGCCAACGAGGAACTCGTCAAGCCAAATAGAGTACATGTTCTCTATTTCCTCGTTAGTCAATGGGGAAACTTGGCTCGCGGAGAAACTCGGCGGCTTCACAAGGAACTTGACGAGCAAAAAAATGTGTTTTGCTCGTCGAGTTTCTCGGACGTGTGTACGGGGCCTGAGAAGTTCACATTATATAGAGTTATCAAAAAAATGAAAAAAGCCTGTTCAGCTTTAACTATTTTTAGCCATGTTAGTCTATGATCTCATGGCCATCTAGGCGTTTTTGAGCTGTAAAAGAGCTCCACAAAAAAAAACATAACCATTGCGTTCTGAGGCAGCGCTAGAACTGTAAAAATGTTAAGCCACGTTTTTTGCGTGTCAGCGTTTTTAAGCTGTAAAAATTTGATTGGTCACTGTAATGTCTGGAAAAACAAGAAATCCCTGTCTGGACATTACCAAAGAGTCATTTGCACAGTGTGATTGTGGGCAGGACATAGGAGAAAGAAGATGTCCAGTGCTGTGTCTCAGGTGGACCTCATAAGTGCAGTTGAGGCCCATCCTGACCTTTGGGATCTGGCTCATCCACTGGAGACCATATTAAAAAAGTAAAAACATGGGTAGATATCAGTGTGGCAATAACCCCTGGCTGAGGGCAGATAACTAATGGAGCCAGAAAGGAGACAAATAAATCTATTTTCATTGAATGCATGAACTTTTTGTTGTGTAATGTACATGAAGAATGCATATTAAAATATTAACCCTTCTTTTCCACTTTTCTTTAGGCAGAATTTTGCAATGCATGTGGAAATACCTCCGTGATCGAGTAAGGAGGGATGTAACAGAGGAGGAGAAGGCAGCACGTAGTGGAGCACCAGCCCCTACAAAAAAAAAAACGACGTATACCACAACAATTTGTCTTTCTTGTGCCAAAACATGATAAATAGCAGCAGACAGTATATCATATACTATCATATACTTCCCTATGTGCATTGCTTAGTTGGCGGTTTTAATTTTCCAGGGATATTGTTTAACTTTTTAAACTTTATTCTCTGCAGGACAACATCTAACATTGCTCAGCAAAGGGAGGAGGCTTTGGAAGAGGCATGAGCCATGACAGCAGTGTGGCAAGTGTCATAGCTGAGTCTCGATATAAGGTAACTGTCCGTCCGTTATGTCTGCCTGTCTATCTACATGTCAATCTAAAAATTTTCATTCTTTTGCAGGAATCCATGGCTTTGGAGTTGTCGGCTGGCAGGCAAGAACATGGGGAGGTGCATGGTCATGTCGGTGTTTGTGCCCGTTGGCATCAGAGGAGAGGCAGCTGCAAAATTGAGGCAGAGGACAGTGTGCTAGCACTGCTGAAGGTAGTGCGGCAAGAGATGCACAGTGTGGATGCATTCTTGGATACCAGCAACCCGCGCGCCTGTTTCTGCCGCAGCTTTATCACATCCTGGAGGACATTGGGGAGACGCATTGTATGGATAGCATGTACAGTGTCTTGCAAAAGTATTCACCACCCTTGGATTTTTACCTATTTTGTTACATTACAGCCTTCAGTTGTTTTTTTTTATCTGAATTATATGTGATGGATCAGAACACAATAGTCTAAATTGGTGAAGAAAAATTTGAAAAATATATACAAAAAACTATTTTTCAAAAATAAAAAAATGATAATTGGCATGTGCGTATGTATTCACCCCCTTTGTTATGAAGCCCATAAAAAGCTCTGGTGCAACCAATTACCTTCAGAAGTCACATAACTAGTGAAATTCTGTCCTCATGTGTGCAATCTAAGTGTCACATGATCTTTCATTATACACACCTTTTTGAAAGGCCCCAGAAGCTGCAACACCTAAGCAAGAGACACCACTAACTAAACACTACCATGAAGACCAAGGAACTCTCCAAACAAGTAAGGGGCAATGTTGTTGAGAAGTACAAATATCTAAATCTTTGACGAGCCCTAGGAGCACCAACAAATCTATTATAACCAAATGGAAAGAACATGGCACAACAGCAAATCTGCCAAGAGACGGCCACACACCAACACTCACAGACTGGGCAAGGAGGGCATTAATCAACAGGCAGCACAGAGACCTAAGGTAACCCTAGAGGAGCTGTAGAATTCCACAGCAGGGACTGGAGTATCTGTACATAGAACGACAATAAGCCATACGCTCCATAGAGTTGGGCTTTATGGCAGTGGCCAGAAGAAAGCCATTACTTTCAGCAACAAACAAAATGGAACGTTTTGAGTTTACAAAAAGGCATGTGGGAGTCTCCCAAAAGGCATGTGGGAGTCTCCCAAAATGTACGGAGGAGGGTGTTCTGGTATGATGAGACTAAATTTTTACTTTTTGGCCATCAAAGAAAATGTTATGTCTGACGCAAACATAACCCATCACATCACCTAAAGAACACCATCCCCACAGTGGTGGTGGCAGAATCATGCTGTGGGGATGTTTTTCAGCAGTCGGGACTAGGAAACTGGTCAGAGTTGAATGAAAGATGGATGGTACTAAATACAGGAAAAACCTGTACCACTCTGTGTGTGATTTGAGGCTAGCATGGAGGTTCACCTTACAGCAGGACAATGACTCCAAACACACTGCTAAAGCAACACTTGAGTGGTTTAAGGGGAACATTAAATGTGTTGGAATGGCCTAGTCAAAGTCCAGTCATCAATCCAATAGGAATAGGAATGGGCAAAAATCCCAGTGGTAAGATGTGGCAAGTTTATAGAGACTTATCTAAAGCGACTTGGAGCTGTGATAGCCACAAAGGGTGGCTCTACAAAGTATTGACTTTAAGGAGCTGAATAGTTATGCACATTGACTTTTTCTGTTATTTTGTCCTATTTGTTGTTTGCTTCGCAATAAAATAAATCTTCAAAGTTGTGGGCATGATGCAAATCCTCAAACAATCCATGTTAATTCCAGGTTGTGAGGCAACAAAACATGAAAAATGGCAAGAGGGTTGAATAATTTTGCAAGGCACTGTATGCTATTGCTATGCATTACAGGCATGCCAAATTAAGTGGTGGGCCACCAACATGCTATCCATATAATGCTTTTCATGATCCCCCAATGGCCCTCAGAACCTCAGCAGTACTAGTACCCCCTCTCAATTTCAGCCCTTTCCTCAACGTCAGCCACCACCTATACCGTCCCAGACCTCATTTTCCACCCCACACTCCTACGGTCAATTTGCACCTTCCACCTCCCGATTTCACCATGATCCAACATCTCCCTCATATCCTGTACCCCGCTACCAGCATGGGTTTGTGCCTTAACGCCAGCTCCAATCATCGATACCCCATCCGCACATTGAATCAAAAAAAATTGGGTAGGGGGAAAGCACTCACATTTGTCACATCCGTTTTTAATGATCGGGCTTAGCTTCTCATCAACCCCTGCAATTCAGCGTAGCATTTCTAGACATTCCCCTACGGTGGTCCTGGGTGTGTTCTGGTGGGGTGTGCGGCTCCAATCCAGAAGCTGCGCCCCTCCTGCAAGTGTCGCAGCAAGGGCTTCCTCCCTTGCGTCTGTGACTCTTATGCATGGCGCACGTGCAAACGTCCGCACTGACGTCACACGCACTGCTCTCACCAGCGACGCTGAGTCACGGCGTCTGCCTATGTGGGAGAGTCACGCCATGTCATAGACACATAAATAGGACCTTCCTGCTTCCAGCGATCACCAACGCTGGGTCCCGGGACTGCTGCGACTTTATCCAGTCCACAGTAAGTCTTCTTCCCTCTCCTTTCTTTGAGTTCCATCTCCCTACTCTTAGCTTGCCTCCTTCCTGGACATTTTTCCTCCTCATTAATTACACTCTCTACCTTCTCTCCCTCCTTAGGCATCAGAGGCTAGCATCACTACCCTGATGCTACCATAGGACCTTGAGTGGCCCTTCCTATCCCATATATCATCATCACCTTCACACGCTGTGTTGAACCCACATGCACTTCAACAGGTGCTACCATTGGGCTCCTGCTCCCGGGAACTCCCTTCATACCACCACCTTTCTTGTTTCCAAGGTACACTCACTCATATTTACTTTTGTCCTTTTCAACTTTGTTTCACCATCACTTCCATCTTTCCCAACACTCCCCCCTTCTCCCCTCTTTCCCCCTCCCCTTCCCCCCTCCCTCCTCCTCTTCCCATCCCATTCCACAGTTCTTCCCTTTCCATCTCTCCATCCTCACCCCTTTCTCCTGCCCTCTTTCTCTCCCCCTTCTGTTCAAACATCTCTCTCCTCCTCCCTTCCTGTCTCCTTTTCCCTTCCCCCCTTCCCCCTTTGTTATCCATCCTTCCCTCTCCCCCTCCCCCCAGCCCCCTTTCCCCTCTCCTCCCCCCCTTTTCCCCTCCCCCCCTTTTCCCCTCTCCCCCCTTTCTCCTCTTCCCGTTCCTCTTTTACCACCCCCTTCCCTTTCTCCCTGACTCCCTCCGCAACCTCACTTTCACCCATTAAATTTTACTCACACGTGTTTACACATTCCCCCCTCCCTGCTTCAGGCCAGCTGATTAGATGTTAACTCACACAATCTTATATTATACATATTAGACTAGCAGGATTCTCCTTCCATGTGTCTCCCCTGGCTACCGCACAGGACCTTGTCGGGTTACGCCCGCTGTTTTCATCTTGGCGGGACATGTCTAGGTGAGCAGCTCAGCCCAATGTTTCCCCATTTAAATGATGTATTGTTTCTGTATTTTATTATTAATTGATTGTTTAATAATTTTTAGATTTTCTCCTGAGGAAGCGGTATATACAGCAAAACTAGTTGAGACTGTCATAACCATCAACCCATCGTGCTTTTCTCCCTACCTCGGGACCTTCATTTTGGTGTTGTAAATGGTTATCATAATTTTAATTGTGTGATTATGTTTGTCCATGTTTTGAATAAAGTTTATTTTTTGTTTTAAATATTTACTTTCATTCTTCACCCATGTATCAGTACCGTGATAGTCCTAATTGGCCCCTTCTCCCCCCTTGGTTCTTTGGTTCGGGGACCTTAGACCCAAAAAAATTCTATATTCTCAGGATGATGGTACCTCCTACTTTAGTACTTACATATCTTACCCAGAGGCTCTCACTTCATACAGGATATATGATATAGGAAATATCCTCTGTACAGAGGATATTTCCTATATCATATATCCCATATGGTTTTCTTTTATTGATTTGTTTTGTAACAATAGTGTGTAACTTTTGTAATACATTTATATTTTTTGATATTCCCGCCTTGCCTCTAAAGTCCAACAACTAATTACCATTTCTTGAGTAATTCTTTTTTCTCACATCCCCACATCCCCATGGTGATCAAGCATAAACCTCCACCTATCACCAGTTGTGATGAACCCTGTTCATTTATTTTTGAGCCTGAACGTCAACCCCAATCATCATTTCCCCCTTCCCCAATCCCCACGGTGATCAAGCATTCCCCTCAATCTATCACTAGTTGTGATGAACCCTATTCATATATTTAAAAAAATAAAACAAATAAAAACCTTTTAAGAAAAAAAATTAGTTTTATTATTTGTGTTTTATATGACGCACAACAGCACTACTTTGCGCTCTGCCTGGGACAAGGGTATGCTAAGCTCAAAAAGGGCTAGCATACCCTTGCCTCATGCACAGTGAAAAGGATTTGCTGAACAATCAATGAAAAATGGACAAGAAATAACATGAATTTGAAAAGCTTTATTCAAAGAAAAATACAAGAAAACAGAGCTCATAAATGGTGTATTCAATTTTTTTTTTTACACAAAATCATTTTGTCATGACACCTCTACATGAGTTGATACAAAAAATTGGGCAAATTTATTTTGGATGGTCATTACATGTGCCGTTGATCTCAAGTCCATAAAATGTACTCTGAGCTTGGATACAAGATTTTTTTGCTGATGGCTGAGACCATAGCCCCTGTATCGCCTCATGATATTTTTAGCCAGTCCAAAGGCCTCGTCTGCCACCATGACCAATGACAAGCTGGGTTCCTCAGTGCAGGGTAGAGACATTCTGGGAGGAATATTGAACCGTCCTTCATGTTGACAACTCATGGAATATGCGGGCGTCACCTTGGCTGCCATATGCTCCCACATTCACAGCAAGGAATTTCAGATGTGCATCAGCCAATGCCAGGAGAACCACCAAAAAATATTTTTTATAATTGAAATATGATGATCCAGAGTGAGGAGGCTTCTTCACCCTTATGTGTTTCCCATCAAGGACACAGATACAATTGGGGAACTGAGTTTTCTCCCAAAAGGTGTCAACAACTGATTCCCAGATGTCTTCTGTGGGCTCTGGCATTGCAACGCCATGTAACTTCTCAAATATTGCCACACATGTTTCTCCCATCACTCTGGCCACCACTGTGAGACCAAGGAGGAAGTAGTGATGCAACGAGACATAGATTTGTCCTGTGGCAAGGAACCTAACATAATATAAAAATGTTACATATTGAAAAAAACTGCATACAAATAAGAAATCCTACTCCTATCCCATATCCCCTAACCCTAAACATATCCCCTAACCCCTATACCCTAACCCCTACCCCCTTACGCCTAACCCCAAACCCTAACCCCTATACCCTAATCCCTACCTCTAACCCTAAACATATCCCCTAACCCCTACCCCCTTACGCCTAACCCCAAACCCTAACCCCTATACCCTAATCCCTACCTCTAACCCTAACACATATACCCTAACCCCTACCCCCTTACTGATAGCCCCTATCCCTTATCCCTAGCCCCCAAACCCTAACCCCAACACATATACCCTAACCCCTACCCCCTATCCCCTTACTGATAGCCCCTATCCCTTATCCCTAGCCCCCAAACCCTAACCCCAACCCCTACCACTAACCCTATCTCCAACCCTATCCACTAACCCTAACCCATATGTTTACATATTCCTAAAATGTGTGTCACTAGCAGCCATTCCTCCGGTGACACAGAGTTTGCATCATGGTTTCCATCATGGTCAGCATTGGCCTGAGCCTCTTCAACAGCTCATCAGGCACAGGCACATGCATCCTTTTGAAATTGTGGAATTTTGCTGCATATGAGCGCAGTTGGGCATACATATTTGTAAAATACCATGTAGACACCCGACGGGATACCATTGAATGGCATCCAAACCTGATGACGTCTGCTTCTTCTCTCCTCCTCCACCAGTCTTCTTCTCCGCAGCCTCCGCAAGACAATCAGCAGGATTGCCTCGTCTATATTCTGGATGACAGGATCCATACTAACAACTGTATTTATTTTCTGTGGCATTGAGGGTAATTAGGGAGTGGAAAATAGCAGAGGGATGTCTTTTAAAAAAGAAAAATGCTGCTTAGCGCTAACGCGTAAAAACGCATTTAGCCATCCGTAATGTCTTTACAACTCGTCTTTTTTAAACACCCATGGGCATGAGTCCTTATAGGCAGTAAATCATTATTTAAAATGCAGCAATTGACATAATTGGTTTTATTCTTCAATGCAGGGTGACAAACTTCCCTGACCACTCCAATTTCCAGGACTATTTTTCCTTATACCCCTTGATCTGTAACATTTTTTTATTTTTTATTTTGGTGATGTCTCAGTTACAAGCCTAAACATTTTAGATTTTGTAATCTAACCTAAATATTAAACATAATTTTTCTTGAGACTGACGGGGCTTTAATTTCACAGGAGATCTGGATGCATATATTTTATTTCCTTTTCTATTAAGAAGTAATAGTGAACATTTTAAAAAGTACATTTTCTAGTAATTTTTACTAGCTTTACTTTATTGTATTTTTAGCAGCACCAGATATTTACCACAAAATATGACTAACAAATTATTTTAACTTAAAGGATATAACATAAGAGCAAGTTTTATATAGAGGAATAGTAAAGCTCAAAGTGAACGTCTGCCTTTTACCCTGGGGGGGACTTTATTGCAACACTCTCAGAAACAACTGACTTGTAGTTACTAACAGCTTCCAATTGTCAGCAGCCCTGACTGAATATTATAGCAAACAAAAAATGTTATTGCTAGCACATTTTTTATACACAGTTCCCTTTTGATGGGTCAGACTTTTATTTTACCCTGGTATATATATTTAAAAAATTATGAACTGGAAGACTTGTGGTCTTATATTCTTATATGCTGAAAAGCAAAGCGAATTAGGCTTAAAGTGTTTTGTTACCCCCCCCCCCCCAAAAAAAAAAAAATCATGCTATTGACCCTTTATGGTACAAGCTGTTGCATAGTGTGTTTGCCTTTTCAATTGCCCCTTTCTATTTTCTATAGTACCTGGTTGATCCTGCCTTCCCCTCTGTGAGATGACTACGTTTATCATGACTGCTGAGCCATAAAAGCATGATCAGTTTACGTGCCTCCATCAAAACAGCTCTTTCCTGTGCATCTCTGCATATCCCCCTCATCTTCCTCCCTATCCCTGTCATTTTCATAGTCTGCAGTGAGAATACGATCTCCTTCACTCCCTACCCCTCCCCTCCTGCCGCTATTTTGCCTAAAAAGTTACTGCCAATTCCTGCCAGCCCCTCCACAATAACAATATGTACTAGGCAGTGTGTGCTTTGTTTTTTATTCTTCAGCTAAAAGCCTTTGTTCACATTGCTGATGTGCAGTCACGTGACCGCCCGGCTGATGTTAGAGGGGAAACTCAGCCCCTCCCACTGTAGTCTGTACATCAGGGAGACATGTGAGACAAGTGATTCTAAACACTGATACTATTACAGCATCCAAATAACATGACACGCCATCAGCCATTCCTTACATGTGAAACCCTTTATTAATAAGAGCAATAAATACTTTTATACACCTTCTACAATCTGGGATCACATGACTTTTTCTTCTCTTCCTCAGGCGGGGCTCAGCTAGAGTGGGTCACATGTCCTGTGGTGTCACCAGACCCATCCCCAGGCCATGCAAAGCCAGGGCTAAGCTGTCAGTCAAGTATCTGATCCACTCACCAATGCCTTTGGACAGAGAAGATCCTTAAGTGACAGTTTCAATCCACTTTATACAGCCTGAGGGAAGGCTTGGTGACATGTGACCTGCTCTGGATTAGCCCTGCCCCCAGTTCGGTCATAGTGACAGAGATCTCCTGAATAGTAAACAGTGGATACAAGGCTTATTTTACTTAGTAACGTTAGTAATTCTTTACATCTATTAAATCCTCTTCCCTTGTTGTTTTAACTTTGGATAGTAAAAAAAAAAATCTGACGGTAATTACCTTATACAGCCCACTTCCTGTTTCTTATCTGGGAAAGAGCCTAGGCTTATGACATCATGCCCAGCTCTCACTCATGTGAGAGTTTGCCAGAAAGGGAGGGGGTGAGTCATAAGAGTGCCAATGAGAGCCTCATAGCTAAGGTGTGTGTGTAAATCCAGGAAGTCAGTTACAGCTGCCCACGGTTAAAATGGATGCAGTCAGACTTAGTGGAGGGAGATTTCTGCAGCATATTTGGCAAGTACAGAATCACAGTATATATAAAATAATATGCAAAGTGGTTGGAGGGAAGCTTCAGAATGGCAAATATTTTTTTATTACAGACTGCAGTTCCTCTTTAAAGAAATGGGGCATGCACAGTGTCTTGGCAATGCTGTGGATGCTCTATGAACTGCAGATCGTTGGCACCATGAACAAAGAACATAGGTGACTGCCTGTAGCTGACAAGCAGTGTAAGCCCAGTTACAGATTTCTGGCCTAAACAAAGGTCACATAAAGATTATAATACTTGTTAGGAAGGGTTCCCCTTTTTACACATATAGTTTAGTGACACGTTAACACCATGAAGGAAAAGTTGGATGTATTCATTGATAAGAAGATTATTGGCTAATAAATCATAATTTGTGTACCCCTCTGAAAGTGATTTCACTTTCTTGCAAGCGGCCTGAATCCTCCAACTTAAGAGTTCAGGGCTGACAACTTTCATTCCCTTGTCCAACAAGAGTGCCCTTAATAACCACAGGAGTACTTTCATTGGACAGGACAGCTAATTTAAAAACAAATTTCAGAGATACTGTACATACAAAGGAGGGTTTTACATCTTTGAAAGGTGATAGTGAGCATCTTATGGTGTCTGCTCTCAGGCAGGACTTTTACAAATTTAAAACAGCTTAAAAAAAAAAATGGGGAATGTGTTCCATTATGGGGACATGCCATTAGATGATGACATCCCAGAGGGCGGGCTTTACTATTGTCAGCTTCTTCCAGCAGGAGAACGATATGAATGACTCTGCAGCCCAGCCAGGCAGTATACCATCGGGCTCAACTGGATTACTCAGGCAGTCCGGGAGGTGCAGTGGGACACTGCCTTTCTACACCCCCCAGCTTCTGCATTAGTTCCTTTGTGCACGCATCTGCTTTTTATTTATTTATGAATAAATACTGTTTTTAATACACTTAGATCCAATATGCCACCAAAATCTTAAGTAGCCGTCTTTGGTACAACTGTGCTTGCTTAAGTAGCTGTACAATCCAGTATTACAAAGCTCCATGGTCTGGCATTTCCATCAGAAACCTGATTAGGATGTTTAGGCCACCTTGTGTTATACCCAGAGGGTAGCTCTTCCCATTATCATTACTGGTACCTCTGTCCAAGCAGGGAGTCTCCATGTCAGAGTTTGGGCAGATAGGCTGACATAGATTGCAAGAAAAATCTAGCACTCAATTGCTCCTGGTGGCCAGAGTCTATTCCTGACATTTTGAAGCAAAATGTGTTTATCCATTTTCATTACAGTGGAACCTTGGAATAGGAGCATAATCTGTCCCAGGAGAATGCTTGTAATCCAAAGCACTCGCATATCAAAGCAAGTTTCCCCATAGAAATCAATGGAAACAAAGATATTTTGTTCCGCATTGACTTATATGACATGCAATACTGCATGTGGGAAAGGGGGCGCCGGAGAGCCTCGGAAATACTCGTCAAGTCAGAAACCAAGCCAAATCAGAATTTTAAAAAAAATGCTTGTAAACCAAGGCTCCACTGTATTTTTATTGGTGGACACTTGTTTGCAACATTCTTGGTGTTAGGTATTAAGTAAAAGACACAAAGAATTACTTTCAACGAAGGTTGTTAAATAGTGTGTAGTCCTTTCATGTTTGGGCCTGAAAAAGTGAATTCATTCTACAAAATGCATTGCCCGTTTGGTTGTAAAATGGAATATCTGCAATATATGTATAATAATATATGAAATATGTATAACACAAGCTAAGGTGATCAGTAGTCATTAGGGGTCAGGTCAATGCCATTGACCAAATATGACCATGTGGCCATATTATGTCAATGATACCACCAGTACCCCCTCCCCTTTTTTACGTGCAACTGCAGGGAGGGGATTTCCTTGACCACAGCTGTTGGCAGCCTGCTATCGTGTGACAGCTCCCTGTGGGTTTGGCCTGACAGTTAGTTCATCACTTGTGGTCAGATGTGTGCAATCTATACCTACGAAATTCCTAGTGTTTTTTAACCTATTTAAATGCATATATATGTCCATTTTGTACAAATAAATTGAAATTGAATCTTTATAAATACTTGTGTAATTTGAATTCTTGAGTGCTATAAAGTCCCCTATTATATTTTTCTTGGCGTATGTTTTTGGGATGATACAACTTCAAGATAATGAAGTGCCCAAGTCCACAGTTTGGAAATAAACAAATCTCTTATTACTGATGGATCTGTCCAAGTAGAGACTCTTTATAAGAAGAAATACGTATATTGGAATGTCAAAAAGACATATTGTTATCGTTAACCAAAAAATGCAGACAACAAAATTATTTTACAATATCTATAATTGCAAGAAATTAATACAAACAAACTTTGCTTAGCAAACTGTACATACATAAATAATATTTTCTATTTCTTTACTTGACATTTCATAAATTGGTTTCTGCCGAGGTCAGGACTTCATTTCTTACATCCAGTTTCATAGCTTAAAAAAAGTGCTTCTCATTTGTACATCTGCCATACTTAATACAGAGTTTATAGTTAGTTCATGCTCCCCCACCAAATCCCCACACAGAAAGCCCATCAACCAAAAATGCCACAGAGAAAAGTAAAAAAAAATAATATTGGTTGTTTAAGCTCTTTAAAATTTTATATTACAAGCGTCTAAAATAGCATCATAATTGCTTCTTGTCAAATACTGATAATACTCACATTGGGGATCAATTGACTTATTAGAGTTTTCTTTGACAACAAAAATATTAATCTTGGCTATGCATAGTTAATTTTTTTTTAGAAGGTCGCATGATTTAAGGTTAATAGGTTGTATTTTCTGAGCAGAAATTGGTGATTGTATTTTGATGCACAACATAATGTACTCAATACTGTAGGGGCTCTAACAGAGCTGTAATTTTATATGTTAATTAAGGGAAATAAAGCTGCCACATTAAGTGCAAATAAAAGCTGGCATTATATACCTTCTAGACAAGGTACTGCCAGAGTTTTCATATAGGGGGTGGTCCGTTGGTATAACGGAGCATTGGGTGGAAGGATCTTGCAAAATTATTGGACAGAGTACAACTGTAGTCTTCTTCGGACATTGGTACAAGGCAAGCAAGACCAATTAAAAGCAGCAGAAGAAGTTGAAGTGGTAACGCAGCTCGGAGGACTCGTAGGAAGAATGACTGGTGTCTTTGAGCTAAATTAGCTTCAGAAGGGTAGGAACCTGAGCCATCGTCTTTGGACCTAATAAACAGAATTGATAAAGGTAAGTTTACAAAAAATACATTTTATTGTAGCTTCCATATCTACTCAGTCTTTGTGAGAACTCGGAGCTCTTATCAATACACTGTGCAGTTCTAGCCCATAAATGTAACTTATTCACATGGAAAGTAAATCAATAAATGATATTCTGATGTGGAAATCAGTAAACAGTTTTTAAACTTAGCTGTGTGTGTAAAGTTTTACCTAAATTTCAAACATTATCTTAGGATAATCATTATAAAAATGCCTCAGAACAGAGTAATATGTGTAAAATCACTGAAACAGATCGCCGTGGACAGTTAGGAGGAAGGGAATGCTGTTGTATCTCTCTCTCTCTCAATATATATATATATATATATATATATATATATATATATATATATATATATATATATATATATTTAAAGTATATATGTATATTGTGCACTTTAGTTAGGATGGGCTGTTTTGCACTTCCAGTCATCCATTGTTCATGTGATATAATTTCACTGTGCCCAGATATACCGTATATACTTGAGTATAAGCCGACCCGAATATAAGCCGAGGCACATCATTTTACCACAAAAAAAATGTGCCCATCTGCATGCCTCACTGTGCCCATGCCTCACTGTGTCCACGACTAGACTGACGTTTAACATAGGAGTCTATGGAAGGGGAGCCTGGCTTTGAAAAATCAGGGCTCCCCGGTCGTAGGTCCACCAGACAACAAACTTTGCAAAATTGTAGGGGAGAAATCGGGCTGCATGTGTGCCAAGTTTGGGGCCAGTACCGGGTCCCCAAAGTCCGGGAAATCAGGCGCAAAAAGGTGACTTGAGTATAAGCCGAGGGGGCCATTTTCAGCACAAAAAAATGTGTTGAAAAACTCGGCTTATTTTTTGCTCCTACACATTGTGGGATGAATGAAGTTCATGCATTTTGCACCTTCTCCCTAATTTCTAGAGAAGAAGTAGACAGTGCATTCCCCAGTCTATGTTTCCAGGTATTTTATACATAAATTTATTAACCCAGCAGACCTTTTGGCTATTTTAAAAACACATCTGTACTACAGAGAACTACTCTATTTACTTTTTTTTTCTAAACTATAATTCAAAATAATACTTTTTGTACAATCCAATTGTTATGTGAACAATACTAGGCTTGACGTGGTAGAAGATTTGGCAGATTTCCATCAGAACCAGGATCCTGTGCTATCTTTTCAATCATTTTACCATCCCATCACAAATAGTACATTTTCTCATTTGCAGAATGATGAGGAAGCTAAAAGTATGACTATGATGTGGCAGTTATAGGACAGTGCAACAATCCATAAGATTGCTTCTGCATTATGGGTCTGGACATTGTAACAGTGGATACTATCTGTAATCCCACAGATTATAAAATTAATAATAACATATGTAGCTGAAAGTTAAAAGGTATGTGAACTCTAAAAATGAATGCCTCTTCTTTGGTCTGTTAACTATACCAAAGTGTATTTTTATATTTGTTTGATAAGTACAAGCAATACCTGTTGATCTTGCCAGAGATCATGTGATCTAATTTCCTGTGCTCTGTGCTGACTCTTATCATGTACAGTGGAACCTCGGATTACGAGCATAATCCATTCCAGGAGAAAGCTCGCAATCCAAAGGACTCGCATATCAAAGCGAGTTTCCCCATAGAAGTCAATTGAAACAAAAATAATTTGTTCCGCATTGACATCAATGGCATGCAATACCGCATGCGGCCAGAGGCAGGGGGCGCTGGAGAACCTCGGGTGACCTTGGCAAACCTCGGAAAATCTTCGTTCCCGGGATTTTCCAAAGGTCAGCCGAGCTGTTCTCTGCCCTTTCTGTGCATTTCCGAACAGGCGCCGATCAGCTGCATTCAGCGTCGTTCGTCTTCTGGGGCCCCCCACCTCAGGCCAAACGCGGTACTGCACGCAGCTTTGGCCTGAATCATGCTTGTTTTGCAAGATAGCACTCGCAAACCGAGTTACGACTTTTAAAAATACAGGGCTCGTATTGCAAAACGCTTGTTAATCGGGTTACTCGCAATCCGAGGTTCCACTGTATATGGTTCTAAGGTCTCTCTATGGACTACAGAGCCAAGCCTCCCAATTTTATATAGGAGGTGAGTGGCAGATTCCTGTAGTCCCATCCTGCATCTGTTGCCCTGATAAAGTAGGGTGAGCGTTGTCACCCTTAATCTATTTGTTTTAGTAACAGAATCACTAGGTGAAAATAAAGGAAAAGAAGGGAAAATTAATGCAACCACCACATCTACTGACTGATAAGCTGAAATATGTTACAATTTTGTTTTTGAGTTTACATAACTTTTAAAGTTATGGACATTTTTTTACCCTGCAATTTTTATTAAAAAAAAAGCATGCGCAGACACTTTTCAGCTTACTTTCCCATTAACTTTGTAGGTCTGGTTGCTTAAATTTTTGGGGGGGAAATTAGAAAAAAAAATATTTTAATAGGTTTATATTAATAAATTATTAAATAATCAGCTTTTGCTTAGACTAAAGGAGAAAAACCTACTTTTCAAAACGTTAACCTGCTGGTTACAGGTGTCTAAAAATAAATCATCGGTGAGAGGGGCATTAGCAATCTCAGATTAGATTTTTTACTTTTCATGAACCAAGCTTTTTGAACCAACCACTTTTACCTTCTTTGTTTATAATTTTTCCCAGAGTAATGTATATTATCTTTATTTTATTCTGACATGTTTTAACCACTTCAGCTCTGGAAGGTTTTACCCCCTTCGTGACCAGGTCATTTTCGCTATTTAGCACTGAGTGTATGTTAACTGGTTTGCGTGAAAGTTATAGCATCTACAAACTATGGTATACATACTGAATAAAAAAATGTATACTAGTAATGGCGGTGACCAGCGGTTTATAGTGGGACTGTAATAGTGTGGCACTAACTGACACTGGGTAGGAACTGACTACCTGACACTGACATTGCCAGGGCCAATAATACATTGATCAGTGATAGTACTATACACTGTTAATGTACTGTCACTGACTGGGAAGGGTTAACAACTGGGGGTAATCAAGGGGATTAGTGTGTGCCTAACAACTGTTATTGTGTGTATGATGTGCTGCTTTTTACCTAAAATCTCTTTGTTGTTTCTCCCTGCTCTGCAGGGAGAAACAACAAAGGAATTGTTCCCTCTGTACAAGAGCCCTGTGCTGTCTGTCAACATAGGGCTGTGATTGGACACAGCCGATTAGCAAGTCCCAGAATAATTGTCTAGGACCTGCTGACACAAGTTTTCTGTGTCTAATAGCGAGAAAGAGGGGTGGTAGGTGCACCCTGTACCTAGAAGAGGCCAGCGACGTACAGGTACATTGGTGTGCCTGTAGGAGCCTCCCATCTGCAGTACAATGCGGGCAAGCAGTGCTAAAAAATTTAAGGTAAACCTTTCTCAGACCTGGGACAATCAGTGTAAAGCCCTGTACACACGTTTGGAATTTACGATGGAAAAGGTCAGACCGTGTGTATGCCCTATCGGAGTAATTCCATTGGAAATTCAGATGAATTCCATCGGAGTTTAGATAGAGAACATGTTCTCTTTTACTCCGATTGAATTCCGTCAGAAATTCCGATGTGATTTTGGTCGGACAAAGGTTCGATCCTGTGTACGGGGCTTAAGAATATAATAAAAAAAAACAAAGTGGAAACAGAATGTCAAAATAATTAGGTCCAGATAGGTGATGAGCGAATCAGCTCAGGTCTGATTCATCAAATATTTTTTTAGGTCGTTTGGCTGTGACAACTACATTTTTTTGAGCAGTAATAAGTCTGAATTTTTTAAGACAAGACCCATGGTGGCATTGCCAGCTACATCAGTGTGCCTCATCCTACATCCATCCCAGTGCTATAGGAATGACTCAGGCCTCGTACACACGACCGAGAAACTCGATGGGCGAAACACATCATTTTGCTCGTCGAGTTCCTTGTTAGGCTGTCGAGGATCTCGGCGAGCCAAATTTCTCCATTGCCGTAGAGGAAAAAGAAGACATGCTCTCTTTTTAGCTCGACGAGATCCTCGACAGTTTCCTCGTCGAAAAGTGTACACACGACCGGTTTCCTCTGCAAAAAAAAACAAAACAGCAAGTTTCTTGCTGGTTTTTGCCGAAAAACATGGTCGTGTGTACGAGGCCTCAGTGTGCAATGTCACTGCCCATGCTTACTAGGCCACATGCCCATGGTCATGTGTGTCCTACCACTGACAGCATGGTCCAATGACACAGACACATTAAGCTCCGCATGTTGGTGGAAAGCAGGGATGGCTTTCTGGACAAAATAATGATGGCCAGGTACCTGTTAATGAACATAACATTGCTATAGGCAGCAGATATGTTTAAAAAAAGGCCCTGCATTCACAGCTCAGTGTACATTCTAAAAGTCTGCAGATTGGTAAGTTTGTTTTATTGAATATCTTTTCTGCAATAAAAAACCTGCCTGCTTGATTTTTTTAATTGTATTTCTTCTTTAAACTGTAAAAACTTAATGGAGAGGTAGTATACACTCAGCATGAGCATTGGGTTTTCCTGTTGGCTTCAGGTGCTGAACAGAAAGGTGGATCAGCATAGAAAAGGGTAAATGTTGCCAGGGATGGGGGAAATAAAGTTAACCTGTTGCTCTTCTCTGAATGGGCAAATCACACGTTTAATTTAAATATATATTTTATAAGGGAGATGTAATTAGTGTACAACATACAAAATAAAACAACAAAAAATCTCTTTGCCTGCATTAATTTCACAGGCCACAAACTGTTTATGAAATGCTTCAGTGTCATTAAAAATCTTGTAAAACTGCTTTATTTTATTTTGTTTGCCCTTAAACCGTAGTCTATCAATGTTTACTGATCCAGTGCAAGATCAAACACAAAGTACTCTGATCAGAGGCATTTAAAATAATAAGGAACACAGTGACAGCCTGTTCTGTGTTATCAGTTAGTACTGTAGCTGACATCAAACACAACCTGTCTGACTTGTGCTTTTGATTAAGCTCTCCATTCAGTTGAAACTCGTTTGTATTCCATGCTTGCCTGAATGACAAATTGAATATTGTGCTGTACTGCAAAAAGATATGTTAATCAACAGTGCCAGTGGAAAGAAAGAGTGCTGCGGCTGAGATGTTATTAGGAAGTGGGCTTCACTGCAAGCTGCAAAGCTGTTAAGACGCACGCTGGGCCAGATGTTTGGCAATGGAAGATGTCAGCCGGAAAGGTGATGAGAGCTTGAAACCTTTATTATCACTCTAGATTAAATAGAACATGCTCATCAGCTCATAAGCAAACCTGCTGGTTACTAATTAAGTCATCATATTACACAATCTGACAAGTTGAAAAAAGGAGTCTGCTGCTCTCTAAGAATAATTGTTTTAATAATTTTTTATCTATTTATTTTTCACTGAAATCTGATAAACATAGGTGTATGATCAAGGTCATTGATTTGTCATGACCTCACATCAAAAACATACAGTATATGAGGCCATTTCCAAATGCAGGTATGTAGATACCCGTAGCAAATAATTAAAAGAGAAGCATTGTTTTTTTTTTTTAAATAAACATTTATACTCACCTAGGTGGATGCTGCATCAGTTCGATGCTGCAGCTGTCCCCCACTGCTTCTAAGACTGGGTGTGCAGGGGTGAGAGCACCTTGTTCAGGCTCTCAGTGGCTCGTTGTAAAGTTGGGATCTTTCTAAAGCCTGGACCGGCTAAGTGATGTCAGCCGACCATGGGCTGGGTCCACTGTTGGCTGAAAAAGGGTCACATGAGTGTAGAAAAAACTGCACTGTCATGATCCCCAAGAGAAGTGCCAGCAAAATAGCTTTGGCTATACTTCTCCTTTAAATATTTGCTCCTATAGGTCTAACTTGATGTAGACAAGATCACGGAAATAAAATTAGTAACTAACTAATTTGGCCATCAACAGTGATGGCAAAATCAAACAATGGTTGGTAGCTACACTTAGGATAATAGAAACAGTTGTGTAAGAACCACATATGCAGACCAATGCAGTTCTGGTACAACTTAATATTTTGCATTGACTTTTCAATATCTGACCAGTTATCTGTTGAATGTAAAAGCCAGATGTGGCTCAAACAACCTATCTTGACCAATAAATGGCCAATGTATGGCCAATTTTAAGGGTTACTCTACTGTGGCATGTTCTTCTACCATAAACAGTAGAAGCAACAACGGACAACTTTGAGAATAAGGCATGTTTTAGCACCCTGTCAAGTGAAACATTACTGAAGCTTAGTGTTGTCCATGAGCATAAAGAACAATAGTTTAAGTATTTGTTTTTTTGCAACAACATTTTTTACATGCAAAAAAAAATGTAGCAAAGGCTGCCCTATGTCTATTATAGATCAGTGAATTGAGTGGCAATCCTCATGTGCCAGAAGACACCTCAAACACTTCATAACCAAGCATGAAAAACAGCAATAGGCTATGGTATATATGTTTATCCATTTGCTATTATACCTGCTAAGTTAAGATGGTGCTGGAAGAGTTTGGCTCTGTTACCACCATTTGCCTGCACTGAAATAAAGATAAGCATTCACAACTATGCATGTTTTGGCAGTTAGGTTGCAGGCACTCAATAGTCTATATAGTAGACATGAGCAACCAGTACAACTTGCAAACAAAAAAGTTGTTGCATAAAAAATATTATTGGATTGTGAATGTGCTTTATTTACATACTTACCTGATATATATATATATATATATATATATATATATATATATATATATATATATATATATATATATATATATATATATATATGTGTATATATATATTTATATATATATATATATATATATATATATATATATATATATATATATATATATATATATATATATATATATATATATATATAGATAGATAGATAGATAGCAACAGAAAAGATGGATTTCCAGGGCAGTTGAATTTATCTTTTTGGATGAGATTCCTTTGTATAGCTATACTATAGTACTGACCCCACTTCCCAGAGTCCACTACCAAACCACATTAGGACCATGTCCCATTGTTGCCTTCATAACGTGTAGTACTGGAGGCCAAAAAGTAAAAAAAAGTGTTCCACAATGGAAACCATTGAATTGTATGGGCTGGATGCAATAACAGATTGTACCAGCAGAAGGAGGTCTACAAGTAAAATCCAAACAATTGTAGATTTGTCTCCAAAAAACATATGAATTAAAGGATGGGAGGAACTCCTCCATTTTACTATATGGAGAGATCTTGTATAAGGTTTACCATATAAATGTAGTCAATTTCATTGGTGTTTAATAATCACTGATGTGGCCATGTGATATTTACTTTAAATAATACTACAATTAATGCCAGGATTTACTGTAAAGAGTGTAAAGTAAATGTCCTAGCATCTATGTCCACCTTTTAGATGGTCTATCTGTAGTGATCATGGTTACATTTTACTAGAGTTTTCTTTGTCAATTGTCGAATGAATTTGAAGTTACCTTTTCATTTTTAAATCTATTTTTAATAGACATGTGGTCTTGTTGACTTTACTACTAATTGTTTATTATGTCCTAAAACTAGTGACAGCAAGGATGCTTGGGATATTTAGAACAAATAGGGAAAGTAGACTCATGAAAAAATAAAAATGACTGAAGCACACAAAACAACAGCAACCAAAATGCGCAAGCCTTTCTTTACAGAAATATGTAAATGTTACCCAAATAATAGAGAAAAAAAGAAAAGCAGAAAGCTTCATGTCTGCACTCTTGTGGTCAGAAAAACATGGGCTACATTTGTGTGCAAATATACTGACAGCTGTGTTAGTAAGGGTTAGTGAGGTTAGCGATTAGAGATGGCGCCACCAATTCCATGGACCAATCTGTTCTCACAATGAAGAGTTCAGAGGAGGCAAACGCCCACAAAATGGACTGTATGTAACTCATATCCATTTTGATGGCTGGCAAGTTCCAAAGATGAATGGAGTAGAGCCTGACTTTAACTGAAGTCTAGAAAATGAGAGGATGATGAATGTATGTGCCATAAAGAATTTTTTTTTTTTGTCCTTGTAAGGCTCAGCATGGTGTATAATGAGATTTCAGTAAATTTTGTAGAACAGGATTGACCTTCTTGCTGGACATATTCTATCATCCTCTGTGTTCTAGAGTAGAACTTGGAAACCAGGAGAATAAGGTACCTGCTAGGTGGGTTGTTGACAGAGGGTCCAGGCTGTGAGACACTACATTTGCCCCGTGGCTGTTTGCAATGAACAGGGGGTAAAGAAAGAAGAATGTTCAGTCCAGGCAAAAAAAGACAAGCTACCGATGAAAGAAAAATCAACAAAATGAAAAGTGCAGCAAAAGAAAATAAAATCACATGAGGTGACCAATACCCAGGAGGGAAGGGAAACTGGCTTTCGATTTTGTTTTCTGTATTCTATATTAATAAACATGCAGTATAATACATACTAAATACATCACTAAATAATGTACTAGTTTCATCCAATAAATATTTTTCTTTTATTTTCACAAAATAAAATGTATTCATGTATAATTGAATTTATAACTAATTATAGTTATAACTGATTATTATGATTAACTTTCATCATGAATATATAATATAATTGATGAGTTTTGTTAAAACTTTCGAAAAGCCAGTATTCCCGTACATTATACCACTAGGACCTATAGGAGACTAGTGAATGTGAAAAATCAATTAAGGAGATCAAATAGTTCATAGGGATAGAATTTATAGGTGTTATTTAACTAAAGTGCAAATGAAATTCATAGTTCCAAAACCACAGAAAACTGATTAAAATATAATTAAACAGAATGATAAAAGGATAGGCCAACATAACCCCAGCTTCATTAAAAAGTATAATTTACCCAATTGTTTGTGCAGAAGTGAAATGTCAGGGGGTCAGGACAGTGGGAAATTTTAGTGTGTCCAGCTAATGGAAATATGGATGTACTTCTGGGCCTACCTAGTAGGTGTGTATCACAAGCGCTGCCTGTCTATTTCTCAAATCTTTCTGAACTCTGTTTATTTTAAACCATGTGTGCTTTACCGTTCTCTGCCTGCTGGGGGTGCTCCTGCCAGACACTGGACTAAGGGATCCAGAGGTGTCTAACTCATCTGCAGAAGACCATGAAGATAGTTCCTGTGTGTACGAATAAAATACATATGTAAATGAAAGATACATTGCCTATAAATAATAACAACAAACTCTGTTTTCTCAAGCTGTGGTATGTGGTATATGTTATGCCTACCAATATGTGAGTTTATGTACTATAAGGGACATATCTGGCAATTTTTAAGACTTAGCAAAAACACAAAACTCTGCACTTTTATATTCAGAACGTTCCTAGAATACTTTACAGAATAAGCAAAAGCATGTTTTATTTATTATGTACCATTTCATCTTAAACTGTGTACACTTAAACTAAACTACTATATAATTGCATGTTTTTTTGTTTTATTCTGTTATTTTTTTGTGTTCCAGAGGTAACAGTGATGGGCTAGTACACTATAACATCTGTAAGGTATGTTGAAGTAGCCTCCTCTAGTGGTACCCCTATTTATTTATTAGAATTTTTGCTGAATCAAGATTAGCAGCAGCATCAGAGGAATGCCATCCGAGGAAGTCTTTTGCAGTGGAAGCTTGTCTGGGCATGTGGCATTTCAACTGGGCCCATAGTTATATTCCTCCTGCTTTCTTTGACATCCTGGATTGGCCTACCACTCCAGAATCTCTCCATGGTCACAGACTGCCATGATCATGACTTTGAGTGAAACCTCTTTCTATTTTTGATGGTCGTATGCATGCCAGACAATTGTTCTATACACTTAACGTATTTAACTATCACATTCTGTTGTGGCCTAAGACCCCTTTCACATGGGTCAGATCTGTTTTTCTCCCTGCTGAGCTGAGCAGAGCGGGCGGATGACAGGACCATGTCCGCTCCACTTATACAGAGTGGAAACAGACATAGTCGGCTCTGATCTATGGGCAGTTGGATGTAAACAGACCGGCTGTCTGTTTACACTCGACTGCCCTCCGATCCAATCCAGCAAGACGTGTGGGAATAAATCCCTATGGGTTTGTTTTTGCCAGACCAGGTAGGAGGTAGGCGGGTGTAAATGGACACAAGTCTGATTAACTGCTTGGGCGAGACCACATAGCTATACGTCACCTCGCCCAGCAGCCAATAGGGGCACGTGCGCGCCCCACGCTCGCCCCCAACTCCCGTGGGCGTGCCCAGTGGGCGCAATCGCCGGCAGGCACCCGCGATCGCTCGTTACAGAGCGGGGACTGGAAGCTGTGTGTGTAAACACACAGCTCCCGGTCCTGTCAGGGGAGAAATGCCTGACCGTCTGTTCATACAATGTATGAACAGCGATCAGTCATTTCCCCTAGTGAGTCCACCCCCCTACAGTTAGAACACACCCAGGGAACATACTTAACCCCTTCCCCACCCCCTAGTGTTAACCCCTTCCCTGTCAGTGACATTTTTATAGTAATCAATGCATTTTTATAGCACTGATCGCTATAAAAATGCCAATGGTCCCAAAATTGTGTCAAAAGTGTCCGAAGTGTCCGCCATAATGTCGCAGTACCAAAAAAAATCGCCGCCATTACTAATAAAAAAAAAGTATTAATAAAAATGCCATAAAACTACCCCCTATTTTGTAAACGCTATAAACGCTTTTGCGCAAACCAATCAATAAACGCTTATTACAATTTTTTTTAACGAAAAATATGTAGAAGAATACGCATCGGCCTAAACTGAGGATTTTTTTTTTATATATATATTTTTGGGGGATATTTATTATAGCAAAATGTAAAAAATATATATTTTTTTTAAAACTGTCACTTTATTTTTCTTTATAGCGCAAAAACTAAAAACTGCAGAGGTGATCAAATACCACCAAAAGAAAGCTATATTAGTGGGAAAAAAAGGACGCCAATTTTGTTTGGGAGCCACGTCGCACGACTGCGCAATTGTCAGTTAAAGTGACTCAGTGCCGAATCGCAAAAAGTGCTCTGGTCTTTAACCAGCAATATGGTCCGGGGGTTAAGTGGTTACGTTTGTCGCTCTCTATAAAGGAGAATGGAGGGTCCGATTGGGTTCACCTGAAAAACAGACAGGAATGGTCATGTGAAAGGGCCCTTACAGCTGTATACAAGATGCACTGTTATTCACACAATCCTCCACTCATGTGGAACAGAACCATGAGATATTTTTGGACAAATATCTACAAGGACTTTCAAATATTCTTACAATATAGCACAGTCTTCTTGTGCAGCGACTCTCACATTCAAGTGACAAGGAGGATTTAAGGCTTCTGTGAGATACAGTATGCACTTATGCATATACTGATACTGCCATCTGCCTTACCAGACCACTAGTATTTTTGTGGCCTTTAAGGTTGGCAGACACACCAGGCTTATGTTCTAAATGCTTATAAAAAGTAGCACTTTTCCTGCACTTTCTCTTTCAATAGTTTTTTATTAATATTTAGGAAAAAAAATACATTGACAAAGTAGCAGGCAGAGCCATCTGTCGACATCAGACAAAGCAATAAGTCAAAAGACACATTACATGTTGAAGATACGAAGGAGCAGATGTATCTTAGCAAGGTATTGCGGAAGTTCCAAACTCCTAAGGGAGGAGGGAACCCGCCAACCCCAGCACCCCTCACGGGAACTTCCTGCACTTTCTATTATTTATGTATATGACACATGATCCTCTGCCGCTCCCCATAGGGTTAGTACTTTGTATCCATAAATGAAATTGCTCATCATATATTTCAATGGCATCATTAAAAATATGTGGAAGCTATACGATTCATCGTGGGGAATAACAGAGACACAGACCTCGAGATATAACAAACACTCGTCAAACTCTGCACTCAGCCCAGAGATCCAACTAATTAATGAGACACACTGTTGAATTCATATGTCACAAGCATTCTATTAATAATCACTCATATATATCCATACCACCTTACAACTGCTACTCCCATCTCACCCCCGGGGAAGCCACATAAATTATGACTAAGTCCTTAATTTAATATTTTGTAAGCTGATTTTTTGTATATAGCGGACTTATCAATATATGTGGCTTAATAGGCGTCCGGACCAGTTTTTGTTTTATGTTAGTGTAACTGTTTGTAATTGTCCTTATGGTTCACTGTTAGGCTGGGTTCACACTACGGTTTTCCCATCCGTCAGCCGCATACGATTTCAGTATTGAAAACGTACGGGCCCGGACGGGAAAACGTATAGATAGACAATGCATTGCAAATCGTATGCACTCAGATGCATCCGGGTGCGTACGATTTGCTGGCAAAACGTTTTTTAAACGTACGCAAAACCGTGTTCAACCACGGTTTTGCGGCCGTTTTTAAAACAGTATGGCAAACGCATACGTTTTCCTTTAACATTAACGTCAATGGAAAACGCACATATGTGCGGTTCCATACGTTCCCGTCCGTTTCAGCCGCATACGGTTTTTCATATAAATCGTATGCGGCTGACGGACGGGAAAACCGTAGTGTGAACCCAGCCTTATTTGCACCAACGGTATATATTATACTAGGAGCATTGATAGATTGGTATTTTGTCATCTTGGTCATTATTGGCTCTATATAGAGCAACAATTTTTTACCACTTTTTGTATATGACTTTTTTGATACATCAATAAACATTTATACATTTTATTATAATTGATCCATTATTGCCCAACATTACCGATAGTAGCCGTCTTTAATTCCCTTAGGGAGTCGCCTCTTTGGTTCCCAATAGGGAATATTTATGTATTATGTTCTAAATGGTTCACCATCAGTATACAGGATACAGCACAAGGAGAAAAGAAACAATAGGAGAAAAGAGGTAGGATTGGCCCTCCTCACACACTTTCCAGATGGTATAGTCTACTGGTCCATCACTGTAAACTCTGAGACTTAGAAAGAACTTAGAAAAAAGGTGAAACATGTTGAATTGGATAGCAGTGTAAATTAGACTATTAATACATTTAATGAAATTGCTGGCAGTTATAGAGTGCTGTTATATTTTTAAACAGACATCTAGGCTTAAAATGTAAAATTTCTTGGTCTTCAGAATTTCATCTGATTAACATTATATTTACAACAATGTAATTGTTGAAAAAAAATATTTCATTGTGCTCTTCAGAGGCAATATGTGAAATGTCTTATGTAGTTATTAAAGCAATGTGTAATATACATTATAAGTGTGATGTTGGTTGTTGTCATGTATTCCTTATATTCAGGTCTGATGTTACTACGATCTACTTTGTTTTACAATGTTTTACATATATTTTGTACACTTTACCCAATGTTTACTATACCTTAATATGCTTTCATATTTTGTAAATCTTAATAAAATTAAATTAAACATATGGATCTATTCACATCAGCCGCTGTGTTACAATGTAGCGGCTGGTGTGTGATGCGACTGGGCTGGATAACTACAGTGTTGGTGCACCAATCGTGGTGCATTGCACTGTTCTCTTTTTTAAGACTAACTTTATTGAAATATCAAACAGTGACAATTCATTAAGTTTTGTTGGCCGTTGTGTGGTATGAGGAAGTTAATTGCCTTGCACTACACTGCCCTGGAAAAAAGTACAGCGTACCTTTTTCAGCACACACCACCTGCACAACATGGTTGTGTTAACCAGGCACACAGGAGACAAGGCAATTTTGCAGTGTAATAGCCAAACAATGCAGTCCCACTGGGGCCTTACTGCTACACAAATAAGATAAATAAACATAAATTACACCGAACTGTATATGCTAAACAGCAACCTGACACCCTTTGCATAATGTCACTCTTTGCTTATGAATTTTTCGCTTAATTCCTGATACAAGCTCATTAAAAGAAAAACATTTTAAATTATATTTTTAAGTTTTATGTTATTCTTATCCACTCACACTGCAACACTTACCAGCTGATTGCTTGAAATGTCTAATATTTTCTCTATTTCTTTGATATGACGAGTTACTTCCTTCAAGAGCACTTTGAGCCTGTTCCCAATGACATGTACCTTTTCTTTGGCTTCAAGGCAATCCTTGCCCTCTGCATTGACCAGCAAATGACAGGACATGTCTTGCAGTAATGCCACCTTCAGCTGTGACTCGAGCAGTTCACGCTTGATTTGCTGTTATGCAAGCATAAGGTCAGTCTTGTTTATACTAAACGTCTAAAACTTGAAATGTTTTAGTACTAATGACTTTCATTGTTCAAGTTAGTCTAATATTATAGAATGAGCTATGTCACATTTTACCTAAACTAAAGCAGCCAATGAGCTAGGGGTACCTACCTTTAGGTTACGGCTCCAGTGCCAGGAGAACCTTAAAATACGTATATGGTATCCTTAACACTTCCTGCTATTTTTGAAGGCTTGCTTGCTTCCCGCTTATATCAATTGGCCAGTAAGTCTGCCCATCATTAGTGGTAATTAGTGGTCCAATTGAAACAGACAGTAGTGGATAGACCAGCTTTCCACAGATCAGGAAGTGTTGCAGATTCCAGTCTACAGTAGGCCTGACTTTAGTGTTCCCTTGGCAGCAGATCAGTAATTTAAAGGTATTTAGGCTTTAGGTTATGTACCTGCACTGTAGTTCCTGACTCTGTTCAGTATCATTACAGTACTAATGAGTTTACTGTTCTGTTTGTGATCCAGAAGCAAAGAAAAGTACCTGGTATTACAAAAACAGGCTAGTATGTGCTTGGTGATTGGTTGCTCAGACACCAAGCTCTGTTACATGGGGATTTATTTACTAAAGCTGGAGAGTGCAAAATCAGGCTCACTTCTGCATAGAAACCAATCAGCTTCCAGGTATTATTGCCAAAGCTTAATTGAACAAGATGAGGTTAGAAGATGATTGGCTATCATGCACATCTTCACCAATTTCTGAGTGAACCAGTTTTAGTAAATCTACACCATGGGGACAACAAGAGAGCCCTCAGCCCGTGTTAGTGAAAGCGGAGGTTCACCCGTACATAACATTTTTTAGCCTTAGGTTCCTGCTCATTTTGTCTAGGGGAATCGGCTATTTTTTTTTAATCGAAGCCGTACTTACCGTTTTAGAGATGCATCTTCTCCGCCGCTTCCGGGTATGGGCTGCGGGACTGGGCGTTCCTATTTTGATTGACAGTCTTCCGAGAGGCTTCCGACGGTCGCATCCATCGGGTCACGATTTTCCGAAAGAAGCCGAACGTCGGTGCGCAGGCGCAGTATAGAGCCGCACCGACGTTCGGCTTCTTTCGGCTACTCGTGACGCGATAGATGCGACCGTCGGAAGCCTGTCAATCAAGAAGGAACGCCCGCTCCCGAAGACCCATACCCGGAAGCGACGGAGAAGATCGCTCTCTACAACGGTAAGTACTGCTCGGATTTTAAAACAACTAGCCGATTCCCCTAGACAAAATGAGCATCAATCTACGGGTAAAACATTTTTTTAGGGTGAACTCCCTCTTTAAAAGCCACAGGTTCACTTTAAAAAAAACTTTCACTATCTACTGACTAAAACAGAACAAAACACAAAGGCTTACATACCTACCTGACACATTTGATGTTCTTGTTTACATTTCTTATGCAATTTTAAACTTTTTAACTATCTTAATTTCAAAAGTAGTTTTTGTCATATGTACAAACTTTCAAAAAAGACAACCACACATTCATATACAAACTTGGGGAAATTTATCAAAACTGGAGTAGGCAGAATTTGTAGTAGCTGTGCATGGCAACCAATCAGCTCCTATCTTCAGTTTTTTCAGTTAAGCTTTGAGAAATTAAATACAGAAGCTGATTGGTTGCCATGCATAACTGCTCCAGAATCTGTCTGCTCTAGTTTTGATAAATGCACTTGAATGTGTTAACACTAACAAGCCAACATGTGTCAGTGAATGGAAGAACAATGAAAAGAATGCATTAAAAAGTAAATTAACCCACAATGTAAAAATCCACCTGCAGTCTTTTACCATACCGTGTTATAACGATCTAATAGAAAACAAAATTCTTGATATATGGAAAGACCTAGCTTTTTACAAATGAAACTGTAAACTATTATTTACTTAATCTAGAACTCATAATGTAATAGGGTCGGGGGTAAATTTTCAATGTGTTTTCCATTTTGCAGTAAATATGAGCAATACAGTGCCATAATATTTCATCTGTGAATATAAGAACTACGGACATGACAGATATCCCTATGGAAATAAAAAAGGTAAAATTAGTACCGTCAACAGCTTGAGATGGTCGTGAAGAGTGTCACTGTCAAGGCTGGGATTGATAGGAAGCAGTTCACCTCTTCTTCGGTCAATGTTTTCTAGCCAAAGCAGTAACCCATGACTCATTTCATGGAAGTCCTATCATATACATACACATACAAAATAAGTATTACAACTGTAACATGTGCACTCCATTTATAAACGTCAGCCTTAAAGTGACTCACTACAGGGTCACTTATACCCAAATGGCCATCAGTAAAAGAAATGTGAACATACTTTCCCTTTCAACGGTCAGTGTATGAAAATGTCACAAGAATTCCGATTCCCAGCTCCCTCAATTATTTGATTACTAGATGACGTACAAGTTGGTGGAAGGGACCACAGCGGCTGACATGGGAGGGACAAGCAGTCTACACTTTAGGGTCCTTTCACATGTGCGGACCGTTCGTCCGTTTTTTCATACGTCCGTTTACGGACTGCAATGCTTTCCAATGGGATAGCGTACGTTAGCGGATGAGCATCCGCTAACGTCCGTTAACATCCGTCTCCGTTAAGCTCCGTTTTTTTGAACGGAAGAAAACCCTATTTTTCTTCCCTCAAAAAAACGGAACGGACGAAAAACAGATGTTAGCGGACGATCCGTTTAACATCCGATCCGCTAACATCCATTTTTCATCAAAATATGTAATAAAAATAAAGTTCTAACAAAAAAAAAAACGGATGAAAAACGGATGAAAAACGGATGAAAAAAGGATGACAACTGATGAAAAACGGATGTAAAACGGATGAAAAAACGGATCAACTGATGATAAAAAACTGATCTAAAAAACGGTCCGCACGTGTGAAAGGACCCTTAGTGTAGAATACTTGCAGCTGGAAAGGTAAATATATTTACACTTCTTTTACAGGTGATCTTTTGGGTTTTGTGATCTCTTTAAATACCATAACCCTCTGAAATTTCCCATAACAAATGAAAGAATAGCTTGCAAATATTTAGCATATGATTTACTGTAAAAAAATGTTTTATCTATTTAACACATTTAACCACTAGCCAACCACCGCACGACTATTTACATAAACAGAATGGCATGGGCAGGCATATTGGCGTACAGGTACGTTCCTTTGAATCTGCCACCCAGTGGGCACGCGCGCGCGCCCCCAGCGGCATGTGCGTGCCCACTGGGTGGCAGATTAAAAAGGACGTACCTGTACACCAATATGCCTGCCCGTGCCATTCTGTCTGCCCGTTGCGTGCCTCCCGAATGCGGCCGCGGGTCCCGGGAACTCGATGTTCCAGGGAGTCCCGCGATTGCGGTCGGCAAGGGCAGAACAGGGGAATGCCTTTGTAAACAAGGCATTCCCCTATTCTGCCTAGTGACACTGTCACTGATGACCGTTCCCTGTGGTTTGTATTGTGACTGTACTGTCTTCCCCGATGTAAAGCGCTGCGAAAACTGTTGGCGCTATATAAATCCTGTATAATAATAATAATAATAATAATAATAATAGGGAACACTTAACCCCTGCAGCGCCACCTAGTGGTTAACCCCTTCACTGCCAGTGTAATTTTTACAGTGAGCAGTGCATTTTTATAGCACTGATCGCTGTAAAAATGACAATGGTCCCAAAATGGTGTCAAAAGTGTCAAAAATCGCTGATCGCCGCCATAACTAGTAAAAACAAATATTAATAAAAATGCCATAATTCTTTCCCCTATTTTGTAAACCTATAACTTTTGCGCAAACCAATCAATAAACGTTTATTGCGATTTTTTTACCAATAATATGTAGAAGAATACGTATCGGTCTAAACTGTGGAAAAATATGTTTTTTATATATTTTTTGGGGATATTTATTATAGTAAAAAGTGAAAAATATAGAATTTTTTTCAAAATTTTCGTTTTTTTTTTTGTTTATAGCTCAAAAAAGAAAAATCGCAGAGGTGATCAAATACCACCAAAAGAAAGCTCTATTTGTGGGAAAAAAAGGACGTCAATTTTGTTTGGGAGTAGCGTCGCACGACTGCGCAATTGTCAGTTAAATCAAGGCAGTGCCGAATCTCAAAAAGTGGCCTGGTCTTTGACCATCAAAATGGTCCGGAGCTGAAGCGGTTAAACACTGAAAAAGCTGAAAGATGCTATGGAACCTTTTAACTGCAAAATAATTGAAGACATAAAAGTTTAGGCCCCAGTCACATGAAACTCTTAGTATTTTACTTGCACACGGTACTGATGTTTGAACATCAGTATTGCTGGCCAAAATGTCTTGAATTTATTTTGCACGTATTTGTGCATATTGTTTACTTGCCTGTGTATACAGGCACACTGAAAACAATGGACAGCATTCAAATCAGTAAAAAATACTTGTATGCATAAAAATTCAGAGTTTTTAGGCAGCAGTGTGCAAGAGGCCTAAAACTGTCTGGAAACAGTTAGGGAGGAGCAAGAGAGTTGCATCTGCTGAGAAAATGCCAATGCCAAGAATTCAATGGGAAATGAACTTCAAAGGAGGTAAAACATTAATCATTATATACTGATTTAATGAGCTGTGCTGATTTACAGCAATCATTCAATGAAAAGACCTATACAATTGTTAATGCTTTCAATATAATTTATTTTTTATTTTTCTATCTTTTCTTTTTCATTCTATTATTTTAAAGCCATATTTTTTTACAACTAAACATGATGAAGTTGATTTACTAAAGGCAAATCGGCTGTTCACTTTGCAAGGGGATTTGTACTTTGCATGGGGAGTTCCCTTACTGTAGCTTAGTGAATGTGGGGAAGTTCTGCTGACTTTCATCATCCAATCATATACAAGCAAAAATAAAAAAAATTCCCTTGTAGGTGATTGGATATTCTTTGCCAAGTGAATTTTCACTACATTCACTAAGCTAAGAAAAAAATGCCCAAGAAAATTAACTCCAATAACTCTTGATTATAATTCATTTGAAAAATAAATGTTTATAAAAACACACAAAAGTGTAGGAGCAAGTGGTGCTCAACAATATATATATATATATATATATATATATATATATATATATATATATATATATATATATATATATAGATCATAGGTGTGCACAGCTTCTTGAATTAGGGTGTGCACCCCAAAGCTGAAACACATATGTGTGTGTGCATGTATATATACTGATGTCAGTAGAGCAGCGGATGGTGTCATAAGGGCAGAGATTGGTGTAAGTAGGGCAATGGACGTTATCAGTAGTTTTTATTATTTTAAATTTGTTTTTTTGTTTTTTACAATTTAATTTTTTTATCGTTTTTTTTACAATTGTGTAGAAGAAAAAAGAAAAAAAGGTTATTTGGTGAAATATCAGGGGTCTAAATAGGGGGAATATGCAACACATGGAGTGATTAGGGTGTGCCCAGGCACACCCGGCACACCCTGTACCTATCTATACAAGCCTGGATGCATAAACAATCAATATGTTTCATATGACATTTCTGATTGCCAGTGTTCTTTCCACCACATTTACATTTTTTCCACACAAATATATTTAAGCAAAATGCTTGTACAAAAAAGATTCAATGCAAATTTAAGTCTTAGGCCTCGTACACACGGCCGAGGAACTCGACGTGCCAAACACATCGAGTTCCTCGGCCAGTTCAACACTGAAGCCGCCGAGGACCTCGGCGGGCCGAGAGCTCCCATAGAACAACGAGGAAATAGAGAACATGTTCTCTATTTCCTCGCCGAGGTCCTCGTCGGCTTCCTCGGCCGAAAGTGTACACACGACCAGTTTCCTCGGCAGAATTCAGCCAGAAACTCGGTCGGAAGCTGAATTCTGCCGAGGAAACTGGTCGTGTGTACGGGGCCTTATTCATGCATTCCTTTTGACAAAGGCTACTTGTAATGCAGAAAAAATATATTTTTTGTGTGCAGACGTATAGCCAGAATTGTAAAGGTCTAGTTCCACATCTAATATGTTTCAAGGGTAGTGCAGGACTGTCTCCCTAATGCCGCATACACACGATCGGTCAAAACCGATGAGAATGGTCTGATGGACCGTTTTCATCGGTCAACACCGATCGTGTGTGGGCCCAATCGGTTATTTATCCATATGTTAAAAAAAAGCAATCTTGTTTTAAATTTAACCGATGGATTCCTAACCAATGGGAAAAAAAACTATCGTTAGTAGGCACAACCATCGGTTAAAAATCCACGCATGCTCAGAATCAAGTCGACGCATGCTTGGAAGCATTGAACTTCATTTTTTCAGCACGTCTTTGTGTTTTACGTCACCGCGTTCTGACACAATCGTTTTTTTAAACGATGGTGTGTAGGCGCGACGGACCATCAGTCAGCTTCATCGGTTAACCGATGAAAACGGTCCATCGCTCCATTCTCATCGGATGGACTGATTGTGTGTACGCGGCATAAGCCATTCACGCAGCATTACCTACTTGCACAAAAACGTGATGCTATTACTCTAAGCATGGCCAAGCATTGCTGAAGTACGTTACTCACTGGTTATGATGAAAGGGGAGTATTTGAACCCCCAAAATACTTTGGGTTTCCTATGTTGATATTTCAATAACAAAAAAAAAAACTATTCTGGACTCTATCATCTTATTGAGATTAATAACTACAAGTACAAAAAATGTTTTCCCTATCAAAGCAATACAATAAAAATATTGCCTTCAAATAGCACCCCCTCTTCCTACAAGCTAGTGTCAGAATGCTGGGGGGGGGGGGGAGTAAAGGCTGCTAGCACTCCACCTTTGAGGTTGAGGTTAATAGCTTCTATGTTTATATATTTGTCCTGCTGGGATGACTTAGGAGAAGAGGTGCATATAGGGTTTTTGAAACCATCATATCATATAATAAGTCTGGATACCACTAAAGCCCTGTACACACCAGACCTTTGTCTGACCAAAATCACATCGGAACTAGGGTTAGGGTTAGGGTTTGGCTTAGGGTTTAGGGTTAGGCTTTAGGGTTAGGGGTTAGGGGTGGGGTTGGGGTTAGGGGAATTCCGACGGAGTAAAAGAGAACTCTGTAAAAATCTAAACTCTGATGGAATTCATCAGAATTTCCAATGGAATTACTCCGATGGGGCATACACTCGTAATTTCCGATGGAAAAAGTCCATCTGATCGTGTGTACGGGGCTTAATACTGCTTTCATACAGTATATGATCAGTACATTGGACAGCTTTTAAGATATTCCTTAAAATTTCACTTGATCAGTGGAATGGGTCATTCCATTGGCTACACTACAGCTGAGCAGAAAGAATTATCGTTATTAGTAAAAATTATAAAAATGGACAGAAAGTAATATTCCACAAGCTTAATATGACATTTTTTTTGTTTTACAGTCTGATCTAATCTTTAAAGTATACAAAACTAATATTTAAGATGTAGACAGTGGAGAACTAAATGACCTGACAGCTACTTACAGTGGTTGTAAACCTCAGACATGAAATATGAACAAAGTATACTGCTCTATAGTGTATATTTGTCTTAATCAAGGAGCACTAAAGCTGGTCATAGACGATACGAATCTCGGCAGGTTCAGCAGGACCAGCTGAGTTTCAAACCATGTATGGTCAGGCTGATTTTACCCAGGGTGATAAATTGATTGATCAACTTGGGATTTTTCATGCGATTATTGCCAGCAGCCATAGCCACTAACAATTATCACTGTGTGTTCTGCTGGCTGGGATTGCTCCCTGCACAAACCGTGGTTGCAGGAAAGAAAATTGCACCATCTATGGGTGGCTTAAGTGTCATTTCTGTCTGCTGCCTTGTTCCTCTTCTATCTGCATGAGTCACTTCTAAAAGTTTTCCTGACACCTAGAGAAAAATGGTGACAGGGCATAGATCTCTAACATACAATCTGTGATTTACAGCCTCAGCTGTGTTCCTGTATGTTGTGTGGGGGGTGTCCTTTCCCTCCAATCATCTCTCATAACTCTCCTCCCTGAGCTCGGCAGTGTGTAATCTCTTCTAATCTCTTCTTTTTTTTCTGACAGCTCAGAAGAGCTTTATAAATTATGGACTTTGGAGGGATGTAGAAAAGAGAAGACTGCAGAGAAGACTGTAGATAAACAGCTGCAACGTATGTAGGAGGATTGGTTAAATCTCTGTGTATCACATGAGGCCAGTCACTTTGCTGGGTATTTGGATGGGTTTACAACCACTTTAAATCCCTCAGAGACTACCTGGTAGGCAAGCCCAGAGACAGGGGTATCTTGCTCTTTGAGTATCCAAAACATATAAAAGACAACGATTGACTCAACCTATAAGACTCTACTAAAATACCAACACTTTGACATGTGGAATAGATGTGCCTATCTATAGCTGGAATATTATCAGACAGCTTTGTAACACACATATTTATAAAGCAGTGAATGTAACTTTCACCAAACCTTCACTGGCAGTGAATCAATCACTGTTATTACAAATACATATCCAAGGGAGATTCACCTGCAGTTAATGGTTAGTAAGTGTCAGACTCACCCTAAATATTCCCTACAGTATCATTATGATCCCTAATATTTATGAAATGACAAATGGTAGTATATGGATATAATGCAACCGCATTAATATAATTAAAATCAATCTTGCTGTATTTTGGCATCAGTTTTTTTTTAACATAATAAAACAGTCCTATTAATGTGTTCTAGATTTTGTAGAAAGCGCTGAGTGAACCTGCTTTACACACAAAAAAAAAAATACCACTTGACAAGTTTGTAAATAATGGAGTCTGTTACAAACCTGGCACTGCATTAAAGCATCCTGTAGTGAACAGCGCCAGTCTTCTAATGTGCTGCCCACACGGTCCCATCTTAGGTTCATTTGGCTCAGGCGCTCTTGAAGATCCTTGCTCTCTTGAGTATCTGCCTGAGTGAACTCGGAGCTGCAGAGATTAATGGACAGCACAATAGCTTTCCGACTGTCTACAGCCTTCTGAAGTTCCTGAAATAAGCAAGTGGAAGAAGAAAAATATATTTGTTGTTATCGGTGGCAGACATGCCTAATTCTAGAAGTGCATAAAAAAAAAAAAATATCTGAATAGTGCCACTTTAGTTTCTACATTAGTTACATGTAGATGTAAAGTAGACCAAATGGGGCTTTCTGATTTTCTCTTGTAATGGTTTTCCTTTTATTTTCACGCCAATGTCAGGACACAAGACTACTGTTTTTAAAATAAAGGAATAGCATAAATTGCAAGAGCTCATTTTCTAGTATACTATTCATGACAAAAATGATCTTACCAATTAACCTCAACAGGAATATGCGCAGACACACTTTTTTTAATTTCATTTGACAAGCAACACAATTGATACAATATAGTTAGGCTGGTCATACACTAGAAGATTTTTGAATCAATGTCTTAAGCCCCATACACACTATTAGCCGGATTCAGGTAGACTTACGACGGCGTATCAGTAGATACGCCGTCGTAAGTTCGAATGAGCGCCGTCGTATATTTAAGCGTATTCTGAAACCAGATACGCTTAAACTTGGCCAAGATATGACCAACGTAAGTCTCCTATGCCGTCGTATCTTATGTGCATATTTACGCTGGCCGCTAGGGGCGTGTACGTTGATTTATGTGTCGAATATGTAAATGAGCAAGATACGCCGATTCACGAACGTACGTACGCCTGTCGCAGTAAGATACGCCGTTTACATAAGGCATACGCCGGCGTAAAGATAAACCACCAAAAAGATGGCGCAGCCCATGCAAGGTATGGACGACGGAACAGCCGTCTAATTTTACGTTGTTTGCGTAAGCGTACATGAATGGGGCTGGGCGTAGGTTACGTTCACATCGAAAGCATTGAGTATTTGCGACTTGATTCTGAGCATGCGCGCGCATGCGCCGTACGAAGGGCCTTCATTTACATGCGGTCACGGTTCATTTAAATGTAGCCCGCCCACTACATGCCTACTTTGAATTAGGCAGGGTTACGCCGACCCATTTGCGCTATGCCGACGTAACTTACGGAGCAAGTGCTTTGTGAATACTGTACTTGCCTCTCTATTTTACGTTGGCGTAGTGCAAATGAGGTGCGCTACGCCGGCTTAAACATACGCCAAACTACGTGAATCTGGCTATATCAGTTTTCCTGCAGGTTTTTCTCTTCAGATTTACCAAAACCATCTAATATGAGGTCAAACCTTAAGGCCTCGTACACACGACTGTTTTCCTCGGCAAAATCCATCAAGAAAATTGGTGGCAGAGCTTTTTTGCTGAGAAAAACGGTTGTGTGTATGTTTTTCGTCGAGAAAACTGCTGTGGATCTCGACGAGAAAAAAAGAGAAATTTTTTTCTCGTTGGGAGTCTCAATTTCCTCATCATGTTCCTCTTCGGGCCGGACGACGAGAAATACGTTTGTGTGTAGGCTTAGAAACCCGCGCATGCTCAGAATAAAGTATGAGACGGGAGCGCACCTTCGGTAAAAGTAGCGTTCGTAATGAAGATAGCACATTCGTCATGCTGTAACAGACTGAAAAGCGCAAATCGTCTTTCACCAACCTTTTACTTAACACGCAGTAACATGAGATTAGCAAATGCAGCCCCAAGGGTTGTGCCAGTGGAATTGAACTTCCCGTTTATAGTGACGTCGTACGTGTTGTACGCCACCGCGTTTGAGAACAACGAGACTTTGTCTTGACAGTGTGTACGCAAAGAAAGCTTGACAAGATTCTTGACAAGCCTGACAAGAACCTCGTCAAGGAAAACGTTGTTTCTTTTACGACGAGATTCTCGGTCCTGTGTACGAGGCCTAAGGCCCCATACTCACGACCAAACATGTCTGCTGAAACTGGCCCGCAGGCCAGTTTCAGCAGACATGTTTGGTCGTGTGTGGGCGCGAGCGGGCCGAATTCTAGCAAACATTTGCCCGCCGGGCCTTTTCCCAGCAGACAAATATTCCTGGACTTGTTTTAAAACCGTCCGCTGGAATCCTGCCCGCTCGGACATGTACGGTCGTCAGTACAGACCTACCGTACATGTCCAGGCGCCCGCCGTCCCTCGCATGCGTCGAATGACTTCGACGCATGCGTGGAAGCATTTTAAAGGCGGGCCGCCCACGTCGCCGCGTCATTGTCGCGGCGACACCGCGTCATCGACGCGGCGACACTGCGGACACGCCCCGCGTATTGTTTACGCGCGGACTTCTGTACGATGGTGTGTACAACCATCGTACAGAAGCCCTCTGGCAGACATGTATGGTGAAAACGGTCCGACGGACCGCTTTCACCATACATGTTTGTCCGTGTGTACCCGGCCTAAGAGTTTCAATTTGTATGCAATCAGGTAGGCCCTTGCACTACATGGTTTTGGTAAACCTGAAGAGAAAAACCTGCAGGAAAACTGATAGTGTGTATGGGGCTTAAGTAATATTTGTGTGATAAATCTCAGTGTATTCAATAACTTGATGGTTAACCCCTTCACTGCCCGTGTAATTTTCACAGTAATCAGTGTATTTTTATAGCACTGATCACTGTAAAAATTGCAATGGTCCCGAAAAATTTTAAAAAGTGTCCGATGTGTCCGCCATAATTACGCAGTCACGATAAAAATCGCTGATCGCCGCCATTACTAGTATAAAAAATAATATTAATAAAAATGCCATAAAACTATCCCCTATTTTGTAGACGCTATAACTTCTGTGCAAACCGATTAATAAATGCTTATTGCGATTGTTTTTACCAAAAATATGTAGAATAATATGTATCGGCCTAAACTGAGGGAAAAAAATGTATATATTTTTTGGGGATAATTTATTATAGCAAAATGTAAAAAAATATTGCATTTTTTCCAAAATTGTCGCTCTATTTTTGTTTATAGCGCAAAAAAAAGGTGATCAAATACCACCAAAAGAAAGCTTTATTTGTGGGATAAAAAGGGACGTTAATTTTGTTTGGGAGCCACGTCGCACGACCGCGCAATAGTCAGTTAAAGCGACACAGTGCTGAATCACAAAAAGTGGCCCGTTCACTTAGCAACAAAATGGTCTGGGGCTTAAGTGGTTAAACACAATTCTACTAGTGCTGCTTTAAATGAAACCAGTACAATTTGTATGCACCCTTTTTCATTACCTTTTTTTTTTTTTGCCTCTGCATGCACGTGGTAACGTGGTACTGAGGAAATAACTTACTTTTAGCTTTTTGATTCTTTGTTCTATAATTTGGATATCTGTGCTGACATCAAGCTGGCGAAGTTGTTCAAGCTCCTCCTCTGTTTCTCCCAACCAATCCATGATGTTGCTCAGATCTGACATAAACTGCTGCCATTGCTGGAGTTTCTGTTTCATTCGGAGTTCCTTGTTTAAGGCCTGTGCATGAATTAATTCCCATCGCTCGATAACACCTGGGACAGCAATGATATCAAAATGAAGCAAAACTGAAGTTCCTATTGAAAAGCTGAAAATACTTAAAGAGTCAGGGCCAAATCCTCAAAAGAGATACGACGGAGTAACTGCTGTTACTCCGTCGTATCCCTGGTCCTAACTATGGAACTGATCCACAGAATCAGTTTTCCATAGTTAGGGAGAAGATCCGGCATGTGTAATTGAATTACACTGTCGGATCTTAGGCTGCAGTACCGCATCCGCCGCTGGGGGCATTTTGTGTCGAAATGCCGCCTCGGGTATGCAAATTAGCACTTACGGAGATCCACGAAGCTTTTCTGCTTCGTTTTTTCTCCGTAAGTATTAAGTTGCATACGCAAAATTAGGGCTGCTTTTACATGGTGTAAAGTTAGTACACCATGTAAAAGCAGACCCTTCTGTCTAGCGACGCGTTTTTTTTTCGAATTTGAATTTTTTTTTTCGCCCCGTATTTTTTTTTTTCACGACGCAACTTTATTGACCCGTCGCAATCCACAAAGCCCGGCGTAACGTAATTTCGCGCTATGCACGTCAGGGAAATGACGTCACAAGCATGCGCAGTACGGCCGGCGCGGGAGCGTGCCTCATTTAAATGGGAATCGCCCCCATGAAATGAGGAACGCCTTGCGCCGGCCGAATTTAAGTTACACGGCCAGAAATTTCTAGGTAAGTGCTTTGTGGATCGGGCACTTAGGTAGAAATTTTAAGGCAGTGTAACTTAAATTTGAAATTCGCCGTTACCCCGGGTCTTTGTGGATTTGGCCCCCAGTCCTTCTATTTCAGTGGTAGACTTGGTACACTATGGGATGCGCGTGGAGATCTGTGCAGGTCTAGCCAACTGTCATTGATTTGAACAGGCTGCCTGCATCTCCCTGCATGGAACACCTGTGCATCCCAGATAGCCAAGGACAGCCTTTCGCACAAGTGTATGGATCGGTATGCCCATGTGAACGAGGCCTTAAAACACAGGTTAAGCACTTTCTATCCACAACCATTTCATTTCAGTCAAAAAATTAAATCATTCCACATTTTTTTAATCTTATTTACAGCATAAAAGAATATCAGATGATTGTATAGGGAAGGTAGAAATCGCTATTTTAAAAGGCTATCTTCTTTTGAAGAACATATGTTGTTAAATGTCAAGAAAGCAGTTTTCGCTGGTTAAATGTGAATGTCTACTAATTTTGCTTTAAAAGTAAGATGAATGTTGCTCAAAGAATACTGAGCACATTTTGAATACATGTCAGGTGAATTGGCCATCAAATTGTTTGTAAATGGACCTCTAATGCCCTGTACACACGATCGGTTCATCAGATATCCGATGAAGCTGACTTTCATCAGTCTTGCCTACACACCATCGGTTAAAAAAACGATTGTGTCAAAACGCGGTGACGTAAAACACAACGACGTGCTGAGAAAGTTCAATGCTTCCAAGATTTACCAAAACCATCTAATATGAGGTCAAACCTTAAGGCCTCGTACACACGACTGTTTTCCTCTGCAAAATCCATCAAGAAAATTGGTGGCAGAGCTTTTTTGCTGAGAAAAACGGTTGTGTGTATGTTTTTCGTCGAGAAAACTGCTGTGGATCTCGACGATCGTTTTCATCAGACGAACCGATCGTGTGTAAGCGGCATAAGTTATCATATGTTTAGCTAGTCCATTGTATCATACGACACAATAATTACTATTTATTTACTTCTGGATAATTCTACGTATATTTAAAAGGGTTGTAAAGTCTCATGGTTTTTCCCCTTAATGCATTATGCATTAAGGTAAAAACCTTCTGTGCTGTAGCTGCCCCCAGAGCCCCCCTTTTTCTTACCTGAACCTGATCGTTCCAGCGATGTGCACAAGCCAAGCGACTCCAGCTGTTGTCTCGAGTCCTCATTGGATAGATTGATAGCAGCAGGAGCCATTGCCGCTGTCAATCAAATCCAGTGACACAGGAGGCAGGGTGGGGCCGAGTCATGCTGTCTGTGTCAATGGACGCAGCAGCATGACTTGTGAGCCTGCACGCATGGGTGCCCCCAGGGAAAGCGGCTCTCCGTGGGGGCACTTGATAAAGAGGAGGAGCCAGGTGGGCTTCCGGGGCACCCCAGAAAAGGAGGATTGGGCTGCTCTGTGCAAAGCCCTTGCACAGAGCAGGTAAGTACAGTATGACATGTTTGTTATTTAAAAACCTTTACAACCACTTTAAGTTTTAACAGGTACGTGTAAACCCTTACATACTACTCACCAGCAGATTGTGTCTCTGTGCTGTTTAGGTTAATGAAACCTGAGAGTTTCTCCTCTTCCTCTTTTAATTTCCCACTTACTTTCCTCACAGTGTCTATGCTACCCCGACACTCTCCAAGAAGCCTCATCTAAGGAACAACAACATTGATCAAATTAAACAGAATAAGCTAGTGGAAGCAATATTCTTTTGGTGGTTCCTTGCCATTTGTTTTTATGTTTGACAAGTAGCTGGAACAAAGACATACAAAATGTAACAAAGTATCATTAAACTGTCAAGTCTACATAAAAACATTTTTTTTTTAGTTATAGGTGGAAAAATGATGGGCTGACTTAGCCCTGTACACCAACAGAAAGTTTAGCTTGTCATAGTTCCCGACTCGGTTCCTGTTGGGTGATTTTGTTGCTTGCATCCACCTTTGTGTGCTCTATTTGCTTCTGTTGTGTTCTATAAGCTATAAAGTTAATTACAAAGGCGGCGAGAATCCCTCAAAATCACCACTGCAGGTGTGCAGATCCAGGAATGCAAGAATAGAGTGGCTGGGTTATATAAGAAACTGTCAGATGTGTGTTGATATACAGTATATATATATATATATATATATATATATATATACACACAGTATATTTATATATATATAGATCTAGATCTACACATATATATATATATATATAGTTGTGGCATGCAAAACAAAACAAGATCCATAAATACATAATAGTGTGATAAGATTGGTGCGGAGGAACTGTACATTGACCTCAAGCCTATTGAACACATTTGGGATGAAATGAAAAGCCGGTCTTCTCGTTCTTGTTGTAAAACTGTGAGTGTCAGGTGACCACAAACCTTTTGCTATATAATCCAGAAACTTTAAGTTACACATAGATGTAACAAAAGTTAGGCACGCATCCATAACAACCAATCAGGTTGCTTGCTTGACTTAAAGGGTCAGAGAGGAGCCATGCTTAGGTGCTTTGGAAAACTCTGGTTTGTGTAAATCAGTACACCATGTATGAACTGCTTTTTCTAGCCATACTGCCAGACAAATTCATTTAGAACATTTATCACAACAATCATTCCGTATGGGCGGGTGCCCTGGGCATTGTGGTATCATGTGAGGTAGAAAGGCACCATGAGGAGATTGGAGGAGATTTGTGTTGAAAGGGGGGATTTGGGGGGCGGCAGGCGGTAAGAATTATTCTAGGAGGGGAAATTTGTGTGTGTGTGCTTTAGGGGGAACTGTGTTGAGAGGGGGGAGAGGATTTGTGTTAGGAAGGGTATTGGGGGGTTTTGTACTAGAAGAGGTGATATGTAAGGGGGGGGGACTGATTGTGCTTCACAGTTTGGCATGTTTTCCATGTGCTTTAGATGACCTTGTCCGGGCACTGTTCAAAATAGTAGATGGAAAATAGGAGCGAACCTCTGATCTGATTTTCATAAATGCCTCTCACTATGTAATTGTACTTTTTTACTGCTCCTGCACATCATATACTAACCTGACTAAATCTATAGCCATATCCTAACGTGCCACTGACATTTGATAAAAGACATTTGAGCAGAATAAACCTGTAAAGAAGAAGACGAATGTTCACCTTTCTTTCTTTCATCATTTACTCCAGACGCTACTGTTATGCAACATTTCCAGGAGTTTTAGATAACGCATCACTTCAGAGGCGGCTCTTTAATTAGGCAAATTAGGCGGTCGCCTAAGGCCTCACACTCACAGGGGCCTCGTGGCCGCCTAACTTAGCCAATGCATTACCCCAGGTTTGAGGGACAGGGGACCTTAACGCTGCTGTGCTCAGGCAGCATTAGGACCAGTGAATATCGGTGACACCACCCCTTGTGATGTCAATGACCCAGCATGCCCTCAGTCAATGTCGTCACAAGGGGGCGAGTTCACCAGGTGACATCACCGGGTGGCCCCGGCCCCTTAGTTATTAAAGAGCAGGATCTGGGGGCCACCTTGTTAAAGGAGGCTTCCAGATTCCGATAAGCCCCCTGCCCGCAGACCCCCGCAACCACCCAGGGTTGTGGGGAAGAGGCTCTTGTCCTTGAATTATTTTTCCCATCATGGGTGTGAGTGGGGTGGGGTTGCCACCTGTTCAGGATTCACACGGACAGTTCGGGTTTGGAATCATGCGTCCGGGTTTCTGACTGTCTGAGACCCGAACACATTTTTCAGACTGGACTAAGTCTCCCCTCCCCCTTCTCTCTCCTGCCTCTAAGTAAGCTAAGGTAAATCAGGGTTCATAGAACACTTATTATATCAGAGCTCCCCTTTACACCAGAGGCCACAGTGCTCCCCCTTACATCTGAGTCCTTGCCGTACAAAAGAGCATCCCTTATGTTAGAGTTCCCCCTTACATCAGAGTCCCCCCTTACAGTAAAAGTGGAACTCTGTGGACTCTGATGTAAAGGGGAACTCTTTTGATTAACCTCATATTATTAGAAATGTTATTTAATAGCAACATCTATGCAGTTTATGCATACTATGAAAATAAATTGCTGCGCGACGCTGAAGTGTTCAGGTTTGGCTTGAAGAAAAAGTGGCAACCCTAGAGTGGGGCCCCATGTCAAGTTTTGCCTGAAGCCTCGTACACACGACCGAGGAACTCGACGGGCGAAATACATCGTTTTCCTCGTCGAGTTCCTTGTTAGGCTGTCGAGGAACTCGACAAGCCAATTTTCTCCATTCCCGTCAAGGAAATAGAGAACTTGCTCTCTTTTTGGCTCGTTGAGTTTCTCGACAGTTTCCTTAACGAAAATGTACACACGACCAGTTTCCTCTGCAAAAAAATATCTCCCAGCAAGTTTCTTGCTGGTTTTTGCCGAGAAACTCGGTCGTTTGTACGTACGAGGCCTAAGTCTTCACAAAGCCTAGAGCCGCCTCTGCGTCACTTGCTGTGCACTGTGGATTATTATACACCGACTCTTATGCCACCACAGTACACAGATTCAAAGCAGCATCCACCAAAGCTCATGAAGAGGGCAAAGATTTCCCTTCCCGTCCGGCATGGAAAGGTCAGTATTCCTCTCCTTTTTGTTTACAGGGTTTTTCTGTTCGAACATCATCCAGCTGGTGACAGGGTCATTTTAAAAACATTGACTTTGGAACAGAATAAAAAATTGTCTTGGTTGGCATGGAAGTCATTAAAAATGCAGGTACACCCCTCTGACATTTCAAAGGTATCCGTATAGAATAAACAGTTGGATTCCCCATTGTCAATACTTACATATCCTGTGTAACTTGAATCTAGTTCAGGTCCAGTGGGGGTCCTGCTGCGAATGACATTCTCTGTCTGCTGTAAATGAAAGCGGCTGGTATCCAGTGCCTTGTCTAGCTGACGGATCTGTGATTCTAACAAACCAGACTCTCCTGATACAGAATAAAAAAACAATAATTCTTTCTGAGCTGAGCAGTCTCAAAATTTGTACATGGGTTAAGCATATAGAATAACTAATGTAGCAAGCATGCAGAGAATGACAGAAGTATTAACTGTTGGATGTGTCAGTAAGTGACTTAGAAAGCCAGGCAAGTAATGTTTGTGCTGTATAAAAATGTATAAACAGAAGTATTAAAGAATGAATAAGAACAGAAACTCTGACTCCCTTCCTATCATAAATGAAAGAAGCTCAAATGAGTTAATTGTATGTTAACTGGGACTATATGTCTAGAGATTGCTCAAAAATAACATTGTCATGTACCACTTCCAAAGAGAAGCAAGAGAAGGAAGCCAATATGAACATTGCAAATTGTAGAGGAAGTCAAATTTGTTCTAAGAACAGATGTAGGACTGCTGGTAAAGGTCTGTAAAGCCTCGTACACACGCTCGGATATCTGATGGAATCTAATCCGATGGATTTTTTCGTCGAATATCCGATGAAGCTGACTTTCATCAGTCTTGCCTACACACTATTAGTAAAAAATCCGACAGTGCCAAACGCGGTCATGTAAAACACTATGACACGCTGAGAAAAATTAAGTTCAATGCTTCTGACCATGCGCCGACTTGAGAATGCGTGGATTTTTGATCGATGGACTTCCACACAGACGATCGTTTTTCTCTATCGTTTTTTTATCCATAGGAAAAATTTAAAACATGTTCTATTTTTTTCACCGATGGAAAACAAACCGATGGGGCCCACACACGATCGGTTTGTCCGATGAAAACAGTCCATCGGTCTGTTTTCATCGGACAAACCGATCACGTATACAGGGCTTAAGCCATTCAGAAGATTCAAGTCTCTGATGGATAATGTTAGCTATGAGTTACCATAGGGGGTGAGCCAAGTTGTCACGTGTACCAGATCAACTGGAAACAGGCAAAGATGATACCCATAGTGTTGGTTGCTACTAATGCACCTACACGTTAATCTTTTGAGTGTAACATTTTTTTTACCTCAGTGGCTGATTTAAATGTATTTATTGATTATTCCCATATTTCCTTTTTGCTTTTCCTACAGATAGCATTAATATTGTTTAAAATTGTTGTCAGATATTTTTACCAATGCCTTTAACTTGTTGTCTACCAAGTTAATGATCTTTGATTAATAGTAATTGTTCATATTCATTTGAAGCTGCATCTCCCATAATAAAGGTTTCTTAAAATTTTGTCGAGTCACAGCTGATTAATTTTCGCTGTTTACAAACAGTATCAAAACCTTAGAATATTATAGCTTACCATTCCTTACATTAAGTGGCTACATCCTTGTTTATTTTTTTTCCCCTTAAGCAGGCCATACATTAATGATCTTTTTTTTGTTCAATCAGTGAGTTGAACAAAAAAAGACCTGCTTTCCTCATGCACACACTTGGTGCTATTGTATTTTAACAGAGCACTTTAACTGCTTGCCGACCAGCCGGCGCGAGAGCCCGTAGCTATACGTCGGCTCTCGCGCAGGCCACTAGGGGAGCGTGCCCGCCGCCGGAGGCACGCGCGCCCACCGCTCGCCCCTGACTCCCGTGCGCGTGCCCATCGGGCGCGATCGCCGCCGACACACGCGATCGCTCGTTACAGAGCGAGGACCGGGAGCTGTGTGTGTAAACATACAGCTCCCGGTCCTGTCAGGCCCCGTACACACGACCGGTTTTCTCGGCAGAATTCAGCCAGCAACTCGATGGCAGACGTATTCTGCCGAGAAAACCGGTCGTGTGTACACTTTTCGCCGAAACCGACGAGGATCTCCTCGGGCCAAAAAGAGAACATGTTCTCTATTTCCTCGTTAGTCAATGGGAAAAGTTGGCTCGGCGGCTTCACAAGGAACTCGACGAGCAAAACGATGTGTTTTGCCCGTCGAGTTTCTCGGACGTGTGTACGGGGCCTCAGGGAGAGAAATGCTGATCTTCTGTTAATACAATGTATGAACAGAAGATCAGTCATTTCCCCATGTCAGTCCACTTCCCCCTACAGTTAGAACACACCCAGGGAACATACTTAACCCCTTCCCCGCCTCCTAGTGTTAACCCCTTCACTGCCAGTGGCATTTTTATAGTAATCCAATGCATTTTTATAGAACTAAAAAATATTAATAAAAAAGGCCATAAAAATACCCCCTGTTTTGTAAACGCTATAACTTTTGCGCAAACCAATCAATAAACGCTTATTGCGATTTTTTTTACGAAAAATATGTAGAAGAATACGTATCGGCCTAAACTGAGGAAAAAAAAAATGTTTATATATTTTGAGGGGATATTTATTATAGCAAAAAGTTAAAAATATTATTTTTTTTCAAAATTGACGCTCTATTTTTGTTTATAGCGCAAAAACGAAAAACCGCAGAGGTGATCAAATACCACCAAATTTTGTTTGGGAGCCACATCGCAAGACTGTGCAATTGTCAGTTAAAGCGACGCAGTGCTGAATCGCAAAAAGTGCTCTGGTCTTTGACCAGCAATATGGTCCGGGGGTTAAGTGGTTAATCACCGTGAGACACTGGACCTGTTCATCATCATAACACCTTGAGTGGCATTATACTCTTTTACACAGCAGTATTATTTATTAAGGAAAACCCAAGAGGCTGGTTGTACAGAACTCATTTGGTAGATCAAATTCTGTACACCCAGCCTGCCCATACATGGATAGAAACTTAACTGGTCCCTGCTGAACTAGCTGCATTTTCGATCCATGTATGGCTGCCTTTATTTTCACCAGGTGATCTGGCCATTAACACACTTGCTGTCCTATAGCCAGATTCAGGAAACTTACGACGGGCGTATTAGTAGATACGCCGTCGTAACTGTTAAATCTGCGCCGTCGTATATTTAAGTGTATTCTCAAATTGAGATACACTTAAATGTAGCTAAGATACGACTGCCGGCGCCGTCGTATCTTAGCTGTCTATTTACGCCGGCCGCTAGGGGCGTGTACGTTGATATATGCCTAGAATGCATAAATCAGCAAGATACGCCTATTCACGAATGTACGCTTGCCCGTCGCAGTAAATATACGCCGTTTACGTAAGGCGTTTTCAGGCCTAAAGGTATTCCACCAAAAAGATGGCGCAGCCAATGTTAAGTATGGACGTCGGAACCGCGTTGAATTTAAAAAAATTTACGTTGTTTGCGTAAGTCGTCCATGAATGGGGCTGGGCGTAATTTACGTTCACGTCGAAACCAATAAGTCTTTGCGGCGTAATTTGGAGAATGCGCACTGGGATACGTCCACGGATGGCGCATGCGCCGTTCGTTAAAAACGTCATTTACGTGGGGTCATGCTTTATTTACATAAAACACGCCCACCTCTTCACAATTAGAATTAGGCGTGCTTACGCCGGCACATTTACGCTACGCCGCCGTAACTTAGGACGCAAGTGCTTTGTGAATACAGCACTTGCCTCTCTAACTTACGGCGGGGTAGCGTATATGAGATATGCTACGCCTGCCTAATGTTAGGCACTTCTTCCTGAATCCAACTACTAGGGTGGAGGAGTTGTCACCCTAAGCTGCTTTCCTGATTTGGATTACAAATATCTCCCCTTCTCCATTACCCAGGGGGGCGTTGTTTTGTACAGTTCACAAAAGATATCTAGAAAAGCTGATCTATTTTTTAAGATTTCAGTGTCGTGCACAGAAGTTTTAAAAAATAAATTGATTTCTGCCAGCATAAAAAGGTATTTTTCTATGCTTGATTTAACTGTTCTTAGCCTAAAAACAAAACAAAAACTATTGATGGCATTACATCCAAGTATTGGCAGGTTGCAGAATAATACATTTGTGTTTTGGGGTTTAGATCCTTAAATTTTATACAACCCCATACTGATGTTTAGTATAAAGGTTTTTTAAATTGTGGATTACCACTGTGCGCAGATATAAAAATACTTTTTTTTTTTTACAGTCTTTCCTATTGGCTTAAATCACATACACATCAGTTTGTTTACTAAGTTGAGCATTAGGCAAATGTTGGAAATATGAAATATAAATTGCAGGGTTCATTGACCATCATCCTAATGCCTCGTACATACGATCGGAATTTCCAATGAAAAAAGTCAGATGGACTTTTTCCATCGGAAATTCCGACCGTGTGTATGGCCATCTGAGTTTTTCCATTGGATATTCCGTGGAATTCCATTGGAGTTTACATAGAGAACATGTTCTCTTTTCCTCCGATGGAATTCTGTCGGAATTCTGATGTGAGTTTGGTAGGGCAAAAAAGCCTGATCGTGTGTACGAGGTTGTCTTTGGGTGGTCTTATCATGTCAATAAATATGTATATTATTTTATTAATAAAGGTGTATTTCAGGAATAATGCAAGCCTTTCAGTGAACTTTATGGATAACAGCAGTCCCCGCTATGTTCATAGATACGTACAAAAGTACAAAGCATGTATCCTAGTACTTGTATAGGGTTACAGAAACAAACCATGTACTCTTTTAGTGAGGTGCACATTACACAACATAGTGGGGTTGCTTTACCAAAGTCAAATAGACTGTGCACTCTGCAAGTGCAGTTGCACCAAGGCTTAGTAAATGAGGTAAAGCTTCACTTTTACAAAGAATGCCCAATCACATGCAAGGAAAATAAAAAAACTATGGGCCAGATTCACGTAGAATTCCAGCGGCATAACGTATCCCATTTACGTTACACCGCCGCAAGTTTTCAGCGCAAGTGCTTGATTCACAAAGCACTTGCCTGTAAACTTGCGGCGGCGTAACGTAAATCCGTCCGGCACAAGCCCGCCTAATTCAAATGGGGCGTGTATCATTTAAATTAGGCGCGTTCCCGCGCCGAACGTACTGCGCATGCTCCGTTTTGTAATTTCCCGTTGTGCTTTGCGCGAAATGACGTCGCACCGACGTAATTTTTTGAACGGCGACGTGCGTTACGTCCTTTCCTATTCCCGTACGACTTACGCAAAAAAAAAATTCAAAATTTGACGCGGGAAAGACGGCCATACTTTAACATGGCTAGTCTAAATATAATCCATTGAAATAGCATCCGTAACTTTACGACGGGAAAAGCCGACATAAGAGAATGCGACGAGCGCGCGTAGCTTCGTGGATCGCCGTAAACAGCTAATTAGCATACCTGACGCGGAAAACGACGCAAACTCCACCCAGCGGGCGCCGAAGTATTGCATCCTAAGATCCCAAGGCGTACGAAGCCGTACGCCTGTCGGATCTTACCCAAATGCCGTCGTATCTTGGTTTGAGGATTCAAACTAAAGATACGACGCGGGAAATGTGAAAATACGCCGGCGTATCAGTAGATACACCGGCGTATTTCATCTGTGAATCTGGCCCTATGTTTTTGCTTGGACCTAATTGGATGATAGAAATAATCAAAGCTTCCCCTCATTTACTAAGCTTTAGAGCAACTGAACTTGCAAAGGGCAGAGTCTATTTGCCTTTAGTAAATTACGGTAACCCCAGTACGTGCACCAGTCCAGCACATGTTCTCAGGGGATGCAATGCTTTTTCATGGATATTTTTCATACTGCATAATAATATAGGTCATGAAGCTATATCTGATTAACAATGTTTTAGTTTTGCTCTTTTGGTGTTGAATATAAAAGGTTAGGTGTTATACATGCAGAATGGGGTGTAACATAGGAGAGGTTAGATAAAGTGACAGGATTTAAAGCTGTGACGTGATGTTCAGACTAACTGTGAAAGTTATACATAGAGTTGTTTTTTTTTTTTATCTCGGCACTCAGCCTACCAGTGGACTTTCTCAGAACATTTTCAGTAAGTTTAATATAGGCTTCAGGACTTTCAGAAATTTCTACATCTGTAAAGACAAAGGACAGGCTGAGTATGTTGAAGGGGTCCAGATTTGTTGGATCCTTTGGATAATTGTGACTGACACCATCTATAGATCAGCAGTTACTACACAGTCCAGTTTGTCCCTAATACATTAGTCACAGTGAAGCTATCGGTAACAAAGTTGGATATGCCATGCTCATTCAAAAATCACAAGCCATAAGATGGTTTTCCAGATTTCTACAGTCTCTAAGGGCTGAATGAGATTGATCACTCAACTGCAGTCTTTAGCAGTCAAATATCCCCCAAAAAATGAAAGTAATTATCTGATAATGTTATTAATCGAGGTGTGTCTTTTTTCCTACTCTTTTAATAAACAAACCGCTGCATGTATAAACTGCAACCACTTCCAGTTAAGAATAGTGAGTTTTAAATACTGTATTTCAGAGGCCTTTTAATGTCTAACCCCAATCGGCTCGCGTTTTATATTTAATTGCTTTAAATCATAGTCAGTTGCTACCACAAGCCACCTTGCATGGGAAAGCATGAAACAAACTTCTTACTTCTTCTCCGCCCCCCCCCCCCCCCCCATTACCTTCTCTGCTCCTGTAAACATTGAGGTGAAACAGCAAAACAATTGTGTTACTGAAGCTCATGGCCTTACTTGGACAGTTCGGAATCACTTCCGTGACTCCTCCAATTTTGCCTCCTTTATCTATAATAAGGTTTAGTAGGAGGGATGATTCCTTTCAGGTCTAGTCATGAGAGTTGGGAGCCCCTACCCCCCCCCCTCGTGTACACACTTTCAACCCCCCCTTATTTTTTATTTTTTTTAGCTGTATTATTAGTGGTTACTGCATAGAGGAGGTCCCAACTACAATTTGCTCATGGGATAATTTGACTACTTATCAGATATATCTGGGAATTCGATTATCAACCATCTGGTTTCTATGCCTCTACTCAACTAGTATGACTCTACTTATGCCATAAGTTATGGATTGTTGTTCCCCTTAGCTTCAACATGTACCATGATATGTTGATATGTGAATGTTTTTACATGGACCTTTGTATGTCTCCATGGTCTGACATGCCCAGTATATATGGATTTTTTTTGTACTCTAATGTGTTAAAACCTAATAAAACAAAATTAAACATAAAAAATTCTAAAAAAAATAGTGCTCTTCCTTCTCCAATGTATGCAGCAATGAGGTCGCCCTTACCTATTGGTGGACCTCAATAACAGTACTACCAATTAACCAAACAATCAAAATAACTGTCATGCAAACTTTGAGCAAGGTTTGAACAAATATTGAACACATATTAGTAATTTTAACATAATATACAAACATGTCAGGCACCCATATTACGAAAAATTCCAAGACCATTTCAGATAAAATGCGTTTTTCAAGGGCTGAATTTAAAAACTTTCACTGTTCATCAAATAAAAAATGTACATACTGACAGATGTACATTTAAAGTACATCTGTAGAACTGGCTAAACTTGTGTGAAAATTAAAAGCAGGTACCCTCAGATACTGGTTTGTATCCCCTGCACAGTGTCTTGATCCCATTAGTAGTGTCAAAACCCAGAGTATTTTAATCTAAAAATCTCAACATCGATAAAGGCAACTTTCTATTGTTTTTTCAATGCAAGTTCAGCCTCAATGACCAAATAAGTTACAGAAAGTGGTTGGCCAAACCTAGGCATTCTCTGCAAAAATTAAGATCTACATAGTTAAGGTTTGTGCCCACAGTGTAGGTTGTTCGATTTTAAATAATGAGGTCAATTAAGGTTGTTTTACACAGTAACAGATGTAAACTCAATATTCTGATTTAAACACAGATAAAACATCAGATACCGATCGGCTGCTGGCTTTCCTGCATGCCATTCAGACAATAGGTTGGCTTCTGTCAGACAGGCTGCTGTACACACTGGCCGAATGTCGGCTGGTTTCTGTTGAACTGGCTAATACCAGCCGATATTTGGCCAGTGTGCACCAGCCTTAAGCAAGGCCACACAAGCAAATTATAGGAAAAATCTGCCTTGTGTCAAGGTGCCATAACTCTCAACAATAGCAGTCTGTCGAGACCACTTCAAAGCTTTATAACATTTTACATATAAGCATGAACATATAAAAGATAGAGTATTTTACCAGTTAAACCAGTTGCTCCTTGAAGAAAGTAACTTTTGTCATCTTCGTCATCTGAGTGCAATGCTTGGGAGACTGCGGTTTCTAAATCCCGGCTGAGGTCATAGTCATGATCCCACTCCAGTGGTATGGAATCCACACTAGCTGGTGTATCTCGACCTGATCTTTCACTCCTCATTGGTACAATTAGGGACAGTGAGTGGTTTGAAGAAGGCAGAGGTGAGAGGATGCCACCTGAACTTTTTGTGTGCCACTGCAGATCAGACAGATCCATTGTCTCATCTCCATCCACCTCTCGGTCAGAGAAGTCATGTTCATCATCTGTCAACTAGAAATAATAGACAGAAAAAACAGAAAGGTGAAATTCAAGGTTAAGGGACTATCATGTTGTTTTCACTGCAGCACAGAGGCTCCTACAGAATGAAGAACCGTTTATTTATATGTCCAAAGCAGCATGGAGAGCTTCAATAACTGTTAGGCCCCGTACACACGAGGAGACATGTCCGATGAAAACGGTCCACGGAACGTTTTCATCGGACATGTCTCCTGGGAGCTTTTGGTCTGATGTGTGTACACACCATCAGACCAAAATCCCCGCGGACAGAGAACACGGTGACGTAGAAGACACCGACGTTCTCAAACACGGAAGTGCAATGCTTCCACGCATGCGTCGAATCAATTCGACGCATGCGCGGGATTTCGGGACGCTGGTTACACGTCATAACCAGCGGACATGTCCGATTAGGTGTACTAACCATCGGACATGTCCGACATGGAAACCTGTCCGCTAGGCCGTACACACAGTCGGACATGTCCACGGAAACTGGGCCGCGGACATTTTCCGTGTCCAACATGTTCGACCGTGTCAAATTGATTCGACACATGCGTGGAAGCATTGCATTTCCGTGTTTGAGAACGTCGGTGTCTTCTACGTCACCGCGTTCTCTGTCCGCTGGGATTTTGGTCTGATGGTGTGTACACACATCAGACCAAAAGCTCCCAGGAGACATGTCCGATGAAAACGGTCCGCGGACCGTTTTCATCGGACATGTCTCCTCGTGTCTCCTCGTGCACTTGCATATCTGAGTTTTCCAGGCACACAGTGAAAGATGTGCAGCCCTGAACATTATTCGGATGTATCTGTATAAGTGTATGTATAGGTGGTCCATATAGTAAACTCGGTGTAGAGTTATCCATCTTAAGGTCATCACTGAGGACAAGGGGTCACTCTTTACGTCTGGAGGAAAAGAGATTTAATCTCCAAATATCGAAAGGCTTCTTCACAGAAAGAGCTGTAAAAATGTGGAATAGACTCCCTCAAGAGTTGTTTCTGGCCAGCTCAGTAGATTGTTTTAAAAAAGGATTCTTTCCTAAATGTACATAATATAACTGAATACTAATATTTATAGGTAAAGTTGTTCTTCCCCTGGAACAACTGTGGGTATAGGATAGTGTATATGGAGGTTTTATATTTGTGTGTGTGTTTTATTACCTATGTAACTATATCAGCTTTGCACCTGCTTCTGGATGCATCAATTTCTGATGCTCCATTGATAACCTTCCTCCATTTGTGGCTAAACGCTGAATAGTATCAAGGGAGAAATTTAGCCTGATTTATTTAACTGGAAGAAAGATAAATATGCTACTAAAACTGATCTCTGAGTAATGATGAAATAATGATATCATGCAATTACTATAGTTTTAAATAATAACATTTGCACTGCTAGCATCTACTGTTGATGAAGTAGTAACTGTAGACATACCGGAAGACGGATGAGCTTTTTGTGATAACGTTCAACGCGACCAAAGACTTCCACGCAATACCTCCGCAGTTCATCCAGTTCTTCCTCAATAACAGCGGCATCAAGAGGTTCACTCTTTTCTAATAGTTGTTCTCCCTGAGTAATAATTTGATCAATCTTGTAGTTGTTCAAGGCTATCTCTTGCTGGAAGGCCTTCAGGAAAAGTAATACTTTGGTCATATAAAAGTTTATTAACCAGTTCAGTTCTCATACTTGTACATCCACTTTAGACCAGAACAGTTTTTTTCTTTTCTGCTATGGACCGTTTTATTCAGAAATAACTTTGCCATTGCTTAAAATAAAGTACTTTAAAGTACGGTAATTATAAAGCTTTAATATTTTTTTTCCAATTAAAGTAACAAACATGTCATACTTACCTGCTCTGTGCAATGGTTTTCCAATGAGTGACCCTGATCCTCCTCTTTTGGGTTCCCCTACTCAACCTTGTGCCCAGCTCTCTGCTCACAGGTTTTGACTTAGATTAGCTGTAGCCAATGGCTCCCATAGGTCTCAGTCAAGCCTATTAGAGCAAGGGGAGAGGGAAAGAGCTGCTACAGCTGTGCACAGATTAGGCTCAGGTAAGTATTGGAGGAGGCTGCATTAAAAGTTTTTTTATCCTAAGAAAACTTTCACCTATACAGCTACTTTAAGACAAACAATGCTTTCTTTTGGGGAAAATGTTTAAAAAAAAAAAATATGTTTTTCCATCCATAGACAGAAAAATAACTAAAATGTCATTTTGAATAGCGTTAGTTTAGAAAAAAATTCACTATGGATAATAAATATATATAATATTGTGTAATTGGTCCTGTTTAAAAGGACGCTAAGGCTGCATTCACACCTGAGCGTAGGTCGTTCGGTCGTTTTTTCCGGCGCGTATTTATGCTTATTTGCGCGTTTGCATACAGCGTCGTCCGACGTTTTTGTACTTCGACATTTTTTATTTTAGCCAATAGGAAAAATTATCATCTTTTCATCACTTGTTGCTATGTTGGTAGATTTTTTTTTATCTTCTGCCTGGGTGAAATGTTCTATTGATTAAAGCGACAAAACGCCCGTAGCAACCACCCGATACGCGCGACAAAAAAGGGTCCGGAACTTGTTTGAGCTTCAGGCGTTCGGCGTCAGGCGTTTTGGAGTGGTAATGTAAACCATCTCCATAGGGAATAATGTATTTTTTCCCCTCTAGCGTTTTTGAGCGACGCGCTTCAGGCGACAAAACGCTCAGGTGTGAATGCAGCCTAAAACTATGATTCTAATATAAAACATTTCACAAAATTCGAACACAAAAAAATTAACAAATACGATGAATAAAAATGTTTTTTTTTTTAATATTAATGATTAGAAATATAAAATAAACAGTGGCGGCTGGTGCTCCATATTCTTTGGGGGGGCGCGGCAAATAAACCTGCCCCCTCACTCGCATTAACGTCACCCATCCTCCCCCACGGGACTGCGGCGATCAATGGACCCCCCTGCCCCATGGGAGATGGATGGCGGCGATCAGTGGCCTTACCTTAGGAGGCCGATGCTGCTCCTCATACCAGCTTGTCGAGGGAAAAGCAGGGGTCGTTGCTTCTACTCCTGGTCTAACAGGAAATGTGTCCTGGGATCTGATTGGCTGGGAGTCCTAAGACTCAGGACCCGCTTCCTGATTGGCCAGGAGGAGAAGCAGGAAGACATTAGCGAATATTAAATTTGCTAATGTCACAAAACTGAATGGGCTCAGGGTGCAGTGCTCTGCGCCCAGAGTCCACCCTTTTCTGAAGCCAATTAGAGCCTCAGGCTTGAATCACGTGCTTCTTTGGTCCAGTCCAGTGACATCACAGGTCATCTTAGTCATCTTTCTATGGCAGTGGCTATATCCTAAATGCTGCAGAGAGCAGTGCCACACAAGTACATGGTGCCACAATCAGCAGCATTCTCATGTGAGTCCAAAGGGGCCAAACCTTGTTATAATGGGATAACAGGAAGTGGGCTGAATGATGTTGAGCATCATTCAACTCAGAACACAAGCATTGCTGGTTAAGTAACCAGGGGAGTCTTTAAGGCACATTCCCAAAGAGTTGGTGAGTATAATGCCGCGTACACATGACCGTTTTTCATGACGAGAAAAATTACATTTTTTAATTGGTCGCGAAAAACGGTCGTGTGTAGGCTCCAGAGCATTTTTCTCAATGAGAAAAATGGGCGTTAAAAATTTAGAACCTGCTCTATTTTTTTTTTTGTGAAAAACTATTGTGTGTACGCTTTAACGAGGGGGAAAAAACTGGCATGCTCAGAAGCAAGTTATGAGACGGGGAAATTAGACTAAGCAGCACAAAGGCTGGCACCATAGGAACTTCCCCTTTATAGTGGCGTTGTATGTGTTGTACGTCACCGCGCTTTGCTCAAGCATTTTTTTTCACGATCGTGTGTATGCAAGGCAGGTTTGAGAGGAATCACATTGAGAAAAATTTTGTTTTTTTTAAATGACATGAATAACGGTCGTGTGTACGCAGCATTATAGTTGGTGCAGCTTTTCAATTCTAATGCTGCCCAAACTGAATTTGGGCTTTACAGCAAACTCACTATAGAGCACAGTATGATAGTATGATAGTGCTGGTGCTTGGTGATTGTTCAGCATTGTCATATGGGAATGGTGAGACAACAACCTTGTGTACACTCTAACTGAAGTTCCGAATTGGGATTACACAAAGCTGCCTTAACTCACCAAGGCTGAATGGAGAAGCAGAAAGGCAAGAACAGGCAAAATACAGGTCTAATTTATGTGCCTTAGAACATCAAGTTTGCTTGTTTTAATATTATGTTTACCGATGATATATTTCTACACTGCATATGTTATTTAGGTCAATTCTTATCCTCTTCAAAGCTTACCTATGCTAGGCAGAGTCCCTTAAGCTGGTAATTATAGTATAAGTAGGTTATAATTAACTAGAATTTCCATCCTGTCTTTCACACAGAAAAACAATGGCTCACCTTAAGCTGTTTGATTTTTGCCTGAACATCACACTCAGAGAAATGTTCAATGTTTGTTAACTGAAGGTCCATTTCGGTAAGCCAAACCAAGATGCTGTCTCGTGCAGTCTCAAATTCTTCTCGCTGGCCAATAAAATGCTGTAATGAAGTAAATCAGAAATGAAAGAGATAATTCAGATGATTCTTTGTCTAGAATGAATTACTAATTTGAGTTAAAAGAAAATGCAAAAATGATCTATTAACTCAACATAATTTAATGTTTAAAATTCAGAGTGCATATTGCTGGCATACTTATGATATTCTTTGTTGGTGATACACACCCAAGCTGTATGCTTCCTAGCATTTCAAAAATGTTATTCAAAAGAGGAAAATAGATGTATAATGTATGTTGCATAAAAAAAGTGCATTTGATTCACATTGATTTGCAGTCCTGAGCTGGGTTTCACAGTAAACTACTAGAAAGTGTGGAGCTTTGGCTATCAAAATGGTCTGGCATTCAGGTAAAGCAGGGGGGTCTGGAAGCACCTCAGGCCTCGTACACATAACCGAGTTTTTCGGCAAAAACTAGCAAGAAACTTGCTGTTTTTTTTTTTGGCCGAGGAAACCGGTCGTGTGTACACTTTTCGACGAGGAAACTGTTGAGGATCTCGTCAAGCCAAAAAGAGAGCATGTCTCCTTTTTCCTCGACGGGAATGGGGAAATTTGGCTCGCCCAGATCCTCGACAGCCTAACAAGGAACTCGACGAGCAAAACGATGTGTTTCGCCCGTCAAGTTCCTCGGTCGTGTGTACGAGGCTTCAGACTGTCTGCATTTCATAGCTGTTTTTTGCTTTTCTTAATGTGACTATGGGGGTTATTTACAAAAGGCAAATCCACTTTGCGCTACAAGTGCGAAGTGCGCTCGAAACTGCACTGAAAGTGCACATGGAAATGCAGTCGCTGTAGACCCGAGGGAGACATGCAAGGAAAGGAAAAAACAGCATTTTGCACATGTTTGGATGATAAAATCAGCAGAGCTTCCCCTCATTTCAGATCTACCCCTCAGATTTACAGCAACTGCACTTCCAAGTGCACTTTCAGTGCAATTTCAAGTGCACTTCGCACTTGTAGTGCAAAGTGGTTTTGCCTTTCATAAATAATCCCCCAAGTCTCCTTACCCTGCATTAACCCAAAGAGAGCATTTAATAAAACAAACCTTCAGCCTCCTCAGAATAGATGTAACTCTTTTTTGCAGGTTATCCCACCGTTGGTTGCCTTCATGGACCATTTGCTTTAGTTTACATGCTGAATCAGTGCGGTTCTCCCGAGCCAGGCGGCGATACTGTTTGTTTATGAGTTCCAGCTGAGTAAGGCTCTCATGAACTTGTCTTTGGAAAGCCTAAAATATAGATAAATTTAAATTAAATAGTGAGACCCTAGTATGCACAATATATCACTTCCCTATATTGCAAAAATGATAGGAGATGATATGAGTGTTGGAACATTTTTGGGTATATGGAAGAAAATTATCTGTGGCTTCTTAAACTCAGCATTAACAAAAAAGAACAAATAAGTGGGGGACAACCTTAGTGCTGTTTGGCACAGGAAAAGAAAGCATCAAATCCAAATTAAAGTCAGGGAAATAATATTGACCAAAGATAACATCTCGTTATGTGGGACACTAAGGAGTTCGCTAAAGCAAATGTATTCTCTTTCCTGTCATAAAATAAGCTTTGTTCCTATTAATAAATGCATGTCTTAACTAAAACATTTAATTGGTCTCAAAAATAAACTACATAATAAAATCTAGAGACAAGTTGCTCCATATTTGTAAGAATTAAAGTCAAAGAAACAAAGGTTGTTGTAAGTCTAACCAAAATCAATTGTTATGCCTAGTACACACGATCGGTTTTCACCAGGAAAACTGGCCGTGTGTATGCTCCTTAGCAGTTTTCCCGACAGGAAAATTGTGGTTTAAAAAATCAGAACATGTTCTCTTTTTTCTCGCCATGAATCTCAGTGTTTTTTTCCCTATGGGAAACACTGCGAGGGAACATACACACAGCCGGTTTTCCCGACCAAAGCTCTCCTGGCAGTTTTCCTGTCGGGAAAACCAGCCATGTGTAATGGGGAAAAGGGACAGAGCTGGTTCTCGGTTTTCCCTTGGTTTTCCCAGCAGTCTTTTGACCATCGGGAAAACCGATCGTGTGTACTAGGCATTATAGTTTCTTGAATACACATTAATGTTATATGGAGTGTTTGTGTTCTTTTTATATTGTAAATCTTGTGGAGAATGGGAGTCAATTGCTTGAGAACATGTATGTTATAGAACTGATCTACTGAGTAACCTGGTATTCATTGGTGATTATGAGTTGTGGAATACCTGTATTTGTTGTGAGTGAGTGAGTGAATTACTTATATAGCGCTACAAATGCGAACTGAATCGCCTCAAGGCGCTTGGCATCCATTTTCCTTCAGTTTGACCCTCAGAATCGATGGGTCCTTCGTTTTTTTTCTGAAGGCCAGGTGATCAATTTCCATTCGGATATTAGTTGGTAAAGGGTTCCATAGTCAAGGTCCTTAAACTAAAAAACAGCGTTCTCCTTTGGTCTTATATCGGGCTTTGGGAATTTGTAATAATTTTTGGTTAGTTGATCTAAGAACTCGATTTGGGTTTTGTTGTTTCATTTTCTCACTTAAATATAAGGGCGCGCTTCTGTGTACACATTTGTGCGTTAGGCATAAGGCCTTGAAAGTGACTCGGTCCTTTATGGGCAGCCAATGGAGGGATCTCAGGGACAGGGTGATCGGTTCTCAGGGTTTTTTCTCTGTTACCAGTCGAGCTGCCATGTTTTGGATGATTTGGAGCCGGGCGAGCTGGTACTTTGGTTGTCAAATTATTTTATGAGACTCTCTGTTTGTTTATTTAAGAATCCCCCATTTTGGATTGAGCTATCTACATATAAAGCTTTACATTCCAATCTGTTAAAAGAGAGGCAAATCATTGTGGTGAGTGTCTGTCTGTGCACTTGTGTGACACATTGGAAAATGGATGCACAGAGCAATATGCTGGAAGATCATTGAACACAGTGGAGTGATTTCCTTTGGTGATTTACTTTTTTCTTTGGGACTTTTTTTGCCAGCCATACACGATACAAATCTTGTCAGGTTCAGCAGGAACTGGACGAGATTCGAACCGTTAATGGACAGGCTGAATGTACCAAGTTGATTGATGGATCCAGCCTGCTGGATTCATCTTGCTAAAAAACGCTAGCAGCTGCTACAGCTAGCATTTTTATAGCATTGATCACTGTATAAATGTGAATGGTCCCAAAATAGTTTCAAAAGTGTCCGATATGTCCGCCTCAATGTCACAGCCATGATAAAAATCGCAGATCGCCACCATTAAAAAAATTATAATAAAAATGACATAAATCTATTCCCTATTTTGTAGACAATATAACTTTTGCACAAACCAATCAATATACGCTTATTGGCCTGGATTCTCATACATTGACGCATATTTATGCCAGCATAGCGTATATAATATACGCTACGCCGACATAGCGCAGAGAGGCAAGCACCGAATTCATAAAGCACTTGCCTCCCAAACTACGCTAGGTTCCCTCGACGCAAGCCGTTGTAGGTGGAAGTGGGCGTGAGCCATGCTAATGAAGCGTGACCCCATGCAAATGATGGGCCGAGTGCCATACAAGTACTTAAAATGAACGGCACATGCGCCGTCCCGTGGACGTATCCCAGTGCGCCGTCCCATGGACGTATCTTAGTATGTGGGTCGGCGCATACTGTAGATACGACAGTGCACATTTGTACTTACGTCTGCGTATCTTGAGATACGTCAGCGTAAGTGCTTTGTGAATCCGGGCCATTGTGTTTTTTTTTTACCAAAAATATGTAGAAGAATAAACTGAGGAAAACATTGGATATTTATTATAGCAAAAAGTTAAAAAAAAAAAAAATTAAATTGTCGCTCTTTTATTGTTTATAGCGCAAAAAATAAAAATGCAGAGGTGATCAAATACCACCAAAAGAAAGCTCTATTTTTGGGGAAAAATTATCATTAATTTGGGTACAACATCACATGACCACACTATTGTCATTCAAAGTGTGACAGCACTGAAAGCTGAAAATTGGCCTGGGCAGGAAGGGGGTGAAAAAGCCCTGTATTGAAGTGATTAAGCGCGGAATAAAAATAAAAATAAAAGTTTTATTTTAGTTACATCTTAATTACTGAATGCCAGAGATTGTCAGGGGGTACAGTAAAGCATTATTACAATTTTTCTAGTGGTATTGCCCCTTAAAAGGTCCTGTGTCAGTTTAAACAAAAAAACCCTGCCTTCAGTTTTGGTAGCTTTACCGAAATGTGCAGCAGATTCAGATTTCATAATTGGCCCGCTTTTACAAATTGGCACTATTACTGTATCAAATTGAAAAATAATTATTTCCTGTTTGTAGATAACAATAATGGAAAGTAATTAAAACAAACTGTAAGTTGGTGTACATAAACAAGCATAGTGTCTGTCTCTATACGCTGTCTAGCAGCACAGTTTGCTGCTGCTACCTCCGCCTCTGTCCAGGAAACTGATGAGGAAACTGATGAGGAGACACTACTTCTGGATCAATTCCACTTTCTGACAACTGACACTGACAACAAGCAGTGGGTGGATTATATAGCCAATAGCAGGCTACCATTTGGCAATGGTTCCGCCCACTGCCAATCACAAGGGGAGCGAACCTGATGGGGAACAAGTGTCATTTTTCCCCACCAAACTGCACCCACCCAGCCCCAAAATCCTTGGCTGATGTGCTATCTATGTGACAGCTGCAGTGGTGAGAGCTTATACAGCTTATATAACTGCGTAAATTTGCTGTCCCCTCAAAATAATGTAACACACAGCCATTACAGTCTAAACCGTTGGCAACAAAAGTGAGTATACCTCTAAGTGAAAATGTCCAAATTGGGCCCAATTAGCCATTTTTTCCCCTATGTCATGTGACTTGTTAATGTTACAAGGTCTCTGGTGTGAAAGGGGAGCAGGTGTGGTAAATTTGGCGTTATCACTCTCACTCTCTCATACTGGTCACTGGAAGTTCAACATGGCACCTCATGGCAAAGAACTCCCTGAGGATCTGAAAAAATAAATTGTTGCTCTACATAAAGATGACCTAGGATATAAGAAGACTGCAAAGCCCCTGAAACTGAGCTGCAGTATGATGGCCAAGACCATATAGCGATTAACCCCTGCTTTTATACCCACCTCCATACCGGGCCTATTCTGGCACTTCTCTCCTACATGTACAAATCATCATTATTTTGCTAGAAAATTACTCAGAACCCCCAAACATCATATATATATTTTTTTTAGCAGACACCATAGGGAATACAACGGCGGTCATTGCAACTTTTTATCTTGCCCAAGCAAGCAAGGCAAGTTTCTCCATTCCCGTAGAGGAAAAAGAAAACATGCTCTCTTTTTGGCTCAACGGGATCCTCGACAGTTTCCTCGTTGAAAAATGTACACACGACAGGTTTCCTCGGCAAGAAAAAAATCACAGCAAGTTTCTTGCTGGATTTTGCCGAGAAACTCGGTCGTGTGTACGAGGCCTGAGTCTTTTTAAGAAATATCTGTATCAATGACTGAGCCATTACATGTATTAATTATAATTGGCTATATATCAGTAACTAATAAAAAAGATGTATTGACTTATCTATCTAACATCTATGATGACTTTGAGTGAAAACAAATGTGTACCCTTCATCTCAGCTGTTATTGCAGTAGGGGGGGGGGGGAGTATGAGAAACCAACAGGTGCATGTATAGAGGACAGCTGGGGACGGTACTGACAGCTGTGATGCAGAAATGTGCTGCATATTCAATGACTCATATCACAGACCCTGATGGCCATTAGACAGTCACACATATGTAAGTGTGTTTTCTTTCTTTCAGTTACATACTGTCACAACTTTGTTTTGCTGTGGCTGGTTCCGTTCTCAGTGTGACAGTTTCCAAATGATTCAAAACAAATGTAAGTCACACATTTGTGTCAGTGATAAAATCCTTTTACCATCCCACATCTAAATATTCTGTATTTCTCATACTATTGCTAAAACAAAACACTTCCTAATGCTGTACCAAGATTGATTTATTTGATATAAGACACAAATAGTACTGGGGGATTTAGCATTTATTTAAAACTAATATTTATTTACATAATATTTATTATCTAAAGTAATACCACAGTATATGCTATGATATAATATCCACAAGATAATTATACTAAAAAGTTATATTTTATTATATTCCCTTAAATTAATTCACAGCTATTTGGAAGAACAACGTTTCTTTCTAAGATATATTTATACCTACTTTTTATAGAAACTTATTATTCTCTATTTGGGACAGTATGAATATCACCTTACCAGGACAAATAACTTAAATCTTTGCCATAGAAACAAGGGGCCAGATTCACAAAAGAGATACGCCGGAGTATCTACTGATACTCCGGCGTATTTTCAAATGTGCCGCGTCGTATCTTAATTTGTGATTCACAAACAAGATACGACAGCTTTTGGCTAAGATCCGACAGGCTTACGGCTTCGTACGCCTTCGGATCTAAGGCTGCAATACTTCGGCCGTCGCTGGGTGGAGTTCGCGTCATTTTCCAGCGTCGGGTATGCAAATTAGCTTTTACGGCGATCCACGAAGCTACTCGCGTGTGTTACGTCGCCGCAAGTCGTTTTTTCCCGTCGCAAAGTTAAGGCTGCTTTTTCATGCCTTAACTTTAGACCAGCCATGTTAAAGTATGGCCGTCGTTCCCGCGTCGAATTTAAATATTTTTTTTTTCGGCGTAAGTAGGTTACGCACATCGCCATTCACAAACACGTCGGGGCGCCGTAATTTTGCGCAAAGCACGTCGGAAAATTTACTAACGGAGCATGCGCGGAACGTTTGGCGCGGGAGCGCGCCTAATTTAAATGATACACGCCCCATTTGAATTAGGCGGGCTTGCGCCGGACGGCTTTATGTTACACTGCCGCAAGTTTACAGGTAAGTGCTTTGTGAATCAGGCACTTACGCTGAAAACTTGCGGCGGTGTAACGTAAAGACGATATGTTACGCCGCCGCGATTCTTTCTGAATCTGGCCCAAGGTAACCAAAAAAACAACAAATAATTCTCAATTTTTGGTTGAGTAGATCTCCTTCTGAATGACATTGAATTCTGCATACAACTTTTTACCTCTTGACAGAGGGATATAGAGGGGATGGATGTGGAATTTATGGGAATCTGTATGTATATGGGGATCCCCAGGACTCTTGGGGGGCTTGCCTCCTTATATCCCTTCTTCCTTTCTCCCTTTTTCCCCTGCTCTCCCCTTCCCCCTTGCCCCCATTTTCCCTTTGCATGGGACGTACATGACAATGATCCAAAACACAAGGCCAAGTCAACCTTTCATTGGCTACAGCAGAATAAAGTGAAAGTTCTGAATTTACAGGAACTGGAGGCTTTTTGCCAAGAGGAATGGGCAGCTTTACCATCTGAGACGATAAAGAGCCTCATCCACAAATACCACAAAAGACTTCAAGCTGTCATTGATGTTAAAGTGGGCAATACGCAGTATTAAGAACTGGGGTATGTAAACTTTTGATCAGGGTCATTTGGGTAGTTTCTGTTGTCATTATGATTTAAAAAGAGTAAACACAGGTTGATAATAAATGGCTTCAGCCAAACACTAACCACGAGTGAAAGAAAAGTTTTTGTGTTATTATTCATATTCTCTGAAAAATAACAAAGAAATCATAAATTCTGCCAGGGTAGTTATGAGCACAACTGTATTTATATCTATACATATAGATATCTATATATATATATATATATATATATATATATATATATATATATATATATATATATATATATATATATATATATATATATATATATATATATAACTATATATCCAAACTTTGGGTGGGTTGCTTCCCTTTCTTGTTTCGGAATTTTCTGGAGAAATGTCAGGGTGGGCTCCCAATCATCCACCGATATTCAACAAAAAACGACAGAGGGACACATACTCCAATTGCAAAAACGGTTTACTGTAATCTTCAAAATCATGTCAAAAATAGCTACTGTACAGTTGCGAGCATCCCTGCTCTTCATCAAGCTAACAGTAAACCGTTTTTGCAATTGGAGTACGTGCCCCTCTGTCATTTTTTGTTATATATATATATATATCAATTTAGATATATATCTATATAGCTACATTGAGATATATATATATTACATATATATATAGATAAATATATATCTATATATCTAGATAGATAGATAGATAGATATGTATCTATATATATGTAAATATAAATATATATATATATATATATATATATATATATATATAAATTTAGATATATATCTATATAGCTACTTTGATTGATATATATAGATATAGATATATATATATATATATATATATATATATACATATATATAGATAAATATCTATCTAGATAGATAGATAGATATATCTCAATATATATATATATATATATATATATATATATATATACCATATTTATCGGTATATACCGCTCACTTTTTTGGCCTGAAATTCAGGGCAAAATCGTGGGTGCGCGATATGCGCCGATACCTGCTTCCCGCGCCGAGTTTGAATTACTGCGCCGGCATATACCGAGCGCAGTACACTCGTGTATAGTCGGGCAGGCTCGGCTTCTCTCGCAGTTACGTCCTGGACGTACAGGACGTGACCGCGAGAGGAGCCGAGCCTGCCCGACTATACACAAGTGTACTGCGCTTGGTATATGCCGGCGCAGTAGTTCAAACTCAGTGCGGGAAGCGGGGATCGAGCGGGGAGGACACCGCAGAAGGACTCCGGACCCGACGAGGAGGACACCACCGAAGCCGCAGACGGACGCCGACCCGACGAGGCCGCAGATGGACGCCGCGCAAGACACCAAAACTGTAAGTACTAAAATCTTTTTATTACAGGAATGCGGGTCCACTTTAGGGGTGCGCGCTATACGCCGGAGCGCGCAATACCCCGATAAATACGGTATATATATAGTATATTCACTTGGCAGGGATGGCTTTTTATCTGAATCCTAATCTTCTAATTATGGAAATGTTAATCAAACAAGTGCATCTTATATCAAAATTAAATAAGTTTTTAAATAACCTCAAATTTTTTCAGTTCTTCCTTTGCCACTGTATAAAGCACACAAGAAGAACTAGGTAAGGCAGCTGTCCGTTCTGAAATTTTCAGCCAGTCTTCAAAGCGCGAAAAGTCCTCCAGAAATTTCTGCCAAAGGCGCCATGTCTCTTCGATCCTAGAAGTAGAGGCAAAAATCTTTTATTACGACACATTGCTTAATGTGTACTAGAGGCCAATACCTAGTGATAACTGGTCCCGGCTACTGAATGATTTACAAGCAACAGCTGTGGCATTAAAAAAAAAAAAAACTGTGGCGGCTAGCCAGGTCATGACATTTAAACTTGATCGATGTGCAACTGCTTCTGCTGGATCAAACCAGTTGCTTTCTAGTTGAACCTCTGCAGTAAGGACTGAACAAAGGAACATTGTAAACATGCTGGAGCTGGTAGAACATGCTGAATGAATGAGACAGGTATAAATGCATGTTCCCAAACTAGAACGCAAGTATAGTAATGAATAAAGTGACAGCTGGCTTACTTTGGAGCCATATTTGTGCAGCAACACATCAGAAATCCAGACTAGCTGAAAGTTGCTGAGGTCACCCAGTATGAAACAAAAACCTGTTTTTGGTACGATTTGACATGTCAAATCAGTGGCAATTGTCGGCAATGACACCGTCCTAATCAGTGCGACGTTGCATTTGTGGCACTGCACCGATTTCAAAAAGTAGTTTCTATACTACTTTTTGCGATTTTGGGCTGCAATTTACAATGACATCAGTGCAGAAACCTGCACGGATGTCTCGGAAATTGCGTCCGCAATCAGGCTTGACATGCGGGAGTGAAATCGTGCAAGTTCAGTTGAACTCGCACAGCTTCATTCCCGCAACCCGGTGTGAACCTGGGCTGAATCTAAATTTTAGAATCCCTTAAAATGTTACTAAACCTAGGGACTTGCATTCACTATATCAGGTCTCCCACACTACACAGGACATGGAAATTGAATTATTTTAGTAAATGTAAACAGCTAAATACCTTTTCTCATCAGCAGTATACACCGTATAGCAGTCTTGTGACTTCTATCAGTGTCTGGTTAAAGCTTGTAGGAGGATCTTTCATTCTACTCTGACTGTCCTATGAGGCTGCTTAACCCCTGACCCTCTGTCTGGACAGGGCTGATTGGCCCTGTGCTGATCACATGCACCCTCCCGCATTATTGGATTTGATTGACAGCAGCAGGAGACAATGGCTGCGCTGCTATCAACCTATCCAATCAGGACCCGAGACACAGGCTGGAGCTGGTGTGCTCATTCCTGTCGCTGGAAAGACAGGGTTCAGGTAAGTAAAATGGGGGCTCTGGGGGGAGCTGCATCACAGGAGGTTTTTCACCTTAATGCATGGAATTCATTAAGGTAAAAAACCCTGAGGGTTTACAACCCCTTTAATTTGTCATGATGGTGGCTTGTGAAAGTTCTATATTGGAGCATGTTCTGGTCTGCTACTCATTTATGTTGTAAATTATATTTTAGTTTTCACTGCTTGGTGAACAATATGCTTAAATAAACTTTCCAGCCAAAATATTTTATCTAGTTTTATGCAGTGTGTGAGTAATAGAACCTCTGTCAGGTTTAATCATTGCTTGTTCCTCATTAAAGAGATTCACTCTCGATATTTACCATGGTGACCACAAATTATCACCAGAATAAATAGTGATGAAAAATATAAATATTTTTAACCAAAACAGGAATAGAGGAGGTATATTCCCATGTAACACTTGTTTTTGGTGGCATTTATCAAACATGGAATTCCCCATATCTATTGGGGGTTACCTGTAGACTTCCTATTAGGGTCTCAAGAAAATTTTCCTAAACAGGGCACAGGCAGCAACATTCAATGCTCTTTTACTTAAAAAAAAATAGTAATACAAATTAAATTTGACTGGCATTCTATTACAATTAATAATTAATAAAAAATGTTGACTTCTTTGATGACTGTAACTAATTGTCTGAGCAACTGGTTAGTATTTTGATAAAGAAAAGAAGCTAATTTTTGTTTAAATTACACCATGATTTCATAACCTGCTTTTCCCTGGACCCACATGTTTAAAAACTTACTTGAGTCTCCTCTCCATAGACATGGCACAGATGTTCCTCCACCTGCGGTCAAGACTGCGGGTGGCCTGCTGAATGGAATCGCATTCGCTGTCATTGGCACAAGCATCACAGTCATGCAGAAGTACTTCACAGAGATTTAGAACCGATGCAACTCCGGTACTGTGCTTCTCTATGTCTCTCTGGAGTTCCTGAAATAAATGCCTCAAAATGACATGGTGCCACATAGCACATTTGTTTTCTTACAATACATGCAAAACAGGATTTTTATTTAGTACTGAACCTGTGCCTATCAAGATATAAAAACACACTATACTAGACTGTAAACGTGATGCAGTTTTATTGACGTATACAAGCTGTAAGCAAAGATTAGATGCATTTAAGTTGATCTTCTAAAGGCAAATAGGCTGATAAATAGGCTGTTCTTTTTGCCAGGGAAGGTTCTCTTATGCCTCATACACACGATCGGGATTCTCGGAGGTAAAAAGTCCACAGGGAATCCCAGGGGGAAAACTGAGAACCTGCTCGGTAACTTTCCCCTTGGTTTTTCCATTGGCCGGGAATCTCGGCCATGTGTATGCTCCACCACTGTGTTTCCCATAGGGAAACTGCTGGAAAAAGACCGCCGGGAATCACGGCACGAAAAAAGAGAACATGTTCTCATTTTTCCTGCCATGATTCCCCGCAGTTTTCCTGTCGGGAAAACTGCCATGGAGCATACACACGACCAGTTTTCCCGGGCAAAAAGCTGTCATGGCAGTTTTCCCGACGGGAAAAACTGGTCGCGTGTACGAGGCATCAGTGTATGGAATGAGATGAAGCTCCACTGACTGTTATAATCCAATCATGTGCAACCGAAATCTACCTTAACATTTCCCGTCCTGCTCATCAGTAGCAGAATGTGGTGCATATAGTCTTCCCAACCTAGTATCTTCCCCAATGATGTTTTAATTTCCTAACCTGCACTAAAAAAGTGAAAGCTGGAATCTTAAGCCCAGGTTCACACTGGGTGCGATTTCCTTCGATTTGAGATGCGATTTCACATGTGAAATCGCATCTCAAATCGGCGGCATTTGCCGCCAATTGTCGGCAATGACACCGTCCTAATCGGTGCGGCGCTGCACCGATTTCAAAAAGTAGTTCCTGTACTACTTTTTGCGATTTCGGACCGCGATTTACATAGACATCTGTGCAGAAATCTGCACAGATGTCTCTTAAATCGCGGCCGAAATCGGAACTGCCGGCGGGAGTGAAATCGTGCGAGTTCAGCTGAACTCGCACGGCTTCACTCCCGCAGCCCAGTGTGAACCAGGGCTAACAGTGACTTACATAATATATTTCAGCTGAGTTTGTAATAATGTCAGTGCGTCAAATAATATCCATCATTGCTGAATACAATAGAGTACATCTTCTATACTCCTTATGGAGAAGGATAATCCGATTGCAGAAAATCACAGAAATAGAGGCTGCCATTGATAACCTTCTCCTGCAAATGTCAATTGCCTGGCTGTCTCTGTGTTCAGTACTTTCTGAAGACACTGACAAGGAACAAGCATTTAGCCAATGGGGTATGAAATCACTTGTTCCTGGTCACTGATTTACAGTAGATGGTATTAAAGACACCAAAAAAAGCATAAACAGAGGGACAGATTAACTTTAGAGGTAGGGGAATGTGCTTAAAACCTTAAATGCAACAGATGCAATAAACAGAAGGAAAGCAAACATATGGAAGTAAAATACAAAACAGTCTTAAACAGTAAGTTACTCAATACAATGTCTTACGACCAGTTCAAATCCACATAATGACTAGATTTAAGCACATAGGAATCTAGTATATTCTGAAAAGTACTTCCATCCAAAGTGTTCAACAACATGTTTGAAACTGTCAAGCTCTGTGATTCAGAATCACTTTTTAACAGAAACTTGAAAGCGGCCTCTGCCAATGTTTACTTGATTGTGCCTTAGGTACCCCCACGATTCCTTCAGTACTATTCAAGAAACTTTATTTTTACCAAGTCAAAACAAAACTGATTTATTTTTTCAAAAGCACTGCACTCTTACAATTATTATATCGATAAATAATAGATTTTACATCTTTAAAGCTGCTATAACATCAATCACATTATTCTAACATAGCAAAATATGTGTACAGCGCTTACCCCTAACTATGTGACCACAAAATAACTAAATCAACTTATATAATATATACAAATAAAGATCAAGTAAATCCATTAACGTGCCATAAAAAGTAGGTCTATATAGATCTATTGATTTATTTATTGTTTGATATCAGAAAGGGGTGATCACTGCACATCTTGTCTTCTATAAATCAAAAGTGATATTTAACCCTACTAGCTGGAAATTAGAGTTTGCAGCCATAGTCATGGCGTTCCTTCCAATAACAGTCATTATTTGTATTCCTTCCTTTCCAGGTCAACACAAGTATCTCACTTTTCTACTGCATTTATTCAATGTGTATTTAAATACTGTATACTAGACCAAGGAGAATCCAGTTAAAGCATTCTTTAAAAATTCTAAAATCCCACAAAGGTATTTGAATAAATCAGCTGTGGGAAATTCAAGCGTTGTATGGACATGGCCTTTACAATACATCATTAAATGAATGGGCATCTGTGGCAGTTTATAGATACACTTTGTACACAGTTATTCACTAATTTTTCTAATACCCCTTTCCCATGGAGTGGATTCCATTACGATCAGCAGGGAATCAGTTCCCCAATCCCTTTCTGATTAGAGCAGAGCGGGCAGTCAGGATTTAACAGACTCCTCAGTCCATTTACACCCCACTACATTCTGATCAGATCCACCTAAATGGAAGAGGAGGGACCCCCTTCTTCCATTTTTTTACCCAGAGGTAGGCGGGTGCCACCTATCTATAGGAATGCATGGACCTGCCGATTAGGTCAGCCAGAAAAACTGATCAGATCGCCCATATGAAAGGAGCCTAAGCGAAATCTTTACGAACAGCTCCTAAAAAATATACATTGCGAACTCTTAAACAGTTTCAAGAACAGTGGCATAGTCTGCAAAGCTTAGATATAAGGGATCTGGGAAGAAGAAATAAAAGTAATATTTGTAATATACTTGTACAGCTTTAACAGTGAGTCAAAGAGTAACAACAACCTCATACACTGTTATTAAGTGTGAATCCTAATAACTGTACTTTACATGCTATTAGTACTTATGAACTAGAAAAATAAGCCACACAAATATCATGCATTTCTTCCGAGTCATTTTATATTTTGCCAACATCTGTAAACTTGTATGCTCTTATTGCACAGAAAGTCAATAAATCATACAGTTAATTAATTTGTGAATACAGTGCACAAAACTGCTACTAAGGTTACATTCACACCAGCCGCTGGATTGCAACACAATGGCTGGAGTGCATTGCGGTGAAGGCAGTGCTGGTGCTCCGATCTCGGCACATCACACTTTTCTTTTTTTTTTTTTAATACAAACTTTATTGAACTGTCACATAGTGACATTTCAGAAAGTTCTGTGCAGTTACAGCGCTGCGTTGAAAAGAAGTACTGCACACAGTCATTTTTCTCAGTGCACACTGCCCACACACCACCACCACACAGTGGTGTAAACCATCCACACCAGAGACAAGACATTGTCTTGTGCTGGGGGTATGGTGGGACTGCGCTGGAATAGCCACCCAACGTAGTCCCAGCACACCTATGGATCTACTCTTAAGGTCATTACAGCCAGCTGGCTGTAGTTAGTGCATAAATGATTGGAAAATTGTGAATTACTATTTCCCGTTAAGTGTAGTAATTACTACATTTCACACAATGATAGATTCAACTGCTAAGAGGACCTTTCGTAGTCATGGATAGTTACTTCTATTGGTATGTGTTTCATTTTGAGTTACTAAACAGAAAAATGGCTTGTGTACTGAACTTACTGTAATTCAAAGGCGTAAAATCAAATGAGGAACCAAAATAACAAGTGGGTGTTATTTTAAGTCCTAAAGGCTATTCTAATGCAAATGACGGCTGAATTGATGCATATAAGCAGGTCCAGGACTAGGGGTGTGCAGAAGGGGAATCTGCCCTGGGCACAGTGGTACCATGTCAGGGGAGCACCCCGTGAAGAGTTGCTGCTACTACAATCTGAGAGAAGTATTGACAGCAGCTTTACTACTACTGTTAGCACTGAGCGGGAAGTGACAAAGCCCAATGTGGAGAGGAGGAGAGAGCTGGGAGGAGGTTCACGCTGGGCTCTTTCTCCCCTCCAGGTTTTTCCTCCTGTCACTGCCGCACTCCTCAATCGGGACTGTCACATCGGACTGAGCAGGTTTGCAGGTAAACAAACCCTGCTCAGCCCTGATCTGACAGCTACTGCAATCTCTATTGTGAGTCTCTGCGGTCACAATCCCATACCCCATACCCCTCCCTGCCGACTGCCTATCAAAAGTTTTAGAGCAGCTTCCCCCCAGGTTCCTCCTCAACTGTGAAGTGTCAAGAAGAGTAGGAGCCTGGGTGGAAGAACAATCCACAGACATCTGCAGCATTGTATGTGAGGTCTCTATGGGAGGGAGGGGGAAGTTAACTTGGTACACAACTGGAGGGGGTGGTGGGCTAAGAGTAGTGAATATTCATGCTGGAGATGCAAGTATTTGTGCTAGGAGGGAGAGGTAGAAGTGGATTAGTGATATGTGGTAGGAGGGGGGAGTGGAAGAGGGATAGAGGGGGAAATGTGTGCTATTAGAGGGGGATTGGTTAAGAGGATTTATGCAGGCAGTTGTGGGATTTGGGGGGAAGTGTGGAGGGTAATATTTTTTCTAGCAGGAAAAATGGGGGGGGGGGGATTTGTGCTGTGGAGAGATTGGGCATGTAGAGCTGGGATAGGAGATTTGTGCTGGAAGATGTTTTTTTGGGAGGGGTCTGCAATAGAAGGGGTGATTTGGGAGGGAAGCATTTGTGCTGGGAGGAAAAACTTTGGGGCCCCTTCATGACTGTGAGAGGTTGGGGCAGTGCTGAGATGCTGATAATGCATTACAGAGGTTAGAGGCATTATAAATGCATTACTGCCCCCTCAGCACTACCCCCACTTCTCACAGACACCGAGGGGTTGCCACGAGGTTGACTGTTCTTTTGCAGAACACCGACAATTGGATAGATTTATGCAGGGTTGGGGATTGCATTAGGGGGTGGAGTTTGTACTGGGAAGAGGGGGAATTTTTATTTGGGAGGTTTTGGCTTTCAATGGAAATTTATGTTAAGGAGGTAAGCGTGCAGATTAGGGGGGGAGGGGGGATGCCGTTTGTCATCTTCACCCTGGGCGCTAGGTGGCCTTTCCCAGCACTGCATATAAGCTTTTAATTGGACTTCACATCCCTTCTTTTCCAAATGTTTAAAGATGTGTTAAAGGTTATAAGGCTGTAATGTTATCAGCCACAATAATATGCTGTAGTACATATACTACTGCAGCAGTATGCCAAAAAGGTTGTAGATTTCTTTATTACAGTTCTCTATAGCACCAGAAATTAAGATCTGTTGATTGTCATGCATAGGGATGAGCTTTATGTTCAGGTCGAACATGAGTTAGACTCGAACATTGGCTGTTGGCCCGTTCGCCGAATAGCGAACAATGTGGGGTGTTTATAACAGTCCCTGCACAAAATTTTTTTTCTAAAGGAAAAAAAGTAATTTAAAACTACTCGCGGCTATAATGAATTTTTGGGTCCCGGCAATACAAATAAAAGTAATTGAAAAAAATGACAAGGGTTCTAGTATGAATATTAAGGGGAACCCCGAACCCCAAAAAATAAAAAAATGCGTTAGGGTCCCCCAAATTCCATTACCAGGCCCTTCAGGTCTGGTATTAATATTAAGGGGAACCCTGCACCAAATAAAAAAAAATGGTGTGGGGTTCCCCCCAAAAATCCATCCCAGACCCTTCAGGTCTGGGATGGATTTTAAAGGGGAACCCCATGCCTAAAAAAAAATGGCGTGGGGTTCCCCCGAAAAATCCAAACCAGACCCTTATCCAAACACGCAACCTGGCAGGCCGCAGGGGAAAAGAGGGAGCGCACCCCTCCTGAACCGTACCAGGCCACGTGCCCTCAACATGGGGACATGGGGAGGATGTCCCCATGTTGATGGGGACAAGGGCCTCATCCCCATAACCCTTGCCTGGTGGTTGTTGGGGTCTGCGGGCGGGAGGCTTATCGGAATCTGGAAGCCCCCTTTAACAAAGGGGACCTCCAGCCGCCCCCCCCCATGTGAATTGGTAACGTGGTACTTTGTACCATTTAACCCCAAAACAGTGAGAAAAAACACACACAAAATTGGGACAAGTCCTTTAATAAAAATAAAAATTCCAGCGCCGTAATCCTTCTACGAGTCCGACTCGCCAATACGAACGATACCGCCTCCATAGGAGGCTCCCGGCCGAATGACGCGCGACCCATCTGACAGCTGTTTTATAACCAAGGGCGGGGCCACCCGTGACATGGACAGGTGACCCCGTCCCCTCTGACGCAACGGGGTTCTGGTGGGTTCCCTGTGGTGTCATGGGTGACTCCGCCCCCTCTTACGTGTCACTTGCATCAGAGTGTCGGACTCGTAGTAAAGGACTTGTTCCGAGCCATCTATTGTAGTTTTTAAAATGTTGACACTTTTTTGTGAAAATGTACCCATTATCAATTCACATGTTTAGGGCATGTGGCCTGGTACGGTTTAGGAGGGGGCGCGCTCTCGTCCTCCCTTTTTTCCTGCGGCCTGCCAGGTTGCGTGCTGGGATAAGGGTTTAGTATTGATTTTTGGGGGGAACCCCACGCCATTTTTTTTATTTTGGTGCAGGGTTCCCCTTAAAATCCATACCAGACCTAAAGGGTCTGGTATGAATTTTTTGGGGGGACCCCACGCCATTTTTTTAATTTGGTACAGGGTTCCCCTTAATATCCATACCAGACCTGAAGGGCCTGTGGACTGGAGTTTGCCCTGAAAGATAGCTGGTGGTAAAAAATAAATAAAAGAAGAAGGTTACACTTCAAAACTATAAACAATAACAACAATATTCCACTCTTAGTGTCTTTAAAAAGCTCATAAAATCATAAAGAAAATACTGTTTCAGCAGACTCAGGCACCATGCATTTTAAAACATCAGCGTTGCATAGTCTGCTCTATCCATTGCAGCAGAGTTAACTATGGTAACATACCTGATAAAATGAAGACCATTGAGCTGCTTTTTCTAGTTCCATCGCTGGTGCATTGACAGCCAAGTGTGCTTGTGCACTTGGACTTCCCACGATGTGGTGCCAATGCTATTTAAGCTTTTGCTCCTGTTACCGACAGGAGTGGTGTACCATACTTATTTAGGGTTTACCTGCTGCTCATTTAGCTTCCTTTGTATCTCTTCAGAATCACTGGTTTCGTACACGATAGGTTTGGACAGCTCTGATTCTATGTGACCCAGCCATGATCTTAGGCTGCTCATGTTCTTATCCAACTGCTGTACTGCAACCAAGGTCTCCTTTAGTTTCTTCACTCTGCCAGGTAAGAATAAAATAAATCACTTAATTACTGCTTTCAATAGAATATTATTAGACCAGTCCTTTAGTTTATCAGCTGCAAAAACGTGTAACTGTAGCAATGGTAAACCATGTGACTGCTGCAGGACCTAAATACATAATACAGAACTGGAAGAACTGACAATGATCTCTCCGAGCAGAATTTTTTTTTTATAAAATAAAGACAAACACAATGCTCAAGCACCTATCAGTGTCATTACTTACCTTGCTTGAGTCATGTGTAGAAAACTGGAGGCTACTGCTTCCTCCTGGCATTGTTATTGGCCAGACAATGGTCCAGCAAGTATAATGCGTGGGCATAATACTGGATCCAGAAACAGTAGGCAATCCTCTGGCAGACGTACGTATACTAGTCAATGTAGTCAAAGTGAGATGCCACAGGACCAAGATACCTGACATTTCTTTTACTAAGCTTATCTGCCCTAAAGTTCATTTAGTATGATCGAAAATTCTTGCATATTGTTTGGAGCTGTTCATTCCACTACCATTATAAATTAAAGATCATTCGTTGTGTATCAAAGCAGACAACAATATGTCTACTGTGTAACCTAAAAATGGCAGTGAGAATGTGGTTGTAAAGCTTTGTGTTTTTTCAGCTTTTGCCGGAGAGTGCAAAACACAAAACACATTGTACTCTTCGGCCCCCCAACCCCCCCCCCCGTTTTACTTACCTGAATCCCGAACCTCCGTGGGCGCGATCCCGCTATGGTTTCCCCCAGCTTGAGGAGGCTCTTCATTGGATGATTGATAGCAGCGCAGCCATTGGCAGCCATTCGCTCCCGCTGCTGTCAATCAAATCAATGACGCGGCGCTGGGGGGCGGGGGCCACGTGATACACTTGGCGGCCAGGCCACTGTATCACACGGAAGCGCACTCGCAAGCTAACCCCCTTGGGAGAGCGCTTCCCAGAAGGGGGTTACCCCAGAAGAGGAGGAAGGGGCCACTCTGTGCAAAACTAACTGCACAGTGGAGGTAAGTATGATATGTTTGTTATTTAAAAAAAAAAAAAAACCTTTACAAACCCTTTAACTCCAATTAAACTCAAGGCGGCCATACGCGGTTTGAATTTCGAAATCATTTTCTTTTCGAAAGTCGTATCCAAGAATTTTCGTACGAATTTCGCACCGTTTGTGGGCTGCAGCAACAGCTGATTTTCATGCGGCAAACAAATTTGAGAAATCCGACATGTTGGAAATTTTTTGAAAAACAAACGATTTTCTGATCAACGATGGGAAAATCGTGCGAGAGATGTAATAGAAAAAAATAATGCGCATGTGCAAGAAAAAAATATTCCCGGAGAGAAAAGAATATTCCCGGAGAGAAAAGAATATTCCCGGAGAAAAACGAATATTCCCGGCAACATGAAGGTTTGGTCGGCCGAATTTCGAAAATCAATGGTGGCATCATCGGATCAAAAAAAAAAAAACTTTCTGATTTTGAAAAGAAAATTTGTTCGAAATTCGACCGTGTATGGCCTGCTTTAAAGGATGCACTAAGTCAGTGGTCATAAACCCTGTCCTCATGCCGCGTACACACGATCAATTTTCGGCATGAAAAAAACATTGTTTTTAAAAAATGTAATTTAAAATGATCGTGTGTGGGCTTCACATAATTTTTCGGGTTCTGAAAAGCGACAAAAAAACATGCTGCATTATTTAACAACATTTTAAACAATGTCGTTTTTCGGGTTGTAAAAAATGATCGTGTGTGGGCTAAAATAACGTTAAAAACCCGCGCATGCTCAGAAGCAAGTTATGAGACGGGAAACATGGTAAAACTACCGTTCATAATGGAGTAAGCACATTCATCACGCTGTAACAGACAGAAAAGCGTGAATCGTCATTTACTAACACGGAATCAGCTAAAGCAGCCCCAAGGGTGGCGTCATCCGCATGGAACTTCCCCTTTATAGTGCCGTCGTACGTGTTGTACGTCACCGCGCTTTTCTAGAGCATTTTTTTAAAATGATGATGTGTGGGCAACGTCGCTTTAATGATGAAGTTGGAAAAACATTGTTTTTTTTCATGACGAAAAATGATCGTGTGTAGGCGGCATCAGGGCCCACTAACAGGCCAGGTTTGCAAGATAACTGAAATACATGACAGGTGATATCATTTGCTGCTCAGTGATTGCAGCATGCTAGTCTGCATCTCCCCAAGGTAATACATAAAGGACAGGGTTAATGACCACTGCACTAAGTGACCAAAATATGGAAGACTGTAGATAACAAGTTACATCATTGTAAGTTTTACTGGAGGAGACGGCTGCATTGACATGATAACTATAAATTATACTTTCCCTGTCTTATGTGTAAGTTATGGGAATTTCTACTGAAGATCCGTGATATGCTATGATATGTGGATATGCAAGATTAATGCTTTTGTGCTTTGATTCTGCGCACAATATACCAAGTGACCAGGGAAATGTGTCCAATTAGTCTTGGATGCCAAAGCTCCTCTTATCCTCTAGCTGTCCACTAAGATCATGTTAAACTATATCAAGAATTTGTGGAACATGTGCACAAATGTCAGTTGTAGCCTCATGTGCAATTAGAATTCATACATGAAGATGTAATGTGACTCAACTAATTTAGCATGTGCCATAACAAGTATATGAAGCAGCAGGATATGTGCTCTTCTATAGAGCCTGGAAGAATTCCCCGAGGACACTGTACTGCTCTAGAAGGCACCATTATCAGTATAGTACAAAGTATGGAACAATACATATTTCACATCTCTAACGTGCCAGTTTATATTTAGATCCCTTCAGAAAAAACTCACATCTTATTGGCCTTGCAGATTAGAGCTGCTAAGAGCTAGCGGTACAAACTTTACACACGACATATTCAATCAAATGCTATTTCTTTACACAATGAATTAGAAACCCAACGGCAATATGTACTCAATTTCTTTCTCTACACCAGTGTTTCTCAACTCCAGTCCTCGAGGCGCCCCAACAGGTCATGTTTTCAGGCTCTCCATTATTTTGCACAGGTGATTTCATCAGTTTCACTGCCTTAATAAACTACCACAGCCGTTTCAACTGAGGGAAATCCTGAAAACATGACCTGTTGGTGCGCCTTGAGGACTGGAGTTGAGAAACACTGCTCTACACTTCACTAAGACACATTGCTGCAGCAGTATAAAAAATTCACAGAACACTCATTCAGTACAGACCAAAAGTTTGGACACCCCTTCTCATTCAAAGAGTTTTCTTTATTTTCTATGAAAATTGTAGATTCACACTGAAGGCATCAAAATTATGAATTAACACATGTGGAATTATACATAACAAAAAAGTGTGAGGAAGGGGTTAATTATGTTCCCTATAGTGTGTTCTAACTGAAGGGGGGGTGGGACTGACTAGGGAAAATGACAGATCGCTGTTCATACATTGTATGAACATGCGATCAGTCATTTCTCCCCCTGAAAGGACCGGGAGCTGTGTGTTTACACACACAGCTCCCGGGTTAATGCTATGTAATGAGCCATCATGGGTGCCCGGCGGTGATCGCGGCCGCGGGCATGCGCGCGGCACCAGGGGCGAGCAGGGGACGTGCGCACGCCCTAGTGGCTGAAATGCGAAATCACGTAACATTTTACGGCGGCTGGTCGGCAAGCAGTTAAACAGTTTTTTATTTAACTGGTTGCCGACCAGCCGCCGTCGTTTTACGGCAGCAGGTCGGCTCTCCTGCGCAAGAGCACGTGTATAACGTCGGCTCTCGGGCAGGCCCCTAGGGGCCCCCGACTTCCGTGATCGCCGCTGGGCACAAGCGATCGCTCGTTACAGAGCGAGGACCGGGAGCTGTGTGTGTAAACACACAGCTCCCGGTCCTGTCAGGGAGAGAAATGCTGATCTTCTGTTCATACAATGTATGAACAGAAGATCAGTCATTTCCCCTAGTGAGGCCACCCCCCCTACAGTTAGAACACACCCAGGGAACATACTTAACCCCTTCCCCGCCCCCTAGTGTTAACCCCTTCCCTGTCAGTGGCATTTTTATAGTAATCCAATGCATTTGTATAGCAATGATTGCTATAAAAATGCCAATGGTCCCAAAAATGTGTCAAAGTGTCCGAAGTGCCCGCCATAATGTCGCAGTACCGAAAAAAAATCCCCGATCGCCGCCATTACTAGTAAAAAAAAAAATATTAATAAAAATGCCATAAAAATACCCCCTATTTTGTAAACGTTATAACTTTTGCGCAAACCAATCAATAAACGCTTATTGCGATTTTTTTTTACGAAAAATATGTAGAAGAATACGTATCGGCCTAAACTGAGGAAAAAAAATGTTTTTTTTTTATATATTTTTGGGGGATATTTATTATAGCAAAAAGTAAAAAATATTCATTTTTTTTCAAAATTGTCGCTCTATTTTTGTTTATAGCGCAAAAAATAAAAACCGCAGAGGTGATCAAATACCACCAAAAGAAATCTCTATTTGTGGGGAAAAAAGGACGCCAATTTTGTTTGGGAGCCACGTTGCACAATTGTCAGTTAAAGCGACACAGTGCCGAATCGCAAAAAGTGCTCTGGTCTTTGACCAGCAATATGGTCCGGGGGTTAAGTGGTTAAAGTATTTCATATTACATATCAAAATCTACACCATTGCATTTCCCTTAGGTGTTTCCTGTTAACAAAAGCCAACTGTAGAACACTCCAGTCCGACAAATATTGCTCCATTATTCTTTCCAGAAAACTTAAATTCATTCTTTGCCTATTCTTTTTTTCCCCCTTATCTTACTTTTTACATTACTGTACACCTTGTTCTCAGGCAGTTATGCGTTCTTCTAAGTAAAGCCTAATGTTTAAAGTTAGAAGCTTGAACATGCATATTTGTGAATTCAATGAGTATATTTCTTTATATAAAGGTAATGTAGGCTATCTGGTCCCCTAAACATCAGTCTGATATGCATTGTTAAATCTATAGCATGCGAGAAATGAAACATTTGTTTCTTGCCTTGAGACATCACAGTCACAGTCAGGAAGTTCAGAATCCTCGATGCTGTCCTCTGCCATCTTATGCACGCCTAAATCAGCAATGGCTGCCGCAAGGACCATAAACGTACTCATCAGTAGAAGCAAAACCATGAGCAATTAATGCTCACTGGAAGATAAAAAAACCTTTTCACTTCTGTGCGCAACACAGAAATGAGGGCAGCACACAGGGCACAACAAACTGTTGTGAGATCTGGGCGTGCAACATGAGACCAAGTGTTTGGACAACTGCTCATGCTTCTATAAAAAGACCCTACTCGAAAGAATGTAAGGGATTTGTGACCAGCAATGATGTCTGCATACAGACGATGTCCTTGTAGTACTTTTCAGGTCTGCAGGACGCTCACTACATAGAGAGCATGCACATGACAATTGCTTATCATACTTCCTATGTTTGTAGGCAGTAGAGCAAGGAATCCAGAATTTAGACTGCAAACACAAAATAATCTGCAGGGGGATTTAAAAACAATTGGTAGTTCTGCCACACAAAACTGTTGGAGGCAAGTTTTCTTAAAGGGGTTGTAAAGGTACAATTTTTTTTTCTTCCTTTACTTTAGTGCAGTCCTCCTTCACTTTCCTCATCCTTCAATTTTGCTTTTAAATGTCCTTATTTCTTCTGAGAAATCCTCACTTCCTGTTCTTCTGTCTGTAACTCACCACCGTAATGCGAGTCTTTCTCCCTGGTGTGGAGTGTCGTGCTCGCCCCCTCCCTTGGACTACAGGAGAGTCAGGACGCTCTCTGTGTTGCAGATGGAGAAAGGAGCTGTGTGTTAGTGGGCGTCCTGACTCTCCTGTAGTCCAAGGGAGGGGGCGAGCACGACACTCCACACCAGGGAGAAAGCCTTGCATTACTGTGTGGAGTTACAGACAGAAGAACAGAAAGTGAGGATTTCTCAGAAGAAATAAGGACATTTAAAAGCAAAATGGAAAGATGAGGAAAGTGAAGGAGGACTGCACTAGGGTAAAGGAAGCTATTTAGGGAAAAAAAATTGTACCTTTACAACCCCTTTAAAGAGGAGTTCCACCCAAATTTGGAACTTCCTCTTAACCCACTCCTCTCCCCCTTACATGCCACATTTGGCATGTCATTTTTTTGGGGGGGGAGACTTCCTGTCCCACTTCCTCCTTCCTGTAGGCGACTAAGCTTAATCGCCTACAGGAAGGGGCTGCTGTAGGCGATCGCCTAGGACACGTCACAGGTCCTAGGCGATCTCCTGGCCAATTACACGGCGCAGCGCCGCGCCGCTCGTGCATGCGCAGTGCCGCTCGCGCATGCGCAGTGGGTGCCCGGCCGTGAAGCCGAAAGCTGTCACGGCCGGGTGCCCACACTGAGAATGAAGACGCCGGCCGGGGAGGGGGGGAGAGGAGCGGAGCCCCGGCCGGCGCGTCGCTGGAGCGCTGGAGCAGGTAAGTGTCTGTTTATTAAAAGCCAGCAGCTACACTTTTTGTAGCTGCTGACTTTTAATAAACATACAAATTGGCTGGAACTCCCCTTTAAGGCTGGATTTACACTTTTGCTTTTTTGCTTGATGCATGGTCCATTGAAAACAATGAAAACACAACAAAACACACGTCAGTGCATGTGTTAACAAAGCACATTAATGGAGCATGATGTGCATCCACGAGGAATACAAAGAGCATTGCAATCGTGTGTTAAAAATGTGCACCAATGCATGTTAATGCGCTGGCATATAAGTTGTTATTTTTCCATTATTTCAATAGAAAACACATCAGAACACATCAGGTGTAAATAGGCCCCCGAGTGTGCATTCAGATCCATGTGCGCTTATAACCATTTATGATCAGATCTTCTTCAGAACCTAAGCTGCTGAGCGGCTAACTGCTGTAATTGTGTTCTTCTTTACGTTAGCAAAAGGTATAAACGCAAATAATTTACAAGTGATTCTTATTACAGCAGTATGTCTAATAAAAGAAAAATACGCCTCTAAGTGCAGAATTAAAACTTTTAATATCCCCAAAAAGGATTAAAAACAGGATCGAAGGTAAGACAGGACATGTCATGAGTATGTACAATGGGTGATCCAGCATCAGGAAGGTCCCAGTATATACAGCTTCCAGAATAAAATCCAGGGAGACTGGCAGATGTACGCTCCAGGCTATGAAAACACTGGTGAAGCAGTCACACCATTCTAGGTCAGCATGGAACAAGGATCCCAGAAATGACGTCAGCAGGAGCGGACAACAACCAGCGTGGACCGCAAACAGGAAGTAGGTCATCAAAATGGGACGCGATTCGGAACTACTGATTGGTTCCTTCTTCAGCCAATACCGGTCTCCCTGAATTTTCTGCTGTATATACTGGGACCTAGGTGATGCTGGATCACCCATTGGACATACTCATGACATGCCCTGTATTACCTTTGCTCCTGTAAGTGTTTTTAATCCTTTTTGGGAATATTAAAAGTTTTAAATCTACACTTAGAGGCGCCTTTTTCTTTTACATGTTTTCTATTAGAGATTGCTTTCCTCTTTGAGTGTGGCCTGAATTGCTTGAAGATCACATCCTCTGAATACCCTCATGCAATGCAGACTTTATTTGCTAGGTCCTGACATTCGGAGCGCCCTTGTTACATGTTTATCTGTCTAATAAAACCCTGCAGTTGTTACTAGTTGGCTGCATTGCTGGTGAATTATGCATGCAGAGCAGTTCAATACACTTCACAAAGCATTATTTATTTTCATGACTACTGTTCTGCTGCAATGAGCAGATTTGCTCTTCATTTTCTTCCCAAGATATCTGCTTCTTGCAATGATATCATCTCATGTTTGAGATAATAATTCAGAAGGCAATTGCAGCTCATGACCTAATACTGGATTTCTCAAAACTGTAAATTCTGTCTTTCACATGCCCAATGTTTCTTCCTTTTTACATTTAAAGCATTTTCTAGACTATTATAGGCATGAAAAAAAACGTTGTTTTTCAGCATGTCCAAAAAACGAAGTTTTTCCAACTTCATCATTAAAAACGACGTTGCCCACACACCATCGTTTTAAAAAAATGATGAACAAAGCGCGGTGACGTACAACACGTACGATGGCACTCTAAAGGGGAAGTTCTATTCGCCTTAGGGCTGCTTTAGCTGATTCCTTGTTAGTAAAAGACGATTCGCGCTTTTCTGTCTGTTACAGCGTGATGAATGTGCTTACTCCATTATGAAGGGTAGTTTTACCAGAACGACGCTCCCGTCTCATAACTTGCTTCTGAGCATGCGCAAGTTTTTAACATCGTTTTAGCCCACACACGATCATTTTTTACTACCCGAAAAACAACATAGTTTAAAACTACGTTAAAAAATGCAGCATGTTCGAATTATTTTTTTGTCGTTTTTCAGATGATTAAAAACGATGTGCAGCCCAAACACGATCATTTTAAATGACGTTTTCAAAAACAACGTTTTTTTTTAATGCCGAAAAATGATCGTGTGTACGCGGCATTAGATTGGCTAAGATTATGAGAAGAAGAGGCGGACGTCTAAACCTTGCTTTGCAGCCATTTCAATAATTCATTCAAAATATCAGCCTCAGTTGACCTCAGAAATAGAACACGACTTGCATAACATCAAGTCTATACAGTAGCAACAGTATTGCACTGAGCCAGCACAACCATCCCTACTCACAAGGAGTTCCAAAAGCTACATGTCATATCCTAGTGGCATTAAAGGAGTGAACTGAATGACTAGCATGCTCCTGTATCACTGAAATACTTGGTGACTTAGTGCCCATGTTGTGCGTGCATTATGTTACAGGCCTAATGATTCAGCGGCCATGTGGTATGCAGGGAAAAAAAGCCTACAGCTTTTTTCGTACAATGCACATATATATATATATATATATATATATATATATATATATATATATATATATATATATATATATATATATATATATATATATATATGTGTATATATATATATATATATATATATATATATATATATATATTATACAGTATAATAGAATACAAAGGGGTTACAGCACAGTGAGCATAACTTATTGCCCCATCAAAAAATAATACAGCAACTTCAGTCACCTGTGGAAAAATATAAAGTCAGTAGCTACAAAAACTGTAATAAACAGACACTTACCTTTCCAGGGATCCCACGCTGTGCTCACCGGCCAATTTCTTCACTGGTCTTCAATCCCTGGCGCCAACATATTAACTGTGGGCAGCCGGCTGTGACAGCTTTTGGCTTCTGACTGCGCATATGCTATCTGAATGGTCCCACGGTCTTCTGGGACCTGTGAATTGTCCCAGAAAGCTGTGGGCAGGCAGGGGGAGGAGAACTATCTTTCAGATCACCTACGCGATCAGAGTGGAAGTGGGAGTGGTTACCTGGCCCCCCCAAAAAAAAATATGGTGGGGGGTTTGAAGAGAGGAACGTCCCCTTCACGTATTTACTCTTACATACTCATAGCAAACTCTTGCAAATAAAGAGGGGTATTCTTAGTTCACATATATTGCAATACATGTTTAAGCTAGCCAACTGAGTCATTGTAATCCCGCTCTGGCCAGTTCCTACTCTATCTTTAAGATTCAAACCTCTTATTTGCTAAAATATCCTACTCTTAGGAACGGTAACATATAGGGGGGTTGATTTACTAAAACTGGAGAGTGCAAAATGTGGTGCAGCTCTGCACAGAAACCAATCTGTTTCCAGGTTTTATTGTCAAAGCTTAATTGAATAAGCTGAAGTTAGAAGTTAATTGGCTACCATGCAGAGCTGCACCAGATTTTGCACTCCCCAGTTTTAGTAAATCAACCCTATAGTGGCAGTATGGGGCAAACAGACACAGCTGGAGATGAAATGAGCTATAGACCAAAATTCAGCAATGCAAAGCCACACTGAAAAAATACACCAAATTTGATGATAGGAATGGTATACATAAAGCAATTGTACAAAGCATTACACAAGTGTGGAGGGTAGAGGCCAAAGGAATTGAAGGTACAGACATTTTTTATTTTGTCTATAATGAATATTATTTGGGGAAAATGCCCAAACATAGCCCAAACATTTTTTTCAGCTTTGGATAGAGTAAAGAAGGGCTAAAACTTGAATATACCTTGCACCAATAAGGTCCAGTAGATGCTGCCATCTGTCGTTAACTTTGCTCAGCTTGTACTCGATCTCTGATGCCTTGCTTTCGTGGCTGGCCTTAGCCAGTCTCTCTCCCATATGCTGCAGCTGGATTTTGTTTTCCCGAAAAACTGCAATTTCCTCCTGGTAGTCCTATACGGCACAGACAAAATGTATCAGTGTCAAAAAAAACTGCTACTTGTCTAACTAACAACCACATTTTTTCCTTCATGTTGTCCTTTTGTACCAAGGCACAAGGCTATAAATTATTTAAGTAACAACAAGGAAGGAAGGAATTTTTCCCTGTTGGAGAAAATTAAACCACAAGGTTTTTTTCCCTATCTCTGAATCAACTGTGGCTTTAGGCTGGGTCCCCCCTTGTTACTACACAACAGTCATACGCCTTTCATTCTACCTTGCTCTGCAACATCAGTCCTATATCGGTCCTACATTGGTCCTACATCCATCCGACTTTGTGATAGTATGACTTGTCCTTTGACCAATCAAAACAAGCGTGATATAAATTCCTTTTACTGCTGTTGTAATCACCATGTCAGAATTCGGATGGTTAGGACAAGGGTCCTACTTTGATCCAACTTCAATGATATTCAATGGGCTGAAGTAGGATCAAAGTCAGACAAAATAGTACAGGGAGCATTTTCAAAGTCGGATCGACTTGTGTCGGTCCAGTTAAGACGGCTCTCATAGGGAAACATTGATTTTCACACGTCATGCGACATGAGCTCCCAATGTCGGAGCGTTTGTCGTACCAGTGTGAACACGGCCTCAGGCCTCGAACACACGACCGAGTTTCTCGGCAAAAAACAGCAATAAACTTGCTGGGTGAATTTTTTTTGCAGAGGAAACCGGTCGTGTGTACATTTTCTTTGAGGAAACTGTCAAGAAACTCGACGAGCCAACAAGAGAGCATGTTCTCTATTTCCTTGACGGGAATGGAGAAAATTGGCTTGTCGAGTTCCTCGACAGCCTAACAAGGAACTCGACGAGGAAAACGATGTGTTTCGCCCATCGAGTTTCTCAGTCGTGTGTACGAGGCTTCAGAGTTCTGTGTATACAGGTTTTGATTGATTTAATAATACATTTTTTTATTCGTTTAAACTCAATGAACTTTCAATATCTTTTTTTTTCAACAATATCTCTATAACGTGTACACAAGATATACATCGTTTCTGAAAAGAACATGAAAGTGGAAGCCTGGAAAGAAGCTGTACATCTTCTTCCTACATTAGTGTAATTAACAATCACTCTCATCAATTTATCCTTCACTGTTGCTGCATTTTTGCCTCCCTCTGTGATATTTAAATGTCTGGAACCATAGCTTCCCCTGATAATAGAATGCAAGCTAAAGGGAAAGATGGTGCCATGGGCCATGGCATTAAGAAAGCCATGCCAATATTTACCTTCCATGTGGCAGGTAAATAATACAGAGATGGATGACAGCAACATCACAAGGCTAGAAGCCGGTAGAAACATGAGTTCACAAATGCATGTCATTATTAAAGTGATTGCTTACTCCATAAAATAAAATTGAAAACAGCCTGCAACAAAGGAAGGTAAATAAGAACCTTTACAGCGGGCAGTGTGTAATATCTCCATACACTTGCAAAGCTGCAGCTGCCATTGGCATTTGACACTTCCAGGTGTGTAAAATACCTAGTCCCTGCTGTGGATGCTTCTTCCAACCCCTACATCACTACAGCCACAGCAGCAAGTGGATGACTAGGTGTCTAAGGCTTCGTACATACGACCGAGAATCTCGTCAGGAAAAACACGTTGTTTTTCCCTGACGAGATTCTTGGCAAGAAACTCTTGCCGCCCGAGTGTACTGACTTTCATTTCAAAAGATGAAAAACGGACCAATGGATTTTTTTTATCAGATATCCGATGAAGCTGACTTTCATCAGTCTTGCCTACACACTATCAGTTAAAAATCCGATCGTGTCCAACGCGGTGACGTAAAAACACAACGGCGTGCAGGGAAAAATGAAGTTCAATGCTTCCAAGCATGCGTCGACTTGATTCTGAGCATGCGTTGATTTTTGACCAAAGGATTTCTCCACAGACGATGTTTTTTTTCTATCGGTTTTTTAACCATCAGAAAATTTTAAAACAGGTTCTATTTTTTTTCACCGATGGGGGAAAAAATGATTGGCCCCACACACGATCGGTTTGTCCGATCATCAGACGAACCGATCGTGTGTACAGGGCATAGGGCATGTTTGTTTTCTAATGTGATGAGTTGATCAGCTCTTGGTCACATGGTCACTTTAAAGTAACAATAAACAAACAGTGGGTGTGTCAGCCTAGTGCATTATCCTTTTACATATTATACTCACAAACCAACATGTGTACGCTCATCAAAACAAATCAAGGAACAGAACAGCAGAGCTCCTGCATATCATCTCATCACATCACAAGATGCTTAGGTCTGAAAGGCTGACACGTTTCGAGGGACATACCCACTTCCTCAGTGCTAAGAGACCTACCACTTCAAGCTAAACTTAAATACCATTTGTGATATCACAGCTTGAACCAGACCTGTGCAGCTCCATTTTGTGATGTGATGAGATGATATGCAGGTCTTCTGGTGTTATGTTCCTGGATTTGCTAAATCATTTTTACTCAGCGCAGATGCTTTTTAAATCGACTTTTACTGAGTCGGGTCATGTTGACAAGACCACCCCGGGCTTAAAGTTCATAGATAATGGAAATCACCAGCTTCTTGCACCTCTTAGACAAGGAAACCTTCAATTTAATGCAAAGCTACATCTCCAAATTGTTGAGGCGCATTACACAAGGTAAATCATAGGAAAGCCAGCTGAATAAATTAATATATAGAAAACAGGGTGCAATCAGCGCAAATATATAGATCAAAAAATAATGATATTAAAAGTGTATTTATGTGATACAGACCCCCAGGGTTCAGATCACTGGTAATGCCAGCTGAACACTAAGGGAAATTCGCAAAAATCCTAAGCAAGTAAAAAATAAAATAGAAAAAGTGCAGCGCAAAACTCAAATATATAAATGATACTGGTATACTCAAACACCAATACCATAAGTGTGAATATGAATATGCAGAAAAAATGGAAAAAAAAAAATATTAAAAATTAAATACAATTCAAACAAACAGTCCAAAAGTCCATAAGTGTCAGAAGATGAGTGAATTAAACGAAAATAAATCTCCAGCACGTGACAATCCACCAAAATTTTGAAGTGATCCCTCCACCGTTGTAGATGGCTACTCTCACCTTCATATATGGACCACTGAGTTAACAATTGGTCAATAAAGCAAATCAAATAGGCAGGTCATGAACAGGAACCAGGCTGATGTATTAGATCCTCATAAGACAACCAAACCGCAAAGGACAGGTGCATGTAAAGAGATAATCACAGACTAAGTGCTCACTGTTGCAATGTGTGGATTTATTCTTTAAAAGAAGCAAAAGTCAGGCTACTCACATTTGGCCAGACAAAAAACGGCATGAAGTAACAATCTTTAGGAATGAACAGCAGATGAGCGACGTGATGTTTCAGGCTTCAGCCTGAGTAGCCTGACTTTTGCTTCTTTTAAAGAATAAATCCACACATTGCAACAGTGAGCACTTAGTCTGTGATTATCTCTTTACATGCACCTGTCCTTTGCGGTTTCGTTGTCTTATGAGGATCTAATACATCAGCCTGGTTCCTGTTCATGACCTGCCTATTTGATTTGCTTTATTGACCATCTGTTAACTCAGTGGTCCATATATGAAGGTGAGAGTAGCCATCTACAACGGTGGAGGGATCACTTCAAAATTTTGGTGGATTGTCACGTGGTGGAGATTTATTTTCGTTTAATTCACTCATCTTCTGACACTTATGGACTTTTGGACTGTTTGTTTGAATTGTATTTAATTTTTAATATTTTTTTTTTCCATTTTCTGCATATTCATATTCACACTTATGGTATTGGTGTTTGAGTATACCAGTATCATTTATATATTTGAGTTTTGCGCTGCACTTTTTCTATTTTATTGAATAAATTAATATACACAGTTATTTTTTAGTTTGTCCAAGATCACATAAGTCAATGCACCATGATTTTTAAAAAAGGGCCCCACACAGGCTTAATTTCATGTACTCAAATACTTCTAGCTGATACGTTTTAAAGGCAACCACCTTTGGATATTTTTAAGCTGCACCTACAAAAAGAGTACCTTAGGCACATGCTTAATTTTCCCTAATAGAGAACTGTTCATATGGAACAGAAACAATAGAGCAATGTAAAAGTATACATTCAATAATTATTGTCTACAACCCTGTATCATATTAAAAAAGTTTTAAAATAAATGTGAGTACCTTTCTTAGCTTGTCAATCATCTCTTCAATGCTAATGTCCCCATTCTGAGAGACCTTGCTTTCCATCTGGGTCAGCCACTCACACAGCTCTTTGTTCTTTTCATTAAAAATTGCCCACTCATTAAGCCTCTCACTGACTTGCTGCCGACGTAAAGAGACCTGTAATTGCAAAACACAGCCATGATTGATCCTAATGCCTGGTACACACAATAAGATTATCAGACGAATGATCGTCAGTTTTTTTTTTTTTTGCATGCTAATCTCATATTGAAAATGTAGCGTTTACTAAAATAACAAAAAATTTTGTACGACAAAATTCAGAAGTGATGTAATGTGTTGTAGTGTATTTGTATTGGATTTTCTAATCACAACTGTACTGATTAAACAAAAATCGTACCATCTGGTATTGTACGAGAAATATTTCCGTGCTTGTCCCATCTGATAATTTTGCATTAGTTGTCGTGATCAGTTCTCAAACGCTAATGATCAGATTATGGAACGATCGATTTGAAAGTTATGTATCATTTTCTGAACGTGTGTATGGGCCTTAAGACCTTAAAACCCAAGGCCTAGTGAACACTTGCAGAAAAGAAACAGCTCTTAGAGGCATTTGTATGCCTCTGAACACAGCTTTATTTCATTACATGGGGGGGGGGGGTACAAAAACTGGAGCACACTGAATCCAGTGGAGCTATTCATAGTAACCAATCAGCTGTTAGTTTTTATTGTTAAAGCTTAACTGAACAAGTTGCAGTTAGACCCCTTTCACACTGGAGGCGTTTTTCAGGTGCTTTAGCGCTAAAAATAGTGCCTGTAAAGCACCTGAAAAAAACCTCAGCTGCAATCCCAGTGTGAAAGCCAGAGTGCTTCCATGCTGGGGCGCTGCGCTGGCAGGGCGCCAGAAAAGTCCTGCAAGCCGCTTCTTTACAACTCTTTATGAACGGTGTATACACCGCTCCTAAAGCGCCCCTGCCCATTGAAATCAATAAGCAGCGCTGCAGCAGCACTACAGCGGCGCTGCAACGGGCGCTTTTAACCCTTTTTATGAAACAATAACAATTGTCCAAGTGAAATAAAATATCAACCAAAGTCCATTAGTCCATCATCCTTCAAAATTAACACCCAACTTTACATGGATAGGCATAGGTGAGAATAAAGATGACACATTCTTTATTCCACCATCACCAACTGGTGGACTGAACATTTTCTCATTTGTATGCCTATCCATGTGTAGTTGGATGTTTATTTTGAAGGAAGGTGGACTAATGGACTTTGGTTGATATTTTATTTTACTTGCACAGTTGTTGTTTCATAGGTGCATTATTATTAATAATATTTTAGCTAACAGATTAACCTGCCTGGCGGTCTTCACGAGTCTGACTCGGGGTTAGATTTTCCTGCTGCGAGCGGAAACCCCGAGTCAGACTCGGGCTTGCCTCGCTAGATCCACAGGCACAAGTTACTTACCTTGTCCCTGGATCCAGCGATGCCACCGCGCTGTGTGAGCGAGTGGGACCTCGCTCGATTCACACAGTGCCTCCGTGTGACGCCGATCTCCGTTCCCTGCGACGTTACGACGCACGGGGACGGAGAACGGCGCCAAATTCAAAAAAGTAAACAAACACCTTACATACAGTATACTGTAATCTTATAGATTACAGTACTGTATGTAAAAAAAACACACACCCCCTGTCCCTAGTGGTCTGTCCTGTGTCATGCATGTCATTTTATATAATAAAAACGTTTCTTTCTCCCTGCAAACTGTAGATTGTCCATAGCAACCAAAAGTGTCCCTTTATGTCAAAAATAGTTTTAGATCAGCTAAAAAACAGCGATAATAAATTATAATCACTTGCAGAATTGTGCGATAGCGATTTGTGGGGAAATTCGTCATAAAAAAAAAAAAATAATGACAGCAACAATTCTGCAACTGAGCAAATTTCAGTGATTTTGATTTGATTACATTATTGAATAATTTTTATTATAATTATATTATTATTTGTTATAATTATTTATAATTATTTATTATATTATAATTTATAATTTTGTTTTTAAAAAAATGTCATACCTGGGATGCCTATTAGAATCTTGTTTGGTCAGATTTAAGTGAGTTATTTCTAAAAATTACAGACCTACAATATAAAACGCCAAATTTCCTTGCAAATAATGGTACCGCTTTTAGCATGTTTTTTCTGACAGAATCATACCGCCAGGGAGGTTAAGTTTACATGCACACGCTTCTAAATATTGTACATGTGCAATGTGCAAGTGTAATTACACACCAAAACACTTCTGGCAGAAACATCACAGGCAATTTTCATATGCCTGTGTACATGGACTTGCAAACCCTATTTTTTAGGGCTCTCTCACACTTGTGCAGTAAACTAAAATTTTCTGCACTAGAAAAAATGCTGATCTCTGCAAGGGCACAGAGAGAACGATCGTTTTCCATATGCCCTGTTCACACTGCAACGAAGCTCCTGGGTGCCGAGCAGTGAGGTGCAGAAAAAATGCATATTGTATTTGTCTGTAATTGACTGGATATCACCTGAAGGCTCTATGTACTGTCCATTTCTAAATGGTGTAGAGAATTGGATGACATGTTAAGCTGACATTTCGATAAAGTTAGAAGAAAAAAAAAAAGTACACAGTGCCCTGTGCTGAAATGTGTACCACAACACCCAATGCTGGACCTGACACTGACAGCTGTCCACACAGTAAAACCTCCCATTTTACCATGTGGGCCAGTATGAACGGGTCCTAAATCTAAACCTGCACTAGCTAATGTATAAATTCTTCACCCTGTAGTCTAATGCCGCATACACACCATCACTTTATGTGATGAAAAAAAACGACATTTTCTGTGAAGTAAAAAACGACGTTTTTGAAACTTCAATTTTCAAAGACGAAGTTGCCTACACACCATAGTTTTTCTCACAATGTTCTAGCAAAGCGAGGTTACGTTCCACCACGTTTTTTCATTGAAGCTCGCTTCATAAGTAGCTTCTGGGCATGCGCGGATGAAAAAACGTCGTTTTAAACGACGTTTTTGCTACACACGGTCAATTTCTGTGAAGTAAAAGTTGACGTTTTGAAAAACGACACATAAAATTGAAGCATGCTTCAATTTTTTTTTGTCGTTTTTTAGAAGACATAAAACGACGTTTTCCCCCACACACGGTCAATTAAAGTGACGTTTTTAAAAACTTCATTTTTTTTCATCACATAAAGTGATGGTGTGTACGCGGCATTAGATTTAACAGCACAGGTTACAACTCAGGTACAGTAAAACCTTGGTTTGAGGGTAACTTGGTTTGAGAGTGTTTTGCAAGACAAGCAAAATATTTTAATACATTTTGCCTTGATATACAAGCAATGTCTTGATATAAGAGTAGCGTCATGTCACAACTGAGTATAAAAAAGAAGAGAGGAGCCTCTAATGCCATGTACACACGATCGGTTCATCCGATAAAAATGGACCGATTTTTTCATCAGATATCCGATGAAGCTGACTTTCATCAGTCTTGCCTACACACCATCAGTTAAAAATCCAATCGTGTCCAACGCGGTGACGTAAAACACAACAACGTGCAGAGAAAAATGAAGTTCAATGCGTCGACTTGATTCTGAGCATGCGTGGATTTTTGACCGATGGATTTCCCCACAGACAATCGTTTTTTTCTATCATTTTTTTAACCATCAGAAAATTTTAAAACAGGTTCTACTTTTTTTCACCGATGGGAAAAAAAATGATGGGGCCCACACACGATCGGTTCGTCCGATGAAAACAGTCCAGCGGACCGTTTTCATCAGACGAACCGATCGTGTGTACAGGGCATTAGTGTAGCAATATGGTTACATTTAATGAAGGTACAACATTTAGCAACTTATTGCTACACTTAGAGGTGCCTCTCTTCTCTTTTATACCCTGTAAAAAAAATGCTTTGATATACAAGTGCTTTGGATTACAAGCATGTTTCTGGAACGAAACAAACCAAGGTTTTACTGTATTAATAAACAACACATAAAATATTACATAGCGACACACTAATACTGCAAACAATACTTACACATTACTTTGCCATGAACAGCAGTAAAGCTATTAGTGGAGTAGTTATTCATACTTCTGAGTTTGCAGCAAGAACAGAATTTCTGTGAAGAGCTCTGTTTGATTTTGAAGCTAGAAATGGTAAATTTCCTGTTGGTCTCACCTCAGAAAGCGAGCAGAGGAAATAACTGTGATATGCTTTGCTAATTGTCACATCCGGGGGACTTTAGGCATTTGAGCTGTTTTTCAAATTTTAAACATCTGTCTTTTCGTATAACACCGACAACATGTACACATGCGATTGAAAGCTGTGCAGGAAGTCTTTATATCATATTTTACATAGAAAGAACCTGCATTTACCGTGGTCATTGTTAGCTACATTTTCTAGATCATTATAATTATTAAGGGATGTATTCCAAAGTGTAAAGCATATCTAAACACAAAAATAAAAACTAATAAACTGCAGTAAATGGCAATAGGTAAAGTGCTGCAAAACATTGTCAGCTCTTTATAAATAACCGTAATAATTAAAAAATAAGCAACTCATCAGTCCCTAGACGTGTTGGCTACATTTGTTTGATTTTTAAGACAGTAATCCTTTATTTTCACCCGGTAATCCACCTGTGATCCTCTGCGGCAAATTTCAGGACCCGCTGTCCTTAAAGTGGAGTTCCACCCATTTTTTTATGTTTGTCTGTGCTGCATGCTCTAATCTCATAGTGTTCAGAATGGACAATTTTTATTTAATTTGTTGCTTGTAAATACCTTTATTTTGTAGTCCTTCATTACTTCCTCCTCCTTATTAGCCTAGGCTATTTGCAAGGGTTTCTGGGATAGGCATCATGTTTCCCAGTAGTCCTTGCAAACCTGACTGAAACCTATTACATTTCTTGTGCACTGAGCATGTGCGAGATATGCAAAGCTGAAATCCAGGAAGTCATACAGTCTGGCTTCATGATGCCCACACTTAAGATGGCCACGGTCTATTTCTAGATTATAAACTATCTAAATGCTGTAACAACCTAACAAAACGGACCTTAGTTTACAGACTAACTTTACTAGAATACATTAAGCTTGTGTATTACAGGGGTATTTATATTTAAAAAGTGAAATTGTGGGTGGAACTCCCCTTTAAGCTGCAGCTGAAATACCAGATCTTGACGTTGCAGAGACAATAAATAGTTGCTTCTGCCTAAGCAGAACACATTATCAGTTGCAACATTAGGACAGAAGTAGAAGATAATCAATAGACTGGTTGGGCCCAGAAGAAAACTGATAGGGTCACAGGTATTTTTTAGAATTTACAGATTGTAGGCAGCATGGGGGTACTGTAAGTGGGTCTACAGTATATTTCTTTTTTTCTTTTTGATCAGATAAGTTTTTATTGGTATTTTTCATGACTTACCAACAAAACCTACACCCCCTTCCAGCCAAACCATATCACCATCCGCCCATCCCAACAAAAAAACATACAAAAGCTGCAGCACATATGTAAAAACACCTAAGAACCTTGATCTGTGAAAAGCAAATTTAGAGACAATAAGGAATACAAAAGGGTAATATAAAGTATACGCACTGTAGCGACAATGAGTCATAGAGGTGGGTGGGGGGGTTGTTAATCAGATATGTTACTGATAACTCAATTGATCTCAGTAGTTGCAAAAAGGGGTCAGGGAATGACCGTGTCATGATATTTTAAGAAAACTTTGGAAGGGTCAGAGTCAGGGGAGGGCTGGGCCGGGGGGCAGGGTGGCAATTGCCTCCCAGGCCGCCCTAACTCATGTTCAAAAGTCTGCTACCATTTTATTTTTCATTCTGGTCTTGGAAGTCGGGACGACCACTAGCTGTTGTATTCCAGGAGTTATAGTGAGAGACCCTGACACCCCTAGCTGACCCCCACCCCCCCCATACACCCCATGTAACCTGCCCCAGTGATCAGGCTGCATTGATGGGCACTGGAGTTGGCTGCACTGATGGGCACTGGTGAGGCTGCATTTAAAAACCACATGGGCCATGGATGGTGAGCTGATTCAGCAGTTCAATGGGCCACTTGACTGGATTTGCCCCCCAGGCCTAAGGCTGCCAGCCCTCCCCTGGTCAGAGTGAAGTAATGATGAGATTTAAGGGGCGATCCGATTCTGCAATCTGTTTCTGACTGTAGATCCACTTTTATTTTTCAGTACCACTCTAAAAATACAAGCTAGTAAAAAAAACTGTGAGAAGTAATAGAAGCAAAGGTTTCTGACTGTCTGGGTATTCATTAGCACCACATCCCTTGTATAGATATAAATGCACAGATTAGAAGGAATGGAATTTTTAAGGTGCGTATAACACAGCCAAATTGAGTATCAATCAACTATATATTATCACTATAAAGAATAACATATTTGAGTCTAATAACTATGTTATTCTTTATAGTGATCACATGTACAGTTGACTGATTCTGAGTTCTTCTGAAGAAACCACCGTTATGGCGAAACATGTAGAGAGTTTGTAACAGGCGCTCTGCGCGCCTGTTCCCTTTGCTAATAGACAGGCGCTTTCTGCGCCGCAGTGCGTTCCATGCTGGAACACATACGTGATTGTCTATTGTTGTGACTTAGATGAAGATCAGATCACATTTTATGACCAATTTGTGCAGAAATCCATATCATTCCAAAAGGGTTCACATACTTTTTATTGCAACTGTATATCCAAGTGGAAGGTATACTTTAAATTGTAATTTAAATGCTGAAACTATAAAAACAAAAGCTCCAAACCTTGAACTTTCCCCAGAAACACTTGGTAAGCATAAGTAAATCAGATTGGGCTTTTATTTATGGAGAAAAGCTTGGCACTGGTAAATATCTATAACATCAAGAGATCATAAACCAGAATTATAACTGTGGGCCTATCAGGACTGACTTAACAATCTTGAATGGCTTATCTCAGAATCCTTGAGATTTGGCTATAAATAAACATAATCAAAACTATTAAACGTTCTCTTGCCTGAGGATTAAATTGAGTAGAAAATTCGTGACTCAATCACAGTGCTAATAGAAATACATAAAATCAGAACTCCTGGCAGATATGAATGACACAAATTAATACAACTCTATGTATTTTTTTTTTTAAATGCAAGCAGCTTAAGTACCTGTATGACCTGGTAATAGCCTTTTTGCAGACAATCTACAGAAGCACTAAGGCCGGTGATCTGCCGGTATGGTTCCGACTATCGCGAAAGTTCCTGCGCAGGCGCAATCTGATCTGCCGATATGGTTCCGGCTAACGAGAAAGTTCCTTTAAGGACTGCGCAGGCGCAAATTTGCCGACGGAAATCTCCGAACCTCGCCCGGCATCCAGGGCGACGTGGATTTCGAGGAAAGTGGCCAGTCGGCCTCACGTCCACGCTTCGCTCGGACGGCTCGCTCCGCTCGCTCGGCCTCCTGGCTCTTTTTTTAACATCCTCCAATCCACGGGGATGTTAAAGAATGAGCCTGGATGCCGGGCGAGGTTCGGAGATTTTCGTCGGCAAGTTTGCGCCTACGCAGTCCTTGAAGGAACTTTCCCGTTAGGGGAACCTTAAGGACAAGTTAACGGGACAGGGAAGGCAGCATAAGAAGTCAATTGGTTGTGCTGTAATATTTATGTGCTAACAAGAGACAAGCTGAAAGAGGAGAGAGCGCAGTGACAGAGAGATGCACTCATCGGTCTGCTGCTTCTCCATTACAGTCCCGTCAAAGACTAGAAATAGGAAAACCTGTAAGTGTTGCCTAACTGCCCCAAAGAAAAAAAAAAGGTCTACTGTCCAGTCTGACAGAGTTGTGCTGTGTGGCAGAGCTGTGTGCAGAACAGAACTGGATGGACACAAATATTTTGCATATAAAATTGATCTCACATATATATTTCATTAGTAAATTGAGTGTCATGCTCGCCCCCTCCCTTGGACTACTGGAGAGTCAGGACGCTCTCTACGTTGCAGATAGAGAAAGGAGCTGTGTGTTAGTGGGCGTCCTGACTCTCCTGTTGTCCAAGGGAGGGGGCGAGCACGACACTCCACACCAGGGAGAAAGCCTTGCATTACTGTGTGGAGTTACAGACAGAAGAACAGGAAGTGAGGATTTCTCAGAAGAAATAATGACATTAAAAAGCAAATTGGGAGGATGAGGTAAGTGAAGGAGGACTGCACTAAGGTATAGAAAGCTATTTAGGAAAAAAAATTGTACATTTACAACCCCTTTAAGGCTTACCTGTAGGTACAAGAAATATCTCCTAACCCTACACAGTTTAGGAGATATTTGCAGAAAAGACGGCACTGATGTTAGTGAAGGCGATCGTGCCGTCACTGGCGGCTCCTGCTCGCATGCGCGGGAGTGACGTCATCGCGCCTCCGGCCAGTCACAGCGCTGGAGCCGCAATACCCGGAAGTCACTCTGTGAGAGATCGCGGCAACAGAGGAGGTGAACGAGGGCCGCTGCGGGGGCTTTGATCTCAGGTAAGTAATTCATAATGAGCTAGTATACTATGCATACTAACTCATTATGCCTTTGTCTTGCAGGGTGTATTTTTTTTTTTCAGGAGGCTTTACTCTAAGACAGAGTTCAAAACATTTTTTTTAAATATAGATGCAATGAAAATGGTTAGTTACCTGATTTATAGAGTTTCCACAGAGCATAATAACAACACCATCTGGGGCTAGGCACAGTATCAAGTGTGTGTTCATATCAGTCATTTTCATTAGTATCTTCTGATTAAATTACCTGATGACACAGTTCCTCCCACTGTCTCTGCAGCAGTTCAATGCGCTCATTAAGAATAGAAATATCATCTGCACTAATAAATGGTAAAAAGGTGTCCTTCAGTTTTGTCAGATGAGCAAGATCCTCCACCCATCCTTCCACTGCATTTCCAAGTTCCTGTAAGAGCACAACCATTGTATGTAGAATTTACAAATACAGGACATTGAAAACTTTAGTATATAAAATAGTCCTTCAAGTGGAGGTTCACCCGGAAATTACAATTTTTAACCTAATGCCGCGTACACACCATCACTTTATGTGATGGAAAAAAACGAAATTTTCTGTGAAGTAAAAAACGAAGTTTTTGAAACTTCAATTTTCAAAAACGACGTTGCCTACACACCATCGTTTTTTCACAATGCTCTAGCAAAGCGAGGTTACGTTCACCACTTTTTTCCATTGAAGCTAGCTTCATAACTAGCTTCTGGGCATGCGCGGGTTTAAAAACGTTGTTTTAAATGTCGTTTTTTGCTACACAAGGTCAATTTTTGTAAAAAACAAAAAACGACATTTTGAAAAACGACACAAAAAATTGAAGCATGCTTCAATTTTTTTTTGTCGTTTTTCACAAGACATAAAACAAAGTTTTCCCCCACACACGGTCATTTAAATTTACGTTTTTAAAAACATCGTTTTTTTCATCACATAAAGTGATGGTGTGTACGCGGCATCAGATTCATGCTCATTTTGTCTAGGGGAATCGGCTAGTTTTTTGTTAAATCGAACCTGTACTTACCGTTTTAGAGAGCGATCTTCTCCGCCGCTTCCGGGTATGGGCTGCGGGACTGCGCGTTCCTATTTTGATTGACAGGCTTCCGACAGGCTTCCGACGGTCGCATCCATCGCATCACGATTTTCCGAAAGTAGCCGAAAGCCGGTGCGCAGGCGCCGTATAGAGCCGCACCGAAGTTTGGCTTATTTCGGCTACTCGTGACGCGATGGATGCGACCGTCGGAAGCCTGTCGGAAGAATGTCAATCAAAATAGGAACGCCCAGTCCCGCAGCCCATACCCGGAAGCGGCGGAGAAGATCGCTCTCTAAAACGGTAAGTACAGCTTTGATTTAAAAAAAAACTAGTCGATTCCCCTAGACAAATTGAGCATCAATCCAAGGTTAAAAAATGTTTTTAGGGTGAACTCCCGCTTTCATCTGCTGCTTACCTTGCATCTGATCTGTTCTGAATGGAGTTCATCATGGTTGACAGGCAATGGCTGAGAGAGGTTTTTCCTGAATGTTCTTAGCTTTTCCAAGGAATCTGCTATTCCTTTTTCACATTTCTCCCAGTCCTAAAAAATACACATTTCCAAAGTGTTACAAGGTACTGTATAAGTAACATAGAATATAACAAAGAAAAAATCTATATTTTTACAACACAGGATGCACTGCAGGATTACCCCTTTTAAAGCCTGCAAAGTCAAGGATTTGTTTCATGTCTGAAAAAGCAAGCCCCACAATACTCTGCATTAATTCATCTTACAGCTATAGGAAGCGGGGTTAAATAATAAAAAAATATATAATACAAAAAACAGCAGCATGTTAGTTTGGTGGGCAGGTGGATCTAAAAAGACATGCATCTGTTTACACCCTTTTACCTCCTATTTAAAGCGGAGTTCCACCCTAAAAATGAACTTTCTATTAACAGCTTGCCTTTAATGTAAAAAAAAAAAAATGTTTTACATTTTTTTTACTCACTTCTATCTGGCTGTTGCTAGGCAGATTTCGTAATCTGCCTAGTTCCTTGTCCTAGGTGATTCAATTTCCTGTCCTAAGACCACATTGCCTCCTGGGAAATGATTACACTCCAGAATGCACCTCTCCCTGAAAACCAGGAAGGAAAAGGAACTGGGCTTCACATGCCCACACATATGATACAGCCACAACATGAGCTGGAGGATATAAGGCATGTGTTTGCAATGATTTCTGGAACGATTGGGGAGCTATTAATATGTTTTAGGGACTATTTAACCTCCCTGGCGGTATGATTCTTTCAGAAAAAAGGTGCTGAAAGCGGTACCATTATTTGCAAGGAAATTTGGCGTTTTATACTGTAGGCCTGTAATTTTTAGGAATAACTCACTTAAATCTGACCAAGCAAGAGTCTTGTAGGCATCCCAGGTATGACATTTTTTTTAAAAAACAAAATTATAAATTATAATATAATAAATAATTATAAATAATTAAAACAAATAATAATATAATTCTAATAAAAATTATTCAATAATGTAATCAACTTAAAATCACTGAAATTTGCTCAGTTGCAGAATTGTCGCTGTCATTATTTTTATTTTTTTATGATGAATTTCCCCACAAATTGCTATCGCACAATTCTGCAAGTGATTATAATTTATTATCGCTGTTTTCTAGCTGCTCTAAAACCATTTTTGACATAAAAAGACACTTTTGGTTCCTATGGACAATCTACAGTTTGCAGGGAGAAAGAACAGTTTTTATTATATAAAAGTACATGTAGGACACTGGGCAGACCACTAGGGACAAGGGGTGTGTGTATTTTTTACATACAGTACTGTAATCTATAAGATTACAGTATACTGTGTGTATTGTGTTTGTTTACGTTTTTGAATTTGGCGCCGCTCTCCGCTTCCGTGCGTCGTAACGTCGCAGGGAACGGAGATCGACGGCACAGGAGGATGCTGTGTGAATCGAGCGAGGACCCGCTCGCTCACACAGCGCGGTGGCATCGCTGGATCCAGGACAAGGTAAGTCAACACTGTCTGTGGATGCTGCGAGGCAAGCCCGAGTCTGACTCGGAGGTTACCGATCGCAGCACAGAAATCTAACCCCGAGTCAGACTCGGGAACACCGCCAGGAGGGTTAATGTGATTCATTTTAGCTTACAAAAAAAAAAATTAAATTATGTCCGGAACCCCGCTTTAGGTCTGGAAAACCGTAAGAAGATGCAAAGGGGTTGATTTTTCTAAAACTGGAGAGTGCAAAATCTGGTGCAGCTCTGCATGGCAACCAATCAGCTTCTAACTTCAGCTTGTTCAATTGAGCTTTGACACAAAAAAAAAAAAAATGGAAATGTAATGGTTTCTATGCAGAGCTGAACCAGATGTTACACTCTCCAGTTTTAGTAAATCCACCCCAAAAACCTTTTCCACTTTTTTTTTGGACCTCGATGCACTTGGAGGTATTCAGATGTAAACAGACGCACATCTGCTTAGATTTGCTTACCCATAGACTAACACTGAACTCTAATTTATATCCAATGGAAACATTGGCAGGTGGATATGATGTGGACATGTGAACACTAAACCCACATTATAAAAAACTATCAATACATGCTGTATTACATGCGGTTCCTACTCACTCAGTCACTATGAGATTTGTTTTTTGTATTCTGAAAAAAACCTGGTTGATCCTGCTGTTATCTGTCTCCCCCTTCTTCCATGTCCCCAATTCAGTTGGCGATTTTGCAGAGCAGTGTTGGCAGCTCTGCACATGCTCAGTTTTTAGTGAGTTTCTATGCTGAACATTTCTTCTCTATTACATGTGAGCAGCCCATGTGACTATAGAATCACACATGTGGGCGTATACACAGTGGTAAATGACAGCCCAATTTCTCCCTTCTTCTCCATGCCCCCTAACCAGCTAAACACAATGGGGGTGGGATATTACATTTACAGTAGATTAACGGAAGAGTCATCCTCCTCTTGTTCTACAGGCTGGAGGGGAATGGCACAGCATGTGACTGTCAGAAATCTGCTCACACCATGTTATTGCCAAAAAATAATAAAGACTTGATTTTCAAATATATATTTGTATGACAATTTAAAACAGTTTATTGATTTTAATTATTTATTTTTACCCTGTATTCCAAAGGCTGTGTTTATTTATTTTTTTAACATGGGACCATCCGTAGAGGACTAGAAGCTCCTCCTGCTTATGTTTCCCTGCAGACTGGCTGGGAAAGATCTAAGTCATGTGACAGCTGTATATCAATTAGGAAAACAGTACTTAGAATTTTTTTTCTTATTAAAGTAATTACAGTGCCATCATCCATATACAGAAATAGAAGGGGCAATGTAAATTAAACAGTGCATGCACTTTCTAGACATCAAACTTGCTGAAATGATAGTGATACTAAGCACACACTGTTTCATTTACATTGCCCCTTCTATTTCTGTATATGGATGATGGCACTGTAAATACTTTAATAAGAAAAAAATATATATGACTATGGGAGTGCCAGGTCCTCCATAGAAACATGTATAAAAAGTGAAAAAAGTTGCGCTACTAATATAAAAAAAGTGATATCAGCCAGCATAATTCTCCATAGAAAGAAATATGTGAATCATTAAATTATATCAATGATTCTTCTCGGAATGGCAAATGCTACAAACTTGACTTGGTCCAGAAGATGTATCAGTTAGGCCGCGTACACACGATCGGTCCATCCAATGAGAACGGTCTGATGGATTTTTCCATCAGTTAACCGATGAAGCTGTCAGTCGCGCCTACACACCATCGGTTAAAAAAACGATCGTGTCCGAACGCGGACACATAAACCACGTACGACGGCACTATAAAGGGGAAGTTCAAATCCAATGACGCCACCCTTGGGGCTGCTTTAGCTGATTTTGTGTTAGTAAAAGACATTTCGCGCTTTTCTGTCTGTTACAGCGTGATGAATGTGCTATCTCCATAACGAACGCTAGTTTTACCAGAACGAGCGCTCCCGTCCCCTAATTTAGTCTGAGCATGCGTGGATTTTTAACCGATGGACGTGCCTACTAACGATCGTTTCTTTTCTATCGGTTAGGAATCCATCGGTTAAATTTAAAACAAGTTGGCTTTTTTTTAACAGATGGTAAATAACCGATGGCGCCCACACACGATCGGTTTGGACTGATGAAAACGGTCCATCAAACTGTTCTCATCGGTTTAACCGATCGGGTGTACGTGGCCTAAATGTATTCTAAATATGGTGATTATAACCAAGATTTTCCAGTGAAGAATTAGGCCCCGTACACACGGCCGAGGAACTCGACGTGCCAAACACATCGAGTTCCTCGGCCAGTTCAGTCCTGGAGCCGCCGAGGACCTCGGCGGGCCGAGTTCTCCCATAGAACAACGAGGAAATAGAGAACATGTTCTCTATTTCCTCGCCGAGGTCCTCGTCGGCTTCCTCGGCCGAAAGTGTACACACGGACGGGTTTCTCGGCAGAATTCAGCCAGAAACTCGGTCGGAAGCTGAATTCTGCCGAGGAAACTGGTCGTGTGTACGGGGCCTAAGAATTCCAGGTAACACTGACTGCAGCTCAATCCAGTGAATATGCAAGAAGCAAATGTGCTTTATAATTTTGGAATCATTGGTAAAAAACCCAACAGGTGAATGGTGGTGCATGATTAATTGTCATCCAGTGTCAGTTCAAATCCTTGCCAACTGAACCATTGTTACCTACACTATCTCACCTATACTATATGTCGGGTATATCAGGTCATTATAGAGAAATCTGATATATACCTATACGCCAGCAGGGCAGATGTTTCCACATTTGATCTCATTGGGGTAGTAGGTCAGATAACTGTTAACAAAAAGGTGAGTCTTACCTATAGACTCCACTCCCCTGCCTAACATATTAACATGCAGTTGTCCTTTAAATAAGCCCCGCATATATTGAAACACATGGAACATTTCTTGCATATATCTTATAAATTAAAAATAAAAGCAGCAATAACATTATTCAAATTGCTCCAACTATATTACTGCAGGGTTGTGTGCCTGCTGTAAATATCCGGAACATTACTGCTATTGTAAAATGCAGGCCAGCATCATTTTGTGCTCTGGTAAATCGAACACAATGGGAGCTAACCGGTGACAGCATCTGATTAGTTTATGACACTATCCACATACTAAAGATAATTTCTATAGGAATGAGTATAAAGAAGGCGGCACATACTTTCAATAGGAATGCAAGCTGTTTCTTCTGCTCCTCCAGTCTCAGTGTGGTGGCCTTCCATCGCTCTTGAATGTCAATGAGCTCTGCCTGCAAGGAAGCCTCCGCCCCACTGTCAGCATAGAGAAGCAGCTGCTTCCCAGCCTCCACAGTCAGGATGTAGCTCCCTTGCTGTCTGTGAAGTACTCTGTCTCTTAGCTGTAACATCAAACAACAATGCATCTTGTTTCAATAACATACATTCAGAATAAGCTTACACAGAGAATACAACTATGCAGATCAAACATTAGGGCTGTTTTAATAAATGAGAAGATTGGAAATGTGATTGTGTGCATGTGTTATGTAACATGCCCTACACCTTTGCTGCAACTACCAATGCCATAGGCATGGCAATCATCTCCCCTGAACTAGGAAGTACAGCAAAGAATAATGGACACTGGGCCAGATTCACGTAGCCCGGGCGCAGCGTAACGTAACCGATTTAGGTTACACCGCCGCAAATTTTCTGGCTAAGTGCCCGATCCACAAAGCACTTACCTGGAAATTTGCGGCGTTGTATCCTAAATCCGTCCGGCGCAAGGCGGGCCAATTCAAATGGGGCGGGTACCATTTAAATTAGGCGCGCTCCCGCGCCGGACGTACTGCGCATGCTCCCGACGCAAATTTCCCGTCGTGCTTTGCGCAAAATTACGACGCGCCGACGTTTTGTGAATCGCGACGTGAAAAAAAGACTTGCGCCGGGAATTTTTTTTAAAAAAAAAAATTCAAAAGCGACGCGGGAAAGACGGGTATACTTTTACATGGTGTACTAATTTTACACTTTGTAAAAGGTGCCCTATCTTTGCGACGGCAAACTAACACTTGCGGCGACGTAACGACGGGAAAAAGTTTCATGGATCGCCGTAACTGCTAATTTGCATACCCGACGCTGGTTTACGACGCAAACTCCCCCCAGCGGCGGCCGTGGTACTGCATCCTAAGATCCGACAGTGTAAAATTATTACACCTGTCGGATCTTAGGGATATCTATGCGTAACTGATTCTATCAGTCGCATAGATAGAAACAGGGATACGACGGCGTATCAGCAGATACGCCGTCGTATCCCTTTTGTGAATCTGGCCCACTATGTCTAATATAAAAAAGATCACTATTTTTCAGGACATGATGAAGTCCCAAAAGTATGGTAGCCTACACGTGTCTGAGTGGCCTATAGAATTCACTTCTAGCCTTACAGAAGCAGAAGTTGAAACTTGGGGCACTGATGTGGGGTGGGGTGAGGTGGGGGTGGGATGATTGTCCTTCACCTTTCCAATTCTTCTGCTCATCCGGCCTTTTTTGCCCTATATTTACCCCACTCGCCTTTATCCGTCCTTCCCATCTTTGCTTCCTCCTTCTTTCTCCCCCTCTCCCTCCTTTCTTTCTCGTTTTTGCTAAGCTGAGTATACAGGTAGAGTTTTTCTTTAGTTCAACCAGCGGGTTTAACGAAGAAAAACTCACGGATCCCTGCACCCATGCAAGCTATGTGGATACAGGGCTATCCCCTGATTCCCTATTGTATTCTGGCAGCGATGACTCCCCCGGCTGAAACAATACACAGATTAGCACTGCAGCCATTGGCTGCCACAGCTGATTGATTGCTTGCTTTCCAGCAGGACTGCCTGTCAGAAGCTGGTCATTCTGTTGAAACGACAGGGCTACACACAAATAAAAATTCTCCAGGAACCAGCTGAATTTTTATGTATACCTAGCTTCATACTCTCTTCTTATCCTTAAAACAATCTCTTTAACATTAAAAGAAGGTCGGCATGGTTGAAATGCGTTAAAATCTGCTGTAACTTATCCATCTTTTATGGAGTACCAATAATTCTGGAAAAATGTAGGAGCATGTATGGAGTTGTGGATCATCTTCTATTATTTAACATGAAGAAATGCCTACAATCCCTGAACCTTGAATATACCGAGACGCGTATCTAGTGAAAATGGCGCCTATGGCAAGCACTGAAACTGCGCCCCTGTCAAAACATTTGAAACCCAACTTTCAGATAACCTTAACAACAAAAAAAACAGCTAACAAAACAAGTCAAGCTCTTTAATTATCCCTTACACCAGAGCCAATAGCGTTACATCTTATATCACAGTTCCCCCTCTTAGAGTTCCCAGAGAGCCCTCCTTACATCGGAATCCAAATAGTTCCCCTTCCCCTCAGTCTGTGCCCGCCTTCTTCTCAAGCTTATCTGCTGGAGGAGTCAGGCAGTGAAGTGGTCTTTTGATATAACAACAAAAACCTGGGGAATGCCCAGGGAAAAACCAAGCCTACTTACCGACCAGCTAGCAGACAACCAATTAACCTGTCTAACACTATGCGTTAAAAACAGGGGTCTAGTCCGCACGCATTTGCAAACGCATGCGTGAGCCACAGAGCCGCGCCAAGGCACCCTGTAATATCTGTGGTCCTAACACTAAACAATGAGTGTCCCCACAGTGGAGGCACATGCATTTTAATGGATAGATAGGGGCAGGTGGACTGAAGGGGAGCCACCCCTTCTTAAAGGTACAAGAGCACACCAAACACCCAGCATATAGCACAGTGGCTGCAAAGGTGTTGGTGCACTGCTGGACACTACAAGCACCATAGGTGAAACACAAACATGTCCACCGCCCCCATCTATAGCTGGCTATCGCAGTAAGTAGCATTGGAAGGTCTTTTGATATAACTCTGCCGGGCTGGAACTTTATTGCCATTAACTGCATACATGCAAAATAAAAAAAAGAATCCCTCCATTTTACAGCCTTGATCTCATGGGGCCCAAAAAAATATGATTTCGACTACACAGGAATCATGGCCTGCAGAGAGAGGGGAATGCATGAAAAATTTGCCTGCAGCTTCATCAAGAGTATCAGGCTCAGCATAAGGCACAAGCAGTAGAGCCGCCCCTTCCTGCTGGGCAGGTGGCTGGGTTCTGCTTTTGGAATGAAAGGACCCCGAGCCGGGTACAGAAGACCTGCCAGAGACTTCTCCTGACTGAGTTCACAGTCCAGGTGTCCTGTCCAGAAATACATTGGCCCCAATGCCACCGCTATAGTCCTGGCTATAGCATCCCTGAGCAGGCAGCAGAGTGATATTCAGCTGTCAGGGCTGCTGTAGCTGGAACTATAGAGGTAGAATCGGAAAATGCGACACCTGCATGCTTATTCCGCAACCAGTTACTGCACTCACAGGAGTAACACAGCCACAATGGAAACAGTCCGAGGTGCTGAAAAGGAGATCCTGCCTATGCTCAGGAGCCTGGAGGGAAGAAGAGACCCTCAGACCCTGGTAAGTGCCTTGCTGCCCAGCCACTCACCAGCACCCCCTTCATATGGCGCCCATGGCTGCCATACCCTAGATACGCCACTGAATATACCATTATACATAAACCTTGCTATATGTAGCTAATCCAAATTTTCACCCTGTGGACATATAGTTAGAGATTTTAAGAATGAATGACTCCTGTAATGTTTTTCTCTGGGTCCTTGCAATGATACTAAATAAGTGACCACGACATCCCTAGTGTATTCCTGCACTACTGCATCCGCAAAGTGTATGTTAATTAATATCTGTCAAAATTCACTTGTAAAATAATAACAATTCTTGAGATAGAAAATCCATTTCAAACCAGCAATTATATGCACATGAAAATAAACTACAATATGTGATATAAGTTCAACAACAGCTAAGATAATGTATACCTGGACTTCATCCAGAAGATTCCTGGCTTGCTGCAGTGGTATCGGAATGTTCCCCAGGCCTGTCACTGGTTGATAGGACATCTCCACCAGCCACTTACGTAACTTCTCTACCATCTCTCGGTAGCGTTGCCACTGATGTATCTGACTGTCGATTATCCCCCTCCTTTGTTGAGCCCGACGGATTACTCCTTGCCATTGGTTACTCAGCAAGGCAAGTTTAAGGTTAAACTCATCCCTATGAAATTTAGGTGAGCTGATTAAATCAAGAGATGATATAGGACATTTATGGCCTATGACAAGTACTAACAAAATTAAAGTGAAACTGAAGGAAAAGGGAGTGGAGAGGAATTAAAAGACCTGTCAATGTTTATTGTTGTCTGTTCCCCCGTTAGAGCCGGTTCACACTGCAGCGGCACGACTTCGGGGGCGACTCTGCAAGTCGTCCTGAGGACGACTTCAGAGGCGATTTGCAAAACGACTTCTGTATAGAAGTCAATGCAGGTCGCCCTGAGCCGCCCCCGAAGTCGTACAGGAACCTTTTTCTAAGTTGGAGCGACTTGCGTCGCTCCTATTAGAACGGTTCCATTGCATTGAATGGGACACGACACGTCAGGCGGCTGAGCCGCCTGACGTGTCGCCCCAGTGTGAACCGGGTCTTAGGGAGATTCACCCTCTCTATTTGTCATGTTCACCTTTATCATCAAAAGTGAAAGTAAAAGAAAATCCCAAATGTTGGGTTGACATCATAACAGTATTAGAGGGGAAATCTTCCAATGGGGGCATTCTGGTGACACCTTGAGATTCCCTCACTTTGGAGGGATTTTCATATCACTTTCTGTTTTAGCTATGGGACAGAAAGCGAAGAAAAATTCCCCCGAATGGAACACAGAGGGCAATAAAAACTGATAGGGGTTATAACCTCCCTTATTCTATCAAAAAAAATGTAAAACTTTGTTCCTTTAGTTTTACTGCAAAGGATGCTAAAGAAGTACTACACCAGCAATTTCAAAGTTTTTATAGTTGAAATAATTTTACATAAATATTAGAAAGTATTTTTTGAAAAGGTAAAATAAAAAAGAACGTTAAGAACCAATAAAGAAAAACAATTCTCTTTCAGCTTGCAGGTACTCAAGGTTTAGGATGTCTGCAAAGTATCTGAACATGTGTCAAAACCTAATGCCGCGTACACACAACCGTTTTTCCCTGTCATACAAAAAAAACAAAGTTTTTCTCAACGTGATTCGTTGTGATTCCTCTCAAGCCTGCCTTGCATACACACGTTTATGAAAAAAACGCTTGAGCAAAGAGTGGTGACATACAACACGTACAACGGCACTATAAAGGGGAAGTTCCATTCGAATGGTGCCACCCTTTGGGATGCTTTTGCTAATTTCTGAGCATGCGTGTTTTTTTCCCCCTCGGAAAAGCATACACACGATTGGTTTTCGCGACGAGAAAAAGAAAGACGGGAAAAACGTTGAGAAAAAAAAGAGCAGGTTCTAATTTTTTCGAGAAAACTGCTATGGCGCATACACACGACCGGTTTTCACGACCAATCTAAAAAATGGCAGTTTTCTCGTCATGAAAAACGGTCGTGTGTACGCGGCATAAGAGAATTAAAATGCTCCATTTGAAACTGTGCTTAGGTAAAAACCTTAAACTATATTTTTTCAGCGCAGTTACTATGAGATGATAGATGGACTGCAAGGACTTTTTTTTATAATAAGTCTTATGGAAATTAAAGCCATACTGCAGTGCACAGTAATTTGCACACCAAAGAGCGCTTAAGCGCAGTTCATGAACTGTATTTGGCGCTTTACAAATAATAAAAATCAAACCAAACAAGAAAAATGTCTCCATAGTTGAAAATGGGGGTACAAAATTGCAAAATGGATCATCAGCGACACTTAAAGTGTTACTAAACCCAGTACCCTGCATTCACTATATCTGGTCTTTCACAGTACACAGACCACAGAACTGCAATCGTTTTAGTAGATATAAATATAAACTGCTAAATATCTTTTTTCATCAGCAGTTAGAGCAGTCTTGTGACTTATATCAGTGTCTGGTTAAAGCTTGTAGGATGAGTTTTCATTCTGCTCTGCTGGTTCTATAAGGCTTCAGGACCCCTGACCCTCTATCTGGACAGTGCTGATTGGCCCTGTGCCAATCACATGCACTCTCCCAAGAAAAATAAAACTCTCTAACAATACACACCAAACTTAGCATGTGCAGCTTGTACCCTAGCCTGTGTACTATCAGCAGATGGATTTTGGACAGTGGAAGGGGAGGATCAGAGAAGACAGGATCAAACAGCCTTTTTACACAATGCACTTGATTAACCCCTTAGGTTCCACAGTGAGTATAACAAGCATGCTTAACTGTATATACAGACTGGTTTTACTGTTGTGGGTTTAGTAACACTTTAAGTGTGAATGTTAATATTAATCTTTATCCTCTAACATAGTTATGAAATCAATCTAAAACATATAACTAACTGCAATCAGTGATATCTTTACCTATCATCCACTTGTCCCTGCTCAAGGAGCCGTTGTCCATCAATGATTATAGAGTGCAAAATCTGCTGGCGACTGAACATTTCCGCTTGGAATAGCTGGAGGAAAAAAAAACGATTTACTTAATGACTGTTTTATTTGTATTATTTGATTCCCAGTTTATTTTTTTACACTATAACATGCAGCTGTACAAGTTTCTCGTAGAAAATGGTAGAAATACATTACGGAAATAGCACCCGGTGAAAGAGGCTTTGCATGTACCTGGCGGGCTATGCTATCTGGGTGCAACGTGTCACCAGATCGGTGCCTTGGTTGCTCTCACCAACATCTGTGTCACTACTGTGTCCTGTAGGATCCCCTGGATCAGCAGGAGGGAACACAGTACCTACTGTATTTATCGGCGTATACCGCGCACTTTTTTGCCCTGAAAATCAGGGCAAAATCGTGGGTGCGCGGTATACGCCGATACCCGCTTTCCCGCGCGGAGTTTTGAATACTGCGCCGACATATACCGAGCACAGTACACTCGGGTATAGTCGGGCAGTCTCGGCTCCTTCCGCGCTCACGTCCTGGGCGTACAGGACGTCAGCGCGAGAGTTGCCGAGCATTGCCGACAATACACAAGTGTACTGCGCTTTGTATATGTCGTCGCAGTATTCAAACTCGGCGCGGGAAACGAGCGGGGAGGACGCGAGGACGCCGCAGAAGGACGCCGGACCCGACGAAGAGGACACTCGAAGCCGCAGAAGGACGCCGGACCCGACGAAGAGGACACACGAAGCCGCAGAAGGATGCCGGACCCGACGTAGAGGACAACCGAAGCCGCAGACGAACGCCGGACACGACGAGGCCGCCGATGGACGCCGTGCAAGACACCAAAACTGTAAGTACAAAAAAAACTTTTTTTCCACAGGATTGGGGGCAACTTTAGGGATAAATACAGTAGTTGGAGACATAATATCCCTCACACCCAAGAGTTTAGATGTCTCTACCAAAATGAAGTTAGCGTATTGGCTGAATTAGTAATACAGTATAGGGAAAAAATCTTCTTTGTAACTTGCCTCATGAGCTCTCTGCTGTTCTAGTAGGCTTTGATAGTTTCCTGGTATCTCTACTGCCAGCTTCTGCTCAGTCTGAATTAGGAACTCCATCCAAGTCTCACATTTTTCTAGGAACGTCTGATGGTGTAGCAAGAAGGACTGTAACTTACTATAAGAAGAAAAACCAGGTACTGTTAATAAAATCAGATATTGTACAACACTTCTTAAATGCTGTCAGCACAAATGAAAATGAAACAGGTATCAGTGCCAAGAGAAGGTCCTCTAGCACCCAAAGTGAAGGTGCAAAAATGCTGAGATGAATGTAGCTTGCATAACATATGTAATATGTACAGTGACTGGTCTGGCACAATGGGCAGAATCACAGGCTTAAGATTACCACCATTGAAAAGTGAACGGGACAAGGGCAGGAGTTGATGTAGTTAAACGAATGTAATTAGGTCATAAAAAGCATGGAGCCAGGATTGTATTATGACAAAATGCATTCTGTCTGAGAACTAAAGTAACTTTTAATTCATCACAACTGCAAATTTATTCTGCCATTTGTCCCTTTTACTTACAGAGCACAAAGATTATGGCCCAGATTCACAAAGCACTTACGCTGACGTATAACAAGTTACGCCGGCGTAAGTGTAAATGTGCGCCGTCGTATCTGTGCGCCAGACCCACGAACAGATATGCGCCTCAAAACAGGCTACATCCCGCCGACGTAGCTTGCTTACACCGGCGTAGGGTGGGCGCACATTTAGGCTGGGCGGATGGTGCCACTCCCATTGATTAGCCATTCAAACATGCAAATGAGGGAAATACGGCGATTCACGAACATGCGTGTGCCCGGCGCATGCTACGTGAGATACGCGTAAGTTGTACGTCCGGCGTAAAGTTATTCCCCATAAAGGAGGTGCAACCCAGCAGCAGACATGCTCAGGTCTGCACCAGGGAACACAAGCCGGCGTATTGTGCGTTGGACTGGGCGTACGTTATATTCACGGCGTACACAGTGATCCGGCGTAGCTTAGGCAGTTGTGCTGGCGTGGTTGTGAGCAGGCACAGGGGGAGGGGCGCATGCGCAGTTCATGATACGTACCTGTCTGGCGCTCGGCCCATCATTTGCATGGGGTCACGCCTCATTTGCATGGGTCACGCCCACTTCCACCTACGCCTTCAAAACCCACGCCACGCTGGCGCAGCCTTGGGAGCACTGGCTTGCTGAATGCAATGCTTGCCTCTCTGCGCTGCATTGGCGTAGCATACGGTGGTTACTCTACGGCGGCGTAATGTGCGCCTTGCTCTCTGTGAATCTGGGCCACTGTTTTTGGCAAAACAGCTTTTAAAAAAAAAAAAAAAATTACAATTTGTAGAAATATATTAGTAAGAAAAAGAGGGGATGAAGGGGTTAACCAGGACCAGGAAATTCCCTATAGGTCTCGTACACATGCACGGTTTTCTCGGCAAGGAAACTGGTGGCAGAGCTTTTTGCAGAGAAAACCGTGCATGTGTATGTTTTTCCATCAAGAAAACTGCCGGGAATCTCGACAAGAAAAATAGAGAACTGCCAAGAAACCCGAGCGTGTGTATACTTACCGGCCTCCATGGAAAACTGCGCATGCTCGATGAGACTTCGGCGCATGCGCGGTAGCTTCCAAGGCATAGTGTAGGGTGCAGCAAGATGGCGGCGACGCCATCGAATGTGACAAGAGCATGCTCGTCGTAGTCGATGACGTCACCACATTCTTGCCATTAAAAAGAACGGCGGTTCTTTAGAATGGTGTGTGTGTACACTCGGTCAGCAAGAAAGCTTGCCAGGAATCCAGAAAACCAACGTTTTTTTCCTGACAAGATTCCCGGCCGTGTGTACAGGGCTAAAGGACCAATATGAATAAAGCTTTTTGGCTTTAAGGTCTTTGTTAACCACTTCAGCCCTGGAAGGTTTTACCCTCTGACCAGTCCATTTTTTGAGATACTGCACTGTGTTAATTTAACCGACAATTGCGCGTATAAATAAAATTGATGTCCTTTTTTTCCCCAACAAATAGAGCTTTCTTTTGGTGGTATTTGATCACTTCTGTGGTTTTTATTTTTCTGCTACATATTTTTAATAAAAAAAAAATTTCAATAAGCGTATATTGATTGGTTTGCGCAAAAGTTATAGCGTCTACAATATAGGGGATATTTTTATGCCATTTTTTTTTTACTTGTAATGGCGGTGATCAGTGATTTTTTGTGGGACAGATCGGACACCTAGCTGACACTTTTCACACTTTTTAGGGAACCAGTGACATTATTACAGTGATCAGTGCTAAAAATATGCACTGACACAGTATAAATGACACTTGCAGGGAAGGGGTTAACATCAGGGGCGATCAAAGGGTTACCGGTGTTCTCTCTAAATGTGTGGGGGGATGTGTTTCTAACTGTGTGGGGGGATGGGCTCACTGCATGGACACTCTGATCTATGTTCCTGATTAGCAGGAACACTAGATCAGAGTGCATATGCCTCACAGTACGACGGTCTGATTGTTTACATTGGCAGACCTTCGTTCTGTCTCTGCAGGGAGTGATCGTGGTTGGCCGGCAGGCATCGCGTCCGCCGGGCCTGCTGATTGGCTTCCCCTGTGGCTAATCAGCATGTGATCGCGGTTTTGGCGGCTCACATGCCTCCCAGTGGCTGTTGAAAAAATCATGTACATGTACGCAATTGTGCGTAATAGCACCGCCTTGCAGCAGTATATGTACAGTAGGCAGTAAGGAAGTGATTAGTGTCTGACTTGAAATATAAACAAGCATATTCTTCTATAGTATGTTTTTGTCTCAATCCAAAGCACTACGTTAAATTTATGTCTGCTGCCTTGTTCCTCTGCTATCTGCATGAGTCATTTTCTGACAAGTTTTCCTGACTCCAAGAGAAAGAAGGTAACATGGGAGGGAGCTTCAGCACAAACCCAGTGATTGACAGCCTCAATTATGTTCCTGTGTGCTGTGTGGAGGGGGAGTACCTTCCCTCCAATCAGCTCTCAGCTCTACACACTTGATGCAACGTCAGCTCTCTACCCCTGCTTTCTGAAAGCTCAGACAAGTTGTAAAGGTTATGGAATTTGAAGGCTATAGAGAAGAGAAGACCTACATTGAATGGTGCCATATGCTTAGTACTAATCCCTAATTTTGCCTATTAAAATCTGGCTCAATGTTCTGACAAATGTTTGAAAGATCGCTAGATTTGTTTTACTATGCTACTAGTTTTGTGACTTACACAAGCCACAGCCATACAGGTGACAGATACCACTTCCTGTGTCACCTCTTCACTTCCAGCCTTCTCATTGGACAGTGAATAAGCCTCATTAATACATATGTGCAGTAAGCAGGGAACGTACCCAAGAGGCAGGCTGTAACTCATAAAGCAGTCATTAGAATGTTGACCTTACCTGAATCTTTCTGTTGTCTGAGATGACACCATTGTCCAGTCTCTATTCAAACACTGCATCCTTTTGATTTCCTTATCATTTAGTGGTAATCTGTAGCCTAACTCATTAAGACGGTCCAAGCCTGGGGCCATGCTACTAAAGTGCAACATTTGCCTCTGCAAAACAGATGTTAAAATCATTTCTAACAGCTGGCAAGTATTTTAGGTTATATATTTATTCACATTTTTTGAGTTCTCATGAGGTTCACATTATTTCACTCAGTTCAGCTATATCCTGGCCTGGATTTATACATAGGCAACATACAGTAGGTCGCGGCTGCTACCTGGGACAGCACCCAACCACCCAACCATTATTTTGCAGACATGAACACATTTAACTGCATTATAAAACATTTTAAACAGTGTATTTGCCTTTAGTAAATCAACTCCTCTAGAACTGAACTGATAGGGAGAAAGTCTGCCCTGCTCTGTAGATATCAGTTTTGGGTACACTTATGCCACGTACACACGACGGTTCTAAAAAATGACGTTTTTATTAATGTCATTAAAAATTATCGTGTGTGGGCTTCAGACCATTTTTCGGGTTCTGAAAAACAGGCCAAAATTTTTCAAACATGCTCTATTTTTTCACAACGTTTTTAACGTTGTCGTTTTCCGGGTTGTAAAAAATGGTCGTGTGTGGGCTTTAACGAAGTGAAAAATCTGCGTATGCTCAAAAGCAAGTTATGAGACGGGAGCGCTCGTTCTGGTAAAACTACTGTTCGTAATGGAATAAGGACATTCATCACGCTGTAACAGACAGAAAAGCGTGAATCGTCTTTTACCAACACAAAATCGGCTAAAGCAGCCCAAAGGGTGGCGTCATCCGCATGGAACTTCCCCTTTATAGTCCCGTACGTGTTGTACGTCACCGCGCTTTTCTAGAGCATTTTTTTTTCACGATCGTGTGTAGGCAAGGCCGTTTTAATGATCGGGTTGAAAAAAAATTTGTTTTTTCTAGAGCCTTAAAAACTTAGTTTTTTACAACCCGAAAAATGATCGTGTGTACGCGGCATCAGAGTGGACAGTCTCATTATCATCGCTCCCAGGCTCAGTACAGGCATACCCCACTTTTACTAGACATTCAAATAGGGTAGGAGGGAAATGGCAACCAACAACTGGTCATAAGTGGCAGGGAGTATAAATCTAGCCTTGTCAGTACCCTATACGTATTCTATTTGACAGTTCAAGTGTCATAAAAGTTACTTACTTTTAGTTCTTCCATCCTCTCTTGAATTATGGAAAGGTCTGATGAGCGATTAGGGTCCTGGCCATTTAACACCTCTCCTGCAGTCACAATCCAGGCCTCCAGGTTTTCCAGACTATTCACAAATGTTTCATAATCTAACACTCCAGCCTGAAACAAAAAAAAACAAAAAAACTGTTCTTCGTACTACTACAAGACATTGCACCTTCATACATCAACATCAAAAACAGTGAAGTACTGTATAACATTCTAAACCATGTAAGTTGCTCACAAACAGAGAAGTTTTAGAAGAATATCACATGGCACCAAAATGCTCTGGAGTTGGAAGACATCCTGTTAAGCGAAATGTGCAAAAGGCGGAGTTTAGCGGTGACGCCTGCCCCGAGCATTGGCGGTGCTGTGTGAAATGCTTTTAATATTTCTCTGTTAATACCTTACTTTATTTATTATTAAATACATTTTATACAGTACTTCACTATGGGATATTCTTGCACTTTCCTTCGTATGCAATTGTGTTGGTGAGACCGGTACATGGGAAGCGATCCAGTGACTCTTGGGCATGCCATATTTATGTGAGAGAGGCTTAAGGCATGGTTGGCTGTGAGAGGAAGCGAGCTGGAGCCATGCATCCATCCATTCATGTAGAATCTGTTACCATCTAAATATTGATTTAGAACCCTTAAGATGTGGGGTCTATTTATCTGGTAAGCAGCTTTATAATCATATGGTGGTTGGTGGACACTGGATAGAGTATGAATATTTTTTACAAACAAGGTGGAATTTATGAATTGATTTAACTGGACTGTATTGCTGATCAAAATATTTGCTCTGTAGATTATTTATTACACTTACAGTGGAACCTCGGTTTAAGAGTAACTTGGTTTGAGAGCGTTTTGATTTGCAAGCAACTTTTTTTTTTTAATTTTTTTTTTTTTTTTTTTTTTTTTTTTTCAAATATGTTTATTGGGTTTTTAAAACATGTAAGAGTATACAAAGCGATCTTGTTACAATGTATGCAATAAGTCGAATAAGTGACATTACATTTAAGAACATAAAACAAGGATCAATATTTAAAGTTAGTGATCCATCATAGTCACAACAAAGCAGTCAAGATAAAATTCGAGTATTTAGGGGGGAAAGGAAGGGGTAGGGGAAGGCAAGGTAGAGGGAGGGTTGAGGAAACCATCCTATTATAAGCGGTGTGATTCAAATTGACAAAGTTATAGAAAATAGGAACAACAGAGGAGATTAATCAGATTCCGGGACTCATCAGGAATCCAACAAAGTACGGTATTCAGAAGAATCCGCAAAGTGGTGCCAACATGCCCATTTATCTCGGAAATTCCTAGAAGAATCTCTAGAATGGGATATCAATTCCTCCATATATGCAATGTGATCCACTTTGCGTATCCACTCTGAAATTTTTGGAGGGGTTGCTTGCGACCATTTAACTGGAATACACAGCTTTGCCGCGTTGATAAGAAACACAATAATAGATTTCTTGTAGACTGAATTGGGTAGGGAGGAGAGGTGTAATAGGTACTGTCCAGCTGTAAAGTCTGGGGTGTAGGTGGTAATGGACACAATGAGATCATGGACTGATTTCCAAAAAGTCGTGATAGCTGAACATTCCCACCATATATGGAGGAGAGTGCCAGCCTCTAGTCCGCATCGCCAGCACAAGGGAGAGACGTTTGGGCTAAATTTATTAATAATGTAAGGGGTTTTATACCACCTTGAGTATATTTTGTAACTGTTTTCCTGTATCAGGACGTTTAGTGAGCCCTTGTGTAGGCGATGGAAGACTGAAGTCCACTGGTCATTAGAGATTGTTATACGTAGATCCCTTTCCCATTTCTTGTTGGTGTTGTCTGATTGTGGGTCTGATGTTGAGCTCAATACACAATACATGAGGGAAATTAAATGGCCTTGGGGAGCCTTTCCTATGCAGACGGATTCAAAGGTTGTCTTAGGCCTGTGCCAAATGTTAGTGAAACCGAATTTTTTCAAAAAAAGAGTGATTAGTTCAAAGTTATGAGGAGAGACAGTAAGATTCGGGAATTTAGCGGAGAAATGAACCAGAGAAATGAGATTCCCTTTTTCAAAGAAGGCTTCAGCCCTGCAAGTCGTGTCTGAATCCAAGTCGGGGGAGGTAATGATATGGTGTTTCCGGGATATTTCAGGGTTAAAGGATATTGGGGTAATAGGTCCATATATTGAAGAGATTTTAAATTTTTTACAGAGAGACCTGAAAATTTTCAATGAAGTTCCCGTAATGGGATGTGTGTTTGCAAGGTGCGGAACCTTCCTAGGATCAATCCATGGAAGGTTTTTCAGAGGGATTGGTGGAGAGATTAAAGATTCCTCCAGTTGGATCCAGTCCTTGGAGCCACTGTGTAGGTGCCAATTAATAATTCTGGACATATGACAGGCCCAATAATAAGTTTTAAAATCTGGTAGACCAATTCCACCCAAAGATTTCGGGATAGTAAGCTTGTCCCATTTGATACGGGGTTGCCTATCATTCCAGATAAATTTCAAGCAGACACGGTTTAGAGATTTGAAGAATGTGGCAGGGATCGTAATAGGAATGGTCTGGAAGAGATACAAGACTTTAGGCAAGATACACATTTTTATGACGTTAGCCCTCCCAAACCACGAGAAAATGCCTTTGTTCCATTCAAGCAAATCTTTTTTTATGGTGTTCAGCAGGGGAACAAAGTTGATAGTGTACAGATTATCCATGTTGGACGGTAAGTGGATTCCCAAATAAGGTATAGATTCATTCTCCCAGGTAAATGAAAAATTAAGTTTGCATTGGTTTACCGTGTCAGTGGAAAGGGAAATATTTAAGGCCTTAGATTTGGAGAAGTTTATTTTGAAATTTGAGATGGTTCTAAACATGGAGAAATCTTTAAGTAGGTTCGGAATTGTAATTATTGGGTTGGTAAGAAATAGTAGAATGTCGTCTGCGAAAGCCGCTAATTTATAAGTTGTGTTATTAATCTTAACTCCACTAATATCCACATTCTCTCGTAGTCTACATAAGAAAGGCTCCAGGATAAGTATAAAAATTATGGGTGACAGAGGGCAACCCTGACGAGTGCCATTCGACAGGGAGAAGGCCTCCGACAGGACACCATTAACTTTGATTCTAGCCGTAGGGTATGAATATAAGAGGTTAATGAATCCCAACATTCGATCTTGTATGCCCAGGGATTTAAGGACATCTAACATATAGTCCCAGGCTATCCTGTCGAAGGCCTTCTCCGCATCGAGGGATAAGAAAAAACCCGGAGATTTTGATTTGATGAGCCAGTGTTGAACATGTATAGCCTTTATGGTGTTGTCCTTAGCCTCTCTTCCCGGCGTAAAGCCCGTTTGGTCGAGGGATATTATTCGAGGTAATAAGGGAAGTAAGCGATTAGCTATGATTTTAGCATATAATTTGATGTCGTTATTTAAGAGGGAAATGGGTCTGTAATTGGAAACAAGGGTTTTATCCTTGTTAGGCTTAGGAATCATGACAATGTGGGCTTCTAAGAGATCATTAGGAAGTGGGGACGGGAAAGGGCTAGAATTAAACGCGTTAAGAAATTGTGGGATCAAGACATCTTTGAAAGATCTGTAGTAATTAACCGAAAAACCGTCTGGGCCAGGACTTTTTCCAGTCTTTAATTGACCGAGTGCAGTTAAAGCTTCTCCTGCTTCCAGAGGCCTATCTATACTTTTCGCTGTGTCCGAGGATAAGGTATTAGGGCAGTAATTTTTCAAGAACTCAGAAATTAGATCTTTTCTTGAAGGCGTATTTTTAGGGCCAAATTCAGGAGTCAAGTTATAGAGTTTGGAGTAGAAGATTCGGAATTGGTCTGCGATATCTTCAGAAGAGGAATATTTTTTACCTTTAGGGTCAGTAATGGCAAATATGTTCTCAAATTTTTTAGATTTTGAGTGCAAGGTGTTAGCTAGTAATTTCCCCGTCTTATTTCCATGCTCATAGAAAAATTTTCGAGACATATCAAAACTGCGTTTGATCCTTTTGTCTAGGACTTCAGACAGTTCTAGCCTGAGTCTCGAAAGCTCCTCAAGCGTTTGTAGTGCCAAAGAATGTTTATGTATAAGTTCCAGGCTATTGATTTTATTAGTTAAATCGTTTATATGAGCCTGATGTAGTTTCTTCCTTCTCGCACCGAGCGAGATCAAACTGCCTCTAATGACACACTTGTGCGCGAGCCAAACATTTATAGGATGTACATCGCCAGTGTTGTTATGTATGAAAAATTCGGAGATCTGAACGTCCAATTTTTGCATGTTGTCAGCATATGTGAGGAGAGAATCATCTAGTCTCCAATATCTAGGAAGGATTGGTTTATTTTTGAAGGTCAAATGCAGAGTGATTGGGTTGTGGTCCGATATGAGCATGGGTTCTACTGTAGCGCTTTCAATAGTGTTTAGATCGTGGTGGGACAAGAAAAAATAGTCTATTCTAGAATAGGAGTCATGTGGGAGAGAGTAAAAAGTAAAGTCTTTTGAAGAGGGATTTAGTATTCGCCAGGTGTCGTGAATGGAAAGGTCTTTTAGCAAAGATTTAATACTACTCAGTGTTTTATATGATATTGTAGAGGAGCCAGTGGAGGTGTCTAGAAGGGGATTCAGGGCTATGTTGAAGTCTCCACCGAGTATCAATGAGCCGACAGAGAATGACTTAAGGACTTCAATAGTGTCCTTAAAGAATTGAACGTGGAGCCTGTTAGGGGCATATATGTTGGCCAAAGTCACAGGTTTATTATACAAGGATCCTTTAACAAACAGGTACCTGCCTTCATTATCAGTTTTAGTGTCCAAAATTTGAAAGGGGCAATACTTAGAAATTAGTATTGAAACTCCCTTCGATTTGGAGTTTGGGTTTGTAGTGTGGAGTATCAGAGGAAATCTCTTATCCGTAAAGGTTGGGCAATTGTTGGACTTAAAGTGGGTCTCCTGAAGGAATATTATGTCTGCTTTTGATTTCTTCAACAATAGTAAAAGCTTTGACCGTTTCTCTGGGATATTGAGGCCCTTTACATTAAGAGAGTAAAGTTTGATTGTCTTTTGAGGGTCTGTTGTAGGATTATTGGGGGTAGTCATATTAGTCAAAAGTAGGAGGGGATCCTCAAGTTGAGAAAATAGGAAAAACGAGGGTGAAGGGGTTTAAGGGAAGGTTTAGGTGTTGAGTATTAAATACTCAAAACAGATAGTACCGGTGACTATCACAATAATAAAAATAAAAATTGACAGGAGTAAAATTTCCCCGCAGGGAAAAATATGCGGTACAAGGTGAAGTAGTATCTTATTAGAAAAAATAAAGAGATCTAACAAGAGCTACTCCGTGGGGGTTGGAGTGAACCGAGTCAGAGAACAATAAATCGGAACGACTGGATGCCCGCCGCCTACAGACTATTAAAGAAAGAAAGCAATATGCTATAGTAGAAATGATGAGGCTAACGGAATTCCCATTATAAAGGGTAATGAGAGACCGGAATCTGATAACATTCCAAATATATAAGATATAAACAATTGAAAGTAGTAAAACTGCTCAGCATCCGGACAGCATGTCAGTGTGTCAGGAGCGCTGTCCGGGTCTTAGGTACAGGTCACAACCATCAGTAATATTATCATAGGAAGAGAACTGCAGTAACAAAATGTAAGAAAGAGACTATTGCAGATCCCTTGCCCGTGTGGGTAGACCTGAAAACAGTAGTATCAATGCATAGTTAAATGATAGTGTTGATAATAGTAGAAAGAAACATTGTCTCCACCCTTCATAAATAAATCCAAAGAAAAAGAAAAAAAATAAAAAATAAAAAATACATTGAATGCCACAAAAGTTGCAGCATGAAGGGTAGCAATTTCGTATGTGTCTTAAAATCACCAAAACAAATACGTTTCAGGTCAAACCACAAGGGTTATATATATCAGGAGTAAGATAGAAGAAACATCAATAAACATCAATAAAATATATGTGTTTTAGACAATTTTGGAAAAAAGTGTAAATAACAGAATACACTCATTTATCCCTTCTGGGTTTCCTGGAATGTGGCACGTTTGTTGATTGAAGATCAGGATCTGGAATGCCTGGAGAATCTAGGTTGCTAGGTGATTGGGATCGTCGTCTCCTGGCTCTGTAAGGGGCCGTTTCCATAGCGACAGTGTCATCCTTCCTGCAGTCTCTGGAGTTGTCTTTAAAACGAAAGTCTGCATACCAATTTGGTAGTTCCATATATGGAATGTTCATGGATTTGCAAAAGGCATGTAGATCTTCGGGTACCCTCAGCAGGGCAGTATGACCCTGATTGGTCGCTTGCAGGCCAAATGGAAACTTCCATTTGTAGATGATGCTTTTATTTCTCAGTGCATCCAATAAAGGTTTCAGATCACGTCTATTTTGGAGCGTGATTTTCGACAGATCTTGAAATATAGATAATGTAGAGCCCTCAAATTTCAGAGAAGAGCGCAGTCTTGCCTGCCTCAGAATATCCTCTTTCAGTAAGAAGTCATCTATATGGCATATGACATCTCTAGGAGGATCAGAGGGTCTGCCCTTGGGTCGCAGGGCCCTGTGCAGGCGTTCCATTTTAATGTTGGTTAAGGGTGGGCGACCCAGCAAATCGTTAAAAATTGTTAGAATTGCGGGGGAGAGTCGATCAAAATCAATCGATTTTTTTTTAATTTTGACTCGATTTGCGAGTGTTGACTCGCAAGACAAGCAGAATTCAAGCTAAATAGGCCTGCAGTACCTCATTTGATCTGAGGTACGGGGGCACAGGAAATGAGCCAAAGTGTCTTTGGGCCTTTTTTGCTCTCTGGCGCCCCCCACCTCTGGCCGCATTCGGCATTCGGCATTGCATCCCATTGAAGTCAATGCAGAACAAATTATTATCGTTTCCATTGACTTCAATGGGAAAACTCACTTTGATATGCGAGTACTTTGGATTACGAGCATACTCCTGGAACGGATTATGCTTGTAATCCAAGGTTCAACTGTACTGGTTTCGTTTGACAGTGCAAAACACTATTTTTGAATTTATGTGGTCAGTTCTTTTTTGTTATTACTGAATTTAACAGACATGTCTTATTCATATTTTCAAAAGATTAAAGCAGAACTAAATGTAAAAACAACATTGCAGAAGAGACATGTGCTGCTTTTTTTTGCTATAAAATAAATGTACCTTTCTGTCTGCTGACGTCTTTACAAAGAACGCCGAGCTGCACATGCCCAACTCATGTTACATTCTCGGCATGGTGCCTGTGTACCAGGATGAATGAACTCATGTGAGGGACCTCACAGACTTGGGAAATGTTGGTTAGGTGGTAAGAATTTGCCATTTTATTTCTCACTTTAATGTTAACATTAGGGCCTACCAAGTAAGTAAAGATGATAACATAAATAAAGTGATAATTAGTTCAATACCTGGAGGATGGCCTGTTGTCTTTGGAGAGCCTGCTCCAATACTGACAAACGCTGGCACAGCGATAAGTGATCAGATAAGATGGTTGCAGCTGCAGATGAATCCACTTGGTGTTTAAGCTCCTCTCCAATTTCACAAACACCAGCCAATGAGATTTTTGCTGTATCCAGATTTTTCAAAAGAACCTGTTTAATTATGCAGACAGATAAAACGTTATAATGAACTACCACTGTCCTAACCCCTCCTTCACACTCAGTAAATGAAGAGTATATGCACGGCTCAAGTCCTGCGGGAACGCGTGGGAACGGAGTTCCTGCACTTTTTTCACAGCAGGAACTCGGTTCCCTTTGCAGGACTAGAGCAGCCGAGCCGCCCGAGCCAATCATTCACTAAGCGGTGATGCTTCTTTCTAAATCCCGCGATAACTCGCGGCAGACCTTCGCAATGTTTCCTGGGAACAATGACAAAAGCTCCCAGGAGACATTGCGACATTGAGGAAGTGACAGAATACCCAGACAATGCCTGATTAATCCAAATACAGGAAGCGGGCAGTAACATAAAGGATTACTAAGGTACAGTGGATCGGGGAAAAAAAACATGCTTAGTTTAGTAATTATGCATTTGAGCGTATAATTTTTTTTTTTTTTTGGTGGGGGAGTGGATCTTGGGTGGGAGTTCCCACACTTTTTTCCCCAGGACTTGACCCCTGAGTATATGGAAGGAAACTGCACTTGATTTTTTTTTGCCAGAGAGGTGTTTAGGAGTTTTGCAGCTGTGTTTTCCATATGGTCACCAGTGAACCTAGTGGTTTCTTTGATATCATATCAGCCTCCCATATTATTGCCACTATGGGTTACTTGACCCAAAATGAAAACTACAAGGGATCTGCCTAGTACTGGTTATTTTATTAAGAAGTATATACTTCCATCCATCCATTAAAAAATAACAATATGGGTAAGGGGGGTAGTTAATCTATAAGCACATAAAATGTACCTCCACAATCCTCCCTCCAGCTCGTCCAATAATTATTTATGAATGGCTGCTGTTTGCAAAAGCATAGCCATGTGAAAATGCAGGGTCTCTTCATCCCCAGTATTGAATTAGTGGAGGAGAAAAAAAAAGCTTTGAGTGGTGCTAGAAAGGCAAATGTAAAGGTAAGTGGTATGGCCTTGCAGCTTATGCTGTCCACAGTCTGATCCATTTTAGGTCTGTTTTAACACTTGACAGATATATATGTGATAGTGAAATATATATATATATATATATATATATATATATATATATATATATATATAGTGTGATAGTGCGATGCCCTGCTACTGTGTAAATGGTTGCGAAAAAAGACACAGGGTTTACATGTATGCAGAATGCAGGACTCTGGATAAAACAGTTTTTACAACTTTCTTGGATCTTAATATTCCTGAATTTGGCTCTGTATTTTGGAGATTTCAAAGTGCTTTTGGAGGGAAAAAATCTCCAAACCAGTGTCCAGGTCTTGTTGAAGACCGGCAGGTGCACACAGCTCTTATAGGGAAGGCATGGGCTCAGAGTTTCAGCCAGAATGGAGGTGTACTCCCATTTGAAGACAGGTGTGTGTTCCTGTCTGGAGATGGAGGTACTTTATCTGAGAGAATTATGTTCTATGTTGGAGGGGTTCTATGTTCATCGGACCGAGAGAGCTGAGGCAGCTATGTGAGTTTAGCAGACCAAGAAAGGATCTGGGAGACTGAGAAGGCTGGGGAAACTACACAAGTCCATGGGACTGAGGCAATCTGGAAGTCTCAGGGGAGTGAGAGAGCCCTGTGCAACATGAGAGGTTTGTGACAATAGACTGAGTAGGTCAAGAGAGAGTTCAGAGAACCATAAGAGCTGGTGACATGGTCTATAGGACCAGGGATAAGAGCAGCAGTGATGCTGAAGAAAGATACAGGTGTTGGCATGTTTTATGGATTTTTACTTTCGATGTGTTTAATAAAGGTGGGCTGGCGAACCCTACAACAAACTGGCATGGTCTCACTTACAAAATGCTACTACTACTGAGCTAACAATTCCCCATATCATATAAATATCATATCATATAAATATCATATAAATATATATATATATATATATATATATATATATATATATATATATATATATATATATATATATATATATATATATATATATATATATATATATACATACATACATACACACACACACACACAATATTTATAAAGGTTATACTGTAGATCCCCTTTTTCAAATGTGTTCTCTAAAAACTACAAAACTACTTCAGCATAGCAAAAGATAAGCATAATTTTCCAACTAGTGTTTTCAGGGTGTTTGTTTTCTCTCACTGAATCTAGAAGAGAGTCTTGAGAAAGCCTTTGTGTACATACACTGCAGTCCTGTATCCAGTTTGCAATCTCATCATCCCCTATGTCCTTGTTGGTTGCAGTCTTCAGTAACTGATTGGTGCGGTCTTCTTGCTGCTGTACAGCGGCAGAACACTGAGTACAGAAATCTTTGTACTTCTTCCATAGCTGGAGCAAAGTCTTGCTTGAGTGCAGCTGCTCTGAAATTTCTTCCAATAAACTATTCCACCTGTTAAAGTAATCACCAAAAGCATTTGTTCAAAATATGAAATAATATAATTTTTAAAGTTAAATCAAAGACTTGACCAGACTATTCTTGTGCTTCAGAGGAGTCACACACCTATACCGCTTAAGGGATAGAGTCCAAATCGTGAACATACGTGTATAGCTTGCCCAATAAGTTGTGGGCAGGAGTTTCCCCACCCTGCAGCTGCACCAATATAAAGGGGCAGGAATGCTTATGACATGATTGACCTAATATGAGCACATCACCAGGACAATGACATAGTCCTAATATGACCATGTGGCCATATTAATTAATAATATCATGAGAATCTCTGCCTCGTTGATACTTGCAGCTGCAGGATGGGAATCTCCTGCCTGCAGCTCAATGTACTGGTGGGGAGATGATCATGTGACAGCTTCCCTACTTCCCTATTACTACGATAATATATAACCTCAGCCATAGCAGATTATATGTGCCAGCTATCCAGGGCACCCAAAATCCTCTTACAGTTTAACAATTACTCGAGGAAGCAACACAGAAATCATTGGGATAAAAAGACAGTGGGCCGGATTCTGCGGGCGTAACCTATCTTAGATACGTTACGCCGCCGTAACTTTGGGCGCAAGTTCCGTATGTAGAAAGAACTTGCGCCCTTAGTTACGGCGGCGTAACGTATGTGTTGCGGCGTAACCCCGCCTAATTCAAATGGGGATGTTGGGGGCGTGTTTTATTTAAATTTCTGTTGACCCCGCTGTCCGTAAAATATCCCAGTGTGCATTGCGCCAAAGTACGCCGCAAGGACGTATTGGATTCGACGTGAACGTAAATGACATCCAGCCCTATTCGCGAACGACTTACGCAAACGACATCAAATTCTCAAAACTCGGCGCGGGAACGACGGCCATACTTAACATTAGCTACGCCTCATATAGCAGGGGTAACTATACGCCGAAAAAAGCCTAACGTAAACGACGTAAAAAAATGCACCGGCAGAACCTACGTTTCTGAATCGGCGTAAATACCACATTAGCATATTCCTCGCATAACTATACGGAAGCGCCACCTAGCGGCCAGCGTAAATATGCAGCCTAAGATACGACGGTGTAAGACACTTACGCCAGTCGGATCTTAGGGAAATCTATGCGTAACTGAATCAGGCGCATAAGATACGACGGCCCGCACTCAGAGATACGACGGCGTATCAGGAGATACGCCATCGTATCTCGTTTCTGAATTCGGGCCAGTATGTCCAGTGCAGAGACCTCCATGAAATTGCTATAAAAGCAGTTATTATTTTGCAATCTTACTGCTTCAGGTTCCTAAATTGCATTGCTTTTAAACAAACCCATGCTTTGTGCATGCCGGGCAAAGAACTGCTGCACTCCCCAGCAACACATTCTCATATTCCCTTCATTCTCCCAATTTTCTATTCAGCTGCTGGGAATGAAAGTATATGCTAGGTACTTCCAGCATGTGATTCAAGGCTTCTTACGTGACAGCAATGGTGTTTGAAGACTGGCTACTTAGGCACCTAGTGCCATCACATGAGGATGCAGGGTGAGTCCTCAACTCTGTGTTACAAATTGGAGCATACAAAGAGCTTTCTCACTTTGATCAAGACAGAACATCTGGGGAGCAAAAGGAAGGTGAGTATGTGCAGAAGTGAAAGTTTAAACTATCAAAAGATCCCGTGATGACCTCCACAGGCTCAACGGTGCTCATCATACCAGCCATCTGTAAAAGTTGCCTAAGTATGTCATAGGATGGACTGTGAAATATAACACATTGAATGTAACAGGTAGTCAATAGTATCATAAATGTATAAAAAGAGAAAACAAGGAGAGAAAAGCGCCACTACCTAAGTGAAAAATTGATAAAACATATTGGTAAAATGAAAAACAATAAATATGCACTCCAGATGGTCAATGGTGAGTTAGCCTCACAACATGGATGTAATGTAAGGCACTTGAAACCAGGAAGTTGATCAGGGGAACACCAGGAAGAGCCTGCAGAAGCAGTAGACTGTGTGTGTGTACATCAAATGGATAAGAACCAATGTGGACAGCTGGGAAGTGTGGCAGACACACAAAATGGTTGTAAAGATGTCATGTGTGATAATGATGGGTGTGGTTATGCATTTTGGGGTGTGCCCCCCTTTATCAAATCTTTTCTAAATAACAAAATGGTGTGTCCATTTTTTTTTTAGCAGTTGCACCAGTGCTTCCCTTTGTTTGTGCCTGGGTACTTTAGGGTGTAAATGCCCTTTACAAACCCCTTTCTAGTTACAATAGTATCATAAATGAACCTGAGAACACACAGGTGTATGGGTAGCCCAATATCAATTAGGAAAAGTCAGATCTCGCTAAGAATCGAATGCTGTTAGGTGGTCCGGAGGGAAAGCTCCATCTATTGCAAAAATAGAAGAGAATAGACACAGCACAGAACCTAAGCTAAAGCTCTCCACTGGAGAAACTGTTTGACGCTGTTTATTTACCTTCACTTGTGAGTGTATTGATTTTATTATTTTATATCCAATAAAAGACGTTATTGCACCATGAGCCTGTGCTCTCGTATTCCCTTTTGTTTTCACAGCACAGAACCTGCAATGTGTAGTAAGTAAAATCTGGAAAATGTATTAAAATTTTTTGAAAATGCACTCACAAGGGTTAAAGTGAAAGATGAATGGTTAAATACTGTATGTCATGTTACATGATATTATTTTTATTATGTACTGTCTCTTTAATGTCTATCTAGTTTGTCTCTTGTGGAATTCCGTAGTTTCCATGCTGCTCAGTCTCCTCCCCCTCTTTTTCTGTATCAGTCATTTTAATGCTGTAATTCATGTGACCTGTATGTATCTTCTACCTGCATGGAAGAATCGTTCTTTTACCTGTTGTAACTTGCATTCTACGGATCATACGACGAATAAACATCGCCAGATCTTCTTTCATGTGAGTTGTGACTGAGTAAGCTATCTGGAAAGGTGATTTGGTATGGATAATCTCTTCAGGGCAATGAGCTCCATGTGCTACTGAAAACCACATTCATAGCCTTTGCAGCCGATTCAGAATACTGTAGGGTCATTGCAGTGAGGAAACTTTCAATCTCTGATTAGCACACCTATGAGGAACAGATGGGATACCTTGAAACATGTCCAAGAATGATGTCAGAGGAGAGTGGATCCCTAGTCTTCCAACTGCACGTCATGGCTTTTTGGCGGTCCTAACCATCTTGCAGCGGTGCTGTCGCTCTGCTATAACTGGATCCTCTATGCTTTTGGTACAGGTGTCCCTATCAGAGATTATCAGCTTCCTCACTGTGTAATGACCCTGTGGTATTCCACCATCAATCTGTGATTTAAACCCTTGTGAGTGCGTTTCTTGCGGTTTTTAATAAATTTTCAAAATTGTACTTAGTACATATGCAGGTTTTGAAGTGTTACAAGTAGGGCTGTTACTGATTAAAATTTTCGTGTTCGATTAATCGTTTTTTTTTTTTTATCGAATAATCGACTAATTTCGCACATACAGGTCCAACTACCTTTAGCTGATCTCCTTGCATTGCAACTCTGCATTAGTCAGTGGTAAATGTGGTATACACTATATACAATCACCCGACACTAGTTAGTTTCCACAATCCATGACTTAACTTCACAGTTCACACAAATACGTTTTAAATTCAAACTGTAGCACTGACGTAAGTTATTTTTTTCTTATTAAACATTAATAAAAACTTAGAAAGCTAGTTTAACTGTAATTATACAACTTATCTAGTATATTCACTGTCAGTCACTTTATAGTAGGCAAGTAGCCAGTCACACAGACATATCAGAGTGTTTATATTTTCTGGAAGCAGACATGATCACATTTTATTGACAATATACCCTGAAGAACTGAATAGTCTTTTGCACGGAACAGATGTTGCCGATATACAAAGAATTGTCTGCGCAAAACTGCTTAGGACAGGAAAACAATGGTTATTTTTGCCCACTTCCCCTGATGGAGCCTGATGCATCCTCCTGCTCCACAGATGCAAAGGTACCTCAAACCAATTGGTGCAGTTTGCTCGCATCCAGCAGGGTAAGTCTCACTGTCCAGGCTGTCCGGTGACATCAAGAATTTTGATCGATCAAAAAAATGAAAGATTAATCGAGGAATTAACCTTTAATTTCCCCAGCCCTAGTTATAAGTGAACCTGGTCCTAAAATAATTTTGGCCTGTTCATAGTAAGACACATCTAGAAGCATGTGCATGCACCTTTGATACAATGCATGACCCCCCCCCCCCCAAAAAAATAAATAAACGATATTTAAGTTTAGCAAAGCCATTATGCTAAGATTTTAGTTATCCTGTTGAAATGTTTACAAAAAAGCTTAGTGGCTTAGGATAGTTGGCATGGCCCTGTGTTCTTCTTCGTGTCTAAAGTGGTATAATGAGATCAACCCAGACCTTAATTTTTGGATTGAGGATTTCAAGTGTTTGAATGGAACAACAAGAATGTGCCTATATGTGACTTCGATAAAATTGGCTTTTTACCTTGAGGTAACCTCTTTTAAAGTGCTCTTCAGTGCTTCTGTCACAGTCAGGTAACATTCATTCTGAAGCTTGTTTGATACACAGGCAAACTTGTTTAAAACTGTCTCCTGTTTGTCCAGCTCTTCCTGTAGACTCTGTAGGTAAACCAAAATACATGAAGAAGTCTAGATTATTTAGAAGCAGAACATGATAGATGAGCCAATTAAATACCTAAGGTGGTCTCAGCCCGGCTCCCGGTGGGTGTGCTATGCGAGGTAAGCCTGCGCTTAGTACGCCCACCCCCCTCCCACAAAAACCACCCTACTTACACGCACTCAAAATTGGGTTAACATGCACGCACTTTGACCACGCGGTCTCTAAAAAGAGAGGCGAAGGACTAACAGGGCTGGTTGAGAGGGCAAATACTCTCACTCCCTTATAGGGAGTCCCTCTGCCCTGTTGGGCTTCAAAGCGGAGCGGGTAGGGCGGGCTGTGTGGGAGGACCCCCTCACACACCCGCCATTGCCACCCGGGGCATGGAGAAAGGTGGCAGATTGCCTCTGGGGGAGGCCTGCCTACTCCCAACTCCTGCAGTCCGGCTCCTCTCTCGAGTACACGCACAAAATACACTTTAAATTTTTTTTTAAAAAAATACCTAAAATAATGTTAGCTATGGCATTCAGGGAAAAATAAAAATATTTTGTGGTTCTAAACAAAGTATAGAATATAACTATCATCATAACGCCAAGCTGAAGAATCTGAACTTTTCTTGCCTCAGATTGAAAATTGTACAGATTTCAGTGTTTGCCCACAAGAAACTCAGGTTCTTCAATGGAAATTCTATGGTCAATCCACCCTACAATGTACAGTGTCTGTCCTGGATTCTGTTCTCAGTTAAGTATGTCCTGTCCAAAAGGACCTAAACAATGAGCATATATAAAACGTTTTTGTAGAACCTACATGATAAGCAGTTTGATCATTTGGGAGCAGACATAGCAATCCTACAAATTTTACTTCTAAAATCTGGAATAATTAAAACAAGAGAACAACTGTACTATATAGTTACACCTGAAGTTATAATAAAAACATTTTTTTAATTACTATCACATGGGAGTCTAGATCTGCGGTATATGAGCTGGTGATTTGATACATGCTGTTTTTATTGTTGTTTCTTGTAGTGTAACTTTTTAGGGGGGCTTTTTTAATAAATTTAAAATCAGAGAACACTATGGTACTTGTGTTTTTTGTTTCATGTCCTTAACCCCTGGAAATATAAGTGGAATTAATTATTGAAAAGCGAATGGAGGAAGGTGGTGTTTGGAGACAATTCAAACGTTGATTACCCACACAGAGGTGTAGTCTGGGGACTGTAGGAATTACTACCATTGGTAAAGTGGATTGATCGTGGTGGACACATATGAGTAAACACTAAAGTTAGTGTGAAACGCGTCAGTTGTCCTAGGTTCTATTGCTGTGACTTGTAGTGCCTGTTTCCAGTTTTTTACATTAAAGTTACGTTGGATTGGAGTGCGGCTGTCCTGATCATCTTTTGTTCTTAAAGTGGAGGTTCACCCAAAAAGTTAATTTTTAACATTAGATGGAGGCTTGTTTTGTCAAGGGGAATCGGGTGTTTTTTTTTAAATCAAAGCAGTACTTACCATTTTAGAGATAGATCTTCTCCGCCGCTTCCGGGTATGGTCTTCGGGTCTGGGCGTTCCTATTTGATTGACAGGCTTCCGACGGTCGCATACATCGTGTCACGATTTTCCGAAAGTACCCGAACGTCGGTGCGCAGGCGCCGTATAGAGCCGACGTTCGGCTTCTTTCGGCTACTCGTGACGCGATGTATGTGACCGTCGGAAGCCTGTTAATTAAATAGGAACGCCCAGTGCCGAAGACCATACCCGGAAGCGGTGGAGAAGATCTATCTCTAAAACGGTAAGTACTGCTTCGATTAAAAAAAAACACCCGATTCCCCTTGACAAAATGAGCATCAATCTAATGTTAAAAATTTTTTTCGGGTGAACTTTAATTGCCATGTGCAATGCTAGCACCCTCAGTTCCTGAGAAGAAGATTTGCACCCAACAAGACCTGCCTGGAGCGGCAATCTCTGTCTCCTTATCTGTCTATAAGTTTTATACTCATCCTTGAGGTGAGCAGGCATTTTAGCAGATGGTGGTGTGCACTGAATATTGGATCCATTTAAATACAATCTTACACAGCTGTGACAGCTTTGGAAACCTTCATATGAACATTTTTTTTTTTTTCATAAAGTGTTTTATGGAATGAATAATTATTTGTTTATATAAGATTTATAGATACGCAGCTCTGCACTATTTTCACAAAATTTATATTGCAATAGGTGTGGTGTATCACTATAAGTGTTTAGCAGCTGTGTAGACACTCAGAGCAGTATATTTGATTTTTTTCACGTCATAATAGGAGTAATTTATTAGCATTGTGGCGCTGATTGTTTTTCTCACAATATCACATGGGTCTAATGATTATAATTCCTCAACGGCATGATCATTCATTAAATTATCTCTCACCTGCAGATTATCCACTTGGACTTTCACAGCTTCCATGGATCCTGTCAGGAGCCGGAAGCGGGACAAGGAATACCTGGCTTCCATCAAATAACTGTTCAGATCTTCGTACAGTTCCTTGTAAATGCTCCACTGATCAAGTACTGACTGTAACAATATCTTTAGCTGACACACCTAAGAAAAACAATAGAAACATAAAATAAGTTTGACTTTCTTCTGCCTTCTCTTTTCTTTGTCCATGGCTTCAAATGAGCAAATTAACAAATGGCTCCATGGTTTTAGTAGCAGTCAGCTATTCAGACTTCAATACCCTGTTCTAAGTTATTTACACTGTTCCTCCAGCCACAAAGGAGAGATGGCTGGTCAAGAAAACTATATCATACTTCTAAGGTGATTAGTTGGCAATAATCTGTCTTAAAATTGGAAAACTAATGAGATTTATGAACTTCAAGGAACAGCACAAGTGCGGTTAAAGTCTATGTATTACTGAAACTATTCTTTTCGTTTTTGATAGGGAAGTATTGGAACCTCCCAATGCTTTCCTGCTGTTAATGATGTTAAAGCAGATGTCCGGCCAAAAAAAAAATATTAAAAGCCAGCAGCTACAAATACTGCAGCTGCTGACTTTTAATATTAGGACACTTACCTGTCCTGGAGTCCAGGGCCGTCCGCAGCAGATGACGAGCGATCGCTCGTCACTCTGCTGCCCCCCGCCATCCACTGTGAGGGAACCAGGAAGTGAAGCGCTACGCTACAGCGCATGCGCGAGTCGCGCTGCGCTCGCCGATTGGCTCCCGCTGTGTGCTGGGAGCCGAGTGTTCCCAGCACACAACGGGGGGGCGACGGGATGTGATGCAATGCCCGTCTTTTGCCCGTGAATGCTGGGCCGGAAGTGGGTGCAAATACCTGTCTTTAGACAGGTATCTGCACCCCCCCTCCCCCCTGAAAGGTGTAAAATGTGACACCGGAGTGGGGGAGGGTTCCAATCAGCGCAAGTTCCACTTTAGGGTGGAGCTCCGCTTTAATAGGGAGACTCACTCTCTGTTTGTCCTGATGAGCAAGGTGACCAGGAGAGAATTTGAAGAAAATTCTAAACATTAAAAGTTGTCACCAAGGTGAGAGTAAATCTTCCACTGAGGACACATGCCCCAGTGACATCTGTCTAAAAGGGGATTTCCCCTCACTCAACAATTTTCTCTCACATCCTGTTGTGTCTCCAGAACAGGAAATGAAGGAAAAATACCCTGACAGGGCTTTTCAACCTTCCCTACTCTTTCCAAAACCAGGCCCATTCACTCAATCACAATGAATAAAGTATTTTCTTCTTTCTTTAAAATTATTAATATATTATTGATTATAAATAATGTATTGTTTTAGGTGGATTTGCTCATCTTACAGTGCATTGCATTACAACATAAAGGTTTGCTATAATTTGTATGTAAAAGTCATAACGATTATCAAATGTGTTTTCTCTCTTTAACCACTTCCCTACCGGCGCATTGTAAAATGACGCCGGCAGGAACCCTCTCTCGATCCGGGTGGACGTCATATGACGTCCTGTGTTCCCGGCGATCTAGGGCACGCGCGGTAAAAAAATGTATAAAATAAAAATGCCATAAATCTATCACCTATTTTGTAGACGCTATAACTTTTGCGCAATCCAATCAATATACGATTGTTGCGATTTTTTTTTACCAAAAATATGTAGAAGAATACGTATCGGCCTAAACTGAGGAAAAAAAATGTTAAAAAAAAAATGATATTTATTAAATAAAAAAGTAAAAAATATTGTGTTTTTTTTTTTTTTTAAATTGTCGCTCTTCTTTTGTTTATAGCGCAAAAAATAAAAACTGCAGAGATGATCAAATACCACCAAACAAAAGCTCTATTTGTGGGGGGGAAAAAACATAAAGATTTAGTTTGGGTACAGTGTTGCATGACCACGCAATTGTCATTCAAAGTGCAACAGCGTTGAAAACTAAAAATTGGCCTGGGCAGGAAGGGGGTGAAAATGCCATGTATGGAAGGGGTTAAAATACTGCAGATTGACTATGAGGTTCTATCAAGTGTCCATTGGGGAATAGAGCAGCAAAAGGACGTATTTGAGGTGGCAATAAAATAATGATTATGATTAATGCCAATAAAAAAAATATTTGTTAGAAAAGTACTTACTTGAATGCAAATTTTTTTTTAAAAATGCACACCTATGCAATATTTTTGTATGTAAAATGATCATTTTGATGAGCTAAAATAGCAAACGCAATTAAAAGAAATCTCACATTTTAGTGAACTGACTCTTTTGTAGATCAGTGTTTTAAAAGTTAAATTATGCTAGGATTCTTAGGATTAGTTCACACTATCTACACCATAAAATGCCACGTATCGTGCAGGAAGTGTTAGTTCTGGCCAGACTCCTAGCTGGTGGTGCCATGCACTTTTAAAGTGCTGAGCATTTTTTACTTTTTTGTTTACTTAATTTATTTCTATGCACTGCAGCTAAACCGCAAAGCTTTGAAACATTAATGCCTTGTACACACAATAGGATTATCAGACCGGAATTGTGTGATAACATGCTGTTGCCGGAAAATCCGATCGTTTGTATGCTCCATCGGACAATTGTTGTCAGAGATTTTCCATGGACAAATGTGGGATAGCATGCTTTAAAATTGGCCGCTGACAATTCTGTTTTGTCGGATTTTTCGATCATGTGTACTCCAGTCCATAGGACAAAACTCCAAAGTACAAACACGCACGCTCAGAAGCAATGCTCACCATAACACAACATTAGCAGAAGTTGCCCAAAGGGTGTCGCTAAAGAGCTGAAAAAACAGTTTTGTGTTGGCCGATAATTATTTGCCGTTTGTAAGACAAGTTCGCGGCCAACGCCCTTCGGAAAAAAGTCTTATGCCACGTACACACGACCATTTTTCATGACGACTAAAATTACATTTTTTTAATTGGTCGTGAAAAACGGCCGCGTGTATGCTCCAGAGCATTTTTCTCGACGAAAAAAAATGCCCATTTTTTTTTAAAAACCTTCTCTATTTTTTCACGTCGTGAACGCTTTAACGAGGGGGAAAAAAAAACGTGCATGCTCAGAAGCAAGTTATGAGATGGGGAAATTAGCAAAAGCAGCTCGAGAAAAACGTCATTTTTTTTGCATGACATGAATAACGGTTGTGTGTACGCTGCATTATGGTTTGTCCGCATAAAATCCGTTGGTGTGTATGAGTTTTAACAGAAACTGAGCTGTGGCTGCAATGTGGGATGGATGTTGCAGATTTCTGTACTGCACCACAGCTCACCTAAAGGTGGTGTTTAAGGGCTCTTTCACACGGAGCGGATCCGTATTGATCCGCCCCGTGTGTGTCCGTCGGCTCAGCGGGGATCATCCGTAAATCCCTGCTGAGCTGTCGGCGGACAGGGCGGTCCCCGCACACTGTGCAGAGACCGCCCTGTCTTTCCTCCGCTCTCCCCTATGGGGAATCGGATGAATACGGACCGTGTGTCCATATTCATCCGATCCATTCCGCCAGACGGAAGAAAAATAGGGTTTTCTTCCATCTGAAAAAGCGGATCTTTGCGGAGGCGGATGTTTGCGGACGTTAGCGGATGCTCAATCCGCTAACATCTGCAATCCCATAGGGAAGCATTACAAGTCCGTAAACGGACTTGTAAAAAATGGACCATTTGTCAGCCCGTGTGAAAGGGCCCTAAGTGTGAACAGGGAACATAGAAAACAATTACTAATTAGAAAAACGACACTCCCCATGCAAGTGTGAATGAGCCCTTAGTCTCACTTTACTGAACAGATCTTTTTTTTTTTTTCTCTCTCTTAAAAAAGTTTAGGTTAAAGTCATAGAAAATATTATTTTCTAGCTATGGAACAATGACACCCAGTGGCCAGTTCGGATAAGAAAATTAGAACACCACTTTCTTTACCTAGTCCTAGTTTATTCAATGCGTTGACGCAAACAAAATCAGTAACTATACCATGGCCTTTTCAAATATCCACAAGAAGCCATGCAAAAGCTTTATTTTTAAAAAATCACATGCTTGCTTCCAATTCTTACAAGCAGTAAAGCGTATTAAAACAATGCATCATGGTTAGTTGCTTAAATGACCATGGAGGTTTGGAATTTGGTGGACAGTTCAACAAAAACAAAAAAAATGACTACTTTCAATAGACACAACAAAACTGCTATTTACACGAGAACATCTGAAACAAAAGTCTATCTCCAGAAAAAAATAAATTATGTTTTGGGTAAGCATTAGGCCTCGTACATACGACCGTTTTCCTCGACAGAATCCATCAAGAAACTTGGTGGGAGAGCTTTTTTGCAGAGGAAAACAGTTGTGTGTATCTTTTTCATCGAGAAAACTGTCGAGGAACTAGACGAGAAAAAAAGAGAACAAGTTCTTTTTTTCCTCGTCGGGAGTCTCAATTTCCTCGTCGTGTTCCTCGTCGGGCTGGTTTTCACCGAGAAACACGTTTGTGTGTATGCTTAGAAACCCACGCATGCTCAGAATAAAGTATGAGACGGGAGAGCACCTTCGGTTGAAGTAGCGTTTGTAATGGAGATAGCACATTTTTCACTCTGTAACAGACTGAAAAGTGCAAATCGTCTCCTACCAAACTTTTACTTAACACGCAGTAACATGAGATTAGTAAAAGCAGCCCCAAGGGTTGTGCCAGTGGAATCAAACTTCCCCTGCCGTCATTTGAGAACGACGAGATTTGGTCTTGACAGTGTGTACGCAAAGAAAGCTTGTCAAGTTTCTCGACAAGCCTGACAAGGAACTCGTCGAGGAAAAGGATGTTTAATTTACGACGAGTTCCTTGGTCGTGTGTACGAGGCCTTAGAACCTCTGTCGGTTTGTATAGCTGTGTTCTTCTTTGAGAGATTTCCCCCACCTCTTGACTGATGTCTGTCAGACAGAACAAGAAATAAGAAGAAATCTTTCCAATAGGGAAGCAGCAATAAAAAACATTTCTGTTATTTTTAGAAGGTTCCACACTATCCAAAACTAAAGAAAAACTTTTGTTTAGAGGTAAACTTTAATACCAAATGTCTCTGAATACTAACATCATAAAGGAAACTGATTATTTTGCATACTAATTCTTACCATGCTCTGCAAGAAAAACGATAAAACCCCTTTCACACAGGTAGTCCGATCAGGTCCACCTGTCCTTTTTTTCAGGTGAAGCCGATCAGACCCTCCATTCTCCTCTATGGGCAGTCAGATGTCCATTTACACTGGGCTGCCTCCAGGGACGGACTGACCATTCGAGCACTCAGGCACTGCCCGAGGGCCCCATGCCACTAGGGGGTCCCATCAGGGTTGCCAGCCTCAGTAAAACCAGGGACAGTATGTAAAAATCTGTGTTTTTTTTACATCTGTCCCTGAAATGTCCCTTACCGGCATCCTTTTGGTCTAAAAATCCCAAGATTATAGCTGCCCCGCCTCTCCAGTACCGTCTCAATGTGTGTATGTATACTGTGTGTCTGTATGTGTATTCTGTGTGTATGTATACTCTGTGTCTGTATGTGTATTCTGTGTGTCTGTATACTGTGTGTCTGTATGTGTATTCTGTGTGTATGTATACTGTGTGTGTCTCTGTATGTGTATGTATACTGTGTGTGTATATTGTGTGTCTGTGTGTATACTGTGTATGTATACTGTGTATGTATACTGTGTGTATACTGTGTATGTATACTGTATGTGTGTGTATACAGTACTTTGTGGCCCCATAATCTATTGCCTGTGGGCCCCATAATCTCCTATCGCCCAGGGGCCCCATAATCTCCCATTGCACGAGGGCCCCATGAGTTGTCAGTCTGCCCCTGGCTGCCTCTAATCTGATCTGGCAAAAACAAACAGAAGGGGATCCATTTCCCTCCACCTTGCTGGATCGGAGGGCAGTAAACAGACACCCAATACATTTACATCCAACTGCCCATTAAGCAGAGAGGGCTGTGTACGTGTCTGCTCTGCATAAACGGAGTAGACACAAACCTGTCATGTGGCTGCTCCGCTCAGCTCAGCAGGGGATCAGCAGATGGATCACCAGCTGAGAAAAAACATATCCGGCTCGTGTGAAAAGGGCTAGGGAAGTCCAATTATGAAGCAATGGAAGTGACGTCCACCAAACATTTACCAATGGTGAATCAGTCATTTAAAACACATGCAACAGGAATATTCACTTGAATGTCAGATTCACTTCTTTATAAATATGTCCCTAGGATATACCACACACACACACACACACACCCCCCCCCCCCCCCCGTAAAATATGTAGTATAACTAAACCACATACCTTGCAATCCAGATTAGCCCAGGATTGGTGAAGTTCACCAAGGTTGTCCATAATAATTGCACTGACTTTTTCTTTTTTGTTATGAATTAAGGAAAGTCCAGTCTGTCCAACTTTCTCCACGTCTTTTTCTTTAGCCCTAATAAGTTCTTCCAGTTCCTGATGGAGAGAAACAAGTTGACAAATGTTAATGAAAAGTCTTTGAAAACTGTTGCTAACATGAACAAGTTGTCCCAGTTAACTTTTTACATAGCAAAGGACATCTTCTTTGTGTTAGCTGAGTAATAACTCAGTAATAGCAAAAATATTTTTGTTGATTTAATGGAAACATCACGTGAGTACAACCTTAAATGGATACTGCAGGACATCCAAATGAATACAAAATATACATTGAAAAAAAGACTAACAGTCATTGAGGCCTCAATTACAGATGTGACCCATATGGCGTGAATCAGCCTTTTTCTTATTCAGGTGGAGCTATGTTTAAGGCTGTCTGTACTTAGACCCCATTCACACCTGAGCGTTTTGTAGCTTGAAGCCTGAAGCTACAAAACGCTGGAGGGGAAAAAATCTATTATTCTCTATGGAGATGGTTCACATCTCCACTACAAAACGCCTGAAGCCAGAAGTTCCAAAACGCCTGAAGCTCAAACAAGTTCTGGGGCTTTTTTTAGGCAGATTTGGGCGTTTTTCTGCTTTCAACATTGGTGACCCTAGACCTGTCCAAAATCGTGGTAAAAAACGCAGCAAAAATCGTGGCAAAATGCGGTTAAAAAATGCTGAAAAAAACGTGCTAAAATGCGTTAAAAAGCGCAGCGGAAAACGCTACACTCAGGTGTGAATGCAGCCTAACTGGCCCCTGCACATCTGTCAAATTAGGGATGAGTGGCTCTGTCTGTGCAGCCACTGCGTAACATACTGCGTATCTCCACAGAGTAACATAGGCTGCTTGCTCCTGGTGTTTCCAGCTGATTCACGCTGTACGAGCCATAATGCCCGTGTAAATGTGACCTTATTTACAATGAGACCTTTATCTGTCATTATTGTAATTTCAGTGAGATTTTCCATTTAGATTCAATATTATTCCACTGGGATGAAAATGTCAGTTAAAGTCTCATTCGCACAGGATTTATGTCACAACTGTGGAAAAAGTCCAAAGTCCAACCAGTGTAAACAAGGTATCTCCCTGTTCTGCCTAGTGACAGGACACTGACACTGATCATCTGCTCCCTCTCATCGGGAGCAGTGATCAGTGTTGTGTCACAGTAAACCCCGCCCCCACACAGTTAGAATCACAGTTAGAATCACTCCCTAGGACACACTTAACCCCTTCCTAGCCCCCTAGTGGTTAACCCCTGTCAGTCACATTTATACAGTAATCAGTGCATTTTTTTTAGCATTGATGGCTGTATAAATGTGAATGGTCACAAAATAGCGTCAAAAGTATCCAATGTGTCCACCATAATGTCGCAGTAACAATAAAAATCGCTGATCGCCGGCTATTACTAGTAAAGAATAAAATATTAATAAAAATGCTATAAAACGATCCCCTATTTTGTAGAAGCTATAACTTTTGCGCAAACCAATCAAACGCCTAGTGCAATTTTTTTAACCAAAAATATGTAGAAGAATACGTATCGGCCTAAACTGAGAAAAAAATTGCTTTTTTTAAAATAAATTGGGGATATTTTTATAGCAAAAATTCAAAGATATTACTTTTTTTTCAAAATTGTCTCTCTATTTTTGATTATCGCGCAAAAAATAAAAACCGCAGAGGTGATCAAATACTACCAAAAGGTAGCTCTATTTGTGGGGAAAAAAGCACGTAAATTTTATTTGGGAGTCACATTGCATGACCGCGCAATTGTCAGTTAAAGCGACGCAATGCCGAATCACAAAAAGTGGGCCAGTCATTTTGCAGCCAAATCCTCCAGGGCGGAAGTGGTTAGGGTACGTTTTCCACTGCATTACGATGTGTGACTGCATGCATGTTAACATGCAGTATTGTGTGCATTCATTTTGACTTTTTTGAATCGCGACAAAATGCACCACAGTGAGTTTAATTTGTCTCCCCGATGCTATAGTGTGAAAAGAGCCCAAATGTAAGAGCAGCCCTTGATATGTAAACACTGGTACATTATTAATTTCGTATATCAGGTGTGGACCCAAGAAACATTTTAATGATGTACATTTATAAGGGGCCCTTAACCTCCCTGGCGGTATGATTTTTTCAGAAAAAACATGCTGAAAGCGGTACCATTATTTGCAAGGAAATTTGGCGTTTTATATTGTAGGCCTGTAATTTTTAGAAATAACTCACTTAAATCTGACCAAACAAGAATCTAATAGGCATCTCGGGTATGACATTTTTTTAAAAACAAAATTATAAATTATAATATAATAAATAACTATAAATAATTATAACAAATAATAATATAATTATAATAAAAATTATTCAATAATGTAATCAAATCAAAATCACTGAAATTTGCTCAGTTGCAGAATTGTTGCTGTCATTATTTTATTTTTTTTATGACAAATTTCCCCACAAATAGCTATCGCACAATTCTGCAAGTGATTATAATTTATTATCGCTGTTTTCTAGCTGATCTAAAACTATTTTTGACATAAAGGGACACTTTTGGTTGCTATGGACAATCTACAGTTTGCAGGGAGAAAAAAAGGTTTTTATTATATAAAATGACATGCAGGACACTGGGCAGACCACTAGGGACAAGGGATGTGTGTTTTTTTTTTACATACAGTACTGTAATCTATAAGATTACAGTATACTGTATGTAATGTGTTTGTTTACTTTTTTGAATTTGGCGCCGTTCTCCGTCCCCGTGCGTCGTAAAGTCGCAGGGAACGGAGATCGGCGGCACAGGAGGACGCTGTGTGAATCGAGCGAGGTCCCGCTCGCTCACACAGCGCGGTGGCTTTGCTGGATCCAGGGACAAGGTAAGTAAACACTCCCTGTATATCCAGCGAGGCGAGCCCGAGTCTGACTCGGGGTTACCGATTTTAGCCCAAAAATCTCACCCCGAGTCAGACTCGGGAACACCGCTCAGAAGGTTAATATGCAACTCAAATTGACAGTTAATATACAAAAAAAGATAACGTATAATAGCTGGTGCCTGACCTGGCAATCTTTTAAGCTGTTCTGGACTGAAGCTTGATCTCCGATGCTTTGATATTTCTGCAGTTTCTTTTCTTGTTTCTCAAACCAAGATTTTAGACTCAGCACGTTGTTCCTATAGTCTGTCCAAGATTCCAGCAATCCCTCTAGCAGCTGAATCTGTAGAGAAATACAAATGTGAATACTATGGGCAGTAATCATAACAAATGGCATTACAATTTTCTTTGGAGATTTGAAGACCTTGACATATTACGAACAAATGCATTTAAAAGTCAACTTTAGGCAAATTAGAAAAACATATATATTTCATGCAGTTGAGTATTCCTATTATAATAGTATTATTATTATTATACAGGATTTATATATAGCGCTAATAGTTTACACAGCGCTTTACAATATAAAGGGGAGACAATACAGTTATAATACAATAAAATACAAGAGGATTTCGAGGGCCCTGCTCAGAAGAGCTTACAATCTAAGGTGGTACAAAAGGTTGTAACTGTGGGGACTGAGCTGATGGAAGTGGTAAAGGCTTAGCTGGAGGTTTGATAGGCTTCCCTGAAGAGATAAGTTTTCAGGGATTGCCTGAAGGCAGCTAGAGTAGGAGATAGCTGGACAGGTTGAGGTAGAGCGTTCCAGAGTATTTATGGATACAACTAGAATAAATACTATAATGCGCCTCGATTCAGTCTCTGCCATCCCCTGCAAAGAAGCTCTTAGGATGGAAAAGTAATGCCCCGTACACACGATCGGAATTTCCGATGAACTTTTTACATCGGAAATTCCGACCGTGTGTATGCCCCATCAGACTTTTTTCCGAGGGAACCCCTCTCAGTTTTTTAATAGAAAACATGTTCTCTTTTACTCCGATAGAATTCCGTCGGAATTCCGATCTTAGTTTGGCCGAGCAAAAGCCTGATCGTGTGTACGGGGCATAAGAGGTAGCACTAGGTGCCAGCCAGGCTATGTTGTATGCATATGTGCATACAGGGAACATGCTGAGTGAAAGAGAAAGCACACAAATGATGCTCCCATTGTGCTCCAAGTGTATTTCAGCTGGATACTCAGCTGTTCACCTGTAGTCCAGTTTTGGTTAACACAGAGTGATGTTAGTTATGTAGCATTGAAAAAGCACATATTTTAAAATACATATTTGGAAATGTCACTGGTCTGTTAAAGATAAACTTTAGAACATAATACTATTTATGTGTAAAAGGTCATTAGATTATCTAGAGTTAAGCCCTGTACACACGTCCGGTTTTCCTGCCAGGAAAAACTGCCAAGAGAGCTTTTGGCCGGGAAAACCGGACGTGTGTATGCTTCCTCGCAGTTTTCCCGACAGGAAAACTGCCGGGTATCCCGGCGGCTAAATAGAAAACCCGCTCTCTATTTTCCCTCCGGGATTCCCGGCAGTTTTAAACCCGGCAGTTTTCCTATGGGGAAACACTGCGAGGGAGCATACACACGGCCGGGATTCCCAGCCAAAGCTCTCCCCACAGTTTTCCTTACGGGAAACCCGGCCGTGTGTACATGGGGAAAGTTACTGAGCAGGTTTTCGGATTTCCCGGCGGGATTGACAGCAGGCTTTATACCGCCGGGAATCCCGGTCGTGTGTACAGGGCTTAAGATTAAGGTGAGGAACACAGAGAACTTCTGCTGACCAATAAAATACATATCAAAGGACTTTGAAACAGACACATTAATAGAATGTCTGCACGATTTACACCTAGACTCTTGTGTGGAATTAGTCATTGAAGAAGGTATTTAAGAATAAGGATGAAAATGATAATTATACATCAGACAGGAGGCTCATATCTTATGCATTATCTTTCTTTAATAATGCCCATAGCAGAAATACAGTAAACATTTATTGTAACTTAAAAAATTCAAAGAACTACCCTTCCCAGCAGTCACTGGGCCAGTGTAGCCCCTCCCAGACCATAGCCTATATAAGGGACTGTCTGAGGTAACCTATTCCTCTTTCTTTCTGCTCATAGCCAGAACTCAGATAAGTACATTACTCTATGTTTATAATTTTTACGTAGGCTTGCTTGTTATTTGGTTATCAGCAGCCTTTTTTAATTTGTGTAGATCCTAATGTCACATCGTCTTTCCACAGGGTGCTGGGGATCCCCCCCCCCCTCCCACCCCGGCTTTTATTACAGCTACGGAGGTTTTTCCCTCCTCCGCCATTCCCTTCAACTTCCACCTGTATCTGTATATACCCTCTGATCCCCTCAGACCTTCATCTGTGTGTTGTTCTATCAACCTTCTGTCTTATGAAGCACAACTGGTATTTCTAAACATGATAAACGTTTAGTTTTTGCTGTATGCTTTTCCCACTTTGCTATCTGTACCACCCGTTTTGTAGAGAACGTGGTTTCCTCTGATGTGTACATCTTACAGCCATGGGGCTTCTTTATTTGTTTATTTTACAATATACCGCTGCTTTGCTTCTTTTGTTTCCCCCCGGTGCACTCTGCACACTGCTCGTTTTCTGACTGGAGGTAGGACGGCGCCATTTTAACATCTCGGCGCCTTTTTTCCTACCTCCCTTCTTCTCCTTCTCCTCAGAGCGTCTCATCTCTGAGGGGGGCGTGGCGGTGAGGATCTCCCTGCACCAATCGCGCTATTGCGAATCGACGGCGCCATTGCTGCGGACCTGTCCTGGGGACCCCATCCTCCGTGTGCTAGACCGTCTCTCCCCATCGCCGCCACGCCAGGGTGCGGGCGGCTGTATGGTTGGAACTCTGTGTAGATCTCACTGATCTATGCAAATCACGTTAGGCCGTAGTCTCGCGAGACTACGGCCCTGAGCCTCACGTCTAGCTCCCCTTGTGGTGGGGAATATCTCCCCTCATCTAACTTCTGTCACTCACACCTAGCTGGTGGGGAATTCCTCCCCTCCCCTGCTTCTGTCACTCCTTCACCTTCAGTCACATTAAACATCAGTTCTTGTTCTGGGAATTTATTCCCCTGTAGTCTATTCTACATATAATGAAGAATATATTAATACATGTAAATAAATAATAAATTTAAATAATTATACGAATGAATAAATTATTGACTTATTAAATAAATATAAATAAATCAATGAACATAAATGTCTATAAATAAATAATTTATACAATCTATATGATTGAATAAATAAATATATAAATATATATAAACAAATTTTAAAATATAAACTATTAAACTATACTTTATATATAATTGAATAAATAAATACATATATATATATATATATATATATATATATATATATATATATATATATATATATATATATATATATATATATATACATAAACAAATTATAACAATAATTGAATGAATTATAGAAATTACTATACAAGTTATAGTACATAACTTCCGTATCTTCCTGTGCTGCACGGCCGTGCTGTCCGCAGACAGCCGACTCTTCTCCTGTGGCTGGCGACAGATCCTTTACTCCCTACTGGTGCCACTGAAGTGGTGGACGCAGCCCTGGAAGGCCCTACCTACCTCAGTGCTGCACTGGTTCCTGAGCTGGTCGGTAGGTCCGTCCAGACTACCAGGGCATCGGTTGTTCCAACCCACATGCACCCCTATGTCCGGATCTCCCGGCAAGGATATAACGCCCCTGAGTAGGGCATGGCGTCCCGTATGCGCCGTCACATTAATGTGGCTGTAACGGTCACCACCATTTACGACCTTCCATCCCAGTCACGACAGCTTATCGACACACAGACAGACCAGCAGGCATCCCATTTTCCCAGAATCAAGACGAGACACGCAGCTCTGTACTTGTTCCAAATGTAATGATACTTTAATGATTTCTCTCAGTCTTTTTATATAGTACAACAGGTCACAGAATTTACAGGAACAATCAAACTGCCCCCCCCCCCACTCACACACTAAGGCTAATTACTAAACATTCCTCAATTACTAACAACAAAAGCCTTCACCCACTCCGTCCCTGCATACCGCTTGACACCTCTGAGCATCAATAGATTGTAGACAGGGTTATCACACATAAGCAGTCTCTAGTATGCATAATTAGAGTTCTGGGAGCAGACCTGGGATTAACACCTGTCCGTTACAACACCTTTACACAAGGACAATGGAATGTCCTCCAAGCCCTGATGCAATTAGCATGTCACTAGACTAATCATAGAAATGAGTCATAGAATATTGACTGGTTGGGGTCACAATTAACCAACATCTTGTAGTCTCTCAAGATCCTGCAATATGAACTGTCCGTGATGTCAAATCTCATGTAATCCATGAATTACGATTCACTTGCCACTCCATGCCCAAAGGGCACAGAGTGGACTCAGACCCAAGAGTTATCAGTGACGCTGACACAGGAGTATCCTCCATCCTCAAAAAGTCTTTGGGTGTCACGGGTCATTCCGTTACAGTGGCCTCCGTCTCCCCGGCAGGGGAAGTAATTAACATGCCCCAGGCAGTACCCTCCCAGGACTGCCGACCCATTGACTCCCCGACAGGGGAAGTAAATAACATACCCCAGGCAGTACCCTCCCAGGACTGCCGACCCTCTGACTCCCCGGCAGGGGAAGAACATAACATGCCCCAGGCAGTACCTTCCCAGGACTGCCGACCCACGGACTCCCCGGCAGGGGAAGTAAATAACATGCCCCAGGCAGTACCCTCCCGGGCCTGCCGACCCACTGCCTTCCCAGACTCCAATCGACCCCCGAGCCTCGGGGAGATGCACATGCAGAGGCAGCGATCCACTAGACGGACTGAGCCAGACTCCTCGTGGACTCTTCCAGAGTCGTCCGGAGTACGAGGCGGCTAACACCTTTGAGTCTGAGGATGAAAATGATGATGATAATGATGATGATTATGTGAGCAGTGGGCACATGGCGCTCCATGACGACGCCAACCCTAGGTCCCAGGGTAAAACCTTATTGGACTCTTGTGGAGTACCATTTTTCGATCAGGAGGTGATTGGCCACCCACACTCCGGTGACTGGGCACCTCTACCTGAGGTGATCGAATGCTGGACCCGGAGATCGATCGGTACGCTAACTGGACAAGTTGAGGGTGGAATACTCACCCTTCCATTACCAAATACGGTGGTGCTCACTCCAGAGGTGGATCCCATAATCATTCAGTATTCCAGGAAGGGAATAGAGAGGGCCTTTGGGACCTCACAGTACTGGGTCTTAGATCTCTGGACCTATCACCTAACCCTACGCCTTAGTGAGCAGGCTACCGCCTCTGTAAGCCGGTTGACCTAGCACAATGGGATCACGCTAATTGATGATATCTTTAAGATGGTAGGACAAATGGAGTTATATTACCAGGCGTATACCTGGTTCACCATCCCATTCGGTTTTTCAAACCTAAACACCGTCCTAATGGACAACAGGTTGCTAGACCTTGGACCAAACAGCCGATAGTAGAGATGGACCCGCTCTCTTTGAACTTCCTCAACAACATCTTCCCGATCAGGAAGAAGAAAGGCGGTTTTTCGTCCGGTGGGAGCTTGAGAAATCTCACCAACTTACTGCCCTGTGGAACAAGGGTGAGGTTGAACATCTACTTGAACGACCTACTTCTAATGGCTGGTTCCCCTCGCCCAGCGAGCGAACACGCCTCCTGGATGGTCGGATCGCTTCGCGATCTGGGACTCCTCATAGATCACGAACACCTATTATCTCCCCATTTCAGGAGATAGAGTTTTTGGGGTTCTTGGTGGACACCAACCGAGCGACCCTTCGGCTACCCTTACCCAATTAGCCGCCATCCGCAAAGACATCAGTATCATGTTGGGCAGCAGCGGGTGTCCTTACGCGGACTGACTCGCCTAGTCGGCCTGTTCCCGGTGTCAATCCAGGCCACTCTCCAGCCCCTCTTCACTGTCGAACCCTCCAGAGACTCGAGACTCTACATCTTCGCTAGGGGCTTCGCTATACAAACTAAGTGAAGCCATGGTGGACCTACGGTAGTGGTTACGTCATGCCGTCAAACGGAACGGCGAGACATTTTCAACTCCTCACCGGATTTCGTCATAGGGTCGGATACCAGCCGCCTCCGCTGGGGTGCTCGGTGCAGTCCCTCTTCCTCCGGTAGGACGTGGTCCGCAGAGAACCCTCGGCTGCACATCAACACGTACACCCCTGACGGCCTTTTTTGCCATCGGAAGTCTGTTGCCACGCACGTCCATCTGCTGTGTGCTATTGCGTTCAGACAACGTACCCGCAGTCCGGTAGTCGATCGCTTGGTGGGCCCCTGATCCAGAATCCTAGCGGATCTAGTAAGACTTTGGGCACTTCTGCCTGTAATGCAACATCATCCCGATTGCGGGATATGCCCCAGACTATCCCTATAGGGTGGCAGATTGGATTCTCGTTACCTGACCGATTCCAACGATTGGCGACCGCACCGGTCAGGGTCCCTGATCCTCGCTCACTTCGCGGATCCTTCTCTATGGACCTGTTCGTTCCCCGTATCAACCACCAGTTTCCGCGCTCTTACAACCGGAGGCCGGATCCGGAGGCGCACCATGTGGACGCCCTCCACCAAACGTGGTCACAGGGGACACATTACGCGTTCCCCTGTTCCCGGTGACCCTCAGGGTCCTCCTTCACTTAGCGAGCCGGAGGGCATCAGTCGTGCGGTTCACTCCGTGGTGGCCGACGCAGCCATGGTTTCCCCTCCTTCTGAGGATGACGGTGGAACTCCCCAGGTTGTTTCCTCATTCCCCCCACCTCCTCGCTGGTCCGAACGGGGATCTGCACCCTCTACTCACGAAGCACATCCTACCTCTCCTCACATGGTTAGTATCGGGGTTCCGGTCGCAGACTACGACCTTTCGGGAACAGCTAGGGATTCCCTGCCTTGGACTGGGCCCTGGGACTAGATCGGCATCTCGATCTACCTGGAGACTCTGGGTTACTTGGTGTGATCAACGACGGGTCGACCCCGTTCAAGCGCCAGGGTCTGTAATAGCCAATTATCGGGCGGACTCTTTGGATCCGTTGGTGTGTCAATTTTGAAGGCGTTAAGTTTAAATCGCCCAATGTACCAGCACACTTGGGATTTTTCCAAGGTCATGATCATGTTCTCGGGCTGGGGGACGTTGACACTCTGTTTTGAGGTTACTGTCTTTCGAGCTTACTGTCTTCTTGTGTCTGATTTCCATCATCGTGGGTCAGACGTCAAGGCTTTGGACATATCCAGGCGTCATTCCTCGCCTCAGAGACTCAAGTCTTTTTCCGTTGTGCGTTGGACCAGACGGTACTTCGATCGGTTTTCTACCCGTTCTTCCCCGCACATCCACAACTGTATGTGGTCCGCTGTCTACAGACTTATATGTCCTTGACAGCCTCGCTGCGATCTTCGCAAGTCTTTCAACCCCTCGTTTCCTACGTTAATCCTCTCTTCCCGGTTTCCTCTGTGACTTACTATAGCGGCGGACTGTTGTCAGCGACCGCTTTTCCGCCAATCCCGCTTTGAACAGGAGGTACACATATCTATGTCAGTGTTGTGGATTATTTTGATTGTTATTGGTCATATGCATTGTTATAGCTTTGAACTTGCATAAGATATGAGTCTCCTGTCTGATGTATAATTCGAGATTTTCCTAGCTTGTGACGGAAAATATTAATTATATGAAGACAGGAGGCGAGTATCTTCCCTCCCAACCCAACCCTGTCACGAGGTTGTCTCTCTCTCGTTCTAGACTGATGAACCACGCACCCTGCAAGTCGGAGGCTGGTACGCCCCGGGAGTTCGTTTTCACTATCCCCCGGGATTGCTGTTCCGTTTCGATCCATGGGTTTAGTTCACCGCAGATGGAGGTTCCTACTGCGTTCCAGATCCGGAGTCGGGATGCCGTTGACTGAATCCGTTGGTCCATGTTCCTGAGGACAACTGACCGGTCGGCTCCGAATGGTTTGGGTTTCCTATAGTCCCTGTTGGGATGAAGCTGGTCCGGATGAAGTTGGTCCGTGTTGGCCTTGTCCTTTCGTTTTCCTCCAGATTCGGATGTTGTGTTCCGGTCGGAAGGTTCCCGGCAGCCGCGGAGATGTCTAATTGAACTTTCGGTTCCTGTTTACACTAATTTGCATGAAGAAAGAGGAATAGGTTACCTCAGACAGTCCCTTATATAGGCTATGGTCTGGGAGGGGCTACACTGGCCCAGTGACTGCTGGGAAGGGTAGTTCTTTGAATTTTTTAAGTTACAATAAATGTTTACTGTATTTCTGCTATGGGCATTATTAAAGAAAGATAATGCATAAGATACTTGCCTCCTGTCTTCATATAATTAATATTTTCCGTCTCAAGCTAGGAAAATCTCGAATTGTATGCTAAGGCTTTACTGTGTTGCACAAAGCACTTAAATGAAGCCGAAATTGTCAGTACCAATACAAGGTGGGGGGTAAAATAACACTATCACTGGTCATTAATGCAGAGAGGGGGGTTACTGACCAATAATGAAGAGTTTACATAGTACTATTACTGACCACCATTGTTAGACGCATTATTGCAGTTACTGGCACCAATGCTAGGTTTAAATTTAGCAGTCACTCACACCAATGCTGGGGTTATTATTGTGGTCACTGACACCAATGTTGGGAGTTGCAATTTAAAGCAATTCTTCGCTCTCTCAATCAACATTAACTATTTTAATCCCTATGCTTCTAACATTAGTAAATAGATAGGAGAGTACATAATATTTACTTGTTTTAAACTTTTGTTTCTTCAGTTACTTCCTGGATTACAGGCCTAGGAAATTATGTTATACATCCAAGGGGTCTTCAGGAGAGGAGGAGGGGTTTCCAGAGCTAAGCACGCCTTCCTGCCTGCATGCCTGAGCTAAGGGCAGATGTATTTCAGGAAGTAAATGTCATCTGCCCTTAGATGGCCATGGTAAGAAATGCTAGGGTGTTGTTTTTCAAAGTGATTTCTCAGCAAAATAAAGCATGGAGACATGGATGATGAGTTTGGATGGTGAGTTTGCCATATAAAAATGAATTAAATAGTGTTGTTGGTTTGTGGTGCTCAGATCCAGTGTAGTTCCACTAAGTATGTACGTTATTAGTACCTTTTCTGTTATCAATCCTTGAAGGATCTGCCAGCGTCTGTTCATGGCTCCCAGCTTCTCAGCAAAATCTGTTTTGTCGCTCCTCTTACTTTCCACATCCTGGCTGCTGATCTGGAGAACTGACTGATTCACAAAGTCCACCGTCAGCTGCTTACAATTTATGTCAATCTTAAATCCCTGCAAAAAAAATACAAATGATAACCTGAATTGTTGAATGTAGGTAATACAGTGTTTACCCCGGCATTAACTTATTTATTTTCTTTATTTACATAGTGCTAGCCTACACTACTGTTTAATGCATAAACCATTTTTACCAGCTTCTGACTCCAAGGACATTATGTTATCTCTTTTCTAAATGGAAATTCAATGCTCCTTTCTGACCAAGTTGCTATGCAGCACAACACACAGCAACACACTAATATGTTTTTTGAATGCAATTGCTACCAATGTGGCGGTACGTCACAAATGATGCAAATAGAAGAGTGGGTGGGACTTTAAATTAAGCTCAAGATGACAAAGACAAGTAAATGGTGGGTTGGTACATATGTACCAACCCACCATTTACTTGTCTTTGTCATCTTGAGCTTCATTTAAAGTGCCACCCACTCTTCTATTTGCATCATTCGTGACGTACCGCCACATTGGTAGCAATTGCATTCAAAAAACGACAGGGATGGAGGTGCTTGACTCTACCCAGCCATGACCTAATTTAAAGTCCAAATTTCCCCTCCCCCTTATACTAGTAAACACACTAATATGTGTTGTGGTGCAGTGCACTGCTAGGAAAGACGTGCTGTCAACCTATTCATTTTAAATGGACTGTGTAATGTAGTGCACATTAACATAAAAAAAATATGCATGCTTTAACACAACACATCTCACCAGTTTGATGGGAATCTAGCCTTAGAATCACCTGCTGCCAGGATGCCGAGACTCTGTTCTCATAAAACTGTGAACTTTGTATATGCGTATATGAGTATATGAGTGTGATGGCGTTTTAAGAATAGCTCCACCCGACATGTTTCCCCATAACTGGCTTCAACAGGGAAAGCCAGTTATGGCATCACACTCATATACTCCAGCTCTTTGGTTCGCTCCTTGGCTGTATATTTTATTTACAATATATATTTTTTTGATGCAGTGTTTTTCTTTTCTATCCTGAGTTTTTACATATTTTTTATGATGAAGTGACTTGCTGTGAGAATTTTTTAAGTGGATTGGTGCCTGCTGTGAAGTTTTTAAAGTGTTTTTTTAATAAATTCTTTGGATATACTACACTATGAGGATCTCTTTTTTCTCCATCCATTTCCACTGAGTCTACGTGTTCAGAATTTATTATCCTGCATCTTCCAAGCTGAAAACTGAAATCTGACTACCATTCTTCTTGTGTCATATGGCCTGGAAAGACAGCTGAAGTCTTTTCTCTTCCTTCTTGCAAGATAGAAGCACTCCTCCCCAACATAAGTGATTATACATCGGGGCCGGCAGGCTGATGCACAAGCTCATCTGACCTCCTTAAAACCGGGGTCCAACGATTGGGTAAGAGTCAGTATTTATATTTCTTCAGCTGAATATAAAGATTCAAGTTTCTTCAAGATGTTGGGTTAAAGTCTGCAGCGATTAATGAACTATTGCTTGGAAGTATCTGGTGGTCAGGATTTTCTTGATATATTTTTTTGAGGACTTTGATCACTCAATTACCTCTTTCCTTATTTGTTTTGGGTTTATTTATATCTTTAATGTTCACCTGGTACAGGGTGTATCAACACATCAACACATCAATTTTTTCATCACTTTATGGTTTTGATATAACATTATTTCACTCCCTTGTGATTGCACATTTAAATGTTTGGAGTTGCGCGCTTATTTCTTTTTTGTATGCATGACTGATATCAGCCTCATGTAATAATCTGCTCTTAATAAAGGCTATATTCCTTGCACAATGTAGTCAGTGAACATGCATTATGGAGAGAAAAACATATAGGTGATTTCCCCCAATGTAAAATCACTGGCTGAATTGGGAGAAGGGACTATGCAACTAAAACATCCATTTTATTTTCTTATAGTCACCCATTATTTGGCTGGGTTTGGTTAAAATAGTTTCAATAAGAGAAGGTCTATGCACCTAGAAGATCTATGAACCTAGAGAATGCTTGCAGATATAAGAGTAATGCCCTGTACACACGATCAGGCTTTAGCCCGACCAAACTCACATCGGAATTCTGAAGGAAATCCATCGGAAGAAAAGAGAACATGTACTCTATGTAAACTCCAACAGAATTCCTCGGAATATCCGATGGAAAAACTCCTTTGGGCATACACACGGTCGGAAATTCCGATGGAAAAAGTCTGTCAGACTTTTTTCATCGGAAATTCAGATCGTGTGTACAAAATCATAGCTTCCCAACTGTCCCTGATTTCCAGGGACTGTCCCTGATTTGGAACAAAGTCCCTATGTCCGTCTTCCCTCTGCATTTGTCAAATATTTTGTTCTGATCTATATAGCTGTATATAAAATGCACCTATCTTTCAAAAAAGTGTTTTCCAGTGCTAAACCTTTCATCCAGTTTTTAAGCTGCTGCATTTGTAAATTTCAAAAGCCAGTATAAAGCAATATAAGTGTGTTAAAACAAAACATTTTTTATGTATATTTCTCCTTTAAGGAGGCATTGTAGGGTGTGCATTCTATGCCTACATATTTTTGCTAGTGGGTGTCCCTTATTCCCATCTCAAAAACTTGGGACGTATGGAGTAAGGTAGGGAATATATGCAGGTCCTATCACTGAAATGCTGAGATCATTAATATTATCTGGAGTTCCATTTTAATACTTGAGCCATGTGCAGGTTTCATGTTAAACAAAGTAAATTACAAAACAAGGTGACCGGGTACGAGCAAGAAATTATTGCACTAACAAATAGTGATTTATTTAAAACAATTAAAGGGGTTGTAAAGAAAAAAAAAAATTCCCTAAATAGCTTCCTTTACCTTAGTACAGTCCTCCTTCACTTACCTCAACCTTAGATTTTGCTTTTAAATGTCCTTATTTCATCTGAGAAATGCTCACTTCCTGTTTTTCTGTCTGTAACTTCACACCGTAATGCAAGGCTTTCTCCCTGGTGTGGAGAAAGCCTCTTGAGGGGGCGAGCAGGAATGTCAGGACGCCCACTAACACACAGCTTCTTTCTCTATCTGCAAAGTAGGGAGTGTCCTGACACTCCTGCTCACCCCCTCCCCCCTCAAGAGGCTTTCTCCACACTAAGGAGAAAGCCTTGCATTACTGTGTGGAGTTACAGACAGAAGAACAGGAAGTGAGGATTTCTCAGAAGAAATAAAGACATTTAAAAGCAAAATGGAAGGATGAGGTAAGTGAAGGAGGACTGCACTAAGGTAAAGGAAGCTATTTTGGGAAAACAAATTTTTCCTTTACAACCCCTTTAACAATTGTGAAAATCCCAATAACAGTTGCCTTTATATTTGAGATGATTTACCAACATTGTATGACAATTCTGATTTCTCAGGGAACAAAGGATTGTCCTTTCAATATTATCAATTTAGTGAGAAGAGATAGTGCCACTCAATATAAGGATTAGTAACATGGTTCAGTGGAAAAGTGTTTTGATGCCCCCTCTGTGGTTTAACATTACCTTGTATTTCAGCAGATATTCTTGAATAGTTTCACATCCTACAACATTCTTGATGTTCTGTTCATCTTCTTTAATTACATTTTCCATCAGGGAAATCCAAGTCATGACTTCAGTAATGGCATGGCGTGAAGGAAGCTTGTCCATCTGCAGCTAAAAATAAAACAAAGTTTCAACATCACATAACATATGATGGCAGATTGGACATAGAAAAATTGTGGAACTGTGAAGGAAAAAAGGGAGAAAAAAATGAAAAAGGAAGTTAGGGGAAAGAAGAGAAGAAAGTATAAAAGAGAGAAAAGACTAAGGAAAAAGGGGGTAAGGAAAGGAAGGCAAAACACAAAGGAACAGGAAAGGAAATGATAACATTAAGAGACGGTTCACACTGGGGCGACCTGGGATCCGACTTCAAGTCACCCCAAGTCGTCCCAAGTCGCGCGGTCGAGAAAATGAATGGAGGTGAATGGGACCCTTCTTAACGTACACTACTGAAGTCGCTCCGACTTCAGAAAAGGTTCCTGTACTACTTCAATCCGACTTCTAGGCAACTTGTACCCATTGATTTCAATGAAAGTCGCCTCAGAAGTCTGATCACTGTCTTAACTGAAGCAACAATACAGGAAGATAACATACATTTCTCAGGCAAACCCCTCCGTCCCCCCTCCCACAGAGCTGATTGTTGTTTGATTGGCCACTGGAAAGCCTCCTGTCCTGGAGGTGACTTGAAGTTGCCTTGTAAGTTGCCTGATGATTCAAACTCAAGTCGTGTCCAAGTTTCCTCCCAAAGTCGTGCTAGAAGTCGTGTTGTCCCTGTGTGAATGGGCTCTTACACAGCATTTCCAAGTATACCTCTATCAACACTTCTAGGTAGGCCTCTATAGAGCATACATTCATTTACAGTATGTTTACTGACATCTACTGTATATAATTACAAGCCTTCGTGTTTAAAAAGATTGTATTCACTGACATAATTCCATATAATAATGTATTTTCAAAACGTAGAATGATTTACGGAATGTCATCCTTTCCTCTGGGCATGCAGGAATGGGAGAAAACTGACACGGCCATAGCATGAAATAAACAGATGTTGGCACAATGAGGGGGATTTACTAAAGGCAAAAAGGCTGTGCACTTTGTAAGCCCAGTTGCTCCAGATCTTAGTAAATAAGACAAAGCTTCACATTGCAAAGAATACCAAATCACATGCAAAGAGAATGAAAACAAAAACATTTGCTTGCACGTGATTGGATGATAGAAGTCAAGAGTTTCCACTCATTTACTACGTTCTGGAGTCACTGCACTAGAAAAAGTGTAACTACACTTGCAAAGTGCATAGTCTATTTGCCTCTAATAAACCCACACCTCTATGTGGCCCCTGGGGCCTGTGAAGGCTGTGTTCCATTTTTCAGCACAGGCTTCCTTAAAACAACGCTTTCCTTTGTGCACACATAGCAAAATAGAAAGGTCTCCACCCTCCAACAGCGTATGCTCATCTTATCCCCCATCTGTTCAGACACTTGGAACAAAGTTAAATACCCAGCAGGTATAGGTCTGGATATTGAGTTATAGGTAAGCATGTGACTCGCTACCTTCCTCTCCTTCCTTGTGACAGCACTGGTGCCTTGTGATTGGCCCAGTACTATCAAATGAGTGTGGGGAAGAAGTTCATAGCCCTGTGTAATCTGCAGCAAATTGATTTGAAGTTTAGATGAGGCACTCTTTCCCCGTTCCCAGAATCCACAGGAGAATGGAAGTGAGAAATGTTAGATGACCCTCTGAGGCCCCGTACACACGACCGAGTTTCTCGGCAGAATTCAGCCAGAAACTCGATCGGAGCTGAATTCTGCCGAGAAACCCGGCGTGTGTACACTTTCGGCCGAGGAAGCCGACGAGTTCTTCGTCGAGCCAAATAGAGAACATGTTCTCTATTTCCTCGTTGTTCAATGAGGAAAGTTGGCTCGCCGAGATCCTCGGCGGCTTCACACAGAACTCGACGAGCAAAACGATGAGTTTTGCCCGTCGAGTTCCTCGGACGTGTGTACGGGGCCTTACTCAGTCCTTCTTTGACAAAGGAAAGGGTCACTTTAAAGCCTGGAAAATGTAATACCGTAATTTATTATTGACATCAGACTGTCCTATCTTACTTGATGAAGCTTTTCTTGTACTACGGGGATATGAGTGAGGAGCTCTGTCCACTGATTATCTATTTTTGCCAGTTCAGAACGAAGTGCTGCTGTATCCACTTTCTTCAGACGAAGCAGCTGGTTTCCAGTGCTCAGCACTGATGACTTCAGAGAAGATTTGGCATCAACCTCTTTGGAGAATTCCTAGGACAATGTAAAACAAATGTCAAGTTCAGATCATATACTTCCTTCAAAGGAAAGTTCAATTCCTAAAGTACTTATGAAGATGGTAACAATTAAAGGAAACCTAAAGAATAAGAAGACATCTATAGTAGACCCTTTTCTGAAAATTCGAGTTGCCAGGTTATCATAATGATCCAATTACTTAGGTACTTTCTGGATCAATGACCATAAAGCATGCAAATCCGGTGCAGACAAAGGCACACCTGCATTTGGGGTGTCATTAACTTAACACTGACACCCGCAGCAGATCACAACTGCAATGTGTTTTGAACGTGGTGCGGGAAATGTGTACAGATCGCGGGTTTCCGGAACCACGTTCTAGCTTAAGGTCTAGCCTTAGGCCACTTTCACACATGCGAACCGTTCATTTCATTAGTCCAGTCACGTTTTTTCAAAGAAGAAACGGATGAAGTTTACATCAGTTTCTCATCAGCTGCTCATTAGTTGCTCACAAGGTTTTTACATCAGTTTTTTTTACATCCACTACCAATGCAAAAATGGATGAAAAAAAACGGACCGTTTGTCCGTTTACATCAGTTTTTTTAATGAGACAAAAATCGGCTTTGATCGGTTTTAAAAAAATGGATCTTCACGTATGCGGATGTAAACCGATATAAATGGTTGATCATCCGTTTACATCTGTTTTTCCATAGAAATGCATTGATGTCCGTTTTTTATCCATAAATGAAAAATGGACAAATGGTCTGCATGTCTGAAAGGGGTCTTAGAGCTCCGAAAGTTCAACCGTGTATACAATTACTCCATATTTTCAGTATGAGTAACACTTACTCCCTATCTTCGGTATGAAATCTCTACATAAGTGTTAACTTAAAGCAGAAAACAAGAAGGGAGAAAGAAAGGCGCACCAGCCTCGTGTACTACCATTTGACAATTTATTAAATAAAAAATGATATTAAAAACTACTCACAAACAAATGGTGATAAAAGGCTTGTCACAAACGATGAAGTAAAATACCCCTCGAACACACTCCGGAATGTAGGGGGGGGGGTTCGAGGTACGTCACTACTGGCTTACGCGTTTCGAGGCATCAGGGGCCTCTTCCTCAGAGCCCAGCAGTCAGGGAAGGAAGAGGCCCCTGACGCCTCGAAACGTGTAAGCCAGTAGTGACGTACCTCAAACCCCCCCTACATTCCGGAGTGTGTTTGAGGGGTATTTTACTTCATCGTTTGTGACAAGCCTTTTATCACCATTTGTTTGTGAGTAGTTTTTAATATCATTTTTTATTTAATAAATTGTCAAATGGTAGTACACGAGGCTGGTGCGCCTTTATTTCTCCCTTCTTGTTTTCTGACAGGATTTTTGATTTTTGAGGAAATCTGCATGCAGACTATTGACTAAGTGTTGAACATCCCACCCGTGCGCAGGAGTTTGTGTTCCGTTGTTTGTATTAACTTAAAGCAGAATTAAACCCAAAACCAAAAATGTAATATATTGCAGGTTACCAAAGCTTAGATGTGGTGGCTACATCAGTTTTCTTAGGCTTCCTTCCCCTCTGTTTTCACCTGGTGATCTGTCCAACAACCCAATTTTTATATTAAAGTGCCTACACTCTGAATACACAAGCACAGGGGACACCTTTGGACAGCAACATTGTCAGTCTGGGGGCGGTGAGTGTTAGATGTAATAGGAGGTTTAAATACACTAACAAATTAAAGCCAGACTCCAGATCACATTTTATAAGCAGTTACAGCAAAACTTTTTTTTTCCTTTTGGCGTCCATGTTTTACATAAATAAATTAACACTAATCATTGTAAGCACCCCTGCTAGTGTTAAATGGTTTGTTTCATCTCTGTAACTAACACTATGTGCTGGAAAGCTTAATCTTTTTTAAAAAAAAAAAAACGGAATTACTGGCTGGATTACCAGATGCAAAAAAAAGAAAGAAAGAAAAGGCTAAAATGAATGCAGCCATCGCATCTAAGAAATGGTGAGCTGCAAATTAAATGTTAGCTTATGGGCTTAATAACACTATAAACTACCTATAAGGGAAGAATCAGGCCCCGTACACACGTCCGAGGAACTCGACGGACAAAACTCATCGTTTTGCTCGTCGAGTTCTGTGTGAAGCCGCCGAGGATCTCGGCGAGCCAACTTTCCTCATTGAACAACGAGGAAATAGAGAACATGTTCTCTATTTGGCTCAACGAGGAACTCGTCGTCTTCCTCGGCCGAAAGTGTACACACGCCGGGTTTCTCGGCAGAATTCAGCTCCGATCGAGTTTCTGGCTGAATTCAAACTGAATCGGTCGTGTGTACGGGGCCTTAGAGTTCAGACTGACTCATCCTCCCATTTTATACATTCTAAAAAGAAAGTTGCTTTAACACAAACCAGTAAAGCGATAGTTTGATTGTAGGTACTGACCACAGGATTACATAGCTGGCACACATTTTGGGGTGCCACATGACTCAAAATAGAGTAGACATGCATGCAGGCACCTTTGTATTAACCATCTTATATATATTTACCAAGAAAGCACTTAGATGATCTCTGACAGTCTCCAGCTCTTGAGGCACAGTAACAGATTGTTCAGTCCAAAAGTCCAGTCTATCCATTGCAGAGCGCAACCAGTGAACAAGTTCAGCTGACTCGTTTTTATATCTAGAAGGAAAAATGAAATGTTATGGTCAATTTAGTTCTTTATACAAGTATTTTAAATTACGTGGACAATTTAGTTACAAATTACAAAAAGACTCTTGAGCTATTTACTGAAAAACATTAGAACCTATAGAAAATGTACTATTGCATTGCATTTAGCAGCAACATGCTAGTTTAGCTAATTAGTTAAAGTGGCATTAAACTCTGGTTAAAAAAATTATAATTCTATTCAAGTATGTTTTTCTAACTCAGAAAAGTATCTTCTATTACTCCCAGGCTCCTCCAAACCTCCAGTAGGAGTGTTACCACCCTCTCTTCCTCACTCCTGAAACACACTGTGAGAAAATTGGACGAGCGATTGGCAGGTTTTCCTTGATGTTTCACAGCAAGTCCGAACCGAGGATAAAAACAATATTCGAAAAATCTTGTACGACAAAGGCTTTTTTTTTTATTTGTTGTTTCTGAATATGCACAGTGTTTTGTATCTATTTCTCATAAGAAAATTGTACACATTAAACAAAAATTGTTCATTCTGTTCACATGCAAAAAAAAAATTGGTGTTTGTCCCTTTGGAAATTTTATTTCAGAATGATGGAATCAGCTGTCGAAAGTTGTCTACACACTATCATAAAATTGTATGATCGTTGCTTATAACGTGTACGGGCCATTTTAGTAGTGTGGATAGAGGTGGCTCTTTGTGCTGGAGAAAGAATTAGAAGACATAGGGTGGTTATTTACTGAAACTGAATGGTGCAGAATCTGGTGCAGCTCTGCGTAGAAACCAATCACCTTCCAGGTTTAATTGTCAAAGCTTGATGGAACAAACTGAAGTTAGCTGATTGGCTACCATGCACAGCTGCACCAGATTTTACACTCTCCAGTTTTAGTAAATCAACCCAAAAAACAACAAAAGTGTAGCGCTAATAATACGTGCAGATAAACAGTGAACATATAAGATCCTTCTGCATAGAGGACATAAGTGTGGTAAAGTTCACAAAAGGCCAATCTAAATGAATACGATTGGTAAAAAATGTTCAATAATAAAGTTCAATAATAATTGCTCCAACAAATAAGTGACTCAGTGCTGAGAAGAAAGTGAGGTATAAATTTGATAGAGAGTCCACCACCAAGAAAAATCGGAGGCTTACCAGATGTCGTGGACCTAAATAGGTGTACACCTAATAGGTCACATAGGCTTAATGGTAGCGGTGTCTTGACTTTAGGATACCTTGGGCGGCACACAGGAGGATGGTTCCCAAAATTGATGTGGTGAACGATGAGACCGTAAGGGTATAGACCAATGTTTGACAATAGTCAGCAATAATGAGCGGAATGGCCCACACTCAATGAGTCCAGAGGTTCAGAGCATAGTAAACCCAGGAAGGAAGAAATGAGATGGACATAGTGTGATACTGTTTAAAATGTACTTGATTGAAAGAAGTAAAAGTTTACACTCACATATCAACAGATGATTCAAGCATATAAAACATAAGCAGTGGGGTCAGCGGGTCCCGGCGCGTTTTGATCAATCGATCGTCATCTGGGGTAGCAGTACCCCAGATGACGATCGATTGATCGAAACGCGTCGGGCCCGCTGACCCCACTGCTTACGTTTTATATGCTTGAATCATCTGTTGATATGTGAGTGTAAACTTTTACTTCTTTCAATCAAGTACATTTTAAACAGTATCACACTATGTCCATCTCATTTCTTCCTTCCTGGGTTTACTATGCTCTGAACCTCTGGACTCATTGAGTGTGGGCCGAAGCAACCATAAACTTAGAGCCGTTAAAACAGTTAGAAAAGAGCTTCAGACTAATTTTCATATTTATAACCCATATGCATTGGGAAAATATGTTAATTGAAGAAATACAAATATGACACTAATAAACATTTCGTTTTGGTGCTAGGTCCTGTTGGACATCCCAATAATCTTGTGATACCTTGTCCAGTGTTTGAGGATATTCTCCAGTCGGTTCAGTTCCTTGGAAACCTTGCTGGTGCTGTTCAGCCATTGCTCTCCTAGTTGATTCAGTGAGCTCTCTAGCTCTGAGCAATTGATTGACATCAGCAATCTCTTCCCATCTTCCAATACCTGGTAAAGTCCTGGTTGGTACTCTGCCAGGCTGGACTTAAAGCGCTGTAAAGAACAATCAATGAGAACTGGTTAGTTAGCTAGTTAACAATTGGCAAAATTAAAATAAATCAGTAACCAACCACTATCGTACCGTGAGCCCCAATTAGATGCTGTATGTTTAACAACAATGATAAATCAAATAAATCAATGATGACATTAATGCTAAACACTGAGATGAAATGCTAAACACATTAAATAGGTGTATAGTGCAGGACCCCTTATTAGGCAATTAGACTAATAAGAGAAAGAGGTGCAAGCCACAGAGTTCTCAAGCCTTCAACTGGGAAGCTTTAGTCCTGGAACTACAAAATCTGCATATGTAGTTAGGCACGCTTAGAAGAATGTTCATCTTGCTCAGAAATGTGTTTATGATCTTTATTGAACAAGAACGTCAGATACAGCCAATGCTTTTGTGGATCATGGATTAAAAAACAGTTTGTTGAATTATCACAACAAAATTCAATATGAACACAAGTTTAAGGCCGAAAAGGTGCTGAAAATGTCAGCGTAATCTAACCACAGTCAGAGCAACCCTGACTGTGGTAAAGTTACACTGACATTTTTTAGCCCCATTTAGCCTTCTCTTAGGCCTCAGACGAGTGTTCTGATCTGTACACCCATATAAAGGACCGCCTTCACCCGGATGGGATGCACAGGTGTTCTGTGCAACTGTGTGCAATCAGGCTGTTCAAATCAATGACAGGCTGCATTGACCTGCATGTATCTTAAAGAATGTCTTGGAGTGTACAGTGTGGGCCCAAAGCACGGATCGGAACATAGTCTGTCTGATCAGGTTGCCTGTTATTGATTGTACAGACTGCCTACATGCAGTTGCATGGAACATCTGTGCATCCTGCACGGGTGAAGGTGACCTTTCGCACTGGTGTATGGATCAGTATGCCCGTGTGAATGAGGCCTTACACCAGCCCCTTATTTAAACCCCAGAAAAAATCCTCATAGCATCCAGGATGCCGCTTCCCTAAAACTATGACTTAGGTGGAACGAAGCATGGCATAGGGCGTGGTTGGTGCTAGCTGAGTAGCGATGGCTAAGGCCACCTAACACTTTACTTAGGTCAGGTCGGAATGTTTAATATCACTACCGCTGGATGAGATAGTTTGGATGCCGGCACCCCCACATCTGAGGACCAGGGGTCGAATATTTTTCCTCTTTCTTGGAGCGGCACTACAAGCTTTATTATTGGTCTGGGGCTATCACATATCTTTCAGAACCTCTGCAACTAAAAGATAAAGCTAATCCAGATGTGTTATTTATACTATGCTATCAACAAAACAACACCATGCTTGGAGAATATATGAAAATTGATATTAAAAGGTAGATCATAACTAAACAAACAGAGAGATTGTAAAAAAAAGAGGCTATTTGAATGAAATGTGATTCATTTTATACATTTAATTACTTGGTGATGATAAAATATTTTTCACAGTACCTGATACAATTGAATTCTTTCTTTTAGTCTTTCTTCTGATTCTTCCACAAGCCCCACAATAGGTATGTTGCTCTCAATTGTCTCCAGCTGCCTGCTTAGGTCTTGATATTTTTCATCCAATTGCATCCATGTCTAGAGATTTGTGGTTAGCAATACAGAAAACACCATATAATAAATAAAGTTTCAAACAATTAAACTAAATATCATGACATTGTCAGTAAGTAAATAACCTGACATAGTCATGAAAGGGAATAACACGCCAAAGGCCTCGTACACACGACCGCTTTCCTCGACAGAATCCATCAAGAAACTTGGTGGCAGAGCTTTTTTGCAGAGAAAAACAGTCATGTGTATGTTTTTCATCGAGAAAACTGTCGTGGAACTCGATGAGAAAAAAAGAGAACAAGTTCTTTTTTTCCTCGTCGGGAGTCTCAATTTCCTCGTCGTGTTCCTCGTCGGGCTGGTTTACAAAGAGAAACACGTTTGTGTGTATGCTAAGAAACCCGAGCATGCTCAGAATAAAGTATGAGAATGGAGCGCACCTTCGGTAAAAGTAGCGTTCGTAATGGAGATAGCACATTCGTCACGCTGTAACAGACTGAAAAGCGCGAATCGTCTCTTACCAAACTTTTACGTAACACGCAGTAACATGAGATTAGCAAAAGCAGCCCCAAGGGTTGTGCCAGTGGAATCAAACTTCCCCTTGATAGTGCAGTCGTACGTGTTGTACGTCACCACGTTTGAGAACGACGAGATTTGGTCTTGACAGTGTGTACGCAAAGAAAACTTGTCAAGATTCTCGACAAGCCTGACAAGGAACTCGTCGAGGAAAACTATGTTTCTTTTACGACGAGTTCCTCATGCGTGTGTACGAGGCCTAAGTGTTTGAAAAAATGTACCATTGACAGAAAAAAAAACAGGTATCTATGTTACCTAAGTAAATAAACACTTGATCAATTTGGAGACATGTCCATTGCCAATATGGTTTTTGCCTACGATTCTAGGAGAATTAACATTCAGGTAGAGCTGGCCAGTCAGCGGCTCAACCTAAACAGTGATCCAATGACTAATGCCTCAGAACTGATTACATGGTCGACGTTAAATGAATCCTAAATTCCCATCCTCTCCTCAAAAGATACACTTTCAGGAATCTTATTTACCTATTCGCAATGTTATGTAGATGAATTCTTAAAAGAAAAAAGTTTTATATTTAAGTAACGACCCATAGAAAGTCTGTACCAAAAGCAAACTAGGGCATAAGTCAAAACACAAACTTTTTATGCTAGTTCTAAATAGAGTAGGGGGTGATTAGAAGGCATTTGGGCTTTTTACTGCCAGCGTGAGTCCAATGGGAAGCATTTTCTCACACTTCCTGACGTGCTGATAATGGTTTTAACAAACAGGAAGTGACAGGAAGTCGTCCTCCACTCTCCTAAAGAAAAGCATTTTAATTTCTCCCTGTGACACTGTTGGAGAGTAAAGCTGGATACACACTATCCAATTTTCTCTAGATTTTTTCCTTCAGATTTACCAAAACCATATAATATGAGGTCAAACTTTAAGAGTTCCAATTTGTATGCAATCAGGCAGGCCCTTGCACTACATGGTTTTGGTACATCTAAAGGAAATCTGACAACAAAAGTTGGAATAGTGTGTATGGGGTCTTCCACTCTGGTAAAACTTCTCATCAGGAGAAAAAGAGAGGACCCTAATGAGTGCCCCCTCTCCAAGCCTTCATACCCCAGAGACACTTGGTCTCCGGGACGCCCTGTCCTCATCGGTGATGATACAAAAACATTACGTTTCCATAGCGGGATTACGGTCCCTTATCTTGTGTAAATGTAAGAATGTTTCTATCTACCTTCATATGAACATTTTGTATAATGTTTTAATGTCCCTGTGTGGGCGTACCTACTGTTATGTTATTCCATGAAAACAAAACAATAAAAATTATTAGGAGATGAATTTTCGCGCCAAAAAAATGTGTGGAACGATTAATTAGTAGATAAAATTAAAATTAAAATTAAAGCTGCTCCCCTAAAAATATAAAAAGGCAATCCCTCATTAGATTTTAGTGAATGTGTAGTATATAGGGGGCGCTAATAGAACAAATTTTGTAATTAAACAAAATATCAAAATATATATATAATAAGGTGATAGCAATTACAATCTTAGTGATATCTATATAAATATATACAATCTTTGCAAGTAATACTAGAAGACCCGTGGGTCAATAGTGAAAAATAAAAAAATCCACAAGAGAGTCTCTATAACAAGAGTAATGTGCTCCCAAGACAAGAAATCAAGAAAAAATTGCTTTCTTAATGATAATTAATATTGTCCATATATTTGAGTGATAATAGTGACCACTAGCAAACAAAAAAGTGAATCTTTGCAATAGTCCAGAAAAGTAAAACATGCAATCTTCTCGTGAATGACAGTGCTTCAAAGTCTTTCCACCACTTTCGCAAAACGACACCCAAAAGTGTATAATTTAAATGCGCTTACCAAAGCGATTTGACCCCTTTAACTAAAAAGAGAGTCAAAAACGCTTGTGCAGTTGTTAATGTCTGCAAACATGTATTGCGTCCTTCACTGATTAGATACAGGCAAATCTTCTTCCAGCAGCCTCATAAATGAAATACAAAACAGAGAGCCTCCATAGTGCAACCGGTTTTATTTTAAAAGAATTTTAAACAAAAACTTGGGCCAAGTGGCCACTTACATTAAAAAGTGCCCATCCCGGCACTGGGTCTGCGGGCCTTTAGATGGAGGAGACAGCAGCCTCAATTGACAAGTGGCAGGTACCTCCTAGCGCCTCGTCAGCTCACAAGGGTCGGATGATGGGAGATGAATAAAATAACGTGACCAGGCTCGCCGCCGACGATCGTTTCGTATAAACGTCTTCAGGGGGGCGTGTGCCTGGTCACTGTGGTCACGTTTGTTTATAGGGGACAACCGGAAGTAGTTCCGTTTGATTGACACGCATTTTAGCCAGTTACAGCACATTTGCGGTCGATATAAAAAAACCGGAAGTGACCGAAGCTGATTGACAGATGCTGCAGCCAATTATAGCGCAGTATCGAGAGCTGGAGACAAATGGACTTGAAATAATGATTGACTCGAATTTCGGCCACTTACAATGCAGTCCCAGTGTTGGCTTCGGCACTCCCATCTTGGCATATAACAATAAAAGACACACCATTGCCTGACAACGATATCTCTTCATAAATAGCTAATGTCTGATGTTAAACTGATTTAATTATGAGACTCGATTAGGCAGGACAATGTAATTAATACTTGTAAAAATTAATGACAGCGATACTATTATAAAAAAATGTATTTTAGGACATAATGGATTAAAGAAAAAAGAGAGCTGTCTTCTAATGAAAAACCACAAGATGGCACCTTATCACACACCTCAATCTCATCCTGCAAGAACTTATTCCAAGTCCCTTGGCAGGATTGAAGAGATATGGAAATAGTATATGAGGAAAATCATGCCAATTTAGATGACAGTTGGTTAGAAATACTAAAAAATCTCTAGGGAGACAATAGATCTCCTCGTGAAATGTTAGCTACACCCCACAGGAGACAATTCTCTCCCTGATTTGTAATCTTTAAGTCTTTTATGTAGAAAATATATATCATATATCACTACATAAAAAATAAAATGTAAAATATATACTATATATACTATACTATATAGTCAGGGTAATGAACACATGACCACAATATATAAGTATATATGAAAAGAAACGAAAAGAGGGGGGAGGGGCTTAGTTAATTTATTCGCAACCTAGTTCACATAATTGCAAATGTTGAATCTGACATATACCATTAATAAAAATTGTCGACTCCATTAAGGATAAAAAGAATGGATCTCTTAGGTTAAGTATACAACAAGGGAAAAAAAGAGTCTACACAGGGGTCATTCATTGGATAAGAAGCAATTGAGATCGAGTTCGATATTGAGGCCCAGGGGCTGCATACTCCTAAGCCTATGCAACCACATGGTCTCATTCTGAGAGATGGCTCTTCTCATATGAGTGCCCCGCCAATGATTCGATATCTTGTCAATTCCATAGAACTGACAGAGAGATGGATCACTTTGATGATATTTTTCAAAGTGTCTAGACACACTGTGATTTGGAAATTTCTTTTTTATATTCGCTAGATGTTCATTTATCCTCACTCTAAGTTTACGAGTGGTACGGCCCACGTACTGGAGCGAGCAAGGGCACTCCAAGACGTAGGTGACATGATCAGAGTTGCAAGTGATCAATGGTTTGATTTTGAACTTTTCTTTGGTTACATTAGACTGAAAATGTGTTCTCTTCTTTGTGGCTCCAGGTTTTCTTGTAGTCTGGCAGGCCTTACAGCGCGTACAATGATGGAAGCCGGAGCCATCTAGAAAAGTACTAACTTTCTTAGGGGGATCTGGTACATTTTGGGCTATCCGATTTCTGAGTCCCGGAGCTCTTCTGTATATAAATTTTGGTTTTGATGCGATCGATGTCATCAGGTCTGGGTCTTTCAGAAGTAGTGGCCAGTGCCTTTTGAATATGGTCTCTACCTGACGGAATTGGCGATGAAACCCCGAAATAAAAGGAACTTGGCTCTCAAATGACTTTTTTGGCTTGGTGATAAGGAGTGATTCTCTTTCCATTCTGGAAACTTGGGTCAATGCTTTATTTAAGTTTACTTCAGAGTAACCCTTTTCTATAAATTTACTTGTCAATACATCTGCTTGTGCTTCAAAATCCCTTTGTGTGGCACAATTGCGTTTAAGACGCATGTATTGACCTTTCGGAATGGCTCCTACCCATTGTGGGTGGTGACAACTGGTAGTTGGCACAAAGCCATTCCTATCCGTTGCTTTGAAGTATGTTTTTGTTTCAAATACGGTTTCATTTTTTGAAATAGTAAGATCTAGATAGTTCACTGTCTTCATACTGGTCTCGGCTGTAAATTTGAGGCTATACTTATTTGTATTCATCTGGGCAAGAAAAACTTCCAGACTACTAGCTGGACCTTCCCAAAAAAGGATCACGTCGTCGATATATCTCCGATAGAAACATAAAGACTTGTTTTTGTTAGAAAAAATACTTTCGTGTTCCCATTTATTGAGAACTACATTGGCTACACTGGGAGCATATCTGGCTCCCATAGCAACTCCGCTGGATTGATTATAATACTGTTGATTTGCCCAGAAGAAATTATTGGTCATAGCTAATTTGAGACCTTGCACTAAAAACCTAATCTGAGCCTTTTTCAAGGTAGATTGTTTGGTCAATGCCCATTTAATTGCTTGGAGTGCATCGGAATGTGTAATGTTCGTATACAACGATTCGACATCGACTGTTACTAGAATAGTAGATTCAGTTGCTTGAAGGTTTTTAAGTGCAATAATAAGGTCCTTGCTATCTTTTAGATAGGAGGGACTTAATGAGACAAGTGATTTAAAAAAACTATCTAGATATTCTCCCAAACGGGAGAAAAGAGAATCTATGCCACTGATTATTGGCCTACCGGGCGGATGTTCTTTGTTTTTGTGTACTTTTGGCAAAATATACATAACAGGAACTTTGGGGGCATGGATTAGTAAATAAGCTGCCTCTTTCTGATTAAGGATTTTACGAGCAACTCCTTCCTCAATCCACTCAGAAAGTAGATCTTTTAATTTCACTGTAGGGTTCCCATGTAAAAGTTGATACGTAGATGTATCCCCTAATTGTCTTTCCATTTCTGAATAATACATTTCTTTTCCCAAGATTACCAAGCCACCACCCTTATCAGCGGGGCGAATCACAATTTGTTTGTTTGCTTCCAAAAGTTTGATTCCTTCCCAAATTTTATTATTAGATACATGTTGGGACACTTTTAATTCTCGTAGATCTTCTTGAACCATAGTTCTAAAGGCCTCGATCTGATGGTTCATACCCTTTTTAGGGTTAAAGGTTGAATTATTTTTGAGTCCACTATGTAAATAGGCAGAATCCTCATTGATTCCCTCATTCGTGATGTTTTTCCCAGCAAAATATTTTTTTATGTTTAGTTTGCGGATATATTTTTCTACATCGATAAAGATTTCAAACTTATCGATGTTTTTTTCGGGTGCAAATTTTAATCCTTGTTGTAATACTTCTAATTCTGGTTCTGTAAAATCTACCCCTGCTAGATTAAAGATACCATCACTTAATCCACTCTTTTTCTTTTTCGTTCCGCCTCGTCCTCTTCTCCCTCTCTTTCTTTTTGATACTGGGGGGACTTGGGAGGGATGCGATAGGGTTCTTTCCATCCCCTCCATTCCCCCTGGTATTGATTTTGATAGGGGGCCGGTCTCCCCCTAAAATTTCCTCGAGATCCCCCTCTCGGGGGTCTCGGTGGATAGGAAAACCTATTGGGATCATAGTAGCCATTGTCTGTCTGGCGAGGATCAGAAATGGGATATCTATGATAGGCATCCATAGGATATGGTTGTGGATAAGGATAGTATGGAGGAGCTGAGGCTTTGGGGGGATTCGGTTGTGATCTTGCTGTAGTTTTGGTAGGCTTATTAGGAGTATTAGATCTTACTGGAACCTTTTTCCGTGGTGCCTGTGGCGGTATGGCTCCAGGTTCTTTGATTGGGGATGATTCAGGTGAATCGGCTGGGTTAAGAGTAACCTGCCATTTGTATACTTTATCTTCTTCATAATCCATTATATCTCTTTGATACTTTTTAAGTTTTTTATTTTTTATCTCGCCGTCATATTTATTCAGATGCACTTGTAGGAGCTTGGTTTTCTCTGTATACTCACTATGAACTTTGAATGGTTCCATTTTTTCTTTGAGATCGGCGATTTTGGCATCCAATAATTTATTCTTTGCCTTACGTCGTTTCACCATTAACTGCATGAGCTTTTGTTCACATGCGTTAAAAAACTGGAACCATTCATCCAATAGCTGTAAATCCTCGATCCCATCATTGGGACCGACATCCCATCTGAGTCTTCTGGGTGTGAGATTTTTCCCTATATACATTTCGAAGGACGCAATGTCCCACCATAATCTAATTTGTTTTTCCATATCACTCTGTAATTGCTTGAGTCCCAGTTCTAAGTCAATATTGGGACTCGGGGCCTGTTGAAAAACCTCCTCTAGGTTTACGTGTCTGTCTCGCATGAAATTGAACACGTCCATGGCAGCGTGGAAAATAGATTTAGTACTAGAACCAAGGTAGGGACTTAGGTACTAAGACAAATGTTTGGAGATGAATTTTCGCGCCAAAAAAATGTGTGGAACGATTAATTAGTAGATAAAATTAAAATTAAAATTAAAGCTGCTCCCCTAAAAATATAAAAAGGCAATCCCTCATTAGATTTTAGTGAATGTGTAGTATATAGGGGGCGCTAATAGAACAAATTTTGTAATTAAACAAAATATCAAAATATATATATAATAAGGTGATAGCAATTACAATCTTAGTGATATCTATATAAATATATACAATCTTTGCAAGTAATACTAGAAGACCCGTGGGTCAATAGTGAAAAATAAAAAAATCCACAAGAGAGTCTCTATAACAAGAGTAATGTGCTCCCAAGACAAGAAATCAAGAAAAAATTGCTTTCTTAATGATAATTAATATTGTCCATATATTTGAGTGATAATAGTGACCACTAGCAAACAAAAAAGTGAATCTTTGCAATAGTCCAGAAAAGTAAAACATGCAATCTTCTCGTGAATGACAGTGCTTCAAAGTCTTTCCACCACTTTCGCAAAACGACACCCAAAAGTGTATAATTTAAATGCGCTTACCAAAGCGATTTGACCCCTTTAACTAAAAAGAGAGTCAAAAACGCTTGTGCAGTTGTTAATGTCTGCAAACATGTATTGCGTCCTTCACTGATTAGATACAGGCAAATCTTCTTCCAGCAGCCTCATAAATGAAATACAAAACAGAGAGCCTCCATAGTGCAACCGGTTTTATTTTAAAAGAATTTTAAACAAAAACTTGGGCCAAGTGGCCACTTACATTAAAAAGTGCCATCTTGTGGTTTTTCATTAGAAGACAGCTCTCTTTTTTCTTTAATCCATTATGTCCTAAAATACATTTTTTTATAATAGTATCGCTGTCATTAATTTTTACAAGTATTAATTACATTGTCCTGCCTAATCGAGTCTCATAATTAAATCAGTTTAACATCAGACATTAGCTATTTATGAAGAGATATCGTTGTCAGGCAATGGTGTGTCTTTTATTGTTATATGCCAAGATGGGAGTGCCGAAGCCAACACTGGGACTGCATTGTAAGTGGCCGAAATTCGAGTCAATCATTATTTCAAGTCCATTTGTCTCCAGCTCTCGATACTGCGCTATAATTGGCTGCAGCATCTGTCAATCAGCTTCGGTCACTTCCGGTTTTTTTATATCGACCGCAAATGTGCTGTAACTGGCTAAAATGCGTGTCAATCAAACGGAACTACTTCCGGTTGTCCCCTATAAACAAACGTGACCACAGTGACCAGGCACACGCCCCCCTGAAGACGTTTATACGAAACGATCGTCGGCGGCGAGCCTGGTCACGTTATTTTATTCATCTCCCATCATCCGACCCTTGTGAGCTGACGAGGCGCTAGGAGGTACCTGCCACTTGTCAATTGAGGCTGCTGTCTCCTCCATCTAAAGGCCCGCAGACCCAGTGCCGGGATGGGCACTTTTTAATGTAAGTGGCCACTTGGCCCAAGTTTTTGTTTAAAATTCTTTTAAAATAAAACCGGTTGCACTATGGAGGCTCTCTGTTTTGTATTTCATTTATGAGGCTGCTGGAAGAAGATTTGCCTGTATCTAATCAGTGAAGGACGCAATACATGTTTGCAGACATTAACAACTGCACAAGCGTTTTTGACTCTCTTTTTAGTTAAAGGGGTCAAATCGCTTTGGTAAGCGCATTTAAATTATACACTTTTGGGTGTCGTTTTGCGAAAGTGGTGGAAAGACTTTGAAGCACTGTCATTCACGAGAAGATTGCATGTTTTACTTTTCTGGACTATTGCAAAGATTCACTTTTTTGTTTGCTAGTGGTCACTATTATCACTCAAATATATGGACAATATTAATTATCATTAAGAAAGCAATTTTTTCTTGATTTCTTGTCTTGGGAGCACATTACTCTTGTTATAGAGACTCTCTTGTGGATTTTTTTATTTTTCACTATTGACCCACGGGTCTTCTAGTATTACTTGCAAAGATTGTATATATTTATATAGATATCACTAAGATTGTAATTGCTATCACCTTATTATATATATATTTTGATATTTTGTTTAATTACAAAATTTGTTCTATTAGCGCCCCCTATATACTACACATTCAATAAAAATTATTAAAAGAGAAGCAAGGGGAAATCTCTCTAATGATACCCCTATTAGAATTTAGGCGGAAAAAGAAGAATTCTTCTGGACAGCCGCACTCCAAATAATAATTGCCTTTATTGTAAAATCCAACACAGCACTACTGGACAGCTGACGCGTTTCACACTATACTTAGTGTTTAATAAAACACTAAGTATAGTGTGAAACACGTCAACTGTCCAGTGTGCTATTACTTGTAGTGCTGTGTTGGATTTTACAATAAAGGCAAAGCAGTAGAGTGTACAATCATGCAAGGGGTGGATGCTGCTTTCTTTATCAGAGTCTTGTTTTTAAGACCCAGTAGGGTCTCTGATCCACTCTACCAAAAACAAAACAGTACTTCAATACTTATTACACCCATGCAAGTCTATGGAAATGAAATATCACACATCCTAAGTCCTTGGCACTTGAAAACCCAGAGAAAGTTAAAACAGGACAATGTTGTATTTAAAATATTTATGCCCAATATCCATGTAGTTTGGTGATCAATAGATATTTTGTAATCAATACATATGCACATGTCCCTTTTACTGTTTTGTGAGGTCAGTCAAATAACATAATAACAATCAAAGTTTCTAAGTACTGTGTGCTATATACATAAGAATCATTCATGTAGAAAGGGTTTTAGTCTTACCTCTAGTATGTATTCCAGCTCTACCCCTCTCTTGTGAGCTTGTTTCAGTACAGAAGATGCTCTCGCCATTAAATCTGAGTGTTGCTGAGTCTCCTTAGGAGAATTATAGCTGCTGATTTTCCGGAAAAGTGTTTCGGTGAGGATCATGTGTAACTCCAAGCCTTGGAAATACTCCTGGAAAATAGTCCATGTATTCGTAATGAATATAAAAGTGATATTTCCATTTGCAAATGATATTTGGGCCAAACTCATACGTTTGACAACATTATTATTCATCCACAATATAACAGTGTTATCGTTAGCGAACTCTGAGGTTAGTTAGGCATTGGAGGAACTGTATTTGATCTTGTAGCAGACCTTCCTACCTTTGTTAATTACAAATGTCCACAGATGTTCAGACTTAGATTTACTATAAAAAAAATCATATTGAACAAAAATATATTAGCTAAAGAATTCTACTTGCCCGACTGATATTTGAACAGCCAGCCAGCCAGCATGTCATTGATTTGTATAGTTGCACCCACATTAATGCTGATCTGGATAGTGTATGGTCTTAATCTGCCATGTCCATGAACCCTTTCTGTAAATATTCTTACTAGACACTTCACTAGTATTTATGGAGATGTATTTAAAGCAAGGCAAATACAGTAAAACATCAATCAAACATAAAAATCAGAATTTCTAAAGTGAAACTTTATCAGACTGTGGACAGTCAAATATTTAGATATTCTAAAAAGCAATAAGGGAGCCTTTAAATAAGCCCTCACTGATCTCTATAGCTGCAGACACAGTGGAGCAATTATTCCTCTAATTCACAGAAGAACCACTGAAATTCTAGTCTAAGAATTCACTTTTTTCTTTCTTTTTTTTTCCCCTCTTTTCTTTTTATAATTACATATTTATTTTTCAAATTTTGCTTGGGACTTTGATGCACCTGAGCAGGTATATCCTTTTTTGCTTCATGAACTATAACTTATTGGCTATTGCCTTTTTCAAATTTCTCTTTTAATCTGCTTATATAAGGAGTATTCTATTGCTGCTAGGCATATCACAGACCGAACAGGTTTTCTTTTCTTTTTATATTCTATAAAGAACCTGTTATAGTCATTATTTGTTGAATTCTGGTTCACTTTTGAGACCTGCACTGGATTAGTATTGTTTTACGAGCGGGGGGGGAGGATATATTCTCCTCCCATTTTGCCACCTATATCACATGTGTTTTTTTTTTAATGCACTGGCTTTTTCACTCTGTTATTGTCTTTGTAATTTTTGATATAATCTAATAAAAATATATTGCTAAGACCTCATTCACTCCTGCATTTAGCTTTTCAAAATGTAGGGGATATTTTCTGGGAAGTTTAAACAATGTGTATGTTTCACAGATCACTTGTTTTTAGATGTTCCTGCTTCAAAGCAGAGTTAACTATGTTTGGACATATTTAGTTGTGTCTACATGCTATTTGAACAGAATTCTATTTTCTCTAAAAGCAGCTAAACTGACTTCACCTAAACGCAGGTGTTATTGGGAAAACGCAGGTGTTATTGGGAAAATCATGAAATGCATTTACAGTGTGTATACATTTAAAAAGTCCTCTAAATGCATGTAAATTCAGGTTTGGCAGTGCCAGTGTGAATAAGGCCTAAGCCAGCTTAGCACCCTCTGCTCCCACCTCCTAGCAGTGTGCTGGCAGCCTTCCAGTCTTCTAATCTCTAATGTAAACCCAGCGCCTGAGAAAGTGACTTGAGTTGTGTTTCCAAGTTTCCAAGCATGCGTGGTCAGAGTTCCATACAGTCAAACGGAATTTCCGCTATAATTTTTTTCCGTCTGAAAAAAAGAGAACATGTTCTCTTTCTAACTCCGTCGGAATTTCCGACAGAAAAAGTCCGATGGGGGATACACACGGTCGGAATATCCGATGAAAAAAATCTGTCTGACTTTTTCCATCGGAAATTCCGATCGTGTGTACGAGGCATAACAATTTTCTCTGTTTCTTTTTCTGATCACCAGCCATCTGGGTTTATACCATTTCTCTCCACTTATGCTATGTGGTAATTCTATCATTATCAGGATTTAGCTTTACATGAGTGCAGATCTACTTACAATTCAAGCAGAAGAACTTGAACAGTAATGTAAGCATTATAACTGTACGTGGCAATTTACATACACTTACCTTGTGCTTCTGAAGCATATTGTGGACCTCTTCTCTAGAGGAGACAATGCATTTCTGTCCTCCAGACATCTTCTCTTCTCCTGTTTCAATCAAGTCAGACAGGTCTTGCAGAGCTCTTTCATACTGACTCTTTAGAGCTAGGTTCTGATTTAGCCCACCTCTTCTTGAGGTGATTATTATCATCAATTCATCATATGTGTCCTGCACAGGAAGGAGAAAATAAGATCTATCAATTTAACAAAAATCTGCTAATCAAGACTTGTTGAGCGATTGCTGCTGATTCAGATGGAGTGAAAAGGTTAAGAACACCTGTCAGTTTTCTATTGTTGTCTGTGCCCCAATCAGGGAGATTCATGCTCTGTATGTCATGTTTACTGTTATCACAGAGAGTGAAGGTGAAAGAAAACCCCAGATTTTAGGTTGTCACCAGAACAGGAATAGAGGACACTAGTTCAAGTGACAACCAGCATTTCCTTCACTTTGAAGGGATTTCCTCTCACTTCCTGTTTTGGCTATTGGACAGCAAACTAAAGGAAATCTCCTCAATGGCAAAAAATTCACAGGGGTTATAACTTGTCTATCCAAAATTTAAAAAAAAGTTTGCCTTTAGATCTATTTTATTTTAACTGTGGTACTCATATGCATACAAATAATGAAAACATTAAAATAAAATTATTAGGGATAACATATCATAACAGAACATATATATATATATATATATATATATATATATATATATATATATATATATATATATATATATATATATAAAAGCTACAAGAGTCTATTTGAAAGACATAGAACATTAGACATGTGCACACTTAAATATTTTGTTTCGGAATTTCATTTGGTCAGAAAAATACATTTATTTAGTTACTCCCAAAATTAGTTTTTTTTTTATTTTGTTTTGTTATAAAATGCATTCGTCCAAAAATCCGAATTAATTAAGGTACAATCTGTCAATTGAAGGCTTATGCTGTCTGTAGAATGTTCTAAGAAGATTCGATGGAGAAGCTAAACTGTACGATGCCGCAATCATACATTTTCGGTCGAATGTTCCGCCTACAAGCTATAGAAGAATTCTAATGTTGTATGACACTAGTAATAATTATGTGTAATATACAGTACAGCGCTCAGAAAAAAATGTGAAGATCTAAAATAAATTAAATTGATCTGGAATATAACTGTGATTTTTTGGTACTGGCAGCTAATTATTAATTTATCACTCATCAATGGTGCATAACCTTTATATTTATATCTAGCGCAGTGTTTTCCCTTTGGTTTTTTTTTGGTGTTGATTACTAGTAATACTTATATTTATAAATTACTATTACTAGTCAACTAACATTCAAATTCTTCTATAGCCTATGGGCCGAGCATTTGACCGGAAATGTACGATTGCAGCGTCGTACAGTTTAGCTGCTTGTTGAATCTTCTTAGAACTTTCAACCATAAGCCTTCAATGACAGATTCAACATTTGTATGTTTTTTCGCTGCTTCGTCGAATCTTCGTCATTCATGTCGAATGGTCTATCCCAACACTGTCTCTATAATGTCAAATCTTTCCTCTCTATGTAGAATAATATTGGACTGATAGAGTTAATGTTAGGCACATTCGACCACAGGTTCGATAGACACAGATCCCTATTGTCAGCGTCATGTCGAATCTCTATCTATATCGAACTGTTGTAGCAATGAAAATGAAAATAATAAATTTTTTTATGTCGGATCTTTCGGATTTCGGATTCTGCGCGTTCGTTTGTTAAAACGATAAGGAAAATACCTGAAACTCAGACGAAAATGCATTCGGACGAAAACGAATGCACATGTCTATAGAACATTGATTAATTAAAGCTAAACTCTAGACAGATAAAAAAAGGCACACATAAATGCACCTCTGTAATCACATTATATAAATGTTTAAATGCAAGTAGAATAAGCACTTGAATTGAACTTGGTATAAGCAGTACAGCACAGCTCAGAGAGGCGGGAGATAAGCAGTACCAGGAGCCAATCAGGTATGCTGCAGTGCAACTAGTGTGCTGAAAGAAGTAGAAAAAAGAATGAAAGAGAGATGAGCTCATCAGAATGCTGTTTCTTTCACTGTCCAGTCACAGAATGGCGGGTGGGGAGGAGACCTGTAAGTACAAGTGAAGCTGCAGCAGAGAAAGATTTGGTCCCCTGATCTGCCAGGCATTACTGAGTTATCTGGAAGAACTGTGAAAATCTCAGAACTGCAAGGAGAGAAATATAAATCTATTGATAGGTAAAACTGTGTTATATACAGTATATGTATTTAATCTGTGTATTTGTCTGGAGTTCAGCTTTAAAGGGAGCATCCCAAGTGTGATTATATGCCACAAGAGTCTGAATTGGTAACTCACATTTTCAAAAGTGTGAAATGTTCACTACTCTCCTGCATTTATTTATACTCTTCCTACTATATTTGTTACCATAGTTAAAATTCAAAAACCTGCTAAAATCGAAATATTTTATCTTTTCCACCTTACCTGAAGCTTTGACAATTCTTGCACTGATTGCTGGTCCACCTGTAGTTGATCTCCACGTTTTCTCAACTCAGTAATTTCTGTATCCAGTTCTTTTAAACTATTTTCTGCTTGTAAAATAGCCTAAACACAGAAAAATAATAAAATGTATTAGTAATTAAAATTATAACATAATAATAAATAATATAAGTTGGAATTTGAGGGTAAAGGCGTTCTGTAACCACAATCTGTAATCTTCTGGTTTAAGTAGCAACACTTTATACTGTATATGATAGATGCAAAGTGGTCTCTCATCATCTCTTAGCTATCATCCTAAATAGGAGGATAATTAAAAGCTGCTAATTTAAAACATATAACCCCATTCCCCCATAGTATTGTCTTATAAGACCGTAAAATAGGACACAGCTATTTATCTCTATATATATATATATATATATATATATATATATATATATATATATATATATATATATATATATATTTATATATTTATCTATCTATCTATATATATATATATATATATATATATATATATATATATATATATATATATATATATATATATATATATATATATATATTTATATATATATATATATATATATATATATATATATATATATATATATATATAGATATATAGATAGATATATAGATACATAGATATATAGATAGATATATAGATACATACATACAATGGAATCCATGAGAAGGGGAGAGCAGAGGTGGTAATCCTTTAAGTGAAGGTACATTTTACCAACTGTGACACCTTTCCTTCTATGTACAGTACAAAGAATAATGCTCTATATGCCCAAAGTGATACAAATTATCCAGTTAGCTATTGTGGCCTAAATCAATGGCAGACTTGACTGGATTTTACTCTAGTATGGGCAAACAAAGAGTGTTAAGCTGGGTACACACATATCGAAATTTGGTTGGTTCAGCAGAAACAGGCCAAATTACAGTCTGTGTGTACCTCTCTCTGTTCAACAGAAGCTGGTTGTCAGACCGGTTTCTGTCGATTGGTCCTGCTGGATAACCAGCATTCAATCAACCCAGGCAGCCAATGGCTGCAGCGCTGATCTGCATATTATGACGGGGTGAGAATATAATAGCACAACGAGGGAGATCCCTGCATCTACATCTCATCACATGCAGGAATCTGTGATGTTTTTAAACCCGCTGGTTAAATGAAAAAAAAAAACATTGCATAGGGCTTTTAGATGAGTATTTATTACTGCTGTTCTAATAATTGGAGATATAATCTAGTAACTTTGGTTTGTTTTATTAGGCAAATAAAAAAAACCATATTGTGTTCATATGGGTCTACAACTCTATTGTATGGATGAGAGCCCATTCATAACTATGCATTTAATGCATTTTAACACACAACACAAGGGCACTTGTTTAAGTAGTGATTGTTCACCCATAAGATGCTTTTTGAAGCATCTACACATATTCAAGGCCTATTGATGATAATGGCAGTGCCATAGGCGTGCACACAGGGTGTGCCAGGTGTGCCCAGACACACCCTAATCACCCTGTGCTGCACAGATTCCCCCTGCTGCTTAGCTGCAAGGAAAGGGACTCAGGAATCTCTGTCCTCAGCCCCTTTCTCTGTATCAAAAGAGAGATATCAGGGCTCTCTCTCTCTCTCTCTCTCTCTCTCTCTCTCTCTCTCTCTCTATATATACATACATATATACACACACACATGTGTATTTGAGCTTTGGGGTGCACACCCTAATGTAATAGGCTGCGAACACATATGGGCAGTGAATTAAAATGGTGCTGCATATCTCTTTTCTATTGAACCCACAACGCATACTGGCTCATTATTACAAGCTGTTAATAACTTACTACCCTATTTAGGCACTTTCAGCCAGTCATAAAGGCAGATTCAGCCATTTTGCACCTGTTCCGGGGATAACTTCCCTGTATAGGCCGATATTACCTACGTGCTGTCATAATATTCTTGATGACAGTGATCTTTGTAAAACTGCTTACATTGTTTCTAGCATGCTCTGAAAGAGTATTTTTAATGACTTATGCACACTTGTGCTTAGTGAGCCCAAGCCCTGCGTGCATTGGACTTTCTTTAGCGCTGGACTGACATTGCTTATAGGGTTCCATATATTCTGTGTCCAGCCCAACTGCTGTGTATGTAGGCACCTTTTTTTATTAACATATGTGATTAAGCTAAGTTTAATCTCATGTTTTACCTTTTTAACTATGTCCACTCAGAAAGGTGGATAATTAGGTGACTGACATATACTTTTGAGTAGAAAAACATTAATATAATATTTATTTCTAAGTTTACTGGTTCATTTTAATACACTCAGCTGTTTAAATAATGTCTCAAGTAATATTTCACTATCCCTATAATGCTATATAGCTTGAGTTTAAAAAGTAAGGCTTGTTTAATTATAAGATATACTGTTGAGTAAAAACAAATATATATGTTTCTTATGAAGTCTGGTTTACCAGTAAGGCTCCATTCACACCTAGGCGACCTAGGCGACAAAACGCCGACGCCCGACGCTCGATACGCTTGAGGGGCGAATTTGCATTGCTGTCTATGAGATGGTTCACATCTCACGCCGTACGCCGTACGCCTGCCGCCTGAAAACAAGTCCCTTTTTTTCAGGCGGCATTGGCGTTCAGCCATAGACAGCAATGTAATTCTTTTAAAAAAAAAAAGTAAACGAAATTGCGGCAAAATACGCCGCGGACGCGGCGTTACAATGTGAATGCAGCCTTAGGCTGCATTCACATCTAGGCGGACGAAATCGCGGCGTTTTGACGCCGCAAATCGCGGTAAAAATAGCGGCGTTTTGTACCGCGATTTGCGGCGACAAAACGCCGGTATTGTCCACCTAGATGTGCCCCAAGATGACCCCCTCTATGGAGATGATTCCCATCTCCTAGCCGAACGCTCGAAGACGCCTGAAAAAAAGGTCCGGGACCTTTTTTCACGCGGCAGGCGACAGGCGTCCGGCGTTCGGCGTGGAGATGTGAACCATCTCCATAGAGGGACATCTGTTTTCAGCCCTCTGGCGGCAGCGGCGTAGCGCTACAGGCGTAAAAACGCCTAGGTGTGAATGCAGTCTAAGTCTGCTGAGTATAAAACATGACCTTATGTAGGCAGGCTGTATGCTTTCATAGAGGCAGTTTTGGGGATTATTATACGAGAGGGCTTTTCTGAACATCATGATTCCCTGCTTACTTTTTAAGATTTACTTTTCATACAAGCCTAAAATATAATTAGGATTGGTAATTCAACTGTCCCCTACATCTGGCTGCAGATTACATTACTGCTGTCTTTTTACATATTTGCATTGTATATATTTGCTTATATTCTAGCACAAAAACTTACCATCATCAAAGGCATAGCAATGAGATTTGATTTCTTAGATACTAGCATAGAATGGTATGTAGTTCCATTCTAGTTTTGCCATCAACACTTGTAAAACATTGGCATTGTTGACTAGGGTATTTTCATTTTTCTAATTTATAAACAGTCTACATTTAACTTCCTACAACATTAGACTCAAGCCCCATACACACACATCAGTTTTCCTGCAGGTTTTTCTCTTTAGGTTTACCAAAACCATCTAATATGAGGTCAAACCTTAAGGCCCAGATTCACGTACAGCGGCGTATCTTTGTGCGGGCGTAGCGCATCTCATATGCGCTACGCCGACGTAACATAGAGAGGCAAGGCCAGTATTCACAAAGCACTTTCTCCCTAAGTTATGGCGGCGTAGCGTAAATGGGCCGGCGTAAGCCCGCCTAATTCAAAGTAGGCAGATAGTGGGCGTGATGTATTGAAATAAAGCGTGACCCCATGTAAATGAAGGGCCTAACAAACAGCGCAAGCGCGCGTATGCTCAGAATCATGTCGCATATACTCCCTAAGATACGCCGGCTCAATGCCTACAACGTGAACGTAACCTACGCCCAGCCCCATTCACGTACGACTTACATAAACGACGTAAAATACGACGGCTGTTCCGACGTTTTCGACGTCCATACCTTAACAAGACTTACCCCTGCTTTATGAGGCGTAACGTTACGCCGGACGTAGATTACAGCAATGGGCGCAAGTACGTTCGTGAATCGGCGTATCTAAGTCATTTACATATTCGACGTGTAAATCAATGGAAGCGCCCCTTGCGGCCAGCATAAATATGCGCCCACGATACGACGGCATAGGAGACTTACGTTGGTCATATCAAGCCAAAATTCAGGCGTATCTTGTTGGCTGAATAAGCCGCATAGATACGACGGCGCATCCATGGACTTATGCGGCATATCAGAAGATACGTCGGCGTAAGTCCTTTCTGAATCCGGCCTAAGAGTTTAAATTCGTATGCAATCAGGTAGGCCCTTGCACTACATGGTTTTGGTAAACTTGAAGAGAAAAACCTGCAGGAAAACTGATAGTGTGTATGGGGCTTTAGACTAAAGACAGCCATACATGGGTCAACATTTGGCCAGTTCAGCAGGGTCCAGCCAAATTCTGATCCATGTTTGGGCACCCTGGTTGTACACAAGTCGATCAATCGATTGACTTGTGTACAGCCAGCCTGTCAGGTTTTTCCTGAATGATTAGTGTCGCTGGCTATAGCTGGCAACACCAATCATTGTGTTCTGCTGGTAGAGAAGCCTCCCCCCCCGGCAGAACACAATAGTACTATGGGAGGGATTCCCCTAGCCACACATCTTCCCTAGGGATAAATGGTACCAAGGTAGTAACTTTATTCACAGCAGGGCATGCAACTGATATGTGGACCAAAAAAAGGGGGCTAAAATGTTCTAGCTACATCATTTTTTAATGCAATTAGCAATAGCATTTGGATAAAATGACTGTACATGAACGCTGGGAATGGCACACTGCTAGCAGCAGTATCATGCAGAACAGGCTTTACCTTGCCTGTATGGAATTGTCTCATCATTGGTTTGCGATGCTGCTGAATCTACAATGTTAGCAAGGGAGAGACATCTTGCTGGTTTAGCTAGCGAGGAAGTGACTCCATTCAAATGGATAAGTGGTTTATTAGTGATCTAATCACTGATGAGTTGTCTTGTGTGAAATGGCCCTTAGTGGCTAGAGAAATTGGGAGGATCTTAATGGCTTTGCTACAGCACTCCATTACACATAGTTATGTCACTGTATTTTTAAAATATACCACGCGACAATGCATTAAAAACTTAGTGTGTGTAAAGTCTTAAACATTTTTGTTTGGTTAATATAAATTTGGGTTGCATGTATAAAAGCATCTCTAACAAAAAATGCGTGCCCAGAGCAAACTGTAGGATTGCTGTTTTTATTCAATTTGTTTGCCTTGAATATGTGTAGATGGCTCCCAGTGATGTCAATCAAAGCCAGTGATGAGGGATGGGGCCGAATCCTGCTGTGTGAATAAATGCAGCAGGGGCCAGGAGTGCCAGTGGGGGACCTAAGAAGAGGAGGTTCACGGGCGCTCTGTGCAATTCCATTGCACAGATCAGGTAAGTTTAGACAGGTTTGTAATTTTTTTTTCTTTTTATCTTTACAACCTCTTTAAACTGGGTACACACTGTCCGAAAATCAGCCAGTTCAGCAAGAACCAGATAACTTTTGGTCAGTGTGTACAGGAGTCTGTCCAACAGAAGTCACTATAAAGACTTTTGTCGAAGGGATATGCTGGAAATTTAGCATCCACCAATGGCTGCGAGTGTTGATCAGTATATTCTGGAAGGGGAAGTCCCCCTGTCAGAATACAATAGCACAGTAGGAGAGATCGCCACACCAACATCACTTGGGTTGGTATGGTGATCTGTCAGTTTTTTTTTTTTCCATTCAACCCGCTGGTTGAACAAAAAAGGACTTGCAGTGTGTACCAGGCTTTAAAGAAAACCAGTATTAATTTTCCTTCTTTCAACTGAAGCCACCTATGGATTAGTTATGTTCTTTAAAGCCTGGTACACACTGCAACTCCTTTTTTGTTCAACCAGCTGGAGAGGCATCCACTTGTAGCAGAAAGTACTGGTGTAATGTGGTCTCATCAGACACAACAAAAGTGAACTGAATCTCGCCAGCGAAAGAACGTGATTCTCTAAGTGATAATGGGGAGTACCGCGCTTAGGATCAAAATGTATGGAAAATATGGTAATAGTGGGAATAAAAATGTGTAAAAAATGTATAAATTAAATACAATAAAATAAGGACTGCAGCCCCCCGATAAGTAATCCCCTAGAGGACACAAAGATAAAGTAAGAAAGTGTGGGGGTCGTGGCGCTGTCTCAGCTGAAGGCTCTATATATACCGAATGTGTAATACAGTAATGACTTGTATGTGATCCAGGGCATAAACCAGTGAATAGTGGATCTAAGCAATAGAAGTGCCTAAATGTACTTCATGTATAAGTGACTAAGAGTAGTGCGTGTTAAGACACTCAGACAAAAGTATGCTGTGCAAAGAAAAATAGTAATAGGTAAACACTGTGCACCAAATAACTAAAAATAGTACAAAGTGTATTGTGACACTTAATCACGGCTAATAGTGTAAATAACACTAAGTGGCACCAAGTGCACTAGGTGAATAACCAATAAGAATAATATAAATAAACAATAAGTGCTAGGATATCAGTGACCGCCTGTAGGGGTCAGCGGTGAAAGATGCTGAATCAAAAACAACAATAGATAGGTGAACAGCCCATATTGAATGTAACAAAAATAATAAAATAGTCCAATAAAGGATAAATCCAGAAATTGGTCAGCAGTCCACATATAATTGATCAAATATCAGAAATTTGTGAGATTGTTCATAAACGGGTGCACCCAATCTGGGTGAGTGATCAGAGTATACAGTTGTGATGGTTCACGCAGTGATTCCGGTGCTCCCCCTCCTGGGTCCCCACTCACCAGAGGCACTCACCCCTGCAGGGGTAAAGTGCATGTATATATAGTCTCCAGCTGCTCCTCAGCTCGACTTTCCCCTCCTTGGGTCCTCTGGATGGGTCTTCTGGTCCAGGTGGCTCAGATCCTTTGGTTGTCCAAGGTCCTCCAGGGAAAAAACAATCTCACATTGCGTAGTTTGTTCAAAAACGAGGGGTATTTTATTCGCACTGCCACTAATAATGGCGTGCACAAGAGCAGGTAAATACAAAATAAAATCAAAACTGGAACCAGGGTTCCGATAAAATGATTAAAATAAAACAAATAAAAACAAAAACAGATAGACAGCTATCTGCACGATAGCAGATCTCCCAGCACAGCACTCGTAACCGGTGAAAGATGTCAGCGCCAGCCTGGGAACGGCGTGCGTTCCACTGACAGTCAGCTGGTTAACCCGGAAGTGCGTGTGGGTGTGCATGTATCCGCTTTACGCACGTTTCGTTAGATTACGGCTTCAGAAGACGTAATCTAACGAAACGTGCGTAAAGCGGATACACGCACACCCACACGCACTTCCGGGTTAACCAGCTGACTGTCAGTGGAACGCATGCCGTTCCCAGGCTGGCGCTGACATCTTTCACCGGTTACGAGTGCTGTGCTGGGAGATCTGCTATCATGCAGATAGCTGTCTATCTGTTTATGTTTTTATTTGTTTTATTTTAATCATTTTATCGGAACCCTGGTTCCAGTTTTGATTTTATTTTTGTATTTACCTGCTTCTTGTGCACGCCATTATTAGTGGCAGTGCGAATAAAATACCCCTCGTTTTTGAACATACTACGCAATGTGAGATTGTTTTTTCCCTGGAGGACCTTGGACAACCAAAGGATCTGAGCCACCTGGACCAGAAGACCCATCCAGAGGACCCAAGGAGGGGAAAGTCGAGCTGAGGAGCAGCTGGAGACTATATATACATGCACTTTACCCCTGCAGGGGTGAGTGCCTCTGGTGAGTGGGGACCCCGGAGGGGGAGCACCGGAATCACTGCATGAACCATCACAACTGTATACTCTGATCACTCACCCAGGTTGGGTGCACCCGTTTATGAACAATCTCACACATTTCTGATATTTGATCAATTAAATGTGGACTGCTGACCAATTTCTGGATTTATCCTTTATTGGACTATTTTATTATTTTTGTTACATTCAATATGGGCTGTTCACCTATCTATTGTTGTTTTTGATTCAGCATCTTTCACCGCTGACCCCTACAGGCGGTCACTGATATCCTAGCACTTATTGTTTATTTATATTATTCTTATTGGTTATTCACCTAGTGCACTTGGTGCCACTTAGTGTTATTTACACTATTAGCCGTGATTAAGTGTCACATTACACTTTGTACTATTTTTAGTTATTTGGTGCACAGTGTTTACCTATTACTATTTTTCTTTACACAGCATACTTTTGTCTGAGTGTCTTAACACGCACTACTCTTAGTCACTTATACATGAAGTACATTTAGGCACTTCTATTGCTTAGATCCACTATTCACTGGTTTATGCCCTGGATCACATACAAGTCATTACCGTATTACACATTTGGTATATTTAGCCTTCAGCTGAGACAGCGCCACGACCCCCACACTTTCTTACGTGATTCTCTAAGTGTCAACTCCAGTATAGCAGCAAGCGTGAAAAACTGGTTGCCGTACAGCCACATCCCGTCACGTTATGGCGAAACGTCGGGACATGGCTGTGAATGCCTCTAGGCTTCATTGATTTGAGCTTATGTGAGTGCAATGTTTGAAGCTGTTTTAATAAAATAAACTTTTTACAACAATACTGCATTATTGGAGCACTTTGTTTTCTTATAGATGGAGAGTCCTTGATATCGGGTGTCGCGTCTGGATATCGGTGGATATCTAACCCTGTAAGGGTTGATGCTGTTTTGCTGAGCATGAGAGCGCAAGGCATCGTCATTTGGTGAGTTTTTAACCACGCTGTGTGGTGAACGTTTTGAAGATCTCACATCAGGATATATTCAGCTTTCCTTGTTTGAGACAATCCAGTCTCATTTATGAACTATTTTTGCACAAACGTTATTATTAGTTGTTTATTTATGTATTAGCGTTGATCACTATCACCTGTCACTGGGTTTTATTTATGTATATTGTTTAGCGCTACTATTCACTTTAGTTTACACTGTAAATGCATATTTATAGGATATATGATTAGCTTTATTCTTTTGATCTTCCTCCAGATAAATCATAGTGAGTGAGTGAGTGAGTGAGAGACTTGTAAAGCGCAACACATGCAAACTGAATCGCCTCTGGGCGCTGTATCCATTTTATGGGTAAGGAACCCCTTGACCTCAGAAGAGATGGGTTTTAATCTTTCTCCTGAAGGCCAAGTGGTCCGACTCCAGTCGGATGGTGGTTGGTAGTGCATTCCACAGGCGAGGTATCATGATGGTTTTGAAAAGACTATAGGAATAGGATAACTGCCCAGTTAATTTTGATTATTCAAGCTATGTAATGCTTACCAAAGTGGATTGCTAATGGATTTATGATATACCATACATTAAAGTATATTATACTTGTTTGTAAAAGTTGTATCAAACTAAACCAATGTGACATATTCTTCACATTGCCACACTGCAAATATGTAATGACAAAGTGCCAGTTGATGTGCTTTGACACTACATTATATTTTGTATTTGTTTATTTCCCCTGTACCTCTATTTATGCAGCTATATAATAAACCCATCTCTAGTGTCAGTTTTGTTTTGTCATTATAAAAATGACACGCTATTAAACTGAGATCATATATAATTAGGAATGGTTTGCTTGGCCTACTTCCATCCCATGAAATAGCTAATGCATTGTTTGGAAAAAAGACAGGTACATTTTATTAGTAAGCATTTATTTCAAAAATACATGAACAAAACTTGCTTTATTTACAGAGTTTCTCTAATAAAATCCACAGCGTTCTAAAATGCCAGCAGTCTTTCCTATGAGACATGTCACAAACACTATGCTTTTTAATTTGGTACATCTTGTATTGAGCATTAGACCTTGGCTCATTTATTGTCAAACTACAGTTATTTGAAATTAGCAAATGAACAAGGAGGACAGGATGGCAGAGAAGGAGATCAGAGAAGCAGAGAAGGAGATTTACAGTGGATGAGCAGTATTGAAGTGATGATACACAAACACATCAAGGTAACAAAAGGTTTCATAAAATTCCGCTAAGTAAAGTTAGCGGTATCTCGGTATGTGACCCATCTGGTACAGGGTTCCTGTAGATTCAACAAAAGGGGAGAATCCCTGGAAATATGAAATGCAGAAGAAATAGGATTTCAAGACAGATGAAAACATATAACGGAGGTGAAAGAAAAGTATCAAACAAAATCGGAGTAGCTTTGGTAGGCCTTTGTTCATAGGACTCTGACCAAAATGAAATGAGCGTAGGTAGACCGACTTTATATGCAAATTAGTTTTTTCCACAGGCCCAATGTTGGTACAAGTATGAACTCTCCATAAACGTATTGAAGTTCTTGAAGCTAAGGCGGGACATTCATTAATTGTTTTTAGCATACGTATGTCATTGTTGCCCGCCTTACTTACATCTTCATTTGTATAATGCAACTGTTGGCTAAATAAAGGAATTACAAAAAAAAAACTTACTGAGTTCAAGGAACAGGCTTCTAGTGTGCTCATGTAATAGTATTGGTGAAGATGAGGCGATAACTAGAAGAACTTCAGCTTTGTGTGTCTACGGGTCAGGTTCAGAAAGTAAGCTTAAAGGGGTTGTAAAGGTTCGTTTTTTATTTTCTAATTAGGTTACTTTAAACTAGTGCATTGTTGATTTACTAACCTCTTCCTTTTATTAGGTGGGCTCCTGCGCTGTATGGGATAAAAGTGAAAGGAGTGGCCAGAGAAAAGTGGGGTGAGTGGGCGTGAATACTGCAGCAAACACCAAGGGTGTTGTCCTCTCAAGACAAATAAATTGATACTGTGTAGATGTGGAAGTGTCTGGCGCTGTAGAAAAGCTGAACTACAGGGGGGGGCAAAAAAGTAAAAAAAGTAAAAAAGGGGGGTGGGTAACAAAAAATCGTGAACAGTGGGGCCGTGAAATAGTAAGTATATTGACACGGTGGGGGTAACCCACAATAAAACGTGAAATAGGTGTGGTCTAGCCTAAATAGTGTATCTAAAACACATATAAGAAATCTTCAAATTATCAATGATAAGTGAACAGTTCGAACAAAAAACTCCCCAAGCGATTAGTAGAAGTAAACAAATATCCGATTTGGTAAAACTTGAAAAGAGTGAAGTGTTATGGACAGTATTAGAGTGCAGTCCAACACATAGACAGGTACAGTGACTGATAAATAGATAGTGAAACAATATATCAAACTCAGGTGAGTGGAGGTGCGTGCTTGGGTAGGTCCACACAACGTGTACCTTCACCAATAGTGAATCAGAAGGCTTACCTCTCTGCTCACATACAAACCCTGAGACAATCACTGTACCAGCAGGCTGTTACTGGATATCTGCTTGTCTCGATCGTGGTACATATATATAAAGACAATGGTGTAAAGGTTGTAGCTTTATCTTCTTACAGGCAATAAGGAGACATAGTGCCCCAAAAATAAGCAGTGGCTGATTGTCCACTTACACAACTTACAGAGTGTATGAGGAGCGTGTGCCTATCTCCACGAGCGCCGAGCTCGTATCCCAATCTATCTCCAGCGGTCAGTTTTCTCTTTAGCAACATATGAGCCGTCCGCTCAGGATGAGGTATATGAGCGGGGATGGAAGAAGAGAGGGGGAGCACATCGCATAAACCATGCAGCAAATAAATTTATTAAAATTTAATTAAAAACAAATAGATAAGTAAAAGACCACATGGGGCAGTCTCAGGCGGTCCGCGTAGCAACGAACGCCGCGCTCGTGCACCGTCCGTCAGATGCTGCTACAGAGTACACAGTAGGAGCAGCATCTGACGGACGGTGGACGAGCGCGGCGTTCGTTGCTACGGGACCGCCCTGAGACTGCCCCATGTGAGTCTTTTACTTATCTATTTGTTTTAATAAATTTATTTGCTGCATGGTTTATGCGATGTGCTCCCCCTCTCTTCTTCCATCCCCGCTCATATACCTCATCCTGAGCGGACGGCTCATATGTTGCTAAAGAGAAACTGACAGCTGGAAGAAGATTGGGATACGAGCTCGGCGCTCGTGGAGATAGGCACACGCTCCTCATACACTCCTGTAAGTTGTGTAAGTGGACAATCAGCCACTGCTTATTTTTGGGCACTATGTCTCCTTATTGCCTGTAAGAAGATAAAGCTACAACCTTTACACCATTGTCTTTATATATATGTACCACGATCGAGACAAGCAGATATCCAGTTAACAGCCTGCTGGTACAGTGATTGTCTCAGGGTTTGTATGTGAGCAGAGAGGTAAGCCTTCTGATTCACTATTGGTGAAGGGTACACGTTGTGTGGACCTACCCAAGCACGCACCTCCACTCACCTGAGTTTGATATATTGTTTTCACTTATCTATTTATCAGTCACTGTACCTGTCTATGTGTTGGACTGCACTCTAATACTGTCCATAACACTTCACTCTTTTTCAAGTTTTACCAAATCGGATATTTGTTTACTTCTACTAATCGCTTGGGGAGTTTTTTGTTCGAACTGTTCACTTATCATTGATAATTTGAAGATTTCTTATATGTGTTTTAGATACACTATTTAGGCTAGACCACACCTATTTCACGTTTTATTGTGGGTTACCCCCACCGTGTCAATATACTTACTATTTCACGGCCCACTGTTCACAGATTTTTTGTTACCCCACCCCCCTTTTTTACTTTTTTTACTTTTTTGCCCCCCCCTGTAGTTCAGCTTTTCTACAGCGCAGACACTTCCACATCTACACAACCTCTTCCTTTTAATTTCGCTTCTAAATGTTTTTTTTCTTTGTTTTCTTTGTCTGAATTTCTCACTTCCTGTTCCTCCTCAGTAAGATGTTCAGGGCGCTTACTCTGCTGGGATAACGCCATAGTTCACCCTGGACCTATCTGAGTGTTTTAGGTCTATTTAGACCTTAAAGGGGAATTGGATAAAAGATGAGTTCTTGGAATTGGGCAGGACGCTATTCGGCTGGCTAAATACCGGCAGGTTCTGGGCCCTTCTATTGTCCACCCCATTGGCAATGAGGAATGCTTGGATGCTACTCCCCCTCCATATAACTCTTGGATTGAACTTAAAACTAATTAAAGGGGATCCACACCAGTCCATCACGTGGTTTGAACTACTACTTGCACTACTCTGCTCCCGTGGCCCCTGATGGCGGTTTGTTAACCAGAAACGCGTCAGTCATACTCACATCACCCACTAGGAGAGTGCTTTTTCGTTCTGCTCTTTTTTCGCCATCCTCGGCACATGTATTGTTTTTGGTGGCATTGTTTTTGTATTTTGTACATTTGTTGCTTTTATATGCACCTAGGTGCGCATTGTGTGCTCTTATCAAGTGCCAATATGTATGTCTTGTCCTATTAAAGATCATATTTTTTACCAACACTGTGTTTGGCTTGTAAAGTCCCACCCAGGGGGAATATTCTCTTTTGTCATATGATGCCCAGAGATGTGGCCAATACTACAGTTATTGGGTCTATGAGTACCTCTTTCTCTATTTGATGTTCAGTAAGCTGTTCTAAATTACTTTCCACCGCTTGGATGATGGTGGAAAGCTTACTGAGGAGAAACAGGAAGTGAGAAATTCAAACAAAGAAAAAAAACATTTAGAAGGGAAATCGAAGGAAAAGGTAAGTGAACCAACAATGCACTAGCTTAAAGGAACCTATTCAGAAAATAAAAGACGAACCTTTACAACCCCTTTAACTTGAAGGTACTGTATGGTTTGCTAAATATCTCTTTTAATAGCCAAATTATTAAAATCAGGTCACTTAAAAGTGCCATACTTGTTCAAAGACTTTCCAACAAAAAAACACACACGCTTACATTTTAGGCAGAAGCTAGTGAATTATCTCAGCCACAGTTTTTTGGCCTTGATATAGAAGCCCTGCTGCAAGACCTGGGAGTGGTGCAGTAAAACACATTTTCTGTCTTCAATATCTACTGGTGCTCTCCAATACACTTTGGGTTTCTTATTATTATGGTGAGTGAAAACAACCTTTTAAATTCCCTATTTAGTCTGCTTCTCTTTGGCTTATAACATCTTTTGTGCCCTTTTCTGTTGATTGTGGCCTACTGCTGAAGACACCTGCTGAGGGGTGAAGACAGATAAACATCTCCTTAAAGTGTAGTTCCACCCAAAAATGGAACTTCCACTTTTTGGAATCCTCCCCCCCCCTCACATTTGGCACCTTTCAGGGGGGGAGCAGATACCTGTGTAATACAGATATTTGCTCCCTTCCAGGCATAGATCACCACGGTGATCGCAGTGACCTATGCCACTTCCAGCGACTACGCTGTCCTCTGGGAAACACACAGGTTCCAAGAAGACAGCAGGGACCAGTGAGGATGTGCAGCGTGACTCGCGCATGCGCATTAGGGAACCGGGAAGTGAAGCCGCAAGGCTTCATTTTCTGATTCCCTCACCGAGGATGGCGGCGGGAGCAGTCGAGAGCCGAGCGATTGATCGGCTTCGGATGTGGACATCGTGGGCACCCTGGACAGGTAAGTGTCCATTTATTAAAAGCCAGCAGCTGCAGTATTTGTAGCTGCTGGCTTTTAATATTTTTTTTTAAGGCGGAACTCCGCTTTAAGCTTTTATGTTGGTAAGTAGCCAAGTCACCCATCTATTACACTATATACTATATATATATATATGGCTTTTTTTCAGGGGGAACTTGGTGGAACTCAGTTCCACCACCTCTGGCTCAGACCCTTTGGTGCCTGCTCACCACAGTCACTTGTAAACACAGAAGTCCGATTTCTGTGTTTACAAGTGACAGTTCTGCACTCTGTGTGTAACCCCCATAATCTCTGCACTCTGTATTTAATGCAATCCTGGCATTTAATGCCCCTTTAAGACCCTTCTACTGTTTGTAAAATCTGACCACACCCACTATTTGATGTGATTTGGAGGATTTGTGTGGGGGATGGGTTTTGGGGGGGTCGTGGTTGAGTTCCAGCACCTATTTGAGAAAAAAGCCCTGTATATATATATATATATATATATATATATATATATATATATATATATATATATACTAATTTCTCCTGTCTTTTTTACCATTTTGTGCCAGCTTCAAGGTATTAGCTTAAGGGAATTGGCAAGGAACGTATTTAGATGACAGGTCCGCATTATTAGCTACTGTATATTAAGTGGCCATTATGTTTTTAAGCTGGCAGACTCTCTAAAGGCCAGTAGTGGACGCTGTCGTGTTATACAGATATGTAAAAATAGTATCCAAATGTCTGGTGGGGTTACAAGAAAATGAATTTCTTTGCAATGACCTGTATGAGACAATGTGGCATATTTCTTGGTGTATATCATGTAAATAAAGGCAATGCCATGTCTATAACCACTGGACTAGCCTCATGACATCTGTGACAATTGTCTGGTCAAATGTGAGGTGAATATGCTCCTAGTCTATGCCTTGGCATTGCTATAATAATAAGTTAGTTATGATATGGCCTTTCACATTAATTACCTGCATCTGTTCTTTCGCTGGTCGCTCTGCTGCTTCTGCCAGTCTGTGCAGTATGATGTATTTATTATCAGCCAAGGAAGTAAACAGCATCTTCAAATCATTCTGAGAGAACACAACATGTATACAAATTAAATGTTACATACAAACTCAAATACAGCACTTTCAATATTTTTGCTTGGAGCACAATCTTTTGGCATGTTTCACACATATGTAGATAATGCATGCTGCATATTATTAAAAGAGATTGGATAATTTTGGTGGTATGAGTAGAGATCAATGGTGGGTATATGTGATAGGCCATGATGTATACTGATTATGAGCCATCAGCAGATATACATCTCTCCAGACAACCAAATACAGTCAAAGGAACCAATGGTGCTTAGCTCAGGACTAAGCGAGATAAAGGTCAGAAATTTTGGATGCAACATTTTGGGGCATGGTGGAATAGAACATGATTTTAACGAATCGACTTACAGATCTAACTGAGGCCCTGTACACACGATCAGTCTAAGCCGATGAGAACGGACTGAAGTTCAGTTTCATCGTTTAACCGATGAAGCTGACTGAGGCCCCGTACACACGACCAGTTTCCTCGGCAGAATTCAGCTTCCGACCGAGTTTCTGGCTGAATTCTGCCGAGAAACCCGGCCGTGTGTACACTTTCGGCCGAGGAAGCCGACGAGGAGCTCGGCGAGGAAATAGAGAACATGTTCTCTATTTCCTCGTTGTTCTATGGGAGCTCTCGTCCCGCCGAGCTCCTCGGCGGCTTCAGTGCTGAACTGGCCGAGGAACTCGATGTGTTTGGCACGTCGAGTTCCTCGGCCGTGTGTACGAGGCCTGATGGTCTGATGTGCCTATACACACCATCAGTTCAAAAACTGATCGAGTCCAATGCAGTGCTGTAAAACACAACGACGTGCTGAAAAAAACGAAGTTCAATGCTTCTAAGCATGCGTCGACTTGATTCTGAGCATGCCCGGGTTTGGAACTGATGCTTTTGCGTACTAACCATTGGTTTTGACCTATCGGTCAGGCATCCATCGGTCCAATTTTAAATCAAGTTCTCTGGCCCAGATTCACAAAAGAGATACGACGGTGTATCTCCTGATACGCCGTCGTATCTCTGTTTTAGGGTTCTTCCTAACTATGCGACTGATTCATAGAATCAGTTACGCATAGTTAGCCCTAAG